>NC_080744.1:24312786-25562786 GCF_020826845.1 Diceros bicornis minor | reverse complement strand
TTAGGTTTTTACCCAAAACAAATAAAAAATATATTCACAGAAATACTCATATATTTGTATTCATATATTCATACCAGCTCTTTCATGATAGCCTAGAACTGGAAACAACCCAAATGTCCAACAACAAGTGAATCGAATGCTACTCGGCATAAATAGGAATGAAATACTTATATACACAGTAACATGGATGCATTCTCACAACATTATACTGAGGGAAAAAACAAGCCAGATGAAAAGAATTTACACTGTATGTTTCCATTTATTTGAAACTCTGAAAAAGATAGTTTTAATTTATACTAAGAGAAAGCAGATCAGTGGTCACTGGGATTCTGGAGTTGGGGAAGATTGACTTGGAAGGGACAGCAAGGAAAGTTTTGGGGTGAAATAATTGTTCTATATCTTGATTTAGCCAATAGTTACATGAGTCTATATTTCAAAACTCACTATATTTCAAAACACGTAAAGTGGGTTTATTGTACTGCACCTAATTTATGCCTCAAAAATATTGATTTAAAAACTAAGAAAAGAACAAAAACAGTGAGTTATTACTACACACCAACCAGGAAGTCTACACTTAAAAAGAAAGACAATACCAAGTAATGGAGAGAATGATTCCCTGACACTCTCATAGGCTACAAGCAAGGTTGCAAATTGATAATAATACTTAGGAAAACTGTTTAGCACTAACTTCTCAATTTGAAGCTATTCATACTTAATGACTCAGTAAAGATAGACATATAGATCAATGAGATAGAACCGAGTGTCCAAAACTAAACCCCTATATTTACAGTCAGTTGATTTTTGACAAGGGAAAAGAATAGTGTTTTCAATAACTGCAGATCCACATATAAAAGAATGAAGTTGTACTCTTTCTGTATACCACACACAGAAATTGACTCAAAATGTATCAAAAACCTGAATGTAAGATGTAACTTTTAGAAGAAATATAGGAGTAAATCTTTGTGACCTTGAGTTAGGCAAAGCCTTCTTAGATATGACAACAAAAACACAAGTGACAAAAGGTAAAATGGATAAACTGGACTTCATCAATATTAAAATTTCTGTGCTTCAAAGAATACAATCAAGAAAGTGAAAGGATAACTTGCAAAATGGAGAAAATATTTGCAAATCATATATCTGATATGGGACTTTTATCTAGAACATATAAAGAACTCTCACAACTCAACAATAAAAAGTCAAAACTCAATTTTAAATGAGCCAAATATTTTAATAGATGTTTCTCCAAAGATATGCAAATGGCCAATAAACCCATAAACAGATGCTCAAAACTGTTAGCTCTCAAATAAATGCTAATCAAAACCACAAGAATATACTACTTCACAGCCACTAAGATGGCTGAATCAAAAAGACAGAAAATAACACGTGTTGGAAAGAATATAAGATATGGAAATCTCTGACACTTTCATGAATGTGTAAAATGGTGCAACCTTTTGGAAAAAGATCTGGAAGTTCCTCAAACCATTAAACACAGAGTTATCATATGATCCATCAATTCTGCTCCTAGGTACATATCCAAGAGAAATGAAAACATATGTCCACACAAAATCTTATCCACGAATGTTCACAGCCAAAAAGTGGACACAACCCAAATGTCCATCACCTGATGAACTGACAACTGAAACATGGTGTATCCATACAGTGGAATATTATTGGGCTGTAAAAAGTAATAAAGTACTGATACAATCAACAACAAGGACAAGCCTTGAAAACATTATGCTAATATTATGGAGTTCCAAGAGGCCATGTATTGTACCATTCCATTTATATGCAATGTCCAGAATGAGAAAATCTATAGAGACTGCTATGGTCTGAAAGTTTGTGCCCCTCAAAAAAACCATAACTTGAATCTTAACCTTCAAAAGTAATGGTATTAAGAGGTGGGGCCTTTGGGATTAGTGATCTTATAGAAAAGGCTCCAGAGTGATCCGTTGCCCTTTCCACTGTGTGAGGACACAGCAGGCAGGCAGCATCTATAAGCCTGAAGGTGGGCCCTCACTAGACATCAAATCTGTCCCTGCTTATCTTGGACTTCCCAGCCTCCAGAACTGTAAGAGGTAAATTTCTGCTGTTTAAAGCTACCCAGTCTGTGGTCATTTGTTACAGCAGCCCAAATGGACTACGACAGAGACAAAGAGATTAGTGGTTGCCTAGAAGGAGTTTCATGGGGGGAAATGATGAGTGACTGCTAATGGGTATGGGTTCCTTTTGGAGATCCGGAAATGTTCTAAAATTCATTGTGGTGATGGTTGCACAACTCTGTGAATATGCTAAAAAACATTGAATTGTATGCTTTAAAAGGGTGAGTGTATGGTGTGTGAATTGTATCTCAATGAAGCTGTTATATAAAAACAGACAAACAAAAATAAAAAGTACCACAGAATTTATTGTCCTCTGGACTCAGTCTGGATTCTTCATACCTTCTGAACATGGCAGTAATGAAGATTAGATAAAAAGCTGGAAGGTTGGTCTGACTTTTGTATTATATAGCTAGATGACATAATGACTTATCTTTCCTATTTCTTACAGGAATCCGAACATTTCTTTCATTTGTATATTTATACCAGCTTTGAATTACTATTATATTTTATAATCTGGCACATAGTAGAAGCACATTGAATACTTATTAAATTAATTATGACTCCATGACCACCATACCATAGACCGCCATATTCTTATAACCAGGCTTTCCCTGTTCTAGATTTGTGAATTTTTCTTTTTTGGAGGATGGGGAGTGAGAGTTGGTCTATTTAAATTTTGCACACACATCCAACCTTGAATTTACCTTCACTGCTGGATACTTTTGTTCAATTTGTCTTCCAGAAAATTAGAAGCTTTTATTAAGAATAATTTTGAGAGTCATTCCATATAACTTCTCCCAATAAATACTAATTAATATATTCATCCAACGAATTATTCTTAAGTGTGCAGTTGGTGCCAAATTCTATGCTAAACAACGAATACTGTGGGCTTTGAGAACTTCCTTCAAACATGGGAAGTACAAAAAAGGAATTTTGTTAAGGGGGATTTTAGAATTATTTCAGTGAGAAAAGCATCACAGAAATAGTTGTAATATCCCCAAGTGGTTGAACATAATTCAATCTCTACCCTTAGAATATTGGAGAGAAGCTCTTCACTGAGCCTTACCACTAGAAGGAGGTAGCATCCTTGAGACATTTATCTTGAGACCTGAAACACAAACCTTGAAAAATGGCTGACTGACTTGTTCCTGGTTCTGAGTAAAGGAATTCATAAGTACTGTCACAAGAGGGGACTGTTAGAGCTGCAAACTGAAGCTCCTTCCAGGGAGAACAGAGGTTACCATTGTTGTGCAAAGACCTTACTTTCATCCCCTTCATCAGTGTGTACTTCATAATCTCACACTGAGTGTATGCACAGCTTCAAGTACATGGGTGAGCCCCTTACCAATGCAGAACAAAGACCTGACCCCTCATGGGAAGAAAAAAGATAGGTGATTAATAGTTTAATTTTAAATGGCCAAATACTTGTTCCTATAGTGGAGCAATAAGCTTAGTTATTGTGGCAGAGAAGGACGAGTAATTTTAATTTTATTATATCCCATTTTGTTAGTAATAACCACTTTTGAGAATAACCAAAGAAATTCCTTTATGTTTATTTCCACCCCTCTTATAAAATGGCTACATTTCATTTCTTTTTCCAAATCTTCTCTTCCTATCTCTTCCTTCTCTTCTTTTCTCCTTAGTGTCCTCAAGGCATGCCACCCATAGACATGGGCATGCAGATGAGAAAACATGTGTTAAAGAAGGGCTTAGTGGAACAGGAATAAGTACCATCCAAGACGTTGGCTCCTGAATCAAGACCAGAGGCATCCAACAATGTCCATCTAGAAGATGCTTAAGACATCATTCCAGGAGCCAATATGGGAGACCTGAATACCAGGTAACTTGGCTTTTAGGCTGGATTTCATTTTATCTTTTCCCATCAGATTGAGCACAGCAATATTATACAACTATGAAGTTTTTTTTGTCATAAATGTTGCAAATATTTTCTTCCATAGTGTTATTGGATTTTTAACTTAGTTTATGGTCATTTTTTTTCCACCAGAAAGAAGTTTCTAACTTTTGAGGTTAAATTACATGTTACTGCTCCTGAGACTTACTTGCTTTGGGAATATGGATAGAAACTCGCCTCTTCCCTTTACAGCCCAGGGCTCAAAAAAGGGTTCTTGGATTAAGGGACATGTAATATGAACTTAAGGTACTACCAAAACACCAAAAAAGGTGGGTTTTGCCTTGTACCATAAGTGAGAGATGGATAATCTCTTTGTGGATGATTTTGCTAATTCAGAGCCACTCAGACATAGACTATTTGAGTTTGAACCTTGAAAATGATCTCAGTGTAAACCCTCTGAATTAGAGCTAGACACTGAGAAAACACTTGTACCCTCTTTTTAAATTTGTCTTTAATCCTGGAGGTGGGAGTAGACCCAACCAACAGACTGCTCTGTCTTTAGCTGACACTTGAATTGATAGCACGCAAATTGAAAGCTGCCTGGTGTGGGGCTGTGCTAGTGGTTGCTGTGCTGTTGCTTGAGACCTCCCCCCACTGAGGATCAGACACAGATCTGAGCTCTGAGGCCTGGAACCCCAGACTGCACCTGAACTATGAGATAGTGACAGGAATAACTATTCTTCTAATGTTGGGTAAGTGATCTGGGTCTAAGAAAGGATGACTGTCATGGCTAAAGACAAAGGGCAGGTATCTGCTGCTGCTACTTCTCCCACTGTACTTTACCAAATGGCTGGAAAGAATTTGCATCTGTATTTTTCTGTGTGTCTATGTGTTTCTCTAGAGACCTGAGCGTCATTGTGAGGGGCTGATGGTATCCACTACTCACAGAAGATCTCCTGAGTCTCACAGCTCTCAGGCTGTGAGACTCAGGGTTACACTGAGTCCAAAGTGTTTTGGGTTCACTGAGTCCAAAGTTCATTGAAGGCAGCAATTTATCTTTGGCCTTGTGGCTCTGGATAGCTCAGTAATAAATACCAGTAATATTTCTCTTGTGCTGAGCAACACACAGGAAAATATTCAAGTATGGGGTACAACAAGACAGAGGAGTTCTGGGAGTGCCTGTGACCCAACATTATATGCACCCAGATTTGATAATCCAAGGCTAATCTATTGTTTCTCAAACCCTCAGGTATTATGGGTGATGCGAACACCACACAGCCAAATGCAGTGGAGAGTACTAACGAAGAACCTGTGCACCTGCCCTGTACCCACTCCACAATCAGTGGAAATGAGTACATGTATTGGGTATTGACAGATTCCCCCCAGAGTCTGGAGTACGTGATTCATAGTCTAAAAAGCAACGTGACCAATGGAGTGGCCTCTTTGACCTTCACAAAAGACAGAAAGTCCAGTACCTCGATCATGCCCCAGGTCACCCTGAGAGACACCGCTGTGTACTATTGCATCATGAGAAGCACACTGGGAGAGATGGGGCTGCACCTGTGCAATATCTCCCTGGTGGGGAAGGGAAGCAGCAGCAGCCATCCAAAGAGGCCACTGCATGAGAATGAGCAGAAGCTATTTGTTTATGAATGTGTATATATTTCTTATGAATTCTTGGACGTGAAATTGCTGAGTCAAAGGACATGTGCATTTTATATGTTTATAGATATTGAAAAGTTGCCTTTCAAAATGGCTCCCAAAATCCACACTACCACCAACAGGGTGGGAAGCTTATTTCCCTGCATCTTGGTTAACACTATTATCAGTCTTTTTCAGATTGTAGATAAGTTGAAAGTATTTTGCTGGTATTTTCATTTGCATTTTCCTGATTACCAGTGCAGTTGAACAACTTGCCCCATGTGTTGGCACTTCATTAAATTGTCTTTTTCTTGTTTATTGGTAAAAATTCTTTTAATAATATGAATGTGACTTTGTTATACATATAGAATATACTTCCTCCAAATATACTGTTTCTTTTAAATTTGTTTCTCAAACAGTAATCAGGGAAATTTTTATTTTTACATTGCCTAATCTAAGTCTTCTAAGGAAGACTTTCCCCATTCCAAGTTGATAAATCTAAATTCCTACATTTTCTTCTAATTAAGGACATTCATTGAGTCAGCCTGAAGGAGGCACTTGGGAGCTCTGCTACGGCTTAGCTATTTGACAAGGGGAGGCAGACTCTTGACCAAAATGATAGGCTCCACAATTCTGCATTTGGCCTGCAGAAGGGATGCTGTACAAGTTGAATTTAAAAATCAAATAGTTACAGACTCGCTGATTTAAAAAAAAAAAAAACTTACGGTTCATTTTGGGTTGAATTTTGTCCCTGCCACACACACACTCAAATTCATATGCTGCAGTCCTAACCCCCAGTACTTCAGAATGTGACCTTATTTGAAGACAGCGTCTTTACAGAGGTAATCAAGTTAAAATCAGGTCATTAGGGTTGGCCCTAATCCAATATGACTCCTATCCTCATAAAAGGGGAAAATTTGGAGATAGACGCACACACACAGAGAATACCGTGTGAACATGAAGGCAGAGGTCAGAGTAATGCACCTACACGCCCAGGAGAGAGGCTGGGATCAGATTCTTCCCCCACAGCCCTCAGAGGAAGATAATCCCGCTGACACCTTGTTTTCGATTTCTAGCCTCCTGGACTGGGAGACAATTTATTTCTATTTTTAAAGCCACTCAGTTTGTGGTACTTTGTTCCAGCAGCCCTAGCAAACTGAAACGCTGTTCAAATTCTTTCCAAGTGGGTGACATCTAAGACAGGACCCTCCTGCTCCCCGTCGTTCATCTGTGGTACCTGTCCACATCTCAGCACCTATAATGTTCTTCACTCTATCGCACACATCTATTCTGCTCCCATTAATCCTTTGCCTAAACTGGAAGCTGCTTAGGAAAATGTCCCTCTCAGAAGGCAGAATAAAGTCTTTCCCATACAAAATCAGGTTGAGAAATTCCGTTGCTAGAAATCTGCCTCACAAGGAATACTAAAGGAAGTTCTTCAGGATGAAGGGAAATGATATCAGATGGTAATTTGATTGCATGTAAAGAAATAAAGAGACCAGGTAAAGGAAATTATCCAGCTAAATAGAAAAGGAAGCATACATATATTTTTCCTTTATTTTATTAATTGACTTAAAAGAAAATTGCACAAAGCAATAAATTTCAAATTGTGTTGTCAGGCTTATAGTCTATAAAGTTATGATACATATAACAATAAAAGAACAAAGAGGGGGCCGGGAATGAAGCTATTTTGGAGAAAAGAAATGATACCAGACAGTAACTCAAATCCACTGGGGGAGCACTGGAACTGGCAAAAATTTGAGTTTATAGAAAAAATTCTAGAAATATGTTGTGGGAGATCAAGATTTGGCCACCCTGAAATCTATCTCTTTACCTTGGTTGTTTTCTCTGAGGACATTTGACCTACCCCACTAACTGCCTAAAGAATTTGACATGGTGGCTCCTTCCTGGAACAGATCTTCTATCATGATGGCTGTAAAGATAATGTAGGATAGAGGTTACAATAGGAAAGGCACCAACAAGCCCATCTTATCAGAAGTTCTGTCTCTCTGGCCACATTCTCTGGATGGCCCTGCAAGGAGTTGCCAGACAAACATTTACTTTTATAAGGCAAATCTCCATTTGTAAAGGTATCTCCCTCTCTGTTTTGGGAAGAGGGAGGGATGACCTCATTTCTAGAGGCTTGTAAATATGGAAAGTGAGGCCTTAAATCTGCATAATGACCTTACTCCTGTTTACTGTGCTTTAGTGGTAATCTCCTGTAACTGACTCCCCTCACCCCCAAAATTCTCCTTTGTCATTGGCTGAACATGGTATTTAAGATGAGAATTTCTGCTATTGTGTTGAGAAACGCAGCGTCCCTGCTTTCTCCCATGTATACATGTTATTAAACTTGGTATTATTTTCTCCTGCTAACCTGTCTTGTTAATTATTTGGCCAGCCATAAAAACCTTGAAGAAAAGGGCAGAGGGAGATTCTCCCTCTTCCCCCACAATGTTTTTCCCCTTTCTCCTTCTAATTTTTAAAAAACATATAATATTGTATAAAGCAAAAATTTAAACACAATATTGTTGGGTTTACACCTTATATAGACATAATACATATGGCAGTAATAACCCAAAGAAGGAGGGAAGAAATAGAGCTGTGTTAGAGCAAAGTTTCTGTATTTTATTGAAATTAAGTTAGCATTAACCAGAAAGAGATTGTGATAAATTAAAGTATAGGGACTTCAAGTTTCAGGTTCCACACGTAAGCAGCTTGGAAGTCATCACCGTGTCCTAGTAACAGGTAAAATGCTGAACAGACTGAAAAATCAACAACTCTGCTTGGATCCATAAGAAAGAGAAGGAAGGATACAGGGCAAACCACTGCGCCCAAGATTGGAAACACAGACAGGCAAATGCAGGGAGTCATTGTTACCGCAGCAGAGATTCACAAGCAGAAACCACTGCAGGAACTACTGCCAGGTGGGAAAACCTGACAGCAATTGATGAATTGCTGGAGGCTCAGTGTGGACAAGTCTGCGAGTTAAAAACTCCAGGGGACACAGTAATAGAGGGTCCCCACAATTGTGTGAAATATACCTCCAGGAGCTTCACCAGTTTCCCAAAGAAAATTTCGAGAAAAATCCCTTCCTGCTTCCAGTGGAAAGAGGGTAAAAGGAACCATTTTAAAATAGGCAAGAGCACTTTGTTCATCTAAACAAGGCCTGCCCTTAGGGGAAACTAGTGGTTAACTAGGCTCTGGCTAAGACCCTAACCTACTGGGATATGATCAGAGCCTAATTGAGCTGCGGAAAGGAAATAACCAACTCTAGCCCACTTGAGCCATCCTCTCCTGCCTAAGGAAAGAGAAAAAAAATAAATAAAAACACTTGTGAAGTTCACAGTCCAGAGGCACAAACCCACTGAAAGACTGAGACCTGATCATCAGACTATAGAACGCTTCCTCTCTCCTTACACTTCATCAATTTATTACTAAAGTCTATTTACAGTAGTTCCTTTTACCCAGTACGTCCCGTCTGGATATCAAGAAAAAATTAGAAGACATACCAAAAGGCAAAAAAACACAATTTGAAGAGACAGAGCAAGCATCAGAACCAGACATGGCAGGGATGTTGGAATTATCAAACTGGGAACATAATACAACTATGATTAATATGCTAAGTGTTCTAATGGATAAAGTAGACAGCATGCAAGAACAGCTGGGCAATGCAAACAGAGAGATGGAAATCCAAAGAAAGAACTGAAAAGGAATGCAAGAGAAAAAAACCCACTGTATCAGAAAAGAAGAATGCCTTTGATGGGCTTATTTGTAGATTGGGCATGGCTGAGGGAAGAATCTCTGAGCTAGAGGATATATCTATATAAACCTTGAAAATTGAAAAGCAAAGAGATAAAAAAAGACTGAAAAAAGGAACGGAATATCCAATAACTGTGTAACAACTACAAAGTTGTAACATACCCTTAACGAGAATAGCAGAAGTAGAATAGAGAAACAGAAGAAACATCTAAGCAATCAATAAGACAAAAAGAAAAACAAAGAAAAGGCAACCATATTTGAAAAGAAAATGAAACTATCATATTGCAAACAACATAACTGACTATGTGGCAAATTCTACAGAATCTACAATTTTAAAAAGCTATTGTAACTAATCAATGAATGTGGCAAAGCTGCAAGATACAGGCTCAAAATACAAAATTGTATTGTTTCCATATATTAACAATAAACAATCAGAATTGAAATTTACAAATATATATATACACACACATACAATTTACAATAACATCAACAAATGTGATATTTAGGGATAAATTTGACAAATGTATGCAAGACTTGTACACTGAAAGATACAAAAAATTTCTGAGAGAAATTCCACATCAGAATAAATAGAGTTATTGTATTCATGGATTGGAAGACTCATATTAAGATGTAAATTCTCTCCAAATTGATATACAAATTCAAAGTAATCCCAATAACAATCCCAGGAGAAATTTTTGTAGAAATTGATAAAAGGATTGAAAATTCAAAGTGATTATATTAGCAAAAAACATTCCAAAAAGAATAACAAATTTGAGGAACTAACACTACTGATATTGTTTTTATGAAGATATCATAATCAAGAAACTATAGTATTGATGTAAAAAATAGACAAATATAACAATGGAACAGAATAAAATGTCCAGAAATAGACCCGCACATATATGATCAGTTGATTTTCAACAAAAGCACCATAACAATTCAATTAGGAAAGGATAATCTTTTCAAAAAATCATGCTTGAACAACTGGATAGCCATATTCAAAAATATGAACCTCAACCCTTGCCTCACACCATATAAAAAATTAACACCAAAGGGAGCATAGAACTAAATGAAAGGGCAAAAACTATATACTTCTAGAAGAAAACATTGGGGAAAATCTTAGATAACTTGGATTCAGTAAAGATTTGTTAATTAAGACACAAAAGATACAAGACAGAAGATTTTAAAAAATCAATACAAATTAAAAATAGAATTGCCCTATGATCCAGCAATCCCACTTTTGGGTATACAGTCAAAGGAATTGAAATCAAGATCTCAAAGATATGTGCATTCTCATGTTCATTGCAGCACTATTCACAATAGCCAAGACATGGAAGGAACCTAAATGTTCATTGCCAGATTAATGGATAAAGAAAATGTTGTATTTACATATACTGGAATATTATTCAGCCTTAAAAAGAAGGAAACTCTGCCATTTGTGACAACATGGATGAACCTGGAGAACCTTATGCTAAACAAAATAATCCAGACACAGAAGAACAAATTCTATATGATCCCCTTATAAAAGGAATCTAAAATAGTCAAACTCTTAGAGGCAGAGGATAAAATCGTGTTTACTAGGGGCTGGGAGGAGGGGGAAATGGGGAGGTTCTGGTCAAAGTGTACAAAGTTTCAGTTATGCCAGAAGCATACATCTTGGAGATCTACTATACAGCACAGTGCCTGTAAATAACAATACTGTATTTAACTTTAAAAATTGCTAAGAGAATAGATTTTATATTAAGTGTTCCTATCACACAAAATAAATAAATAAAAATTGAAAAACAGAGAGAGTGGAAGGAAACTTTTGGAGGTAATGGATATGTTTATGGATTTGATTGTAGTGAGGGTTTCACAGTGTTTATTTATCTCCAAGCACATCAAGTTGCATACACTGAATATGACCAGCTTTTTGTATGTCAATCATACCTCAATGAAATGTTTTTTTTTAAAAAATCAATACACTGTACTTCATAATATTAAAAACGTTTGCTCTTTAAAAGACACTGGTAGGAAAATAGAAACAAAAGCCACAGACTAGAAGAAAATCTTTGAAAAACATATATCTAACAAAAGACCTGTACCTAGAATATATAAAAAAAAAACTCTTAGAACTTAATAATAAGAGAAGTACTTTTAGTTTTTTTTAAATGGGTAAAAGATTTGAACAGACACTTCAGCAAAGAAAACCTATGTATGGTAAATAACCACAGGAAAAAAGGCTCAGCATTGTTAGTCATAAAGGAAATGCAAATTAAAACAATAAGATACCACTACACACCTACAAGAATGGCTAAAATAAAAATGACTGACGGTACCAAGTATCGACAAAGTTTTGGAGGAACTGCAACTCGCATACACTGCTGCCTGGAATGTAAATGGTACAATCACTCAGAAAACAGATTCACTGTTTACTAAAAATTTAAACATTCACCTACCATATAATTTAGCAATTCCACTCCTAAGTATTAACCCAAAAGAAAATAAAACTTGTCCATACAAATACTTATACATGAAATGTTCATAATAGCTTGGAAAATAGTAATTGGAAACAACCCAAAAGTCCATCAACAGGTGAATGGATAAATAAATTGTGATATAGCTACACAATGGAATACTTCTCAGCAATTGAAAGGAATGAGTCACTGATAAATGCAACAACATAGGTGAATCTCAGAATAAATATGCCAAAAGAAATCAGATGAGAGAGAGTATACGTTCTATGATTCTATTTATATAAGAATCTAGAAAATACAAACTATTCTATAGTAAGAGAAGGAAGACCGGTGATTGCCTGAGGCTGAATAGGGGTTGAAGGAATGTGGTAGGAAGGTCCACGGGACGGATTAAAACTAAGCACAAGAAATGGCATAATACCCTCATGGTCCATCCATGTTATCACCAATAGGAGGATTTCACCTTTTTCATGGCTGATTATTGTTCCTATCCATTGATAGGCACTTAGGTTGTTTCCTAGTCTTGGCTTTTGTGAATAATGCTGAAATGAACATAGAGGTGCATATATCTTTTAGAATTAGTGTTTTCATGTTCTTTGGATAAATACCAAAAAGTGGAACAGTTGGATCATATGGCATTTCTATTTTTAGTTTTTTGAGTAATCACCATACCGTTTTCCATAGTGGGTGAACCAATTTACATTCCCACTAGCAGGGTACAAGGGTTCCTTTTTCCCCACATCCTCTCCAACATTTATTATTTCTTGTCTTGTTAATAGCCATTCTGACGGGTGTGAGGTGATATCTCACTGCAGTTTTGATTTGCATTTCCCTGATAATTAATGATGCTGAACATCTTTTCTATGCCTATTGGCCATCTGTGTATGTTCTTTGGAAAAATGTCTGTTCAGATACTCTGCCCATTTTTTTATCAGGTTGTTCATTTTGTTGTTGTTGTTGAGTTGTATGAGTTCTTCATATATGTGGGATATTAACCCCTTATCAGATATATGATTTACAAATATTTTCTCCCAATTGGTAGGCTGTCTTTTCATTTTTCTGATGGTTTCCTTTGCTGTGCAGAGCTTTTTAGTTTGATGTAGTCTCATTTGTTTATATTTTCTTTTGCTTCCCTTCCCTGGGGAGATATATTCAAAAAGATACTGCTATGACTGATGTCAAACAGTGTACTGCCTATGTTTTCTCCTAGGATTTTTATGGTTTCAGGTCTTCATTCAAGTTTTTAATTCATTTTGAGTTAATTTTTGTGTATGGTGTAAGATAGCGGTCTACCTTCATTCTTTCGCAAGTAGCTATCCAGTTTTCCCAACACCATTTATTAAAGAGACTTTCCTTTCTCCACTACATGTTCTTGGATCCCTTGTCAAAAATTAGCTGTCCATAAATGTGTGGGTTTATTTCTGGGCTCTCAATTCTGTTCCGTTGATCTGTGAGTCTGTTTTTCTGCCAGTACTATACTATTTTGATTACTACAGCTCTGCAGTATATTTTGAAATCAGGGTGTGTGATACCTCCAGCTTGCTTTTTTATCAGGATTCCTTTGGCTATTCAGGGTCTTTTGTTGTTCCACATAAATTTTAGGATTCTTTGTTCTATTTTCACTAAAAGTGTCATTGAGATTTTGACAGGGATTACATTGAATCTGTAGATTGCTTTAGGAAGTATGGACATTTAATTATTTTAATTCTTCCACTCCATGAGCACATTTCCATTTCTTTGCGTTTTCTTCAATTTCTTTCAACAACACCTTATAGTTTTCAGTGTACAGGTCTTTCACTTCCTTGGCTAAGTTTATTCTAGATATCTTACTCTTTTTGTTACAATCATAAGTGTATTCTTGATTTGTCTTTCTGCCAGTTTGTTGTTAGTGTACAGAAATGCAACTGATTTTTGTGTGTTGATTTTGTACCCTGCAACTTTACTGTATTTGTTTTTTATTTGTAGTAGTTTTTTGGTGGATTCTTTAGGGTTTTCTCTATGTAAAATTAAGTCATCTGTAAATAGGGACAATTTTACTTCTTCCCTCCCAATTTTGGTAAATTGTAGCCATTTTTCTTGCCTAATTGCTCTAGCTAGGACTTCCAATATCATGTTGAATGAGACTGGTGAGAGTGGGCATCCTTGTCTTGTTCCTGTTATTAGAGGGATAGCTTTCAGTTTTTCACCATTGAGTATGATGTTGGCTGTGGATTTGCCATATGTGGCCTTTATTATGTTGAGGTATTTTCCTTTTATACCCATTTATTGAGAGTTTTTATCATAAATGGATGCTGAATCTTGTCATATACTTTCTCTGCATCTATTGAGATGATCATATGATTTTTATTCTTCATTTCATTAATGTGGTGCTTTGATTTTGATTTGTGGATGTTGAACCATCCTTACGTCCATGGAATAAATCCCACTTGATCATGGTGTATAATCCTTTTAATGCATTGTTGTATTTAATTTACTAATATTTTGTTGTGGAATTTTGCATCTATGTTCATCAGCAATATTGCCATGTAATTTTCTTTTTTTGTGTTGTCCTTGTCTGGTTTTGGTATCAGGGTAATTGTTGGCCTCATAAAATGAGTTAGGAAGCATCCTCCCTCTTCAATTTTTTGGAAGAGTATGAGAAAAATAAGTATTAAATCCTCTTTGAATGTTTAGTAGAATTCACCAGAGAAGCTGACTGGTCCTGGACTTTTGTTTTTGGGGAGGTTTCTGATTACTATTTCAATCTCCTTGTAAGTAATTGGTCTATTCAGATTCTCTGTTTCTTCTTGATGCAGTTTTGGAACGTTATATTATTCTAGGAATTTATCCATTTCTTCTAGGTTATCCAATTTGTTGGCGTATAGCTTTTCATCATCTTCTCTTATATGCCTTTGTATTTCTGTGGTATCCATTGTAATTTCTCCTCTATTGTTTCTGATTTTATTTATTTGAGCCTTCTATTTTTCTTAGTGAATGTAGCTAAGGGTTAGTCAATTTTATCTTTTCAAAGAACCAGCTCTTTGTTTCATTAATTCTTTCTATTGTCTTTTTAGTCTCCATTTCATTTATTTTCACTCTGATTTTCGTGATTATCTTCCTTTACTGATTTTGAGATTCGTTTGTTCTTCTTTTTCTATTTCCCTTAGATGTAATGTTAGACTGTTTATTTGAGATTTTTTTTGTTTCTTGAGACAGGCCTGTATTGCTATAAACTTCCCTTTAGTACCACTTTTTCCTGCATCCTGTAGATTTTGGTATGTTGTGTTTTCAATTTCATTTCTCTCGGGTATTTTTTTATGCACAATTTTTTATTGATGTTTTAATATTTTACAACATTGTGAAATTTTGAGTTGTACATTTTTGTTTGTCTATCACTATATATATGTCTCCCTTCACCCCTTGTGCCCACCCCCTACCCCCATTGCCCCTGGTGACCACAATACAGTTTTCTCTGTCCATGTGTTGGTTTATATTCCACATGTGAGTGAGATCATGCAGTGTTTGTCTTTCTCTTTCGGGCTTATTTCACTTAACATAATACCCTCCACGCCCATGCATGTTGTTGCAAATGGGATGATTTTGTCTTCTTTTATGGATGAGTAGTATTCTATTGTACATATATACCACATCTTCTTGATCCAATCATCAGTCTAGGGACACTTAGGTTGCTTCAACTTCTTGGCTATAGTGAATAATGATGAAATGAATATAGGGGTGCATGAACCTCTTTGGATTGTTGATTTCAGGTTTGTTGGATAGATTCCCAGTAGTGGGATAGCTGGATCATAGGATATTTGTAATTTTAATTCTTTGAGGAATCTCCATACCATTTTGCATAGAGGCTGCATTAGTTTGCATTCCCACCAGCTGTGTATGAGGGTTCCTGTTTCTCCACATCCTCTCCAACATTTGTTGTTTTTTGTCTTGGTGATTATAGCCATTCTAATGGGCGTGAGGTGATATCTTAGTGTTGTTTTGATTTGCATTTCCCTGATGATTAGTGATGTTGAACATCTTTTCATGTGCCTATTGGCCATCTGTATATCTTCGGAGGAGGAGTGTCTGTTCATTTCCTCTGCCCATTTTTTGATCAGGTTGGTTGTTTTTTTGTTGTTCAGTTGTGTGAGTTCTTTATATATTATGGAAATTAACCCTTTGTCAGACATATGTTTTGCAAATATTTTCTCCCAGCTGGTGGGCTGTCTGTTCATCTGGATTCTGGTTTGGTTTGTCTTGTAGAAGCTCTTTAATCTGATAAAGTCCCACTTGTTTATTTTTTCTTTAGTTTCCCTAGTCTGGGTAGGCATGCCATCCGAAAAGATTCCTTTATGACCAATGTCAAATAGTGTGTTGCCTATATTTTCTTCTATGAATTTTATACTTTCAGGTCTCACCTTCAGGTCTTTGATCCATTTTGAGTTAATTTTTGTGAATGGCTATAGCAGATGGTCCACTTTCATTTTTTTGCATGTGGCTGTCCAGTTTTCCCAACACCATTTATTGAAGAGACTGTCCTTTCTCCATTGTATGTTCTTAGTTCCTTTGTCAAAAATTAGCTGTCCGTATATGTGTGGTTTTATTTCTGGGCTTTCAATTCTGTTCCATTGATCTGTGTCTGTTTTTGTACCAGTACCATGTTGTTTTGATTACTATTGCTTTGTAGTATGTTTTGAAGTCAGGAATTGTGATGCCTCCTGCTTTGTTCTTTTTTCTTAGGATGGCTTTAGCTATTTGGGGTCTTTTGCTGCCCCATATGAATTTTAGTATTTTTTTTTCTATTTCCACAAAAATGTCATTGGGATACTGATTGGGATTGCATTGAATCTGTAGATTGCTGTAGGTAATATAGACATTTTAACTATGTTTATTCTTCCAATCCATGTGCATGAGATGTCTTTCCATTTCTTTTTTTTTTTAATTTTTTATTTATTACAGTAACATTGCTTTATAACATTGTATAAATTTCAGGTGTACAGCATTATACTTCTATATCTGCATAGATTACATCATGTTCACCACCCAAATACTAATTACAACCCATCACCACACACGTGCCAAATTATCCCTTTCGCCCTCCTCCCTCCCCCCTTCCCCTCTGGTAACCACCAATCCAATCTCTGTCTCTATGTGTTTGTTTATTGTTGTTATTATCTACTACTTAATGAAGGAAATCATATGGTATTTGACCTTCTCCCTCTACTTATTTCACTTTGCATAATACCCTCAATGTCCATCCATGTTGTCACAAATGGCTGGATTTCATCGTTTCTTATGGCTGAGTAGTATTCTATTGTGTATATATACCACATCTTCTTTATCCATTCGTCCCTTGATGGGCACTTAGGTTGCTTCCAAGTCTTGGCTATTGTGAATAATGCTGCAATGAACACAGGGGTGCATGTACCTTTACGCATTTGTGTTTTCAAGTTCTTTGGATAAATACCCAGCAGTGGAATAGCTGGATCATATGGTAGTTCTATCCTTGATTTTTTGAAGAATCTCCATACTGTTTTCCGTAGTGGCTGCACCAGTTTGCGTTCCCACCAGCAGTGTATGAGAGTTCCCTTCTCTCCACATCCTCTCCAACATATGTTGTTTCCTGTCTTGTAAATTATAGCCATTCTGACGGGCGTGAGGTGATATCTCATTGTAGTTTTGATTTGCATTTCCCTGATAGTTAATGATTTTGAACATCTTTTCATGTGTCGGTTGGCCATCTGTATATCTTCTTTGGAGAAATGTCTGTTCAGGTCTTTTGCCCATTTTTTAATTGGGTTGTTAGTTTTTTTGTTGTTGAGATGCATGAGTTCTTTATATATTTTGGAGATTAAGCCCTTATCAGATGTATGGTTTGCAAATATCTTCTCCCAATTGTTAGGTTGCCTTTGGTTTTGTTGATGGTTTCCTTTGCTGTGCGGAAGCTTTTTAGTTTGATGTAGTCCCATTTGTTTATTTTTTCTATTGTTTCTCTTGCCCGGTCAGACATGGTGCTTGAAAATATGTTGCTAAGACTGATGTCGAAGAGCGTACTGCCTATGTTTTCTTCTAGAAGTTTCATAGTTTCAGGGCTTACATTCTTTAATCCATTTGGAGTTAATTTTTGTGTATGGTGTAAGGTAAGGGTCTACTTTCATTTTTTTGCATGTGGCTATCCAGTTTTCCCAATACCATTTGTTGAAGAGACTTTCTTTTCTCCATTGTATGTTCTTGGCTCCTTTGTCAAAGATTAGCTGTCCATAGATGTGTGGGTTTATTTCTGGGCTTTCGATTCTATTCCATTGATCTGTGTGTCTGTTTTTGTGCCAGTACCATGCTGTTTTGGTTACTATAGCTTTGTAGTATATTTTGAAATCAGGGAGTGTGATACGTCCAGCTTTGTTCTTTTTTCTCAGGATTCCTTTAGCTATTCGGGGTCTTTTGTTGTTCCATATACATTTTAGGATTCTTTGTTCTATTTCTGTGAAAAATGTTGTTGGAACTTTGATAGGGATTGCAATGAATCTATAAATGGCTTTAGGAAGTATGGACATCTTAACTATGTTAATTCTTCCAATCCAAGAGCACGGAATATCTTTCCATTTCTTTGTGTCTTCTTCAATTTCTTTCAGAAATGTTTTATAGTTTTCCGTGCACAGCTCTTTCACCTCTTCGGTTAAGTTTATTCCTAGGTATTTTATTCTTTTTGTTGCAATTGTAAATTGGGTGGTATTCTTAATTTCTCTTTCTGCTACTTCGTTGTTAGTGTATAGAAATGCAACTGATTTTTGTATGTTGATTTTGTATCCTGCAACTTTACCATATTCGTTTATTACTTCTAAAAGTTTTCTGGTGGATTCTTTAGGGTTTTCTACATATAAAATCATGTCATCTGCAAATAGTGACAGTTTCACTTCTTCCTTTCCAATTTGGATCCCTTTTATTTGTCTTTCCATTTCTTTATGTCATCATTGATTTCTTTCAATAATGTCTTGTAGTTTTCATTGTATAGGTCTTTCACCTCCTTGGTAAGATTTATTCCTAGATATTTTATTCATTTTGATGCCATTGTAAATGGTATTATCTTTTTGAGCTCTCTTTCTGTTAGTTCATTATTAGCATACAGAAATGCAACTGATTTTTGTAGATTGATTTTGTACCCTGCAACTTTGCTGTAGTTGTTGATTATTTCTAATAGTTTTCCAATGGATTCTTTAGGGTTTTCTATATATAAAATCATGTCATCTGCAAATAGTGAGAGTTTCACTTCTTCCTTGCCTGTTTGGATTCTTTTCATTCCTTTTTCTTACTTAATTGCTCTGGCCAAAGCCTCCAGTAGTATGTTGAATAGGAGTGGTGATAGTGGGCAGCCCTACCTAGTTCTTGTTCTCTGATGAATGGCTTTCAGTCTTTCCCATTGAGTATGATGTTGGCTGTGGGTTTGTCATAAATAGCCTTTATTATGTTGAGGTACTTTCCTTCTATACCCATTTTGTTGAGAGTTTTTATCATAAATGGATGTTGTATCTTGTCAAATGCCTTCTCTGCATCTATTGAGATGACCATGTGGGTTTTGTTCTTTGTTTTGTTGATATGGTGTATCACGTTGATTCATTTGCTGATGTTGAACCATCCCTGCATCCCAAGTATAAATCCCACTTGATCATGGTGTATGATCTTTTTAATGTATTGCTGTATTCAGTTTGCCAATATTTTGTTGAGGATTTTTGCATCTATGTTCATCAGTGATATTGGCCTGTTATTTTCCTTCTTTGTATTGTGTTTGTCTGGCTTTGGTATCAGCATGATGTTGCCCTCATAGAATGATTTAGGAAGTGTTCCATCTTCCTCTATTTTTTGAATCGTTTGAGAAGGATGGGTATTAAATCTTCTTTGAATGTTTGGCAAAATTCACTGGAGAAGCCATCTGGTCCTGGACTTTTATTTTTTGGGAGGTTTTTGATTACTCTTTCAATCTCTTTACTTGTAATTGGTCTATTCAGATTCTTCATTTCTTCTTGGTTCAGTTTTGGGAGGTTGTATGAGTCTAAGAATTTATCCATTTCTTCTAGATTGTCCAATTTGTTGGCATATAATTTCTCATAGTATTCTCTTATAATTCTTTGTATTTGCATGGTATCCATTGTAATTTCTCCTCTTTCATTTCTAATCTTATTTACTTGAGATTTTTCTCTTGTTTTCTTAGTAAATCTGGCTAAGTCTTTGTCAATTTTGTTTATCTTCTCAAAGAACCAACTCTTTGTTTCATTAATCCTGTTTTTTTTTTTTTTTGGTCTCAATTTCATTTATTTCTGCTCTGATTTTTAATATTTCTCTTCTTCTGCTGACTTTAGGCTTTGTTTATTCTTCTTTTTCTAGTTCTGTTAGGTGTAATTTAAGGTTGCTTATTTGGGCTTTTTCTTGTTTATTAAGGTGGGCTTGTATCGCTATGAGTTTCCCTCTCAGGACCACTTTTGCTACATCCCATGTGGTTTGGTATGGCATATTTTCATTTTCGTTTGTTTCCAGATAGTTTTTTATTTCTCCTTTAATTTCATCAATGATCCATTGGTTGTTCAGTAGCATGTTGTTTAATTTCCACATTTTTGTCACTTTCCCAGTTTTTTTGTGTGGTTGATTTCCAGTTTCATAGCATTATGGTCTTAAAAGATGCTTGTTATGATTTCAATCTTCTTAAATTTATTGAGGCTTACTTTGTTTCCCAACACATGGTCTATCCTTGAGAATGTTCCATGCGTGCTTGAGAAGAATGCGTAGTCAGCTGTTTTTGGATGGAGTGCTCTGTATATGTCTACTAGGTCCATCTCGTCCAGTTTTTCATTTAAGTCCACTATTTCTTTATTGACTTTTTGTCCAGATGATCTATCCATTGATGTAAGTGGGGTATTAAGATCCCCTACTATTATTGTGTTGTTGTTAATGTCTCCTTTTAGGTTTGTTAATAGTTGCTTTATGTACATTGGTGCTCCTATGTTGGGTGTATATATATTTATAAGTGATATGTCTTCTTGGTGAAGTGTCCCTTTTATCATTATATATTTCCCTTCTTTGTCTCTCTTAACCTGTTTTATCTTGAAGTCTACTTTGTCTGATGTGAGTATGGCAACACCTGTTTCTTTTGTTTGCCATTACCTTGGAGTATTGTCTTCTATCGTTTCACTCTGAGCCTGTGCTTGTCTTTAGAGCTGAGATGTGTTTCCTGGAGGCAGCATATTGTTGGGTCTTGCTTTTTAATCCATCCTGCCACTCTGTATCTTTTGATTGGAGAGTTCAATCCATTTACATTTTGGGTAATTATTGATATATGATGGCTTAAAGTTGCTGTTTTGTCACTTATTTTACAGTTCTTTTGCATTTCCTTTGTTTCTTTTCCCATTTGTTTTGGACTTCCAATTCAGTTTGGTTGTTCTGTCTTATAACTCTTCTAGTTTTATTTTTGTTTATCATATGTGATTTTGTTTTGATTATTTGTTTAGTGGTTTCCTTGAGGCTTTTAAAAAAAATCTTGTGTATGAGATAGTCCATTATCTGATGGCCTCTTATTTCCTTATACTAAGTCAATTCAATCACTTTCCTCTTCCCCTTCTAAGTCTTTCTTGTTATACCTTATTCTATCTTGTGTTGTGGGTGTGTGTTTACAGTGATGAGGTTATATTTATTTTTAGTGAATTCCTTCTTTTGATCTTTGATTTTGGTATTTAAGTGCTTGCTAACCTATTCCGGTATACAAAATTTTTCTGATTTTTGTATACCTATTTTTCTCCTTTCTCCAAGCTCTGTATTCCTTTTCTTTTCTTTTTTTCAGGCCTGAGGGCCTTCTTGATTATTTCTTGTAGTGGTGGTCTTGTGGCTATGAACTCCCTTAGCTTTTGTTTATCTGGGAGAGTTACTACTTCTCCATCATATTTGAAGGGTATTTTTGCTGGATAGAGTATTCTTGGCTAAAAGTTTTTGTCTTTCAGTATTTTGAACATATCTTTCCAGTCTCTCCCAGCCTGTAAAGTTTCTGTTGAGAAATCTGCTGAGAGCCTGATGGGAGTTTCTTTGTACGTTATTTTTTGTTTTTGTCTAGCTGCCCTTAATATTGTTTCTTTGTCATTGACTGTGGCCAGCCTTACCACTACATGTCGTGGAGTGGGCCTTTGCCTGTTGATGTATTTAGGTGACCTATTGGCTTCACTTACTGGTATTTCCTGCTCCTTCCCCAGATTTGGGAAGTTCTCAGCTATTATTTCTTTGAATAGGCTCTCTGTTCCTCTTTCCCTCTCTTCTCCCTCAGGAATACTTATAATTCTTATGTTACATTTTCTAATAGAGTCAGATATTTCTCAGAGACTTTCTTCATTTCTTTTTAGTCTTAGTTCTCTCTCCTCTTCCATCTGGGACATATCTGTATTCCTATCCTCTATAATGCTAATTCTTTCCTCCATATTGTCAGCTCTGTTCTTTAAGGATTCCAGATTCTCCTTTTTCTCCTCCATTGTGTTCTTCATCTCCATCAGTACTTGTTGGTTTTTCTTTATGATTTCAATCTCTTTTGTGAAGAAACTCCTAATCTCATTGAATTGTTTGTCTGTCTTGTCTCGTATTTCATTGAGTTTTTTTATGATAGCTATTTTGAAATCTCTGTTGTTTAGGTTATGGATTTCTGTGTCTTCAGGGTTGGTTTCTGGGTGCTTGTCATTTTCCTTCTGTTCTGGTGATTTCATGTACCTTTGCATTGTGGTTCCTGTATTGGCTTTGTTTTTCCTCATCCTGGAAATGTCTGGTTGCAATTTCCACCCACTGCCACTGTGTGGGAGTTAAGGGCTGTGTAATATGAGCCCCCTGCTCTCTGCCCTGGCTTCTAGGTGCGATCTGCTGGCAGTTTGGTCTGGTCTGGTCAGCTGAGCTGCAGTGTCTGGCATGCGGGGAGCGGAGGGGCTCTCTCTTTTGCCCGCTGGGTCTCTGGCATGGAGGGCTTCTTGCTCACCCCTTTTTATCTGCTCTCCTGGGGTGCTCAGATGTTGATGGTACCCCTGTAGCAGTTCTGAGTCCTCTGCATAGGAGTTTCTCACTGGCTGAGAGAGCCCAAAGAGATACGGTTTCCCTGCAGATGTCCGCCCCTCCCCCCTCTCTGGGAGCCGAGTGGACCAGGATCGCTGACCTGATGGGGAGAGAAAGGAGTTCTCCTTACCTCTCCCCACTTCCTCTGGGATCCCAGCACGTTCCGCTTTCAGATGTGCAGCAGTGTGGATCATTCTAATCTTGCTTTTCACTGTCTAGGAGTCCATTGTTGGTCTGTAACTGTTCCTTTTGATGTATCTTATCAGAGGAAGAGTTTATGGGAAAGCTCACTCCGCCATGACACTGACGTCACTCCTATTTTTGATTTCTCTTTTGATTTCCTCATTGATCCAACAGTTGCTCAGTAGCATGTTGTTTAGTTCCCACATATTTGGGATTTTTCCACCTTTCTTCTTGTAGTTGATTTCTAGTTTCATACCATTGTGGTCAGAAAAAAATGCTTGATATGATTTCAATCTTAAATTTATTGAGACTTTTTTTTTTCCCTACATATGGTCTATCTTTGAGAATATTCCATGTGCACTCGAGAAGAATTTGTATTCTGCTGCCTTTGGATGGAATGTTCTTTATATATATATCTATTAAGTCCATCTGGTCTCATGTTTCATTTAAGGTTGATGTTTCCTCTTTAACTTTCTGTCTGGATGATCTATCCATTGATGTAAGTAGGGTATTAAATTCCCTACTATTATTGTGTTGCTCTCAATTTCTCCCTTCATGTCAGTTAATAATTGCTTTATATATTTTGATATACATATGTTAGGTGCATATATGTTAATAACTGTTATGTCTTCTTTATGGATTGTCCTCTTTATCATTATATCATGTTCATCTTTGTTTCTTGTTATCATTTTTGGCTTGAAGTCTATTTTGTCTTATAAAAGTATGGCTACATCTATTTTCTTTTGGTTGCCAGTTGCTTGGAGTATCATCTTCCATCCCTTCATTTTGAACCTGTTTGTCTTTAGAGCTGAGATGGGTCTCTCGGAGTCATCATATTGTTGGGTCTTGGTTTTGAATCCATCCAGCCTTTCTGTGTCTTTTGATTGGTGAATTCAATCCATTTACCTTTAGGTGATTATTGATATATGAGGACATAATTCTGTCATTTTCTCTTTTGTTTTCTGGTTGCTTTATATCTCCATTGTTTCTTTTTCCTTGTGTTTCTGTCTGTGATTTCAGTTTAATGGTTTTCTATGATATCCTTCTCAGTTTCCTCTTTTTTATGTTTTGTGATTCCATTCTGAACTTTTGTTTTGTGGCTACCATGTGATTTGTATAAAAGGTCTTATAGATAAGATAGCCCCTTTTCTGCTGATACCATCTTATCTTCATTTGCCTATGCAAGTTCCATTCTTTTCCTCTTCCCCTTCTATGTTTTCGTTGTCACAAATCAGCCCTTTTTGTTTAGTGAGTTCATTTCCAAAATGAAGTGGTTATAGTTATTTTTAATGCTTCCTTTCCCTTTAACCTTCATGCTATAATTAAGTGTATATTGTCCTATTCTGATACAGATTTATAATTTTCTGATTCTGTCTATTTATTTATAACCTTTCTCAATGCTTCGTATACCTTTCCCTTTTGGTTTCAGGTAGCAGGACTCCTTTGAAGATTTCTTGTAAGTCAAGTCTAGTGGCAGTGAACTGACTCCCCTTTGTTGTTTTGTTTGTTTGTTTTTTGTTTGTTTATTTGTTTTATCTGGGAAAGCCTTTATGTCTCCTTCATATCTGAAAGATAACTTTGCTGTATAGAGTATCCATAGCTAATAGTTTTTATCTTTCAATATTTTGAATATAGCTTTCCACTTTTTCCTGACCTGTTGGGTTTCTGCTGAAGAATCCACTGACAGCCTAATAGGGCTTCCTTTGTAGGTTCTTTTCTTTTGCTCCCTGGCTATTTTAATATTCTTTCTTTGTCATTGATTTTTTACAGTTTTATTATCAAGTGTCTTGGGGAAGGATTTTTGCATTGATATAATTGGGTGTTGTATTAGCTTCACAAGTTTGCATACGCAGTTCCTTCCTCAGGTTTGGGAAATTCTCAGCTATTATTTCTTTAGATAAGCTCTCTGCTCCTTTCTCTCTCTCTTCTACTGGGATACCCAGTATCCTTATGTTGACCTCTCTAATGGAGTCAGCTAATTCTCATAGAATTTCTACATTTTTCTTAAGTCTTAGTTCTCTCTCTTCTTCTACCTACATCATTTCTAGGTTTCTATCTCTGAACTCCCTAATTCTCTCTTCCATATGATCTACTCTATTTCCAATGCTTTCTAATGCAGTTCATCTCATTTATGGAGATCTTCAGCTCCTCAATTTCTGTTTGATTCTTTTTTAGAGTTTCATTCTCTTTGGTAAAGTATCCTTCTATTCACTGATTTTTTTTCCTGAGCTCATTGAACTGAATTTCTGAGTTTTCTTGTGATTCATTGAGTTTCTTCATGACAGCTATTTGAAATTCTTCATCAGTTAGATCACAATCTTCCATGACTTTATGTTTGGTTCCTGGAGAATTGTTTTCCTTTTGTAATGCCATGGTACTGTGGCTTTTGTGGTGCTTGGTGAGTTATTCCTCAGCCAGTGCACTTGTGTTTTATTTATGTATAGGTTTGTTTTGATTCAAACTTTCAACTGCTTGGAGATTAGAAGGCTTTCCTTTTTTTTTCAGTAGTTCGTTCTATAGTGCTAGTTTTTGGTTTCTCTTACCTGAGCTCTCTCTGAGGATCTGCACATTCTACCCTCCACCACATCTATTTGAGGTGTCATGGGTACTGTCATCATTGCTGCTTGCACTTCTGGGGATCACTGATGACTTGCTGTTGCTCATGTCATTGTGGTCACTGGCTTTGTCCCTGGGTGCACAGAGTTGGCTGATGTCTACGATGCCCTGGGTAAAGCTCCATTTCTGTGGTGGGGGAGAAAAGGAGGGTGGGAAGGGAGCCTCATAGACGGAACATCATATCAGCCATTGCCTGTTACTTTGTGGCCACAGGCACCACTGCAGTTGTGATGTAGGAGCCCTCTGCCCACCTCCACCACTGCTACTAAGCTCCCAGCCCAGGCTGGAGGTCCCAGGATCATGGGGTTCCACATCCACTGCTGCTCTGCATCCTGTGGCCACAGGTGCCACCACGGCTGGCTGGCTGGAGTTGCACATGTGCCTTTACTGCTGCCCACCGAGTTCTCTGTGGCTGGGGGCCACTGGCTTAGCCATCACAGTTGGAGATCCAGGATTCTTGGCTCTGCCTCTGCTGTTCCCCCATTTAGCCTCCTCTATGTGCTTCCATTTACCAACCTTGTATGTACTGATGTGTGGATCTTTCCAGCATCCTGGTGTGTTGTGCAATGTAGCCTTTGATCGGTTATGGATGTTTTCTTGCTGTAGATTGAAGGAGAAAGACAAAAGGACCCTCACACACCACCATGATGATGACATCTCCACTGTATAATTTTATATATATGTTGTTTATTATTTGTCACGTATGCCTCAATAAAGCAGTTCTTTTAAAGACTGAAATCAAGAGTAGACAGAGCTAAATATTGAAAAATAATTAATCGGTACTAGAAAGAGTAGAATTTTTCACTTTCTCTTAGTTGTGAAGCAGAAACTCTTTCAACCATGCAAGGGTAACAGGATATTTTCCCTGTCTCATAACTAACAGCATACTTTGTTGCAATAAATAGATGTATCTCATATATAAAATAATTCTAGAAAAGTCATCCATTATGCAACATTTCTCAGCCTGGCCAAAGGGTGGCAGTGTTTAAATAGTATTTGACTTAGGTTTGTGCAGTGCTGAGCAAGCAGGAAACCAGGTCTGGTCTCTGACTGGTGCACTCTCCCACACCAATAAGAGATCACTGAGCTAAAGAAATCTCTATTGGAGAAAATCTGATTTGGCTGTGTTTTCTGAGGAACCAAGGCATGGAGACTCTTCTGCAAGTACTCCTAGGGATACTGGAGTTGCAGGCAGCCTGTGAGTATGTGGCTAGTTTAGCAGAGTCAGGAGATGATGACAGCTTTCTAAGGGCAGGAACTAAATCATCTTCCATCCTGGGAAGGCCCTTTTGAGAGCCAAATACACATTGAAAAAACAGCCAATATTCTATGTTGATGTGATTTCATCCCTACGATGAGCATGAAGATCTTAGGTGGGTCTCCTGTGTTTTCTTTTCGTTGTCTTTTTGACCAGTGGTCAGTAGCCGAGAAGTGGAGCAGAGTCCACAGTCCCTGATCATCCAAGAGGGAGAAGATTTTATCATAAACTGTAATTCGTCAAAGACTTTATATGCCTTTCACTGGTACAGGCAAAAGCACGGTGAAGATTTGATCTCCTTGATGGTGTTATGGAAAAGTGGAGAATAAAAGAGTCATGAAAAAATAACTGCCAACTTGGATGAGACAAAGCAGCAAGGTTACCTGCATATCACAGCCTCCCAGCCCAGCCACTCAGGCATCTACCTCTGAGGAGCAGAGACACAGAGATCTCCAGACCTCTACAGGCTGTCCTCAAACATGCAGCTGAGCCACAGATGCTCTCCTAAAACAAGGCTTCTGAGGAGTGGCTGGGACACTTGCAAGATGAGAAGCATGAGGAAAATGCAATTGTCTCATTGCACAAAAAGGTGGTTAGGCGTGAGAGTAGAGGAAGCTATGCCTTTATTCCCAAATTTAATTTGACTTTTTGTCTGGATAATTGTTACTTTTTAATATGTAGAACCTCAAATTGGGATAATAATGGCATGAATTCCAGTGATTTTTGCAATAACTGTGCACAAATCTTGTGTTTTTATTGTCCCAAAGAAACTCTTCCCATTCTGCTACACACTCACCTTGTTGATAGAAAGAAATTCTGAGTTATTTATTAGGTTCCTTATGGCATATTAAGACTGTTCCATGAGTATTGGAACAGCAATATTGTCACACTGGGAGGAGTCAAGGGCAATACTTTTCTCTGAGTTTATATTATAAATATAGAGATAGACAAATAGATGGACAGATAGATGGGGGGAGTGAGAGACGTAGATCAATACCTAATCCAGTCTTAGACTGGCCTTCACTTCCCCAACAACATGGCCTCACCTGTTCTCACTGCCCATGGGCTGCAGCCACACCCAGTTGGCCCCTCAGCTCCAATGTATCTTCAAAAAGAAACAAATCATATTGAGTCCTATGGCAGAGCTCATCTTGTGGACTTTTTTTTTTACCTGTCTTATTGTCCTTGATAAAAGATCAGAACTTAGGGCCAGATGTAGCTGAACTGGGACATGTAGGATTTTGTCTTTAGTCCTTCATCATCCCTGCACCTTATGTGCCTCCCTCCCGTCTGCTGCTCCTGCTTTTCCCCAGCCTCTGGTGCTGCTCTGTGACCTGTCAGCGCTCCTTCTGCCCACCCAAAGCCTAATATTTCTACCCACTGAATTCATTTCCAAAATCTTCTCTCACTTTATTGATTCCATATCCATTTCCCAACTCAATCTCTAATATGGAATGGTCCATAACCTAACCTACACTCTAGATTAACTCTTGTGGATTGTTTGTATTTGAAAAGGGAATGCTAGAGGAGAGTCAAAAGAAGTTGCCTCAAATGGTGCATTTTTAGCTACTGTAACAATTGGCTAGGAAGGATGTTTCATGGTAAAATGATTTTTCCCACACTTATAAACCACAGTACAGGCCGTTGGCCTGTGCGCAGGGCAGTTCCCATGGGCAAGGCTGCAAGCACCATACTGTAAGCATTTTTTAAAAAATACATTTTTATTCAAATTTGTTCAGAAGGATAATATAATTCAGAAAGGAAAAAGGATAAAGATCTTATTGCTTGACACTACACATAATTTACAGCATCTGTTATCTAAGATAGACATCAATTACATAATAATCATTGCAGTAAATATGTACAAGCCACAGCATTTAAAGAACCATATCCACTTAGATTTATACTGGATAAGAACCATATCATTATTGGATATTATTGTCTTCATTTTACTGATGAGAAAACTGAGCATCAGAAAATATTCCCATCAAGGAATATTTTTGAGAAGCTGAGCTGTGGGGAAGCACATTGGAGGCCACAGCCGCTCCAGAGGTACAGAGGCCACTCGCCTATCGTGTGGCGAGTCCTCACCTCTGCCCACTTCCTTTCGTAGGCGCCACTGAGCAAGTTTTCTCATGGTCACTGTCCACTGACTTGGATCCTGGAGGCAGCTCCTGCTCTCACTTCTGCAAAATGCATATTAGAAAATGATGGAAAGTGGGTCACTCTGTTCCTCTCCGTACCAGGTAACCGAGCTAGATATTTTTTGATTCCCAAATCTCTCCCCTGGGACAACATATACAGCCCTGGAGCTGTATCAGTAAGGCTAATGTAAGTGTTCTGAGCACATTTAAGGTAGGCTAGGCTAAGCTATGATGTTTGGTATGTTGGGTATATTAAATGCATTTTCAGTTTAATATATTCAACTTATAATGAGTTTATCAGGATGTAACCCCATTGCAACTCGAGGAAGATCTGTATATCAGTCTTCTTAGCAACCTCAGTGTTTTTAAAATTTCCCTACAAATTACTTTTAACAACCTGGAAGAGTGAGGCTGCATTCTTGGAGGCCTGGGAGATACAGTTCCCTATATATATGAAATTTCTATGCAATTTCATGTTCTATCTTTAAAATTCATGTGTTACATTATATTCTGTACTTTATACTCATTTGTTTCAGTATACAAAAAGAAAATGTTTTAAATTGATGATCCAGTAATGTATGCTAGTCTATCCCAGTGCTTGATGCAACCCTTCATACACTGCTACCTGGCCTGTTCTCCATTAGGAGATAGAAATATATTGCTAGAATTCTCAAGGTAATGGGGATGCTTTCAGGGCTGAGACAGCGGGTCTCATGGAGAACTGGAACAATGGCTCATCATCGCTGTGACTGAAACAGCAACCGTGATGGTTACAGGGGGCAACAGACCTAGTGATGAACTTCTCACCCTGTCATCTCTGTGCCTCCCACATTCCATTAAGAGATTCTCAGATTAATGCAAATTTGTTTTTATCTAAATGAACAAGTTTTGGTTCTTTATTTATTCTGTTTGGTTTTTCTTTTAAAAAATGCATTTATCCAATAAAATATTGCAGTCATTAGAAAAGAAAGAAAAAAAGAAATGTAAAGCTATCAGTATTTTTGCTTGGTAGAGGGTAGCAATTCATATTAAGAAACATACTCAGTACATAGTAGGAATAGGGAAGAAGTAAAGTAAATACACACAGAAGTAAATCTAGGGCAAACCTGGACCTAAAATTAACATTTATACCAGAGGAAGAAAAGACACTCAGGAAAACAAAATAGATTTCCCTGCTCTCCTGAGTCTGAGGAGCACAGCGGGATATAAAGCAGATACTTTGGTCGGTACGTGGTGGAAGCTCATTGTCCTAAATCAGGACTGAAGCTACAAGGCGTTGCTCAGGCACTCAGCCCAGATCCTGGGCATTTGAAACTCCAAGTCGCCAGATCATTTTTCTTCTCAAAAACAAAACTTCCCCTCTAAAATTCCATTTTGAGAAAATGATGTTTTCTTGTTATTCAAAGTTTTATTTGCTTCTTTAAAAAAAGTTGGAGTGTTCACATCACTGTGTTAACAAGCATCGGTGACCTCCTTCTTCCTGCATCGTCTCCGTGAGGATCCTTTTCTCTATCTGTTCTTGTCTCTGCCTTTCACATTAAGGTAAATTTTTCAAATGTCTAGTGATCCCAGATGCTCATTCATACTTAGTGGGGTACAAATCTGGGATTTGAGCAAAGGAAAATGGCTCTGGTTCCTCTGTTCTGTCTCACTTCACTCTCAACCGAGCCTGGTAGCCCAGTCTCTTAAGCCTCTTTATTTAACATCTTCAGAAAAATAAGAATTTTTCCCACATAAGCAGTTGGGAAGGAGTGGACACCTGACTTTTCCAGGTCAGGATGGGAGATCTGAGAGTATAATTGTACTTTATACTTTATATGTTCTGTTAAAAGGCCCCCTACCCCCATCCCTCACTCTGATCTTCTAAAGTATCAAATGTCCTAATTCTTGAGACTTTCTGGGCACCTGGACTTTTGTTGGCATTTCCCTCTGTGGGCTCTTAGGATTCAACTCTCTTCAGTTGGCTAAGCCAGTTACCACTTGAGATTCACTCTCAATTTCCAAAACATCTCACCTGCTGTCATCCCTTGCCTGTTCTATATGTCCTAAGGGGTTCATAACTTTTTAAAAATTTTTTTGCTCTCATTTCAGTGGGTTCTCAGAAAGGGACAGAGAAAAAATATGTCTTCAATTCACCATGCTTAATCATGTCTAGCTTTCACTAGCTTTCCACAGAGATGTTATAAGATGCCCAGGGGCAGAGTTCCTGTCTGTCTTGTTCATGTCTCTATATTTCCCTAGCAGATAGTGGGCAGCCAATAAGTCTTTATCAAATGAATGAGAGAAACAGAATCATTAAAAAAAGAAAGAAAGAAAGAAAAACCCTCTCCAATAGCGGCACGAAAGGACAGCAATCCAGTGAGTAACCACAAGGGGGCAGTGTCTCCAGTCACAGTTAACCAAGATTAGCTCAAAACAGAGAGAAATCTCGTTAAAGATCAGATTGGCTGGTACACAGAACATATGTTTTAACATGACACTAGTATTTACAGTGTTACTCTAAGCCCAGAGAAGTTTCTTGAAGCAAAAACCCTTTTAGGAAATAATTCTTTGCTGAAGGACTTGTGATGGGGGTGCTCCTTGAAGGTTTATTAATAATCCCATGGATACAGCTGACGTGTGACTCTTGGGGTTTCTGAGTCCTGCACAGAGAATTCTAAAGGGGTGGAAATTCTGTCAGGGCAGGGGGTGAGGTTTTATCCAGGTTTATGAAAAGAGAGAAATAGAAGGAGAAAAGCTAGAGAAGGAGGGAGGAAAGGAAAAAGCACAGAGGCAGTGCTGGGGAGTTAGAGAATAGAGTGTCCATCGCAGCTCTGAGAAAGGTGCTCTGAAAATGATTTTGAATACCTTCTTTTGTCTTTCTAAACAGGGGTGAGTGGCCAACAGCTGAATCAGAGTCCTCAGTCTGTGTCCATCCAGGAAGGAGAGGACGTCTATATGAACTGCAATTCCTCAAGCACATTCAACACATTGCAGTGGTACAAGCAGGATGCTGGGGAAGGCCTTGTCCCCTTGACAAACTTGTATAAGGCTGGCGAATTGACCAGAAATGGGAAACTGGTTGCTCAGTTTGGTGGAACAAGACAGGACAGCTTCCTGAACATTTCAGCCTCTGAGCCTAAAGATGCAGGCACCTACTTTTGCGCTGGAGCACAGTGCTCCCCAGGCACCTGCAGCCTGCACTCAAACTTACAAGTGGGACCCCAGCCACTGTGCTGCCTCAGGATCCTGCTCCTCTTGGCATGAAATGTGGTTGTGCACGCAACTCATGCCCCCTGCCCTTCCATTACTGCAAACTCGCATGTATCAAGGCTTTATCTTCCAAAGACTGTGCTCTTGCTTAATGAACACAACTCTTTTTTAATGTATATAATAGATTTACTTACTCATTTTGTCAGGATATAAGCAGAAATGATCAGTACACTATCACAGTAGATTTAAAACATTTCTCTTAGAAAGTGGATAGATATCCATGGAATAGAATTGAGAGTTCAGGAATAAACCCATACACCTATAGCCAATTGATTTTCAAAAAAGGTGCTAAGACATTTCAACGGGAAAATGGTGCTGGGACAAATGGATAGCCACATGCAAAAGAGTACACACATTTACAAAAATTAACTCAAATGGATCAAGACCTACATGTAAGAGCTAAAACTATAAACACTCAGAAGAAAATAAAGGTGAAATATTGGTGACCTTAGACTATGCAAAAGTTTCTTAGATATGACACCGAAAGCATAAGCAACCAAAGAAAAAATAGATAAATGGAATGTCATCAAAATTAAAAACTTTTGTGCATCAAAGGTCACAAAATTTTCCACAAATGAAAGTGAAAAGGCAACCCACAGAATGGAAGACTGTGTTTGCAAATCATATATATGATAAGGCTATGTATTGAGACGATATAAAAAATAATTTACAACTAAACAATAAAAAGACAAATACCAATTTAAAAATCGGCAAAGGATTTGAAAAGTTATTGCTCCAAAGAAGATCTACAAATGGCCCAAAAGCACACTAAAAGATTTCAACATCATTATTCATTAGGTAAAAGCAAATTAAAACCACAGTGAGATACCACATCACACCAACTAGGATGGCCATAGTTAAAAAAAAAAAAGGAAAACAATTAGTGTTGGTGAGAATGTGGGGAAATCTGAACCCTCATACACTACTGGTAGGAATATTACATGGTGTAGCCAATTTGGAAAACAGTTTGGCAGTTCCTCGAATGGTTAAACATATAAATTACCATTTGACACAGCAATTACACTCCTAGGTATCTACCTAAGAGAATTAAAAACACGTTTGCAAAAATTTGTATACAATGTTCATAGCAGCATGATTGTTAACAGCCAAAAGTTGGAAACAACCCAAGTGTCCATCCACTGATGAATGGATACAAGATGTGGCATATCCACATTCTCAAATTATATTGCATTATATCCATATTAAAATTATGTCAAATTCTACACCCAACAATTAGATAACAAATTATTTTCAATTACTCATGAGACATGTAGAAAATTTAATCTTGCACTTGGCTAAAAAGGAATTAAAACCAAAGAACCAATATCATAAAAAAGGAAATCTCTGGACAGAATCTAATAGAAATACAAAGAAACCACAAAAACATAACCAAACTCCCCATAAATTTGGATATTTTAAAACACACTATTAAATAATTCATAGATTTAAGAAAATATTATGATAGAACAAATATTTTAATTCAATGGCCATGAAAACACCACTGATCAAACTTGTGGGATACAACAAAACAATACCTAATAGGGAATTTTTACCCTTATTGTATGTATTAGAAAAGAAGAAAGTTCAAAAGTCAACCAACTTAAGGTAGAAAAGGGGAAATAAATAAATCCCAAAGAAAATAATAAATATAAAATTTAATGAAAAGTACAGCAAAAACAAAAAAATGATTGAAATGACTAATAATGTTGATAAACTTTGGGCCAAACTGATAAAAGAGAAAGCAGATGGTAAAATAAATGTTAGAAATGAAAATATATATATATATGATTAAAGATACAGTAGATTTATAAGAGCACAGCAATAGAAATAATTCATGCCAATAAATTGAAAACTTAGATAAAATAGTTTATTTCCTGGGGGAAAAAACTTACACGAGGAAAAAGAAATCTGAATAGACCTATCAGAAATAAAAAAGTGAGTCAGTTACTAAATGTTTACACACACACATACCCAAAACCAGACCCAGTTTTATGAAAATATATTTTAAAAGATGATTAGCATCATATAAAAATTATTTTAGAAGTAAAAAAACGAAAAACCTAGGAAGTTAGGAAACTCATTCTACGATGCTATTACAAATTTGATTTTTTAAAAAAAAAACCAGTTAAGACAGCTTAAGAAAGGGAAATTTCATCATGAAAATAACCGAAAAAATACAAATTAAAAATATTGATGAATATAAACCCGTAATGAATATTTAACATAAAATAATATGAGTAATTAGAGTTTATCTTAGAAATGTGTGGAAGGCTTAACCTTAGAAAAATATTTTGATGTAATTCCAACATTAGCAGATTAAAGGAGAAAAATGACCAGAAAAAGAAGACAATATTTTTAAATTAATATTTTATTATGGACATTTTCAAATTTGCACAAAAGAAGAAAGAATAATGTCATAAATATGTACTCATAACCTGAATTCAACAACTACCGGTCATCACTCCGTGACAAATCTTTTCATCCATACTCCTCCTCTCTCACCCTCATCCAGCTGAATTATTTTAAAACAAACCCTAAACATTAGTCATTTTATCCATAAATAATTCAAAATACATCTCTAGGATAAGGTCATATTTTCAACATAACCAGAAGTACATGACCACACCTAAAATACGTCGCAGTATTATTTGTTTGTTCGTCAAAGAATAACATCTTGATAATACCAATTCTTTGAAATTTGTGCAAAATTGCTTTATGGCCCAATATTTGGTTAATTTTTTTATCACTTATGTGTGCTCGAGAAGAAATATTCTCTCATTTTTTGGTGCAGAGTTCTATATATGTCAATTAAATCAAATTTGTCTGGATCTTCTACATATTAAGTAATATTTTGTCTCCTTGGTCTGTAAATAATTGATAGACATATGTTGAAATCTCACTACAAGAGTCAGTTTTTCAATTTCTCTCTATAATTCTATCAATTTGTGCTTTATGTATTTAATGTTATTAAATGCATGGATGTTCAGAATCATTACACCATACTGGAATTAATTAAGCCTTTTATTATGGTTTAAAGACCTTCTCAACCTTTAAAAGTGCTTCTTGTCTTAAAGTCTTTTTTTTTTTTTCAGGTATTAACACAGTTTCTTAAGTTTATTTTGGTTAGTATTTTCCTGACACATTTTTACTTTCAAACTTTCCTGGCTCTCATGTTTAAGTGGTCTCTTTAAAAAAGCATGATTGGATTTTGGCTTTGTATCAAACTTAACAATCTCTGCTTTTTAATTGGTGAGTTAGTTGCATTTACTTTTTTCATAATTTTTCATAAACTGGCACTTGATTCCACCATCTTAATGTGTACTTTATATTTGTTTTCTTCTTTCTTTTCCTTTTGTGTGTGGGGGAAGGTGATTCAATGATGGAAAGCTTAACCTGGGTTTTTCTTTTTTTTTATTCCACATCCCCCTCTATTGGTTCGAAAGTTATATGCTCCTTTTAAAAATGATCCTTTAGTGTTTACCTTTGAAGTTTTACCAGGCGTACTTAAAATCTAAAGTTAATCTATAGCTGAACCCCCTTTTTGAAAAATTCAAAAAGTTTAAAATAATATGTTAGGTCAAACTTTACCAGCTTACATGCTATAATTGGTTAATATTTTATTTAATGATTTTAAAAGAAAAAGATACTATTAATATTGCTTTATACTGCCAATATTTATTTAGATTACCCTTATGTTACCAACTCCTTTAATCACTATCCCCTCTTGCATCTTGCATCTTGCTTCTGAGATCATTTTGCTCCTTTCTGAGGTACCTCCTTTAGAATTGAAAGTCTGTGGGGGATAAACTTATGCAGTGTTAATTTCAATCTCATTCTTGAAAGATAGTTTACTTACGATGTTAGATTAATAGCTACTGCGTGTCAGCATTTTGAAGATATTTTCCAGTATATCATGGCTTCCATTGGTGATTTTGAGAAGTCTGCTTTCAATGTTATTGCCATTCCTTTCTCAACAACCTATTTTTTTCCTTTCTGACTGTTTTTCCTTCTCTTTGACTTGGCAGTATTTCTAAAACTTGACTGTTTATACAAAGACACTGAGTTGCTACTTAAAATAGATATACTCTCAAATCTCTCTCCTAGAGATTCTATGCTATAATGAGTTCACAATAATTCACATCTATCTTTCAGTTCACTAATTATCTCTTCAACTCTATTTAATCTGCTGTTTGGCCCATCCACTGAATTACTACATCCAACAATTATATTATTTCACTTACAAAAGTTATACTTGGTTCTTTATCAAATTTACAAGGCCAATTTTTATAGTCTTGGTTCTTTGCTTGTTGATTTCCTGTATTATTTTTTAAAATACTGCATATATAGACATTTTATATTTAATAATTTCCATATTTGAAGATATTGGGAGTATTAATCTTTTGTTTATTTTCTGCTGACTCTCATATGTGGTGATTGATTTCTTGTGTGATTAATAATTTTTTATCATGAACTCATGTTGAATCTAAACTATAATTATTTTAAGTGCCTAAATTGGTGGTGTTCTTCTCAAGAGAAGATTTCCATTTGCTTCCACCAGAGCCCAAGTGGTGCTCTTTAGTCCCATTTAAGAATCACGATATTAATTTAGGAAGTTCAGGTTAAGCTTTCCATCACAGTTTAGACTCTTGATCTCAGTACTGATTTTCTCTGAAAACAATCGCAACTTTCAGGTATGATTTCTACTTACCCCTCCCTGCCCTGGTTTCAGCTCATTGTTCTTTTTGCTTCAGTTTTTATTTGGTTTTGTCTGCTGATGTGTTTGTTCCATGGATAATTCATTCATACACACACACACACAAACATGCATATATGTTGTAATTCATCTGAAATCCAGTTGTATTTCAGTGAGAAAACACTTCAGAGTAACTAGTCTGCTGTTCTGACAGAAGTGGAAGTTTTTGTTCTTTCTTTTATCTGCCCATATATGGTCTGTAGCACCCAGTACAGGAACTTGCACTAGGTAAGTGCTCAATATGTTTTTCAATGAAGTGAATTGAAATATAGGTGTCAATAGGAACAAGACATAGGAAACATGTATCTTGCAACACATACTATAGAAAAGTTATTTATTGAGGAAGAGGCAGAAATGAAAGCTTCAAATTCTAAGTCAAGTCAATATGACACTGAGGTAAATATTCAACAATCTTGAGATTATGCTTATCAGAGTAGAAGCATTTATGTTACTTACTATTGAGTCATTTGGAATACCCTGATATTCAAACTGTTGCTGACAATTTCAAGTCTGAGAATGTTATAAAAATATATGATTAGAATTTATGTCTGAAAACAATGGTGGTGCAGTGATCTGAGTCTTATTTCTTAAATGATAATTGAATGAGAAACAGCAGGAGTGGATGGCTTTAGGGCATCCTAAAGTTAATACTTATGAAGGTAAGCACTGTGGAAGATTCAGTTGAGTTTGGTCATTATCGTCCTCTAGGGTCTGGTAGTATCTCTAATTCACTAAATCCAGAGGATAGTCAAGGCACCACCAAAAGACAAGAAAGTACTAAAAATACATGAGGATTTATGGAGAGAAAAAATCATCTTCAAGGAATTCAACTTCAGACAGAAGTTTTAATTACTGCTGTCTAATGTGCAACCAAAGGCTTACCCAAATAAGAAGATGTGGTATACGTGAATACGACGGAATACTACTCAGCCATAAAAAAGACAAAAGCATGCCATTTGCAACAATGTGGATGGATCCTGAGGGTACTATGCTAAGTGAAATAAGTCAGATGGAGAAAGACAAAGAAAGGTGTTTACTAACACAAATGTGCCAGCAGAGGATCAACTCATCAAGAACCATGAAGAACTACAGTACCATAGTAGAACAGAAATAAAATGATAACTGTCCAGAAACCAAATTTGAAGTCACAGAAGATTGTGATGTAACTGACAGAGAATTCAAAATAGCTGCCATGAAGAAACTCAATGAGTTACAAGACAATTCAGACAGTCAGTTCAATGAGCTCAAGAATAAAACTAATAAACAGAGGAATACTTCACCAAAGAGAGTGAAATTCTAAAAAACAAAGAGAGAAATTCTGGAGATGACAATCACAATTAATGAGATGAAAAACAAAGTAGAAAGCATTGAAAATAGAGTGTGCCATATGGAAGAGAGAATTAGTGAACTTGAAGATAGAAATCCAGAAATGATTCAGTTGGAAGAAAAGGGAGAACTAAGATTTTTAAAAAATGAAATTCTATGAGAAATATCCAGCTCAATTAGGAAAAGCAACATAATGAAAAGCAGCATAAGGATAATGGGTATCCAAGAAGGAGAAGAGAGGGAGAAAGGAGCAGAGAGCTTATTTAAAGAAATAACCACTGAGAACTTCACAAACCTGAGGAAGGAACTGGATGTACAAGTACACAAAGCTAATAGAACTCCTAATTATCTCAACACAAAAGTCCTTCTCCAAAGCACATTATATTAAAACTATCAAAAGTCAATGACAAAGAAAGAATATAAAGGGTGGCCAGAGAAAAGAAAATAACTTACAAATGAACCCCCATCAGGCTATTACTGGATTTCCCAGCAGAAACTCTACAGGCTAGGAGAGAATGGAATGATATATTCAAAGTGTTGAAAGACAAAACCTATCAGCAAAGAATACTCCACCCAGCAAAGTTATCCTTCACATATGAAGGAGAAATAAAGGCCTTCCCAGACAAACAAAAGCTGAGGCAGTTCATTGCCACTAGACCTGCCTTATGAGGAATATCGAAAGGAGCCCTCCTACCTGAAATAAACAGGCAAAGGTTTACAAAGCTTTGAGTAATGTGATAAATAGACAGACAGAATTGGAAAATTCCAACTCTATATCAGAATAGGTTAGTAAACACTTGATTATAACATAAAGGCTAAAGAGAAAGAAAGCATCAAAAATTACTATAATCACTTCAATTTGGTAACAAACTCACAACACAAAAAAGGATAATTTGTAACAATGAAACATAGAAGGAGAAGAGGAAAAGGATGGAATCTGCATAGGCTAATGGAGATAAGAGGCTATCAGCAGAACATGGACTATCTCATCTATGAGATCTTTTATACAAACCTCATGGTAACCACAAAACAAAAAAACAGCAGAGTCACAAAACGTAAAGAGGAAACTGAGAAAAACATCACATAAAATCACCAAAATGAAATGGCAGACAGAAATACAAGGAAAAAGAAACAATGGAAATACAGAATAACCAGAAAACAAAAGATGCAATGGCAATATTAAGCCCTAATATATCTACAATCACTCTAAATATAAGTGCATCAAATTCACCAATCAAAAGACACAGAGTGGGGGCCGGCCCGGTGGTGCAAGTGGTTAAGTGCGCGCGCTCCGCTGCGGCGGCCCGGGGTTCGCTGGTTCGGATCCCGGGTGCGCACCGACGCACTGCTTGGCAAGCCATGCTGTGGCGGCTTCCCATATAAAGTGGAGGAAGATGGGCACAGATGTTAGCCCAGGGCCGTCTTTCTCAGCAAAAAAAGAGGAGGATTGGCGGATGTTAGCACAGGGCTGATCTCCTCACAAAAAAAAAAAAAAAAAAAAGACACAGAGTGGCTGGATGGATTTAAAAACAAGACCCAAAAAAACCCTGCCTCCAGGAGACCCATCTCAGCTCTCAAGATAAACAGAGGTTCAAAGTGAAGGGATGGAAGATGACACTCCAAGCAAATGGCAACCAAAAGAAAGTGAGAGTAGACATATGTATATCAGACAAAACAGACTTCAAGACAAAAAAGATAAGAAGAGACAAAGATGGACATTATATAAGGATAAAGGGGACATTCTATCATGGACATAACATTTATTAGTATATATGCCCTAACATAGGAGTATCAAAGTATATAAAGCAATTATTAACAGACCTAAAGAGAGGAATTGACAGCAATACAATAATAGTAGGGGACTTTAACACCCTGCTTACATCAACGGATATGTCATCCAGAAAGAAAGTCAATAAGAAAACAGTGGCCTTAAATGAAAACACTAGACCAGATTGACTTAATAGAAATGTGTAAAGAACATTCCATCCAAAAGCAGCAGAATACACATTCTTCTCAAGTGCACATGGAAGATTATCAAAGATAGACCGTATGTTGGGAAACAAAACAAGCCTCAATAAATTTAGGAAGATTGAAATCATATCAAGCATCTTTTCTCACCACGAGGGTGTGAAACTAGAAATCGGCTACAGGAAGAAAGCTAGAAAGTCCCAAATATGTGGAGACTAAACAACATGCTACTGAACAACTATCGGATCAATGAAGAAATCAAAGGAGAAATCCAAAAATACCTAGAGACAAACGAAAATGAAAACACAACATACCAAAACTTATGGGATGCAGCAAAAGTGGTACTAAGAGGGAAGTAAATAGCAGTAAAGGTCTACCTCAAGAAACAAGAAAAATCTCAAAGAAACATTTTAACACTATACCAAAAAGTACTAGACAAGGAAGAGTAAACAAAGCTCAAAGTCAGTAGAAGGAAGGAAATAATAAAAATCAAAGTAGATATAAATAGAATAGAGACCAAAAAGGACAATAGAAAGGATGAATGAAACTACGAGCTGGTTCTTTGAAAAGATAAACAAACGACAAACCATTAACTAGACTCACTAAGAAAAAAAAAGAGAGAAGTCTCAAAAATAAAATCAGAAATGAGAGAGGAAAAATTACCAAAACCAGACAAGGACAACAATAAAAAACGAAAATGACAGGCCAATATTACTGATGAACATAGATGCAAAAATCCTCAACAAAATAATATCAAATCAAATACAACAATGCATTAAAAGGATCACACAGCAGGATCAAGTGGTATTTATTCCAGGGATGCAAGGATGGTTCAACATTTGCAAATCAATCAACATGATAAACCACATTAACAAAATGAAAAATAAAAATCACATGATCATCTCAATAGATGCAGAGAAAACATTTGACAAAATTCAGCATTTTATAATAAAAAATTCCAATAAAATAAGTATAGAAGGAAACTACCATAACATAATAAAGGTCGTATATGACAAACCCACAGCTAACACCATACTCAATGGTGAAAAATTGAAAACTATCCCCCTAAGAACAGGAACAAAACAAAGTTTCCCACTCTCACCAGTCTTATTCAATGAAGTATTGGAAGTCCTAGCCAGAGCACTCAGGCAAGAAAAGAAATAAAAATTATCCAAATTAGGATGGAAGAAGTAAAACTGTCACTATTTGCAGATGACATGATTCTATATATAGAAAACCTTAAAGAATCCACCAAAAACTATTAGAAATAATTTACAGATATGGTAAAGTTTCAGGGTACAAAATCAACATACGAAAATCTATTGCATTTCTATACAGTAACAAGGAACTAGCAGAAAGAGAAATCAAAAATACAATCCCATTTACAATCGCAACAAAAAAAATAAAATACCTAGAAATAAATTTAACCAATGAGCTGAAAGACCTATACACTGAAAACTATAAGATATTATGAAAGAAATTGAAAAAGACATAAAGAAATGGAAAGATATTCCATGCTCATGGATTGGAAGAATAAACATAGTTAAAATGTCCATATTACCTAAAGCAATCTACAGCTTTAATGCAATCCCAATCACAATCCCGGTGACATTCTTCATGGAAATAGAACAAAGAATCCTAAAATTTATATGAAACAACGAAAGATCCTGAATAGCTAAAGCAATCTTAAGAAAAAAGAACAAAGCTGGAGGTATCACACTCTCTGATTTCAAAATATACTACAAAGCTATATTAATCAAAACAGTAGAAAAACAAACACACAGATCAATGGAACAGAGTTGAGAGCCCAGAAATAAACCTATGTGCTTATGGACAGTTAATTTTCAACAAAGATGCCAAGAACGTACAATGGAGAAAGGAAAGTCTCTTCAATAAATGGTGCTGAGAAAACTGGACAGCCACATGCAAAAGAATGAAAGTAGATCACCGTCTTAGACAATACACAACAATTAACTCAAAATGAATTAAAGACTTGAATGTAAGACCTGAAACCATAAAATCCTAGAAGAAAACATAGGCAGGATGCCTTAGACATCAGTCTTAGCAGTATCTTTTTGAATATCACATCTCCTCAGGCAAGGGAACCAAAAGAAAAAAAAATAAATGAGACACATAAAACTAAAATTTTTGGCACAGCAAAGGAAACCATCAACAATACAAAAAGACAACCTAACAACTGAGAAAAGATATTTGCAAACCATATGTCTGATAAAGGGTTAACATCCAAGATATATAAAGAACTCATAGAGCTCAACAACAAAAAATGAACAACCCAATCAAAAAATGGGCAGAGGATATAAACAGACACTTTTCCAAGGAAGATATACAGATGGCCAACAGGGACATGAAAAGAAGTCCAACATCACCTATTATTATGGAATTGCACATCAAAACCACAATGAGATATCTCTGTCTGACACTCGTCAGAGTGGCTATTAAAAAGACAAGAAAGAACAAGTGTTGGAGAGGATGTGGAGAAAAGGGAAACCTCATACACAGCCAATGGGAATGCAAACTGGTGCAGCCACTATGGAAAACAATATGGAGATTACTCAAAAAATTAAAAATAGAAACACCATATGACCCAGCTCTTCCACTTCTGGGTATTTATCCAAAGACTATGAAAATACTAACTTAAAAAGATATGTGCACCCCTATGTTCATTGCAGCAACATTCGCAATAGCCAAGACTTGGAAGCAACCTAAGTGTCCATCAGTGGATGAATGGATAAAGATGTGGTATACATAAATATGATGGAATACTACTCAGCCATAAAAAGACAAAAGCATGCCATTTGCAACAACGTGGATGGATCTTGAGGGTATTATTCTAGGTGAAATAAGTCAGATGGAGAAAGACAATTACTGTATGACTTCACTGATACATGGAAAATAAACACATAGATACAGAGAACAGACTGGTGGTTACCAGAGGGAAAGGGGGTGGGGGAAGGGCGAAAGGGGTAAAGGGGTACGTGTGTACAGTGACGGATGGAAACTAGACTTTTGGTGGTGAACACGATGCAGTCTATACAGAATCGAAATACAATGATGTATACCTGAAATTTATATAATGTTGTAAACCAATGTGACCTCAGTAAAGTAAAAAATTTTTAAAAAGAAATTTAAAAAGAATTAAAAGAACCCCAAACTATCACAACTAGTAATGTTGTGCTAAGATTCCTGGCCTCGGTCACTATTCATTAAAAAAAAAGAATAGAAGGAAGATCTCTAAATCTAATAAAAATTATCAACTAAAACCTCACAATAAGGATGATACTCAGCAGAGAAACTAGAAACTATGTATTCAGCAATCAGCAAATGATTAAATAATTGTATATCTAAACTGCAGAATACTATCCAGCCATTAAAGAAAAAATGAAGTAGATCTGCAAGTAACAAGGTAGAAATACATTTAAGACAGACTGTTTAAGTGAAAAAAAAGTTACAGAATAATATAATATTTCATTTTCTTTAAAACTCATAACTAAATACAAACATTTATTCTCCCTTCATCTGAAAACCTAGCTGTTTTATCTTTTTTTGCTCACATCCAGCCCATTATGGGTGGGTCATGGTAGGTCACCTTGCCCAATAGGGATTGCAAATATTTCATCTTTCCCAGAACTGTAGAAAATAGACTCCAGATTTCCTGTTGATAAAGCATAAAGTTCCTGTTTGAATGAAGCACAGAGGCTCTTCTAGGAGAAACAAATAAATAAAAAAGAAGATAATGATACTTTTGATGTGGAGGAATAAAGGGGATTTTTAAGGGAAACCAGGGGACGCTGAAAAGTCATATAGTAGGTGGACATGCAGTGCCAAGGCCCTCGATGCAAGAAGGGATTAAGAATGGGCAAGTGGCAAGAGGCGGCAGCTGCGAAGGACACAGTTTAAGCCCAAGAGCCAGGTTAGATCATGGCCTCCACCACCCACTAGCTTTGTCTCCAGGTGAGTCTCCAGAAGGTTGACTGCCCATAAGGCCTATTCCAGGTAAATTTCCAGACTTCATGCTGGTGACCACTCCTCTCTCTCTGCAACAAGAGCCCTTTCAGCCCTCAGCCCAGCTTGAATACATCACCTTGCAGTGCCTTTAGAACAACTCAAGGCCAAATGGATGTCTTGTGCACTTAGCAAGATGGTTAGGAATTTCTATAGCAACCACACACCTGGGCAGACAGGCAGCGTGGACACCTGAATCGAGTACATTAGAATATCATAAGCTGGGACAGTTGTGAGAAGAGTCCACGGTGTTTCTAAATGTTGGGCGAACGGTCCATCTAGCCACCCCCCTCACCACTGCTAAAAGTTTACAATGCTTTAGAAAAACTATGTTTAGAAAATGAGAAAAGAAACTAACTTTATTTTTGAACTAATATTTAATATATTTTATTAACAAAAAAGAAAAAATAAGAGTTCTGGATGGAGATGTGTTAGAGGTAGGGGTTAGGATTGTGGGTGATTTGTATTTTCTTCTTGGTGCTTCCCTGTATTTTTCAAATGTTCTGCAATGTCTATATATTTTTTTATAATCAGAAAAAAATTTATTTTCAAAGAATAAGTAGAAATTGAGCTTTTTTAGCTTAAAAGAGGAGAGACTCACATCACAATTTAATGTAGGAATGCTTACCCCAAAACATGTGAACAAGTACACCTCAGTAATGTACTAATGTGTCCCAAGTGTTGAGTTGTCACAGTCTGGAAAGAAAATGAATTTACTTCAGGAATTTAAAGAAAATAGAAGTCTATATAATAGATGAATGGAATGAGCAATGGATCGCTGGCTGTAAAACAATAATCGGATTTATTTAGTAGGAGGGGAGGGTCTCAGTGGGTTTAGAAATGAGGTTATTGGGGTGATATCTTGGTATTTGTTTCGACCAAGTCATGATGAAACAAGAAAGAAAACTCTTCAACATATGCATTTCACTAAGATGTACCCTGTGAATTATCAGAGACCCCCCTGTTTATCAGAAATATTGCTTTCTAAATATATGTTCCAGGATAATGAGATCAATAGTGAACCTTCAAAAGAGCTCTTGCAAAGACGCTTTGCCTCTCTCCCCACCGTTTCCTCAGTTCCAGCTCTGCACATGGTGCTTCAGTCCTTCACCTCACAGTGTAGGTTCCTACTTGAACTAACAGTATTTTCCAACCTCCCAGTATACTGTTCCTCGCTGCCTTCTTTGAGCCATAGAACCACTGACTATTACAGCCCTGGGCAGCTTTGGATAATCTGTCCTTCAATGGTGAGACACTTTTGGAAAAATCCGTCATCACTGGTAAAACATGTGGATACAAGTCATCAGCTATTCTGCACCAGCTCACAAGATGGCAGTGCTCTATTTTGAATGACTCCCATGGGTGACTGAGTGCACTAGGTATGTTCCTCAAAAGTTGTATATAAACTAGACTTTTGTCTTATCATCCTCCCCCACCCCTAATCCTCAAGATTTTACAGGGCCAAAAGTGAAAAACAAAAATCACAGTTCTAACTCTTGTTATTCACTGTAAAAATCATCCTATTCTCAGCAGTTTACAGTCTACATGCCCTAAAATTTTCCTGTACACAAAACCTGATAGAGATTTCATCTCCAATGTATTAAGTACACAGTTAGACATGAGTGTCTCCCTTATGGTTGTTCTAAACTATGGCAAAATTTTAACATTTATTAAATTTGTGTAGTGGGTAATGGAAGTCTATTATATTATCTGCTTTTCAATCTTTTTAAAATATTTCATAATTTTAGATGTTTCTTTCATGCATGGTGGGGAGGGGGTCTTGCAGAGGGTTCTCCCTAAGAGGAAACAACCTGGTGCTCACAGCAGCTGAAGCCCATGCCTTGTGAGACTTCCCACATACAGGCTGGACGCAATGTGTGTCTATGACAACTGAGACATGGCTTTACCTGGCCAAGCTCACTCTCACTGTTGGCTACAACTCAAGGATAAAATGGATCCTTTTCTCCCTTAGCAGATGGCTGTGCAAATAGTCATGAGTTTTGACCTATCAATCCCACTGCATTTTTCCTAAGAGAAAATCCTCTAAGAGAAAACAACAACAAGAAAAATGAAACTTGAAGTGTTGTATCCAAAATTGTAAAACAACTTTTTTTTTTTATTGGTTTATAACATTGTAAAAATTTCAGGTGTACATCATTGTACTTCTATTTCTGCATGGACTACATCATGTTCACCACCAAAATACTAATTACAACCCATCACCAAAACAACTTAAATATTTAGTCATAGAATTGAGCCACCAAATTGTTAGAGTATTTTTTTTAAAAAAATACCCTAAAATATAGAGATTATAAAGTAATATAAAAAGTGTTTATAGCATAGTATTACGTTAGAGAAACAGAATGCCATCTCCCTGTTCCTCTAGTGTTCTCAGTGTAACTCCCACTAAATCGACTATGTTGTTTTCTTTCAGCTTCTCTCTAGACAATTATGCTTCTTATTCAACAGGGTTTTTAAGACTTTCCTCACCACCTTCCTCTTTTGGTCCTTGTCTGACATACCTGGGTCCAGAATATCCCATACTGCTTCACAATATTACTTGAAAATCTTCAGGAGATATGCTCAAAAAATAAATAAAAGTACATATTTTTTTTTAACTCCCAAAGCCCTGAGCTTATATCTCAAAACACATGTGTCTGGCACCTTGATGGAAAGGCATCTCTCATGCCCCAAACCTCCTTTGAAGAGTCTGAGCACTTTTCCTTGCGCTAGTTGAGAACTGCACAAGGGGAGCATTTACAAATCCCAATACTGCCCAGTCCAGGTGGATAAGGAGCCAAAAGCTGAGATGCCATAAAGAGATCTTGACCAAGACTCGCAAGTGAGTGACTACACCAAAAGGAAAGCCTCCTAAGACCCATTCCCAGCCATCCTGCACTTAGCAGGTATTTAATAAATGGTACTCAGGATCAGTTAGTTTTATTACAGGAACTACCTTGCACCTAATGGGCTCTTTCCACAAATGCCATTCCAAGCATTGATGCCCCTTAAAACACAGGTCTCCAGGACCAGCAGATCCTCCCACTCACAGCTGGTCAGACCAAACGTGCCCCTCTCACCTTTCTGGACTCAAAGAAGCTATTTATTTTAGACTGTAATCTCTTCTTCTCCTTTTTCTTTTCTTTTTTTTTTTTCTTTACTTCGATGGGTCTATGCTTTCAAAGGAAAATTTTGGTGGAAGATCTTTTTGTTTGTTTGCTTGTTTATCTGTTTGTTTTTCCAAGAAGAGCCTTGAGACACAAAGAGCCTGTTAAGTCCTCCCACAGCTGGTCCAATCCGGCTCAAGCATATGAGGAGCTTACAGTTGAGACACCACAGACTTAGCTGTCCTGGAGAAGGTGACGCAGCTGGAATCGGGCCAGTTTCTTTTTCCGTCTTTCCTGTTCCTACTATAAGAAGAACCAAACAGAATTTACATCTCCAAAGAGTAACCTCTCATCAAAACAAAAACTCTAATTCTAATTCTAAGACTAATATTCGTGTGTTGTAAAAGAAAAAAACAAATTAAAGGAACATCTAAGACCTTGACTTACAGAAATTACCACTGTTAATTGCCTAGCATTTACACTTTCCATTTCACCTGTGTCTGTGAACATGAAAAAACAAGTCTAGAGAGATGTGGGGAATTCACGTTATTTCAAAGAACAAGTGTTTCTCAAAGTCACTGCAAAGGGAGGTACTTCTGTTCCTTCAAAAACGTCTCTTTATGTAGTTAAATTGAGCTCCTCCCATTTCTGACCTGTGAGTCATGGTAAGAATCTTCCAGAAATCCCCTCCCAGTGACTTGATTATGAGACAGTATCAGTAAGCATCCACTGAATAACAGAAGTTCATCAATGAGGAATCCAGAAGAAACGATGAATATCAAGGTTGTCTTCACTTCACTTCTGGCACTGGTCCTTCCAGGTAACTGAGTCCCGTCCTGCACCCCGAGCTGCCCTCCTGGATGAGGCAGCTAGAATGACACTTGGCTGACGTGTGTTTTATGTTGCAGGGCCTGGGAGAGCAAAGTGGATCAGACCCCGGGAGACAGAACTGTCTGGAACAGAGGGGAAGACTGTGAACCTCCTTTGTAATTATGGTACTTCATCTATGGCCTCTGTTGATCTCTACTGGTATCGACAGTATCCAAACCAGGCGCTGGAATATATTCTCCACAGAGGGTGGGGATACTCTGGAAAAGGAGACGCCAGTTTTGCCAAAGGAAAGTTTTATTCAAAGACGACAGCAAATGCAACAGATCTGTACATCAGAAATCTGGAACCTGCAGACACTGCCCTGTATTACTGTGCGCTGAGAGGCACAAAGAGACCACCTCATAGGGCAGCTGTACAAGAACACCAGTGCACCGGAGGAAGGAGAATGTGGCACATGTAACCACAACGATTTTTTTTTTTTTTTTGCAGGATACATCATGGTAATTAGGAGATATTGGATCAGGAAAATTCTGCTCTAACTAAATAATAGCTATTTAATTGTAGGCAAATAGCTTAAGCTTTTGGAATTGCCATTTCCTGAAATTAGAGATAATAACTCTACTTTGTAAGAAGCTAGGAGACATGGCTTTAACACTTGGGTTAAGTGTCTAACAGGTCCTAGATGCTCAGCAAATGGTAGATATCTTTTTCCCCTCTTTCAATAGCTACTTTGGCCTCAGAGGACCTTTCTATCAATAACTGAGTATCTGTTTTACACCACATTGGCAAAAAAAAAAAAAAAGGAATTAAAACCCTAAACACACACACCCAGGACCCAGAGAAGGCTTCTTTGCCCAGGAACCCCTGGTCACTATGCTAGGCATTGAAGTGCATGCTGAGCAAATCCCACCATAGGGGACAAAGGGGCCCTGAGGCGCTCGTTCCTGAGCTCACGGCCCTGGGCTGTTGGGCATTTCTCACCATGTGAACAGGAACAGGGGCTAGTTCCTCATAAGACTAAAGGGATGAGGAAGAGGTTTGGCATTAGGTGGTGGGTGAGGAGAGAGAAACTGTTTGGATGACTATTACCATGCTCCTGTGTCAGCTCTTACCTCTCCAGGTGGAGATGAGAGGCCAAGTGAGGTGGGTGGAATCCTTGGACTGACTGCTTGAGCCAGAGGACACCCGCCACCTACTGCAATGATTCAAGACACACTAAGTGACTGCTACCATTCAATCAGGATCTGTGCAGAGCCAAGCATCTTTGTCTGCACTGGTGTTGGATGGAATGTAAAAGAGGAAGGTTTAGAGCCTTATTCAATACAAAGTCTGCAGAGCAGCACACCTTATGGCTTCCAGGCTGGAAACCTCGGCTCCTGCATTCACGGTGAAGCCTGCACCAGCCTCACTGCCTGCTGAGTAACTGCACCAGCCATTGAGAGGGGCTTGGAAATAAGACAGAAAGTCAGATTTTTAATAATGTTTTCTTTTACAAAAAGAAATCTGGGTGAAATAAAACTTGAAAAATCCTGTGGTTAGAAAATAATTTTCAAAGATCTGCTTAAAGTTAATTTTTTTTAAAAATTGAACTATGGGAGACTGTCGTTCATGAAGGCATAAAATAATTAAAAAAGAGTAATATGTAGCCTCCCTTAGCTTCAGTTTGTGGGAAATTATTATTTTCTTACCCTTTTGGTAGCAATACAATACATTGGCACAATCCTTTACATAGTGAACTACTTGGAAAGGGATTTTAAGATTCATTAAACAGTTCATACCTTTGGTTCATTTCTCAGAATTTATGTTAAGAACTAAGTTTAAATAGATAAAAAACTTCTAGGTGAGAAAATACACTAGTAAAAAATTTTCAGCTATTTAGAGGAATTTGGCTGAATGCTCTACAACCATTTAATGAACTAATTAGTAAAACTATAACAACGTGGAAATGCTCTTGACATACAGTTAAATAAAATATAAACTACACATTTGTAACCATGCTATAATTATGCTAATATCAAATGATTGAAACACATAGATAAAACTGGAAGGTTTGATGCAAAAATGAAAACAGGAATTTATTTAAGGTACTGTATTTCTCAACATTTTAATTTTTACTTTTTACTTTTTAATTTTTATTTGTACTGCAATAATTATAGACTCATTTCTACAATAAGTTAAATTTTCAAAAGACTTCTAGCTTCAAAATAGTGTTAAATAACTGAGGACTCTTCTCAATTCCACCTCAGTGCCCTGGGCTCTTCCTCCTCTCCTGGACAGGGGGGCACCAGCTTTCTGATTCATTGCACCCCTAACTCCTCTTCCTTAGCTCTTCTCCCAGACCCACTGACAGAGCCTCTACTGGTATGTTCTTTGTGACTCAATCTCATCTTTTCTATGAGCAGATAAGAAAGAGCTACCTTCAGCTCTTTTCTCTTTTCTCTGTAGTAGACCCAATCAGTGGAAGATTAAACTGATTGTACTAAAAATTCAGAAATCTCCATTCATATCTCGTGGGAAACCACTTCCGGCTTCAAAGAAGGAAGATTAGATAAACTTATATCCTCACATTGAGTTTTGTCTTACAGTTGTTTAAAGACACTTACGCATATATTTAAGTTAATTTAATTTATACATGCAACAGATGAACACCTTGTCATTTTTAAATGTTGGAACATTACAGATAAAGCTTAAGTCCTCTCTGCCCATGCCTTGATCTGGTCTCTTTTCCCAGAGGTAAATGCTGCTTTGAGTTTGTAACATATGTTTAGGCCCTTTATAATAATTAATATGGACACATATATATGCATGTATTCATGGAAAATATATACTATTATTTTGTTGCATCTTTACATAAATGTTAACACACTGTTTTACTCAGCAACTTCCTTTTATTTTACTCAACAAAATGGATTTGAGGATTAGCCACATTGATAGATAAAGATCATCTTATTCTCCTTCAATTCATGGAAAGTAAATCATTGTATCAATATTCTATATTTTATTTAATAATACTAATAGCAATAATACTATTTCTCTATAAGGTAGAGAACCAAGGCTCAGAAAAATTAACTTACCAACATCACACAAGTAGTAAGTGGCAGAATAGAGCACAAATCAAGTCTTCTGACTTTAATTAGAAGGTTCTTCTAACTTCAGTCTATGCTTTTCTTGTTTCTCATTTCTGACATGCTTAGTGACCAAGAGGAAGGTTTTCTTCACAGAAGCCTAATCTCCCAAGAAAATCTGAATATATGGATTCTTATACAAATTACCTCTCATTTGGCCTTGTCCTTATGGTTATTGGGCAAAATGGACAGCAAAAACCCTTCTCCCTCATATTTGAAATCTTTCCAATAATGCAACACTATGGTTGATGTTGCCAATTTTTCCTTCACTCTTTTCTCTTCAACCAAAGAAACCTATCTCTATTCCTGCTGAGAGCAGGAAGATTATGAGCTTCTGAACTGGCAGAGCATGTCAGGTTCTTGTAGCAAAAAGATAAAATGCAAGAGAAAGACAGCAGAGCTAAGAGAAGGTGCAGAAGCCTCTGTTACCACCTTTTATTGAAGCAATTTTCCCTGAATTTCCTGTAAGATTAATGAATCTGTCTAGGTTCTAAACCAACTTGCCTGAACCTATCCCTCACCGTAAAGTACTGCCACATGGCAGGGGGCCCTGGCAGCTAGAGGCTGTGGAGTGGTCCAAGTGTGGGCTTGGAGAGGAGGAAGAGTTTGCGCCTGAGGCTGATGCCTCCTTCAGGAAGCTGCAGGTAGAGGGCTCTGTAGCCCCTGAAGAAACCACTAACACACTATCATGAGAAAGCAAGCATTTGGATATCTGCCAACACCAAGATGGCCAAACAGAGATAGGAAGCAACAGAAAGGAACAGGAACCTCTCCTCCACAACATGGGGTTGTTCACGAAGAGAAAAGACAGTCTAAACAGTCAAGGAGACAAGGCTACTCAGCCCAGGAGAGAGACAAAGGAGGGTTCTGTATTCCCTCCCACCTCTCTGCTCAACCTCTGAGGGGTGAAGAGGAACCAAGTGTGAAATAACAGTACTCGTCACTGGAGCCACTGGAGCCACTGGAGCCTTCCTGCTGGGAGGGGGTGGAGGGCAGAGCCTTGACTCTAAAATGACAATTAAGGTTCAAAATGAATATGAATGAATGAATAGTTGGAACAAAACTGCTTTAATAACTAAAAGCAAAAGAAACGAATACCTGTTTCCCCGTGGAGATGAGAGGTTTGATAAAGCAGAGCATTAGCAAATACTGAGAAAAATTAAAACCATTTCATGTTTCCATCAAACCAGGAATATTTGGTTCTCTTCTGGATTTTACTGTGTTCCACTTACTAGCTTAATCCTGTACCTATACCACATTGTTTTGTTTAGAGTAGGTTCCTACGTTATAAAAAAGAAAATCCAATCTTAACATTCGTTTTCAAAATGTAGTTGACAATTCCAAGATATTTGTTCTCATTTATTCATTTTGCCTGGTTCAAACAAATGGGATTCTAATAGGAATCACATTGGAAAGTTTGACATTTTAGGACATTATATTTTCCTACACAGGAATGTCATAAGCCTGTCCATTTATTCAGATCTTATTTTAGTCCTTTAAAGTAAGTTTTCTTTGTTTGTTTCCTGAAAATTTGGGAAAAGTGAATAAATAGAGAGCTGATGTCTGGTCCTGTGTCTGTTTCTCTCTCTAAACAGGGAAAAGAACCAAAAGAAGTGGAGCAGAGGCCCCAGTCCACGGGTGCCCAGGAGGGAGAGGTTATTTTTAACTGCAGTTACACACCCATTGGTTTTTACATCCCAGACACAGTACTAGGAAAGACCTTGTCCTTGTAGTTTTCATTATTTCAGAGATCAAGCAGAAGGCAAGAGTAAGAGCCTCAGTCATCAAGAAGAATATGGCTCTCTGCCGGTCAGAGACTCAGCCACCAACTACTGCCCTATAATCATGGAGACCCTTGACACCTTCAGTCCATACACAACCCACAAGAGAGTCTGCCCACTTCCGCTTCTAATCAGCACAAAATGATGTTTATCATAATTCATTTCCGAGGCTTCTCTGTTTCCTCCTCTCTACGCCCTTTGTTATGCAATATAAAAATATTTTAGGCATAATGCTTACACACAAAGGGCTTACTATCTAACAGACATGAGAATATCTCTCTCACTAGATTTACACTTTATGAAGACATCAATTTTTTCTTACCAGTAAGCACTCACTGAACGGTGGTGGAATGAATGAAAGATTGGTTATATTTACACCCATGTGTAAAGGCAAATTTATGGCCAATGGTTAGAATTTATACAAAGACAAATTTCAGCTCACTATAAGGAAGAACTAGCAATTAGAGGTTTTTCAAACACAACAGACTGCTTTGAGATGTAAAATATTCCTCATTATGGGAAACAGTCAAAGAAAAATGGAATGTCCGTTTTCTAGTCACGTTTCAGAAAGGATTACAAAATCATACGATTTTGCACAAAACTAAGAATTTTAAGTTTTGAATGAGGGAAAATGCTATAAAAGAAATGAATAATCAAAGAGCTTGTAAAATTCACCACAGATAAAAAATCACTCCCAGATTCATGGACGTTGGATTTTGAATTTGTACTTAAGCAGGTGTGGGATTTTAAAAGAGAGCAATGGTAAGAGAAGACATTCCAGGCAGAATAAACTTACTAAGGACAAAGGTCAAGAAAGAATAAGCAACAAGGGTTTTGGAAATTAAAAGTTTTTAAATGTGAATGAAAGGGACAATTTTTATTGGGTAGTACTGTGAGGTAATATGGAATGTCAGCTTAAGGCAATATTTAGTACAAGAGGACTGCACACAGCCCAGAATTGGATTTCTTTCCAGATAAAGGGAAAACATGTAATTAGATTATCCATCTTTACATATAAACAACATTAAGGAATATCCTGAAATTGTTTTTCAGAATGAGCTATTAATCTAAATTTAAACTGTTAAATAATGTAAAAAATGTACTTTCATAAGCACATTTCTACATGTATCAAACTCCTGGATTTCCATAATAACTGATTTCATGAATGAATAAATTTCTTTTTCCCTGAGCAATTCAACCACCAACTAATAGCCCATATTGCAGGAAAGAAAAATCTAAACACTTTCCCAAATGGGTAGCAAGTTTACGATCACTTTCCAGCATGAGTTTTGTTGGGGGGCAGGAGGAGACCAATAGCTTCTCTGCATTCATTAACCTTATAAAGGACAAACTTTTAAATCAAATAATACAGACCAAACAAATAAAACATAGCTACCTTCTGCTTTGCTTTGCACTTTGTTTTCTTCCTTGTCTGGCTGCAAAAACCCTTGCATGATTTTTACTGAAAATAACTGAATTCATGTGAGATTTTACCCTCCTCAAAACCTGTACTGGCATGGCTTAGATAAGTTCCCATCTACTTCCCTGCTCTTCAGGGCAATGAGTTGTCATAAGGATAAGCCAGGCAGACAGTCTTAGGCATTAGGGCTAATTTCTAATTTAGCCCCCTGTGTCTTTCTTTTATTATCACAAACATGTTGGTGTCTAATTTGGTTTACTCTTAGAAAAGCACAGTTTGGTGTACATAAAACAGAATGGTTCTTCCGGCAGCAATGTGCTAAATTTTTAGGGATCTTCTAGCTCCATTTTTCTATTAATTTGTGCAGGATTTGAGAATCAAGTAAGCAGACAAAAAGTAGACATCAACACTACAGTGAAACTGAAACGATTTTTCTGCCTTTTGATGATTTAGTCTTATTTCTACCTCATTCAGAAAGAGAAAAGCACTCTTTAAAATTAAAAACTGAAGCAGACGGGGCCGGCCCCGTGGCTTAGCGGTTAAGTGCACGCACTCCGCTGCTGTCGGCCAGGGTTCGGATCCTGGGCGCACACCGACGCACCACTTCTCCGGCCATGCTGAGGCCGCATCCCACATACAGCAACTAGAAGGATGTGCAGCTATGAGATACAACTATCTACTGGGGCTTTTGGGGAAAAAAGTAAATAAATAAAATTAAAAAAAGAAAAGAAAAGAAACTGAAACAGTGAGGAAGAGAAATCTGTTTTAACCAATAAAGACTTTCTGTGACATTATTCAGTGATGGATGAAGTGAGAAATGTGGAAACTTCCAGTCAAAGTTTGTACCTTATATTTTCGTCAAATATCTATGATCTATCCTGGAAAAGCATCCAACAGAGTTAGAAAAATCGCACTCGCCATTGTTCCTGTCAAACAAAGAATTTCTTGGTACAGAATGTTGGGTAATGCTGTAGACTCATTTAGGGTTTTGAATGGTGGAAGAGACCAGGAACAATTTGGGAGAAAGGGAGGAGAAACAAGAATGAACCATGGACAGAGATTTGTTCAAAAGGGCACATTCAAGCTTTGCTTTAATCTATTATTAAAATTGAAATTTGAAAGAGTTACTTGAAAATGTTTACACATCTCAAACCTAGAAACCATTGTGGAAAAGAGGGTAAGCACAAAGATGCAAACAATAAATGAGCATATGTGCTTTGCAGACAGATTCAAGTAGACATCTGTGGTTTTTCATGTTTTTTCTGCTGTGTGGAGCTGCCATATTATTGTGAGTTGTGCAAGCTATTCACTGTACAACTTTAAGGAGCGTCATTCACATCTTAGTCTACGGGACAGAGAAAGACAACGCTGAGATATGAAGAGAGACAGATTTCTGAGAGCATTGTCTGAGCCTATTTGCAGCCTGGAGCTGCAAATGTCAAAATACTGTCTTTGAGAAACAGGCCAGCTTGAGCTGAGATTCTGTCATTTACAACCAATACAGCCATAATTAATACAGTCAAAGGTGAGGGGAGATTTTCCGGTTTGTACTACTTTATGAGCTGAATTTAGGATGCATAGAAGTATTTTCTAGTCAAAATAACTAGAATTATGTAAAGGCAGATAACAAAATGTAGATTTTATGAATTTCTGATTGGAAAAATACTAAAAACATCTACAACTCTGCCTCATAGACAAGAACTCATTATTTTTACCTGTTTCTATCTTTTTTACATCTTTGCCTATTGTTACATCATATTGTAGGAACAATTTTATGTTCTTTTATCAACAACCTCATTTTTGTCATTAAAAACATTGCATTTATAATTTGAATTGATTATCTACAATTCTACACCATAGATATTCCACTCTTAAATTTATAATTCCTGGTTTGGGATATTTTGACTATGTATTTCCATATTTTAATCATTTTAAACAGCATTGTGGTAAGCATCTTAAGTATAAATTTGAATTTTAATTTCTCATCATTTCATTAGAACAGCATCCTAGAATTAGAATTAGTGGTTCAGTGGGTAAAAACACTTTACAGTCTTTTTGTTCCTTGTCTCTTTTAATAACAAAACTCTTTTAAAAAGTTTTCTAAATTCATTATCTCTACTCCCTAGCCCCTTTCTTACTTGAACCCACTCCAGTCAGATTTTCATCCCTACCATTTCATTGAAATCACTTGCTAAGGTCACCAATGAGTTTCATATCAACAAATCCAGTGATCCATTACCATTCCTTGTCTTACTGAATCTCTCAGAATAATGTGACATTACGGCTACTCTCTCCTTGAAACCCACCTTCTCAAGAATTCTGGGACTCCACATTCTCCTGGTTTGCCTTCTACTTCACAAACCACTCATGCTCAGTCTCCTTTTCTAGATCTGCCTCCTCTTGCTGACCTCTACATGTCGTGTTGTCTCAGGGTTCAGTTCTCAAACATATTCTCCATCCACATTCATTCTCTTCAAATGATCTTGAAGGGGTCAGGACATGGCACCCCAAAATACGCCACTTAGGCATATTGATTATTTGAGCTGAAGGCACTTGAAAAACAGCAGGTGCAAGGACACTCTGAACCCCCACTGCTTATTCTTCCTGAAAGCAGGAAATGAAACTCTCAGATGAAAGAGGCTCTCCCTCTACCAGAAAAGAAACATTCTTACCACCAGAGATGGGAGTTGAGGCTGAAAGAAGTCTGTGCAAACAGTCCTTGTTAAAGTAACTCTTACCTTCCTTTAATCTACCCACACGTTTTAGCTACTTTTTCACAACTGCTACTCTGTTCAACCTAATATATAAGCACTTAGGCCCACTCCCTTCTTTGAGTCTTCATTTTCCCATGAGGGCTCCCATGTACCTGTAAAAACTATTAAGTAAAATCTGTATGCTTTTCTCCTGTTAATCTGTTTTACATCAGCTTAATTTTCAGGCCCAGATGGAGACTCTAAGAGGAAAGAAGTAAAGCTTTACCTCCGCTACACCCTAGATGGAATCTAGGAATATGGCTTTAATCACAATTTATACATTGATGACTCATAAATTTACTTCTCCATTCCAGCCCTCTGCATTGAAAGCCAGGCTCATATATATTATGATCTATGTAACATCTACACTGGATGTCTAGTTGGCATCTAATATTTAATATGTTCAAAACCAAATGCCTGATTCCCTCCCACAGGTTCTTCCCTCACTCTTCTCCATCTCAAAAAAAAAAAAAAAAAAAACAAAGGCAATATAATTCACTTAGTTACTAAAACCAAAAATCTTGGAGTCTTCTTTAACTCTTCTCTTTCTCCTATATTCCACATTGTCCAACAGACAGGTCACATAAGATTTATTTTCTGTCAGAAAAAGTCTGACTTCAATTTTCAGTTCAGATAATGATGTTACATGATGGGTTCCAGCAACAACCAATTCATTTCTGAATTCAAATTCTAACACAATAAATGGATGGATAGGTAGATAGGTAGGTAGGTAGGTACGTAGGCAGGTATGTAGGTAGGTAGGTAGGTAGATAGATAGATAGATAGATAGATAGATAGATAGATAGATAGACAGATAGATCAATTAAATGCAATAGCAAATCAATAATTAGGCCCAACTGTACACGGAAATTTACTGTATGATAAAGACCGCCTGGTCTTAATTTGCACTTAGGAATTTTCCTTCCTTTATCTTCCTTTTTACCTTTACGCAATAGAAAATGTGCTCTTTTCTTCCACATTTTCTTTTAACTGATTTTTGTTTTTGTATATGAATGATATGAATGCTGTTTTTAAATTGTTTATATTACAATCTGTCTTTTGGTATTCTCTTTTCTTCTCTTTTAGGGTTTCTGATATATAATTACTTCATCTGAAGATATGCAGATGATATTTTACCTCTTTCTTTCCAATTCTTATGCTTCCAATTGTTTGTCTCTGGGCTGACTGCCATTATCTAGTAGCTCCCATACAATGTGAAATAGTGGTAAAGGTGGTAGACATCTTTGTCTTTCCCTTAACATTAATAGGAAAGCTTCTAGCACTTCCCCATAAGTAGGTGCTAGTTTTGGACTGCAGCATATGCATTTTTTATGTTAAGGAACTGGTTATTAATTCCTATTCTTTCAGTGTTTTTAACACGAATGTGTGTTGTATTTTGTTACATGCCTTTTCTGCCTCAATGGGGATGATCAGGTGATTTTTCTTCTTAACTCTTATGCCAGTTATTAAGCTTCTCACTCTTAACTGCAGAGACTTGGCTCCTGTACTTTGTTTCTATTGTAGTAAGTGCTGATGCCCATTGTGCACTGCCCCCTAGAGTTAGTTAACTTTATGTGTGTTTATCTAGTCTCTCCAACTGTATAATCAGCATATTCTATTTTGTACATTTTATTAAACATCCTCACAGGGTCAAGTTGAATGAACTTTGGGTACAGACACTCAACATTTATTGTTGACCTGCCACAACCCCTGTCTATCACTGCCCATTGAAATCATTAGTCACCTTTAACTAGATACATTCCTGCTGGTACTTACCTGGAATGTTGAAATCACCATACCTGAAACAAGAAAGAAGAAAATTCCAAGAGAAACTCATGTAAATGTTACTTCTTCCAAACAACTGGAACAACTCCTTCTTTTCTTCCCAGACTAAAATTCCCTTCTTTGGGAACATTCTTGATAAGTGTCCTCATTAGTAGAGAGAAAATCTTAAGAAGACACCTAGAAATTTTGCTAGCATTTCTGTGGTTCCAGACTTGATGTGATTTGACAGTGCTCTGGCTGGGGAAAAAAAACTATCACGTTCCCAGGAAAGCATACCAGTTTACAAATAGCCAGATTCTCCAGTGACCACCCCATGTGCCTATTGCTTTCTTCCGGAGCAGAAATGAGAAGAGAGGGGAAGGCAGAATACAGTTCACCTCAGACCCTGCACTCCAGGAGGGAACTAACTCCAAACTGAGGTACAGTTACACCGTGCTTCAGGAAAAATGCTAGAAGAAGCAGTTTCCCTATTTACATAATTTCATGCATGAAGAAGAATGGAAGACTAATATCCACAATTAACATCGAAGAATATCACAGCTCTTTATTTATCACAGACTCTCAGCCACTTACCCCAGGCCCACAATTAGAAATGAAGGAAGGGAAGGATGGGGATAGGTTTGCCAGGGCCAGGGCTCTATCCAGGGAACGTATCTCAGAAAATGTGGTTGAGCAAGAGGTTCCGAGAATCCGCAGGGTGAGGACTGGTTGCAAAGAATAGAATAGAACTTTCTTCCTTAACCTCTCCTCTTCTTGAGTCCCTAAACCTTGCTGTAAATATAGGAGATCATAAAACAGGGTTTCAGATAAATAATATGTAAAATATGACAAATTACCTGAGTTTGCACAGGTGCCCAGATCTAAATATAAGAAACACTTTGATTTTTGCAAAAACACTAACATTTTCAGAGTTAGCCAGACACCAGGTCACTTTCTCATATCTGAGAACATGTTAAAAGAAAGGATATTACATTTATCTCCTTTATATTTTTAGAGAGAATTTGGAAAAGGTCTAACTCTTTTAACTGATTTAAAACTGTTCAGATTGAGAGATCTAACAAAGCCATGGTAGACCCTAACCAAGTGAGGGAAACAATGAGGTCTTCTCTCAACCTTTTATTCATACCTCTCAGAATGTAGTACAGAGTGGAACAGGCAAAGAACCTCCACGGATTAAGGGCGAGGAGAGGGAGGAAGGGAGGCCCAGGAACTAAGTCTCTTCAGACAGTCATCACTGGAGAACATGTTGACACTATGTTTTGTTTTCTTTCTCTTTGGTTTGCCTTTTGCCTCTCTGTATGCTCTATCTCCCTTTAATTTAACATAATGAATCGCTTTGTATTAAGAGGGAAATGCAAAAAAATTTTAAGTTCAGCCACATGGGGGCAGTGCTTCCACTAACAGAAGTGACGGGCTGCAAACGAGAACTACGTGAACGGAGCAGCAGGAAAGAGCACGTTCAATGATGGTGTTTACTGTGACAAGTGAGAGTTTGATTAGTTGTGAAAGCAGACTGAAGATCACTAGGGCTTCCAAACCAAAGGAAGCAGAAGATCTGGAACAGTGAACTAGGCCCACCGAACATGGTCAGTTCCAGGCCTGCAAACTGAGTCCTCAGAGACTCCAGGAAGAACAAGAATCGGGGGTCTCCTGCGGGCTTCACTGATGCTCCCGTGTGTGCAGCTAGCCTGTGAGTGAGGGGGAGGGGAAGGGCCAGCGAGGCAAACGGGGCAACTCAGGTGATTAATTCTATTGGGTCCCCAGGGACAATCTGGGGTTTGTTATGAGGAATGTAAAACAAATAAGGAAAATTCTTAAAACAAACAACCATAAAAACAGTTTCCTATGAATGAAAATCTTTTCACTCCTCCTGAACAGGGTCAAACGCAAAAACAAGGCAGGTGGAACAGAGCCCTCCGTCCCTGAAAGTCAAGGAAGGCGAGAGCTTCACATTGAACTGCAGTTACAAAGGCAGCTATCTCGATTTCTTCCAATGGTTTGGGCAGGATCCTGAGGAAGGCCTCAGCTCTCTGATACAAATGCGTTCAAATGAGAAAGAGAAGGTCAGCGGAAGATTCACAGGCAGGCTCGACTAAGAGGGCCGGCACTTTTCTCTGCACTTGGAGGATTCCGGGCTCCAGGACTCAACCACGTTCTTGAGTGCAGCAAGCACAGTGCGGCTCGTGCACCTGCGACCCGTTCCCAAACCCTGCCCGGCCCTGCACCTCCTTCTAGAAGTGCACCAGGGCTGACTTGAACTTCACTCTAAGCAAAGGGAAACACGAGGGGCTTTTTATAACATAACGTCAAATATTTCATTTGAAGACCAAGTGCAGAGGGAATGTTTCCAAATACCATCTAATGTATTTTGTTTCTGGGTGTGAAGTCCTTGTTCTGTTAAAAAACTAGTCCAAAACCTTGAGGCTTAACATAGAAAGGAGACAGCACCAAAGAAGAAAGAGAGAACACAGTAAAATTCTTGCCTTTGAACTCCTTTGTAGACTTTTATAAATATATCGAAAATACAGTCTTAAAAGCTGTGACCATCAAATTCAGTAGAAGGAAATATAGAAAATACATTTTTACATTCTGAAAAGACTAGCTTAGAAGATCAAGTACCAAAACCTGAGGGAAAATGGTATAAAGTTTCTGAAGGACAGAGTGAAAAGAGAACGCAATATGATGGAAATCTGGTTCTTCCTTAAAAGAGGATAAAATTCAACCAGCTGGTGGGAGAAGAGTCAAAAGGAGAGTGACAAGAGATTATAAGTAGAGGATCTTTGAAAAGTGCACAGCATCCTGCTCTTTTCTAGGCTCAGAACCCTGAGCAGGTGGGTGGGAGGAGGTGAGTCACATTTAGGGGTGACCATGAACTGAAGGGGCAGTGAGTGTAAGCACACTGTGTTTGGGTCATTGTGTCCCACATCAGTACCCACCCAAGAGCATCCACTACAAGGAAGCGCTGAGTGACCATGGGGACAAGATGGTCCATCCACAGGATGTCACCAGCTTCTGTCCTCATCCATGTCAGTGCTTGAACAATAGACCCATGAACAGATTATCCAAGGTGACAGAATAGAGTTCTCCATGAGCCCAGAAGCGTGGATTTTCTCTCACCAAGTTGGATTTAGCTACTTCTGCTGCCAAATAGCCAACCTGTCAGCAGCAGACACAACACTGAGCCTTCAGTATGGAATCATCCCTCAAGGAGACCAACCAGCCACTTGTTGGCAAGTTGATTGCATTGGACCACTTCTACCCTGGAGGTGACAGAAATCTTTTGTTATTGGGGTTAATACATACTCAGGGTCTAAGTAGCCTTCCCTTCCACAGTGCCACACATAGCAGCATGAACTGGGGCTCCGAGTATCTGACTGATCATCATGATCATCAAGGGATTTCACATCCCTTTGCATCAACTTTATAGCAAAGAGGTGTGACAATGAACATGTGACCACTGGGTATACTGATCCTACTACATATAGCATTATCCACAAACCACTAGCCTGATAGGACATTGGAATGACCACTTAAAGGCTCAGCTAAAGCACCAGCTTAGAGATAGTGCTCTGAAAGACTGGAGAGCTATTCTTCAAGATAGTGCTGTGTTCCTAGGAGTTAGATAGAATATATGGACCTGGGAACAAAGAGGTGGAAGTAGGACTATCTCCCCATCAACACCAACTTTCAGTGACTCACTTGGATATTGTGTGTTCCTGTTCTCATAGCTCTGTGTGCTTCTGGACTAGAAGTCCTGTTTCCCTTTAAAGAGAAAGGAGAGGAGGATACTTCCACTAGAGAAACAGAAAGGTTTTCACCAAACCTAAAGTTGCTTATACCACCTGGTCATTTGAAAACCCTCATGCCCAAAGACCAGAAGGCCAAGAAAGGGGCTACTATGCTGGTAGGGGCAATTGCTCTTGATTATCATGAGGATATAGAGTTGTTGCTACCTAATGGGAGCTGGTAAAATATGGCTAAAACTCAGGGGACTCACCAGGATGACTTTTAGCGCTTTGTGACAGGGATTACTGTAAACAGGCAATTGTAGCGACTGTGGCCTGACAAGGGCAGAATAGCCAGGTGTTTAGGCACCCAAGAACAAAGGTCTAGCTTACCTCACAGAGAAAGAATTCTAGACCAGTAGAAGCATCAGTCAAAGGTGAGGAGAATCAGGAATGAGTGATAGAGGAGGTAGATGGAGGGAGATAATAAACATGACTTACAGCCATGGAATCAATCGTAGCAATTGTAACTTGTCCCACTAGTCCTCCTGTTGATCTTTTTTTTTTTTTCCTTTTTTTTTTTTTTAAAGAACTAGTGATCTGAGTGGCTCTAACATAGAGCACAAATGGATCTCAGCAGTGCAAGGGGTGGGCTGTACAGAAGCTGTTGTTGCTCCACTCACATCCCCTTGACAGTCACCTCTACACACCAAAAAACTCAGCCTCTCTGAGGACGATTTTCTGGCCATGGGGGCACATGTGGCCAGTGTGCAGGGCAAGTCAGATGTGCCAGAGAGTTAATTTCCCCAAAGCAGCCCTCAATTGGTGCTAGACAATGGGTTTATGGATCACTCCAGCTCCTTTATGCCTCATTAGAGATAACTCCAAAGCCTATGCTATCCTGTCTCCCAGCTGGATTAAGTTCCAGTTGCCCATAGTAGTAACTGGCTTGATGACAACACCCTGTATTGGCTTCCTTCCCTTCCCTGATTTACTTCCTACCAGCTTCCTAGAATCACCTGCAAATAAACTGCTTACACACGAATCCTCATATTGGAGCTGACTTTCAGGGATCCAAAACCAGGATACAGGAATTCAAATCATGAGACAAGGATGGAAATGATCTAGGGGAAAGCCCAGTGCTCCTTCTTCCATTGCTGGTCCCAATCCTCACCACTCCCTGAGCATCTCTCTGAGCGGGGACACTCAGCCGCCTGCCTCTGTGTTACAGAGAATCCATGCTCCTCAGACAGCACAAGGATGGAACAGGGCCCCATTCATACATCTGGCTTGGGGACTCCAACTCTGAACCTTCATAAGTATCCCTGTCTCTCCTGCTTTCTTGTTAGAACACAAAATTCTAACAAGTCATAGTACGGTTTTTTAAAAGTTCCTTGTTCACAATATTTTCTCAAAATGGAAGGAGATTGATGAGAGCAACTCTTAACACGAGTTGTTTGAGGCAATTTAGTGCTGATGAGAACTTGTCACAACACTTATTTCAGAACTTCTTGATAGAGCACAAACAAGGTCTTCTTTAAAATAAGTATCCGTGGAAATGATAAGCACAGTTAGACACCACATGTTCTGCTTCGACTTATCTCTGTGTTTAGTCACTGCTCTTTTCAGTCACAAACATATATCTTTTTTCTCATTCTTTATTTTGAGACATTGTAAAAAATGACAAATTGAATATATTAATATAACATGTATTTTCTTATCACCCATAATGAGTTTGTTCATATTTATCACATTCGCTTTGTCATTTTTGTTTAAAAAAAGAAAAGAAAATTGCAGTTTGTCATTGTTGTGAATAAAACCCTGCCACATCTGCCCACCATTCCAGGCCCCATTTTTCTCTCCAAGATTAGGTCTTATCAGAATAAATTTTCAAGTTCCTTTTCCTCTTTATTTTCATCCTAGAATAAAAGAACTCAGAAAACATTTTTCACTTTCATTTGAAATTATAACCAAAGGCCTGTTTTCTGCGAAAGAGACCAAAAGTACTGGGAAAACATTCCTCAGTGAGACATAGTCTCCCACCCACCTGTCATACCATTTCCTGCTCTGAAGCAGAAGCATCAACGAGCAGAGGAGAACCCAGATCAGAGCAAGAGACTTCTCACCCCGCAGGGGAGAGCTACCAGCATGACACTTGTTAGCTTGCTGTGGCCAGTCGTGGTCTCCACCTGTCTTGGTAAGGAAGGTGAAAGTCTTTATAACATTTTCTAATGGGGCTGTGAAACAAAAAAGAAGATTAATAGTACAGAAACTGCATTGTCTTATAGGGTTCATCTATGGGGAGGGAGAAGCTAATATGTTCTGCCTGGGGTTTGCATCAAGAATGAGGAATGTGGGTGGGAACCAGCTTGTGAGTCCACCTGCCTTATCTCTCTGGTGTGATACCCCAGTGCAGTCCTTTCTCTCCTCTTTCCCACAGGATCCATCGTGGCCCAGACGGTCACTCAGCCTCAACTAGAAATGTCTGTGCAGGAGGCAGAGACTGTGACCCTGGACTGCACATATGACACTAGAGATAGTGATTATTATTTGTTCTGGTACAAACAGCCTCCCAGCAGGGAGATGGTTCTCATTATTCGCCAAGAAGCTTATAAGAAAGAGAATGCAACGAATAATCGCTTCTCTGTGAACTTCCAGAAAGAGAACAAATTCTTCAGTCTCAGGATCTCAGACTCCCAGCTGGAGGATGCTGCAATGTACTTCTGTGCTCTCATGAGGGCACAGTGAAACAAGCAACAGGGAGAGGCTTACAGAAACCTGAGACCTCCGTGTCTGTGCAAAGGTTGGGGGGAAGTGGGTGGGGTAAGAGGAACATAGAAAATCATTGACTTCTCTGGAGAAAGAAAATACTCTTTTCTCTGACTATAGGAAACACAGAAAGGACATCTATAAGCTATAATTCTCAAAATAGTAATAAAAATAATGAATATACACAATGCTTTGTAGTTTTGCAAAGTACCTTCACAGGTATTTATTTAATTTAACCCTCACAACACTGTGTGTTATATAGGACAGCTCAGACATTCTAAGTGTCCCTGCTATCCAGTGGCTCTCATAGCTCATATTAAGCTATATTCTAGAATCGTGCCTTAACCTTTTCATGGTGTAAATTACTCTAATTACTATCCATCTCCATGTCCCACGATCATATCAAAGTCAATACATCCAAAATTGAATTTCTTATCCTCCCCATAAATCTTATTTTTTCTTTATTTTTCCCTCTCAGCCTCACTCAGGATTCAGGCACACAATAAAAGTCTGCTGTTGCTGAGTTTGGAGAATTTCTCCACCGTCTACCTCCCAGCCTAGGCTGTCTGATTTGCTTGTGTGTGTACATCTTATTTCTTTCTAATTACAAAACAGTGAAAAAAATTGCATCGTGTCTATCTCATTGTTTCCCAACTGATCTATCAGTCATTCTTCCCGACTTGAACCTAATTTCACCGTGTATTCCTTAAATTTCCTTAATGCACCATTTGTGTTACCTAAGAAGATGAGGAGAGAGAACAACCAATTGTCAAATAGGATTTTCTGTGCTGCTCATACTCATCAGCAAATGCTAAAAAAACACAAAAATTTTAACTTCTGATAGTGCTATGATTGCTTCTGATAAGACAACCTGGGAGGAGGTGAACCATTTAAAAGAACCCGGTCTAAAGGTGACGCCAAGCAGCTACCATGGCCAGAGCCACCACCTCACCTCCCTGAGAAATGGGGGACGTCTGCTCCTGGAGAGGATTCCACCTTCCTTTTGCTTATGCTAAGGGAAAAATTACAATGAAATGGAAAAAATAATGCCAACATTTCCTTTTATGTTCAGAATTCACCCAATACATAGCTTTTACTATTAAGATTCCTTATGGAGCATTTAATTCCATCTGCCCACTTTGAGTGAGTGACAGACACTCCATGGCTGAAATGGTCAAGTTCAGTGAGTGAGTTCCAGAGCTGAGCTTGGAGGTATGTTTAAAATGAGCACTGGAAATTACCGGAGTTGGGAGAGACCAAGGGGAGCCAAAGCCATATTGTTAAGTAATAAATAAAAATAAAGATTCACGGGAATACCTTGGCATCCTTAGTTTTCAGTACTGGCGCAAGGGACTCGGTACCCAGACTAGAACTAGAACCAGAGCTGGTGACATGCAGAGGACCTTTTGGATTTTCTGTGGCTTCTCCACAGTCTCCCTTGAGAGCTCCTCTCCTGCATGCCTTAGGCCCATGGCCTCATAGCTAAGAGCCCCTTAGTCCCCTTGAACAGCTCGGAGCCATCTGGATCACTCCCCTTTAGTTTCACGTGCTGCAGCCCAAGGGCAGGTTATGCCCACCGTGTTCCCCAAATCCCCTCAACTCCCACCTCTCACTTGAAACACACCCCTGGAAGCCAGAAGCCTCAGCTCCTAAAACCCCACTCCCCAGCCCAAGCTCAGCATCCTAGGCTCTTGCTTGTCTGGAAAAGTGGATCAGACAACAAACTCGGTGAAAGTACCACCTACACACACGTTGATAACTCTGGAGCATTCATGTTTTACACTCTCCGTCACCCCTCAGGTCCAAGCAGTCACCAAGACATAGATTCAGGCAAGTTTCATATCAAAGATTGCTCCTTCTTTCCATCCTTGCTTCTAGTACCTTCATATAGCTCCTCTCCTTTGAATTAATAAATAATCATCTATCTAGTCTCTCTGTCCTCAACTGTGCCCCCTTCAAACACTGCTTCACACAGCTACTTGTGTGACCTTCCTACAATAAAAATCAGACCATGTCTATTCTCCCTTCAACGAAGTCCCATTTCCCACAGAAGGAACTTGTGATAATTCAGAACCCAAGTCCCATCAAAGCAGAGACCACTACTGTATCCCCAGCACCTATCATGACGGACAGAGTAAACAATCAAGAACTGTCTACTGAATGGATTAATTAGTCCCAACGTATGCTCTCGTCATGTCAGCAGATGAAATTGTTGCCTGCCTCTATGCGTTTATGGTCACAGATCCCTCAGTGTGGAACGCCCATCCCTGCTCAACCATGTCACTATTGTTCAAGATGTTCTCAAGTTTCCTCTCTTCTCCGAATCCTTGTCCTGACTCTCTTGCCCAGGTAGAACCAACTACTTCCTCCTTTTCACCCTAACTGAAAACCTAAGCATATTTCTAATGTAGCAAACCTAACACTTTCTGGAGCTTATTCATATTTTTTACTGTATCCTCACTAAAATGCAAGCTTTAGTTGTCAAAGACTGAGTTTTATTCATTTCAATAGAAACAGTGCCTACGACCTTCCTTAATTCACAGATATAATTTTTTTAAGCTGTTTTTGAATGAAGTTAATTAATTAATGGCATTTTTCTCATTAAAGGTGATAAAATAAAAATTGATAACATTTTTATTTTTCCATCTCCTCTACAACTGTGTTAACCAGGGATTCTGGGCTAACTCAGAGGAAACAGAGACTATATGGTATGCAGAAAATTAATAATAATGACAATATTATGTTGATAATAATAATATTAGTGGTAGCTAACACTTACTGAGTATGTACATGTGCCCCACATTCTGATAGATATATAACATGTATTATTTCGTTTAGTAGTTTCAACAAAACTATGCTGTAGATACTAATATATCCCAATTTTGTGCAAGAAAATTAAAGCTCAAAGAGGTTAACTTGCCTAGAATGACACCTTGTATGTATGGCTCATTAATCAACGACCCTTTGCCTCCCCAAAGAGGGGCAAAATGTTACAGCCTCTCAGTCTCATTAATTTGACAGACACATAGACAGATTGTGAGAATGAAGGAAACGCATGAAAACAGTGCTGCAATGTACATACACTTGTAGTCTGTTCTCACCTTTTCTAGGGTGGTAACTGCATACTACCTGATTTCATTTATCTTTGTTAGTGAAGTTAAAATTAAATTAACAGTATTACCATTATTGTTTTCTTACATAGGAAATTTGTGCCTTTTGAATAGTAGTTTATAATTATTTGCCTTGTGAATTTTCAAGATTTTCAACTTCTCCAATGTATTTTTCAATAGCATTTTAAATTTGAAATATAGTTTTTGGCAAAGTGTTAATAAATATTCCAAGTGTCCTGTTTTGTAACTCAGCGAAGAATGTAAAAGTTTAAAAGGAATTTCTAACTTTTGCAAATTATCAGAGGAACATCTTTTTTGTAACTTTTTAAACTTTTTTTTCATATCGCCGGGTGTTACTGTAAATGCTATTTTCTAATTTTTTTCATCCAGTGAAAAACTGATATATTCTGAATATTTTCCCACATAAATAAACAGTTTTTCCATAGCATGAATTCCATGGCTATAAAATTTTACATCTTTGGAATATACCTAGGTTTACTCAATAAGTAACTTTTGCAGATGAGCATGATATGTATATTGCTACCAAACTGGGGCTATTATAAGTAAAATTGAGGTATTAAAAAAATACTTGTACATAAATCTGTATGAAGTAAGAAAGAGTCCAGGTCAAAGTAACTGAAGCAAAACCCAAAAAATTTGTTGGCTAAAAAATTTGACTCAGGTTAACTACTTCTTCAGGAAGGGCTGGATCCAAGTGTTCAAATAATATCACCAGTAACACGTCTCTCACGTGGATCTTCTTTACTCTATTTTGGCTTTATTCTTAAGCAGGCTTTGGCCAAAATGATGGGAAACACAGCCACCAGGAGACTCAGACTTACATCCTGCTGTATTAGTTTCCTACTGCTGTTATAAGAAATAACCAGAAATTTAGCAGTTTAAATGATACGAATCTATTATTTTATCTTCTGGAGGTCAGAAGTCTCACTGAACTAAAATCAAGGTGTTGGCAGGGCTGCATTCCTTCTGGAGTCTCCAGGGGAGGCCTATTGAAACCTTGAGCCTTTTCTAAATTCTAGAGGCCACTGCACTCCTTCACTCATGGCCCTCTTCCATCTTCAAAATGAGCAATTGCATCACTCTGACCTCTGCTACCACTGTCACATCTTCTTCTCTGACTCGCTTGACCGTCCTGCTTTCCTCTTACAAAGACCCTTGTGATTACATTGGCCTCAACCAGATATTTCAGAATAATCTCCCCATCTCAATATCCTCAGTGTAAGCACATCTGCAAGATCTCTTTTGCCCTGTAACATAAATATCCACAGGTTCTGGAATTAGGACATGGATATCTTTGGGAGACCATTATTCTATGATATCTGCCAACTTAACTACTCGAGCAGAAGGAGCAGGTTTCTTTCCTGATGATTCCAGAAAACATCCTGGGTCTGACTTTGCTTGGACTGACTTGTTCAGATCTGGGAAACGGGAAGAGGTGGTTCCCCAAGGCAAAGCCAAGATGCTATTAGAAGAAGAATGAGCAATACCTAGGAAAATAACAGATGACCCTGATACTACTAATTTCCTTTCAAACTCCTCTTACCATCAAAAAGTAGTGATAAATCCACATGTTAATTCCCATAAAACAATTTTTTAATTACCAGAATTTACATCTCAGTTGAGCAAGCAGAAAGCAATGAGTCTAATTGCTCCGCAAAGATGAAGTTCTGTTGACCAGATATTCAGTGTAAACAGTATTCAAGATTATGTCAATGGTTTATCAGTATATAAAAGGATAAACAAGAAATCTTTAGTGGTAAGTTTAGCTGAGGGATGTGTTAAATTGTATGTTTGATAAACTGAAACTAAAGAAGAAAAGAAGAGACAGCTCAATATATATAACTTGCTATGCCAAATCTGATGTTATATTCTAATCCTAACACTCCAGATAAAGTTCAAAGGCAACAAATATGGAGAAGTCAGGACAGAATCATTCTAAATTGCATACACTATTTAGGCATAATCATGAGCATTTCAGTTGTAGATGAAAGTTTTATTTATCCAACTCACACAGATCCTCACATGTTATGAGGCTGGTTCATTTGGATGTCTCTTAAAATAAAGAGAGCTATTTGACTTTCTCCCTCTTATTTATTTCACTTAGCATAATACCCTCAAGGTCCATCCATGTTGTCACAAATGGTCAGATTTTATCCCTTTTTATGGCTGAGTAATATTCCATTGTGTATATATACCACATCTTCTTTATCCATTCATCCCTTGGAAGCACCTAGGTTGCTTCCAAGTCTTGGCTATTGTGAATAACGCTGCAATGAACACAGGGGTGAATATATCTTTAGACATTTGTCTTTTCACGTTCTTTGGGTAAGTACCCAACTGTGAAATAGCTGGATCGTATGGTAGTTCTATTCTTAATGTTTTTAGGAATCTCCATACTGTTTCCCATAGTGGCTGCACCAGTTTGTACTCCCACAAGCAGTGTATGAGGGTTCCCTTTTCTCCACATCCTCTCCAACACTTCTTCTTACCTGTATTGTTAATTAAGCACATGTGTATGGTGATGGATTGTAATTAGTCTTTGGGTGGTGAATACAATGTAATCTACACAGAAATCGAGATATAATGATGTACACCCAAAATTGATATAATATTATAAATCAATGTTACCACGATAAAAAAAAAAAAGAGAGCTAAAGGTAGGGAGGAAGGAGACTGGCAGGCAATAAGAGCCAAGTGAAGATTTTATTTTGATTAAAACTATTCATTCTGTGGGGCCAGCCCCATGGCCCAGTGGTTGAAGTTCTGTGCACCCCGTTTGGCAACCTGAGTTCATGGGTTCGGATCCCAGGCGCAGACCTACACCACTTGTCAAGCCATGTTGTGGCAGCGACCCCCATACAAAATAAAGGAAGATTGGCACAGATGTTAGCTTAGGGCTAATCTTCCTCAAGCAAAAAAAAAAAAAAAAACGAGGAAGATTGGGAACAGATTTTAGCTTCCTCAGCAAAAAGCAAACAAACAAACAAAAAACTACTCATTATGAAGGTATCCAAAAGGATTTGAGAACACACTGAAGAAGTAAGGCAGGTCAGAAAATACAAGAATGTGATCAGCACTTAGTGAAAACAATCAAAGGGAAAGAAAGACCAAAAGAAAAATTGGTTAAAGCAGCATAGAAGTTCAAAGATGAAGAATTAAAATAGAAATAAATGTGTCAGGAATGCTGAAGGAGAAGGAGGATAAACATTTACACAAATTATGAAACATTAGCAAAAACAAGCTAAAGAATGTAAAATAGAATGTCCTGGAAAAAAATTGTCTAAGTGTTATAAACTATTAACATTCAAGCACACAGTAAGAAACATGACAGCCACAAAAAAATGTGTGAGAATTTTTAAGGCTCTATGAGGATCATGGAGCTTCGTTGTCCAATATATATCAAATGAACCACAAGTTATCTATAAAACAATTCTGGGCACAATACAGGAAAAGTAGAGTCAAGAGCCTCACTATAGAAAATCAATACCTCAGTTTCTTCAGGTTTAAGGAATTCCTTTCTGGTTTCAATGCAATTTTAAATATTCAGTCCATTTAAAATTCAACTCCATGTCAGGGGTGATTTAAAGTCTCTCCTAAATGACTCAGTCTCTTTAGGTGCTTTGTTTGGAGTTCTACACCGTTCCCCATGGTGGCATCTAGGTAATAAGGAGAGATAATTTAGTGTCAGCCAAGGCAGAAGGAAAAAAAAGCCTTAAATCCATGCAGTGTCTTCTGGATCCTTGGGTCTATGTAGCTGGGTAGCCAGTCTAGTCTGTTCCCTGGGTGGGTAACTAGTTAAGTGTGGATTATCCCACCTGGACTTTTGAGAAGTGCTCCACTAGCCAATATTCTTGTGCTCCCATACTTATCTAAATGTTTCTAACCTCTCCTCACCCATGAGCCTCCGCCTTTAGTTAGGAGGGAAAGCACGAGTCTTGATTTCCTTGTTCTGCTCCATCTTCCTTTTTCCTCTATCATTCGCCCGGGACCAATAACACTGACCTTTCTATGTGACTTGCACCTTCCTGTCACACTTCCCTTACAGAAAAACTCTACTCTCAAGTCCAGAAGGCCTTACTTATAATGTAATGAAGGATATGATAAAATAATTTAGGAAATTCTTTTATCTTTGAGCAAACCTGTCTTCTAAGCCAATTCTCTTGCTGAAGGGTCAAAACTCTAAATTTAGATGTCAGAGCTAAATATGAATTCTTTCTTCCTATTTTCATTCCTCTTGGAATAATCTAATTTCCCCTCCCCACTCATGACAGATAGATTCCTCAGAAAGAATATGGATAAGGTTAGGTACCTGGAAATATAAAATAGAACATGTTAATAAGCTTCAAAAATAGAGTCCCAATTACCTAGAGAGGAAACACTATATCCTCAAGAGCACAATGTGGAAAAGTCACCATGGATGTTTTCAAAGAAGACAAAAGCTCTTAAAAGTGTAAGAAATTAAGAGAATGAAAGATAAGCCACAAACTGGGGGAAAACAGTTGCAAAACACATGTCTAACAAAAGACTGGTATCCAAAATATACAAAGAATTCTGAAACTCAATAATAAGAAAATAAAAATCCCAACTAAAAAATGACCAAAAGGTACGAACAAACACCTTACGAAAGAAGATATACAGATGGCAAATAAGCATATGAAAACATCACATATATTTAGAGAATTGCAAGTTAAAACAAGATTTCACTATACACCTCCTAGAATGGCTAAAATCCAAAGTACTGACAACACCAAATGCTAGCAAGGATGTGGAGCAACAGAAACTCTCACTCATTGCTGGTGGGAAGGCAAAATGGTACAGACACTTTGGAAAACAGTTTGGCAGTTTCACACAAGACTAAACATACTTTCACCATATGATCCAGTAATCATGTTCCCTGGTGTTTACCCAACTGAGTTAAAAATTTGCATTCACACAGAAACCTGCACACGAATGTTTGTAGCACTTTTATTGGCAGTTGCTAAAACTTGGAAGCAACCAAAAAAACACAATCAAATTAAAAAATGGGTAGAGGAACTGAATAGACATTTTTCTGGGGAAGATAGACAAATGGCCAACAGGTACATGAAGAGAAGCTCAATATCTCTGTTATCATTAGGGAAACGCAAATCAAAACCACAATGAGATATCCTCTCACACCTGTTAGAATGGCGATTATCAAAACGACAAGAAATAGCAAGTGTTGGCCAGGGCGTGGAGAAAAGGGAACCTTGTGCACTGTTGGTGAGACTGTAAATTGGTGCAGCCACTATGGAAAACAGCATGGAGGTTCTTCAAAAAATTAAGAATAGAACTACTACAGGATCCAGGAATCCCACTTCTGGTTATATATCCAATGGAAATGAAAAGAGGATATCGAAGAGATATTTACACTTCCGTGTTCATTGTAGCATTATTCACAATAGCCAAGATATGGAAACAACCCAAGTGTTCATCTATGAATGAATGGATAAAGAAGACATATATACAATGAAATATTACTCAGTCATGAGAAAGAAGGAAATCCTGCCATTTGCAACAACATGGATTAACCTGGAGGGCATTGTGCTAAGTAAAACAAGGCAGACAGAGAGACAAATACTGCATGGTGTCACTTATGTGTGGAATCTAAAAGAAAAAAAAGTCAGTCATAGAAACAGAGTAGAAAAGTGGTTGCCAGGGCTGTGTGGTGGAGGAAATAGGGAGAGGTTGGTAAAAGGGTCCAAACTCTTAGCTACAAGATGAATAAGGTCTGAAGATCTAATGTAAAACATGGTGACTATAGTTGATAACACTGTATTGTATAATTGAAATTTGCTAAAAGAGTAGAACTTAAACGTTTTCACCAAAAAAAAAGAGATAAATATATGAAGTGATGGACATGTTAATTAAATAGGGTGAATCCTTTCACAATGTACACATATATTAAATCGCCACGATGTACACTTTAAATATCTTACAACTTTATATGTCAATTATATACCTCAGTAAAGCTGAAAAAAGAAATGTGCTACCGAAAACACCACCATAAAATGTAGACGCTCAACAGTATCTTTACCATGTCTACGTTTTCAGAGGAAAGGCTTAGAGAAAATGAAATCTGAGTCACCCCTCCAAGTAACTTCCAGTTACAGTGCTGAGTGACAGATCCCCAGAGTTTCAGGTGCTTGGAATGTCTGAAAGGCACATTGGTTGCTGAAACAAAACTAACACACAGTCAGGAAGACACAATCAAGGTGCATTTGGGTGTGAGCGGCCCAGGAAAGAGAAAGAACTATGATGACGATATTGAGACCTCACTGGATTTCTATAGGCGCAGGTTTGCTGTGAGGGCTGATGCAAACCTTGTGATTTCACAGCTGAGTTTAGGAAGGGATCATCGGGCAGAATGTCCACAAAACTCTTGGACCTCATCTTCTTGGCTCTTAAGAGGAAAGTTTTCATGGTTTGGAAATAGTGATAGTGATTTCCTAATATTCATCTCCTGTGTTAGTAATTCTTTCCCAAAGAGATTAGAGGGCAGGTGAAGGGAGAGCAGATGCCTCAGGGCCAGCAACTCTACGAGATTTCAAGTGCTCTCTGAGGTACAATTACTAAGGCACGGCAAAAGGCTCTCAGTAGCCCAGGATATTCAAAATTAAGAGCCTAATATTTAACAACCTGTTTGGTATGGGCACAGACCAATCAGAACAGACAGGGGAGAGTCAGATTGCCAGAACAGAATCCTAGTGGGGAACCCCTGCTATGCCAGGCATTAACTCCTTAGTTGCTGAATCCTGGCTAAACCTGGAGGAGGAGCCTGGGCAATCAGCATGGTGGATATTGGAGGAGAGCACTTTCAGAAGTGACTAATTGCTGCCTAATATGAATGTATTTCAATATATGGCAACAGTACAGGTTTCAGAGTGCTTACTCAAAGAATATCAATCATGTGACTAGTAGCTACTTTGCCTATAATTCACGTGTATTATCATCGGGTACTTGATTCATTCTTCCCAGATGTGAGGGTGCTTAATGTATTTTTCCATTTGTTATCTTCCTGAAAAAATATGAAATTATTTGCTTAAACAACGTCTTAATTATGTAGCAATCTTCAACAATAAACACTATTTTTAAAAGATGACCTTCTACGAAATGGTGATGAATCAGTCATGACTTCAGTCCAGACACCATAGTGGTAAATAATAGAAGACATAGTGAGTGAGGCTATCCTTCCTGCTTGAAACCTCTTTCCTCTTTTTTTTTTTTTTTTTGTGAGGAGATCAGCCCTGAGCTAACATCCGCCAATCCTCCTCTTTTTTTTTTTTGCTGAGGAAGACGGCCCTGGGCTGACATCTGTGCCTATCTTCCTCCACTTTATATGGGACGCCGCCACAGCATGGCCTACCAAGCAGTGCGTCGGTGCGCGCCCGGGATCCGAACCAGCGAACCCCGGGCCGCCGCAGGGGAGCGCGCGCACTTAACCGCTCGCGCCACCGGGCCGGCCCCCTCTTTCCTCTTCTTTCTCTGCTCATCCAAATCTTGGACATTCTTCAAGGCCAACCCACGTGTCACCTCCTCTGTAAAGGCTTCCTAATCATTTTAAATCATGTCACACTTTCCCTTGACCTAGAGGCTACCCTCAGTCCAGGTTCTCCTGTGTTGATCATTTTATTTCATATTTCTGTTCTTTAATCTGTGACTAGATAGATAGGGTCACTAGACTGAACAGAGACATGAACCATTGCTTTTATTTTCCTTGAGTGCCTTGCAGGACTTTCCAGAGTATTTGGCCATTAAACTCTTAAGTATTACTTGCTGTTGATACTGATGCCATAAAGAGTCTGGGTAAGAGTATTGGTAGTGAAAGGTGAAATTATGGTACAATTCTAAATATAATTTGAATTTTGTCTAAACAAAATATTCTATACTGACTAAACCTATTAGTCTTATGATTTTTTTTTATTTTGCAGAAAAAATTCTCAATTAAATAGTTGTTGTCTCTTTCTAATAACGAGTATCACTTGCTGAATGAAGAAGTAGCAACATTAGTCTGAATTCCGGAAAGTCTTCACATGCAGAAAGGTTAGAAATGCTGACACATGTCTCTTCTCCAAATCAGAGAATGAGGGAGGTCTTCATGACAATCCTGCCAAAAGGACTCTGGTCTCCATTTCTAAAAATCCTATTCAACTTAAATTTTAAATAATTACATTTGTATACTCTTTTATAATTTATAAAATATGTTTTCCAATTTCTTCAATCAATTAGTTACACAGCTCATCAGCTGTAAATTTAGCTCTTCACTTCTGAGTTCTGGGTGTTCTCTGAAACTAATAATCTCCATTTTCTTAGAACTTTGTATGTACCTAATTTCTGTAAGATACACTACAAGAAATGATGAAGAAGCCATTTCTGATCTCTTTTTCAAAATCCATGTTAAACATCCTATTTAGTGTTTTAAATTTTTGTGATCGGGGCTATAAACTTTCTGGGAAATCAAATAGGCAGAATCCTATTGCTGAGATTTAAGTCAGGCTAGGAAAAGTGCCAAGGCTAAGGAAGTTTGTTAGTATATAACTCCTAAAATTGAATAAAATCATATCTAATAGAGAAAGAAATAAATATAAATTTCTATGGGGGACTGAAAAAAGGAGGGAGAATTTTGCTTTTTTAAACAGTATGAGAACTCACCTTTCAATAATAATACTAATAGTAATAAATTTGAAATAATAAACTAATAAAGAAATTATAAAGATTACAGGGTTCTTCTTACATTCACCAAATGAAAGCATGCATGGATTTGATAGTCTACTTCTTGTCCTGCCTTGCAGAGGCGGGGAGGACCTCTTTTGGGGATCTATGCCAAATAACTGATCAAGTCAGAGACCAGGATAAAAGGCAGGTGTGGCTGTGAAGGAATCTCTGCTTAGGAAGATGAACACCAAGTGAGGCCAAACAGCTTAACTACTGTCCAGTTTAGGGGGTTCTATGAAAAATAATGGAAGATAAATTAGCCAAGGATATTTTTTCTGTCTTTTGGAAGTCCTAATGGAAAAGGTACTTGACACTAACAGTTTAAGAATTAGTGATAAAGGTCATAAAATGTGCTTTAGTACTTTTTATTTCTACTGTTCTAGATCAATGGCTCTAGGGTAGAAGTGGCATATAACAATTACCTGGGAGTTTAAGACTACAAGCCTCACCCTCAAAACTTGAGAACAACCATAGTCATCACTGTTACTGTGGGAATGTATTATAATCACAAAGTATGTTAAGGTGGTTAAAAAAAGTTGATTAACTCCATTCCATAGAAGTTCATCTTTTTAAAATAGCATTTATTGTTTAAGATCATTACACGAATTAAAAAGATGTTTAAGCAAATAATTCTACCCTTAAAATAGAGTGGGACAGTATATTAAACACCCTCAGTTAACAACATCTTGGAACAATGAACCTAGTAGGGCACTACCCCAACTGATGACAGTACACTTGAATTTTAGGCAAAGTAACTACTGGATACAGAGCTGATGTTCCCTGAGTCTGAACTATAAAGCCCATACTGGTGGTTAAGTATTGAAATACTATCATGCTAGTTGGCAACTAGCCATTTCTCAAAGACTCCTAAATGCTCTCCTCCAACCCTTACCATCTTGGCTGTCTTGATTCCTCTCCCAAACTATCCATGATCCAGCAACTAAAGAGTAAATGCTTGGCATAGCAGGGGGTCCCCACCAGGAGTCTGTTCTAACACTATGACTCTCTCCTCCCAACCTGAGTCTGTTCCGACATCCATACCAGACACAAAACAGGTTATTGAATATTGGGCTAAAATCTTATTCATATCATCCCGGCCTAGAAGGAAACACAAAACACATACAATACCATAATATAACAAACAGTCTACCAGGTAAGAGAGCTGATGCAAGCTAATGAAGAAACAAGAAAAAAGATTTTTAAAATTTTGACACTGATAGATAAGCAGGTATGAGCTAATCTGACCCTTCTCCCTGCCCAAAATTATTTTTCTACCTATTGTCTGGCTTAAAATGTCCAATCCTGCTTCTGTGCTGAATGGATGTTCTAAACCCCAATTGGTGGTTTCCACACCACCACCAATTCTCTGGATACCAACTGGATGTCCTACAATTCAACTCAATTTTGACACTATCTACCTGGAGACAGCATCAGATCTAGGTTAAAGGCTCAGTCCTGCAAGACTGTATCCCCCCACACTTCAGAGGCCAATGGTAATTCTGGGTTGTTACCTGTACTTCTGACCCACTAACTATAAATCAGAGGTTCCCACCAACCCCTCCTTGGGTTCAATTAATTTGCTAGAGCAGCTCACAGAACTCAGGAAACTCGTTTACTCACTAGATCACTGGTTAGTTATAAAAGGATATAACTCAGGAACTGCCAGATGGAAGAGATACATAGGGCAAGGTATGAGGAAATGGGGCAAAGCTTCCCTGCTCTCTCTGAGTGCACCACTATGTCCGAATTTCCCCATGTTCACCAACCCTGAAGCTCTCTGAACTCTGTCCATTGTGGTTTTTTATGGAGGCTTTATTACATAAGCATGATTGATTAAATCAATAGCCATTGGTGATTGATTCAACCTCCAGCCCTTCTCCCCTTCCCAGAGGTCAGGAGGGTGGGACTGAATGTTCCAACCCTCCAATCACATGGTTGGTTCCCCTGGCAACCCACCTCTATCCTTGAATGTGGTCCAAAAGTCACCTTATGAACGTAACAAAAGAAACATTTCCAGCTCTCTCAACACAGGAAATTCCAAAAGTTTTAGGCACTTTATGACGAAAACAAGGACAAAGACCAAATATATATTTCTTATTACAAATTACAATACCACATGTGCCTATAGTACTCTTAGTCTTTACTTAAGAACTTGGTCAGAGCAGAACCATTGTGTATTCAGCCTTCATTAGTTAATCCCTATGGACATTTTGCTTCCTACTAACATGTTTTGCTAACACTTGCAGCCTGCTTTGGTTGTTAACAAAACCGGCAGCACAGAGCTTTAACACCCTCACTCTCTGAACTGGAGCTCTTTGCCTCATCTCTCTGGCAGGTTCATTCTCTCTGTGACACCAGGAATCAGCACTTTCCATTGACTACAGCAACAGAAGGAAACACTTTCTGCTTAGTGGGGAGGCTGAGGCAGATAATTTTCTCCACAGTATCTCAGAATTATGCTGTTTGGTAATTTCTTGTACAGAACATCTGCAAATTCAGAAAAGTAAGTGACATCAGATCTAAAAGTCCTTTGTTCTATCTTGCTTCATTCGGATTCAAATTTGAGGGGAAACCTTCGAGAAGTTGCATGAATTTCAATGACTGATATTTTCCATCCGTCTGTAAAAGATACAAATTCAAAGAACGAGTAGAGGATTAAACACAAACATACATTGGCAGTAATTCTGCATTGTCATCAAAGCATGTTCATGATTGTAGCCAACCAGTCATTAGATCAATGACAGTCAGACTTTGGAAAACTATAACGCCTTTATACATTTTTAAGATGACTTCTAAAATATTTTGTCATTACTTTAAATGTTTAAATAGCTGTAAAGGTTATAATTCCACTGTATTATAAATATTGACGTTTTCAAATAAAACTCATATAACAGCTTTTAAATATATGCAATGAAATCTTAATACCAAAGTGATTTGATACCCATCAACATCTAATTAAAATTCATGAAAACTCTTCATTAAAAATTAAAGATTTTATACTGCTCCTTTCTTTCCTTAAAATCTTATTTCCATTCAACTTCTCCTGCAGAATTTAATATATTTTTCTTTAAAAGTCTTCAACTGATCACCCAAAATGTCTGCGGCAAAAACATGGATGCAAATGAAATTATTCTTTTATTTCCTCTGACCATATATCTCTAATTGTTAAAAGTTATTTTTTTCCAGATTGAATTGTAAATACAATTATTAATAATGTGCATTTGATGAAAACAAATTAAATATATTATAATTTTTAAAAGGTTTTTAACATAAAAGGTAAAAAGTTTTTTGGAAATGCATTTCTTAATAAAATGACTGGGGTCAGATCTATAATGCTTGATTAAAGGAGGCTTCTCTGACACCAATAAAAACAAATACTCCTTTTCTTAATGCCATAGAGGGTTTTAAACCACAGAGCAATGCTACAAAGAAAGATTCCTTCCTGTGTAAAGTTGAAGAAGGACAGTTTTGAAATGAGAAACAGGAAATGAGAACCACAGTCAAGTTCTCAGGCAGATCATTTTTAGGAAAAGGGTACATAAAGAAGTTGAGGATCTAGAAATTGATTCCCTTAAAATACATATTTATTCCCTAGTTTGAAGAAAACTGCATTAGACGGCTCTAAACATTACCAATTCAGTCTCAGCCAGTCTTCGTTCAGTAATGAGGTTTGAGGAAAATCAGCAGGAAATTTGAAGAAAAGAGTGTTAAGTTTCAATACACTTGATAAATTTCCTAAGGCCTGTTGACATTTCTGGCTTAGAAGAATAGCTACTGATGAGTTAGAAACAACATGTGTGTGGTGATGTGTTGTAATTAGTATTTTGGTGGTGAACATGATGTAATCTATGCAGAAATAGAAGTACAATGATGTACACCTGAAATTTTTACAATGTTATAAACCAATGTTACTGCAATAAACAAAAAATTAAAGAAAATTTAAAAAAAATAAAAAAGAAAGAAACAACAGAGATTGAGCTCTTGCATGACACAGAGTCATTTGCACATGTATCATTATTTTGGGAAAGGCAGTTTTAAATGCCATGCTCATTCATTAATAACACTGTAAAAGAGAAAGTAGTCCCAATCTTGGGGGAAAAAAATGATGATTGCTAGATCGTTTTTCTCTATCATGCAAGAGCATTTCCTAGTAAGCACTTATCTGACGCTCTTGGGGAATGTAACTTTGTTGTCACAGCATATTTAGCTGGCAATCCATAACTGAGAAAAGGCTCAGATGATTTATACTCCTGTGTGTTGGAGATTAACCTACAGAGATGGAAGAGGCATTATAAGTTCGCAGCCTGGAAGAAAAACTAACCCCACATTCCTGTATCAATTCTACCAATATTTTATTTTGCTATCAGTACATTTATATCTTTTTCCCACAAGCACTCGTGGAATCAGCTCTTTTTATTAAAGATTCTCTCCCTAAGAAATTTAACAAAACTTGGACACAGACTCACTCCTTATTTGCATTAGATTTTTGTTTCTTAGCACATTTAAGGCCATTGTGGCTCTGAATCAGATAATTACTTCCTGATACCTAAACTACAAAATCTTGGTTCCGTATACATTTAGCTTGGACAGAAAGGTAACTGGCCATTATTTATTTAATTTGATACCCTGACATTTAAAGATTTTCTTGTCAGTGCAAATCTAATGGACCAAATGTCTTGAAACATTCCTAATCTTTTTTAATAATCTGAATTTAGCCATGAAGGCAAACAGAAATAAATTATTCATGTATAGTAAGAGTGTCAAATCCCACAGATTGTGTACCTTTCTCCACAACCACATGGCACATTCTAGCTGTGAGAAACATCTTCACAAAAATAGAATCTTCAGACACAGAGATCTTGCAAGAAGAAAGGATTCCTCTCATCCACACCCTCCTTGAAGGATTTCAAATTTCTAGGCCAAAGTCACTCCTGGGGATGAAAAATGTCTATCAAATGTCAGCATGAAATTCTCTCTTACTTGAAATGACCTCACTAGTCTCATCCTGATATCCTGGATACAGGAGCCTATCCTGACTCATCTAGGGCATGCCAGGAGTACACATGTCATTAAATAATTCAAAAGCATGACTTCTTCCTCTCACAATTCTCCAGGTTTTTCTCCTACCTCCCTAGCCATCCCTACTATCTTCTTCCTTTGAAGGCTATACCTCAGCTACCAATTTATTGAATTTTGGAGTTCCTAATTCCTCTTTTGTGCTACACACAGATTCTAGGCCACTTCATCAACTCCTAAACCTCCAACACCATTTAACTGTTCTATACCAACAAATATTTATCTCTAGCCAAGACTCTTCTCAGCACAGACCCAACTGGATGCTTCAACCTCAATATACCCCAAATTGAGCTCAATATCTCACCACTATAAGTCCTCCTCCTCCAGTATCCCCATCCTAGTGAGGGAAACCATCATCTCTTCCAAAGTATCTTTGCTATAGCCAGAGTTATCACTTAAAAATGCAAATGTGATCATTTCACTCTCTTGCTTAAATTAGTCAATGACTTCCTATTTCCCATAGGACAAAATCCAAAATCATCACCAAGGCTCACAAACCCTTCCTCGCTCCAGCTTATTTCTCTGGCCTCATATCCCATCTCTCATCTTCACACTTATTGGACTGTGTACCTAATATCTCCTGTTTGCCCTTCCAGGTCCTCTCTCCATCCTTCTGCACCCTGCCCTGTGCCCCAGGTGGCTGACCTGTAGGGACTGCATCAATGGGCTCTCTTGCCTTCTGGATTTTAGTTGGTTTTGGCCCCAGGGAAGTACCCACAGATCAGAGGGAAGGAGGAGCATATGATCAGGGTATATATTTTCTCAGCTTCCTCTCTGTGGGATTGACATAGGCTGACATTGACCCTCTATGACAAGGCCAGCTCTTCAATACAGCCTTTCCAAACAGCCTCTCTAACTCCAGGTTCCAGTAATCACTCTCTCCCTTCCGTTTAAGCTGGAGTGATGCTAGTTCCACAGTACTGCATCATCCCTTATATGTTCCCTACACCCTGCTTATACTTTCATAACTAGTGCCATAGTAAACTCTCCTCAAATTTTGCAGTTTTTTGTGTGCACGAGTTTCCTGCTAGAATGCTGACTGATATTGTCTGCTTTCAGATCCTAAAATGTGCCTATTTCAACTTAAATGTTATTTCTTCAGGCACACCTTTCCTAGCCCCCTTGATTCAGGTATAACCACCCACTAAATCTCCTGTGGCATCCTGTACTTCTCCTGTCACTATATCCTCCACACTTAGTGGCAATCATTGAATGAGTGTTAATGTTGCCTTCTCTAATAGATTGCACGTTCCATGACATCAGGAACTGTGTCTGTCTGGCTCATTGCCATAGCCTAAGAGTTCAGCCTGGGATCTGGAGCACAGGCGATTCTCAGTAATTATTTGTTGAATTCATAAATGGATGGATGAGTGAATGAATGAGCCTACTTTTATTCAAAAACAATATTTCATCAGAAAAATATACAGCAAAATTTGTTGGAAATACAAGAATAATTTGACAATATATTAATTATGGGATATTTTAATTTCCTTTACAATACTTTCTCAGAGACGGAAAGAGAAAGAAGATGAAAAATATATATTATATTATACATACAGAGAGAGAGACAGCTTGGAACATTTACCAAAAGATGAGTGTGTATTATGACTCAAAGAAGCAATAGGAAAGATTCATAAAGGACACATTCTCTGAAAACAATGCAATAAAGCTAGAAATTAATAATTAACAGACAACCAATAAGTGAGTTGAAAATGAATTAACCACTTATGATATAATAATTTCCAAGTCAAAGAACTAAAAGTTAAAACTGCAGGTCATTAAAAATCAACAGTAATGTTAGAACTATGTATAAAAATCTATGGATTTGTTCAAAGCAATACTCAAAAGAAAATATATAGCCTTGAAGACATTTATTAATAAAGAGTCAAATAAAGGAGCCAAATCTTCAATTCAAGGAACTAAAGGATAGTAATAATAAGCAGTCAGCCAACATAAAGAAGAGAAAAGTCTAATAATAAAAGTAGGAATTGATTTAAAAACAAAACAAAAATTAGAATTTATAAATAAAGCCAAGAGTTCAAGAAAATTTATTGAGAAAACACAAATACACAACATCAAGAATGAGAAAGGTGATAAGAAAAAAAAGGAAGAACAAATATACACTAGGAACGAGAAAGGTGACATAACCCTGTCTAAGAAAGGAATTTTTTGATTCATCAGTTAATACTTTGTGTAAATAGATCTTGATGAAATGAATGATTTTTAGAAATATATAACCTTTTCATTTGAACTTCTAAAGTTTCTTAAATGTATATTATTTTATAATTCCAAAGTCTGCTTCAAAACAGAAGGGAAAAAATCCTGAATTCTGCCTCTTCCACCTTCCCCACATACCCAGCACACAGATACTGCACATACACCAAGTACCATGTCTCAACTCTGCTATGTTCCCATCTTTAAAACAACAAATTCCATTCCTATTGTTACAGGCTGAATACACGACCTGTAAGAAGGCAAGACGATTCACAAACTAACCCAGTTCATCAGAAGTAGCTACTCGTGTTTAGGGGAGTCCTAAAGAAACAAAAGCCTTCCCACTCTCCTCATCTCCCCCCACCAATAGTCCACACGGTTGAGACAGCACTACTGTGGGGGGCATCTGCTATTTTGTCCTCTCAGAACAGCAACTCCCTCCTGGTAAAAGATAAACTCGAACCACGTCTGAAGGGAAGCCGCCATCTTACCTACACATCCACCTCAGATACCCCTGAATGACCCAGAGGTGGACGCCTGACCCAGCTGAGCCACAGACTCCCTGCTGCCGTCACAAACTGACCCCCTGGAGGAAAACCTGACTCAGACTAAAGTAAGCAAAGCCCTATTTCGGAATGTTTTAATTTGCGTTGGGAAAGAAATCAGCTAGCTAGAAAAGAAATTTTGCAGCTAGAAAATGTTTGCAAGCATGTCTCCCGTTTTGTGGCCGCGTGCATAAAGCTGATATAGAGACAAGTGGAATGAAAGGAGAGTCCTTGCAGGATTCAGTTCACAGGCACCCTGGACGCCTGAAGTCTACATACACTTCTGCACTTGCCAAGGTTATAGGAGCCAATTTCTTGCCTAACTTTATTTGAATGACATTTTTTGTCACTTGACAAATGTTCTGACTAAATCAATCAGATTTTTAAGGATTCATTTGATAAGAAATTTTTAAGAACACCTCTCTGGCTTACAGAAAGCCAGTTTACTTGCGTACACGAGTCTATGGGTTACTGTCTCAGTAATTTCTCCAAATACCCTGAAGGGGGCACTGTTTCCATTCACAAAAAAAACAAAAAAAAAACAAAAAAAAACAAAAAACATCTTCGGTCCAAAGCTTTTTTTTGTTTTTTTTTTCTTTCAAAAGAAGGGAGGAACTGAGTGAACCGCATGAGGTGATTCTAATTGGTTGGGACATCTGTTGAAATCGTGTTTCTGTAGAGAAAGAAGAAACTACCGTCTTTGGAGATCCCTGGCCAGCTTTCAAGGCACCTAAATCTGAGTCTTATGTGAACTGGACAGAAAAAAAAATGAAGAAGCTACTAGCAGCGATTCTGTGGCTTCAACTAGACCGTGAGTTGAGGGTTATTGGAGAGGGAATTGTAATACAATGTTCAGGGGTGGAGACAAGGTTCAGTGTGATTCCTGTGAGGCTCCCTGGGGAGGAACTGGATTACAGGGATAACCAGTGAACTCCTCCTTCTGGAATGTTCTCTTTGGACAGGGTTCAATGGAGAAGTGAGAGTGGAGCAAAGCCCTCCGTCCCTGAGCACTCAGGAGGGAGAAGACTGCACTCTCTACTGCAGTTACTCAGGCACGACTTCAGACAGACTGCACTGGTACAGACAGGATGTGGGGAAAAGCCTGGAATCCCTGTTTTTATTGGTGTCAAACGGAATAGTGAAGCAGGAGGGACGATTCACAGCCTCTCTTGACACCAAAGCCCGTCGCAGCACCCTGCACATCGCGGCCACCCAGCGGGGCCTCTCTGCCACCTACTTCTGTGCCGTGGACACACAGCGCTCCCCCGACGCTTTCAGTCTGTACCCAAACCTGCAGCCTGCGCTGCCACACACTCCTGCTGCGGGGAGCACGGTATGAGGCTTAGTTCACTGTCTCTGCATCTCTTCCTGCAAGGAAAATTCTGAAATGAATGAGAAAAGGTGATGTTTTTAACTTTTATTTTCTTTACTGTGGAAACTTTCCTTAAAGGAAAATGGATTCAGGGGAAAAAACTCTTAAACATGTCTTTCCTGAGAATACAAGCTCTCATCCTTTACTGCCTCCCAGTCAAAATCCATTAGTCTTTCATTACGGAATGATTTTCCGTTTAGTGCAACTGTCACAAATAATTCCTATGAAATGTGGAACCATTATTTGTTTTATATGTGACTGTAACATATAGCATTTACCAATGGAGGAAAAAAAAGAATAAGTGCTTTATAAAAGAACATTTTATGAGAGGCTCCTTACCTAGTTTTTCCTCCTAAAATATTGACTGCAGTAGTCTTTAATATCCATGAGATCTGGATATCAATTTATCACAATGTATAGAGAGATTCTTATTGTAGGACTTAAAAAAAAAAAAAGTCTAATTAAAAGACCTGAATACACCCTATTGAATGAAAACATTATGCGTATACCTGGTCTGCAAACCCAGGATACAAATGCTCTCACGTCTCCATTATTTTTCCAAGTAGTTGTTAGAGCCACTACCTGCCAAGTAACTAGGAAGTTCATTATCTGCTTCTTGAGCCCTTCCCCACGCCCACCCCTGACCTGTCTAAGAATCTGGGAGACTTAGGCAGCTCGGAAAGGATTAGTCCCACTTCCACGCCCAAGCTGTGGACCGTCCCAGTTGACTCCTTCCTTGTTTCTTGCTGACACCCAGTCTCCCCCACAGTCTGAGAGGGAGTGCTGCACCACTGCCAATCCTGCCCTTGACTGGTGACCCCACTCCTTTAGTGTCAGCTTGGCCATGGGTGCCTCGTGCCTGGGCTCCCAAAGTTGCAGAACTCTGCACTCGTCTCCTTCATAGACACACAGCCACCACCCGAGTCCCAGATAAGCAAACAATGCTGGGTTCAGAGTGGTTCTGGCATTCATATCGTGGCTCCAAAACAACATCCCCTTTTATGGATCTTCTGGGATCCATACCTAAGTGGTAAATATCTTTTGTGTGCATGTCTCAGACCCTTTGGGTCTGATTTTCTACTCACTTTCTCCAGAGTGACAGTAGGGTTATGCACCAACCCTCTTAAGGACAGATGCACTTAGTACCGCCTGAGGATCCTGCAGCCTCTTTCCAACCCTGGCTACTTTCAGTGACTCAAGGATATTTATCCCCCAAATGAGACTCCCTAAGGTGACCTATGCCACTTTTCTAAGAGAGGTCACCAACACTATGGCCTCAAGTGAATATATAATGGTTTTCTGAGATTTTCTTGCTGCATAATAGAACTAACCCAATATGGATAGGCACCCTGCTATATACTTTTATGAAACAAGTGAATTAGGCACAATTTAAGACAATTAAATGAAACTTACATATTAAGTTTTAATCTCCCTGCTAAGATATTGGTGAAAACATTTAGTTTAATGGCAAAGAAAGTAGTGTCTACTTTAATATAACATAGGCTTATCTTCTTCTAGGTCCTGCAGTGCCTCTCTTTGTCCTGTAATACTCTTGTCCCAAGACAGTTTGCAGTGGGAGGTCACTCCCTGGTTCAAGGACCCTTATGAAACTCCAGAATGTTTCTGGTGTTTGCTTATACACTTTCTCAAAGTCATAATATCAATTCTTTATTGTTTTAGAGGCTGTGCTTCCCTCTAATTACTTTGCAAAATGTCCTCACCTGCGTTTCTTACCACCCAGGACCAGTGGCACTGTTCCACAGCTCTGCTCCTTCCTCTGCCAGCAGAGACTGTGTCCTGAGTCTGGCTGTTTGTTCTGCTTCTCTCTTCTCTGCTCTGGTAATGCTTGTTAGTGGGCTGGGTTAGTTACTAATTGAAATTCAAGCTCAAATCAGATCCCTCCACTATGCAGAATTATAGATCCCATGACACTTTTGTGAACATCAGTAAAATCCTAACAGGCCACATAAGGTCGGGGGTTTTATGTCTTGGCCATTGCATATGCAATAGTGTTTGTATCTATAACCTGCAATCCATCATTTTATCATTTAGGAATGTATCAGGAGCAGTGTACAGCTACAAATAGTAAGAATATAGATTTATTTATATTGTACATTCAATTAGAAATAACCACTTTGCATAAAATTTTAAGATGGAATGTCCAACACAGGAGGACTTCTTGGTCCACAGGCTTCGTTGCTTCCACCTTTCTGTTCTTTCCTTATATTTTCTCATTTGAACTTTATAGCAAAAGAACATGATTTCTTTTTGTGACTGAGTGGCTCCACGTAGTTAAAAAATACAGAGTAGTAGACCCAGCTTTTTGACTAGGTGAATAGGAGAAAATATGCTACAGGAGAAGGAAGTTTTAACTAAAAAGTTCCCTATCATCCCAGATTCATAAACATGGAAGTCTCATAAATGATATAACTGTGCTGTGAGTTGCAAAGATACAGGGGTCAGTCCCATTCAGCTCAAGAATCTTACAGATACTGTGAGGAAAGAAATAAAAGAGATTGATGCACAAATTACTTATTTTGTGTGTTTTATTGTGGCTATTGGAGCAAAAGTGAACACACAACGGGAAACAGAAAGAACACTATTATCGGCCACAATTATTCAAGCAGCATCTTAAATAGACTTCCATAAAATAGAGTCAAGAGAGAGCCCTAACTGCTAATTTGATAATTTTTTAAAGGAAGGAATTGAATGAGAGGGCCATAATGAAGCTTCTCTTATTATGGCAAGTCAGATTTTTAGTGACTTTTCCCCTTTTCAATTTTTTGGGGAAAAGGAACACAGAAGGTCTATAAGAGCCCTGAGCGTGGTGGTGTCTCACCTCAGAACAGTTGAAACTGAGGAAGAGGGGGAAGTTCTACATAAACACCAGCAAAGACTGTCTTTGAACATGGAACTTGTTTTTTCTCCTCCACTGGTTCCGCATCTATAGGATGGGGTCAATAACTGAGCAGCTATCTCAGTCCCAGAATGATCTCAGAATGATTTTGGAAAAATAAGATGCTCCCAGTCAACAAAACTGTACTGAAAAAAAAAAAAACTATCTAAATTTGGCTGTTTCTTTGCCACTCAATAACTAGCAATTTGTAACTCAACATCCTTGTGAGGCCCTTTTCACACAGTCACAAGCTCTCTACTGCACAGGAATGCCTCCTAAAGAGATTCAGGGTGGAATCTCAGGAAAATTTAATCTTTGGATCTTACCTGGATTTACCTCAAGTCTGAGTGTCTCTGCCAGTCAGAAGAATATAATACTTTTTCTATATTATCTGCCAATTCCCTCCTCCTCTCCTTCCACTTTTGTTTGTTTTTACTTTGTTAAATTGTGAAATTTACTGAAACTTTGCCATTTCCAGGCTAGATAATAACAAATTTCACTGTCAGGGAAAGAATTTTATAAGAAATACTCAAATTGAGCTTTATATAAAAATAATTGTAAACAAGTTTTCCTGTTCTACTAGTGAAATTGGCAAGCCCTAATCAGTACTCTCAGATACCAGTTTCATCAGATTTTCCTCCAAAATCTCTAGAAAAATAATAATCTTGTTTCAGTAAAGCTGTCAAATAACAATATTCCAGAAATTACAATACAACGTAAAAGCTGACCTTAACATTTCAACATTCGGATCCTCCTAAGCAACAGCACATTGAAAAAGGAAACAGATTATTTCTCTAAATTGCCCCAGAATCCTCACAGGCTAATTAGCACCCACAGCCATTTGCTGGAAGGTTAGTAAGGGTCAGCACAGCTGTGTCCAGACCAAAAGCTCTTGACACCATTCAGAACCTACAGCACTGACTACAATAACTTCCATATTCAGACAAAATGAAATTTGACGTGAAAAACTGACTTACTTCCATCTGACTTTGAGTCAAGCAAAGGCTCTACTCTTACAGATTAGGCTGAAAGAATTTTTACCTTGTATTTATAAATATCATAATGTATCTTGAATTTCAAGTTTCCCGAACTGTTACCAAAGCAAGCATCCTTGTTAATGACTGCTTGTCAGGACATTTTTATTTTGCGTTTATGAACTCGATCTCTGTATTGTTACATAACCAGACAACAATGTTTATATCAGATTTCTTATAACCTTTCTGTAGCATTTAACATCATGTCACCACACACTGATTTCAATGTTGAAAATAGTTTCACAAGGAAACCATTCATGATAGGAAAAAAATCATTGCTTAATCCAGTCGAATTACTGAAGGAACAAATACCTACTCAAATCCCCAAATCTCTTCCTTAGTACAGAGAACTCGGAGTCTGAAGATTAACTTTTGGGTCTTCTTAAGGTCAAGAATGTAAGCAAATTCCAAAACAGATGAACATGACTCAGATAGTTTAAAGAAATCCATTAACTTAAAATTTAAAACATAAAAACCTAGTTCTTCTCACCTACCTTACCAACCCCTTCCCAATTTATGAGTACATAGATTTCTATTTTCTTTTCCTAGAATCACTTACTTCACTGAAAATGTATCATTATACATTATCCTAAAAGACACAATCCAGGGGTTCAGAACTGAACGAGTTGATTTTAAGGGTATGATGATGTAATAAGAAAATATTATCAGAGGTGACAACTTCCAACACACTAGAGCGTGTTAAACCCAGTGTGTTCACCCTGGCGGGACGTCCATGAAGGTTTCCGGTGATGCTAATCCCAGCTCCCAGCAGTTGCTGCCAATGACCAGAGCTTCTACTAACAAGAAGTTCCATAAAACACTCAGAGCTCCATCCTCATCAGATGCACCACCTACCAAATCTTACCAAATTATAAGGATTAGGAAAGGGGAAACTTTTCTCAATTGTGCTATTTATGTCTCAGAAAAGGCATTTAAGACTAATAATTCTCCTCTGAATATGCTTTCCACTCTGTCCCAAGAGTTTTGCTGTGAACTATTCTTTTTCTTTGCTTTTGTCATCCTTAGTTACTTTCTCCTGTCTCTGCACCAATGTTTATCTAGAAATTAATTTCTTCATTTCAAAAGAGTTAACATTTTTCACCTTTTTATATCTTTATGTTAATTGGATTATGATCAGAGAATATGTCTATAAAAGCTCTACTTTTCAAAAATTTTAAAGTTTACTTTGAGGCCGAGTACATAATCATAATTAATTTTACTTGAAAGCTGTGAATTTATATGTGTGTGTGTATCTATGTGCTCAACTTTTTTGATGGTTTCATTCAATTCTTTTATGCCCTTGCTTTGTATTCTATTAAATCTGTCACATTCTGAAAGAGGACTGTTGAAATCTGCCACTTATTTTATCAAGTTCTTCTTGCAAATTGCTTTTGTGTCATTTATTTAGCTTCAGTGTTTTTGATGAGTATAGTTTATGACTTATAGCTCTCCATAAAGTCTGTCTTTTTAGCATAATGTTCAGAAAATCATCCGTTTCTTCTTCATCTTGTGTGGATGCAACCTGCTATTTTTCCCTCAAAATATATTCTGCTCTCTTTTCTTCCTTTATTCTGCCTCAGAGTAAAATCTGTATTGCCCAGACTTCCTTGCAGTTAGATATGGCCATGAACTAAGTTCTGGTCAATGAAATATAAGTGTCGTGTGGCAGCTTCTAGGAATTTCTCTAAGACTCAGCATGCAAGATCTTCAGTCCCTCCCAGCTAGCTTGACTCCCAACTCCTTTCTTGCTGGAGTTGTTGGTCCTCTGAGATTCAACCGTATCCTTCACTTGGTCTATGTGCCATGTACCTTCCTTAATGAAGTCCCCTCGGCTGGCACAGCAGTTCTCAATTCCCAGCTACCTTCCATGAACTCCTTCAGGCAAGCAAAATATTACCAGATATTTTTGGGAAACTATTTCAATAGACTATAGTGCTATTTCTACTCTACTGTGGCAGAAATACATTGGAGTATATCATTTTGCAAAGCTAGATCCTCTCAGAGTTCCAGACAAAAACAGACAAAAGTTTCTTTTGCACTGGATAGCCAACTTATCTTGTGTTTTTGATCATCATTACTAGCTCAGCGATTCATGATAAAAACTGCCCTGAAACTTCAGGCTGTGCTCTTGACAAATTTTCAAAAGAAAAAATAATCGGGTGCCTGGCTTTTGCAACTCAAAAATGCTTTCACTTTTAGGATATCTTCTCCTCTTAAGACTTTTTAAGTCTATTTTAAGTCTAAACTCAAAGTCAAGAATTTGAATCTTTGGTCTCACGGAATTATTTGGCAATCTCTCTTTCCTGGATCAATAAGTTTCATCCCCAGAATATATGTCAAAAGGGTTATAGGGGAAAAACATGAATTTTAAATGAGGAAACTATGTCAGATGACATTTGAAACTACTATCCCACTGCATGTAGAACTGGAGGTTCTGATAATACAATAGCACGAATGCCAAACTTGGTGTCAGAAGGAATTTCTTGGTTTTCAAACTCTTCTGCTCTGAGCTCAAGGCCCTTAGGCAAGTTACAAAACATATCTAAGCCTCATTTTTCTCCTCAAAAAATGTGGAAAAACAAAAACCACTTATGAAAGTTTTTATGACATTTAAAATCAGCCACTATGGAAAACAGTGTGGAGATTCCTCAAAAAATCAAGGATAGAACTACCATATGATCCAGCTATTCCACTGTTGGGTATTTATCCAAAGAACTTGAAAACAGCAATTTGCAAAGGTACATGCACCCCTGTGTTCATTGCAGCGTTATTCACAATAGCCAAGACTTGGAAGCAACCTAAGTGCCCATCAAGGGACGAATGGATAAAGAAGCTGTGGTATATATACACAATGGAATACTACTCAGCCATAAGAAACGATGAAATCCAGCCATTTGTGACAACATGGATGGACATTGAGGGTACAATGCAAAGTGAAATAAGTCAGAGGGAGAAGGTCAAATACCGTATGATTTCCTTCATTAAGTAGTAGATAATAACAACAATAAACAAACACATAAGGACAGAGATTGGATTGGTGGTTAGCAGAGGGGAAGGGGGGAGGGAGGAGGGCGAAAGGGATAATTCGGTACATGTGTGTGGTGATGGGTTGTAATTAGTATTTTGGTGGTGAACATGATGTAATCTATGCAGAAATAGAAGTACAATGATGTACACCTGAAATTTTTACAATGTTATAAACCAATGTTACTGCAATAAACAAAAAATTAAAAATAAATAAATAAATAAATAATAAAATAAAATAAAATGAGATAGAATATATGTCAAGTAAACAGCACAAATACCAGACCTTCTAGAACAGTGTTTATTGGAGGAAACTCACAAAGCCACGAGATGGAGCAGGTGTGTGGTTTCCCCAGCGTCGGCACACACCCCGACATCCTGGGGCACCACACAGCAATCTAGCAGGGCCAATGTCAGACTCTAAGAAAGAGATTCCAGTCTTGAGCCTGAAGATTTTAAGCTGCATTATTGGGAAGCACCAGGCCTTACTCAGCCTAGGGGCTGGGCTCCACACTATGTGATTATAGCAATGGAAAGTGATGGAAACTGTGGCCTCCAGTCCTGATCTGTCACCTCAGCATTCTTCCAAAATTGATTGACTTAAGCACCAGGCTGGAGCTCTACAGGAAACCAACCTCCTCTCTCCAAGGCCGGCCTGCAGGGAATCAGTTACCCTTACCTCTCAGTCTGTGAAATCCACAAACACAGTGGCTGGCATATAGCTGGTGTAAATGTAGAATTAATGTGTGTGGTCTTGGGGGACAATGTGTCCAGTCCCTTTGTAATGCACAAAGTATGTTTGTTCTCAGATTAAATAAGGTATTCAGCCAGTGTTTATTGAGTGTCCACTCTATGCCAGGCTCTCTTCTAGGCACTTGCGATATACCTGTTAGCAAAATGCACAGATCACATTTTATGCAGATTCCATTCTAGTGAGCATTAAGCACAAGTGAATTGTATCGTATATTAGAAGACAAGTGTGTAGAGACAAGAATCAAGAAGGGTAAAGGGATGGAGAGTGCTGGGTGGGCCATAGGAGGGCTGTTCCCTTGTAATTTTAGGTAAGGTGGTCACAGCCTGTTTACTGAGAGGATAAAGTTTGAGCAAACACGTGAAGAAGATGAGGGAGTGAGCCTTGAGGACGTCTGGAGCAAGAGCTTTTCAGGCAGAAGGAAGAGTCCAGTCCTAAAATAGGAAGCGCCCAGCATGTTCAAAGACTGGGTGAAATGGAGAGTCACAGGAGGTTTTGAGAAAGGAATCACATGGTCTGATTTAAAAGTCTCGCTCTGGCTGCTGTGTTGGGAATAGACTATAGGCGGTCAAGACGAAAGCAGGGAAGATTGTTATATTAACGCCAGAACCAAAAAGTTGTCAAAAAGTTACAAACTTCCAATTAGAAGATCGATAAGTTCCGAGGAGGTAGTGTACAGCGTGGTGACTATAGACAAAAAATAAAAATTAAGTTGAAAAATATCAGAACCAGTGGTGCCTGATGTTCCTCTGAGCTCAGAGTCTTCTTCCACAAGAAAAGTCCACTCAGGAGCAGCTGTTGTTTCTGCTCCTGCTGATGGAGATGGAGACACGTTTGGTAACTTTGCTGGGAATCCTCTGACTGGAAATGATCTGTGAGTTTGGGGAAAAAAAATCACAGAAAGGAGTCCTGATTTCAGATACGTGAATGTTTTTTGTGAAGGAATCTCCCCAAGGGCAAATACTGGAGCTTTCTTCTGTTGAGGAAGACTCCCTACTCAAAGTCAGGCATGTCAAGGATGTTAGTAAATGGTCCCATGGTGATGAGGGTAATGTGAAGCTTAGAGCAGAGGACAATGAATTTCCCACATGCCTCAGAGAATGCTGTGTAATAAGGATCTCTGCTGTCTTGTTATTCTGAACAGGGTTGAGTGATCAACAAATGCAGAAGAATGCTCAGTCCCTGAGCTCCCAGGAGGTACAGGCCTTTAGCAGGACTGTCTACACAATTTGCAGGGCCCAGTGCAAAATGAAAATATAGAACCTTTTGTTCAAAACTTATTTAGAATTTTAAGACAGCAACAGCAGAGCAGTAAACTAAGCATGGGACCTTCTGAGCGTGGGATCCTATGAGACTGCACAACGTTCACACCCATGAAGCTGGCCCTGGCCTTTGGCTTGAACTGCCATCACTCAAGCAAACTGTGCAGATACAGATGTTACAGACAGAAACAGGAGAAAGACTCTGCATTAATTTGATAATAGTTCAACATCATGGAGTACAGAGTGAGGGCAAATTGTGCCATTTGGTGTGGCACATCACCTCCTCCACCTACCTCTGAGCTGGTGAGATGGCCTGTTCTCTTGGCAACTGAACGCTGAATGTAAAGCCTTTAACTAGGACCCCAGCAGTGGCAGAGGCACAGGTACTAGGAGAGATCTCTCTCTGCAGAGGAAAATAAATATATAAAGGTGTTATTAGTCAAACCAAACAAGAGGTTGAGTTTTACCATGAGCTTTTTTACAACTTCAAAGGCAGAAGCATTCATTGCCTTTTCCCACAGGTGCCATCTAGTCAGGTGTTGGATGAGATCATCGAGAGGACATGACCACCTGTTGACCTGTGAGCTGGACCAGGGCATTTGGAGGCTCCTCCTCTCCTCCTCTGGCCTTGGAATGTATGCTCTGCCTGCATTCCCACATTGGGACCCATTTTCAAGGACGCAGCATTGAGAGAGTAAGGTGTTGTTGTGGAGACCATCCAGATGGTGTACGTGATTGAACTCAGTTAAGGCCTCTATATAAAATCTTAAAATTCTGGCGGGTGGGTGCGGAGATCTACTTTCTTGTGGCCACCCAAGACAAGTCTCATATGTAAGTTCCCTTGCTTATTAAACCTGCCATCTACCAGTCTGGAATGGTCTGCCTCTTTCTTCAGTCTCTTCTTGTCCCCCAGGTATGAGGTCCAGTTTGTGAACCAAGAGCAGATCACCAACTTTGTCTCTCTTGATAACATTTCAGAGTTCTCCCCTCATAGGAGAAATGGCATCATCATTAAAAATCATTTAGCATAGCCAATCTGGGGCATTTTGCTTGTTTGTCTTCCCTTCTAAGGCAAGGAGCAAAGACGTAAAGAAGTAACTCTTAGAAGGGCATATGTTCTAGTTAAACCCCCAGGCTCTAAAATCAAATACTTCATTCACTCGTTGACTGATCCTTCATTTAGCTGACAAATATAGAACTTTTATTATTTGACACACTTGTATAGTGTCTGAAGCCTAGAAAATATCTGTTGAGTAAGCTATGAACAGATACATAAGGGCTGTGGACTCAGGGATTGGAGAGATACATCTGGCATTGAACCCTGGCTTTACCACGTTGAAGCAGTACGTGACCTTGGACAATTTATTTAGCCTCTCTGATCACCAGTTCCCTCATCTGTAAAATGGGAATGATATTGGTATTAACACCTACTTTTTATTGTCATGTGGATTAATGTATGCAAAACCTCTGATTCAATCCCAGCACTTAGCATGACTCAGTAAATATTAGCTATCATCATTATCATCATTATTAATTTCTATGATTTAACTAGACACAGAAAGGGCAGCATGTGTCTCAAAAACCAGAGCTTCCCTCTTCTAGTCACTAGTACAATACAAATTATGAGAAATGCTCGAAGTTCACTTCCTAGCCCAAGGGATGGTGCCACTGTGTTGTATTTTGTTTTGTTTTCTCCTCCAGGGCAGAAGCACTAGTGTGTCTTGGCACATCTAAGATAAAAAAGATTCTTATATGGGACACGGTACTTGTATGTACCACTAAGGACCCAGTAGGTTTGGTGATCTGGGAATTTCACATTTGAAAGAGAAACCACTACCAAAAAGAATTCTCCAGAGCCAAAAGGGAGGATGTGCAACCACTGGTACAAATAAGCAGTTTCAACCCTTATGTGTGCTATGCGGCTGTTCCAAGACAGGCAGGTCTCAGGAGCCAACCACTCCAAACCAGGACAAAGTGCGAACTCACCACAGTCCCAGGCCTGGAACAGCCATGATCTGTGCTTCCACCTTGATGCCTGGGATACTGTTACTCTCTGATGAGCAAAATGACATCACGTTAGGCGTAAAACCTCCTTCCAGCTGCAGAAATCCTCCATCCGAGCACCAGACACAATTGTGTACTTGGTGTTCCTAATGACACAGTGAGAGAGACTAAAGGAGGAGCTGAGTACACATCCCACAGGGCACGGGAGGGCTGGGTGTGAGCAGTCATGGGCAGTTTCCTTCTCCTCCTGGGACAGAGCCCTGTAGAGTGGGGGCATTTCTGGGAAGGTGGACAAACTTCATGATCTGCTGTCCCAGGGTTAAGAGGAATTGTGAGACTACATCTTGGAAATGGGAAGAGGAAAGATCCATCAAAACTCTGCCCATACCAGGCAGGGAACAAATTGTCCTCTAATTATAGCTCATTGATCGAACCTACAAGCCTAGTAATGCAGTAAAGGAATGTTCTTTGCCATCAATTATTCTAAAATATGTACCATGTGATTATCTGATAATTCTCTTATAATTAAAATATCTTATACATCAATAATAAAAACATTAATATCCCCGGGGGAAAAATGGGCAGTTCACAAAAAGAAGTATAAATGGCCAGTGAATTTATAAAGAGGTATGCAAATTCTATAGCAATCAAAGAAACATAGAAAATAACAATGTGAGTCAATTTTCCACCTATTAAAATGGTAAAGGTTACACACACACACACACACACAATCATGGAATTCCTTCTCATTCCTTCTCTGTTACTCCAAGCACCCCCCCCAGTCCCTTTCGGAAAGGGCACCACTAGTCTTGAGCCACTCACTACGTAACCAGAAATAAAGACCACAAATATTCAACTCTGAAGCCCAATCACGGCTAGTCTAAGTGTAAGCTTAAAATTGAGGGTGAAGCTTAAAATTTTCTCAGTTCTGAGAAACTAGATAAAATGATGCCGGGGCTGGGGAAAAAGGGAAGGGGAGAAAATAAGCAATCAGGAAAACCAGCACAATGTTGAGAGAACAAAACTCCACGTTGCAGGAAGGACGACTTCCATGAAATTGCACCATCACCATGGACCAAATCTTCAAGTCCTGGTGAAAAACTGATAAATGTACCACTGGCATTATCCTCTCCTAGAAGAGAGAGCCAAAATATATCTTGCTTCATCACCATTTTCAGTAGAACTGAAATATAGTGATAAGAGAAGCAATCAAACAGTGGAGAGTCCTGAGAAGTTATTGTTCCTGTACTATAATGTTCAACTTTTAAAAATTGAGTGCTAAAACTTTTAATAATACAATTATAATAATAATTAAATTTTGAATAAAATTTCAGATTTATTCTTGTGTTCCTGAAGTTAATTCTATTTTGTTGATATTCAGATTCAACTTTAGCTTTGACCAAATATTGACTTTAACACCTCAACATTGGGCTTTTGGTCAAAATGTGTTTCCGGTGCACCATATTTTAAGAAAATAATTAGATGTATGAACAAAGTTTATATAAGCATATATTCACCACAGAATTATTTATAAAAACTGGGAAAAAGTGGAAACAACTTAACTGTCTAAAATACTGACATGGTGATGGTGTCCAAGTTCTAGTGAGAGTTACTCTCCCTTAGAGTATGTGTCCTAGAAATGACAGACAAAGGGAGTAATTCCCCTTTGCACCAAAGTACCTTTATACCCAACACATCCCCTAAGAATGAGGACAGTAGTGAGGACACCAAGCAGATTTTTGAGAGACAGAGGACTATTTTATAACCTGTTCATTGACTTGTCCCATGGGGGTGCTGTTCACCAACACAGCCATAATCTCTGCATGAATTCAGAGCACAGCTGTGATGCCTTTGTATCTTCATTCTGACAGTGAACCCTCCCTCTGTAGACCAGAGACACTAACAATGAACTCTTCCCTGGGTTCTCTAATTCTGATCTTAATATTTGGTAAGTACATTTTACTCGGAAGTTTTTTGTTATTTCAGAATAATGAAAACTCTCTCCAAAATATATAATTCTGGTCAAACCCATGAAATGAGCACTTTTTTTCCTACAGGAGGAACCAGTGGCAATTCAGTCAAACAGACAGACCAAATTACCATGTTGGAAGGAGCATCTGTGACTATGAATTGCATGTACAAATCCATGGGGTACCCTACTCTTTTCTGGTATGTCCAGTACCCCAACAAAGCTCTGCAGTTTCTTCAGAGAGAGACAATGGAAAACAGCAAGAACTTTGGAGCAAGAAATATTAAAGACAAAGACTCCCCTATTGTGAAATACTCAGTCCAGCTATCAGACTCAGCCATGTGCTACTGTCTACTGAGAGACACAGTGTCAAGGGCACCGGGGTAGCTGTACAAAAACCTCAGGGGCCCAGGTGAGGTATGCAGTGAGGCTGGGAACCCCAAGCTGAGGAGCCTTGTTCTCTCTCAGAGACAGGCCTGCTGGGACTTGTTAGAAGACAGGGAAAAACAAAATGGGCTGCAACTGTCTCTAGTTGCAGGGGCCCAGAAGCTCTTTCACTGACCATGGGGTGAGGGGAAAGGGTCTCAGATAATGTGCCTGCTCTCAATTAGGTCAGCTCTCTCTTGTCCTCGAGGCTTCCTTGCATGATGTTTAGGAATTAGATTCTAACAACTTGGTGCAAGTCCTAGCTCTGCTACTTAACTTTGCAAATTTGGCCAAGTTAATTGATGTCTCACAGCTTTAGTTTTTGTCACCTGTGAAATAGAAATAAAAATAATCACATAAATATAACATAGGGGTGAAGTGAGACAAGGTAGGTTAAAGGGACAGATTAGGTCTCAAAGCATCATTGGAACTAGCAAATCCCACAGTAGCAGTTCTGCCTTCTTACAGCAATCTCTCTGCCTGATCCTGACCATGCCAACTACCAGTTTATCACCCCACCCCAGCCAAGCTCATCCCTGCCCCAGGCCTTTAGGGTCAATGTGTCACCTTGTTTCTCAATGGCTCTTTTCTTAAGGACCTGATTTAAAAACTGAGTGGAGTGATAGAGAGAGAGAGAATGTGAAGCATCACTCTCTTCCCTAGGGCAGAAGAATTTGGTAGTTCACAGAAATTAGAACATTTATGACCTGATGTTACCAATCTTTGTGAAGTTCTCCCTGATTTATACGCTCAAAATAATGCATTTGGAATCAGAATGTTCAATATGGTGTTCACCTTTTCTTTTTCAAGGCAATATAAACATCAATAGTCCATGTTCTCTCAAGTACGGGCTGACATTTATTTTCTTTTCTTCCACCTCCACGTGGAGATAAAACAACAAAAATAATAATAAATGCCCTTATACAATATTAGAAAGACTTAACATAAGCTATTTAGTAGTTACTCTCCAAACTTTAGTTGATCAGCCAAAAACTGAGAGATATAGCCAGGACCCACACTTTGGTAGGAGAAATAGAAAATAAAGACGTATTATGTCCTCTTGAGCAGAGACTTCCCAGGCTGCATTGCAATTATGTAGGATGAATGTCTAGACATCTAATGTACAGGCATGAGGACTATAATTAATAACATTGTACTGAACTCTGGAAACATGCTAAGAGAGTAGATTTCAGGTACACTCATCACAAAAAAAATAGTAAGTATGAGAGGAGATGATATGCTAATGGGCTTGACTGTAATCACTTTGCTGTGAATATGTACATCACATCATCACATTGTACACTTTAAATATATTATGTACAATTTTTATTTCAAAATATATAAATAGAACAAGGGAAAAAAGGATAATAATTGAACCTACCCAGAGGGTTGCTGTGACAGTTAAAAGAAATGATGCATTTCCCAGTACTCAATAAATGACAGCTTTTGATTTAAAACAAAGAAAAAGAAAAGACTTATCGGTCTCTTGATTCAAGAAGGAAATTTAACACATCCCTTTATTTCCTCTTTCTAGTGAGGCTGGAGGAGTATAAGAAAAGTGAGAATAACAGTTAAGCAGACATGTCACACAACTGAGCACTGATGGGAATTGCCACAAATCCCCACAGCTAAAGCCTGTAGCACAGCTATGACCACCTCCAGAGATGCTGAGGGACAACTCGGAGTGCAGCAATCACAATAATCCAGTTTCTCTACTACACCATGATATACCATGCTGACTTATTTCTTATAAAGTTATTAAGTATTTCCCAAACCAAGTATCCCAGAATATTTTCATCATAGTATCATAATCATCATCACCATCATTGATAACATTTACTAAGAACTCACTATAAGCCCTGAAACTTTATACATGTTAACTAATTTCATCTTTATTATATTTTTCTGAGTCAGGTACTATTAGGTATTCATTTTAAAGATGAGGAAACTGAGGCATAGAGAGATAAAGTAGCTTCCACAAGGCTACTTAGATTAAGAGCACAATAAGGACCTGAGGTTCTAGACCGTCCAGCTCCCTATTCATGCCATTTCATTGGCAACCATTTTTTTCCAACTCAATAAATACTGATTGAGTCCTTACATGTTCTTAGCAGTGTTTTGGCACTGGGACACAGAAGAGAACAAGTCAGACATAGCCCCTTCCCTACTGGACTTTATGTCTATTGGGAGAGGTCAACATTAATCAATTGTATCCGAAATTAAAATGAGACACTTTATGTCTCAGTCTTGGTTGAGGCCTCAGAAAACCAAAAACAAACAACAGATGGCCAGTACTCCCATATGCCAACTTGCAAGGAGATATTAGCAACAGTTTGGTGAGCTCCCTCCAGCTTAACACCCACCTGAAAAGTATAGGAGAGTTATATTTGAAGACATCCCAGTACCCTAGGACACTGACGCCATTTAGGTAAAACCTCTCTTGCCCTCTTATTTCTCCTTGCTCCATCCCAAGCCTAGAGGAGACAGAAAGAGCCCAGAGACTAGGGGAGAAAGAGAGGAAGCATCAGGAGGGGAACTGAAGTAGGAAGAGACCATGCTGCTCCACTCACTGTGGGCTCCGCCTGAAGCAGACCAGAAGAGGGGGAGCGGTGCTGGATGCTTGGACTTAAAATGACATTTGGAGTTTTCACAATTACACATTATAAACATTTTAATGCTAGAATGGGATAATTCTTACGACAGACTTCCTGGGAAAATTAGGTTATGTACAAACACTCGTATCAAAGAGGACAGGAAGAAAAGAGCTTTCATATCAGACTTGCATGGACAAATGTGCAAAAAACGAAAGTCCTTTATTCTTATACCCTGTCAAGTTATGTTTATCAGTTAAGCTTTTATAAAAATTATAGTTATATTTATAAAATGATTTTTAAAGTTATAAAAATATAATAAATTATGTATATTTTATATATGTTCTATTATGAACCATATGATGAATGAATTACAAGTGTAATGAGTGCTATGAAGGAGGCTTGCAGGTAATTGTGAAAATGTTCACCAGAGTGATCACCCCAGCCTAGAGTTTGGGGACAGGGTCCTGGGCAAGTACTCATGAGAACCTTGGAAGGAGAAGTGTGGTGGGAATTTCAGGAACCAAAAGAAGGCAGACTGGCTGGAGCTCAGGGAGCTGAGGAGAGAGTGATGAGGGTCAGATAATGCAGGGCTTTATAGGTCATTTTAGGAGTTTCAATATTTATCCTAAAAGTAGTGAATGTTTTAAAATGACTTTAAGCTAAGAAATGGCAACTTTAGAATTGTACTTTTAAAGGTTGTGGCTTTAGAGCCAAGACACAAATGGTGTTGGGACAACTGGATATCTACATATAAAAGATTGAGTTTAGACTCCTACCTCAAACAACACGCAAAAGCTAACTCTAAGTGGGTCATAGTCATAAATGTAAGAACTAAACTATAAAACCCTAGAAGAAAACACAGGAGCAAATTCTCATGATCTTGGGTTAGGCAATTAATTCTTAAATGTGACATGAAAAGCACAAGCAATAAAATAGAACATTGACAAGTCAGACTTCAGCAAAAGTAAAATCATTTGTGCTTCGAAGGACAATACCAAAAAAATGGAAAGCCAACCCACAGAATGGAACAAAACATTTGCAAAACATATATGTCATGTATCTGATAAGAGACTTGTATCAAAAGTATATAAAGAACTCTTATAACAATAATAAAAACAAGAATAACCTGATTAAACAATGAGCAAAGGATTTGAATAGATATTTCTCCAAAGAAGATATATGAATAGCTAATAAGCACATGAAAGGTATCATCATTAGTCGTTAAAGAAATGCAAATCAAAATCACCATGAGATACTGCTTTATACTCACTAGAATGCTGTAATTTAAAAAATAAAAGAGAATTACCAGCATCATCAAGGGTGTGGAGAAATTAGAACCCTCATACATTGCTGGTGGGGAGGTAAAATGATGCTGCCACAGTGGGAAGCAGTTGGACAGTTCCTCCAAATGTTGAACATAGAATTACCATATGACCCAGCATTCTAGTCCTATGTCTATACCCAAGATACATATGTCCACACAAAAACTTGTACATGAATGCTGATAATAGCCAAAAAGTGGAAACAACACAAATGGATAAACAAAATGTAGAATATCCATTCAGTGAAATATTACCCAGCCATAAAAAGGAATGAAGTACTGATACACATTAAAGCATGTATGAACCTTAAAACATTATGCTAAGTGAAGGAAACTAGACACAAAATGCCCATATTTCATATTCCATTTAAAAAAATTCCCAGAATAGGCAAAACCCATAAAGTCAGAAAGCAGATAGGTGGTTGCCAGGGGCTGGGAAGAGGGAGGAAGAAGGAGTGATTGCTTAATAGTGTGGAGTTTCTTTTGGGGATGATGAAAACGTTCTGGAATCAGATAGTGGTGATGGTTGCACAACGTTGTGAATGTACTGAAAGCTATCAAATTGTACGCTTTAAATGGTTAAAGTGGTGAATTTTATGTTTTGTGAATTTTACCTCAAAAAATCTAAATATGATTGTAGTTAATGGAATGAGAAGCCCTAAAACAAATTAAATTCTTACTATTCCAATGTGAACAGTTCCAGTAAGAATATGAAAGACAGATTCATCTAAGGAAACCTATAGCAGCACAGGGAAGTACACTAACTCAGATTCCACCAGAAAATTATAAAAATATGGACTTTCTGACTTACAGACAAAGGGGAATAACAAAGATAGCGTGAGCCTTTAAGGAAAGCATTAAAAAGTGAAAGCCCAGAATGAAGTTAAAGCTGGAAGAAAATATAAAGTGCAACATAAAGGGCATTTTAAAACAGTCTGGGGAAAAGAGGAGTGTGGGGGGGGGAGAAGGTTGATTCGCATATTAAGGAAAATAGAATAATGTTGATAGATAACAGAGAAAAGGTAATGTCTCAACTCCTGGTTTCATTCTCTATTCTCCGTCAAGCAGAATAATTGTCAAACTGGAAAAGAAAAAAGAAGAAATGGAAAATTATAAGTGAAGCGCTACTAAGAGAAGACTTAGGTTCTTTCAATATAATCAAGTCTTCAGGATCATTTAAATTAATTTCCAAAATACAAAAAGAATTTACAGGCACAATTTAAAAGCTATTGGGCAAAATCTTTGAAAACCTAAGGGGAATGATGGAAATTCCAAACCCATAAACACAGAAGAAACGGATTGATACCCAGTAAAGTTTTAGAGCATATCACACTAATGGATAATGTATGTGCTCTTAGAAAATTATACAGTGATCAGTACGAGCTAGAATGAATTCTCTAAAAATATTTTTTTAAACAAGGCTGCTAAATTCAAGGCACTGCTGTAGACTTACATTGCCTCAAAGGTTTGTAAGACATTTGACTATTTTGTTTCTCATTACATCATTAGGAAAATAAAGTAATAATATCACGTATCATTCATTGAGTGATGTATTTGTCACAGGCCCTATTCTACTGTCAATAATAGCTAACATTTATTAAATGCTTAATATGTATGAAGTATTGTTCCAAGTGCATCACATATATTAATTCATTGAATCTTCACTAGAACCTCATGAAGTAGATACAATTACTAGCCCCAAGAAAACCGAGGTACAGAGAAATGAAGTGACTTGCCGAAGACACAGAGACAGAGGACAGCTGGCACACAGCACAGGTATATTAACCCAGAGCCTGCATTCTTAACCACTGTGCTTTGTTAACCCCCGATGTTATCTGGAATGCTCACCACAAAACCTCAAGCTTGGTATTGTTACCTCCACTTTATGGGAAACTGAGGACTGGAGGGTTGTGGCATCTTCTCAAAACCCAGTATCTAGTAAGTGGCAGGGCTAAGACTCAAACTTAAGTCAGTCTATTTGTCCCCAAACCATATTCGCTTTTCACTTTGTCCTTCTGCATACTGCTACAGTCCACGGATCCTCAGCTGAAAGAATGACCATATATAAAGATCCAATTTAGAGAACTGTCTCTATTGTATATCACATGATTTTATCCTTCATCCTGACCTGTTCACATTCGTCTTATGTGAATTCACATAAGGTTTTCCCATCAAATGTGCAAATAGCACAATGTTGAGGTAGGTAGCTAATATGTTAGATAATATTAGATGGACTGAAACAGTCAAAATGAAATTTAATGGGGATAACTATATATTTCTGCATGTATTTTTATAAAAATCAATTGTGATATATAGAACGAGGAACACTGGATTTACAGTATTTTTTGTGAAAATAATCTGCATGTGTAACCCACTCAAACTAGCTCAAGGGAAGAGAGTTGCTGAAAGGATACAGGTGAATCTCATAAAATCTATTTGCAAAAAATACAGCTGGGCCTCACAGGAAGCAGAAAATCGTCAATTGGCTATTCTTTCTGAACCTACTTCTTTCTGAAGTATAATCAGTTCTCGTCTTGGGAGACCAGATTCCACTATAAGTCTCTTAGTTTCCACTCCACAGCACCCTGAATTTGTATGTACATGGCTTTCATTTGCCATGGGAATACTCTAGTTTGAACCCCACAGAAATTTATAGCTCTAGTGATAAATATTGCCTAACTACTGGTTTTTATACCCCTAATCCATATTAATAAGCCTGGTATTTACCCACATCCAATAAGCTATAGCCAGGGAAAGGAGGCCACTTGGTACAAACATGACCTCTCGATTCATCCCTTAAGGGGCACTTCCAATGGAGAAAATATGGGTTCGAAAGGAGTCCCAAAAATGGAAAATGACCACAAAATAATTCAACAATGTGATAAAACCACTGGACCACTGGAATTATGATAGATAATATTGTTATCATAGATAACAATATCTATGTTATCATAGATAACAAAATTGTTATCATAGATAACAATCACAGATGAGTGAATAAAGTAACACTCTGTCAGGACAGGAACATTTGAAATATATTTCAAGAGACATGGACAACCTGTAGCAAGTGAAAAAAGAAAGATAAGACTAGGAAAAGAGTCTGAAATAACATCGTGTTATTTCATGGTGTTATTGTACCTACTCTGTTATAACAGAGATGTCATATGAAGAAACTCGGGATATTTAAAGGAATACCCTTAAAAAGAAGAGAACAGGGCTGTCCTTAGGTTTTCAGGAAGATACAATGTGAAATGCACAGGCTGTCCCCTGCTCCACCTGGTCCAGCATAGCTGGATGAAGCCAGTCGTCGGACTTCCATCCCCACCTAACCACTCCTGGGACTCCTGGTAGGGTGACGCTAACTTCAGTTCTAGATTCGTCTGGTTTTATTCATCAAAGGATTTGACCTACATAGCATACAGCTGTGCATCTTGCCACTAGGTGTCAGTGTGGGCATTTGGTTTAAAAGATCACGGATGGTTCACTGTGCAGGTAGCCCTATAAAAGCACAAACGTGTGCCTTTGTGCTGCCTCTGATGGTCTGGGAATCCCACTCGATTTCTAAAGTAAATGCAGAGAAGTTAAAATAATAAGACTCCTTTGACCAACTAACATATACTTCAAATCCTGTAACAGGGACCTGTGTGAGCCTCAGCTGCAGTAAAAATGGTGAAGACCTGGCAAGTTTTGTTGACTATTCTGTGGCTTCAGTTAAGCTGTAAGTTGGGGAGTTTCTGGATATGGGAATAGAAAGACCAAATGGATTTTTTTTCAAAATTCTGAAGATGGGAGATAAGAGACTCCGAGTGGCTAATCTGGAGTGCCCTCTGGGAAATGTGTAAAGGAAAGAAAATTCATAGAAATGTTGCACTAATGGTAATATTCTGTGTTTGACAATGTCTTTGAGAACAGGGGTAAGTGGCAAAAATGGAGTGGAGCAGAGTCCCCAGGACCTGAGCGCCCAGGAAGGAGATTTTGTCACAATGAACTGCAGTTACTCAATAGGAATGAACACCTTACTCTGGTTGCGACAGAGCCCCGGAGGAGGCATTGTCTCCCTGTTCACACTGAGCAGCGACATGAAGAAGAAAGGACGAGTAAGTGCCACAATCAACACAAAGGAGCGTCACAGCTCCCTGCACATCACAGCCTCCCAGCCCAGAGACTCTGCCCTCTACCTCTGTGCTGTGAGTCACAGTGCTCCACGTACACCTGGAGCCCGTACCCAAACCCCAAAGCTGAAAGGCATCGTTTCTTCTCATTCTTGTCTTTCCAGGCTTATCTGTCTCTCTCCTTGGACAGATAATGTAAGTTATTTAAGTTTTTAAAATTTAAAATTTTCCCCCTCTAGATCGTCTCTAATGCCTAAAGCATCACCAACAAGTTTGTTAACCAGAACAATACATGATCTATTATTTTGGAAGTGGAACAAACAGACTCTGGAGCTAAAGTACCAGGGTACAAAAATACTGTTTCTGCCACTTACTTATGGATCATCTTGGCCAAGTTACTCTTTCTCTGTGCCTCAGTTTTTCCTCAGCTATAGAAAAAGGAAACAGTGTAAATCATAGTGCCTAACTCCTGTTTGTAGGGATTACATGAGGTAATACGTGCAAAGTGCTTAAAACAGCCCCCAGCACAGAGTTAGTGTTACATAAGTGGTAGCTGTTATTCGTATTAGGTTTCGATGCCCCATTAGTTGCCTACTCATCCACGGATTGATACCTTAAATATTTTGAGAAATAAATGGGATATAAATAACAAGTACCTAATAATAATTTTACTTTCCAGATTCTTTCCTATTGATGCCCAGCAGTCACTGGCCTTTTAAAACTGTATTAGGGAAAACATAGAGTGGCTTTAGAAGACTTGGTAGAAGGATGACTCTATGGTTTGGTTTGTGTGTGGAGATGAAAGACTGGTAACAGTGGTCCACAGGAAGCTCAACTTCTTCTTTGGAAAAAACATAAGTTCTAAATTTCTCACATGGAGGTCCCTAATGGAAGCTTGCATTTATGAAAATTCGTGAAACACAATATCAAACCCAATGCATCTCAATCATTGGTTCTCTACCTTTATATCACGAAGGCTTCCTTACATTGTTATTCCCCACTCCACTGGAATGCTTAGGTTGAAACATAAGTACTATTGTTATCTTTGTTCTTGTTAATCAACAAAATTAATTGCACATGTTAACATAAGTAAACACTTCTCTCTTTTTTCTTTTTTTTTAATTAAAGTACTACCTGCACATGTCTAAAAATAGTGTTACAAACGTCAGTTCCCCCATTTCCCTCCCAAAAAACAGTTCCGTGCTCTACTCCTACCTTCCAATCCAACTCCATTTTAGCAATTTCTAAATTATATGCTTCACCCTTGATGTATCAATATTAGTCATTATCTATTTACTTCTTTTTATGGTAACACACCACCACTCTCACCTTCCTGACATAGTTATGTCACACTATGGGATTAAATCCACAGTCAGGACATGTATGATTACAACCATGTAAGTATTGTCACTGTCAGCCAAAATGAGCACTAGGATTAATTTCCTTTCTGGTACAACTTGTTTTTAGTTAATAATTGTCTCATTTTTTCATTTGTCATTTATCAATTTCCTATTTTTTCTGAGTTTTTCAACAGATTTTTAAAAATACTTGTTAATATTTTCCCCCAAATGCTTAAAGTATATCAAGTAGATTATCTGTTTGTTCTTTTTTCCCTAGAGATTCCCCGTCTCTTGACCTCTGTCCTTTGCCCTGTGTGAACTGATTGCCCTTTGGGCCTAGTGCACAAATGTTATTCAAGGACTTTTTAGCGTCACTCACCGTGTTGGTTATCTTGCATCTTGAATCTCAAATATCTTCACTTCTGGGTTTAGTCCTTCTTTTTGCTAAAATACATTCTCCAAAACCTCCATAATAAAGGATGCATGGGATTTTCTTTCTCAGTCAGTCCTTGTGTGTCTGAAAATATCTTTATTCTCACACTTGATTGACTGGAAATAAAATTAAGTTTGAAATTTCTTCAGTATTCTCAGTTTATTAGAAAAGAAAAACTATTTTCATTGATTTTTAATGAGAGGATGGGTAGAGAGCACTCAGTTGCCCCTCATGGTGCGTCTCTTGGTATTTTGAAGATATTGTTCCACTATTTCCTAGTATCCAGGGTTGCAGTTAAGATGGATGATGCTATTTTGAATCATTCTCTTTTAGGACCTCTTTATTCTCTCTTGACAGGTTTAAGATTCTGTCTTTTCCCCTGATATTCTAAAATTTCAATTCAGCTAACATGCAAGTAACTAGGTAGAAAGTACTTCTAGGCTCCATGTATGTAATGTGCCTGAGCGACTCTGGTGTCAAGGAGCCTATAACCTAGTTATGTTCATCCTGTAGTTACGTTCACTTCATATGTGTCCACACTCCTTGCTCTGGATAACACTGTTGCCCGGGGAAGTGGGTAGGCACAGCTTGCTGTTCTGAGCCCATCACATTTGTGAGAAGGTCATAGGAATAAAACATTTCCTCAGCATTAAAAGAGTCCTCTTCACTAAAAAGCCAAGGAAAGTGGTGTTGAACCATCTTTCTTGAATGAGAGTAGGAACATACTATTTTTTTCATAGAACTGGGCACATTAATCATGCTGTTTTATTCATTTGTTCATTTAATAAATATTTATTGGGGGACTATTATGGTCCAGACACTATTTTAGACCCTGGGTACACAGCAGTGGACAAGACAGGCAAAGTCCCTCCAACTATGAAGCTTCTATCAGTAGGGTATGGAGAGAGACATAAAAATGTGGAGTAAACAAATAAATCAATCATTCCACAAATGTTGATTGAGCACCTGCTATTTATCGGGTATGTTCTAAATCCTGAGGGTATAGCAGTGAACAAAATAAACAAAAGAATATACTCACATGGAATTAGTATTCTAGTGAATAAATGAATAAGGTAAACCAGATATTATAACGTTCAGAGCAAAATTAAAGAGAGTGATATGATAGAGTGAGAGTGGAAGTACTTTGAGTGGTCAGGGAAAAACTTCTCTGAGGTGAGATTTGGGTTGAAACTCAATTGAAAAGAAAGAGCAGGTCTGGCTATTTTATGGAGAGAAAGCATTCCAGGTATAGGGAAAGCAAATACAAAAGCCTTAAGCTGGGAAAAAGCCTGGCATATTCCAGGAACAAGAATAAGATGAGCAGAGCCCAAGCATAGTGAATGAGACAGGGGTTGGTGCACGATGACTCCTAGAAGTGGAGGCCTTACGAAAACCACGGTGAGTTGGACTTGGGATTTGTACTAAGTATAATGAGAAGCTACCAGAGAATTATAAATAGGCCAGTGACATGGTTTGATTTACATTTCTTAACAACGTTACTTGGCTCCAGTGTGGAAAATATATAAGGAAAGAGGAGGGGAAGAGAAAGGAAAGAAAAACAAAACAAGAAAATTTAGTAGACTGTTGAAATAATCCATGCAAAAATGAGGGTGGTTTGGATTAGAATGGAAACAGTGGAGATGAAGCAAAATATAAGATAGAGTTGACAGTGAAATTAACAGGATTTGTTCATGGATCAAATGAGGAGGAGGGCAGAGGAAAAGGAGCAAAACCAAGAATAAGTTCTTGATATGTGGCATAAGCGACTGAGTACATCTTAATGTGAGTTCCTGACGTAGGAAAGACTAGGATAGAAACAGGTGTGAAGGGAAATCAAGATTGGTGTTTTAGCCTTGCTGAGTTTGTGATACCCATTAGAAATTCAAGTAAAACATCTTAGAGGAAGTTAGATAAATAGATTTAGAGCTTAATGGAGAGGTCAGGGCTAGAGATAAAACTTCAGGTGTCATTGACATGTGGATGGTATTTAAGGTCAAGGGACATGGTGAGATAGATTTGCTAGGAAAAAAATAGAGTTAGTGAAGAGATGAGAGCTTGGGTCAGTCTTGGGCACTGCAACGTGAAGAAGGTGAGCAGAGAAGGGAAAGAGAGCAGCAAAGGGGACTGAGGATGAGAGGCCATAAGGCAGGAGAAAACCAAAAGAGTCAAGAGAGGTGTTTCTATAACTGAGAGGAGTTACTGGTCTGCTGAGAGGTTGGCTAAGATGATAACAGAGAGGTGACCATTGGATTTACAACAAGGAGATTCTAGCGCATTTGACAAGAACAGTTTCAGTGAGTGGTGGAAATGCAAGACGAATTGAAATTACTCAAGAAGCTAATGGGAAGTAAAGAAACAGAAGCAGGAAAAAATAGTTCATTTGAGAAACTTTGTTGGGAAAGGGAGCAGAGGAATAAAGCAATAGCAGAGAAAAAAACAGGCTAAGGGAGTAATTTATTATGCTGTTGGTTGGTTGATTTTGAAAAAAAGGAGACAACAGTATTTTTTCGGAAGAGAGAGCTATTTTAAGGTGCTATTTATTGTTACTATTGATAGAAACTCATATCTAATTTATAAAATCATAAATTTGCAGGATTAAATCACTAAATAAATGCAAATAATTCAATTGCAGAAAAGTGACCTCTGGGGGATTGTCTCACGTGCTTACTTATATTTCAACACACTTACTTTAAGTGTATTTTTCTGCACTGGCCCTGAGGTTTGAGCAACTCAGGTTTAAATTTTTGAATTGAATTAGCATATGTCCTGGTTCCATTCCTCATTAAGGCAGCACCTAAACCTCTTGCAGGGTAACAAATGTATGAAAAACTAAACGATGATGTGGAAAGACTAATATTGTGTCAGCCAAAGTAAGTTCTCAGGGGAAAGGAGAAATTTTTAATCACTTTCTAATAAATCTCATGACACTCCTCTTTTTTTCTAAATAAATTCAAGGTAATGTTTCAGAATTATATTTGCCCTCTTTGAAGACAGTGCAGTTGGGAGGAAAGATCTGTAAAGGAATTGTGAACTAAGCAATGACAGCTACCCCAGTGTCTGTCACACAGGTGAGACAAGAACCCTGGAGTCCCAAGACCCTATGAGCAGTACCCCCCATTGCACCATTCTGGAGGGCACCATTCATATTTTATTCTAGGGGTTGGCACCCTCTAGAATTTTGCAACACAAAGGCCTAGTCAATCAGACACTGTTTGCCCTAAGAATATAGCCCACAAGCCCAAAAATGATCCTTAACCTCCATGGCATAAGTGTGTACTCACAAATTTCATCTCATGTTATTTTTTCCCACTGACTCCTGTCTGGGTTTGGATTCACTACTGTTAAATCAGATGCTTATTGAAAAAAAAAATATATTCTTTCAAAATAGAGCTTTGTGATGACTTGAAAAGTGTTTGTGTGCATGTGTATGTGAGATTCAATAATACTTCATGATAATCAAATTCCCACTCTATTCTCATTAAAAAGGTTCAGATCATGAAATAGATTTTACGAATGAAGTATCTTTAGTTTGTCCCTCTCTTAGAAGTCACAATGTACTCTCAGACAGAAAGATCAGGATATCAGAGGATATAAAAATTCACTTATAAGATTGTCTTAACATGCGTATGATGATGGATGGTAATTAGTCTTTGAGTGGTGAACATGATGTAATCTACACAGAAATCGAAATATAATGATGTACACCTGAAATTTATATAATGTTGTAAACCAATGTTACCTCAACAACAACAAAAAAAATTGTCTTATCATTATAAAGTTTAGGAACGTTGCTGCTTGGAAGCTACAGAATAGACAGCATGATCCTTAAATTTATCTGTTAGTCATGAGTCAGTGACTTCATACATTACACACACACACACCCCCCTCAATGGTACAGTCTATAACGTGGAGCAAAATTCTAGATGATCCCTAACAGCCTCTCCCAGCCCTGAGAGATCTCCTACACTTGGCCTGAAGTGTTGAACACTTAAAAATAAATCAATTAAGGATGAGACCAAGGGTTCTGTGGCCACTGAAACTTGGAATAAAACTCAAAGCACAAATGAACAAGCAATGTTTTTCCTTTAGTCAAGGAAGGTTGTGGAATGTATGAAACCATATTAACAGCACGGTTCCCTTCCCCTCTCCCCCCAAAATGTTATTTGCTCAAGATCTAAAGTCAGGAGAAAAGGAAAAAGAATGAATACATGTTGAAACTCCGTTTATTCAGACTACACTTCAGATTAATGGGTTTTGTCACGCAGTAAATAAAAACATCTTCCAAAGAGGTTTAAGGTATTGGAAAAAAGTCCCAGACCACTATTCTATCCCAGTATTCTGGAGATTATGGACATTTTCTGCTATTATGGAGGACAATATATATTTTCTTAATTATATGGTCCTTTGTTTGTGAAGACCTTATTTTTTTGTGTGTGTGAGGAAGATCAGCCCTTAGCTAACATCCATGCCAATCTTTCTCTTTTTTTTTGCTGAGGAAGACCAGCTCTGAGCTAACATCTATTGCCAATCCTCCGCCTTTTTTCCCCCCCCAAAGCCCCAGTAGATAGTTGTATGTCATAGTTGCACATCCTTCTAGTTGCTATATGTGGGATGCGGCCTCGGCATGGCCGGAGAAGCAGTGCGTCAATGCGCACCCGGGATCCGAACCCCGGCCGCCAGTAGCGGAGCGCGCACACTTAAATGCTAAGCCACGGGGCTGGCCCCATGAAGACCTTATTAACCAAGCGGGTCTACCCAGAGGGAGCCCCTGAAGCAGTAAGAGGAAAGAGACAATCAGCTAAGGTCAGAAGGACCAGTTGAAAAAGCCTCCCACCCAGCAGGCCCAAGAACTATATGATGCTAGGTGTCCCTAATTCTCTCTTTGTTGCTCTGAACTCAATCATGAGAACATGAAACCTTTATATTTCAGAGGTTGGAAGATGGAGGAATTGGAGGTTAAAGTCAATTGACTGTGGCACAATTCCATCCACAGGTGCAGGCTAGTCAGTGGGAACAAGATGGATGCTCAGCTCTAAAGGGCTCTTCTTCTGCCCCACATACCACTTAGAGAGGCCATATGGTTGCTAGGTGCCTCATTATTTTCTTGTTTCCAGGAACTGTTTTAGCTATCTGTCTTATTCTGCCCTCACATGTTAATTGCTTGTCCACTTCCTCTTCAACCTTACCAGGTCTTCTTGAGTCCTGAAACATTGCTCCCTTCTACAGTTAAAGAAAGAAGGAACTCATCTTCTTAATTCCATTTCCATGTCAAGGACGGATATTCTTCAGTTATTCATCAGACATGTTTTTATTTCATTTGTTTAAATATTCCACCATTTCAACGGTCAATAAAATGTTTAAGTCCCTTCAGTGAAGTCTTAAGGTAATGAATCTTACATGAATTTCTGCTGATGAAGAGGTAATTTTGCAGCAAATTGTTCAGACACAAGCAGTAAGGCACAAAGCTGGCCCTGAGACCATGCTCCATGGAGTCTAACTGGGGAAAAAACACAAAAGAGGATCAGCTCTAAACAACCAGGCAACTTTCAAAGCAGGATCCCAATGGGAGTGAGAGTAACAATGGTGTCCTGGAGGAATCCATTGAAGGCCTATTAGCACCAACCACCACACTCTGATAACTTTTTCTCTCTCCTTTCTCTTTCTTCTTCGTCTCTCTTTCCTTCTCTTCTGTTTGTCCTTGAGACCCAACCGAGTTCTCCAAAAGCCTAACAATCTCTATTATCCTCAGACATGGCTCCATTTCCAAAGCCTTATTATATAGCCATATCAAGGCAATTCTAATTTCAAGCTCCCCATTTCCTGCTGAGGAACTGATGCTGAAATTCCATGAGGTGTAAATGAACTTTTAGAACGTTTAGTCTGTTGTTTTATTGACAGCTGAAATGGTGGAAAGCAGAAGCAGCGAGATTTAACCAATGATGTCCTGGTGAGTGGATTATCCTGGCTTAGGCTGGAGTTGAAGCTGAAGGAGAAGCTGTCATTTTGTTATTTGCTGTGTCAAAAATGGTTCTTAGACCTAAGCTGCAGGAAAATGAGTAAGAACTAAGACCCATGATTCGGGGTCCAATAAGAGCAACTACTTTGGAAAGAGGAAAAAAGACCACAAGTGCCAAATGACTTATATCAGATGCCTCTTGCACATCACTTCTTTCTGTGAGGACAGAGTCTTGTGTTTCTCGCTCACTGATGTTTCTCCTGTAATTAGTCCATTGTCTGAGATCTAGAAGGAGCCCAATTAGTGGCTTTAAGAATAAGTGAATATAATAGTTATTTCTAGTCTTCTGTTAAAAGACCTCTTTCCAGAGCTTAGTAGGCAAAGCCCTGGAGTCCTAGTCTCAGTTTTACCACTGACCTGGTAAAGTTATCTAAAGCATAACTTTAGATAAGTCACATCACCACTTTCAGCTTCCCTTCATCACCTGGAAAACCAGGATAATAATACACACTCTACCTTTATCAGAAGATGTCAGCAGTATTGAGTTAGATCATGAAGATAAGTACCTTTTTAAAAGTGAAAAGTTCTTAAAAAAAACAAAAATTAATGTCATTATCAAGGAGTTAAATGAACAAGAAATATTTTCCAAATATCCTTCAAGACAGAACTTTTTCTGTCCCCAAATTATATACCCTGCCATGTAATTCAGCCAGCACTAAATTACTACTCTCCCATATGCAGCTGTTGTTATTCTGGCCTTGCAACCTTCCTACCCCTTGGCTTATCTGAGTTTACTCCCGTGTCCAAAACTAGTATTTAGAGCCATCAAAGAGCTCATTTTTTATCATTCCCTCAGAGATAAGCTTTCCTCAACTTGCTGAGCCAAGCTCTCCCACCATGTTCATCCTCCTTCCCGCAGAAAGGTTTTGATTCATTTGGTCAGTAGTCAACATTTTTCTCAGCTGTGTGTTTCTCAAAATGTATTTTCTATTTTACTACTCACTTAAATTAACGCTATTTTCACCACTGGCCAACCTTTGTGTTTGAATTTGAATTTTGCATTATAATTTGGCAATATCTATGCATCAGAAATGTCAGTGAGGGCCGGCCCCGTGGCTCAGCGGTTAAGTGCGTGTGCTCCGCTACTGGCGTCCCGGGTTCGGATCCCGGGCGCACACCGACGCACCGCTTCTCTGGCCATGCTGAGGCCGCGTCCCACATACACCAACTAGAAGGATGTGCAGCTATGACATACAACTATCTACTGTGGCTTTGGGGGAAAAAATAAATAAATAAAATTATAAAAAAAAAAAACTTTCAGTTTTAAAAAAAAAAAAGAAATGTCAGTGATATCACGGACCATTCAGTACATACAATCTGTAAAATAGATGCACTCCAGCAACCATACAGTGATGAAAGGTCTCTGAAGCAATCTAGATTTCTAGGTGATTTTATTATAAAATTAAAGATTTTTAGAAGAAAATTTTCCTCCAATAGTCAGAGAAGAAAATATTTAGGTAATGACCAACCCAGTGATGTCATGTGTTACTGTATACGTAAATCTTTGTACTTGATTACAGCTGTATTTTTACATTTCTCTGAAATGCTTAGAAGTGAGAAATGCTCTCTTCAACCTCAGGTTAAATATCCACCATCAGTACCCCTTATTACCCCTAAAATATGATGACATTACATTTCCCAATTTTTGCATTCTCTGATTTAGTTTCTTTTTATTTATTTCATGAGAGCAGAGCTGCAATTTTAGGTACTACAAGTAGTTGTCTTAACTAATACGTAATATAATTAGTTCAAAAACTTAATTGAATGCATATCCTGATAAAATACTAATTTGTGCTTCTGCAAAGACATATTTTAAAATTCTGTTCTTAACTCATAGTTGAGGCATTAAAGCTCAATAATACAAGACAGGGAGGGGGCTAAGGCCTAGAACTAAACTGGTTCAGTAACGTGGAATGGGATTTGGGGTCACAGGAAGGGATAGTCCCGCCATAGGGGATTAGAACCAAAGTGGACTTGAGCAGATAAAGCTGCATGTCCAAAGGAGCTTGATAGAAAATCTTGAGTCTCTGCCAGAAACTTTCTGCTAGACGTAGTGTAGATACTGCCCGATTCAAGGCAACCATAGAAAGACAAACAGTAACCCTGCTTGTCGCCCCTCGTCACTGCCTGTGAAAGAACAGTGAGTCCAAGAGACAAGTAGAGAAAGACATTTAGAGATTAGGACCCACTAATACACACTAACCTGGCAGACCAAGACCTAGAGGCAGGTATAAACCACAGGGCCATTGGAGGATTTCCCTCCTTGGATCCCACTAGTGGCAAAGGCTGGCCCCAGGGTTCAATTCTTCTATGGAGTGCTCCAACAAGCAGAAAGCTACTTTATAGGGCCTGAAAATTAATATGGCCATATATGTCAAAGAACCCATGCCCTCTGACCCTGGAATTCCACTTCTATAAATTCCTTTTGTTTTCTTAAGAAAACAATCAAATGTGTACAAAGATTTATGTTTTTAAAATGTTCAGGAGAACTTTGTTTAAAAGAATATAGGAGAAGGAGAAACCTAAAAGTCTAACAATAGAGGACTTGATTTAAATTTTTTGCCACATCTATATAATAGATACAACCATTAAAAATCATATTTTCTGTATTTCTGCTTCCAGCCAAGATAGAATAACAGAAGCCAGATTTACTCTTCTATCTGAAACGACCCCCCCCAAAACAAACACCCCAGACAAATTACAGGAAACAACGTCAAGACACTGTACATCAGGCAATGATGACAGCAATCCCAGAGAGCTGGGAAACAAATGAGGTGAGCCCTAATGTTGCCCCAGATTATCGCCTTGGGAGAGTTTCTAGACCATGGCACTGGGAGGGGAAATTGAGGCAGAACCCAGTGGCTTCCCTGAGTTGAGGAGACAGAGCTGAGATTGGAGGAGGTAGAGTTCACAGGACAGAACACCAGGGAGAAGAGAGGTGCACAGAGACAGAACCCTGGAGATCTGCAGAGAATCCCCTCAAGTATTCAGCAGAGCCCTTATCAGGCCTGTGGACATACCCCAGGCCAGGAAAAGAACCATCCAAAAGGATGAGAGGGGACAGTGACTCTTCAAGTGTATCTAGAATTTAGAAAGGAGTTTATTGCTTGATCATATGTTCCTTAATTCTTAAATTAATAATTTCACACATTTCATGTTTTCTGTCTCTAGTCACTAATGATTGTTGGCCATTTTCAAACAAAAAGATCATTTCATATAAATATTTAGGAAACAGCCCTGTCTGATTGAGGTAAAGAATAAAGACAAAAATAAATGTCACTCATGTATGGCACTGGCAAAACAGTTACTAGTAAACCTAATTGTTTTTATCTGATATCAAATACTTTTAAAAACTACTTTTCATTTCTCACCCCTGAATTCATTGACACACAATGTCAAGATAGAATAAATGAAAACTATGCTTACACTTGTCATGAGAATGTGGCTTTGTATGATGTAAAGCCGTTATACTTAAATCAACTTCAAACCTCAGTTTCACTCAGTTTCTAATTGTCAAGTTCATTACACTATCTATTATGACGCTATTAAATTATTAAATATTTTCCATATTTCTTCTCATTCTTCATCTTAGACTGAGGATTCCTAATTCTTTGGGATCTTCCTGTTATCCCTATAATCATCTTTGTGGTTATATCACTTTGGGCATTGTTTTTTACTTTAAAGAACAACTATCATTAATGGTTTCTGGAAAGGTTTCAAATATGATCTCTACATTGAAAGTTTCACACACTGTGAATCCTGCCTTCCCAATGTAGACATTTTTTTAACATTTTTTAATATTTTTTAATATATTTCCCAAGGTCCCTTGCACCTGGAGTGCAGACCTGAGCCTTTAATTGGGAGATGAGCCACATGAAGAATAGTCTAGGCAGGGGCATCCCTTTTCTTGGTGGGGGGCAATAGAGGCTGCACGGTTCTGGGGTTGGCAGCTGTAACAGCTTCTTAACTGGGCCAGGAGCAGTAACTTCCTGGTTGGGCCAGTTTGGCTACATGTTCTGGGGCTGGTGGCACTGGGGGCTGCTTCCTGTCCGATCATGCAGCACCACCATCAAGAGGCCCTGTGACTGGGACAGATGTAGTGACCTCCTTACCAGGTCAGTTGTACGAGTGGCTCTAGTCATTGCTCCTAGAAGTCACTCAGGCCCAGAGTATGTTTCTCCAGCCTGCCTGATAATTCTGTGAGTTATCTAATGTCCCTCCCATAACCCTCATCTTTTTAAAGATAAAGCCAATTACTCTTTGTTTCTTGTCATTTACCACACAGACATCTCACAGTGTTTAGTCTGAGGCCCCCATGGCTCTCATTACAATATACTTTAAGCTGGGTGTTAGAGCCTTTACCTTTTCATTGCAACACGCTTGGCTCATCTTAACAAGGAATAGTTGGCATTGTTTCATAATGATTTCTGTTTGCTTTACCTGGCAAAACTGTGACTATGCAAAAGAAAAAAGTTGATTTTGATGACTGGCCCAAGATACCATGGAACGAAAGCACAGGGATCTCATAAGCCAGATTCCACAGGCAACAACCTGCGGAAAGATAGAAAAGAGCCTTCAATTGCTACAGACACAGGAATAAGACAAACTGAAAACTTTCCAAAGGCTTCCCCTCTTGGAATGTTTCTTCACAACTTCACTAAATCCCTTCTCTAGATTTCTTTTTGACCCTCAGAGCCAGCTAGGACCTTAGATACAAAGGACTTTTGAATTTTAAGTTTGATTAAGGAACATTTTCCTCATTTGGTGGGAGCTGGGAAGCAGTTCAAAGACTAAATTTAGAGCTTACATCAAGCCATTCTTACCACCTCATATCAAATCAGTTTCCAATCCCTTGTCTAATCCTTACCTATTCTTTAAATCTTGAATTAAATGTCACTTCTTCAATGAGCACTTTCCTGCCCCCCAATCTAAATTTGTTCCCTCTGTTTTATTGTTTAAAAGAACCCTGTAATTTCTTTGAAACAGTAAAAAAGGTTTTACTTTGTAGGCCTTATCACAATTTCTGTGTATTTCTGTGTGATTATCTGTATAATAAATATCTTCCTTTCCCATTACCCTCCAACCCCTACTGAATGCCTTGTGTTCAGAATAGTGCCTGGCACAAAGGAATGAGATAAATAGTTGATGAATGAATGAATCTGAACAACCAGGCATCTATCTTGCTCTGTGATGGACTGTTCCTTAAGTGTGGATACTCCCAATGACACATTAACTCAAATACTGTCCAAAGAGGATTGGAAACACATGAACCAGTGTTTCTGGGAGTGCGGCTGTAGCTCAATATGATTGGAGACAAAAAAACGAAGACTTTAAAGAGAATTCACCCAAAGGCAGGTGTCAACATAGGAAACTGCAGAGAGTACTTTGTTTGTATGCAGAGTGGACACAGAAACAACGTTAGACTAATCACCTCCAAACTTGCACCAGGCTGAGGTGAGAGACCGTAGTGAGCCAGGCCTGAGAGACAATGGGAAAATTTGGATTACTGACAATGTGATTTGCTTATTCTTGTACTAAAGCGTAGTAAGGAATTTAGCCTTGCCCAAAGACAGGCCTTTCTCCCAGCTCCTGGCAGGTAATCTCTCAATCTTTGGAATCTGCTGAATCACAGGAGTGTCTTTGTTATGGATGGTGGGCCCCTTGGACCACATCTGACAATTTCTGCTGACAAGATGACTCAGCAAGGGGCTGGCCATATCTAATAGTCTTAGGGTGGGAGGTTGGCCATGCCAGAAAACTAACCATATCATTTATGGTGGTGACTTTGGTTTACATGTTATCAATGAACCCTGAGACTGAGTTCAACCACATGGGCAATCAATCAATCATGCCTACATAACGAAGCCCCGATAAAAATTCTGGACACCAAAGCTCAGGTGAGCTTCTTGGGTTGGCAATGCTCTGTGGGTATTGTCACACAACAATGCTGAGAATGTACCCTATCCCTTAGGACATTAGAGGCTTTGCGTTTGAAACCCTCCCAGACTGTCCTATGTATCTCTTACTTTGGCTGATTTAAATGTATTTTTCTTGTAATAATGGAAACCATGAGTATAATAGATTTCAAAGAGTTCTGTAAGCCTTTTTCAAATCATGGAAACTAAGGGTGGTTTGGGGAAGGGTGGTTTGCAATTGCCAGAAATAAAGATAGTTTTGTGTAGACTCTTCCTTTTAACTTTGTAGCTCATTCCTAACTCCTTGCAATTGGAGTCAGAAGTTTAGAGCAGACTTGGCAATCTGAAGGACTATGCCCTTAACCTCACAGTTTGACCAGCTCTGGGTAGCTACATTTTGTATTAAGCAATTCCATACGGATAAAATAATTTTTATCGGTGTGATACCTTAAATAGCTAATCAATTATATCAAGAGTGAAAAAACAATTAAAAGTAGATAATGTGAACAAAAAAACTAGAAAAGAGAACTAAATGTCTCAGTTTTGAGGACTACATGTGTTGTTTGGATCACATGTACGTATGAGATCATCACTTTTAAATGTTTTCAACACACGGGCTGGCAACACCTAATAGTAGTATTTGTTAAGTGCTTGCTGTTGAACAGTTTCTGTTTTGAGTGTTCTATACATATTAACTCATTTAATTCTCATAACAACCCAGTTATTAGCCCAGTTTATAGAAACTGAGGCACAAGGAGGTTAAATAATTTGCCCTAGGTCACACAATCCCAGGATCTGAATCCAAACCATCTGACTCCATAGTTGATGCTCTTAACTGTGCCTCATATGACTTCTCGGAAGGTAATCACTTATATTTTCTCTGATCTTATAGAAAAATATTGATAAACAAGTTATCTTAATCCCCAATCCTAATCGTCTTTGTGACAAAGTAACATTTTTATATGAGCTGATGTGTATTTTATTTCTGATAATCTCCTTTCACCCTTCAATCCTTCTCATGTTAGGCAGGAAGTCCTGGCTTCTTATACTGGAGGAGGGAGGGCACAATGAGCACAAAAGAAGAAAGAATAAATAGATTCTTTGCTTTCAAGCTTCAAAATAAAATTTGGAAACTTCCTCTAGGAATAGTAGAATGAAAGAAAAATGTTTTGAATTTGGGTTATGACTTTTGAGTTTTAAAAAATCTATACCTTAAAAAAGATCTCTCAGAATATAGGTTGATACAAAGACTAATTATGCAGCCCTGGATTTAATGCAAATTTCTTGGTCTGTGGGAGTTCCTACGGGCAACAGAGACAGAAGTAAGATGTTGGTGAAGACCTCTGTGCCCTACCTCCATACTCTCTCCCACCAACGGGGTGAGAGGGACAATAATGGAGCCCCAAAGAGGTTTGTAGGAATCTGAGAGGAGGAGACATACAAATAGCTCCGTCAGAAAGCCTGGGTGACAATGTCCTTGCAGCTTTCTCCCAGAGCAGAGATAGCTATGCAGTAGTACCAATGGGCCCAGAGAGCCCAAGAGCCCCATTCTGTCAGACTGACATCAGAGCAGATGAGTTTTCACATGCACACGAAAACCAGGGAAATTAACTCAGAGCTTTAGTGAATCTGGAGAGGTCTCAGTTTTATGATAAAAAGCACACAGAATATGCAAATCAGCAACCAGAAACCTACAGGGACTACAGCAACCAGAAACCTACAGTAATGCTGCAGACCAGACCCAAAGCACTGCATCCCAACAGCTACCAGCCCTGGCAGGTGCCCCCAACCAATGCCAGGCCACCAATGAAGCCCTCCAGAACTTAGATGTCATCTCAAGGAGGGGGAGGAGGAAATGTGAAATGGTGGAAAAAACCTTGACTTAAAAAAATCGTGCTTTAACAGAGAAAATCCTATATTAAAGTCAGTTTTCTGATACCAGGAAAAATGGTTACCGGAGTTAGAAATTTAGTTGTTACAAAAAATAAAGCTGTCCCATAGAAAATAGAATTGTACACCTGACTAAATTGCAAAATGTTTACCCACTGCATCTGTATTCACCAGATAAGCCGTATTCAATGTCGTTTCTGCTCCTACACAAATGACAAACGGCTTTCACATGTATTACATACCCTCTTGGGCCCGCCAAGTATGATGTGCTCTTTCAAAGACCAGGAAACCCAAACACCAGAACTGAAAACCACCAAGCTGGATACTTACTAAAATAAATAGCTTGGGTTAGTAGGGAATTTGCTGTAATATAGGAATTTGATACTAGAGGCACCAGAGGAAGACATATTCCTGTTTCGGGACCCTGCTGACAGTATATTAGAATGAAGGCAGTGACTGGCAAACAGTAATTTCAAACAGGCACATAAACAAACATTGAGAAACAGTAAACACATAAGATAATTCATTTGGACACTTTTATATGCAGCATGTATAGGAATTAAAATAACATTCCCAAGTTAAACTGAAAACACTACTATGTAAATGTCACAACTAAGTCAAATGAAAGAGTAAATACCAGCCCTGCAAATTGGTCTCCCTTAAGGGCACTCAAAGGGAGAGGGTTGCATGCTGCTCTCTAAAGAAATGCCCTCCTCTCTATCAATATTTTCTGTTTTGAAAGCAAACCCATTGGCCAGCATATGTTTTGGAATATCTGAACAATTGACTTTCAAGGCCTAACAATCATTCGTTCTCCACCTTCTTAGAAACTCACAGGAGCCACTGTTAACAGTAAAAAACATCATAAATCTAACCCAACGACCACATCACTTCAAAAAGAGAATGGACGCCCCCATTCCCCACATTGTCTGTAGACATCTGTGTTGGTCCTCTGGAGTTGGCCATACCAGCAGGAGGTTGTCAATCAGCAGATGTCACCAAGTACAAGTACAGAATGGCTTAATAAGAAAATGGAGTCTTTTTTTTAAAGTCCCTATTGTCGCCTGCTAAAATGTAAGCTGCTGGTTGATCTCATCACACTGAGTTATGTTTTAGTGAAGTGTTGAAAAGACCCAGGCTGCACATATTCTCGAAGGTTTGAAATAATGGCTCAGTGAACAGATGGATACTTTCTCCCAGCAGCTCTTTGTGGAAAGGAATTTTTATGACTCCAAAACATCTTTGATTGGGACACAATTAAAAGTCAAGTTAAAACTAAACACCATTTCTTTTAAAGAAATTGGAGAGAAATTTTAGGAAGCTATTGACACAAGGACATCAGAGACTGAAAAACACTGAGCTCACAATAAGGCTTTGTTTAATGAAACGAGGTAACAGTACAGGGCAGAGATAAAAAGCATAGGCTCCAGGAACAGGCTGCGTGCATTCAGACCCTTTATATTTTAGCTCTGTGACCTTGAACAAATTACGCCACTTCTCTACACTTCAGTCTTTTTGAAAAACTGGGATAGTAAATAATAGGTACCCCATAGAGATGCCAGTGCCTGGCACATAAGCAAAGAGCTTTCCTATAATATTGAAAATAGTATCCTAATGATTCCAAGAACTGTTAACTAAGAATGTTTGTTACAGAAACCTAGCTTATTAGATGTTTGTTAGAAAACACTGATTATTGTCATTGTAAACCATTTACCGTTGGAGGCTGTTCTGACTCACCGACCTTGCGATTGCTAAACAGCTAAATGTAGCATTAGTGACTTAGGTCTAATTTATTCAACCAATATAAGAAGATTGTGCAGATTCTCCTATTAGCTATTGAGAACATAGCTAAAGGCATTCGTCACTGTAAAAATGAATTTTAAAAGAATAAGATGATTCTAAGAGATTTACTTTACATCACAATGCAATATCTCTCTCTATTTGAAATGACAAAAATATCTTCTGCCCACAGCATTCAACTTTACCTTCAGATTTATTCAGTGTTTTCTCAACTTCAAAAGCACTTGAAACCTATAAAGGAGGGGGAAAATGTCTTTTTTCATTTTCAATACTCACATCAGGATACTTATCTAAAGTTTTTCATATTTATCATGTCTTCAACAAGTAACTCATAATACTCTAAGAGTTTGATAGTGTTGACGAATAAAAATCAACACCATTCCCTTCTTGTCTTTAACTGTGTGAAACAATATAATGTGCCCTTTTCTTAAACTCTGACTCCAATAGGATGAGGACATGTGGAGGATGTGGCTGAGGATTAAGGGATTAGGAGCTCCTAGGCCTGGGACTCCTTGGTTGGCTTCCTGTGGCCTGGAGTTCAAGGTTTCCAGCAGTCAAAGAGGGGAGGAGGGAAAGATGGAGGACCAGCTGATGATCAGGCCTTTGCTCCCACTGGGACTAGGTAGTTAGCAGATGCCCAGGCATGTTCCTTCTTCCTAACACTCACTTTGGGTTTGGCTCTTAACTACTACCCAATCCCCACTAAACCCTGAGAATAAATGTCCAGAAAGCCCACACAAACTGACTGATCCCCCAGCTACCCTGCAAGCAGTCTCTGGAAAAGATCCATGGTCCCCTAACAGGAACCCCGCTCCATCCTACCAGGCCTGGGAATTCAAAACGGGCAGATAAAGTGAGGACCATGAGATAGATTCAGGTCACAGGCCAGAAACTGAGATTAAGATTGATGTTCATGGGTGGTGTAGTGGTTAGGTTCCTGTGCTCCACTTCGCCGACCTGGGGTTCATGGGTTCAGATCCTGGGGGCAGACTTACACACCACTCATCAAGCCATGCTCTGACAGCATCCCACATACAAAATAGAGGAAGACTGGCAACAGATGTTAGCTCAGGGCCGATATTTCTCACACACACACAAAAAAAAGTCGATGTTCAAATAGCTGAATTCCTGAACCTTATCCTGTGATCAATCATACCCCAGACTTTTAATCTTGTGTCAATCCTCAGTCAGAGATGTTCTGTCTCAAGTCCCATCTATTGGTGGGTGGATCTCAACCTTTTTACACATGGAGACCTCCTTTTTAAAGCCAAAAATTTTGCAAATAGTAATAGATTTTTAATATCCACTGATTGAAAAGTAGTAACAGTAAAACTTTTAAATAAATTTGTTTGATTGGCTTTTTACCAATCACAGTACATTCATGTATAATTTTCACCTGGAAGGACAAATATGTATAGAACAAACTTCTCAGAGTGCCTGACACAGTGAAAGCACTCAGTAAAGGTTAGCTATAATCACTGCTATGGTTGATGTTTATTCAATCCATGGCACAATGCCTGGTGCGCTTATGGATTCTCAGAGGCCTTATGGTTCCTCAATAACACATAAGCTGTACTAGACTCTAAATTTTTCATAGCAGTACCTTCGTCTGATTCATATTTCAACACCAGCAGCATCTAGCTCAGTGTCACCCTAGGAGATGATTCTTGATAAATTATTTGAATTGAATCTACTTCCTTCAAATGTCGTGAAGAGATGAAGTATCTTGGTTCTGCTCCTTAGCATTTTTAACCTCCTCCATTGTTTTCTAAAATTTTATAAGTTTATACTTCCTAAAAACAAAAACTAAGAAAATTGATCGAATGTTATTCACGAAAACTAAGAAAAGTCTTCTTGGAAAGCAAAAGGTGTGACAGAGTTCTGCTAGAATTTGATCTCGGTATGACCTGAGCATAATTTTAATCGAGGAACCAGGGTGCCATCAAAGAAGGACTCAGCTTATGGTTACTCTAGGTAACAAACAAAATTGGCCTGATGGCCTCTAGAATAATCTAAGTGCTTGTCCTTTTGTAACAGATTGGCTTGTGTCCTAAAAAATAAAGAAAACTTAACACCTCAATAGAAAAGTAGACTAATGCCGTAAAAAGGCAATTTACAAAATAAAAAATAAAAATGGCTAATAAGCACTTGAAACTAAATTCAATCTCACAAATAATCAACAAAATGCCAAATCAAATGACAACATATAGCATATTTGTATAACAAATTGATGGGGTTTTGGGGGAAATGTCCTTCCTAGAATAATGGGAGAGTGGTGAAACACGCTGTCATACACTGCTGATTAATGTGTAAGCCAGTAGGAACTTTTTAAATGCCAATTTGGCAATATTTACTAAAACCCTTGAGAAGATTAATATTAATAACTTGAATACTCATCAAGACTGGTGGGCTAAGTAATGGAATATCTGTATGTGGTAGATTGCAAAAATGGGCACAGTTGCATGTGCCTCCCTGAATCCATGCCCTTTGTAACTTTGCAGCTCTTCCATGAAGAGGTGGACTCTGTGTCCCCATCCTTTGGATCCGGGCTGGCCCTATGCTTTGCTTTGGCTGATAGAATGCGGCAGAAATGACAGTGTGCAAGTTCTGAGTCTACACCTCACGGGACATTGCACTCTCCTGCCTGCTCTCTTGAGACTTCTGCTTTGACTATGTGAATGAGCCCAGGATAGCCTCCTGGAGGATGAGAGACCACGTGGACCAGAACCAAGTCAGTCCAGACCCAGCTGAGGCCCTGGACATGTGAGAGAGCCCAGCCAAGATCAGCAAAGCTGACCTGCAGCTGATCACACTGGACCTCAGATGTCTGAGGGAGTCTAACCAAGACTAGAGGGAATACCCAGTTGAGTCCCACTCAAATTGCTGACCCAGAACTAGCAAGTAATCTAGAATATCATAGTTATTACACAGCCATTAGAAGGAATATATTATAACTATGTGCATTGCCCTGGAAGGATGTTATGATATATTGGAAAAGGAAAGTTGAAAAATATTGCTTACAGTAAGATTCAATTTTCTACAAGAGCAAAACAAAATAAAACCTATACATATAAAAGCCTGTAGTAAACATGTATGGATATGTCACTGGTTCCTCAGGAGGGTGAGCTTGGCAGAAGAGAGGGGACCATGGGAGAGAAAACAGAGGAGCAGAAGAGATCAACTTTTTCCTTTACCTGTCTCTGGTTTATATGATGGTAACAGCCAGCTTGAATCATTTTTGTAATTTAAAGATTTTGCTTTTAAAGAAAAGTTACAACGGCCATTGCAGAAGTGAAGTGCTAAGGAGTACTTTGGAACACCTGAAGGCTTCTGATTGAAGAGACAAATGTCCAGCAGTGGAAAGAACTTGTACTTTGGATTCTGAGCTTTGCTACCACAGGGAGAGAGAAAGAGAGAAAAAGAGAGAGAGTTGGCTTATGAGCTTATCCCATTAATTGTGCTCCTACAAATTTAATTCATGGGAAATAATCATAAATGTGCATAAATGATTATACAGAAGGATTTCATTGTACATTTCTTATTATGTCAAAAACTGGGGAAAATTTAAATGTCTATGAGTAGTAGAATGGCAAAATATATCATGGCAATTTCTGTACAAAGGCAGCCATTAAAACCTTACTATTGATCTGAAAATACTCTTGCTGTTAAGGGAAAAAATACGATAAATAAACCACATTGTTATAATTTTGTAAATGTACGTATATAATACACCAAGTTGTTAACAAATCTTATCTCTGCATGTTTGATTTAAAAGGTGATTTTCATTTTCTTCATATTTTCTCTGTTTTCCCATTATATATTGAAGTCAGAATAAAAAAAAACACACTATAAATATTTTTAAAGATTACTAGGAGAGGGAGAAGAGGGACATAGCAGAGAAATTGGTGAGAAAACACAAGAAAACCCACATTTTCTTACCTCCCCATGATATTGAATTAAAAACTGTCAAGCAAGAGACATTTTATCAGGGGTATGAGACAGCATAGATGACAACGTGGATTACTTATATATACTGACTGGAATGACCCAGCGGAGAGACAGAAATTGACAATGCAGAGGAGAGAACCTAACATTATGAAGCCCTTGAGTTGGCAAAAGTGACAGGGTCCGGTACCTAAATTGAGGAGCTGGCTTTCAGATGAGCAGGGAGGGTTCATGCATTAAACAGAAGGAAAGGCAGTGAACACAGCTACAGATGCAGTAGTGTTGGCGGATCTGGAGTGAGAAGATGAAATTATGCTCTCACTGCTTCTATTTTCTTGGTGAAATGAGAAGTGAGATTCTTACTTGAGTATGCAGAGGGGAGAAAGGAAATGTGAAATAGTCTAATGTTGCCTGGTTTTTCCTCTTTCTCCTCTCCATTTGCAACTCCATGTTGTAGTGAGAAATCCCATATTCAAAAAACATCTTCTGAACACTTTTAATGGTTGTCTATCCTTTTTTAAAAAAAAGTGAAGAGGGGCTGGCCTGGTGGCGTAGTGGTTAAGTTTGCTCGCTCTGCTTTGGCGGCCCGGGGTTCGCAGGTTCGGATCCTGGGCATAGACCTATGTACCACTCATCAAACCATGCTGCGGCAGCATCCCACATATAAAAAAAAAAAATAGAAGAAGAATGACACAGGTGTTAGCTCAGCGACAATCTTCCTCAAGCAAAAAGAGGAGGATTGGCAACGGATATTAGCTCAGGGCCAGTCTTCCTCACACACACACACAAAACATGAAGAAATGGGGTTGTAGGACAAGGTTCCTAGACATACTGGGCTTTCATTTTTGCTGATGAAATAAAACATATGAGATAATAAGGAAATAATTCAGCCACCAAGAAAATGGTCTTCAATCATGAGACTTACTAAATACAATAGGTGCACCATTTATGATACCAATAATAGTACCCTAAAGGAGTGGCCATATTTCTATTGTCTGTAGTTATCCTACTGAAAGCCTCCATGGAAGAACCTTTAAATGGGCTGAAGAAGAGCTTATAGAGGTAAAATTTAGTCAGAGTGGGTGCAGGCTCAGAGCCAGGGTGCAGGACCTTAAATGTAGGATGGTGGAGTGAGGCCCATGTCTAGAAACAGAGAGTGGCCCTAAGTCAGCCTGTAAGGAAAGAGCCAGGTCACACCTCAAGGGCCTCCTCCAGAAAGCTCCTTGTTGGAAAGGATCAGGCATTCAGGGCATGGGCAGAACCCACAGATGACCACCGACGCTTCTGACATTTATTTCCTCTGCCTGGTACCTTCTCTCTCAACCAGCATCCAGCCACTCCCTGCCCCTGACCAAATGCACACACACCATTTACTCATAATCATCCATCAGGTCTTAACTTAGATCTCATTTTTTCTAGGAAGCCTTTTCTGGTAGAAATTCTCTTATGCGGCTCTCTACCCACCATACCAGACCTAAGCCATGTGAGACCAGTGACCATACTTCTCTTACTTGTCGTATCTCCAGCACTTCACACAATATCTGCACATAGTGGGCGCTCCAAAAATACTTGTTGAATCAATGAATCTCAGTTCTCATTCATCCTGCAAGACAATAAAGCCTTGGTCTGGAGAATGTGTGACTCTCACTTTAGAAACAGACCTGAAGGTATAAAGGAGAAAGTAAGGAAACAAGATCAATAGGCAAGGGTTTCGAAAGATGTGCTGTTAGCTGGTCTTCCCAGAAACCCCGTTTCCTGTTTTGGGGCAGTAGTGCCAGTGGTTCCAGGGACTCTGAATGTGACCTGTTGGGATCTGAGGCAGAGGGGAGAACTTTCAAGAAGGGAAGCCCAGCCTGCTTGCTCCAGTCTGGACTGTGATGGTGTTCATTGCTAGTCAGGAGGGCCCCAACCTGGGACTGTGTCACCTCCTGGGCTCTGCAGCCTTGGGAATGGAGGAGTTTCTATCTGCCAGTGGTTTGGGGCCTTTATAGTGAAAAATTAACTTTCCCAAAGGCAGGTCTGGCCTTTACCCTCAGCTACTGGGAGATGATCTCTAGGCCCCTAGAATGGCCTGTCTGACAGATGTGTTTTTGTTTGCCTGAGGACTTTGGCGACCGTCAGTCTGACAATGTGATTTATGATGGGGACTTTGGAACATGCCATGCGAGTTTCCACCTCTGGAGGAACCAGAGACTAAAGATATTATCCAGAACCTCCAGGAGGAGCTGGCAGCTAAGGGTCAGCCATGTGAGCAGTATGTGTGATCAAGCCCCAATAAAAATTCTGAATCTCTAATCACTAACGGCTCAAGTGAGCTTCCCTGGTTAGCAATACTCTGAGTATATTGTCACATATCATGGCCAGGAGAAGTAAACACCTTCCAGGTCTCCACAGGGAGAGGATGACCAGAAGTTTCACATTGAGAACCCTCCCAGATGTTACCATATGCATCTCTCCCTTTGGCTGGTTCTAATTCATATCCTTTTACTGTAATGAAACTAATCATAAGTATAGCACTTTCCTGAATTCTGTGAGTCATTCTATCGAACTATTAAACCTGAGGGAGTATGGGACCCCACCCCCCAAATTTGTAGCCAGCTGGTCAAAAATGAGGGTGGCCTGGGGACCGCTGAACTTTCAATTGGTGTCTGAAGCAAGGCAGTCTTGCAGAAGACTGCGCCCTCCCTCTGTGAAGTTTGGCGTAACTCCAAGTAGTTGGTATCAGAATTCATTGTAGGGCGATTCAGAGGGTGGCGTGGGAAGTTGGACCAAAGGTCCCTGACACCTGGCGTTCCTGACCATCCCCTAAGAAGTCCGTCAGGAAACACCCTCTGTTCTCTTCTCTTTCCTATAAGTCCCAGCAAGGCCCTGAGGGCCATCAATTCCCGGACTGAGGAGCTGTGATTCTAGTCTGAAAGAACACTATCTGTGTTATTAATATTTGAATGTTACAAATAGCCTTCCAGGGGAAGATTTATCTTATTTTTCTGTGTAATTAGGAAGATTATCTGACAAATGGATGCTATTCAGTGAACTTCCAAGAAGAGGCCAAATTCATCAACCTCAGCAACTCACACTTACAGCCAGGGATCTGTATCACCATGCTTTCTCTTCAGAGAGGGCACAGAGAGCAGATCAGCAGCAAAAACCAACCCAAACCCAGGAGCTAGCAAAACACGCCCCGGGCTGCAGAAGCCTGGAGACACCCACACAAGTACTCAGGAAGACTCTGGGAAATAGGAATTAGGGATGGTTGGTCCTTTGAGGTCTGAGGAGGAAACTGCTGATTATTTCTGGAAAAATATTCCCACCCCTGGGCTCAGAAAATAGAGAGAGTAATAGTGTCCAGACCTCCTTCTCAGAAGCATTCTCCTCCCTGAATCTAGTATCTGAGGTAATTGGGCAGCAGATAAATATAGTATTATTTGCTCAAAACAAGGAAATCACTTTAAAAATGGCCTCCCATCTAAGCTTTGTCTCCCTGTGGAACTCAGAAACCAAGCCAACTCCTCTAGCTGTCCACACTCGCTACACATGGCAGATGGAACATTTCTGACGTCATCCCCTCCTCCTCTCTGAGCACACAGTAAGGAGGGTGGGCCAGCACAAGCAGTTAGGACAGCCGTTCCCACAGCTGGTTTTACTGCAGACTCCCAGGCCCCTCACACATCCTTAGGCTCTGCCCGCCTACTCTAACCCACCCTGCCCAGTGCGGCCAGACCAGTCCTCCGGACTGCCCGTCACCTCCTCAGAACATCCCAGGACTCCTCTTGAGACTATGCTTTTCCTGAAAACACAGTGTCCTTTGGCACTTCCACTCTCTTGCTCAGGCCATTCTATTTGCCTCAAAGACTCTCTACTCCCCACTTTTTTGTACAGAAATCCTGCCCCTGATTCACACCTATCTGAAGGTAATCTCCCTCACCCTTGCCAACTCTAAAACCTTATAGCAATCATGTTGCTTTAGGTTGCATTTATTTGTGGAGAGGTCGCAGGCGCCGTGATGATGCCAAAGATACAATGCGAAGGAAAATATATACCCAACAACAGGCTCCTTATAGTCTAAGGGGAGAGACAGGAGAAACAGATACGTAAACAATATATATGCAAATTAGGATGAGCGTTATGAAAGCAATAAACAGGAGGCTGAGAGAGATTGAAGGGTGAAATTTCAATAGGGTGATCAGGAGATGTTTTTCCCTCCTCTGGGAGAAGTGAGTGGGGGTGGAGAGAAGTCAGAACTGCTGTACTCACGACATTCTACTGTTTGGAAATACGAAACAAGGGGAAAGGAGGTCCCACCCAACAGAGGCATATAAACATCAATCACATGGCCCAGAAAACATGGCCCCTGCACACCTTGCTGACACCACTCCACAGGGAACGTAATTTGGTGCCAATCCACTGCACCTCCAGTTTCACTCTCCCCGAGATAAGATGGTATGCATTTGCACCGTGCAAATGCAGTCGTACTCTCTGCAGAATAAAGTGCAGGTAGTTGATTTTCATGAACACCTAGGTTCTTTTTATAACGGTGTTCTAGAGAGCTGTGCTAACTGGCCAGAGATCAGGATATGTATGAGCAGATGGCTAGTTAGCAGCTAAACCTCTCATCACCAATCAGGTTTTACATTTCTGTTCAGCTCAACACCTCATTATTGTGTTCCTGGGGTTAGAACTCCAACACAAGGGAGATCATCTCCATCTAGAATTGCCACCTTTTAAACAAAACCCATATGGACCTTCAGAGTGTAAATCTGAAAATTCCAGGTCACTTTCTCTAACCTTTCCTGGGAATTTTTAATAAAATTCTAGGACGGTTGATGGAAGTACAACCTGGGGACAGTAACTAACGTAGTGTACATGGTATGAAGTTAAGTAACCTTGTTTTTCTTATGCTACTTATCAAGCTTCTAGGAAATTCTTTGGAAATCTGTGTGATACCACATCTAAACTAAAATAGCTCTATCGTCAGTTGCCTAACAAAGGGTGATCTTAGAGTGCAACTGAGCTGCAATGTGGATCCAGAACATGAGGACTATTCCAGACAGAGAGAGAACCGCAGGATGAATGAGTTGCACTAGTGCAGTAGTGGTTCCTAGGAAACACCATTTTGTAGCAGCTATTACTTTCATCAACACTTTCTTAGCAAAATTACCACAGCCATCTCTGAGAACACTTACTTGGAAGCACTGCTGGGAATCTCTAATAGGAGCCTCTGTAATGGGAATTCCTATGGATTGGTACTACCTTTGAGGACAGGAGACAATATTGAGCTAAGAGAACAATTCAACCTGTCATTCAAAACACATTTATTGAACATCTACCATGTGACAAATACTATGGTCAGTGCCAATGCTATAAACTTGAAGACATAGTCCTTGCCCTCAAGGAACTCACAAACTTTATGACGTCAGACACAAAAATATATAATGTATCAAGAAGATAGGGATGGGGCATTACATGAGCACAGAAAAGGGGCTGCCTTGTCCATTTCAAAGCTGTTGGCCATCCCCAGAGATAGTGGTCTTCCAGTACATCTTCATTGTGGGATGAAAAAAAGTATCCTTCAATCATAAAATACCATGAAGTTAGAGGTACAAAAATGCTGCTATCATTTAAGCCTCTTAAAATATGTTAAATTGTAACAAGCATGTGATACCTATTCCTCTTATATCATTATAATGAACAAAGTAGGTTAGAAGTAAAGGCACAGTCACCAGAAAGCAGGTGAGAGGGATCAATGAAACATGGAAAGTTATTTTTTCATCTCCATATAGATGATAGATATTTCCTAAAATAAATGTGCTCTACAAAATCTTCCAGACTCTGAGTACCACAGTCTCCCCTAATGCCAAAAAAGAGGACCCACCGTGTGATCTCTGTCTCAAATAAACTCATATTTAGAGGGCTTCAGGAACACATGGAAACTGAACATAAAACCTGGGAAATTGAGGAGGGGTCTGAGTTTGAGATCCCCTAAATGGGTGGTGTCCTAGTCAGCTAGGGCTGCCATAACAAAATATCACAGACTGGGTGGCTGAAACAACAGAAATTTATCTTTCCCAGTTCTGGAGGCTGGAAGTCCAAGGTCGAGGTGTCAGCAGATTTGGTTTCTCCTGAGGCCTCTCTCCTTGGCGTGCAGACTGCCACCTTCTTGCTGTGTCCCTAGATGGCCTTTTCTCTGTGTGGGTGCAATGTTGGTGTCTTTTGCTCTTCTTATAAGGACACCAGTTCTGTTGGATTAGGATCCCACCTTTATGACCTCATTTATTTATTTATTTTTATTTATTTTTTTATTTTTTTTGAGGAAGATCAGCCCTGAGCTAACATCCATGCTAATCTTCCTCTTTTTGCTGAGGAAGACCGGCTCTGAGCTAACATCTATTGCCAATCCTCCTCCTTTTTTTTCCCCAAAGCCCCAGTAGATAGTTGTGTGTTATAGTTGCACATCCTTCTAGTTGCTGTATGTGGGACACGGCCTCAGCATGGCCAGAGAAGCGGTGCGTCGGTGTGCGCCCAGGATCCAAACCCAGGCCGCCAGTAGCAGAGCGCATGCACTTAACCGCTAAGCCACGGGGCGGCCCTGACCTCATTTAACATTAATTACCTCTTTAAAGACTCTATCTCCAAAGACGGGAGTTAGAGCTTCTACATATGAATTTTGGGGGGCAGAGGAGGCAACACACTTATGTCCATAATAGGTAAAGAGACGGTCATTCTTTTCTCAGAGACAGTCCTCCCTTAGGGCCATTCGCAGAGAGATAAACAAACTCCCAGTTTTATTGGCTGAAAGCTCAGAGGCCCTGGAGTTACTGCAGCCAGTAAATGAGAAAGAATCTTTAAAAAATCCCTGAGTCTAGTATCTAGAAATGATAAGAGATTTACTTATGGTTTCTCCACATCTTCCTCTTATTCTGTGTTTATACAGTGTTTCTGTTAATGATACCATTATTTTTCCAGAAAACAACAATGAAATCTTCATGTCATCACTGACTCTCCCCTCTCCCTTGCCTCCACATTCAATCATAAATTTTCCATCTGTATATAAATACTCTCTTGACTATTCACACATCTGTCAGTAACCTAATTCAGCTCTTATTACTTTCCATGAAGATGACTATAGAAGCCACCAACTCTTCTTCATGCCTCTAGTTGGGAGCTCCTAATAAGGAACCAATGTAACTTTAGGACTTCTTTCATATATGTAAGTGGGAATGGGTTCATATTTGTGATCAGTTGTTCAAAAGGGTCCCTCAGCCAAAAACAGGTTAAAAAGCAGAGCTCTCACCTCTCCTGCTACGATTGCTTCTCGTGAAAAATTATTATTTAATCTTCGTGTTCATATGACTGATCATATTCTTCCCTTACTCAAACACTCCCCACTAGAAAATTGCAGTTTAAGGTGGTGTCTGATGCGCAAGCCCTGTTGTAGCCTCTCCAAAAAATTACCAAGGAACGCTTCTTGTAACCAATGGTCAACCAACAGGTCCCATTTTGGCTGGTATGGGACATATATACTGTTATATCTCCTTTAAATTCTTAAAATACTTGACACATTCTGTACTATCTCTCTATTGCTGGGTAACAAATCACCACAAACTTAGTGACTTAAAACAACACACATTTATTATCTCACACTTTCCATGGGTCAGGACTCTGGGCACAGCTTAGCTGTGTCTTCTGTTCAGGGTGTCACAAGTCTGTAATCAAGGTTTTAGCTGGGCTGCATTTTTCATCTGAAAGCTTGACTATGAAAGCTTTGGCAGATTGACTATGAAAGTTGTTGGCAGATTCATTTACTTGAAGCTGTATGACTGAGGATCCCAGCTTTTTGCCAACTGTCACCTAGAGGCCACCCTTATTTCCCAGAGGCTGCCCACAGTTCCTAGAGGTCTCCTGCAGTTCCTTTGCCACATGGACTTGCTCAACATGTCTGCTTACGTCATCAAGCCAGCAAAGAGAATCTGTCATTCCAGTCTGCTAAGACAGAGTCTTTTCTAATGTAACAACAACAGAGCGATAGCCCATCAATTTTGCATACTGTGTTGGTTAGAAGCAAGTTGTAGTTCCCTCCCACACTCAAGAGAGGGCATTATATAAGGTGTGGACAACAGGAGGCAGGCATTTGTGTATCCACCACAGTCTACCATCTGGGCCCCTATGATTCACTATCACTTGAGAAATACATTCTCACACACACACACACACACACACACACACACACAGGCCTCAAAGATCTCAAGAGTCTCATCCCATACAGTATCAGTGCATAGTCAAAATCCCATCATCTAAATCATGAACAGGTTCAAATGCAGCTCTTGGGTATAATCTGTTGAGTACAACTCCTGAGGCACAATTTCTCTCCATCTGTCAACCTGTGAAACTAGAGACAAGTGATCTGTCCCCAAAATCCCATAAAATGTTGGACTAGACGTAACTGGGAACACATAGAGTAACAGCTATAGACAATTTGGTTCAAAAAGGGAGGAAATTAAATGTAAAAAGGAGTCACTGAAGTCTAGCTGGGCAAACATTGGGAATTTCTTGATTAGATTTTAAGGCCTGGAAATAGTTCTCAACTGTGCCTTCTTGGCTTTTAGTTCCATCTCTGAGTTATCCTTCCTCTTTCATGAAAGGTAACACATATTTGCAGTTGAGTGGTTTTATCAGCCTGCTTCCTTCCAGTAGAATTTTCGGGGTCTGACAGCCTCCTTTTATTTTGTACTCTCTGTCCCTCTCAGTCCAAGCTGGCAGTGTTTCTGCTGAAATAATTTTCTCAAGAACTTTGTGGATCTCCCATGGATTTCAATGAAGTTCACGCCTTTAGAGAAAAGCCACACCACAAGTCTTTTCCAGATAAGCTGTATCTTTGGTTCCTGCTCAGATGGCTGAGGGACCATACTCTCAAGCTTCCCAGAGATCCTATGGTTTTGTTGAGAGGATCAATGAGGAACATTCTTAATCTCTTGAAAGAGCCATTTGTATAACTGAATACTCCCACCTTTAATCTCTCTGAGGTTTTAATAAAAGGTTGTATAGTCACACTCTCAGCTTCTTCTCCATGCCACACTATCTTAATGTTAGCATCTTTTTAGATTGAGAATTTTCAGATTCATCTAGTCCTGGTTTCTTTTTGCTTAACAATTCTTTCCTTACCTTATCTTTCTCCTCTTGCATTTCATTATAAGCAGCAAGAAGAAACCCAGTGGCACCTTAACACTTTGCTTAGAAATCTCTTTAACTCTACAACCAAGTTCAGTCTTCCACATAACTACAGGAAACAATTTCACAACGTTTTCTGCCTCTACCTAATAAGGATTCCCCTTCCTCCAGTTTCCAATAACATGTTCCTTACTTCTTTCTGAGACTTCACCAGCAGTGTCATTAAAGTCCAGATTTCTACTAAGTTTGTTTAAGGTAATTAAGGCTTTTTCTATCATGCTTCTCAATATTTTTTCAGCCTCTTTTAGATATTTGTTACAGAAGCACCCACTTCCAAGTGCCAAAATCCGTATTAGTTTTCTATTGCTGCACACCAAATTACCACAAACTAGTAGCTTAACACAACACACACTTTTATCTCACAGTTTCTGTCAGGAAAGCACACTCTAGAGACTCTCCTTGTGGGCTTGATGAAGTTAGTAGCCATTTTGGAGAAATCCATATGGCAAAGAACAGCAAGTGGCAATTTTGTTTTTTCAATTTTCTCCTTAGTGACACAAGAAAATACAGAAAGTCCTGAAGACTGACAGAAACACTGAGAAGTAACACTGTCAGACAACCTAATACCAGAATCTGAGAGATATCTTCCTTTAATCTAAAGCAGATAGAGCTGTATTTAGAAAAACTTTCCCATTCCTTCCTGATACACCAGGTTTCGTCTCAGGAAGCCAGAACCATCTACAAAGTCACTTCATAAACTTAAAGACTGGCTGATGGGCACTGACTTGAGAGGTGTTTCAAGGACTGTTTTTCTCCTCCCTCCACCTATTCCCAACTATTCCACATCCACCATGTTTCTACATCCAGAAATAGAAACTGCCAGAAACAACTTAGAGAAAGTGGGTAGGACCACTAGCAGTGCTTTGCCTGTTTTAGGTAGAAACAGTGAAAGGAAAACTCTGTATCTGTATATGACTAGAAATAGAAAGAGTTCTTACATAGTGCAGGCTGAGAACTTTTAGAATTTTTGTACCCCAGCAGTTCAGAGTATGAGTGGGCCAGGTAATAGAGATAGAGAAGAAGATATTGAATATGGTAGCTATCCTTTATGTTTGTTTGCCAAAACTAAAATGCTCTGATGGCATTTTTCATATTTTTAAATAAGGAAGTTAGGCTGGGTAACCTCAAAGGGCCCTTCAATTCTAATTTTTTGTGATTCTATGATTCCAAAAGATAAAATTTCAATTATTGTTGGCTTAGTATAACTCTCAAAATGTTAGTCTTGGCACAGATGCCAAGCCCTTAATGAGGTTTTACTTGGTAGCTAGAGCTATTGACCCCTGGTCATAAATGCCAGCCATCTAGAGCCCAGGGAAAGCTGAGTGAAAAGTAAAAGTTTGAGAATTAGGAGGCCAAACTTGGGTAATCAACAGTCAACTTATATATACAAAAATGAACACATTCATGAAAACATCATAAATATACACCAAAAACCTGACATACTCCAATTTCAAGTCTCAGTGTTACAGTTTGTACAACTCGTTCCCTCTCAGACTGGGAAACCTACAGATAAAGTGTCTCCTTTCTCCCTCTCCCAACATCTTCTTTAATTCATCTTCCTGCTATTAGTAATTCTGCTTCTGTTCTCTTTTAGGTTCATTGTAGAGCAGCTGCTTTCATTTCTATCTTACTTTTTACTAAAGTGTAAACTTTAATACGGCGATTTGGGGATGTGTCCCCACACTGGTCTAGGGCTGAGGAAACAGCACTTTTTTTAAAGCTCCTCAATTTATTCCAATGCGCTGCGAGGCTTGAACCACTGTCCTAGAACACTGTGGGGAGGCTGCTCCTCTGTCTGGCCTCCAGGGGGCAATCCAGCACGTCAACATGGCGGAGAACAATGAGACCATGCTGACACTCCCTGGGGACTGGTGAGAGGGCTGAATTTGGGACAGAAAAGGATAAGGCTTTTCTTATCCTTTCTAAAAATTAGAAACTCGAATAATATTGAGGTCACTGAAGGCAGATTTTCTTTAAAATCCCCCTGAACTTTAGGAAATTCAATGACCGACTGTTTCATTCTCTTACAAGTACAATTTTCCCAACTCCTGTCTTATACCTAACCCCAGGGTTGTAAAACACTTCATTCTGAGAACTTCCCCATTCAATTATCCTTTCTTTGGCTAGAATTCTCTTTATAACAAGTTCACCCTTTATAATAAATTCCTCTCAGAAGAACGACTTGGCAAAAAGCAGTTGTCTCCTTTTTCTAAACAGGTCACCCTAACCTTTACATGCACCCATTGGTACTCATGTCATTCTTGTCACTTCTGGAACAATTTCAGCAGTCAGGATGTCAAGGTCTTCTGAAATATTTCTCAGAAAACAACCTAGATAAAGGCCACAGAAGTTCTGCGGTTGATGTATAAAGGTATATCAGGGTAATGATGAGTTCTGGGGTTGGGAGGGCCCAGGTACATGGTTAGTCTAAGGAGCTCAGACACTGTCATAATAAAAATTCAGCTCCCTACCTATCTGGTTAAGAATCAATAGTGGACACTGAGACAATGGTCTTTTATAAACAAACGTGTTTAATATCCTTTAAAAATAAAGCATTATTACAAAGAAATTAGAAACAAAATCACACCAATTTAAAAAATGACAAAGAATATGAACAAATAATTTCCAAATTAAGAAATAAAAATAACAATAAAAATATGAAAAGAATGCAACCTCAGTGATAAACAAATGCACAGTAAATTACAAGGAGATATTTTTTCTCTACAAATTGTTGAATAATTTTTAAGCATTAGGCTCTCTGGTGCATCTAAGGATGTCATGAAACAAAAACTCTTAGAGTAATGCTATAGAAATATCAATTTGCGCAATCATTCTCGAGGGTAATTTGTTAATAGATATAAAATTGTTTCACTCATCAATTCTACTCTAGAAATTTACCCTAAAGAAATAATCAGAAAATTTGACCACAAATTGACCAAAGCAGATCTCAACAAGTATTACAGAATCAATATCATACAGATCATGTTCTTTTACTACAATGAACAAAGTTAGATATTATTAATGAAAAGCCAACTTCAAATAAAAAGAAATGCACTCCTAAATAATTCACAAACCACAGAGGAAATCATAATAGAATTGTTAAAATATTTACAAATGTACAGTAATGAAAGGTCGACATTTTAACACTTGTGAGATGAACCTAAAGCAATAAACAGATAAAATTTTATAGCCTTAAACATGTATTAGACATAATGATTCGATACCTGTCTATATTTTGAAATGATCACAACAGTAAGTCTAGTTAACATCTGTCACTATAACTTAGTTAGAAAATTTTTTTTCTTGTGATGAGAACTTTTAAGATTTGCTCTCTTATCAACTTTTCTTGAGACTAATATAATGTTGTATGTCAATTATACCTCAATTTAAAAAAGCATTATTATTATTTTTAAAATCACATATATTAAATATACATATTAAAAACAAAAAACTGAACATGAGCTAAACATTCAATCAAAAAGTTTTTAAAGGGAGTAAAAGTAAACAACAAAAGTAGAAGGAAGAAAATAGTAAGAATAAGAGTTAAAATTAATGAAACAGGACAAAGAAACAATAGAAAGGATCAATTTTAAATGGTCCTTTGAAAAGAATTAGAAAATGAACAAATGAGATTGGTCAAAGAAATAAAGAAGACACAAAAACTATTGTGTAAAAGAAGATAATAACTTTAGGCACAGTAAAAATTTAAATAATTACAAGAAAATGCAAGAAATAAATTCATACAAATAAATTTTAAACTTGGACAAAATGTAAAACTTTCTAAAAATTATAATCTAGCAAAACTGACAAGAAAAAATGGAAATTTTGAATTCACATGTAAATTCAAGAAATTTAAAACTCTGTACGTACATATAGTTTTACAGGCAAGTTACATCAAACCCAAGACCAATAATTTCCATATTATGCAAACTGTTCCTAAACACTGAGAATAATAAACATAGGAAAGCTACTTAACCCATTTTATGAGACCAAGAGAACAAGGACAAAAACAAAGGAAAATAGATGACAAACAAAAATTATAGACCAATATTACTTATAAAAAGCAGTGACAGCTCCTAAAAATATTATCAAACTAGCATTGAATATTAGAAAGCAATGCTAATACACCATGATAAATTAGGATTTATCCCAGGAGTATGAGGAAGGTTTAATATTAGTGCAACATACCACATGAATATATTAACTCTAAAATTCTCTCACTAAATGCAGAAAAGTCATTTGGTCAAGTTTAACATGTTTTTATAATTAAAATCTCTTCACGAACTGGGAAGAAAAGGGAACTTCCTTAGCCCAACAAAGGGAATCTTTGAATTTCTTTTTTTTTTTTTTTTTGTGAGGAAGATCTGCCCTGTGCTAACATCTGCCAATCCTCCTCTTTTTTTGCTGAGAAAGACTGGTCCAGGGCTAACAACCATTCCCATCTTCCTCCATTTTATATGGGATGCCACCACAGCATGGCTTGCCAAGTGGTGTGTCGGTGTGTGCCCAGGATCCGAACCGGTGAACCCCGGGCTGCCACAGCGGAGCGCGTGCACTTAACTGCTTGCACCACAGGGCCAGCCCCTGAATTTCTTTTTAAAGTGAGATGTTAAAAGCATTCCTTTAAAAACTTGAAAAAGACAAAGATTTCCAATATTATCCTTTCTATTCTACATTGCACTAAAGGTCTTAACAAGTACAGTAAAATAAAAACATTAGAACTAGAAAGGGAAAAACACAACTATCATTAATGATAGAAGGCTGATTCCATTTCTGGGGGGAGGAAATGCAGGAAATGAGCCTAGAACATCTGGACATATCAGAAAACTAGGAAGCTATCAAAGACTGCAAGGCCATGTCGAAAAGACTCAGGAGCCAACCTGAAAAGATTTCCGCTGGCTAAAGATGGGACAATTCCCACGTCAACAAGATAATGAATCTAACAGATTGAAACACATCAAGTATGTTTAAATCCATGGGATCATAAAAGAATTCTCCTCAACTAATTTTGGAGATTTGTCCTGGTTTGCCTGGGACTATCCAGGTTTTAGCACTGAAAGCTTCATGTCCTGGGAAACCCCTCCATCTCAGGCAAACGGGGATGGTGGGTCACCCTACAGGGGAACCCACTCATTATCTTGAAAACTGTAAATGGAAGGAATCATACACTTAACTTCAGAGAGTAATCAAATAATTGACAAGGAAATAATTATCTTCATAGAAATATTTCAGCTAATAAATGAAGTAGAAATGATGAAAGTAGAATATCCTTTTGCCTTGCAACTCCCAACCAAACAATAGATCTAGTCATTGCTTATCAACAGTCACTAACAGCACACACACACACACGCAGACTAAAAGGTAATCTGACATTATAAGTCTCCTGAATAAAGTATACAACATCATGATGTCTGGGATTTGCTTCAAACTAATCAGGATTGGGGGACATATGTAGATATGTAGGGTGATGGGGGTATCGATTAATGAGATTGGCCAAGAATTGATAATTTTGAAAGCTGGTTGATGGGTATATGTTGTTTCATTACACTATTCTCTCTTCTTTTGTAGATGTTTGAACTTTCCATAACAAAAAAATTTAAAAGAACCTAGTTAACATATAAATAAATCATCAGAAATGCAAAGACTTATATTTACAATGTCCACTGAATCTTATTTGAAATAGTCAGAACAGGAAACAAAATAATATCAAGCAATGATGTTTAAACAAATTAAGGTACACTTACACGACAGAATAGTATGAAGCTGTAAAAATCACATTTTCACATATGATTGAATGACATGATGGCATATTCATATACATAACGTTAAACAAAAAATGATTTTGCATATGGCCGCAATTCCTTTAAAGTATGCATGTTTATATTAAAAACACTGAAAGAAACACAACAAAATGTTAACAGTATTCATCTCTGGGTAATGATATTATAGTTGGATTTTTATTATCTCCTTTATGTTTTTGGTTATGTCTACCTTGAGAAGTTTTCTTTCATAATCCAAAAATATACTATATGTTATATATTTATTCAAGAAAAGTAATAGACCTGGAGGAAGAGGCAGAAGGGCACACACAGACAGCAGGTGACATGACTAAGCTTGCATGTGCAGAAACCCCATTTCCGGCTCTGCAGCAGCAAGGCCACAGGACCACTCAGCTCCAGTGACACATCAAAAGCCTGTCAGGTGGCCGGCAGAACAAGAGCCATTTCACCAATGGTAAGAGCCCCAAGGATGCAGCCCGGACCGCTTGCTCTCTTGTGCACAGTCTTGGGTTCATCTGCTTTGGTAGGGAGCCCGCCAACCCTGCAGCCGCGGCCTGAGGAGGAAGGGTTGGGAGAGAAGTTGGAATAGAACTGGACTGTGCTTTTCTCCACTTTATTTCCTGAGTCAAAACCTGGCTATTTGTGATGGTTTTCTTGTGAGCAATGTCATCAGATAAGTCATTTTTTTCTTCTTTTCTACAGGTTCCAGCAATTCCAGAGCATCAATCAACCTATAAATGTAGTGTATACACAAGAGGGAGAATCTGTGACCTCGGACTGCAAAATCACAGTCAGTTTTACCAGCTATGTAGTGTACTGGTATCGACAGCTTTCCAGTGGAGAGATGACACACATCATTCATCTACGTTCTGATAACAAGAACTCAAGGGAAGGACAATATTCTATGGTGTTTCAGAAATCAGAGGTCAAGTTCACCATCTCAGACTTGACACATGGTGACTCAGCCATCTATTTCTGTGCTGTCACGGAATGCTGCTGCCACAATGAGGGTAGTGATGAGAAGAGCCTTACAAAAAACCTGAGGGTTCAGCACAAACCAGCTAGCTGCTCCAAGAGCCTAGGAAAGAACAACCTATAGCACAGGAAGAGGGTAGACAGAAGGCATGGTGAGTGGCAGAGTGGGTCTAGAGAGGAAGCTAATGAATGTTCTAGCAATAATCTTTCCACATTTGATATCAAAGAAAGAGTTGTGGTTACAAGACCTCAACTTCAAGAGCATTTTCATCTCTGATTCTGGTGCCTAAGGATGATAGCATAGCCAACTGAGGTGTGCATCTGTCATTACTGCCTACCCAACATCCATCCCCCTCTTTGGTGACAATGCCTTGCTTTTCCCTGGATAGCCAAGCCTCCCCTCCTCCTACCCCAGGTTTGGGGTGAGGTTTGGATGAAGCTGACCCCACCCTTGGGCCCCTGGCCAAATAGCATAGTTCATCTCTCTGACCACAATGATTGGTTCAAGAATGGGTACATGGCTCAAGCCCACATCTCAAAACCTAATATGGAACTATTGGGAATGCTGTTGGGTGTATAAGAGGCTAGGATGTAAACCTAGAGCTGCCAGCAGCCCTTTTCCCACCACAAGGGAAGAGCAGGATCCTGAAAAGAGAGAGTGAAACCGAATTCCCTTAACATTGTTTGAGGCCCTGGCCCCTGCTGTGATTAGAGGAGATAGACCTGGGATTTTCGGTTGTGCACCCCAGCTGCCTTAGTCTGGGTTCCTCCAGAAGCAGACAAGGATTCAGGTGCAAGTGGTTTGGTTGGGAGGTGATCCCAGGATGCATGGCAGGGGCATAAGAGAGAGTGACAGGAAGGGAAGTCAGCCAATAAAGGGTGTGTGTTATCAAGCCAGCTGTCACCGTGGGCACCTGGGGTATAATCCTGCCAGGGAATCTCTGGGAACCAGTGTGAACACTTGCCTCAACTTATCCCACCTGAAAGTCAAAGGAGCCAAGGTATTGATACCCCAAATCCTGTGTGTCATTGGTCAAGGACAGCCCCTGGGAGTGTTAATTCCCCAGCACTTAGCAGGCTGTAGCAGTAAGAGAAAGCCCTTAGGCAAAGAAACTCAAGTGCTGGCAGGAGGAAATCTGCAGGGTGCGCTGAAGTGAAGTGAAGCACAAGAGGATCTGGGTGGGACACCAACAATGCAACACAAGTAATTTCTTTTTCTTTCTTAAGCTATTTTAAGTTGGGTTTGCTATCAAAAGAGACCTAACTAAAAACACTAATAAAAATAACATTGGGTAAAATGAACTAACCAAACAAAATACTTTAAAATTACTTTTTTTATTTTTGGTTTGCTCCAGTTCAAAAAGGATCTAGCTACTCAAACTGTTTAGATTAGAGCAATTGTTCAGCTCTTTCCTCCCACATCACCCAGTGTGCTAAGGAGGAGGGACAAATTGAACACTTCTACCTACATTACTACACTGGGCATATAACTGTTCTCTCCCCTTTCAAACTCTTCCTGCTCAGGTTCACCTGCTCAGTGCTACCAGATCAATCACCCTAAAGTGTTCCTCCAAAGAATCTTGACTGCTCAAAACTCCAGATTTCCTCTAAGACTGCGCTTCTCCCAACTCCACAATTCTGCCCCTGCTATTTGCTTCTCCTGCAATGTGTTTCCTCCCCATTTCTACCTTTGGAGGCCACCATCTTTCAAAACCTATGTCACATCTTTCTCTCCCTTGATGCTTTTGAGGATACCCCAGGAGCAATGAACATCCCTAAATCCCATACCTTGGTTTCTAGTTCCATTTTACAAGAAAAGGGACCAGAGCTCCTTGGAGAAATGGCTGATTCTAGGGCTGGAGCAGGGAATATGCAAGATAAGCCTGGAGCACCCTATAGAGCTGGAAAAAAAAAAAGATGGAGCTGTGTCGAAGGGACAGAGGAGCCAACTGAAAAAGCTCCCTGTGACTAAAGCTGGAACAATTTGAGCAATACAATAAAGTAGTAGTGTTGAGTAATAACCCAAAGTATAAAATAAATATTCATGAGTCACTGATATAAAGAAATTATTGAATAAGTAAATAAGGGAGAATAGACACATCTCCCATGCTGAAGAATTCTAAACAATTTATGTAGACACTCCACACTCAAGGAAGTGGAGCGTAACTCCCCACTCCTTAAGTGTGGGCTGTGCATAGTGACTTCCTTTCAAAGAGGAAAGGGTGAAAAAAGAGTAACTTGACAGTGGAGAAATCTGACAAACACTAGCTCAGCCAGATGATCACATCAATGTCAACAGAGATAAGTCATGTTGATAGCATGTCCCCTTGATATGATGTGATGAGAAATGGAAATTTACCTCTGTGTTCTACCTCCCAAAACCCATAATCCCAGTCTAATCATAAGGAAATCATCAGAGAAATCCCAATTGAGGGACATTCTACACAATACCCGACTAGTACTCCTCAAAAGTGTCAAGGTCATCAAAAATAATAAATGTCTGAGAAATAATCACAGCCAAGAGGAGCCTAAGGAGACATGATGGCTAAATGTAATGTGGTGGGATGCCTAGGTGGGATTCTGCAACAGAAAAAAGGCATTAGGTAAAATCTAAGTAAATCTAATAAAATATGAACTTTAGTTAATAACAGTGTATCAGTATTGGTTTATTACTTGTGGCAAATGTACCATTGTAAGATGTTTATAAGAAGGAAAACTGAGTGTGGAATACATGGAAATTATGTGTACTATCTTCACAACTTTTCTGTAAATTCCAAACTATTCTAAAATAAAAAGTTTATTTTAAAAACTTATAAAACTGTAAGTTTCATATGACCTAATTTTTGTGGAGGGAGAATTATAATTTTTATGTATAGCTATATCATTATATGTACAGTCATGTGTCGCTTAATGACAGGGATACATTCTAAGAAATGCATCATTAGGCGAGTTTGTCATTGTGTGACCATCATAGAGTGTACTTACACAAACCTAAATGGTATAGCCTGCTACATACCTAGGCTATATGGTACTAATCTTATGGGACCACCATCGTCTATGCAGTCAGTCATTGAGGGAAACATCCTTATCAATGCATGACTGTATGTTGAAAGAGTCTTGAACTGTGCCGGCCAATACATAGCCACTACATGTGGCTATTGAACACTTGGATTGTAGCTAGTCCAAATTGAGATGTGCTGTAAGTGTAAAATATACACCAGATTTCAAAGACTTAGTATGAAGAAAAGAATGTAAATAATCTCATTAATATTTTTTGTATTGACTATATGTTGAAATGATTTTTTTGGGTTTATTGGGTTAAATAAAATATATTACTAAAATTTATTTTATATATTTATTTATACTTTCAATGTGGCTACTAAAAAATTTAAAATTATGTATGTAGCTCACATTGTATTTCTATTGATAGCATTGGTGTAAAAAGATATACATGAAATGTTAACAATAGTTATTCCTTGTAGTGGAATTCAGGATAATGTTTTTAGCTTTCCTTTTTTCTAATTTTTCTTCAATAAATTTGTGTTCCTTGTATGAGAAAAAACTAATAAAAATAAAAAGTTATAAGAACTACTGCCGTGAAATGTCACACTAACTGATGAAAGTGCCAAGTAGAAATGTCAAACCATAGAGTCTTTTCATTAATTAATTATTCACTTGAATATATGTGTATATGTACATATATGTGAATATATATGTATATGTGAATGTATATATATATAGATATGTGAATATATGTGTGTGTGTGTATATATATATATATATATATATATATATATATATATATATATATATAGTATCCCATGTGCAAGGCACTGGGACAGGTGCTAGGAATGCAAGCACAAAAAAGATGAACCAAAATTATTTCCCTCAAAGAGTTCACAGTCTATTTGAGAAGTTAGGCTCATAAATATAAATAAGAACATGATATGGTGAGTGATATTATGACAATTCCTATAGAGTCGACTCTTCTCTCCTTCCTGTTTTATATGCTGCTGTTTTTCTGGCTCCAACCTTAGTCTACTTCTCTGCTGACACCATGATTGCAACTAACACCTCTATGCTAATAACTATTCTGCCTTTAACCTTGATTTTGCTCCAGACCTACATATATCCAACTGCCTTTTGGTCAGGTGACCCTTGGGCAATCTAAACAGTACAAGCCTAAACCCCATCATCACTTCACCTCCCCTACTCCAAGCTCTTCTACTTCTGTATTTCTTGTCTTAGTTAAGAACACCGCCTTGCCTCATGGCTCTGTATAAAAGGCAAATTTAAGTATTTTGCTTCACTTCTCAATATTCTTCAGACTTGGCATGACACATATGAAGTTCCTTAATCTACCAATCCCACCTCATCTCCTGGCACATGTCTTATTATCAGCATTGACCTTCTAGAAATACCAAACTACCAAACTCAGGAAAAACCATGACTTTTCACCCCCCTTTCCTTCACCCTTCCTTATATCCTTCCCTTTGCTTGGAACCCCAACCTCATCACCACCTCCTCCTCATGGTTCCCTGACACCTCCTCTCTGAAGCCTTCCTTCATCTTTCAGACAAATTTAAGGGGTCTCTCCTCTGGCTCCCTTTGAATTTTGCACACACCTCCAGAATAACAATTATCTTTTTATATTACCATGCCTGCTTCCTCTAGGATACTCTTTCTTGAGGGCAAGGATTATGTTTTATTCACCTTGATATCCCCAGCATTACACAGAACATGACAAATAGAATACTCTCTAGTTTACTGAATATTTCCTATCTATCTTCACCTTTCTCACTCTATTGTGGTCACACTTACCCCCTAGAATGGTCTAGATGTTCCTTGAATACCCCAAGCAGTCTTCCACTCCTGGGTCTTTGTACTGGAATATTCTTGCCCCAGATGGCTCCCTCCGTCACATCATTCAGTTCACTGCTCAAATGCCACCTCATTGAGAGGCTTTTCCTTCAATCCTATATAAGACAGTACCCATCCAGCCCGATCTCTCTTTCCCCTTACCCTGTCTCATTTTTCTCATGGCAATCATCATTAGCAGACATTGTATTATACATTCGTTGGTGTATTGCTGTCCATCTATCCAACAGAATATAAGCATTCAGTAACCCAGCGCTTTGTCTGAATTATTCAACAAATGAAACAAAGATCTGGCACATGTATAGATAAATAAATGATGTTATTTATCACCTAGACATGACACTGTCTCTCTGACTTTCATTTCCCCTTTATCTGCTTTTATTCTCATCAAGCCATAAATTTGGGGCAAAAAAGGATTGAGACACAAAACTCAAAGTACTGTCAAGTATGATAAGGCTGAGCAAACAATAATATTATAACTCAAAAAAGGAACAACAATTCAGCTAACTATATGTTAAATTTGTTTCAAGAATCTATTTTGTTTTATCTTCTAATTCATTTATTCAACAAATATTTATATCACATTTATCATGAGTTCTTTTTGAAAAGTGAAAAGCTGTCTCTTATTGTATCACTGTTTACAGTTTACACGTTTATGGTTTCTGACACTTACTTCAATGTATCCTCATAAACAATTCTTTGAGATAAGCAAGTCTTATGAAGAATGAGTTGGTTACCAGATTAAGGATCACTGGTTGTGAAAATTTTGAGCTAGGAAAGTATTCCATCATTTTATTGTTGATACAACTATGTAGAGACACCCATTATCAATCTATCTATTTCACCTCAGAGAGCTATAATACGCACATTGTCCATCATTACCAGTACATTAATTGTCTCTTCTGGGATTCCCAGCCTGCTCTTAGCTTCAGTGTTAATATGAATATTTCACAGTAGAATGTACAAACGTTGAGGATAGGCGTAACATCTTCTCTGTTTCTTCTACTTATGCTAAGGCTCTGCACATACCATGGGTTCTCCATAAACATTTATCAGTAAGGAGAATAGTTATTAATGTAAGAATTTCTCTATTCAGAAAGTATTGAAGGCAACTGTGGCAAGTAGTCTCCAAAGATGGCTCTCCAATGACTCATGCCTCTCAGTATTCAGACTCATGTGGTCCCCTCCCCTTGAGTCTGGACTGGCTCTGTGATTGACTGTAACCAGTAGAATGCAGTAGAAGTGAGGTTATGTGACTTCTGATGCTCTGTCAGACGCAGCATTGCAGTTTCTCTCTTGGACTCTTGGAATACTCGCTCTGAGGGAAGGCAGTGGCCCTATAAGCCATTCAAGTACTCTGATACTACCAGGCTGTGAGGAAGCCCAGGCAAGCCAAACAGAGAGGGAGATGCCTAGTCAGCCCTCAGCTATTCCAGCCACCCCATCCTAAGATCCATCACATGAGTGTAGAAGCCACAGGGGATGTCATGCCCAGCTGAGCCTTCAGATGACTTCAATCCTGCTAACATCAGACATATACACAGGAGAGACACCCCTACCACCACTGTGCAAGAACCACACAGCTGAGCCCACTCAACCCACAGAACTTTAAGAGATGATAATAAAGTGTTGTTTTAAGGCATCTAAGTTTGGGGTGGCTTGTTGCATAGCAGCCGTAAACTGTGGTTTTATGAGACCCTTGTTGTGTTCCCCAGGAAGAAAGCATCTATTTGGGGGACGAGGACCTCCAATCCTGCAGAATACAAAATTGTGGGACCAGGAAGCACAAAATCCCTCTTTGGTCATCGATAGTGAAAGTAAGTGAGGTCACGCCTCCTTCTGTCTATTGTTTCCCAGACCCATGTATTCTTCCTACTGGGGGCACAGGGCCATAGAGTAGCCTGATTTATGCATATACTGCATCTAGAAAGATACCACCCCATCTTTGTAAAGTATTGTCTTTGGTTATCATTTCAGCTTTAGTAGGCCATTCCAGCACTGTATGAAGTTGGCTGATTCCAGAAATTGTGGTATCTGATTCAACTGTGGTCATAGGCCCTACACCTCCTGTACCTCCTTTGCTGTGAAGTGAGTCCCCTGATTGGGTGCTATGTTGTGTGGGAATCTATGTTTGTGGACCAGGCTTTCCCTCAGGCCATGGACAATAATGCTGGCTGAGGCTCTGCAGGCAGAAAAGGCAAACCATACCTGGAATGGGTATCTAACCCTATAACAGTGAACGAGTGACCCTTCAAGGATGCAAGGAGGCCTATGTAGTTGATTTGCCTCCACGTGGCTGGTGATGTACTGGGGGGATATCGTCATGTCAAGATTTAGTACTAATCTCTGTTGCTGGGAGGTTGGAAAATCAGAGGCAATAGTGGTTATCCCAGCCTTGATAAGTAAGAGTCCATGCTGTTGGGCCCACGCATAGACTCCATAGCCATTCATGGCATAGACATGCTATTCATATGCTCATCATGCCAGTTCCAGTAGGCTGATGAGGAAGGCCAGCTAGCATCAGTTGGTGGAGTCTTTTTGCCTACTTGGTTATTCAGGGCTGAAGTCATTTTACTACTTACTTGTTTTCTGCCCCATCCATGGTAGATGCTTTCTGGTGGGTGTTAAGATGTAACATAAAAATCTTCACATTCACTCTCTACTCCCATATATCCATCCACATGCCTGTACTCTAGACATCCTTCACTTTAATCTTCCAACTCTTTTCCTTCCAGAGCCCTGACCAGTCAGTCACCGGTCACTGTCCATGAATATATTTATGTTCTCACCTCAGGCCACTTTTCTTTCCACACAAAATGTGGATTACCAGTGCACTGCTCACACCTCCACATATTGGGAAGATTTTCTCTCTCCACTGTCTCTCAAGGCCACCCCTGAATATAGTGCTATAATGCACTTGCTGTACATTTTTGGCTTGGACACACATACCAAGTGAATCTATCTATAAATTAAGCTCAGGCTTTTTCTTTCTCCTTCAGCTGATCATATGCCCTGCCCAATACAACCAACCACAGATGAAAGACATCGGGGTGGGGGAGGGGGGCGGGACCGGTGCTATCGTGGTGCATGCTCTGGAAGGTCTGGGCTACCTGCTCATGAAATTTACTTATGAACTCTGGTCCAGATTTGGTTCAATTCTACATGTATTATTTCCATTTTACAATGGACTGGTGCTAGGTCCATTCAATTTTATGACTTAGCAGGTACAAAAGCCTGGCTCATAAGGGTTCAGAGTAAAAATCCAGAGGGGCATCCATCCAGATATCTCCATCCCATGTCTCGGGGTTCCAGAGTTTCCCAACCAGGGCCCTATTACCATAGCACAACAGATCTTCCTTGGCTGAGCATTTAAACCCATCTGAAGCTCTGAGACGCTATCAAATCCTGTGCTCAGCTGTGTCTGCCCTTCTTCTGTAGGAGATAAGGGACTCTTAGTAAGCTATCAAAGATAGCTGGCTCTCAGTTTCTCATTATTCCTTTTCAGGGTTTTAATACAATTTAGTAATAACCAGTGAACTTGTCTTCCTTGTAGGCACTGTTCACCCCATATCTTTCAAATGCCTAAATCATTGCATCTGCAAGGGAATTCTCTTCCACCAAGTTTTCCTTACCGGCATAACCACCAGTGAAATCTTCAGCAATTGGGCCTCCACCCTGTGCTTGGGACTCTTGATGCCCCAAATATCACTAGGGATGCGTTTTGCCTGTGGGGGTCCCCTTTGCCTGTGGAGTGGAAAGCCAGTTCCAAGCCCCACCTGTTTTCTTTAACAATTCTTGATACCAACTGTATTAGTTTGATTCCTCCAAAAAAACATATGCCAAGACAGGATTACACATGCAAGAGGTTTATTGGAGGAAACACCTATGAAGAATAAAGGGATAGGGTCTGGAGTAGAAAGGGAGGACCTTCAGACTATTCAGATCCAGATCCGCCTCCTGTAAAAAGAGAGGAGCAAGAAAGGAGCATTGGACACAGAGAGTTTCAGTCTGCAGCATGGTTCTAGGAAAGTTTCCACCAGGCCAATGGGGAGTATGAATGCCAAAGTTGCCCATTAGAGGAGTCCTACATCCTGCAAGAATGGGCTAGCATGAGTAACCCTAGCACTCAATCATTGGCTGGAAGTAGCTTGCACTTTGAGGTCCCGGTGCAAATGCAATGGTAGATCCAGAGGGATGATACATGAAGCTATCAGTCAACTATGCCCCCATGTAGGTTCTCTTGAAGGAGATCTGAGTGGCATATTTCCATGGATGCCACACATGACACATTAGGAGTGCAATCTTAGTCTCTGCTCTTGGCAGATTGAACACGCAATAGTGGCTGTAGCCAGACAGGCCTCGATTAGTGGAAGTCCATGTTCTTGACCCTACACATAACCCTTTGCCGTGCCACTTAGTCTGTCAACCCATTGGGCAAGGACAAAGTTGTCTAGTAAAAGAGGTTGACTTCTATAAAACAGATCATTCTATCCACCTAAATATTAATATCCTCCTCTTATAAGGTTGCCTTTTGGTGAGAATTCACATGAGACACAAATATTTCTACGCTCTGTAACCATTCTGAGACCTCTATCCATATACCTCTACCCCAGATTTCTATGTCACCAGTTATCCAATTGTGTTCAATAAAAGCAGGATTTCCTTTCATCACTGTCCTTTAAGCCCACCCATGAGTGGGATGGCAGTATTACAGATGTAGAGTTTTGGGTGGTGCTAGCACATTGTGCAGAACAGTCTACAAACCAGGCCTAGTATTTTTTCCTCAGTCAACTGGTCATAAGGAACTCTTGATGACCCCATAGGTGCAAGCTGAAAAAGATGAGGCAGTGTAGCAGAATTAGGAGCCATAGTAATTGAGCCGCTTACTAATACCATTGACATGTGCCTTCAAGAAATGCTCAAGCCTCATCTTATGCATACCCATACTTCTATGCATACCCAAATTTATGGTTTTGTGGGTCAAGTAACACCCACTTCATGATGGGCATTTCAGGTCACATGGTAACTTGGTGGTCCATGGTCAAATACTTAGTCTCTAGTAAGTCCCAGTAAAAAGCAAAGAACTACTTCTCAAAAGGAGCATATCTGCAGAGCATGGTATGGCTTTGCTCCCAGATCCTAAAGGTCTGCTCTACAATTCAACTAAGAGGCCTGCCAAAGGCTCAATAGACATGTTAAGCACCATTGAATTGGCTGTCATATGACCAAAGTGGAGGGAAGCTTGCATAGCAGCCTGGACCTGTTGCAGAACCTTCACTTTTTCTAGACCCTAATCAAAATTGGAAGCCTTTTACATGACTCAGTAAATAGGCTTAGGCTATCACAACACACACAGATAATGTATATATTGCCTCCAAAATCCAGTGAGGCACACTAGGCATTGTGACTCTTTCTTAATGGTAGGAGGGACCAGATGTAGCAACTTGACCTTCACCTTGGAAGACATATCTCATCTTGTCCCAGACGTGGAAACCCAAGGAAGTTCATTGAAGGAGTAAACCCCTAGATTTTGGGGAGATTTGTTTCCCACCCTCTGGCATATATGGGTCTTACCAAGATGTCTAAAGTAGTTGCTATTTCATGCTCCCTTGGTCCTTCAAGGTAGTGGATCCATGTGATGTCTTGTGGAAAGGAAAGGCAATCAATTTTCTGTGGAATAGAATAGGATGGAGTTGGAGAGTTGATATATCCCTGAGGTGAAACAATGAAGGTGTATTGTTGGCCCTTCCACATGGAAAAAAACATGCTTCAGCTAGTCTCTGCTAACAGGTATACAGACAGAAAAATGATTTTCCACATCAATACCCAAATCAAATGTCAAAGAATTTGTTGATTTACTCTAGCAATGAAACCACATCTGGAACAGCAGCTGCAATTATATTCACCATCTGATTAATTTTACAGTAATCCTTTGTCATTCTTCAAAAGCCATGTATCTTTAGGCCAAACAGATGAGTTCAATGGAGATGTGTTGGAAATCACCAACCCTGCATCTTTTACGTCCGTTGTGGAGGCACTATCTCTACAGTTTCTCCAGGAATGCAGCATTACTTTGGATTTACTATTTTTGAATATAGAGGCAGTTCTAATGTCTTCTACTTGTCCTCACTCCACAGATCAGATAACCAATATATGATTCTGCTGTTTGCTGAGTGTGTCTCTTTCAGTTAAGCATTCTAGAACTTGGGAAATAATCATGGAGTAAGTTCACAGCCCAGTCGGATACACTATGAGATGGACCTGAGCCAAAATACCACTAATCATTCAGCATCAATAAGCCCCTACTCTGATAAGTAGACAAAAGCGTCATATTGGGTGTCCAAGACTTAGTATCACGTCCCATCCAGTGTTCAGAAATTGCCAAAAGTTTGGTTATTTCCCCTTTCCCAATGCACTATTACCTTGGTAAGTGGCTCCAGGTCTTTTGGGCAAAGGGAAGAAGGAAAAATTACAGTATAAACTTTTGGCCACTTAAATATAAATTAGAAAAATCTTGCAATTCTTTTGGCAGATATGACACCTCATTATTTTGTACTTGTCCCCATGGGACCTGCCCAGACTTGAGTCTGGTTACAGATAAAGAAGCAATGAAAGGTGTTGGGGTAGATCTTGAGGAGTCTAGGCAATTCCCCACAGGATAGGTCATCACAGGTTCTTCAAGTAAGGGGGTCTAAACTCTTCAGACCGGGAAGGAAAGTCATCTTCTGCAGGCAAAGGAGACTGGGCCTTCAAGGCCTCAGTGTCATCAGAATCTGCCCACACGTGGCCATCTCAATTTTCAGGATCCTAACTCTATCCCAATCAATGCCCTAATTTTAATTATAAGACATCTTGCATTAACTTGGTATTTTAATCCAGCTACCCACAAGATTAGTCTTTGGGTTTGGTTTTCAGAAATTTTGTTATTTCTGTATCCTGCAGCTACAAGAAATAAGGATTTCCTTCAAGGCAGTCACAGAGACTTTCCAGTTCCTTCCCTGGACCTTAGGCTAAGAATGTATTGCCCTGACTTCATTATTTTCTTTCTCCAATTTCCTTGTGGCACTTAGAAGCAACCCACAATCCTTATACTCTTTATTTCTACTAACTTGTTCAATGACAACAGCTGCCTGGTAACCTACCACCTTTCCTTCTATAGGCCCCTGATGTCAGGGACTATTCATGTCCTATTTACTGTTGACAATGGGGTCACTAATGCCTAGTCAAATCAGAGAATCAATACCAACTTCCCATCCTTACGGTTCTGTTCCTCTGAATCAGTTCCAGGAACATTAGTCGCATCGCTTAGGTGTCAGCCAGGTTAGCAGAACCACTGTGAATGATACAGAATAAAGGAATAAGGATTCATTATAGGAATTAGACCCTACAAACGCAAGAACGAGCTGGAGAAGTGAAGGTCTGGAAGAGGGAGTCAGAGCATCAGAAAGACGGTTATTAACATGCCTGTCTGAAGCAGCAGCACAGAGGGATGAGTGGGGATTGAAAGAAACCCCAAGTACTTTCAGCCACCAAAGTGGGACTGTGAAGAGGAGCTCACTGAGAGGTATACCGACAGCTGTTACCTCTGTGTAGCTACCCCCTTTGTGGATCCACAGCCAAGCATCTGGTGATGGGTCTGGGGTCACTGTTGGTCAGCAGGGCCAAGAGTCAGAAAGATTAGCTAGGCATAGAAAGGAGGAGAACAAGGACTATACGGGACCTACCTGGTACCTCTGTGTCTATCACTGTACCTGACCACAGTGACCTTCTAAGAGGAATTGTTACTGCTTCGCTTCTGCCTGCCAAATTGCATACAATTTTCTCTTTTGGCCAACTCTAATGCAGAACTACACGTGGAAGGGGATCCTGGAAAACACAATTGTCTGCTTAACCAAGTTGACCAGCACAATGTAGCACTCCTAAAGTGCCTGTCCTTATCCCGGATCCCAGAAGACAGTGAATATGGGCAGAGAGAAAGTGCAGAAATCCCTGGGGGCTCACTGGTGATCACATGACTGCAACTGACCTGGAATTTGGCAGATTCCTAGAACTGGTATTCAGGACTCACAAGGAATTTTCCTCTCAAAGATGAGAACGTCATTCTGGAGTCAGCGAAACACTATAGGGTATGATGAACTAAAGGCTCATTTCCTGTCTCAGACTCAGTCTTCCTGAATGGGGTGAACACCAGAGGAGAGTGGACAGGGTCTTTGGGATCCACAAACTCTAAAATGCAAAGAACTTTATTGCGAACTGTTTTACACAGATAGTGCTTGCCTTCCAGTGACTCAGGCAGGACCTTGTCAAAGGAGAGAAAGAGAAATGGAGTGAAAATTCCTAATGCAGCTCAGGAAAGAGGCTTCCCTCCTCTCATGATTGCACATTGTGATTCCCCAGCTCAAAGTCCCAGCCACCTCCCTCTGTGCAATAGTCACACAGTGTTCCCCAGCACCTGCCTCCTGCACCTAAATTCTGTGACATGGACTCCAGCCTTGTTTCCTGCCAGTGACTCTGGCTGTAGTGGTGGAACCAGAGAACAGAGGGGAGAACTCTCTGTAAAAGGAAACTCAAGAGTTCCCAGCACCTCTGCAATGTTTCTCAACTTGAGTCAGATACGTCTCCTTTAAAGAACAGATAATTTTCACAGACCCCGGTGTTAACCACATTGCTTTTAACGTAATGTTATTTAAAAGTGTAGAAACATAAAATGGTGTCTAAACTCTATGTGTTTATTGTTCTTATACTAACTATAAAAAAATACAAGTTAAACATGTATAAAACTTCAAAACAGATAAAACTTTAATGATTTTAATTTAATATAATAAATGATGTTTTGCTGAATCTAAATCATCAATTTTGAACTGAATTGATGAAAAATACATGTGTGGTGTTGGGTTTTACTTATCATCTTGATTCTTCTGATTTTGTGCATGACTTTCATCATAATTTTTTCTTTGTTCAAAAATAAATTCATATTGAGTTGTTAATCCGTTCATTTGATGGGCCAATCAATTAACTATGCACCAACAGTACAATATTGAAAGAAATGTTTTTAACTTTTAATGAAACATCCTTTATTACATAATCACTACTATACCTATTGCTAATCAACTGTAGCTAAATGATTTATACAAAAGATGAGATCCACACAGAATACCAGTGTGAATGGTGAGTCTAGGTCTGATCATACATCAAATTTTACATGCTTATAGCATCCGATTTCTGATGATCCCATTTTCCCATAATTGTTTTCTATTCATTTTACCTAACATCATTTGACCTTCGTTTAGTCATATTCATTTACTAATATTACTCAGAAAGCAAAGGAGGGAATTAGAGTCTTATGGCAGTATATGTTTATAAGATCATCATTAAGCTAAGCCTCAACATGAGTCAGTTACATTTTATAAGAAATATGTATTCCTTACAATCTTGCATAATTCAAGACTGATTTTTCCATGGGAAAAAAGTATGGGGAATTGGTTTATAGAGCCCATATATCTACAACTTTGCAGCATATTTCTGTTTTGATGTTGCTCTTTATTTTCTTAACATTATCTATAATATTTAGCAACTGCTATTCTTTAAGTTAATGATAAAGCATATTAAGGCAGTTGTTTGGTTTTCTTCATGGCCCTGAAATATAATTAACATCTGTTTAAAAGGTATGTATTCGGGTGCACGTTTTTCACCATGAGCTTTGGTTCTGACTCTTTTTTTTTTTTTTTTTTTTAATTTTTTGTTTATTGCAGTAACATTGGTTTATAACATTGTAAAAATTTCAGGTGTACATCATTGTCCTTCTATTTCTGCATGGACAACATCATGTTCACCACCAAAATACTAATTACAACCCATCACCACACACATGTACCGAATTATCCCTTTCACCCTCCTCCCTCCCCCGTTCCCCTCTGGTAACCACCAATCCAATCTCTGTCCCTATGTGTTTGTTTATTGTTGTTATTATCTACTACTTAATGAAGGAAATCATACGGTATTTGACCTTCTCCCTCTGACTTATTTCACTTTGCATTATACCCTCAATGTCCATCCATGTTGTCACAAATGCCTGGATTTCATCGTTTCTTATGGCTGAGTAGTATTCCATTGTGTATATATACCACATCTTCTTTATCCATTCGTCCCTTGATGGGCACTTAGGTTGCTTCCAAGTCTTGGCTATTGTGAATAATGCTGCAATGAACACAGGGGTGCATGTACCTTTGCAAATTGGTGTTTTCAAGTTCTTTGGATAAATACCCAACAGTGGAATAGCTGGATCATATGGTAGTTCTATCCTTGATTTTTTGAGGAATCTCCATACTGTTTTCCATAGTGGCTGCACCAGTTTGCACTCCCACCAGCAGTGTATGAGAGTTCCCTTCTCTCCACATCCTCTCCAACACATATTGTTTCCTGTCTTGTTAATTATAGCCATTCTGACGGGCGTGAGGTGATATCTCATTGTAGTTTTGATTTGCATTTCCCTGATAGTTAGTGATTTTGAACATCTTTTCATGTGTCTGTTGGCCATCTGTATATCTTCTTTGGAGAAATGTCTGTTCAGGTCTTTTGCCCATTTTTTAATTGGGTTGGTAGTTTTTTTCTTGTTGAGATGCATGTGTTCTTTATATATTTTGGAGATTAAGCCCTTATCAGATGTATGGTTTGCAAATATCTTCTCCCAATTGTTAGGTTGTCTTTTCGTTTTGTTGATGGTTTCCTTTGCTGTGCAGAAGAGTTTTAGTTTGATGTAGTCCCATTTGTTTATTTTTTCTATTGTTTCTCTTGCCCGGTCAGATGTGGTGTTTGAAAAGATGTTGCTAAGACCAATGTGGAAGAGCGTACTGCCTATGTTTTCTTCTAGAAGTTTCATAGTTTCAGGTCTTACATTCAAGTCTTTAATCCATTTGGAGTTAATTTTTGTGCATGGTGTAAGGTAAGGGTCTACTTTCATTTTTTTGCATGTGGCTATCCAGTTTTCCCAACACCATTTGTTGAAGAGACTTTCTTTTCCCCATTGTATGTTCTTGGCTCCTGTGTCAAAGATTAGCTGTCCATAGATGTGTGGGTTTATTTCCGGGCTTTCGATTCTATTCCATTGATCTGTGTGTCTGTTTTTGTGCCAGTACCATGCTGTTTTGGTTACTATAGCTTTGTAGTATATTTTGAAATCAGGGAGTGTGATACCTCCAGCTTTGTTCTTTTTTCTCAGGATTCCTTTAGCTATTTGGGGTCTTTTGTTGTTCCATATAAATTTTAGGATTCTTTGTTCTATTTCTGTGAAAAATGTTGTTGGAACTTTGATAGGGATTGCATTGAATCTATAGATGGCTTTAGGAAGTATGGACATCTTAACTATGTTAATTCTTCCAATCCAAGAGCACGGAATATCTTTCCATTTCTTTGTGTCTTCTTCAATTTCTTTCAGAAATGTTTTATAGTTTTCGGTGTACAGATCTTTCACCTCTTTGGTTAAGTTTATTCCTAGGTATTTTATTCTTTTTGTTGCAATTGTAAATGGGATGGTATTCTTAATTTCTCTTTCTGCTACTTCGTTGTTAGTGTACAGAAATGCAACTGATTTTTGTATGTTGATTTTGTATCCTGCAACTTGACCATATTCGTTTATTACTTCTAAAAGTTTTCTGGTGGATTCTTTAGGGTTTTCTATATACAAAATCATGTCATCTGCAAATAGTGACAGTTTCACTTCTTCCTTTCCAATTTGGATCCCTTTTATTTCTTTCTCTTGCCTGATTGCTCTGGCTAGGACTTCCAATACTATGTTAAATAGGAGTGGTGACAGTGGGCATCCTTTTCTGGTTCCTGTTCTTAGAGGGATAGCTTTCAGTTTTTCACCATTGAGGATGATATTAACTGTGGGTTTCTCATATATGGTCTTTATTATGTTGAAGTACTTTCCTTCTATACCCATTTTATTCAGAGTTTTTATCATAAATGGATGCTGTATCTTGTCAAATGCTTTCTCTGCATCTATTGAGATGATCATGTGATTTTTGTTCTTCATTTTATTAATGTGGTGTATTACATTGATTGATTTGTGAATGTTAAACCATCCCTGCATACCTGGAATAAATCCCACTTGATCATGGTGTATAATCTTTTTAACGTATTGTTGTATGCGATTTGCTAGTATTTTGTTGAGGATTTTCGCATCGATGTTCATCAGTGATATTGGCCTGTAATTTTCTTTTTTTGTGTTGTCCTTGTCTGGTTTTGGTATCAGGGTAATGTCAGCTTCGTAGAATGAGTTAGGGAGCTTCCCCCCTCCTCAATTTTTTGGAAGAATCTGAGAAGAATAGGTATTAAGTCTTCTTTGAATGTTTGGTAGAATTCACCAGGGAAGCCATCTGGTCCTGGACTTTTATTTTGGGGGAGGTTTTTGATTACTGTTTCGATCTCCTTACTGGTGATTGGTCTATTCAAATTCTCTACTTCTTCTTGATCCAGTTTTGGAAGGTTGTATGATTCTAAGAATTTATCCATTTCTTCCAGATTGTCGAATTGGTTGGCATATAGCTTTTCATAGTATTCTCTTATAATCTTTTGTATTTCTGAGGTGTCTGTTGTAACCTCTCCTCTTTCATTTCTGATTTTACTTATTTGTGCCTTCTCTCTTTTTTTCTTGGTGAGTCTAGCTAAAGGTTTGTCTATTTTGCTGATCTTTTCAAAGAACCAGCTCTTGGTTTTATTAATATTTTCTATTGTTTTTTTGGTCTCTATTTCATTTATTTCTGCTCTGATTTTTATTATTTCTCTTCTTCTACTGATTTTGGGCTTTGTTTGTTCTTCTTTTTCCAGTTCCTTTAGGTGCATTGTTAGATTGTTTATTTGAGATTTTTCTTGTTTGTTGAGATAGGCCTGTATCGCTATATACTTCCCTCTTAGAACCGCTTTTGCTGTGTCCCATAAATTCTGGCATGTAGTATTTTCATTTTCATTTGTCTCCAGGTATTTTTTGATTTCTTCTTTGATTTCTTCATTAACCCAGTCGTTGTTCAGTAGCATTTTGTTTAATCTCCATGTATTTGTGGCTTTTCTGATTTTCTTCCTGTAGTTGATTTCTAGTTTCATACCTTTGTGGTCAGAAAAGATGCTTGGTATTATTTCAATCTTCTTAAATTTATGGAGACTTGTTTTGTGGCCTAATATGTGATCAATCCTGGAGAATGTTCCATGTGCATTTGAAAAGAACGTGTATTCTTCGGTTTTTTGGATGGAATGCTCTGTATATATCTACTAGGTCCATCTGTTCTAGTGTGTCGTTTAAGGCCAATGTTTCCTTATTGATCTTCTGTTTGGATGATCTATCCGTTGGTGTAAGTGGAGTGTTAAAGTCCCCTACTATTATTGTGTTACTGTCTATTTCTGTTTTTATGTCTGTTAATAATTGCTTTATATATTTAGGTGCACCTACATTGGGTGCGTAGATATTTACAAGTGTTATATCCTCTTGTTGGATTGTTCCCTTGATCATTATGTAATGCCCTTCTTTGTCTCTTTTTACAGTTTTTGTTTTAAAGTCTATTTTGTCTGATATGAGTACTGCTACCCCAGCTTTCTTTTCACTGCCATTTGCGTGGAGTATCTTTTTCCATCCCTTCACTTTCAGTTTGTGAGTGTCTTTAGGTCTGAAGTGTGTCTCTTGTATGCAGCATATATATGGGTCTTGTTTTTTTATCCAGTCAGCCACCCTATGCCTTTTAATTGGAGCATTTAGTCCATTGACGTTTAAAGTAGCTATTGATAAGTATGTACTTACTGCCATTTTTTAACTTTTTTTTTTTTCCCTCAGTGTTTTAGTAGTCCTTCTCTGTTCCTTACTTCTTCTATACAGAATTGATGGTCACTTTAGTTTGACCTCTGTCTGAAAGCTATACTCTTTAACTCCCCTCCTCCCTCCTTTTATGTTTTTGATATCATATCTAACCTCTTTTTTGTGCATTTGTATCCATTACATTCTAATCATGAAAATAGATAATTTTTCCTATTTGTGGTCTTCTCTTTCCCCCTTAAATCAGTCCCTTTAACATTTCTTGTAGCACTGGTTTCTTGGTGACAAACTCCTTTAATTTTTGCTTATCTGGGAAAATTTTGATCTCTCCTTCCATTTTGAATGATATTTGGTTCTGACTCTTAATAAATGCCAATTTAAAAAGATATAAAACTATTTTAAAATTTTTAAGTGACTGTTAAAAATAATAGCATAAAAGAAACCAATACCTCTTACAGATATTCTCATAAAGCAGAAGGTGGAACACAACGTACTAACAACGTCCCGTTATTTCTGTTACAAGCTAACGTGGTGCCACCATGTGGCAGGAGTAAAAACAATTTACAATCCTTTTAGTTCACCAACCGAAATTATGCAAATCTTAAGTTTAGTGAGAAACACAATATTACAAATTTTGTTTCTAACATGCAAGTTACTAATTTTTGTATCACACCACTTAAATTACACATAATTTATGGGGCTCAACTGCATGTGTTAGACTATCATTCTATAGAAAACACATTTTTAATTCTCATAAAAACATTAAGAGCCATAAAAATTCTAGAATACACACATTCTAAATATGATAAATACAAATTAAAAATACCTTTTTAAGTCCAATTTTAAAATAATCCTTGCTACTATTATAATTTCCATACAGGTGTTGGAAATGTCTTAAAAGTAATGATGACTTTGTCTCTGTAAGAGGAACACTTCAGAAAAGAGACAAAAACTTAACAAAATGTGGAATACTGCCTTTGTATTAACATATAAAATTTATAAATTCTTTGATTTATAAATCTTTCAATCATAAATTTAATAATGTAAATTCTTGATATATTTAAGCCAAAATTTACCTTGTTAATTTCAAAACTGCATGATGTAACCTGACCATTAAGACTAGTTGTTACCACATTATAATTTTTTTTATTCCCTAGGAAAGTATCTCATTATTGAGTATTGAATATCTCAGCTCATGGGAATAGAATGATTATTGTTTTCCTTCTACGCTTTTGCATTTTCCAAATTTTCAATTTAATAAGTATATACTAATTTTATGATGAAAAATAAGATTTGTAAAAGAATAAATGCTCATGTTATAAGACAAATAAAATTATCTATTTAGAGTACAATATACAATAAAAGGAAATTAATGCAGCACTTTACTGGTAGTAAGGAAAACAGGAAAGGCTGAGGTATCTTTCCTACTACAACATAAAAGTATATGTTAGCAAATATTAATATTGAAAATGAACATACTCTATGACCCAACAATTACTGGGCCCCAGTCTTAGTATTACCCTTATTGTAAAAGAAATCCTGTACAAGGAGTTCAGTGCAGCAATATGCGGTCAGAACAAGCTGAAAATGACCTAATCATATAGCAAAAAGCTGTATGATAAGTTATGATGTCTATATTCCATGCAGTTAAAAATAATGAAGAGAATCAATATATAACAAGAAAAGATCTAAGTGGGAAAAGCAAGTTGCAGAACAATATATAAAGTATGATGCCATTTATGTTAGTAAAAATACTCGCACAATATAAATCCTGAATATTGCACAGTGAAAGAATTATAAGAACAATGATGGGTTCTCTAGAACCCTCTAGAACCTCTAGAAAGGGAAATTGCACAGAAGGGAAAGGAAAACAGTCCATGGAGATTTTGGTTTTAATTGCAACTCTTTAATTTTTATAATAAGGATGTATTAGTATACTACTTGAGTAATTAAACTTCAGTTTAAATTTTTTTAAGTTTTCTTCTCTACGCCCATATATTTGTGTTCATATACAAATGCCAATAATAAAATCCACCTTTACTAGGGATTTGTAATGTGATTGACACTTTTCTAAGCACTTTATATGCATTATGTCATTTAAACTTACCATTGACCTTAAGGTGCTAATTTTATCATTCTCATTTCACAGATGATGAAACCAAGCATCAAAGGGATTAGACAAATTGCCCAAATTCACCAAACCCATAAAGGTTATGACCAGAATTTGAAGTTAGGTAGCTGGCTCAGAGCCACAATCTTAACCAAAATACTACTCTGTACAATCCCTTTGAATGTGTTTGTCCACATGCAAGCATGCACAAGTGTGCACGCACACACACACACACATCTCTGCTGTCCAACCTCTTCTATATCTGGCTCTCTAGACCATATCTGGCACAGGTCATTAGTATCTTCTCTCCATACATTTCCATAGTCCACAGAAATGTGCCTGCTCAAGGTATGAGTGGAGGTGATAACCTTGCAACATGAATTGTTTTGTATTTTGTTTTCCTAGTCATACTCCTCCCTTTAGAGGTTTGCAAGATGGCACTCAGATCCATTTCTTTCCTGTCTGCTCCATTTGATATCTTCATTAAGATTAGTAAATTCTACTCGAACCGTTCCAAATGTATTAACATATTTTCCCTTCACTTTACAAAAAAAAAATCTGTTTTCCAAATGGCTTTGGGGTGGAGGTAGAGCTTGCTGATGGCTAGAGGAATCTTATGGTTGAGTAATTGATCCTCAGTCTATATGATCAAGACAGTGAATGTTCTTAGTAAACCCAGAGGTGATCAGCACGTCAGTGGCAAACTTAAGCTATCTAAATTAGGACGAGATCAGACTTAAACTCGAATGCCAATGTATTTGCTCTTTTAGTCCCTGTCATAATAAACAGGGGAAGGCACTCCTTCCCCTGTTTATTATGATACTTTGGAAGCCAAATTATTGATAATAAATTTGCCTGCCAAGAGCATGGGAAGTTAAATGGCTTGGGAGGGGGGTGTTATATTTCCCCTAAGCCCTAACAAACCAGGATGAAGAACCCACCTCCCAACAAAACACCTCTCTGGCAGCTGGATTTTACATGCATTCATAGTTTTAACTTCTCTCTCCTTTAGACAGTGCTGACTACTGCCCTTCTGTGGATTATTATTTCCTTTAGAGATATAATGCTAGAGTCAAGTTGGAACCTACATCATTTTTTTTTGTGGAAGTGAGAGGCACTGTGTCTCCTCCTTTCATACCTTAATTTAATTAGGCAAACTTTCAGTCTCTCACTATCAGCCTATGGTCTCTTTACCTTCTCAACCCTGTGAGAAGCCTTATCACACTGAGAAAAATGGAACCATATGTTGTACCCCAAGGGAATTCCCGCAGCCTGTTAGCAGTGAGGAGACACTTGGCTATTAAAGCAGTTAATACAACCACCTCTAATCCAGCCCCAAACTCAGTCCTCCCCCAACACAAGCTAGTCCTCCCATTCCCAAATTTTATCCCCTCCATTTGAGACAGGATAGAAAAGGAATTTCTAGTGTAAAGGCGGTAAACAAAATTATCAGGGATATACACAAATACATAAAATTGAGTGCATAAAGTTAAAAGATTTCTGAATCTCTAAAAATATTTTAATAAAAGATCAATAATAAATTAGCAAAAAAAAGCATATGAGTTATATAACAGTCAAATGTTAATATGCTTAATATGTAGAGAGTTTATATAAATGGATAAGGAAAACAATATCCTGATGCATATATAGGCAAAAATGAGATACAAAAATTATATATAAATTGCTAAGGAATATTTGAAAAAATCAACTGCACTTAAAATCCAAAAATGCAAATGAAAACAATTATCATTCTTGTCAAATAATACAGATATTTTTTTTAAACAATCACAACTCAATGCTGGTGAAATTGGGCACATTAAGGGCTCTTACGTTTATTGCTGCCATGATTAGAAACTGATACAATATAACGGTAGATTATTTAGTATTAGATATCAGGACCTTTTAAAATGGTCTTCCCTCTTGGCCCAATAATTGGCAATCTATCTTTAAAAAAGTTATCTGAGAAGATTTTTTCTACAAGCAAAGATGTCCGTTAAATGTTATTCATACTTCAAATAATTGGAAATAATCTAAATATCCAACATTAGAGGAATGGTTAAACAAATTAAGGAATATCTACCCAGTAGAATATTATGCCACCATCAAAAATTAGATATTGAAGAGTTTTAAATCACGTGGGGAAAAATATCTTGCTCTAATACAAAAGGAAAAAAGAAAATTGAATATGTAGGTGACTTCAACAATGTAAGAAAATATACTTAAGACTAAAGACTAGAAGGAAATATAACAAAAAGAAATAGTTATTGTCTCTGGGTAGTGGGATCATGGGTGATGTTCTTCTTTTTCTTTATAACTATATTTAATTCACAATTTTTTCTTCAATGAGCACATATAATGAGGAAGATCATATAATAAAAGCACCTTTTAAATACTAGGTTATGTGGCCTTAAAATATTCCTAGTTTCCCTTAAAGTGGGTTGTCTAACAGAAATAAATTTGTCTAAATCTCACTAGAACAGACATTCATATACTCCACCTCTGAAGCAAGGAGTTTCTAAAATCTACTGCCTACTATGTGAGTTAAAACTGCTTCTTTTTTTTTCTGAATTTGACTATCTCAAAATTCTAGTAAAGCTCTCTACTATTTTTGTTCAACAATACAAGCTGCCACATAGTCTATTTGGTAAACCATTTTTATTCAAAAGTAAAATAATGCCTTGTTTCTAAACCCAGGACCAGGAGAAGAGGATGCCAAACACTGGAGGACAGAGGGAGCAATCTAAATTGACCACAGAATCATGTTTGGCCACTGTTCTCAAAAAACTCAACCAGATTTAGTCCTTCTGAACACCTCTTTATACCGAGCACTCTGCTATGTCATGAGGACTGGAATGAGGGGAGTTCAAAGATGAGCAAGACATAAAGCCATAAACATTCATCTCAGATTCCTACCTCTCTAAAAAGTGACCAATAAAAAAGAAGAATTTCTTTACCAATAATTTCCAACAAAATGGGATGATTGCAGACGTTTCTATAAGCAAAAAATCCACTGGAACAAATCTACTGATAGGTGAACACTGTATACTCCCTAAAAGCAGGAAGGACAAGAAGAGGTACAAGATGCTCTTTCAGGAATAAAATCATCCTAAAAACTGAAACATACCTCCTGCTCTGACAATCAAGGTGTCAGTCTTCTCTCCCCAGCAAGAGAAAGAGTGACAAGAGGACCCGACTGGCTGGCAGCAGACCTGCGTTCTAATCACGACCCTGCAGGGCTAAGTATGAGATAGTGGCACTCTCTGGTCACAGTTTCCCACCCACAAAATGAGAGGTGGACTGAAAAACTCATGAGTTTTCCAGCTCTAACATTCTCCGGGTCTATGAGGAGCTCCCTCCTGGTTGGCCCCTGGAGGTACCTGGAGACTTTGGTTTTAGAGAACCCAGGAGTCTCAGCACTGAATGAGGGCATAGCTCCTCACTGTAGAGTTTTGGACACTCTACAAATGCTTTGAGCCTTTAAAATAATTAGTTGGTCCCCAGGCTCTCTCTTATAACTTTAATGTTTACACTATGACAAAGTGAAAGTGTTCATTAGTGTTTGAGCCAAAGCAATACCATTCTCTTTATTTATTCCAATGAGCTTATTTTACATTAGCCAGAAAGAGCTGGAGAGGTAGAGGCCCATGGGGTATTTGCCTAGCCAAAGTAGATCTCAGATGCAAATAAATTGGAAAAGCACTAGCATGGGACACTGTGAGAAATCTGTTCTTACATCTGCCCTTCAGAGAGCAAGGTCCAAATAAGTGACTTCTGACACGCCCCTGCCCTGGTTCAGCCCAGAGCTGCCCACAGCTCCCACAGGGGCCCAACAAACTCATTCTCCAAACACAAGACCATCAGAGAGATGGGAAGTGATGGTGGGGAGGGAGTGGGGCAAAGAATAGCAGCAAAGATCTCTTCCAAATTTCTAACTCCTCAATAGTCCAGGTCCCCCTTAAGACTGCATTCTCTCTAACTGTGATGAGTATCCCCAAAAGGAGCACCCTCCCATGGGAGTTTACAATCTCTTCCACTTCATTCTCAGGGGAGAATGTCACAGATCCACTTAGAATCCACCCAGAGGCACATTTCAGTAGACGAGCGTGAGCTCTCACTTCCCTGGATCATCTGTGAACTTACGGAGGGCTGGGGGCACACTTAGCAACTGGGCCTGAAGTAAGTGCTGTCACTGAAAGGGGCATCTTCATGTGTTTGGGGCCCTTCATCTCTACTGGTGTGTCATGTTCGATCTGAGGCCTCTGGCTTCGTCTGAAATACATACCAGGGAACAACCTGGTAAAGCCCAGCAAAAGTTTTTGAGGATTAATCCTGTAAGAACTTCTTACACCAAAGAGAATTCTCCAAGGAATGATTCTGCTCTGTACTTCTCTTTTGAGTGAGGAAGATTCGCCCTGAGCTAACATCTGTTGCCAATCTTTCTCTATGTTGTTTGCGGGTTGCCGCCACAGCATGGCTGCTGATGAGTGGTGTGGCTCCACACCCGGGAACTGAATCCCAGCCACCAAGAAGCAGAGCACACCGAATTTAACCACTAGACCACGGGCGGCCGCTGCTCTGTACTTCTGAGCTCTGATAGCAAGGCCGTCGACAGGGCCCACAACAGAGGGTGAGCACCACTCACCTAAGACGAGAAGGAAGTTGCTCCTCTGTAGTTCCAGGAAATGGCCAGAGGACAGCACTGTTGTTCCAGCCTGACGTTTTCTCCAACATCAAACCCGAGCATGATTTCCATTTGAAATTTTCTAGAAATCCTCATTTTAGGTCAGGACTGGCCCTACCTATAGGTTAGTCACTTATGTGGTAGGATCGGACACACAGAAAATTCCTCCACTAACAGAATTGTATCCCCACCAATGTGCTGTGATATCTGAAATCATTATCTGTTAGGCACCCTTCATAGTTCAGCCACTGAAGGCACAGGTTAAAATGCAAACTTGTTACTTGGAGAAGTAGCATATAAAACCTTTATTAACAATTAATGCCCCAGTATTGCCAGAATGTTAGACTAAGAAGTTTGGGTTAGAATCAACATACCAATAAATGCGAACAGAATTTATATAATGTATATTTAATTTATGAAAGTGGCAACACCAAAAGGCAGTAACAAAATATAGACAGATTCAAGATAATTTTGGATCAAAGAATGCAAGACAGATTCTTGATACTCTATTAAGGGAAATTAGTTTGAGGATATAGTTTATCCTTTGAGATTAGCGTCAAGAAGGAGGGCTTCCTCCCCTTCCTCCCCTGCTCCCTTGCTTCTGTCAGAAGCAGAAGATTAGCACAGACTCCTCAAGGATCAGATTCAATTTCTAATTCAGTGTAGGGAGTATATATGATAGACAGAGCAGAGAAATCTGGTTTTGACTCTGCCTCCACTACTTACAAGGTGCACGACCCCGGTCAAGCTGCCTAAGCAATGTGAGCCTCACTTTCCTCATGTGTAAAACTGAGACATGGAAAAGAAAACTAACTATAAAATTCTTGTTGGTAATACTCTATTAAAGAATCTCTCCCTCCTTCCTCCATTCAGACCCATCAGGGAGGGTGCCAGCCAAGGACACTCAGCTGACTTATTCCTGAGCCATGTTGGCTCTGAATTTCGAACAGGCAGGTCACTCCCACACATAATCCCTTGCTCACCTCTCCGCTGGTGCTTGCTCACAATGTCAATGATGTGGTTACTGCCTGGGTAGGAATGATAACCTTTTGGTGTTTATGCACTAGTCCGTATGTCTGCCTGCCTTGTGTATAAGAACCATCTTGTTGATTCAGACTGGAAGTTTCAGGAGGGCAGGGTTTCTTTCCATTTAATGGACTAAGGCTGGTGCCCAATAGAGAACCACACTCAATTCGGGGCTAAATCATCAATATGATGATTGTGATGCTACGACATTAAAGGAGATTTCTAACAAAAGAGACACTTCCCTTTCTCACTGGGTCAATAACTCCCATATCCCATAAAAACAAAATCAAACTGCAGAGACCACCACCACAAAGAAACCTAGGCACACTGCCCTGGAGACTAAATCCTACTAGTCAGCCGGGGTGATTCCAAGTCCTCAGAGCCCAGAAGGAAACCCCTCTGTGATGCCCCCCACATTTTTACACAGGGAAAATCAAATCAGGCTGAGGGACTATAGTCAGAAGAAAGGTGAATAAACACCTATGATTAGCTCCTGGGTGGTCTTCGTCCTCTAGACAGGGTTTAACCCATCTTCTAAGCAGAAGTCCCCTGCACTTCCCGCCCTCAGGGATTTCACCCTTGACCAGCTCTACCTGACGGTACCTGATTTCAGTTCTGTGGTCTCATTCTACCTCACGAACATTAATTCTTCTGACTTGTTCCAAAATGAACAGAGCCTGTGATCAGTGGGAAAGCCCCCGACTGAGCCCCTAGGGTGTAGCTGAGGCTGAGGAATCTGGGGTCTCAGCCAAGCTTGTCACCTCCCTCCTCTGAAGGGGTAGAAGTCCCCAGCATCTCATGGTGCCCTGTGATTGTGGGGATTCCTACAAAAGTGAGGACCCGCTTCAGGGGAGCCCATGAGAGATGAGCAGAGCAAGCTGGGACCACCATGCCCCCTGTGGGAAGTGAAGGGAAGAAGGGGCCTGGGTGGAGGTCACTCCACCATTGACTTTCCTCACTCAGGTCTAGCCCGTCAGAGGATAAAGTGCAGCAATTGGTCTAGGTATCTGGTTCTTCTCCCATCCTCCTCCTCAGGGGTTGGGGAGTCCTTGGGAGAGAGATTCCATTAAGGAACTGCTGTGATACTGGCTGGTTCTGGCTCTCAGGACACTCAGAGTAACAGCTGGCTACTGAGGACTATAATAGTGACTGTGTTGTTCCCTGAATCCTGCCCTGCAGGGTGCAGCCCCAGGCCTGGTGTCCCACCTCCTGCTGGAAATTGAAGCTGAGGACACCTGGTGGAGGCCTGGGGTCTTAGGAGTGGGGCTCTAGGGCCATGGGACATAGCTGAAGAATCTTCCACCCACAACCCTTTAACAAAGACAGTGGTGGGAAAAGGAGGAAGGAGGAGAAGTGGCCTGCCCTTTCCTTTCCTGAATATGATCATCGAAACCGCCAGGACTTTAGACCTACATCCAAATTCTGTCTCTGGTTCTTATTAGCTCTAAAACTTTGGGAAAGTTATTTAACCTCTCAGGGCCTCCTTGTTCCTAAAATGGGAATATAGTGCATACCTCGGCTGATTGTGAAAATTAAATGACTCAGAGTCGTAGCAAAGTTGAAGGCACACAGTCGATGCTCAATGACAATTAAATTCCCTTCCCCACTTGCTGGCTTGTGAATTTTGGGTAAAAGTCATTTAACCCCAGAGAAGATGCGATGGACGACAAAGGAAGGAGGTGAAACTCAGGGGTTGTGGTTCCCATGAATCCACATCAGGCTTTAGGTGACACAACACCCCCCCAAACCCATGAAATTCAGCAGAACTCTTCTTGTTAGTGACATTTTCGGAAATGAAAAGAGAGGGACCCGAGATATTGAGACTCTGATCTTTAGCTCCACTTTGGTTTCAAGACCAGGAGCTGATGGAGTTTGGAGGGTTGTTTGTCTGTGCAGGCAATGCGGATAGTGCCAAAGTAACCCCACCCATCTCCAGGACACAGCTGAAGCCAGAAAGCAGCTGTGCCCCGGTCCCAGCACCTACAGAAATGCGTACATTACCTGGTACCCACTCTCCTGGCAGCCTCTGTCCCCAGAGTATAAACCCCCAACCAACAGGACCAGCAAAGAAACTAGGCTCTAGGGTCTATCTACACAGCTCTTTATTTCAGGTGGTTCACTAGGAGAAATATTAAAAGATACAGAGAGAGAGAGAGAGAAAGTGATAAGTTAAAGCAATAAAAGGTTTGTGAGTCTATTTACAACTCAACAAATTATATTTCTTACACAAACGTTTTGAGGATTAAATGAACAGTACAATACTTTTTTTGAGTTCTTTGTGATCAAATGCTTTGCTGTTAAGAGTTCCATTCCTGGGGAGTTGATATGAAGCTTCTTGTTCCTTGTCAGTAAACATAAGTAAAGGCCAAACTTGTGTAAATTTAAATTACACGAAAACCTTTCCCCCAACTGTCTGTCTCCTAACAGCCCCTCTTCACTGAGATCTGTGGTTGTGGAATGTAAATACCTTTATCTTAGCAGCATAGACTTTTGAAAATTTGACAAAATAGGATTTCTTCCTCACAAGATATATCAAGCACCACTGCAAACCGAAGTCTATTTTACTTTTAACCAAGACTAAATCAAAGGGTCTTTTATTTGTTTTTAGACTTTCTGCTTCCATGTGACCAATAAAGTGTTCTCTCTTCCCATCCCACTGGAAGCCCATCACCCCCAGAGACAAGTGTGGCAAGGATTGTGAGAAAACGCAGCAGGACATAGGGGCTGCACCCCTGTCTGAAGTGTTCTTGGGGGAGCGGGAAAATGGGAGGACCTTGTGGACAGAGATCTAAAAGCTGCAAAGAATCAACAGGTACTCAACAAATGAAGTGACAGAAGATGGAGACAGAAGTGACAGTGACCGTAGCCTCTGTTCTCTGAAGCTCTAGTCCAGTGTCAATCTGGTGTGAAAACAGAAGTTTTTGTGGATTTATCTCTAGAACCCCAGTGCTGGAACAGCATATGTTTCTTGAATGAATAAATGAATCACACATCAATCAAAGAACAAACAGTAATATTGAGAAGGGTAAGAAATCTATTACAGATCAATAAACGGGACCTGGATGATTCTTCTTTGTATTCTTTTGTCTTTTGATACCAGGAGAGTGGCCGAGAGCTGGAGCAGAGTCCTAAGGTGGGGGGGGACCTAGGAGGCCACACATCTCAGAGAGGATGTCTCCGTCAACTGCAATTCCGTAGGCAGTTTGAATCATTTACTTCAGGGTTACGCTCCCCAGCTGTAGTAACCTCTGATGATCTCTCTCTTCTCAGAATCCCTACTTCCCACGTCAGACATTTTCCTCATTTGAAGAATTAATTGATACCTCCTGAACTGTCGTGCTTCTTCCTTCTTTCCTTCTCTAGATAATAAAATCTTTAAAGATTGAGACTGTGTCATATGCTGCTCTTTGCATCTACTTCACTGCATATTCTAGAGCTGAGTACATATGGAAGAATGAATCAATTAATGAAATTAATAAACACATGCCAAGTCTTAAAGAGAAACACATTAAAGGCTTGCTTTGATGATAAAAAGCAACATCGTTCTTTGTGTTTCAGTCCCCAGCCCAGAGGTACCGTCCGTCCTCCTGTCTCAGGAGCCCACGGTGATACGCAGGCATCTGCAGCCAGTGCCTAAACCTTGCAGCTGGCGCATGCCCTGTCTGCTCTTCATTCTCTGCTCTCATGAGCTGTAATGACAAGCTGGTTCGTGTTGCATTGTGTCTTCCATCCAGGGGAGCATTCACATCTATCCACACACCGGCACAACTCCCCAACCACCAAGCTGATGAATAAGGGCTGGAAACACACTCTGATGCTATCACAGGCAATGGTGCAGATGTCAAACAAGGTCAGCCTTGGGCAACGTAGGTCCTGATTTGAGACAGTGGGACCAGACTGGAGTGGGCTTCCACTTACAAGGACTTTGTATGGAAGTAGGGGCTGAGCGGCTGAAAAGACCCATGGAATTCCCTTCCTGCTCTGTGCCTTTCTGCATCTCAACCTCTGGGGATTCCTCAAGATAATAGGGGAAATTTCAGCATGAGGTGTGGGGCTTTGTTTGCCGCCAGATCATAGGATTCACCATGGCTTTTGGCCAGATGTGTCCAGTGTATCAAGCTTTCATGATTTACATTTAGAGGCTGGAAAGTGGATAGAATTGTGAGAAAGTCGACATACAATATCTCTCCAGTGGCAAAAGGGCCTTCTCAGGCTCCAGGAGGCAGTCCCAGGGTGATCCAGACAGATGTCAGGGGACGGGTACCGACCCTCGGTTGCAACAAGGAATCTAAGGCAATCCGTGATTGTGTGGTTTATGTAACTGCCTTACTCCTGTTTCACAGGGGCCAAGACTTCAGCTCCGTTATGAAAATAGCAGTGCAGGAAGAGAGGAGTGGCCACGAGATGGCAGTAAAGGGTAAGAAAAGTGAGTTTCAAGCAGCTCAGGGAGAGAGGCTTGCAGCCCTTCCATTTTGCTTTACATCTTTAATGAGATACGTGAAGAAAATTAGTCCCTTACATGCCAGACACAGATGCCACAGCATATGGAGAGATGCTGCACAGCAATATTTCTCTGGTTATTAAACAGGAGGCACCTAACCACTCATTCACTGCATCATCATGCAGAGTTGTCCTTTGTGTCTCAGATACTGCTGTGGACAAGGTAATAAAAGGAGAAAGCAGTGAAGAAGACGGATGTAGGGACATGGGCCTCAGGGCTCGCGCAGCATTGCCAGGCCAGGGTGCAGAGCCGATTGCCAGTAAACACAAGAAGCCCAGCCCAGCGAGGGCCACCTGGCCAAGGGACATTGTGGCTTCTGCTGCCAGACTCAGTCCAGGCACAGCATCAGCTGCTCTCTGGTCTCCTTGGCAGTCCCTGAGGGCTCATTTATTCTGAACCCAATCACCACTAGACTGCTCTGGAGTATGACCTCTCGCCACAAATCCCAAATGGGAAAGGCAGCTCTGGACATTTTAAAGAGCAAGCTATGCTTGCTTTTCTGGCAGAATTGAAGACATATGGTGTAATGAAAATGGACTCAAATGCACATAGATAGGGGCACACTTTTTCCATGCTATCCCAGACAAAGGTAGGGAGTCCGGTCCTGCTGACTGGGAATATTTTCACTTCGAGGGCAGTTCTCCTGCAAGACTATTACCAGGGCTGGGAGCAGGCAGGTATAGAGTGTTTTATCGCTATATTCCACCCACTTTCCCACACTTTTCCCTACTTCAAACCACTCAGCTGACCATTATTTAACTCTTATTTCATTCTCCCACCCTCCCAATCCCAGGGACTTCTTAAGGCCTCAGTGGTGGCTGAGGAGCCAAGAACAGGTTAGTCGGCCCAGGCAAGCAGTCCCCCTCCCAGAGCCCAGTAAGAGACTGTTCTCACATCCACCACAAACCCCAAAGTCCCCAGGACTTCTCAGAATCACTCACAAAGCCCCTCAACAATCCCGAAATAAAGTCAAATAATAAAACCATTTTTCATACAGAAAAACTGAGGTGCAAAACTGAGATGCAGCTTCGGGTCTCCTGGTCCCTTTCCCTTCCCATAGGTTTGAACCTCTGAAGCAGCCTCCAGAGGAAAAGTAATAGCAAGATTCACCCTGCCACTCTTTTCCTCCCTCTTTTAGAAAATGATTCTATGTGCTCGAAATCCTCACTTGTCTGTGTGACGTAAGACAAGTCACTTAACCTCACTGTGCCTCATTTTCTCATCCGTAATTTGAGGGATTAGAATTGATGTCTAAGGCCCCTTCCAGCTCTACAATCCTGTGGCTTTAATTTCACAAGCTCCTGCCAGCCCTCAAAGACTCACACACAACACATTTTCCAACAATAGCCACACTTGACAGGAGGGAGCAGAATTTCTTCCTTCAGTTGAGAAGAAATGTGGTCATAGTTGGAGTCTGGTTGACGTCCTTTGTCCTCAGATTGAGGGAAACAGGGAAGTTTCAGCGGTTATTGACACTAACAGCAGGCCTTGGAGGTGGCCAGACTCTTGTGGAAGGACCATGCAGAGCTGTCCCTGTGGGCGGTGGAGATGCATAGCCAAGACTGGAGGATGTTTTAATAACTATTTCTCAATAAAAAGACCCATTTTATTCTGCACAGGGGTCTGGAGGCAAATCTAAGTCTCCCAAGAGGAATCTGCTCTCGCCCATAATGGGGGATTGGTTCAGCTCAACTGCTCTTACAAAGGGCTAAATACAGCATGCAGTGGTACAGGCAGCTCCCCGCAGCTCCATGTGAAAATGACTCACAGCAGCTGTGAATATCAAACCTCCTTTGATGTGTTCCCAGACATGAGGAACAGCCACAGCGGGGAGGAGATGGACTCTGGACGCTAGCTCTGTGGGGTGGTGCGCAGAGCGCCTGGACACATCTGGCAGCATCCCAATGCTCCAGGAGAAATCCAGGCTGGGTAATTACCCTAGGACTTCCTAGGATAACAGAGCACCCTTTCATCTACCTCTCTCCCTCTCTCCCTCTCTTTCTCTTTCTGTCTCCACCTACAGAGGAATTAGATTCTCCAAGAATTACAACCTGTTTTTATACCTTCACCCTTCCCGAGGGAATAACAATTCACTTTCCTGAATAAAACCGGTTTTATTGAGCACAAAATGAATGCACTGCCTCACTCAGCATCTGCACCAATTGCTTTAAAGCCAAAGAGCTGGCCCCAGTCAGCCAAGTGGAAGGATTTTCCTCTGTAATGGCCATTTCTGGACACTCGGCCTTTTGAGCGGCCGCGTGGTACCTTGTTCTCTTAATAGGCTCTCGATGATGATTGAACACAAAACCTTTGAGTATCTCTTGTGTTGGCAGCTCCCCAGACTGGGTCAATCACAACCGTCCAGAGCAGAGGACAGAGCCGTGCCAACTGTATGGTGAGCGCCCAGGCTCAAAGCAGAAGGGAGAGTCAGCCATTGCCACCTCTTGGCTTGTATCAACTTAAAGCTTGTTTATATGTGGAGTTTTCTCCCATTCTAGACAGGGTTCAAGAGCATGTTGGTCACTGGAAACTTGAACAAAGTCTTTACCGTTATAGAATGAAGTGACAAACGGTGTGTCGGGAAAGAATCTGTTTAATCCCATGCCTGTACATTGTCATTTTCTGAAATGAGGCTGATTTTATTTTGTAGTTAAGTTGGACTTTGACTGAAAAACTCTCATGCTCCCACAGAGATCTGCACATGTGCACATGGAAATAATAAAACAGCTACTCTTTACTGAGCACTGACCATGTGCCAACCACAATGCCCAGGACATCACATGCACCAGCTCCTCTGATCCTCACAGATGCTCTGCGTTGGGGCTGGGGGAGGAGAGAGATCAGGTATTATTATCCATGTTTTACAGATGAGGAGCTTAAGGCTCAGAAAGTCTAGGAAACTTTCCCAAGATTGAAAAACTAAAGTAAAAGAGCTTGGATTCTGGATCATTGTATTCCAAATCATTGTCTCTTAACTGCTGTGCTATGGAGCAATATGCTTATTATCAAGAGCTTACTATATTCGAGGAACTGGAGTTATGAGGGAGAGCAGGAAAGGCAGAGTTCTTGGCTTCAGAAGGCTTCATTTTAACCACACACACCAGTGACACAGAGCCACACACACATACAGAGCTACTATGACTTACAGTGTCTTCCAAGACTTCTACACCCAAGGCATCCATGTTCCATCCTTCCTTGTTATCCTACTCTCAGACCTCCTGCCCTTGATTCACAGTTTGAAAATTGTAAAGAATGGGATCTTCTACAGGAAGGCTTCCGATGCTTGAATTTTACAGGCAACAATGTGAGCAATTTGACCATTGATGCATTATGCTATAGTTACCCATCTCCTGAGTCACTGTTCTATATTTTTTAAATTCAATCAGGAAGTTTCTCTATCTTTTCATGGAAGCAGGGCATGAGAGCAACAGGGACAGGGAAAGGAAGGATTTAAAGCTTGAAGGTTCAGGAAGCCACGTCATAAATCACCTGGATGAAATAAAGCAAGGAAGATTGAGGGTGGAGGTGAAACTTCACTGCCTCCGTGACCTCGGAAGGGAGGTGATGATATATCTGAAGGACACTGCATTCTAAGGTAAAACAGAAAGAAGGAAGCAAATGTTGCACTGGTTGCAGATTTTGCCAAGAGCAGTCTGGCTGCCAAGGCTACTTCAGCCTTGATTCAGAGACCCATGATCTGGGAGACAGAGCAGTGTCCTACTGTGCTGGACATCTTCCAGTGACATTGACCCAGTGGGGGGTTGGAAGGAAGACTTCTTGATGTTAAGAAAGAAAAACTGCCCTCCAAAGCTGAGTTACTGAACCACCTACATGTAAGACCATGTGAGTCCTGGGAGGAATGCTGAGAGCAGACTGACCTTCCTATGGACTAGACCCCTTTGCAAATCTAATTTTCAAAAAGTTCTTTACTAACGAATTTGCATCTGATTTCATTTCAGGAGATTTGTGCTCATTCCTGGACTGCCCGTCATTCTGGAGATAACGATTCTAGATCAAAGTCTTCCCAGAAACTTGCCAAGGATGGACTGAGAGGACTAGGGATACAGCTCTAGGTCACTCCACCGTCACCACCACCCTTTCTAGATCCCTAGGCAGCCTGGTCATCTGGTCAACCAGTTTTTTTATTTCTCCTGACAAAATCCTGACAAATTGGGAAACACATGGTCTTTGTTTCTGGTTCTCTCTACACATACTGCTCCAGGTGCCTGGTCACTGATTAATCTTAATCCTCACTTTAATTCTCAGCTATGGTTCCCAATTTCTGCTTTCCCAGCCTCATCTGGGGGAGCCATTCCTGAGCCCCCTCGTTAAGCCGCAGACACCCAGCTCAGAACCTCACTCTAGGAATTCATCTTTTTTCACATGCCTACTTTTGACCACTGGAGGGCAATGCTGGACCAGCCAAATTTCTTTAAGTGCTCTGTTCCTTCTTTGTCCCCACCTTGCCCTGTCATTGCAAGATGCAGCCTCTGGTCGGAAGCCAAAATCAAGGACCGTTGGAGCACCCCCGAGAGCAGCAGCACAGCCCGGCCTATTACAATGGCTCCCCCGCACTTGGGATCGTAGGAAGAGGCAGTTCATTGGAAAGTAGATATTGCTCCATTGGTGACATGATCTCCTGGGTAAGAAACTGAGAGGAGAACTTGCCTCATTGTGTCTTAACCAGGAACAATCTGTCTCTCTAACTAGGAGATAGAGTCTTACCTGTCTCTACCCACTCAGATGTAAGCTCCTTGAGGATAATGTCTTAGTAAGCTCTGTATTCCTGGCAATAAGCACAACGCTTGGCAGTAAGTGTTTGTTGAATGAATGGATGTATGCATGAATGCATACTTATGCACAAATTAGAATTGGCCATTTTCAGATTTGTTGCTGTTTTAACACCTAATCTTATAACACCTAAAGTTTAAGCCATCAGTTAGTTGCTGAGCATTCTCAGTCTTCAAGACCGCTAAGGTTAGTCAGGTTATTAATTAAAGCAGTGGTTGTCATTGTACAAATGTTATTTCAAACACCACTTTGAGAGTTCCAGATCTCTTGCTTTTAAGAAGTCCTTCCTTATATCACCCATGTGTCCTCAGACCTCATCAGCCTGTGGATTAAAAAATACAGACATTGTTTCATTAATATACAACTTACAATAATCTGCAGCCTTTATCATGGGAATATGGAGCATCCCTTCTGTCCCCCAGGGAATTTGTGGTAATTTCATCCCACAGTGGGTCCCCACAGGGCTCCACAACTCCACTGAACCAGAACTCCTCTTCAGGCCACCTTGTGTCATCTCCTGAGATTCTTCTCCAGGCTACTCTTTCCTCTACCCACACCCAATGGATCTCATGTCAGTGTGGACATAGCCTGCCCCCTTAATCATTCAGAGCACAACCAAATGTTTGAGGAGAGAAAGTGCACATTTTGAGACCCAAAACCCACCATGAGACTCTCCTTGTCTCCCCACAGGCTTCTACATAACAGGGATCAGTCAGTGCCCCCAGTAAAAATCTTCAGGCCTCCCCATATCTCCAAGTGCAGAGTCCAAGACTAGCTCCTTTTCTGCCCTGGGATGACTGACAATGGGAAAAATCATTTCCTCCCGAGAAGCTCTCCACCTGCCCTCCACCATCTCAAGTGGAGTCTAGCCTTCATGGTCCAATAAGGCAAACATGGCATTATTAGATCTTAGAATACCATGTAGGGCACCAATAGCCCTGATTAAATTCATATTTGGGGGAAAATATGACCCTAATTCTAACTAGAAAGACACCAATTAATTTTTCTTAACAGAACACCTACCATTTTAGTGTATAACATCTGTGTTTAGTTTTATGATGACTTCCTAATCGCCACAACGAGTGGATATTTGTTTCAGATGTGAATAAACTCATTTTCAACCTTAATCTAGTTTTCTCAACAAAAGAAGAGTGCTCTAAAGTTCTTCTAGAGTCTCTACTCCACTGATGGAACCCCAACACTCTCAGCAGTCTTCGAGGAGCAGTTCTCCTGTTAAAGGAAAAAGAAAGAAAGAAAAAGGAAAGTCCTCCTTTTATAAGATACTCCTTTTATAAAAATTTCTAATTTAAATTTCTCTCTACAGTTCAAATCAAGATCCTCAGAATACATAGTTCTCATCATTCTCATAAAAATGCTGTAAAACAAAGGATACTTTTCCTGAAAGCAAACAGAAATTGAAAAAAAATCCATTCTAAAATAGCACTTTTCTATCACTGTCTATGGGATCTGAGTTGATCACACAATAAGCATGTCCTACACTATGTTCTTTCTCAAGTTGTTTTCAGTGTGACTAAGGGACAGACCTCCAGGGTAGTATGTCTGCTCTATACCTTGAAAAAACCATAAGGAAATGTCCATAAGAGAGGAGATTGACAGTCAATACATAAGACTTGGGAGGCAAGGAGAGTCCCAGGGTTAGCTCACTGCATCAAATACAGACCCGCCTTGGGGCTCTGATTTCCAGGTCCAGATCTCCAGTGGGTAGAAAACACCTGAGGCCTTGATAGTAGGTCTGATGTCCAGGTTTTACATTGATGGCAGGCCACAGACCCTCCTGCCTTGTGATTTTGAAAAACTCAGAGTTTTTCCTGAGTTTTCAACCCACTGACACTCACCTTGTCCCAGGTGAGAAGTGTCTGAGATTGTTTCCCTTGAAATCATAGTCCTTTCTTACAGCTCCAACACCAAGGATCCCTGGTTATCAGGGGGTAGGTTTGATTTTTCATGCTGCTGTGGCATGTAGGAAATCTTGTTCAGTCCCTCCAAACCACACACATTGGGTTTCTCCCTGGGGAGATGGTGATACTATACCACCTTATCGAACACCGAAGACCCCAATAAGGACTGTGGACCCCAAATATTGCCAGTATAGGACTCAAGTCCTTTATTACATTCACCAGAAATGATCCAACCAGAAAAGTTTTCTTTCAAGTTCTGTTCAGGGGTGCAGGGGAGACAGTACCTTGGACAGAGCACATTGGCAGCCCCTTGAAAATCAACTCCCTAGGAAATCTATCTTTTCCTCAGGCATATGGACCTTCCTGAAGGCAGTGAGAGAATGGGAAGGGCGTGCATTTTCCAAAGGGAGACATATACATATAACTCATATCACTAATTTCTAAAGTCAGACCGTGAGAAGTGTTGGTCAGAGTACAATGCACAGTTGCCCAAAGGAGGGAGAGATTAGTTTGGTTCAGAAGGACTGGGAAAGGCTCCCTGGTGGAAGTTATAGTGGAACTGACTTAAAGGATGAAGTATTTAGACCAATGAAGGGACCAGAGCAGGACATGGCAAGCAGAAGGAGCGCAGCTGGATCAAGTCAGGAAAGTGCCATAAAACCATGTTTGGGGAACAGTGTCCACTCTGTGGGAATGAGTACATTGGCTGGGACAGAAAAGTGGCTGGAGTAGTAGGGTGTGGCATGATTGAGAAAGGTCTTGTGAACCAGGCTAAGGGATTTGGATTTTGTCCTGTAAGAAGTGGGCAGAAATCAGAGGTATCTAAGAGTAAATGTGCTTGGAAAATGTTTAGAATGATCACCATGGATGGGAAGATTGGTTCTGAGACTGAAAGCAGTGAGATCAGATACAGAGTTAATGTGAAAACTGAGGTGGACAATGAGCAGGATCAGAAATAAAGACCTGGAAAAAGGAGACAGATTCAGAAGACACTTCAAAAGTGATGAATGATATGTAGGCATAAAAAAGAAGGAAGAGATGGCCTCTTCCTGGCATCCTGGTTGTGTGTTCGTTCCCATGTTGCAAGGCCTTGCTGTTAAAAATTAATCCTTACTCATTTTTTTAATATGTTAAGGCTTAAGGTGTCAATCCCCCTAGGAATATTTTTATGTTTCTGTGGCCTGAAGGATTAATCTCCAAAGGCAGAATTTCAGGCACTAATGGAGGAGATTTGGGGGCAAGGGTTTTCATCGGCACCTCAAAACTCATTACATAATTGACTGCCCACTCCTCTTATTTATAAATTCAGTTGTGTGAATGAGCTCCCAACAACTGTGCCTGAGACCATTTGATTACTGTTTGAATTTGTAATCTGAGCTGAATATCTTCTATGCTTTTTCTTCTCTGAATTATCTTTTCTCCTCTCTCTTCAGGTTGGTGTAAGGAGGCCCAGATCCAGAGAAAGTCTGCCATAAGATCTTGACCTCCCCATCCACTTAGAATCCCTTTCCAGTAAAATGGCTTTGGGTGTGATATTCCCACCATGATCAGGCACAGCATTCCTTGGTGAGCCTGTCTAGGGCCACCATGCAGCACACATACATGTTCCCAACCAGCTCCACTGTCCCAAACATCATTCTTATTGCTGTGGCCAAGCCTCTGGAGGACTCCGGGGTGCCCCTGTCACACTGCTTGCTCTGATGCAGGTATACCTTCAGCCGTGCCACCAGCCCTCCACCTCCACACGTCTGTGTGTCTATGTGGCCACAGCTGTCTCCAGCTCTCTTCTGAGTAACTGTAAATCCAGACAATCTGGGATGAGTTTTCCTTATTTCGTTGTCCATTGTCCTGTTATCCCTTAAAGTTATTTGTGAGAGTATCTTTCAGAAAGATGAGTAGTCTTGGAAAAGAGAGAAGGAAAGAGATGAGGTAAGGTAGAAGCTGAGGTGGGAGTAAAGTCTTTGAAAAAGGCATTAAAAGAGAAATAATCCTTGACCTCCATCAGCCTGACTCTCAAAATAATATTGGCCCTTTAGTTATCCCAAATTAAAATTTCCTGGCCCTGCAGTCACTGTGTACACAATGAAAAGGAAACCATCACAGAAGATGCAGTTATCCTCACAGTGGGAACAATGGCAACCAAGCTGATTCTGCTCCAAGAATAGTCTGAAAACAGTGCTAAGTCAGGAACTCCAAAACTTTGGATTATCAACAAATAGAATGATTTCTTGAAGGCAGACTCATTATAAAGAAAGGTAGGCAGAAAAGGAACACTCTGAGTCTTGGATTGGGCATGGGTTGCCAGGGAAAATTCCAGTCTGCGCTCCTGCGTGGTCAGCTCACAGCCAGCTGTGTTGACTGGGAGAAAGCCCTGCCCAGATATGTGCAGACCCCAGAAGGCCCTCCACCCCACCCCTGCCCAGCTTTATGTATACTATCTGGTGGGCTGTACCTCTTTCTCTTGCCTGAAGTTAAACATCATCGCCAGACTTCAGACTCCACAATGACAGATATTTTCCTTGGTTTTTGCTTGCATTGTATCCTCAGGACTCAGCAGAAAGCTTGTATACAGATGGCACTCAATAAATACTTGGTGAATGAATGGTTTATTGATTAATCTATTAAATAAAAATGAACAGATTACTTCCTCCCTGTCTGATTTCTGAAGAGTGAGTTCCAGCACCAGAAACTGCCCAATAAGCAACAGAAACCATAATGCATTCAGGAAAATGACTGTTCCTGGCTTTCCTCACCCTTCTATGCACCTTAGATTCTTGAAACTCAGGAACAAGGACCCAAGAGATCATGACCCCAAATATCTTTCAACAAAAGACTATCTCCCTAGTTGTTTCCTTTCAGAGAATAAGCCTCTTGGGGCTGATAAGGGAATGACACCATATGCTGAAAACAGAGGCCCCGAGGGGCGGAGGGGCAGCAGAGCCTCCTTTGAAGGGGCCTGTTGGATTGCTGCCTTTGAACAAATCTGAGTGTGTCTTTCGATAGCACAAGCACCAACCAACCCCAAGGACCTCTTTCCTTTATTGCTTCAGCAATGAAGCAGCCACATGGCTGTGGCAGATAAGGTGGTCTGAGTGCATTGTGCATGCAAAGTAGGCTTCGTGGTAAACAGCACTGAGAAGAACTGCAGACGTGCCATGTACCGACTTCTCTGCATTGTGCTGCCCTTCCTCTGTAAGTGGCTCCCAGGTAAACGGGTACAGTTTCCCATCACTTCTCTTTTCTCATTTCCTATCCTTTTTTCTTTGCCAGATAGCTCCTGTGGGTCTAAAATTACACAATCTTCCGACATGGTCGCCATGATTGGGACAGATGTGAAGTTCCAATGCCAACATAACATTCCTGATGGGAATTATGACTATGTGTCCTGGTACCCGCAGAGAGCTAACCAAAGGCTCACCTATATCTACCATGCCTTTCGAGGCATCATGAAATTGGAGCATTACCTATTGTCTGTGGATAGAGAGTTGTCCTCTAGTACCTTAACCATTAAGCATGTGCAGCCAAGAGACAAAGCCATTTACTACTGTGCACTATGGTCACCATGATGCATGCTGTATACCACACACAACAAAAACTGTAAACCTCAAGCAAGCTCAACACAGGAAATTCAGAGGGTCATTCAACAAGACAGAGGGTGTTCAGTGCCATCTTGAACTTCCCCTACTCATTCCTCAATTCATGCATTCAAAACTAAGGTGCCCTTGTGGTTTACAAACTGATGTCTTAGGTGCTGTGGGGATAGGAAAATATGAAACAAGCACTTCTCAAATAATAAAATGTATTTAGCAAGCAGCGCCTCCTCACCTTTATCTTGCTAAACCATAAGAAGTGAAAATTAAATCCTGATGATTACTTGAATCTTTGACCTGAAAAATAAAAGCACAGCCCCTGATACCCAGAGTGACAAATGAATTGGACACACATACAAAATCAAAGCCAACAACTAACATCTTAATCACAGACCCTTGAAAATCTACCAGCATTTCTAAAAGCCTAAAAAAATGTTAAATATCTATATATACATACATAAAAGCCTAGTAAATCAGATAAATAGCTAGATAGACAGACAGGCAGATAGATGTAGAGTAGGTGGTATAGTACCAATGATTGAGCTCAAGTTTAGACTTGGAAGCCAGACTTCTTGAATTTTGAATCCCAGACCTGCCACCTACCGACTCACTAGCATATGACCTTGGGCAAATTACTTCATGCCCTGCTTTCCTCACCTATAAAACAGTAATAACAATAATACATACCTTAGAGGATTGTTGCAAGAATTAAGTAAACTATTACATGTAATTCACTTACAGCGATGCTTGGCACATAAGAAGTACTCAGTAAGTATTAGCTACTCATTGTTGATGGTGATGATATCATGATGATTACTACTATATATCCACATCTTTACTTTTGATCTGGGTTAGGCTTTTAGGAACTTGTGGATAAGAAATAAGTCAAGCTCTTAGACAATTAAATGTTCTTTTATACGTTAGTATCCCATCTAGTAAGAACTAAATATCAACGGAAATTCAGAGAAATACAATTCAAAAGACATCAGGACCTTTTTCCCTGAATGCTAATAAATTATTAAGGGTTTCCTACATAGAAAAAAATAAAACCAGAGGAAAGTAATTTCTGCTTGACCCTCATAAAATAAACAAGTATAGACTTTATGAGATATTATAATACAACAGCAGCCCCACTCATTAAATGGGTAGTGGAATAACTTATAAATGTAGAGGCAGAAATAAAATTAAAGTCGTTTATGAACATAATTATAAATAAAGAATTAGTTCTATCAACATAACAGGCATATTACATGTCCTGAAAAAGTTTCCACATCCAAGAAGATTACAAATTAAGTCCAAGTGCACCTGACCTTATGGCATCCTTAAAAACTGTCAAATGAAGATCATTCCAAGATTTCAGAAGTGCATAGGCTCTACAAAAAGACATCCACATTGGCCTCTGCTTATTCAAGGAACCACCCATGAAAACTTCTTGGTGTGAACTGCTGAGCTGAGAATAGGGAGTCGGTAGGACTGTCTTCTCTATTTTCTCTTCTGAAGATGCAAGGTCTCCTGCTGCTTCAGATCCCGTGTTTATTCATCAGTGGAAATGTTAATCCCCTGCTGTCTTGCTGGCTTTCTCATTTGCAGCCAACATATGGGCTCATCAGCACTGGTGCCCCCTAAGAACAGCCCTTCAAGGGCACGGAATCACACAAAACTGGAGGCTTTTCTTGGGATAAAGAACTGGAGAAGGACTCTGCAAAATTTGGCTTTGGGGATCAGATTTCAAAGTCTTAACCCTGATAGGGAAAGCACAGACCCAGAGAGTGTTTGGTGAGTGAGTGAGTCACTTTCTCCCCGGGTGGGTGGGGGGTGGAGGGGTGCTCTTCCCGGGGGCATCTTGGGGGTTGTTTGTGACACACTCCCAGAATTGCTGAATGTTAAAGTGGAAGACTCAGCTTTCCTAAAGGACACTTACAACTCTAGTAACTGCTGTATTCTCTGCCAGTAAGAAACTATTTAGTAATTCCTCCCCCAGAGCCAAAGTTCAAAGACCAATGCCATGTCACAGGCAATAGGGAAATGGGAGATTTTGTGTGACTCTATCTGCTACCCAGGTCTCTGATTCTGCCATGCTAACAGTCTCAGTAAGAGAAATAATCTTTCTTCCTTTTCAAAATCCACTACCATCAAAGGTAAAGGGAAGTCTGGATGAAGAAGAACAGTCATTAGACAACTATGCATTGACTGGAGAGTACTGTCCAAGGGCAGGTTTCCTGGTAGTGATCCACAGGAACCAAAACATAAACTGTGGTGGTGCTGATGGTATATTTGAGAGTATCTGTCCCAACCACCTCATCATTTGACTGGAAGCCTTCCAATCTCCCCCTGTGATCCTTGAAGGACAGTCGTAGAAGAAAAGGTGAGCAGGAAGGTTAAACTACTTAACAAGTGCTCATCAAGTGTCCATAAGTCTCAGAGTATAGAATTGGCATGGTTCATTTTTTATTCAACAGTATATATTGAGTGTCTACTAGATGCCAGGCACCATACCAAGAGCCAAGGATAACAACGCAAGTAGTACAAGCTTTCTGCCATTCTGGAGTTCACGCTATAATGGGGCTTACAGCCTAATAGACAAGCCAAATCAGACATACATGGGAGCAAAAAAATACTTGGTTGTAATAATTATGGGAGTGTTCCAGGAAGAAAGAACAGACTGGAATTAGGACCTTTACATTTTGGAATGAGTTGAGCGATGGGAGCCAGGCAAATATCCTAAAAGAACTGAGCTGAGACTAAATATGGAAAAGTTTATTTATTTACATCCCAAAGTCCCAAGTCAGTAACAGAAGCAGAATTACCACACAAAAAAGTCCCAACTTGCCTCTCTGCTATTTTGCCTGGCATCTGCTTCATTCAGTGCCACACAGCTGGGTAAGTGAGTTGCAGATGGAATATTGGCAGCCAAAATCTTTTTAGAGACAAGTGACACCGTGATTTTCCTTGACACCGATTGAAATTCTTCGCTAATTTCCAAAAATATCTTATGTTTGCTTTAAAACAACCAGTGGGGCCCAAACATTTCAGTAAAAACAAATCAGAGAAACAAAGTAATCCCAGACATCTCAGCATTCGGAGCCCAGATCAGTCAGACCGAGAAGAACCACTTACTGAAGGCCGTCCCGGGACACCAGGCAGCTGAGATCCTGACCAAGAGAAATAGAAATGCAGTCTCTTCTCTTTTCATTCACCTCCATTCCTGCTCTTCAGTTGCTTGTCCAACAAACCTGGTGCCAGAGCAGAGAACCCAGAGAGCAAAGACAGCAACTAGAAAGAAGGCAAACAGCTGATAAGTGCCATGCCTAAACAGAGATAAACTGTGGGCACACACCAGAGCCTGACATCACACCGTTACTAAAGCTTGATGTGAGAAGTCTGTGAGTCAGAGATAAAGTAAAGAAAGGGCTTTCATTCACTAAATTTATCTCTTTTTTCACCCAAAGAATTCAAAGAGGGTGGGGAGAGAGTAGGTGTGCTCTCAAATCAAAAGCAAACTAGATCCTGAAACTTCCAATTAGAAGGAAGTCAGAAGTTGTGATGCCCTCTCCCACTGATATTTGAGTGATCCTGCGGATATATGTTTGATACCAAAAACCCAGAGTGGCCAAAGATCATCAGAGAGAATGGCACTAGGCTTGGGCACCTAGTAGCACGTGTGGGTTTATTTGATTTGACCTTGGGATCTTTTCACTTCTTCAAGTCCTCCTATTCTGTCTTCATCCTAGACGGACAAAGAAGACTGGAGCTGTAACATATATGTGGCCTCCATTCTTAGCTGCCAGAGACAGTCCTTCGCCTAAGGGCAAAGAAGTTATGGACACTGCCTATTCTTCTCTAACGGCTTCATTCAGCTCATCCATTCATCTATCCAAAGTCCTACAGACAGCCTGACATAACTCAGCTGACACTTCCTTCTCCCAGAGGAAGGTTCTACACCAGGCTTGAAATTACAAGCTCTGTGTCTCCCCTGGTGACTATGGCTTAGTTAGGGAGCTATGACTAGGTCACTAACCCAAACATGGCAAAGCAGAAGAGATGAGGCAAAGAAACCAACATCTGTGGTGGGCTTACAGACATGTGCCAGGCACAGGGACAAGTGCTTTACATGTGTTCTCTCATTTCAACCTCACAACATCCGTGCAAGGCAACTACAATTACCCTATTTGCAGATGAGGAAATCAAGACTCAGAGATATAACTTGCCTAGCTTCTAGTAAGTTGCAAAGTAATATTCAAAACCCAAAGCTATTGGACATGCTAAGCCAATGCTCCTTTTGCATATAGATGATGTGGGTAGTGATACCACCTAAGCACCAATGGGTAATGTCAGAATGTTAGCCACAAGCAATTCCAAGCAGGTTCTAGCCAAGTAGGAGCTATCCTGCTGCTGCAGAGTACTCATCTCTCCCTAGATCTACAACAGTGGGTAGCAGATCTGGCTTCCCAGGTTTGGGCATGTGTTGCTGGCAAATCCTTTCCTAATCCCAACCTTCACTAGATGAGCAACTCACAAGGCAACTTGAGCATCAGGAGGCTCCAGACAAATCCTGCTTGGTTTAGCAAATATCTGCTGAGAGCCTAATATTGACAAGCTCTGTGCTGGGTACTGAGAATGCAAATATAAGTAAGATATAATCTCTATTCTAAAGAATCTTAAAGTCCAATACAGAAAACAAACAAATTATCAGATAATTATAATAAAGTTGATAAGTGCCATGACCCGACAGGTTCAGGGAGCCCCAGGGGAACGCCTCCCTCAGGTGGGTGTGAGGAGGGGAGGAAAAGGAAATGGTGGTTATTCCAGGAAGAAAGAGTAGCCAGTGCAAAAACTGGGTATATGAGGACTATAATACATCTTTGAAGCTGTAAGTATTTTTGTGCAGCTGAAATACTGAATGCAAGTGGGGAAATGGCCAAAAGTGAGACTGGAGAAGGAAGCAGATCAGGAGATCAAATGACCATGTCATAGGATCTTCACATTCCCCTAAAGGCCAAGGAGAGCTAGAAAGGAGTTTCAGCAGAGGTGTGACCTGATCCCCTTTGTTCTGAAGAAGAATCAGTATGGTGGCTGCTTGGAGAATGGATGAAAAGGAGGAGAGCCTGGAAACAGGAAGTCCTCTTGGAACAATAGAACAATAGCTGGCAGCAGCGGAAGAATGCTCAGACTGAGGCAGAGGTGGCAGAGGCCAGAGGCGAAGGGACCAGCACAGGAGCTACATGGAGGCAGAATGAGCATAACTTGGAGGCTGGGTTGCTCCTGCCTGTCATTGTGCCTTTACTCCTGCAGTTCTGTCTCCTGGGGTTGTCCCTTCAGATGCGTAGTCTGACAAAGTGCTACCCAACTCTCACGGCCCAGTCTAGGGTTACCTCTTCTGAGCATCCCAAGCAGAAGCAGCTCTTTCCTCCATGCTCCTAGAACACTTTGCATCTACCTCTTTTATAGCACTTAACACTCCTTTGTAATTGCTCTATGTTTGTCTCCTGAAAAACTGAGCACTTTGAAGGCAGGGTCATGTCTTGTTCCCCTTTAGGTCTTCCAAATAGTATCTGGCCTGCAATAGATAGTCCACGTTTGTTGAATAAACAGCCTAACCTATGACCTTGCAAGCCTGTCACACCTCTTTCTGAGGAAGTGACTAACATCAAACCACCTTTATAATGGGCAAAACTTCTCATGGGCAGACAGCAGCTGATCCGGGCCGCCAGGGAGCACTAGCATACCAAAGAGTTGCCCCCTGTGAAGCCATGTTGTGGACCTGTCCCCTTTTCCACTTTGTCATCCTCTGTGCAGGTAAGGACAAGCCACTGGGCCTTTTAATCTTACTAAAATGTGCAGCAGGAACTATTTTCTGGGGGGTTAAAGGGAGACCCATTGCTGAGCATGGCTCTGACACTCCATCCTCTTGGGGTAGAGTTCCTCACAGCCTCTTTAACTTTGGGCTTTCCCTTTCAGGGGTTTCAGTGGATATAACTTTGGAACCAGACACCGACACTCTGACTGTTCTAGCTGGGGAAGCTGCCACCTTCCGTTGCAACATAACAGGAGGGGACTTGAACAACTATCGAATGAGCTGGTACAAGAAGAATGAAGATAACTCTCTGACCTTAGTATACAGACCAAGGAACAATTCTAATGACCATTTATATGACTTAAGGAATAATTTCAAAGGGAATATCAGCACTTTGAAACGTCAATATATACTTGACATTCAAAAAGCAACAACAAAAGATGTTGGGACATACTACTGTGGGTCTGATACCCACAGTGCTACAGCTCTGCTTCTGATCACCTCAGAACCCCCAGGGTCAAACTGAGGCAGCAAATCCAATTAGAGACCACACTTAGCTAAAATGTGCACCACACCTGAGATGAGACCCCCTGATAACATCACCAGTAACATCTGATAAGAGAGACAGGAACTGAGTTGGGGCAAGGCCTTTATCTTTGCAGTTCATTGAGATGGGCCTTCTTTATCAGTCAGAGGGGGCAGAAAAGGCTGTTAGGGCTTGTGTGGAGAGATCTAGGGGGCCCTGCACCTGTCTCTCCAGACTCCTGAGAAAAGGTTGAAAAAACAACCTTCAGTGCTGAGAAGGCCTCTCATTGTGGAGGCAGGCTGAGATGAACAGAATTTCTACTATTGTGAGTGCTGTAGCTCATCCCCAGAGTCTTTATTGTGAAAGTGTTCATGTGCATAAACTAGATAAAGCAAGGATGGCTTTCCATTACCATCCTAATCAAAATTTCCAAAGCTATTAGAGATAGCTTTAACTCTTACCCTGTGAAGAAGGGTGAACAGAGTCTTTTTCTGAAATGCTCCTATAACTCTTTCAGGAATTGAATGCTTTACATCCTCCTTTAGCTAGAGAGGAGTCTGGGGGATCCACGGGGATGGGCAAGGAAGGGTAATGCACAGGCTTCCTTCATGCCAGTTGCTGAGAAAGATCTTGGAGACAAATACTTGTGGGAATGTGGGATTTCTGAGGTGGCCATGAATCAACTGCATCAAAAAAATAGATCCCCAAGTCCCAAGTTGAAATGTGTCAGCCTACAGGGAGTCAAGGCCTGGAGGAATCTACTGAGGAAGACGATAAGCAGGAGGGCTTGAAGATACAAACATTTAATAATCATCAAGGGAGCGCTTTTATCCTGTTGGCTTTAGTAGCCAACACTTTGTTTCTCTGCTCTAGTATCTATCATCTGGAATCTTCTCTCCACATAAGGTGAAAACTCAGGCATTAGGATGCAGAGGAGACATGAGTGTGAGAACAACAGCTCTCCTGATAGATATCCCTAGTTGATATCCCTTCCAATGTACTATTCTCTTCATCATGCATTTATTTATAGGGCACATATTGTATTTATAATACTGGGATAGGTCATGGAATGGAAACAGTTCTAAGTCAAATTCTAAGTCTATTCTCATCAATGTGTTTACAATTTATTTTAAAGACAGCATTAGAAATTACAGTTAAAGATTACAAATGAATACAAGAAAGACCATGCTGTCTAACAATGAGTGCTACTGACTTCATATGCAGTGCTCTAGGAGTTCATGAAAGGACAATAACTGTGAGAAAAGTTTCTTAGAACAGTTAAGGCTTAAAAGAAATGGGGGTTGGATAAGTGAGAAGGAGGAGGAAGGATATTTCAAGGTAAGTGTACCAGTTATCTGTTGGTACATAACAAATTACCACAAAATTTGGAGGCTCAGAACACTTGTTATTTCACAGTTTCTATGGGTGAAGAATCCAAATGTGGTATAGCTGGGCACTCTGGTTTAGGGTGTCCCAACAGGCTGCAATCAAGGTGTTGGCTGGGGCTGCAGTCATCTCAAGCATCGACTAGAAGAGAATCCACTTCCAAGCTCACTCGTGTGGATGTTGGCAGGTGTTGAGTCCTCATGTAGACATCTCCATAGGGCTCCCTGTAACATGGCAGCATGCTTCCCAATAGCAAGGACTTTGAGGGAGAGAGGGTATCCAAGATGGAAGTCACAGTCTTTTTATAACCTAATCTTGGAAGTGACATCCCATCGCTTCTGCCATAATCTCTTCAGTAAAAATGAGTCAGTAACTGCAGCCCACACTCAAGGGGAGGGGATTACATGAGAGCATGAATGCCAGGAGGTGGGGATCATTGTGGACCATCTTAGAGGCCGCTTACCACAGGGAATTAACGTAGAAGAGCAAGGGAAGAAAACTCTGGTTAAGGCCAACTTGCTTAGAGACCCCTGGCTACAAGGCTAAAGAGATTTTATTTTATCTTATAAGTCAGTATTTCTCAAATTCATTGTGCATGCAAAGCACCTGGAGAGATGATTTCCAATCAGATTCTTGAGCCTAGGCTGCAAAGATTTTAATTCAGTCTATCTGGGGTCAGGCCCGGGAAAATGTATTTATAACACGTATCTGAGTGATTCTGATGCAGGTGGTCTAAGGACATGTTTTGAGAAATTCCGCCATAAGCAGCAGAAGGACTGTTGGTTTTTTAGTACAAGGAAGACGTGCCTGGATTACAGAGAAATGGACATTAGATGGGATCAAGCCATCTCTTGAACGATGGTTCTCAATTCCAACTGCACATTTGAATCACTTGGGGAAATTCCTTGCAAATACTCATGTCTGGAGTAGTCCTCAAATTAAATCCCCAGAGATTTTGATTGAATTGGTGTGGGCATGGAGCTCTGGCTTCCTAAGTAATTCAACCTCCCTCCCCCGCCCTCTCCTCTTCCCGTCTCGGGTCTAAAACCTTGCTATTCCAAGTGTGAGCTCCAGATAGAGAGCATCGTCATCACCTGAAACTTTGTCAGAACGCAGAATCTCATGTACCACCCTAGATCTAGTGAATCAGAATCTGCATTTTAACAAGATTCTCCAAGTGAGTTTATATGCATATTAAAATTTAAGAAGCACTGGTGTGGGGGCCTGCCTAGTGGCGCATTGGTTAAGTGCACACGCTCCACTTCGGCTGCCCAGGGTTGGTAGGTTCGGATCCCTGGCACACACCGATGCACCGCTTGTCAAGCCATGCCGTGGCGGTGTCCCATATAAAGTAGAGGAAGATCAGCACAGACGTTAACCCAGGGCCAATCTTTCTCAGCAAAAAGAGGAGGATTGGCATTGGATGTTAGTTCAGGGCTGTTCTTCCTCACAAAAAAAAAAAAAAAAAAAAAAAAGAAGCACCCGTGTAGGGAACCCATCATTATTGAAAAATTTCATGGAGGTAGAGAAATATAAATCAGGTTTTCCCAAATGCCACCCAAGAATCCATATTTGTAAAAAGTTCTCGAGGGGATTCTGATGTGCAGCCAGGTGTAAGACTCACAATAAGCAATCAGTCACCACCAAATCAGGTTACAGGTTATTTGTGTTGCTAATATAATAAATATTCTCATTGATGTGCTGTTGTGTCCTTGTATGCTCCTTGGAATAAGGTATTACATAAATTCTAGGTATGACCATTTCTCATTCTTCCACAAGCAGATTAGGAAATGAATTAATATTTATTGAGTCAACGTACTTTTTATCATACCATGTGACCTTTATAGATTATCCACTACAACCCAGGACCTTGTGCCACACACCTTCAACTCAAGATCAAGCCAGAAAAATTAACATGAATCACTAGTATCTGATTAAGTCTGCCTGGGAAGAAAAGGGAATGGCGATGAAAGCGTGCATCTCTAGTTGTCCCTTCCTCCTGCAGGGTGAATGAGAACATGAAGTTCTGGCCCATGTTGTGGTGGGGCAACTCAGAATCTGAGATGGGCATGCGGTGAGCCTGAAAAATAGTGCCTGGAGCCAAGGAAGAAGGACACCTTGGGGGAAAATAACCAGATTGCCCAAAAGCAATCTGAGAGAATCTAGGCACAAAACAATGAAAAAAGAAACCAGACAAGAATTAAAATTAAAGACTTAAAGAAATTCTCTGAGCATCACAGGAGGTAATTGAGAAAACCATTTATATAATATCTGAAGCTTCAGACTTAGGTGAAGATAGAGCCACCAAAGACCCTAGCATATTATGGACATGGACCAAGTGTTTCTGCAGAAATCCCAAAGCCAATGAATGACATGAATGCCAGCTAATATTTTTGTATTGTCCGTGTTCTTCCCTACTGCATTGGTAAAGGCAATTGAGAGTTGGCTAAATTCATGTTATTGTAGTCCCCATTTTCCTGCTTTCTGTGATTTTTATCCATCATGAAAAGGGCTCACTTGAAAGAGTTCAGAGCAGCGAAGAGAAATCCCAGAGAGTGTCTGCCCATCCTCTAAAAAAGTCTTTGAGTTCAGCTGCTGGGATGTGGTAACAGGCATGCCACTTCCACCGGGCTCCCAAACAAAGGAGTCCTTAGGCATCCTGTGTGGCTGGAAACAGAAGACATGACTGTTGATAGGCAGCAAGAATGAGGTACTTTGTGTCCAGGAATAGTGCCATCGACTGGCTGCACTTACAGCCAGGTCATCCAACATCTTGGAACCATAGTATGAAGTGATAGGCAAGAGAAAAAAAGGAATTGGAGTACACCTCTTCCCTTGCATCAGAGGAGGCCACAGACAGCCATGGAAGAGAATGTAATTTTTTTAATGTTTATTTATCTATTTTTTATTTATTTATTTATTTATTTATTTATTTATTTATTTATTTATTTTGCTGAGGAAAATTCCCCCTGAGCTAAAATCTGTTGCCAATCTTCCTCTTTTTGCTTGAGGAAGATACACTCTGAGCTCACATCTGTGCCAGTCTTCCTCAATTTTCCCCTGCAGCATGGCCACCAACGAGTGGTGTAGGTCCAGGCCCAGGAACCAAACCCAGGCCACTGAAGCAGAGCACTCCAAACTTAACCACTAGGCTATGGGGCAGGCCCAAGAGGGAGAATGTAATTTTTATCATACGTTGTTTATTCTGAAGGTGTCACAACCTTGAAGAGGTTACTCAATATAGCAACCTGAAAGCGTCCAGGGGGTATATAGTTAGGGTTCAAGTAAGGAAATGGACTCAAGGAAATCCAAGCTGTGACCTTCATTCTGAACAATGAAGGTATTAAACAGAAAATTAGAATAATTGAATTTGAAAGCCAGAAGAGATCTTAAAGGTCAAGCAGGAATCCCTCCATTCAATTTACATGTTCATTAAATATTGATTGAATAAATGATCATTGAGTCTCATTTCAAATATTTTCAGTGACAGTCCTTATTTTTAAAAATTACTTTTTATACCAAATAGAAGTCCACTTCCCCATAACTTCACTTGTTGGTATTCATTGCACATCTGGAGCAACACAGACTAAGTTCTACCTTCATATTTTCAAATATTTCAAGACAGCTATCATGTCCACCTCCCAAGCCCTTATTTCCCTACACAATACCCTCAACCATGCCTCATGACTGTCTCATATGTTTTAAACTCCTCAAGAGAAGCATCTATGTTCAATATGTTTTTCTGTTCCATACAATTCTCAATACTGTGACTAGCATCTAGTGGGAAGTCAATAAATATGAATTGAATACATGCATTAATATTTATGTGTCCACTTGACTGTTCAACATGTCCACTTAGATGTTACAAAAGTACTTCAACTCAACTCCAAGACTTAAATAAAGATCTTCCTTCCAAATATGGTCCTTTCCTCAAGTTCTCTGTCTCAGTGAATAACATTATCATCTCCAGTCCCTGTATATCTCTCCATCTTCCACTACCAACACCTTGATCCAAACTACCATTTTCTCCTTTGAATCATTTCACTATCCTTTTGAATGAGCTAGCTGGTCTCTGGGACTCTCCAATATGTCCTCCCCAGAGCAGCCAGTGTGATCTCTTCAAAACACAAATATGATCATATCATATCCCTGATTTAAAATCCTTCAATGACTTCCCATTGCTTATAGGCAAAAGACCAAAATCCTTAAAGTGGCCTCTAAAACCCTGCACAGTCTGACCCCTTCTCACCTCCACTGCCAGTACTTCTTACCTCTCTCCATTTTCTATGCTCCTGACAAACTGGCCTTCTTCCAGTTGCTTGAATGTACCAGGTGCCCTCCCACCCCAGAGTCTTTGTACATATTATTACCTCTCTATGGAACACTTCTCCTATCTCCTCATCACCTATTTAACTCCTCCTCATCTTTTGGATCAAAGTTTATACATCATTTCCTCAGAGACGTCTTGAGATCTCCCAGCAAGTTCAGATTTTTGTTTTTGGTTTTTTTAATATGCTTTCATACATCAGTTTGTAATAATATTTAATTAATTTGATTAATGTCTATTTTCTCACTAGTTTATAATCTCTGGAATATCAAAAGACTATATCTGCTTTTGCTTATCATTGAACCTGACAAATCTAATAAATATATTTGTATGACTAAATGAATGACTCTCCTAGATCCTAGGATTTCCCAGAATTTGGTAATCATCACTGACTCTGGGCTGCAGTTGGGTCCTAAGCCTTGCTATATTCTCACTTTTGAGTGGTCTTGGAAATCCCAGAGTCACCCTGAGCTAGAGGCCAAGGGTTTTCTGAGAGACCAATGATTTCCACCCATACTCTAGTTGTCTGACATACTCAAAAGCCCATTTTTGGGCACACAGGACAGCTTAGAAGGTCAGAGTACCCTCCATATTTCTGAGCCAGTTCCCACATAGGGACCTGGGACAGGTAAGCAAAACCCACCCAGAGAGTCTGGCCAGCTATGAGGAAATCAGAGGGGCCGACATGATTATTATTTTCTCAGTGACTCCTGGCTAGGCTTATGATAAGCCTTTTGGTTTGAATATTTCCACAGATGTGTTATTAAAATACACAAGTCTATAATTACGGGATGCATATCCTCATCCCTCAAATATGTACTGAGCACGTACAATATTCCTGGTGCTGTGCCACATGCTGAGTTGCACGAACGACCAAATCTCAACCCCCATCCTCAAGGTTCTCTTTCTAGTGGGAGAAATAGACGTGAAAATAGAGATTTATTGACAGAGAAAGAAGCAAACAGCTGTGAGAACATAGAGAAGGAAATGACGGCCGAGAGCTGGGGAAAGCTTCTCAGAGGAGGTGACGTGAGCTCATAACAGAGAAAAAACTTGCTTCCCTGAGGTATTGTACGATTGGAGTTACCTTAAGATGATCCAGGAAGGAAGATGAGCCTCCTTAACAGTTACACACATGCATGTGCATGCGCACACTCACACACACACTCCTTTGGTTATGATGCTCTCAGTTTAATCAAATAAACAAATAAACTGAAAACTGATGGAAAAATACTGAACCTAGACTAGACACAATCAGTCTCTTTTTGTGGGGAAGCTAATGTCTATCAGAGCTTTCATGAGGGCTCCTTAACCACAGATGTAGCAAATTCCCTACCAAGTAAAGTTTAGAGGCTGCTGTTGTACACACCAAAAACAGACCAGCTAAATGGTAATGGTATGGGTTAAGCAGGTAAGGAATTAAGATAAACAAAGAGGAATAGGAGAGGGAAAGAAGAACATTATTTCCTTGGATAATGATCACTCCCTTTAACTTTTTGTTCTTATTAAGGAACACTTCCAAAAGTGGAATATCCCAGAATTTGGTGCTGCTGGGCACTGACCTCCTCCCTACTCCGCTAACGGGAACTGTGAGGAAATCTGGAGAGTATTAAGAAAGTAACGTGCTCTACAAGGAGGCAAATAATGCTGGTGGGACTGGCCATGAACTTTCATTTCTGTGTGTTCTTTGATTTCATTTGGCTTGAAATATTAAGATTTCTTCCCAAATATGCCAGCACCTTATAGCCTATACTAAATCTATAAATCTTTATCTAGGCTGATTGAGTTGTTTCAGTTCATAAAGTTGTTTTCAGTCAGAGCAACAGTACAACTTTTCTCCTGTGAAGCATAAAAAATTCAGCTATAGACTGAGCTTTTCTCTTTTCTCCTTCTCCTCTGTCTCTCTTCTAGGAGCTCTGGAAAGAAACAGCTATCATGTTCGTATCAGCCTTCCATGTTTTTCTCTTTGAATTAGTCATCTCTGCTGTGGTAACAATGGCTTAAAACAATGGCATAAAACAATGAACATTTACTTTTTGCTCCTGCTTTTACTACAGGTTGGTGGCTACAGGGTGGCTGCTAAGCTCTGCTCCTTGTGTCTTCCCATTCCAGAACCCAGGCTGAAACATAACTCACTATTTGGGACACATCGTTCTCATGGCAGAGGAGAAAGAACAAAAGAGCTGCTGGCAGAAATTCCAGGTGCTCCTTGAAGCATCTGCTCAGGCATGGCATACATTATGTCCACTCACATTCATTGGCCAAAGCCCTTCCACGGCCAAGACCAAAATCAACTGGTCAGGGACTCGCACGCCTCCAGCAGAAGGCACTGTAAGAGACGCAGCAACAGGCAGGAACTGACAATCCTCTCACATGGAAGGGGGGATCAATTACTGCAGAATAATAACGCAACCTACCATACCCTTTGACTCCACCCACGTAATTTGTATCCAACATGGAGAGTTTCTCTCCACGTCAACTAAAAAGGAATTTGATATTATTCATTTTCTTCTTAAAGTTGTTGCAAAACTCTGGGGCAACATTTGCTAAATTGTTCTCCAGAATGTCACTATCCTTCAAGATGTTAACAGTTGTTAAACAATTAAAAAGGACTCCATGGTTAAATAAGTTTGGCAGATGCTCTGTATTAATAGCCCTCTCTTAATAGTCACAATTCTTTATTATCATATTAAATGCTCTGAGAATGCCTGCTGTAAAAATACCTGCTTAACCCAGGATTGGGATCATGGAATTCTTTCTATAATGGCACAACCATTAATACCCCATGATATTCTAGTGGCTAACACTACCCTAAAGATTGGGAGAGAATCACCCAGATGGATTCTTGCTGTTTCCTCATTTCTGTGCATCCAGACTGAAGGACACCTAATGACATTGAGAGAAGGCATGCATGAGGCCAACAGGTCTGTACAGGCCTCCAAAAGGAGGATTGCATTTTGCTAAGATCTAACTCTACGTTAGGAAATCTGAAAAGGCTAATTCAGATACTACTCTTTGCCTCATGAATTAGGTACAAACACTTCAAACTGGCTTTTATTTCTTCCTTCCTTTATGTAGCAAATATATTTTGAGTCCTAGTCTATGCCAAATATATTTTGAGTCCTAGTCTGTGCCAGGCATTGAGTACATAATGTGAGCAAAATCAACACAAGCCCCGCCCTCATGGACTTGCCAGTTTAAGATAAGAAGAGACAGACATAAAACAAACCCAGGAATAAATAGTTGATGATCGTACAGCCTCTCAGCAGCACCCAAGGCAGTTGGCTACCAATTCTTTCCTGAAACGCTTTCTACACTTAGCTTCTGAGATGCTGCACTTTGCTGAGTTTCCTCTACATCCTTGGCCTCTCCTTCTCAGTCTCCTTTGCTGGATCTTCCTCCTCTATCTGTGTTCTAAATATAGAGCATCCAGGACCCTTGCCTGGGTCCCTCTTCCCTTCTGTTTCTCATCCTAGGTGATCCCATTTATGCTCGTGGTGTTAAATTCCACACGTGCTCATGCTGCCCTAATTTCTCTCTCCGATGAAAACTCTCTGAGGATAGAATCTCCCCCCATTGAACCATCTTAGCACTTACCTCTCTTGAGTCATTTCATGTGTTCTCTCTTTTTCTGTGGTTGTTTGGAATTTTCCTTCATGCCCCTCCTAATTTGTAAACCCCTTGAGGACAGGGATCCTTGGTCTGTTTCATCTTCAGTTTCCACAGCACATTGCATAGTAAGTGTTTCATATATGATTATTGAATTTAATGTTTGAACTGAATTTCTGCTTTAGGGATCACCGAGACACAGATGTAACGAAAGGGAATCGTTTATATAAAGAAATAACGCCTCATCATTTTGTATTTCCAAATGAACAACCTCCAATGAGAGAACACAGCTACACACATTGACATGAGGTGAATACTTAAATTTAAAAATGCTAAATCAAGCCAATATCTTTCCTTGTGGTCCTGGAAGCCGCCGCAAAGGTTTTATAAACGGCCTACATTCCCGCAGCCCATCTGGCGATTCTGGGATGTTATAGCCATGGATGACTTACTCTTCACAATAGTTCCCACTTGGATCTGTTCTCTACTTTAAAATGAAAAGTTGAAAGAAAACAGCAAGGGCTTGCCTAAAACTCTCCCACCCAACCAAAGCAGCAATTCAACCGCATAATGCTGACTCCTTGATTTAGATTCAGTGCCAAAGAGGAGATGAAAAGAGGAAGACTCCCCAGATTGCAGAAAGACATCTCACCAGCAGCTCTAATGATAGCCAGTGGCAACTGCAGCTCTGGTCCTTCATCTGCCTTTTGATCCTGTCCTTTTCCAACTCTCTCCCAAGGCCTCTTCCACCAGTCAAAATTACCTAGGTTTCACACACATTTAAAAGAAAAGAGAACTGATGTACGAAACCTAAGTATTGTCTAGAGAAAAGCTATGAGCCTTTTGGTATTTGATGATCTGCCTAAGCGAGTTGGGGTCCCCAATGACCATATAGGGAGGCCTTGATTACAACGTGGACACCGTCCTCGTGGCGCAGCTCCTTCACGTGTGTACACAGAGACTGATTTTTCTCATCTCGGTTGCCCTAAAAAAAGTTTGTCCTTGGCCTCCACATGCTTGAAGCTTAGGGCCTAATCTATGAAAACAAGAAGAAAATGGTCTAGATTACGTCTCTTCCACAAAAATAAACATTTTTCAACTGCTGTAGTATTTTAAACTATATCTTTTTTTTTTCTGCCAGTGTCCCTTCTCAATCACACTTCCCTGGATAAACATAGAGTTTGTGCTATAATATTTATTAACAGGAGCCCTCTGGGCCAACAGTGGCTTTAGGAATTATGCCGGGCATTTGGTATGCTGTCCAGCTGAGTCCCCAACCACGTTGTGAGTCAACACAAACACAGCAGATTGTGAACCGGGGCAACGGTTCTCCTCCTAGCACTCTGCAGCCGTGACCCCTGGCTCAGCCTCTGGGCCACCAATCTGGGACATGAGCTGGCACTTTTAAAAATAAGGTATTCTGACAGAGAGAGAGAACTGTCAGCTGAGTCTTGCAAAAATCCTCTTTCCCTGCGCTCTCCTAGTCCATATTCTTGGCATATGCCATTCCCTATACATCATTGTAATCCCACATCCCTGATTTCTCACCACGGCCTGGACACTGGCGTTGGTTTAGATTGATACCGTCTGTTTTGTAATGTACTGTGATTTCACTCCCAATGTTACTTCTGATAGATGCTGAAGTTGTTCATCACACATGGAAGTCTTGCTGTACGTAGTATCTCCTTTGCCTTCCTTTGGTAACTCCCCAAGTTCACAGTCACTACTCAGCCATGCACATGTGCAAACTCTCAGACTACTTGGCAATTAAAGCCCTGCCAGCTGGATAGCTTATATTTTTATTTAATAATCTTCTCATTCACTCATACTAAGTGTTCATTACACAGTTCAGTGTTAACAGCCCTTGAACTTGTCATATCCAAGATGTATATAACAGCACCTGCATTCTAAACTAGGCTGTAACACAGCAGTACCATGATGATCATAAAACAACCACTCTTAGCTATGACATCTCTGACCATGGTGAATATGACAGATAATATTGTATTTACCCCAGTCCTTGCCCCTATACCCACGTCCACATTTCACCAAAGACTCACCACAAACCCCGTATAACCTACCAGAACATCAGAGATGCCCAGGGTGTGGCAGTGGGGCAGCAGCAGAAGCAGAGTGGGTGAGGTTCCTGGTACATGACGAGGGCACTGGGTTATGGTGACCCAAGCTGCTGTGGGACCAACATCTGCCTAAATATAACTTTCCCACTTCAGTGGTTTAGGAAATCTCTTTTTCTAGCCCCCAAAGCTACCTCATGGCCACTTTTTTTAATCTACACAGCTGCCTAGAGTGGGTCCATGTTTCTCTTCCGTTGTGTCCTCAATTCGCTCTGTCTCGTTAGCGCTGACCCCATGTTTTGGCATTCTTTCAGCCTCATTGTTTTTTTCCTCCCAACCTGTGACAAAACTAAGCAAAAGTAGTACGCGTGTTAGCTCAGAGCCCAAGAACTAGGAGGTACATATTGAACTGTGTCTGGGCTGGAAGGCCAACCAGAAAAATCATGGATGACGCAAATTTTTATCAGTGGCTTTGGGAGCCGCTGGCCTGGAGGGCAAGACTTCCTGGCAGCTGGGCTCACCACACCACACTCCCATCTCCCCAAGATGGAGAGTGAGGCCTCTCCATGCCAAATCTTGGCATTTCCCCTCCTCTGGCAGCATAGGCCCAACCCAGAGGATAGAGTCACCTCACTGTCTCCCACTCGAGGTAGAGTGGGAGGGTCTCACTCCCAGGGAGGCCTCCTACAGCTCTCTCCTCTCCCTCTGACTGAAGGATAAAGGGCCTTATTTGCTTCCTGTGGGAGACGAGGCAAGGAGTTTCCCTAGGGTTCTGGGAGAGCCCAGTTACATCACCCTCCTCTGCCCTGGGGGACCACTGGCAATTGGAGGATACAAGATCTATATGATAAGATCTTAATTCCACAGCTGTCTAGTTCCAGAACTACAGAATTTGAGCTCCCTGTAGGCACCAAAGTATCTACAATCTACTTTTTCATAAGCTCCCATAACCAAAGGACAAAAATAAAACATTTATCTTCTCCCTATCCTCGACCTGTCCCCAGCCCCACTCCCAACCAAGAACCTTGAGCAAAATATTTTCTCCATTTTAGAGGAAGAAAATAGGGCATGCTTTTTCCTATGTGGAGAGAAATACTACAAAGGGGCAGGGGCTTCTATTCAAGTCCTTTTACACTAATAACCCACTGTTCCCAATCCAGGTTTTTCTAGCTTTTTCCTCTCTGTTGAGATATTGGTGAATGGAAGTACAAAATTACCGTTGTTTTGTTTTTGCTTTTTTATAAATGGACTTCTACGAACAAAGACATCAGATTAGTCTCTTATCAGTGTGAAAACCTCTATTCTGGCCTCTCCATGTTCTACCTGAGGACCACCAGGCCCCCTTGGTTCTTCTAGCAAGCAGGGGAAATCAAAGAAGATTTCCAGAGACACCAGTAACCTCACATTCTACCCACAGCTCTCTCTGTGGCAGCAAATCTTCACTGTGAAATCAGCAATTCCAGGAGAGCAGAAGGTAATTCACTCCCTCCAAAAACATGTGGTCACTTCAGGGCACTGGACACATTTTCACTCTTAATGGCAGGTCTCCTTGGATGATTGTTGTCTGCTGTGAGCCTGGGAATTACAGGACAAAAACAAGGAAGGAAGAGAGGGAAGAAAAAGAGAATACAAAGTTGAAATACAGCAAGAATCAATTACTTCATGGGTCTGGTGTGCTACAGGCTGTGTTCCATCTCACACACACACAGTGATGTGTTGTCCAATGTAAGGAATCACAGCTAGTGGGCTCACCTGGCTGATGTCTAGCTCTCAGAAGGAAGTTGGGAAGGACAGAATTTGGACCTTGAAAGTCAGAGCAGGATTAAGAGGAGGAACCAAGAACCACAGACTTAGTCCATTTCAATCAGCACAGAATGACTCAGAAGGGGAAGGACCACAGCGCCTAGCAAATATTTACTAAGCATCCACTAACTGCCCAGCATTGCTGTAGAAGCTCAGGGGAACAGGGAGATGGCAGGTGCTGACCTAAGCAGGCCCTCATGCCCTCTGATTCATAAAAGGCCAGTGGTGAGCAATCACCAGGGAGGAGAGCAATTGAGAGTCCACGCTGGTCCTGGAGAAAGGACAAGGAGCAGAAGACCAGCAGACTCTCTTGGTCATAGATGACACCTGGCCACAGGCTTTGCTTGTCCCCTGAGGATAACACTCTAATAAGCCTTTACTGAACTACAAGGTTTATTCCTTGTTTGACTAAATGATTCTCTTAACACGGTAGTTTTCAACCCTGGCTGCACATCGGAATTACCTAGGGAGATTTTAAAATCCTGATGCCCAGACCTCACCCAGACTAATTAAATCAGACTCTCTGGGGGTAGCACCCCGGATTCAGTGTTTTTTAAAACTCCCCAGGCGATCCTGATGTGCGGCCAAGATTGAGAACCACTACGTGGATGTAATGGTCCTAATTACCTCTCCAGCTTTTCTCTCCCTCCACGTTCCTCTTATTTAAACTGTTATATTTGCCTTTTTATTTTTAGTTTGTTCTACTTTGTCCTTTCAGTAGATAATTCTATAATACTCCATTAAACCCTTTTTCATGCTTTAACTTTGCTTTTTCCCATTTAATTTTCATTGCTCGCTCCACTTACTCCATCTTCCCATTATGCTTATTTTTTGTTGTGTTTTCTTTAGTCCAGCATCAACATTTACGGGGCAGTTGATATGGGCAGAGTACTATAGCAGGCACTTAACTGCTACTAAAAATTAAATCCAATGCAATAATATTTTCTGTTAAATTCTGTGCAACTCATGGGCTCTGGAAGAGCCCTATGGCCCTTCCTATGGCAGATTGGCATTTTGGCAAAGTCTATCTCCCTTCCTAGGAAGCAGCTCCTTTGATATATAAATAAAAGATCCAAAATAAACATATTGCAACAAAAAATAAAACGAACATCCACAAATAGGGAAGAAAGAAGCATTAAAATTTGTCTGAAGCTCAATATCAACAGCTCCCTTGCCAAAATCTTGGCCTCAGTCTGGGATGGAGATGCTGCCATTTGCAGTGGAAAGAAAAAGTCCCCAGGCTGTCTGTACAACTGATGAGGCTGTTATCTCAGGACAGACAATCTACCGATTCAGGCTCACTTCCTCATTGTCCACAGACAAGCTCAAGAGCACACGGTGATGCTGAGAGCTGAGATGAGGAAGAAAAGGCCAAGAGACAGTCCCAGAAGCAGATCCCTTCAGTCCTCAGGGGAAGCCACACAGTGAATCTGCCCTTTCCTCCTCCTGCTGCCCAGCTGCACAGTTAAGTGCTGTCTTGGAGCCTTAGAACCACAGGTCCTGCAACTTCCAGGGCCAGGTGAGCCCCTGAGAGCCTGAAACATTGTCACCCCCACAGATCCCAGCCCACCCAATTATGTTTGCCCAATAATTGGGTGAATGAGTAAATGACTCCCCTGATGAATTTACTCCTGGATAGTTAGTGGGAAGACTGAAATGGAAGATAGCTCTGTAATCCCACACTGGAACCTCAGTCCCTTGATACTCAGATATGGCTCCTGAATTCCTCTATCTTCTTTTTACCTTGATTTTACCTTGATTTCTTTTATCTTGATTTTCAGGAATCAAGCTATATGCCTTGTTAGAGCAATAAGAGATGTTTGTTCCTTTTAGAAGAAGCGAAATTTTGCTGTGCCAAACCACAGGGGGTGGAAATGAGTAATTGTACTAGATAGTGGCATAAGAGGAACCAAGATCGTTGCCTGAACGTTATATACCAACAAGGAGACTTCTATGGCCCTGGTCTCCTTAGCAGCTTTATCCGTAGAGGCTACTTCTCCCTGGAGACTCTTGAAACCACAGTGAGAGAGGAAGGGACTTATCACTGTGGTCTCCTACCATGGTGTCACTCATTTGCCTCCAGGCAGGTCACAAACCAAAGCCTGTCCCTCCCGCCTTCCACACTGGTCAGCTGACCCCAGTGGAGGTCTAACTGAAGATCAGTCACAAGGTGTACCCAGGCCACTGTTTCATGACCACATGAGGCAGTATTATCCTCATTTTATTGTCCAAAAAACTGAGATATCTGGAGAAGTTAAGTCACTTGCAAGTATGTGGTGGTATCAGATGCAAACCCAGATCTTCCAAGCCTAAATCCAGTTGTTCCTCCACTACAGCACAGCTGCCTCTTGAGAACTAGAGCAGGGAGTGAAAAAAGAGGACCCTCAAGTTCCAGGACCCCATCCAGCCCAGTCTTATAGATAGTATTCTGTCTGAGGCTTGTCTGGGCAGAGGTAGGGTTACTCAACCACCTGCTCTCAACAGTTTGTGCAAATGCAGAGAAATGAGTATGACTTCAAGGAACCCGCTTGAAGAACAGGAAAAGTGGCTCTCTGCTTGAGGTTATGGAGAAGTGAAGGCTGAAACAGGGATTCAAAGGCTTGCTAAGGTCCCTACAACACTCAAATCTTTCATTCTTCCTTCTGTTCTCAATAAAACCAATAAATAGGTCTTCCTCCACCACTGTGTAACCTGTTGGTTGATTTTCCTGGGACCCCCAATCAGCACCCTGGCCTTAAAAATGAAATATTGGCTACCTCATCCTTATAGCTGTCTCTAGCCACCTTACATTAACAGAAAAGCAGGAAGCACTCATGGCCGTTTGGTATTAGGGTCAGCAGTGCCTTTCTTAACCCTCTTCCATCTGGTAAGGCTGAAGGGAGCAGAAGTTCCTGTAATGATATAGCCTATCTTTAGAGCCACAACCCAAAGACCTGGGGTCCCTCTGTTACTGAACCAAGGTAGGTTTGCTTCTTAATGAGTTGAAATCAGAGCCTTTACCAGCAGTAGTTGTCACACAAAGTAAAATTTATTTGCAGCAAATAAAAAGACCATGGAGAATTGCTTCCAAAGCCATGGCTCCAGAGGAAGGGAAAACAGGTGCCTTTTATTTTAGATGGGGAATGGATACTCAAAAGGGAAGTTTCATCATTACATGTAGAGGTGGGCATAAGCTTGCACAGGTGCAGTTTGAAAACATGCTTTTGCATACATCTTATGTTATGCTAATAAGGCTTGAGCTTCTCCTGGGGCAGAGATCTTAATATTAAAATGCAGCAAAGGTAAGTCTTGGACACTTCTCGGTCCGTCTGCCCAGGCATCACTCTTGTGGCGGGGTTTGGACCAGTTCAGGGCGGTTGGTAATTGCATCTCTTAACGTAACTGAAGAAACCATTAAGTGCTTCCAAAACCTCCTTTGAGTTACTCTGGGCAGTTAGTCAGTTACACCTCCTGTGACCACGATCTTGGGAATGAGCTCCTCATTGCTCTTCCTTTGCTCTTCTCGTGTACTGTAGACAATTCACTTTCAAGTCAGACATCCTAGACAGAAGAAATGATTACACTCCAGTCAGCATTTTTGAGGACAAGTATGGGTTCAACAGGTGCTTTTGGGGGATTACACAGACGATAAAGACAGACCAAATAAGATGTGTGAGGCAGCACTTACCACGTGAAGCACTATATACAAAGGCAACCTCAGAATTTCTACAAATGAAGGGCTGAGAGATGGCAATCTGGTTGGAAGATGCCTTAGGAACTTGCTTTGAGGCTGTATTTTCATAGTACATAAGACTGGGAAAGATGTCAAAGAATGGAAGGCTGAAGGAGATAATAGAGAAGGATAGATAAAGCCCCCTAAACTGCTCTTGCCTCTCCTACTAACCGTCCAAGTCTCAGGTATCCTTATTTTTATATAATAATATCAAGGAAGGAAGAAACTGACAGTCAAATAATGAGCCCAGTGTTTACAAGTATAATTTCATTTATTCCTCACAGACTGTAAAGAAATATTAGTACCCCCTAGAAGTCATGGGAAGGGAGAGATATCCCCCAGGGCCTGGGACATTGTGGCCTAATTGCTGACCTTGACCCGGAGAGAAAGACTGAGCACAAGGAACACAGCCTGCACAGAGCCTGAGAAAGGCAGAGTCCAAGGACAAGGGCCTGGCACGCTTTTCTGCCTTCTACCTGGGGACCCTGAGATAGGCTGTTTTTGTGTTCAAGTTCCATCTCACTCCTGCACAGGCCCAGGCCAAGCTGTCTGCAGGTGGTTCTGACTCTCCCTGACTGGATATAGCACGTGTCTTAGCCACACTCTGCCCCAAGCTTCCACCAAATCCTCACCTGTGCCCTCCGCCCACCATCTTCTACCTCTGGCTTTGGTTTATTTTTCATACTGACCCTCCTCTCGTCAGGCCTAGAGGAAGGTTGTTTTTGCCCATTGGCCACAAACTCTTAAAATTACCTCTAACCTGCAGCAGATATAAATCACTGTCATAAATATAAGCACATTCTTGGGATTTTTTGGGAACGGCTTCCTGAATGACTCGAGATAGTTCAACAATAATTATCTAGGAAGACAGGCCTACTCGAGCCCTGCTAACTGTTCTTTTGATATAAATGTAGCTTTAAGCCTACAGCACTGCCTCCTGCCTTAGGGCTTTTTTTTAGTGTCCTCAGTTCTTACACAGAATGCTCTTTCCCTGCACATGCCCCCTACACCTGGTGTATCAGGCAAAGTCACAGCAGGAGAGAGAGGGTATTTTCAAAGGAACAATTAGAGAGAATTTAATGAAAGGGACATTTACAAAGGGGTGAGCAGGTGTCATGGATTGAACTGTGTCCCTCAAAAAAAGATCTGTTGAAGTCCTAACCCCCCAGTATCTCATACACTGAACTTATTTGGACATAGGATCATTGCAATTGATGTAATTAGTTAAATGAGGTCATACTGGAGTAGAGTGGGCCACTAATCCAATATGACTGATGTCTTCGTAAGAAGACGGCCATGTGAAGACAGAGACACAAGAATACCATGTGACAATGAAGGCAGTGATTGAAGTGATGCAGCTGCAAGCCAAACCAAAGAACACCAAAGATGGCCAACAAACCACCAGAAGCTAGGAAGAAGCAAGGAAGGATTCCCCTACAGGTTTCAGAGGGAGCATGGCACTTGAAGCTGACACCTTGATCTCTGGAGACTTCAAGCCTCCAGAACTGTAAGACAATAAATTTCTGCTGTTTTAAGCCACCCAGTTTGTGGTACTTTGTAAGGCAGCCATAGGAAACTAATACAGCTCAGATATGGAAAACTAAAAAAGGATGGGGAAACATCCTGGGTCTGGCAACAGAGAAGTCACTACCACCCTAGGCCTGAAGCGTGGCATGCAGGAGCCTTTACTGGAATATGCAAGCTGTAGGAGAGGAGCAGTAGTTTCCAGCGGAGGAAAGCAGCCACTGCCAATCCACATCCTGGCAGGAAGGAATCTGGGTACTAACACCCTACCTCACTGTCCTCCTTTTCTCCCATCTCTTGAAGGTGTCTCCCATTGGCCAAACTAAATGAGATGCCAAAGAGCAAGGGAACCAGGTGAATGCTGTCCATGAAGGTCAGCCTCCTAGAGGAGGAAGTAGAGCGGATCTGGAGGGACAAATATACGCTATCTAGCACACCTGCAAAACTTCTGCTTTTGAATCTCAACTGCAAAGTCACTTCTTCAGGGAAGCCTTCCCTGACCTCCTGATCAGATCCTGGCCTCTCTAACATGTGCTCATAATCCTTCTGCTTCTGCAGAGTACTTATCACAGCCGCAGTGGAGGATTCATTATGCAAATCATTAAGTGATAACTGACTCTCATGCTAGAGAAGACAGAAAAGACCACATCTGTCATTCATCAGTGAATTCTCAGGGTCTGGTGTATAGTAAAAATGATTAGATTTATAGGATGTGCCAAGAGCTAGTCAACTTGATATAAAAAGACCAAGTGTGTAAGTCCATAGAAGTTGCCCTCGCAACTTTCAAAGAACTATGGAGATTAGGCACCGTTGTGTCCTACAGATGGGTACTGATAGTGCAATTCACAATTTCAAAGAATGTTACCACCTTGGACACTTGCTAATGGTCCTCTAGAAACAGTGGTGAGATGGGCAGTTGACATGAAGAGAAGACACGAGGGTGGGGAAAGCAATTACCATGAGGTCAAGCAAACTGGAACTTGTTTCTATCTGAATTTCCTCAGGCAGTCTTGTCCCAGTTGAAAGTGGCAAACAGTTAGCCATTGATGATTAAGCAGCTAGTAACTATGAAGAATTGGAATTGGCCACCTCAAATTACATCTCTGCCTCAAAGACACTTTGACCCCCACCCCCACTAACTGACCAAAGGATTTGGGATGGGAGGTCTCCCCCAAGAACAGGCCATCACCATAGGGTATCTGGGAGAGTCCTTGCTAAGCCCATTCCTAGTTCTGTTTCCCCTTTGTAAGAGATATTTACATTTGTAAAGGAAATCTCCATTTGTAAAGGTATCTTCTTCCCTGTACCAGGAAGTAGGGGGGGCTGGCCTTATCTAGAAACTTATCAGAATGGAAGGGGAGGCCTTAAATTTGCATGATAAACTTACCTATTGTTAACCCTGCTGTTTAAGCAATATGCTATCTGACTCCCACTAGGTTCCTATAGATAACATCTCCCTGGAGTGTGGGTCACCATGGTAATGGGTGTTTGAGCTATTTTTTTCAGGAACTGGAACCCCTTGTCCACTTCAGGCCAGTTGAGACCACCAACCCATCAACTGGGCTCACACAGAGATATGTCCAATAAGCGACCTTTTGATGTCAAGAGGTTAAAACTCCACCCTCAGGGCATGCTAACACCACCATTCTGTGAACACATGTCCTTCGAACAGGCATGAAGCCTGACTACACTTGCGCAGATCATCAATTACCTCATCTCTCCTCACCTCCAATCATTTCAGACCACCTTGCCCCTACCCCATAAATATCCCTGAGTCCCTATTTTCAGGGAAGTGGATTTGAGATTCATTCTCCCATTTCCTCACTTGGCTGCCTTGTGATAAATAAACTCTGTCTGCTGCAATCTCGTCATCTGTGTTTGGCTCTCTGGGCGGCAGGCAAAAAGGGACCTGATGTGGTAACACAGTCACACTTGGGAAAACAAGAGAGCTTAGGTGAGTCCTCCACTAGCATGAGAATTTAAGTCCTGCATCCATTCTCAGATAGTGGATGTCACCTTTGCTCCTGTGTCTTTGCATATCAAGTGACCCTCTTTCCAGCTTCTGCTGCACCCTCCAGTTCCTATTATTAATTTACCCATTGGATTTTAAAATTTCATAGATTATCAGTCTTGAAATTCAAAAGTGTAGGTCCCAAGAATTCAAAGATGCTTCTCTTTTGAAGTACATATAAATTTAGGCTTCTGGGATGTAGCGACGGTTTCTAAGTTTTTATAACATTTTGTTTTGTGTAATTCAACATAGGTGACCTAAGAACCCTTCAGAAAAGAAGACAGATGAGCTCAATAAAGATCAAGAAACTCCAGCTCAAATTTGGAGACAATACTTCATTGGATTGCTCTTTTACACTTGGGTGAATCACCCTTATCCAACTTTGCCTGGAGGGAGTTTGCAGTAAACACAACAATCATTACAACACCTGTAGTCTTTGTACACATACCATTGATCTCCTTGTTTGATGGTTCCTTTGATTACAGCTGTAAATATCAGTAATTCTTCTTAGTATTAACTGTTAACATCACCACAGAGCATACAACGTGAACATCTAACATGAAATGGAGCAACAATATCAAACTTAACTTCTAGGGGAGGAAGCTGAAACATTATTATCAATCAAATAAGATGCCTTCACCTGCTTTCCATTGATCTTACTCATCCGGACCACATCATCAATCTTAAAGGTGGCATTTTCAATCCCATTAACAGTCATCAGGCTCCATGATCCTCCTGTGATTGGCAAAACCCCTCTTGGAGAACAAAACAGCTGCCAACAAGGGCTGGTTTCCTCAGGCACAAGTGCATCACAGAGAAGTTGTTGACTCAGAGGAGGGACCAGGCAGAAGGCAAGTTGGGAGGCAGAGCTGTCCCTGAGTGGATCCATGCAGAGGATCTGCTCCCTCATCCATTTCACTCTCTTCTGGGCAGGTAAGGCAGATTCTGGATCTTCAACCAAGCGAGACTCAGCAACAACAAGACATCAAGGCAGTCAGGGTCTGGAATTCATGAACAGTGCCCCTCCCTCAGTGATCTCATCCCCAGTCCTCACTGAGCCCTTCTCGTGTTTTTTCTCTCAGTTGTCATGTCAGCTGTTGTGTTGGTGCCTCAAGACCAAGTAGTGACTGTGTCTGTGGGGAGGTCTGCCATCCTCGGGTGCTCCATGGAGGGAAAAATAGTCGCTAACTACCACGTCAACTGGTACAGGAAGACCCAGGGTAACATGATGACTTTCATATACCGAGAAGTGAACTTGCATGGCCCTGGTTTCTAAAACAGGTTCCAAGGTGAAACTGATGTTTCAAACAACCAGGTTCTACTTAAGATCCTTAAGGCATCAGAGAGAGATGAAGGATCTTACTACTGTGCCATCGACTACCACCCTGCAGCAGGTCCACTTCTGAGCAGCTCAAAAAACGTGAAGCTATATGTAGAACAGCAGTTCCAACAAAATCATGACTTTCTCTTGAATAAATAGTTTAAGAAACGGGGCCAGAGAAGGCTGACATTCTTGCCATTCCTTCAGGCTCGGTCACTCTTCTGCCCATGTGCTGCCATGGTACACAGATAGGCAAATTCCTGTGGGGTGTGGCCCAGTGTGGGGCAGGAGAGAAGAAAGACAGAGCCAAAATCAGGAATTGTAGCATTTACTGTACACTATTAGCAGTTTTCTTGGAGCTTCATAAAAGATTCGACCACACACTCAAAGTGCTTAGGGTATGACATAGAGTAAGGGGGCAATTTCCAAAGTAATTTTGGGTGACGTCCAGTTTCTGCTCAACCGTATACACCAGGAATCTAGCTGTTCTGGGGGACAAAGGTGGGAAGGTGGAGAGACTCCTCCCTTCCCTCAGCATCAATAGCATGCACTGTCTGTCATCTTGCCCAACATGGAGGGCAATACTCAATCTCTAGTGTTCTGTGTTGTTTGGATGATTACTGATGGCGTATGGTCTCTTGCTCTCCACTCCATCTCTGTCTCTTTACTTCTTCTTCCATATGTGCTAGAAACAAAACATCGAAAAATTTCTTCCACTGGCATTGCCTTATCCTTCTTTGGACAGCTCAATTTAAACTCCACTTTTATCTTGAACAATGTACTTTTCCAGACTTAGGTGATTGATAGTCTATTCTGAGGCTGAACCTGTGGCCTTCCTTCTGGCCTCATCTAGAAAATCTACCATTCACCTTATTAAACACCATATTAAATACTGGAACTTTGGGTGGTGATGGATATGTTCAGTAACTTGATTATGGTGATGGTTTCATGGATGTATAGGTATATCAAAATTCGTCAGATTATGCACTGTAAATATGTGTAGTTTATTGCATACCACATATACCTTGATAAAGTTTTAAAAATATTTTTTAAATTTATTTTTTGCACCCAAAGCCCCAGTAGATAGTTGTGTGTTGTAGCTGCACATCCTTCTAGTTGCTGTACGTGGGACACGGCCTCAGCATGGCTGGGGAAGTGGTGCCTCAGTGCGCACCCAGGATCCGAACCCGGGCTCCCAGCAGCGGAGCGCACGCACTTAACCGCTAAGCCACCGGGCCGGCCCAAATAATAAAAATTTTTAAAGCCTCATTGGACTACTTCAGGCAATATCTAGGGAAAACTTCTCTAACTAACCCTTCTAATCAAAGATCCTACCCTCCATAGAAGTACAAAGAGGCTGGCAAGTGTTGCCAGACACACACAGTCAGTTCCAGTCAGGACACTTCACTGTTCTACCAAGGGTCTTCCCAATCCTCCCATCTCTCATGATTCCACCTGACGTTTCACATATCTATCTATCTCTCTCTATATATATATATAGAGAGAGAGAGATGATGCTGATGATGAAGATGATAGATAGATAGATAGGGGATAGATAGATAGATAGATAGATAGATAGATAGATAGATAGATATAAAACTATATAGATAACCATATAGATAACTATATATGCAAATCTATATACACATAATATATATAATATATATAGTTGTATTGTATAACTGTTCTGTGCATTTTATCCATGACTCCCCATGAACTCTCATTATTTATCTCCCCGAACAACTACATTCTGACTCTTCAGGGAATCTCTATTTTCTACTCTCCATCCCAAACCCACTCACTCTGCCTTAGTGTCCTGAGTTCAACATAGGCCTGTACCTGGCTTCTCTGCCTCACTCTGTTGGATTGCTTCTTTGGCTGAACTGTCTGCAAGGCTCTGGATATTGACTCTGCCCTTGGATAAAATCAGGTTCCCAGATCCCCATCCAGATCGGGCACCCTGAGCCCCACATCCTGAGAAAGGAGTTTGGACCCAACCATCCTGGGATGTATTCAAGTTACGACACGGGCCCTCTCAAAACTCATCAAGCCCACTGCCTGCTACTCATATCCAGTTATTCTTTTTTGAATGAATGATAGGCAGGAAGGTGGAATGCATCTCCAAGACTAAAAGGGTACAATTCTTCTCTCAGTTTGAAATCATGACTTTGGAAAAGGAATGACATCTGGAAGCTAGTTATGCAGTTGTTTTCAAAGTTTTGGAATGATGGTTTTATAAAGCCTGCAAGATGGATTCCTAGGAAGATACTCAATGGTTCCTTCTGAAAGAGACTGGGAAGAACATCTTTGAGGAGAAAGAGGAGGAAAAATATCCGGACAAATCCATAAAATTGTATGTTAGCTGTATAATGACTAACATCTGTTGGGTGCTTACTATATAGGTAATATAGACATTACCTATATTATATGCCAGGCACTATTCTGAGCACTTTACCTGTATTACATCATTTAATCCTCTCAACAAGTCTATGATGCATTTTCTATTATTATCCCCATTTTATAAATGAGAACACTAAGGCACAGAAAAGCTAAAACACTTACCCAAGATACCACAGCTAGTAAAGGAGAGCAACAGTTTTCAGACTCAGTAGTCTGTACTAGAGGACACAGTGTGTGATTGGAGTGGGGGAGGGAGGACCATAGAGGAGGCTGTCTCCAGATGTGTCAGGAATAAGGAGCAACAGGGGCTGTGACGTTGCCACCAGACCAGTTCAAACTAATGCTCCATGACCATCTGTCAAGAAGCTGAGACAATGCAGCAGTGGTCCCAGATGACTCCTCAGATGTTTCCTAACTCTGAGATTTTGAGATCCCGACATAAGCTTCACACCAACTTCTAAAATCATCTGTATCTCTTCATCTTTGAAACGGGATAAACAAGACTTCCAACTTCACAGTGTTGTTGTAAAAAGCTAATGATAGAAAGTAAGTACATTACATTACACATAGTAGCTATTCAACAAATGTTACTTATCATAAGAAAAAGTGAACTATAAAGTGGAATAATTGAGGAGAAAGTGAACTAAATTACTGAGTGCCAACAAGAGGCAGCCGCTTTGCAGGTGGGGATTCAGTTAATCCTTATGACAACCCCGTGAGGTCATTATGATCAGTTCTGGTTTACAGATGGGGTTACTGAGCCGCAGCGAGACTGGGTAGCTTACCTAAGGTCGTAGAAGCAGAGCCAGGATCTGGGTCTGAGTCAAAGGTTGATGGTCTTGGCACTGGGGCTAGGGGCTATGGGATATACTAAAGAAAGACATTACCTATATTAATATCTGAATTAAAGAACAGCTGGGAACAGATGTGTGAAGTCCAGTCATCTGGGTGATGCAGAGGTTGCATTTGACTCCTTGGCCAGTCCACAGAAGAGGAGGTGAGGGTAGGGGCATCTAACTCATCCCACCTCCCACTTGATTTAAAACGTCAGTTGCAATTTCAGCTTCCAGGTTGTTCTCCCAAGATGCTTCACTCCCCCGCCTGAAAGAAGACAGCTGCTACTCAGCCCTCTGCCACTCACACCTCTGAACACTGCCCCAAGGACAGCAGCTTTTCTCCCAGCCACAGCATGGGAAATGGACCCACATATTCCTCCCTTCTGAAGCTTGTCAATGTTAATACCTTGTTGGACTGACTCCCTTAGAGTCTCTGGGGTGCTATGCATTCACTGCCTTCTCCTTTCCTTCTCGGGAGCATGCCTGGAATGGCAGCTACAGGGGTCTAGGGCTAGTGTGATGGGAGCTGGAGAAATTCCACGGGTCTCTAGCAGATCCATAGAGTTGCTAACGTTACCATCTGTATAAATCTGTACTGTGAAGCAACGTGTCCAAGTTTGTCTCTTCCATTTTCACTGACTTACCACTTATACCTAGGCAGCAAAAGGGCTCTAGATCAGTCATCCACAGTTCTCTGCATTCAAAATGAGCAAACTGACACCAGAAAGCACCGCGGTGAATTAAGGCACAGGAGCCACCATGCAAAGAAGAGAACTGAGTCCAAACCAAACTTTCTCCACTTTAGGTAGGGTCTTAGCCCACTGCAAAGTCTGAGACAGGCAGTGCTGGCTAATAAATTTTCGACACTGACAAGGTACAGAAACTTTAGAATCGAGGTTTCTTTCCCACTCTTCAATTCAACATATTGCCCCCAAATATTAATTAAAATGATACGATTATACATCTCTAACACTTTTTTTTTTTTTTTTGGTGAGGAAGATTAACCCTGAGCTAACATCTGTTGCCAATCTTCCACCTTTTGCTGAGGAAGATTGGCCCTGGGCTAATCCATGCTAACATCCATGCCCATTTTCCTCCACTTTATATGTGGGACACCTGCCACAGCATGGCTTGACAAGCAGTACGCAGGTCTATGCCAGGGATCTGAACCTATGAACCCCAGGCCACCGAAGCGGAGTGCACAAACCCAACCACTACACCACCCAGACGGCCCTTCTAATACTTTTTATCAGAGTATTTCATTCACTCCTCAAGCAAATACTATCTCTTCTCTCTGCTTAATTTTTCTCCGTAGCATCTATCACCATTTGACATGCTGTATATTCTACTTGCTTATTTATTTGTCATCTAGCTCAGTGCTGGCATACAAGCTCCATGATGGCAGGGATTTTGTCTGTTTCGTTCATTGCCTTCACTCCAGTATTTAGAATAAGTCTGACACAAAATGGGCACGGAAGGAACGAGTGAATGAAATATTTAAAGAGTGAAGACCACGTACCCTGCACTGTGCTGGATGCTAGGGATGTAATGGTGCACAAGACTGGGGCTGACTTTGCCCTCTGAGATGCTTTCTCCAAGCCTCGTCTATCCTCTAACAAAATGCTAGGGACTGTAACCCTCTCTGGAGGGTTGCTGATAGAGTACTCTAGAACACCAAAGAACTTACTCTTGCAGAGCAGACATCAATGCTCCTACATTCCTTGGACATCCCCCCATGGCAAGGGTAAAATAGGGAGGATGACAGGCTTCCTCCTTTTGCCACCTTTTCTCTCCTTTTCATCCCAAGGCCCCGGACCCTGAGTCTTGGACTGTCAGTGAAAAAGCTGAGCACTTCTACTTTATTTCACAAAGGAATTTTGCAAACTTTCTCTCCAAACAAACCTGCTGGGGAGTGCAAATTTGTAACCAAAAGCCACAGTGATACATTTTCCTACACAAAAGAGCAATTCCTAACACCCCCTCGCCCTACCATCACCACCACAGCCACCACCACCAGAGATTTTGATATTCTTCAAGAATGCAGAATCCCTTGGGGTCTTGTTTTTTTAACAATTCACTCATTCACAAACACATTATGAATGGTGACAGCGTACAGTAGCACATATCAAATACTGGAGGAATTCTCTGAAGGCGCATCCTGGATGCTCACGGGCTCCCAAGGCAGCAGTCAGCTTGTGGAGCAGCATGCCACTCAGCACACCATACTCAATAGGAAAGAGACCTGGGGACAGGACAAGGGAAACCAAGCCAAAATGTAGCTGCTTGTATTAATTCAAGTAAGGCAGGTTCTCAAAATCTGTGTTTAAATAAGAAATCTAATAGCCATAAGTTTTCTATTTACCTGCATACATGTGGGAGAATAGGGAAGTAAGTTTAAATTATCCTTTTCTAGCCTAAAGACAAAACCTCATGAATATTTATAACTTTCAGAAAAAGAAATGTCAGTATAAATATATTACCAGGGTAACGAATTATTAAGAAAGAAAACCAATCCAAGGTATAGACTTTTGGAGATTAAAATTGCTTTCATAGAATATAATATAACATATAAACATTCATTTAATCATTCAACAACAATTTAAGTACCTACTGTGTGCCAGGTATTTTTCTAGACACACTGGGAATACAGTATTCAGAAACTCATGAGTTTATTTTAGTGAAAATAAGTACAAAAAAAAATAAGTAAAATGTATGTTAGATGGCGATAATTGCCATGGAGAAGACTCGCAGGGAGAGATATGGGGTATGTTATCAGGGGACTGGGGAAGATAACTATTTTAAATCAGGTGGTCAAGAAAGGCCACAGGGAGGTCACATGTCAGCGAAGGCCTGGGGGTGGGCAGGGAGAGTAGTATTTGGAGTCTGAGTGTTTGCTGGACTTTTCTGTTAGAAATCACATTCTCATGTTCAGCTTTATGATACAAAATAGTACCAGCTTTTCTGTAGTTTGGGAGAATAGGCAAAAGTTGTCCCTTCTTATCTTGCTGAGAGCTCTTTCACCAATGGTTCAGACTTTTCATTTTTCAAGACCAGTGTTAGAATTCCATTAATTAGCACAAAGTGGGAAGGAAGTAGTCCTGAAAAGGTCAAAACTTAGAACATGAAAAGAGAAGTGGCAGAATTGGATTATTGACTAATGGAATATGGAGCATGTAACATGAAGCCCTTTGCCTTCTCTGCCTTATTACCTGACCACATTCTACGGAGTGACGAATGTTTCTTCCCAACCATAAAGGAGAGCATACAGATGGGATGAGGCATTTGTCTCATAGGTCCTCAAGATAACTCTACTCCAGCAGCCCCAGGAGAGAATCTGCAGCCTCATCCATACTTGCAAATGGATGTGCCTCCCCAAGACTGTTCCAACAGACTGGAAAGCTGAAATAAAACATGTGTTCACTTCACCGAGGTTCTTGGTTTTTTCTTGTCTCCAGGAAGCCAGCCACAGATAGACCTGAGGAATTTGGAGTAACTGGAGAAAGCCGAAGTGTCATTATAATTCCTACCAGAGCTTTGGGGATTCACCCTCCAGGACTTCTGGGTCTGCCCAAGTAGGTCCAGAGGCAGTTTCCATCTTCATTTACCACCTGACAGAAGTGAGCAACATTACTCAGAGGCAGTGAGAAGGAAAGGCAGCATCCACAGGGACAATACCAAGGGGACACAGCCTGAGTGTGTGTTGTCAGAAGCTCTGTCTTGTCACAGACCTCCTCGTACATATAGACCTCCACTGTGTTTGCATAGCACGTGTTATAGTCATAAGTGATCCATAGAGAACTAACTGCCGCAATCGTCTAAAGAGGTGAAAAATGGTCTCATGCACCAAGTTTATAAATAAAGACACAAAAAACCACAAAGGGGCCAGTATAACAGGCACTGTAAATTCAAATCAGAGAGGTGGCACGGTAGCAATAACCCTTCTCTGTAGTAAGAATCAATTGAACAATCTCTGAGTTTGCAGCTCATCCATTTCTCTGCATTCAAACCATCATTATATTTTCCATAGGAAGGATATCCTCCCCACCCATACAGCCCTACAACAACCTCCCCCGCCACCACACACACACACACACATAGAGTGTTAGAACAGGGAGAAACTTTAATCACCTGCTGGTTCAACCTCTTCAACTGAAGATGTAGAAACTGAGGAATGGAGAAATTAAGTGACTTTCCCATCACACAACCAGCTAGTGGCAAAGCCAAAAGAGCGCAGGTCTCCCAAATCCTAGTCAAGAACTCCTTCCATCACGCCCTGACACCCGGTTGCCACAGGGAAGCACCCTATTAGCCATGTACTTCCAGTCCACATCCCTGCTGTGCTAGTCTCCCCTCCAGTCAGCTGGAAATTCTTTCTCCCCCCAGCCAAGCTGAGCCCCTTATGGTGCCTTTGCGGTTTAAAGAGTAAGCAGTCTCGTCGGTGTTGTGAGAGCACAGAGCCCTCAAGGAACTCCAGAGGGCTTGACTACAGTTCAGTCTTCACTTTATACTTCTTTCTAAAGAAAATCCTTGAAATCTACAGCCTTGACCTGGGTCATTTTACATTCCTCTGGGTGCCTAGCACCATGCTGAGTGCATAGCAGGTGTTCAGTACACGTTGCTGTGAAAGAAGAAAGGTTGGTCTCCCTATCTTTCATCTCAACCTAAATAAACACCACTCATTAGGGACCCTGCTCCTCACTCCCTGCCCTTTGTCCCCGTGGCAGTGCCCCTGATCTTCTCTGCTGAGGAATGGATGGATTAATGGCCAGAGCCTGACTTCTAGTCAGAGACAAAAATCTCCCCTCCTTTCTTTTTCGAAATAAGTGCAATTCAACAATATGACAATGCTATTAAGAAAAAGAAAGCCAATGAGGTGCTATAAGATTATAAGAATAACAGTGTTATTATATTCAGCGTAGTATACTATATATAATATATAATGTCAGCTCCTCCCCCAGAGTCACAATCCTGGTGCATTCCTGAGTCACCCTGAGTAAGTCTTGGAGAAATTAGACAATGTTGAATACGGCATATGAAGAATTATTATACAGTGGAAAAGAAACCAACTAGCCTGGAACCTATGTTCAAAACCTAGTTCTGCTCTGTGAGAATTTGAGCCCATCACTTCATCTCCCCAGACTCATTTATAAGGTAAGGAAGCTGGGACTGATACAACATGAGGACCCTTCCAGTTCTCACCCTCTCTGACTCTATGATCAGTCATCCTCATTTCCTATGAGCTGAGAAAAAGAGAAAACATTCTGAAATTACAGCGAAAAGAAGTTAAAAGTGAAAATCTCCTTGAAATGAAAATCATCAACGACTGTAAAGTGCTAATAGTAATAATAATTGATGGCCTAAGTCATGGGGTACTTTTCTGTATGAAAGCCGCTGTTCCAAGTAGTTTATGTTTTAACTTGTTTAATCCTCACAATAACCCATTGCTATTATTATCCTTATTTTACAGATGAAAACACCGAAGTAAGGAGAGGTTAGGGCATTTCCCCAGGTATACTGCTAGTGAGTTGCTGGGCCTGGACACAAGCCCAGGCAGCCTACCTCCAAAGGTACTGCGCCACACAACTCAAGAGTCTGCTTTTTCTGGAGCTTGTTACAAGCTAGTTTTTAAATCATGTCTGTGGGCGAAAGAGTGGGTGCAATACCTTCCCAGAGTCCTTTTTAACTGCAGTAGGCTCTATTCTGTAAAAGGAAGCTATACAAGGAGGGCAGAACTATTTCCTATTGCATCCCCATGATCCTACCCTTACATTTTGCATCCAAGAAGACTGAAAGCTCCATGGTATGTCTGTGGGCACTCTTCCACCCGCAGTCTCCAGAATGTGCTATCTGCCTACGATGACCGTCCTTGTGCTGTTCCTCCATGGTAATGCAGGGGTCATCATTTTTGAGGTAGTATGATGCCTATCTCTTACAATTCTTATCAGTGCTTCCTTTTTTCTAGAGGTCCAGTCACTGAATCAGCTGGCAGCTTTTGGGAGGACTCTGAGAAATGCTGGGGACTCCTAATGATCACCTGCAATACCTCTGGGTTTAACTTTGGACTCTGCTGGATGAACAGGTACCACCAAGCTCCAGACAGACCATACAAATATGTTTCTAAAATTACTCCTTCAGCAACATTAAGCATTACACATCTTCCATGGAGGGAAAAATTGTTATCACTAGGAATAACATCGACAATCAGTTATATTTACTAACCAACACACTGAAACCATAGGACCCGGCCAAGTATTACTGTGCTTTCACCAAAGTGAACCATAGAGAAACTGAGGGGGATGGAGATCTCCCTGGTAAGCAGAACAAAAGGCAAATCTGCATGTACAATCAGGGATCTTTCTCTAATTGGATCTCCCCTTCCCAGATCTACACCTCCACCTTGATCATACTTGGGATTACTCTCTTATTCTCATGTGAAACATGACTTCTTCTCTTTGCTCCTTTGAATTTTTCCAATATTTTCACCTTTCAACTTACTTCATCCAGAAGTGTGAGGAGAGATGTGATGGGGGCCCTACGGAATCAGTCCTGAGTGACTCTTCCAGAAGTCCTGCTGTCCAGAGAGATTGTTCTGAACAATGATGGGTGGTCAGAAAGTCTAACTCATATTTGCCTCCCAGCTGGGGCTGGCCACCCACCACAGTCACTTTTCTTAGCTCTTGACTTTTAGGACGTTGGAGGAAAGAGACGGAAAGAGCAAAACATGTAATTGTGCTGAAGTGAAGGAAAGATGAGAATGGGGTTTTCTCTGAGTTCCAGGTAACTACCTTTTATAATCCTTCCCACATTTGCAGATCTATGAAAACATCCTTATTGTGTTAACAAAAAGTTTCATGGCACAATTTAAGTAGATGTATTTTCCTCTCTTGAGTAGGTGGCAATATAATGCAGATAGATAAAGTGATATACAAAAATAAATATGCTTAATCATTCACAAAAATGTTAATACGTGTTGAACTTAAAAACAATAATCTGAAAATTGTCCTTAACTTTGGCAAGGTCTTTTTACTTATCTTAAAATGAACAAGTTTAAAAATTTGGTCTATAAACTGGATATATGTTTTCATACGTGAGTTCTTTTAATGGTAAAAAGATCATGGGCTCTGGAATCAGACAAAAATGGGTGAGTATTACAACCCCTCATTTACTCATGTTGGACCTCGAACAAGATTGCTTAAGTTCTCTAAACCTCTATTTCCACATAAAATAGGAATAGCAATACCTATTTCATAGAATTCTTACAAGGATTAAATGAAATAATTGCTAGGATGCACCTAACACACCTGGGTGACTGGCACACCACAGGTGCTCAATGATGCTAATACTCCATCCCCCTCAACTCTTAATGGTCTGAAGGAGAGTAGTTTTATGCAGAAGAGAAAAGAATAAAGGATCTAGAACAGGAAGGAACATTGACAATGACCACTAGCGTTTTTCCAAACCAAGAAATTCAAATGTGCTGCCAACATAGTTTTCATAAAAATAACTCATCAGGAATGTGCTTCCTGCACAAGCTCTCTAAATTCTTCCCCTACATAATGGTGAAAGGCATAAAGACAAGTCCATTATTGTGAGGATCTAGGTCCCCAGTAACATACTGCATCTTCATTGCCCTTTGTCTCTACCAGATGAAGGTGGTCCAATTCAATCTCAGCTTTACCAGAAGTAACAAGAGGAATAAATTTTTCATGCCAAACCTTGTTCCAATAGACTTGGTTCAAATGTCTAAGACAATAGCTGGACAAGGAGAGAGTCTCAATTTTCAGAAAACTCAGCCTTATCCAGCTGTGAGGATGTTCTCCTGCAGGGCCTCCCTAGGCTTAGGATACATTTAATTAATGTAAACTTTTAGGAATAGAGAGATCTTTCCCCATCCTTAAAAAGGAACCTATAAAGTCTGGAGTCTAACCTGTGAGGGATGACCTCTTTGAGCCTCAGATTCTCATCTGTACAATAGAGTTTATAATAGATGATCTCTAAGATTCCTTCAGTCTCTGTCCAGCAGGAAAGAGAAGGAAGCAGCGGTGGGACAAAGGAAATCAAATCTGATGGATTCCCAAGATTGAGAAGCACACATTCCTGCCTAGCTGATTCTTTTGCTTGACCCAATAAGGGTAAAGTCAAAAACAGAACTAAATGAAATACACTCATGATGAATCAAAGGGAATTGAAAGTCTTTGCTAACCTCACACCTACCCTGCTTCGCCTCCACTCACCTCCCTTGGGACACTCCTCCTCCTCTTTAATGCCTCATCCTGATTCTCAAAAATTGTGATCACTCAAGACTGAAGCTTTTAATCTCCCGTTTATAAAAGGATATGCAAATGGAGTTCAGTTTCCTGTTGAGTCTCTGCCAAGGTCTTAGCCCGGCAGTTCTGGGAAAGGAGCCAAAGACCTCATATTTCTTATCTATTAACATTCTCCCATCTGTGCTCAAGTCAGCAGACTGGGCTTCAGGCTGTGGCTTGTCTTTAGTCTTATACTTTCCTAGGTTTTCTAAAGGAACTCTTTAGAATGTTTCTCCAAGAAAGTAACTTGGCTCCCAAGTAACCAGACAGGATAATCTGGTTATATTTTGGGACAGTAGGAAAAACACTAGAAAGTCTATATTCTTATATCATAGCCTCAGAATCCAATCTTGTAAGCTACTTGAGGTATTGATATAAATTAGGTGTTAGGCAAGGCTTGCAAATAAGTCATCTGTGTCTACGATACGGGGTGTCCCACATCGTATATATACGGGATGAAAAAAGCAAGGACCTGAGTTATAATAACAGCCCTGAACAGCATTAAAAAACAAAAGACCTGAAAAAAACAAGACATCTTAATGTGTTTCTGAGCCAGAGGATCTGCTAAACAACAGAAGCAAGGATTAGACTAATTATCCCCTGTGTATTCCTAATTGAACTCATGCAAAATAGCAGCTGCCATTTTTACTCAACACAAGGCATCCAGACCTAAGTTCACTGAACTGTTGTTACGGAGATTCTGATGGAAAATTATATGTTCCAAACTACGTTAAATCTGACCATCCACTAAGCATGGAATTTCCTCTTTTTCTCTAAAGCTCTGGGTTTTTTGTATTTTCTAGTATTTCTCAGCTGAAGCTAGCTCCCAAAGGGCTTTCCTGTGCATTCTCATTTCCATTACAAGGTCAATGTACAAGTTAAATTTTGAATTTCTTCAGAAACCTCTACAGAAAGATTTCTTCTTCCATTTCTCTGCTAGTCCAGGCAGCTAGTGGGAGCAAAGAGCTCAAGCTGGAACTATCTTGAGGCAGTATAACATCAGTAAAAAACACTCTCAATGTGATTGCTCCATACCCAGTCATTCACTTAGTGTCTTCTGCAGAATTTATTTCTAAATATCTTTCTCAAATCTTGATCCTCGGGCCTCCACCTTATAAAATAATACTTTCCTCTTTGAAATCTACTAACAGAGTGTTAATACTCTACAAAATTTCTACCTCTTAGTTATTCCTCCCCACATCCCTTACCCTGAGCATTACATCCTCCAAAAATTATGTTCCGAGACCATTTGCATCTCAACAAAGAAATGATACAAAACGTTTCCTTTCCTATTCCTGTTTTTTGCCTCTCAGTCCTAACCCAACCCCTGCAGATCTGGAATGTTAGCACCCCCTTGCGTCATTTGTGGGCATTTTTCTCAGAGATCTGTTCCCTGAGCAGCATTTTGGGACTGAGCCTGAACTCCATTGATATTATGACTCTTGAAGGAGCCTGCCTCAGAAAGACTCAAAATTTTCTACCTAAATTCAGGTCCTGCTACTTCATCACTGTAACTTGCCATTTGAAAAGGTTGGGTTATCTACAAATCACTCCTAGAAAAACTGACAACTCAGTCTTCAATTCTACAGGATACATGGGTCCTATGACGTTCCAAAGCAAAGGCTTAAATGCCTTTGCATTCAAGGGAATGGACTGTAATGGGACTTATCCAGATCACATGATTTCGATGGAAGAAAGAAGCATTGTCAATTTAGATAACTCCAGCTCTCTGGTCTACTTTTATTCTCCTAATACCACACCTCATTCTACCATGTATTTATGGCAGACTTAGTCTACTCACAGCTTGGCACAAGTCAACAGAGTCTTGTGTTAGTCTGGAGGCTCAAGGTAAAGTAAGTGCACCCGACTCCAGAGTAAAATTTTCCCCTCTCTCCAATGCAAGGCTCAAAGGGCTACGGATAAACAGGTCTCTAATCACCCCATATTTCCATTTGGATCTATTTCTCTCAGTACCTGTACATTGTTTCTGCATAGAGAATTCAGTGATGAAAATAGAAACTCTATCCTATTTACACTAATTAACTCAACTATCAGTGCAGATTGATTGTATGGAAAGGAGACAATTTTACACCAGGATTTATTCACCTTTATTTTGATGAGAAAAACAAGAGAGAAACTCTCTTCATACAATGACTTTCTCTCTGGATAGCTTGTTTGCCAGGAGGGGATAGGATGGTTCTGTCATGGCTCTTTGGCTTCCACACCCCAAGCCATCTGGGCTCCATCACATCTGGAGGAAGGATCTTCCTGTTCAGCATTGTTTATGCCATCACACTGATCCCAGTAGCCAGACCTGACTATACAGATTGGTGAATAAACTTGGAAGAGCCCGTATTATAAGAGGGAGGTGGAAAGTGGTGGGACGGATGGGACCTGGGTGCTGGGAAACTGCTCATGTCTGCTGCTGACTCAGTCTTCTCACCAGCTGCCTAATCCAACAGATGCATCTTTCTTAGGAGGCACCAGACACCCAGAATATCCACATCCTGTGGTTCCTGTACCCTGAACACCCCACATTTGATTTCCAATTCAGAGAACAAAAGCTGCTGGCTTTGGGCCAGTTCACAACAGATGTGGATCACAACCGCCAACTACCCAGGAAGCATCCACCGAGGCAGAGTATGAGAATCAACTCCTTAGAAATTCCCATACTTGTGATCCATCATTCATCCAACTCCTGCTCAAAGAGAGAGACTGGGAGACTTTCTCCTGAGCATCTTCAGGGATTTAATGCTTCCTGCTGGAAATTAAGAAGGCTAAGTTTACTACTAAGATTTAAGAAGGCTGAGAGTTAAGAGAATTAATGGAAAATAGGTATTGCAACTTTTCATGTACTTTAGGAAAACCTGCAAATCTGTCCAAAGCTTTGACATAATGCCTTCCTATATCACTGACCTTGCCCATCTCACTCTCTGAATCCCATGTGATGATCAAACGCTGGATAGGTATTCAAAACCATGACCAGCAGGACTTTGCTTCTCTCCACATGTAGGGGAATGATGATGGCGAATCTGTTGATCAGAATACCATTGCTAGTTTGTGCCAGGCCTTGCAAGGATGTCCAAGTACTGCAACTGTCTGTGAGAGATTGTACCCCGGCTTTCCCTAAGTCTGTAGATTTCCTTTACTATTTTTTGCCATAAGAAAACGGTCCTTACTGTGCACTGCCTACTTAGTAAAGCCAGGAAAGATAGGAAGGGCAGAGACAAAGTGCAAAGAGAGAAACAAAGACATTTGTACCAGGGAAAATTCAGTTCTGGACTCAGAGTATTAATCAGTTGAATTGATATTAGAATGATCTCCTCAGAAAATATAAAGGCCAGTATTATGATGTGTGTTTTCTTAGAGTCTCTGAAAGAAAATATGAGAATTCAAGGAGTGCTAAATTCTTGAATCCTTCAGATGTCTCCAAAGAAAATAAAAAGGGCTTAGCTAGGGCTAGAATAATCCAAAGTCTTGGGAATGGCTAAGCTGCCAGCCCTCTGCAAACTGTAAACTAGGTCATGCAGGACTCCCATTCTCATCTTTCTGTGCCCTTTACTTGGACCCTCCTCCACATCACATCCCTCATATGCTTTTGTTCTATTTCCATCAAAACCTGACATCGAGAAATGATGTGAAACCAATTCATACTAATTTGTAAATGACGAAAATAGATGGAGGCTTTAGCTCTTCTGAGGTTAGATGGGAGGGAGGGGCATTGTATTTTACTAAATATAGTGCCATAAGCTAAAGACTAAAGCAACCAGGGCAGAATATGCAAAGCTTAAGGAACACTGGTCAAAACGAAAGATGGAATTTGTTTTCTCTTCATTTGGAGGCTCAATGTGGATCATACAAGGAGAGCCTGGAGTCTTCAAGAGCAGTCACTTCTCATCCTGTGTCCAGGGAGGCACCGCTGGACAACAGAGCCAAAGAGACCATTAACCTGCCTGGGGAGAGAGGCCTGCAGCAGAGGACAGAATTGGGGCCAAGAAGGAAAAAGAAAAAGAAGGATACCTGGGAAAAGATTTCATTTGAATACCAGGAATAGCTTTGCAACAGTTGAAAGCCGTTCAGCAGTGACACAAACATGCTTGTCAGAGAGTGAGTTCAGGTGGATGACTGCACTGGGAAGGTTGTCTACATTGGCTGGGAGCTAGAACTCAATGACCTGAGCCCTTTTCCTCCTTGGAATTCATTACAGAATATTCTATGTTGAAAGGAAATCGGGACTTCCACCAAAAAGCCACAAAGTTATTATTTTGGCATATTCCTTCCCAATTTTCTTTTTCAACATATAGATTATTACATACTTTGTTTATGTAATCATACTCCATATACACGTTTGTATCTTTTTTAACGTTATATAATAAATTCTCTGTTATTAGATACTTTTCCTAATCAATATTTTTAATGAGCCACATTAATATTGCATCTTGGAACATACCACCGTTTACTTATTCAACTCTCTTATTACTGAGAATTTAGGCAACTTCTACGTTCTTCCTATTATAAAAATTGCTGTGATGAACATATCTGTACTTATAAATTTTCATTATTTAAAATTATCATATATGTATATGAGGAAATATATATAAAGCTTTGTATATATTTTATATATATTTATAAACTCTGAAGTAAGCCCACTTTTCCTCAAATAAAAAATTCAAAATAAGTTTTTAGGCCAACTTGAATTTATAAACACTTAGGGTTGTAAAGGAAATTGTCAAATTCTACTTTTAATTGTTTTATATATTAATTTAGTTACACTTACATATTTAAAATCACATATATAAAATAGCATATTAATTTTGAAATACTGCTTTTTTCCATTCTCATAGTTCATAAGTTTTATTCAAATTTTTCACAAGCCTCTCAAAGCAATCTATTTGTCATCAGTAGAGCTGCTTTTTTTTACTTGTTTTTTTTAATTTTTAATTTATTTTTTGTTGCAGTAACATTGGTTTGTAACATTGTATAAATTTCAGGCATACATCATTATACTTCTATTTCTGCATTTATTACATCATGTTCACCACCCAAATACTAATTACAATCCATCATCACACTCATGTGCCTAATCATCCCTTTCGCCCTCCTCCCTCCCCTCCTCCCCTCTGGTAACCACCAATCCAATCTTTGTCTCTATGTGTTTGTTTGTTGTTGTTTTTATCTTCTACCTATGAGTGAGATCATATGATATTTGACCTTCTCCCTCTGACTTATTTCATTTTGCATAATACCCTCAGTGTCCATCCATGTTGTCACAAATGGCTGAATTTATCTTTTCTTATGGCTGAATAGTATTCCATTGTGTATATATACCACTTCTTCTTCATTCATTCATCCCTTGATGGGCACTTAGGTTGCTTCCAAGTCTTGGCTATTGTGAATAATACTGCAGTGAACACAGGGGTGCATGTATCTTCATGCATTGGTGTTTTCACGTTCTTTGGATAAATATCCAGCAGTGGAATGGCTGAATCATGTGGTAGTTCTATCCTTAATTTTTTGAGGAATCTCCATACTGTTTTCGGTAGTGGCTGCACCAGCTGGTACTCCCACCAGCGGTGTATGAGAGTTCCCTTCTCTCCACATCCTCTCCAACACTTGTTGTTTCCTGTCTTGTTAATTATAGCCATTCTGACAAGAGTGAGGTGATATCTCATTGTAGTTTTGAGCTGCATTTCCCTGATAGTTAATGATGTTGAACATCTTTTCATGTTCCTGTTGGCCATCTATATATCTTCTTTGGAGAAATGTCTGTTCATGTCTTTTGCCCATTTTTTTTTTTTTTGTGAGGAAGATCGGCCCTGAGCTAACATCTGCCAATCCTCCTCTTTTTGCTGAGCACGACTGGCTCTGGGCTAACATCCATGCCCATCTTCCTCCACTTTATATGAGACGCCGCCACAGCACGGCATGACAAGCAGTGCATCGGTGCACGCCCGGGATCTGAACCGGCAAACCCCGGGACGCCGCCGCAGCGGAACGAGTTCACTTAACCGCTTGCGCCACCGGGCCGGCCCCATCTTTTGCCCATTTTTTAACTGGGTTGTTAGTTTTTTTTGTTGTTGAGCTGTATGAGTTCTTTATATATTTTGGAGATTAACCCCTTATCAGATATGGTTTGAAAATCTCTTCTCCCAATTGTTAGGTTGTCTTTTCATTTTGTTGATGGTTTCCTTTGCTGTGCAGAAGCTTTTCAGTTTGATGTAGTCCCATTTGTTTATTTTTCCTATTGTTTCTCTTGGCCAGTCAGACATAGTGCTTGAAAATATGTGGCTGACACTGATGTTGAAGAGGGTACTTCCTATGTTTTCTTCTAGAAGTTTCATGTTTTCAGGTCTTACATTCAAGTCTTTAATCCATTTTGAGTTAATTTTTGCACATGGTGTAAGATAATGGTCTACTTTCATTTTTTTGCATGTGGCTATCCAGTTTTCCCAACACCATTTGTTGAAGAGACTTTCTTTTCTCCATTGTATGTTCTTGGTAGAGCTGCTGTTTTTATTCTTTACACATTTTTCCAGAACATATTGAACTCACCTGTGTCTACATTGTCTGAATTATACCACATTATGAATCCATATACAAAGCTATCACTAAAACATTTGTAAACCCCAATACCTATTCAAAAAACATTAGAACTGCTGTTTTGACGTTTATCCTGCGTGTGAATATTCATGATCTAGACAAGACATTTCCTTTAAAAGATTTGTTTAAACAATATTGAACACTTGTAATTTCAAAGGCATACTCCCAAGAATAGTTACTAATTTTCTGTTAAATTACTTAGTCAGCTTTTCCACTAATCTCGTCAGCTGACTTCCATGAGTATCTGTGCAGTGGCATTGATTGAGATCATCCCAGGATAATGTGTCTTCACTAATCTGTACTTGATTGTGCAAAATAAAATAATTGCATGAAAGCATTGTAACATTGCTTTTCGTAATTTTCGTAAGGACTCAAATTTACGGGGAATCTCTCTTCTCTGAGGATAATAAACCTCACTTTATATTCACACATGTGTAGTATTTTCTCACAATTTGCCAAAGTGGAAATATTAGCTCAAACTAGTGTAAATATGTTCACCCTCTTGATATTAACTAACAGACTTCCAATAAAAATATAGCAATTTATATTCTTACCAACTTCTTGCCAGTATTGGGAACATCACTTTTTCTGACAAAAGCATTGTTTAAATATCTGTTCAAAAGATGGTTTGTTAATGCTTTATTTACATTTTTTATTAGAAGAGGGTTAAAACATTTCTTGAAGTTTGTTAATCAATAAGTGAATTTCTTCACTTGCACTTTGCCCGTGAATTTTTTAGGTTTTTAGGGTTTTACTTATTGATTTGGGTGATTGATATAATTTTGTGCCTCAGAGTTTTATAACATTTAACCACAATAACAGCATTGGTGAAAGGAGATTTCTGAGGTATTCCAGATGGCAGAGGGTAATGATGGCAAAATGCCAAGGAAAGGAAAAAAAAGAAGCCAGTTTTTGTATTTCTGTGTTTCACTGTGGCTTCAGTACCACGGAGATTGAAGTGTATTAAGCCTTTTCTTAAAAACAGCCAGCTGTGATCCACTCTGTGAGTCTAAGCATCTAGAGGAGTCCTCTGAGTATCATACCTCTGAGTATCAAGAAAGCAAGAGGGGGCCGGCCCCGTGGCTTACAGTTAAGTGCGCGTGCTCTGCTACTGGCGGCCCGGGTTCGGATCCCGGGCACGCACCAACGCACGGCTTCTCTGGCCATGCTGAGGCGGTGTCCCACATACAGCAACTAGAAGGATGTGCAACTATGATGTACAACTAACTACTGGGGCTTTGGGGAAAGAAAAAGAGGAGGATTGGAAATAGATGTTAGCTCAGAGCCAGTCTTCCTCAGCAAAAAGAGGAGAATTAGCATGGATGTTAGCTCAAGGCTGATCTTCCTCACCAAAAAAAAAAAAAAAAAAAAAAAAAGCAAGAATAGGGGCCAGTCCGTGGCCCAAGCGGTTAAGTGCACACGCTCCGCTGTGGCGGCCTGGAGTTCGCAGGTTCGCATCCCGGGCACGCACCGACCCAGGCACGCACCGACGCACTGCTTGTCAAGCCGTGCTGTGGCGGTGTCCCATATAAAGTGGAGGAAGATGGGCACGGATGTTAGCCCAGGGCCGGTCTTCCTCAGCGAAAAAAAACAAGAGGAGGATTGGCAGATATTAGCACAGAACTGATCTCCTCAAAAAAAAAAAAAAGAAAGCAAGAATACGTTTGCTTCCTTGGCCCCTGACTCCTCCCTTTAGGGATTGACTCCACATTGTCTACGGCAATGGTTTCAGAATGTGAATGAGGATCACCATAGTCATCCGTAATAAATAATCCCAAACACACATTTCAATAACATTTATTAAATACACCCATGGCAATGTAAAAGAGAACATCATGGAAGAAGTAAAGGGGATGGAACTCACAATGACTGTGAGCCTGTGTACTGGGTCCCACACTGTCTAAGGTCACATCTGTCTAATTTACATAGTTCCTCTCTTCAAAGAGTTCGATGTCTAGTACAAAACACAACAAGTGCTTGGAAAGTGGTTGTTGTGAATTGAATTCCATCTCACTGGAATATGACATGCTTTCAGAGTCCAACTTTTTTTTAACTAACATATTTCTAGCAGTCATAACTTGAAGCAGATCCACAAGGTGAAACTTTGTCACCGAATCCCCAAATTCTAATAGTTTATGTGTCTCGTTCTGATGAGAAAACAGTCAAATGTGGGAGTAGAGATGGCAAGAAGGCCATTATTAGGTAGCACTGGATAAATGGACCAGTGATGTGATGAAGAGTACAGACTCTTCACAAATAAAGCCTCAGTTATCAAAAAGTCACAAATAAGTAAAGAGATGGTGGCAGGGAAATTTGTGTTGGGTAGAGCTAGTTGGGAAGAGCTCTTGGAGATGAATCTTGAATTGGTCCTTGAAGATAGTGGAAGACCTATCACGACTGGGAATATTATTTCAGAGTCAAGAATCTCCCTCTCCGACCTAATGCCACCAAGCAGTACCCTCAACCCACAGCAAAGGCATAATTTATCCCTACCCACTTAAACTACGTGTTTTTGAAAGATATTTCCTGGGAACTAAGTAATATTTCTGTTCACCTCACAGAATCAATGACGTAAATACCATAGATCTGAGAGCTTACGTGTCCAGGTAGCACTGGATAAATGGACCAGTGATGTGATGAAGAGTACAGACTCTTCACAAATAAAGCCTCAGTTATCAAAAAGTCACAAATAAGTAAAGAGATGGTGGCAGGGAAATTTGTGTTGGGTAGAGCTAGTTGGGAAGAGCTCTTGGAGATGAATCTTGAATTGGTCCTTGAAGATAGTGGAAGACCTATCACGACAGGGAATATTATTTCAGAGTCAAGAATCTCCCTCTCCGACCTAATGCCACCAAGCAGTACCCTCAACCCACAGCAAAGGCATAATTTATCCCTACCCACTTAAACTATGTGTTTTTGAAAGATATTTCCTGGGAACTAAGTAATATTTCTGTTCACCTCACAGAATCAATGACGTAAATACCATAGATCTGAGAGCTTACGTGTCCTGGGCTCTCCTTCGCTCTTCTCTTGACTCTGAATATTTTGATCCAAGAGCACAGGGATTAATCCCCTCACCCTGAGATTACAATCACCAGTTAGCGCACCAAGCCCAATTGCTCTTTTTAAATCTAGAAGACCAAAAGCAATGCACAGGGGAAGAAAACTATACCTAGCTTCCTCCCAGGGTGTCCAAAATAATTGGGCTTATGGCTGAAAGGATAGAATACATCAACTCATTCAAAATAAAATCAGAAGAGCCCACTTTCAGCGAATATAAACAATTCCCTGAGATAACACTTTTAATGAAATTCTCATTTTTAGTGCAGAAATGGAGCATATCATTCTTGGATTGCTTATTTTCTAAAAGAGCAGACTCTTTCAGATATTAATTTTTCAGCATAGAGTGATGAGTTTATAACATTTCTCTCTGGTATAGCAAACCGGAGGCAGTAACATCAATAGAAAGAAGAAATATGACTAACTTCCTGCTTCTCACAAGAAATCATACAGGAAAACATGTTCCAAGCCAAAAAGAAAAAAATCTTAAACATTTTAAAGTCTCAGATTACTTGCTATTGCAATAGGAACATGTAATGTTACAAAAGACAGATTTTTCTGTCACCATCTTACCCTAGTGATTGATCTTAGCCTCATCACATCATTATGTCCATCCTGACATGATGCAGGATGCAGAACACAGCATCACGTACACAACGTTCTTGCCAAAAATAAATAAATAAACTAAACCTAATCAAACCTCTAGTTCTAACAGGAGACAAGGGAACTAGAAGAACAAGTTAAAGGATTCCACAAAGAAACGACTAGATAAATCCATATGGTGAGACATTGTACAGGACAACAGACCTAGTCTCTTCAATAATCAATGTGACGAAAAGCAAAAAAAGATACAGAGGAGGGAAAGCAGTGAAAGGGGAACTATTACAGATTAAAGAAACTTAAAAGACTTGGCAACCAAATGAAATGCATAGCCTTTAACTGGATTCTTTTTAAAAACATCTGTAAAAGACTTTTTGGAAAGAATTAGGAAAATTTGACCATGGACTGGCTATTAAATGATTTTAGGAAATTGTTAATTTTGTTAGGTGAGAACTAATATTATGTTAATGTAGAAAAATATTTTTAGTTTTTAAAAATGCATGCTAAGGTGTTTAGGAATGAATAGTCATGATGTTCATAATTTATTGTTAAATACTTGACCAATATAAATAGCAAATATGGCAAACATTAATGGTGGTTAAATCTAGGTGATGAGTCTACAGATATTAATTCTATTAATTTCTTTTTTTGCAATGTTTGAAAAACTTTATAATAAAATGTTTTCTAAAATTTTCATTTTTAAGTAGCCAAAAGGCTGCAGCAAATTTAAACAGTTAAAAAAAAATGCAATATGTTTCTTGAAAATTAACATACTTTCTTAAAGGATACTGCTCTGCTCAAAGAACTCCCTTCATCTGTAAGCATGCAAACAAACTAAAACTGTATGGTCATATGACGTATTTTTAAGACAACAATGAATAAAGTCACTGACTTTATAGGTAAAATAAATAAGAAAACCACTAATGGTGATGTTGCATATTTAGCATTATTCTTATTCAAGACATAAGCATAAATTAGATATCTTAAAATCACTGCCTGTCAAAACTTGACATAATGATAGTAGCTCAAAATCAGGCCTTACACTTGTGGGGGAAGGGTGGTAGTCCCAGACTTCCACGGATGTTCCAATGAACTCCAATCAGTTGATTGTCAACCTCACTTATCCCTCAGGTGGGTGAACATCATAGAGAAGGTAAGAGAAGATTTTGACAAAAGTCCAAGTATGTCAGGTTCCCCTAAATGAGGGGAATTTGAGTAGGTTTATATATTCTTAGGGCCCTATATGAGTTTCAGTTCAAAAGCCTGGCCTCTTTTAATTCCTGTCCAGTTGCGAAGTGTATTATTTGGCCCATTAACCCTGCAAACCATGTTGTTCTCTTCCTCCTCTTTATATGATTTTGCCAAAACCTCAAGTTACCGTCCCAACTACATACCACTTAAACAACTAAAGATTATTTTTAATGGAAAGGCTAAAGTATTGCCACAGAAATATAGTAAGAGTACTGAAGGTGATGTGGTCGATTCTTGGTCTTCACTGAGCCCTCCCTCCCTCTGTCACCAAAGCACAATCATCATGGATCCAGCATCCGACCCCTGGAGTACCACCAAGAAGAAGAAACCAGAGGCATATAATCTACAGATCCACGGTCCTTGACTCTCAAGGATTCCAACCAAAGTGTTCGGATCAATTTTATCATTTTTACACATCTGGAGTCTGCTGATCACAGTGGTTTCTGAGCACGTATTCATTCATCAGTCAAAGCTTACGATAAAATTGTTCTGCTAATCACTAGCAAACAAGTAGAGAGTGGTGAAGCAGTCGAAAAAGCCTGGGCTTAACTGCTGCCATTGTAGCTTTAGCATCATAAATAACACAGATTTAAAACAAGAGTTATCGAAGTGTGGTCCTTGGACCTCTAGGGGCCCCAAGACCTTTTCAGGGAGTTCATGAAGTCAGAACTATTTTCATAATAATACCAAAATATTATTTGCCTTTTTCATTGTGTTGACAATTGCACTGATGCTGCAAAAGCAATGGTGGGTAAAACTGCTGCACCTTAGCGTGAATCAAGGCAGTGGCATCAATTCTGTATTAGTAGTCATTATATTCTTCACTGCCACGTATTAGCAGCAAAAAAAGAAGCCAATTTCACTTAAAAGTGCTATTGACCGTATTAGATTGTGAGGGCTGCCATAACAAAATACCACAGACTAGGTGACTTAAACAACAGCAATTGATTTTCTCACAGTTCTGAGGCTTGAAGTCCAAGATCAATGTGCCCAAAGAGTTGGTTTCTCCTGAGGCCTCTCTCCTTGGCTTGCAGATGGCCACCATCTCGCTGTGTCTGCATGTGGTCTTTCCCTTGGGCATGCATATCCCTGGTGTCTCTTCTCTTTGCGCATCCAAATTTCCTCTTCTTATAAGGACATCTGTCAGTCTGGATTAGGATCCACCCTAAGGGCCCATCCTAATCCAATGCAAATGACCTCACTGTAACTTAATTTTCTCTTTAAAGGCCCTATCTTCAAATACAGTCACATTCTGAAGTACCGGGGGTGAGGACTTCAGCATACAAATTTTGGGAGGACAAAATTCAGTCCATAACATTGATGAAGCAGTACAAACTATTAATCTTCTTGAATCTCAACTCTCAAGTATATGTCTTTTTAGTATTCTGTGTGACAAAAGGGGAACTAAAGAAAAACAACTGCTGCATCCAAATTATGATAGTTATCTTGAGGGAAAACATTTGTGCAATTGCTTGAGTTGCAAGCTGAACTAGCCACTTTTTCCATGAAAGATCATTTTAGTTTGAAAGAATGACCAACAGACAAACTATGGTTATTCAGTTTTGGGTGTTTGGCAGACATCTTCTTAAAAGTGAATGAACTGAGCCCGTCACATCAAGAAAAAGAACTCATAGTTGTTTCTAATGACAAAAATCTGAGTTTTCAGACAAAAATTAGAGTTTAGGAAAACTTGCATCTGCCACCATGAGCTGGATGGCTCCCCAATACTTAAATACTTCTCTGATTTCAGATATTGGTGGTGATATTAACTCCCATGATATTTTGATATTGTAGAATGCAATGTGACAACATGTGGAAGTTGTCTAACTCAATGATCCAATTATTTCCAAAATGACAAATGAATAATGTTACAAAACCATGCCTGGATAAAAGTTCCATCCAAAATGCAAGATAGACCAATGGATTTTCATGTAATAGAATATGAAAACTTCATTAACGTCTCACATTGCAACTAATCCCTCTTTTCGAACTACATATCTGTGTAAGGCTAAGTTTTTCTCACATACTTCAACCAAACCAACATATTGCCATAGATAGAATGCATGAGCAGACATGAGAATCCAGTTGTCTTCTAATTAGCCAGCTCTTTCCTGACAGATATCTAAAGACTGCTATCAAACACCCCTAGCATCTCCCTTCCTAGTCTAAAGTCCCCCGTGTTTTTTAGCTGCTCCTCCCTGTCAAGGATTTGAAGTCACTTCAAAAGCCTGGTATTCTCCTTTGAATATGCTGCAATTTGTCTCTAACTCTCAAAAAGTAGACGTTAATACCAGGATCAGGGAGTGGAGAAATAAAGCTAGTTCAATGTTCACATCCCAAATATTCCAAGCCTGGAGGACACCGCTGTCCAATCCCTATTTCATTTCTCGGCTTGGTATAGCATAAATTTTCTCAAAGTGCTCTGAGTCAACAGGGATGAGGCCTGGACCCAGCCAGGACTGGACAATAACATGGTAAACCCAGTCCCCACACTGTCCCTTTCCTCTATTCCTCCCTGACCATGAGCTTTATAGGCACTGAGAACATGGCCTGGCCTCCTTCCAGGAAGAACTGAACTTCAGGCAACACCTGCCCTGGGCCTGCCCCTCCTCCTTCCCACAGAAAACCATCTCATACAACCGTGAAAATCCGCATAGATAAAGAAATGCCAGGTTGCCCAGGCCACTCTATGGCCTCTTCGGGGAAAGAGATCAGCTGTGGGACTGAGAGGATACCCAGAGACACTTTCAAATAACAAATGCCTGAAGAAAAAACCAAGAAGACTCTGTATTTACCCAGTGTAGCAAAAAATATCATGGGCTAGGATAGGGATACCTGACTTGTATGTTCCTTTGAAGTTGGGTGCCTTGGCCAAGTAATGAAACTTCTCTGGATCTTTCTAGACTCTTTCCTCTGAACATCCAAGGCAGTGGATATATGATTCTTGAAGTCTCTCCCAGCTGTGACATTCTAAGACTCCTCTTCAGAGGCACAACGGATCCTTGATTACTCGTGTTATTGGAAAGAATGTAATTTGAATACTCCAATTATATAGACAACATGAAATTCATTTCTATTTGGCTTTAGAATATATCTCATGGTGTGAATCAAATCACAGCAAATTTATCTTCTCAATGATGCTTAACTCAGGCTAATGCTAAAAATCAATTGTTTGCAACTAGTGGTGTTGTACTCCACAAAACAAATGTGGAGCAAGTATTCCATAAAGCAGCCTGGTGCCAGAGAGAGAGCAGGGGACTAGGAGTTGGGAAGATGTGAGTTCTGGCCATGGCTCTGTCACTTCCTAGCTTATCCTCTCTGACCATGAGAGACTGCATCCTTAAAATGGATTCAGAAGACACTTTCTGAACACTCACGAAGCCAGGCCCCATGCTGGCAAAGAGTATATAGAGATAAACAAGAATAATCCCTTCTCTCGAGAGTATCTACCTAATGAAGAAGAGAGAAAAAGGGTTTTGAGTGCAATGACTGAGTTGAGCACTGGAAGTCATGAAAATTCAGGGAAGGGGTGTGCACCTAACCCAGTCCAGTCTTGAGCCATCATTTAAGACTTCCCAGGGAATGCAACAGCTAAGCTAAGAGCAGAAAATGAACAGGATCCAAGGAGGTGCGTTAAGGACCAAATGGGGGAATAGAAGAAGGAAATGGCATTTCAGGCAAAAGCAATCACGTGGCAAAGACAAAGAGGTATGAAAGAACATGGAGCCTTCAGGAAGCAAGTAGTTGGGTGCAGCTGAGCATAAGGGAGCAAGTGGAAAAGTACAAGATGTAAGCCTCAGAGGTAAGCAAAAGTCTACATTCTGTACCATTTTACCCTGAAGATAACGGGAGCCATCAAAAATTTTAACTATGTAGTTTCATACTTGGGGTCCCCCCAAGGCTTAGCATCAGTATTAACCAGCTATTTCTGCTATGGCTATGATCTATAACAAACAATCCCAAAATTGCAGTTGCTTACAACAAACATATACTGTTTTTGTTCACTGGTCTGCTGGCCAGCTGGACTTGGCTTCAAGGGCGCTGGTGGAAATCCACGATGGGATGCCTCCTGGAGCCTCAGCTTGGAACTGGCGCACTGTGACTTCCACCCATATTCTCTGGATCAAAGACTGGCCAAGCCCGAAATCCACTAGGTAGGATGTATACTCTGCCTGTAGTGCGAGGCTCTTTAAAGTCATATGACAAAGCACATGGAGGTATATTTCCGTTACAGAGAGAGAGTGAAAGTTGGGAACCACAACAGCTGTATTTTCATCAGGATTCATCACCCCAAAACCCTCTGCCATGGCCCCAGGATTATAAGATTCACTGGCTCAAACCCACAGGGTCACATAGTTTAAGTTTTGGCATTACTTAAGATTTTAATGGCCTTTTCATTCCTAACTTATTGTTTCCTATAACTTAATTTATAGGAATTTAAAAGAAGCTTAATTTATTATTCAACACAGTAACCACCCACCTCTTGCCATTTCAAGACTAGCACCTAAAACCAGCTATACTCAAGAGTCCAAGGTACAATTCTTCCTTCTCACCTAGCCCTCACCATGAGGCCCACATTGTCCTGCTTTCTGCCCTAAGGCATCCTCTACTACATTTTCTGTAACTAAGACCATAGCATTTCTTCTTTTCCTCTTTTCCCATTTGTTTTTTGAGTTTTTTAATCAACAAAAGAGCGTTAGAATCTGCATGTGGAGGTGAAGTTCCTTGGAGTTTATGGGATTGGAAAGCAGTTGTTTGTAGGGTGGGAAGGTGCTGTTACAAAGATTATAAGTAAAATTGTAGTAATATTGTAAATCATTAAGCCATGGATCTGGATAAGATCCTCCAGAGGAAGTGTGAAGTTCAACATTTTTTCAATCCTTCTCCCTTTTGATAACAGTAACAAAATTCACACTCTCTTTTAATAATTATCAATTAATAATGTCATTTTCCATGAGCCTAGTGTATGACCCTATTTTCACAGTAATAGATGACGAGATCAATGGCAAACCGGGACCAGTGTCTCAAGGCCCCAGAGGAAAGTTTTCAAAAAAGGGAATGCCTATGTCAAAAATCAGGGGTCAAACACAATATAAATAAAAAGCATCAACTGAATTTGACCAGAGCCATTGTTGTCTAGTTGCACAGATTGTGCCTTGCACAAGAGAAGAGAGGGTCTAAAATACAGCCCATGCTCTGCCTGCTGAGCCGAGGCCCTGGTTCGGAGCTACATCAACTGGAGAATGGGGAGCTGTTTATGAAGCACACAAAGATGCCATCTGATTGACAAACTTGAATCCAAGGGGCTATCTCTGCAATCGCCCAGCAGGGTTGTCTTTTCTTAATGACACAAAGCACCATATGGGCTACTAACCCTGAATTTAGCTACCAGGGAGTCAATGGAGAGGATAACGTTTTAAATTACTATGAAAGTCGTTTCTAAACTGCATAACACTGCTCAGCTGTAAAGTGAGGCAGGCAGATGTGTTTCGGAAGCTGAGCAGGTGACAGGAGAAATCACACTGACAACAAACATTTTCCACCTAACCCACAGGACGTAAAATCCACTTGAGACATTCAGATATCTGATGAACTCCTCTGTGGAAACCATGAGCGAGTAGCCTGGCCAGAAAGCACAGATGGGAGTGGATGTGATGATTTCTGAAAGTCCATTAGGTGGCAAACTCCAGCGCAGATCTAGCCAGTGGAGAAAAGCTTCAGACAGAAGCACCTGGGCGAGCCTGCCCTGAACTAACTGTGCAAACCCTTTGATCTTGCTGCAGCCTGACTTGGAGTAAACACCCAGCCACAGGAGTTCTCAAAGGCCACATAGGGTGAAACAAGGGGAGGTTTTCGTAAAACTCTACGGCACTGTGTCAGTAAAAAGCGATGCCGGGTGCGGAGCTGCTATAGCAGCGAGTATAGTAACCCTCGGAATATTGAGTATTGCAGCTGCTATAGCTTGTGAGAAAGAGGCAACACACAATGCTACTAAACCTACAGAAATCTGTACAAAAATGCAGGGGCAACGTGGCATTTTCCTGGGAAATCCTCAGCTGGCTACAATGCCCCAGGGGATGAACACAGCAGATAGCCATCCCTCCTTGCTCAGTGACCCAGAAAGGATGCCAGGAAGTTGACCAGACCAGAAGAGGTGGCTCCTAGCTGCTCACCCTTGTGTGAAACTGGAGTTTCAACATGTTCTTATAGCCACATTTGGGGACTACGTAAGGCATTTCTTTAAAACCATTCTTTGGCTTCATTCATGTTGATTCTACTGCACAAGAAAGTTATATGAGCCATCTCATATGGAATTTCTGAATCCAAATCTCTAGAGATATTTGCCTGAATGCTTTGCTTTGCTACTTGGGAAGATGAATTTAAAGAGACATTGATTTGTTTTTAGGCAATCACCAGCCATAATTCTAATGCTGACTATACTGTAAATCACCAATACCTCATCAGTGCTACACATCGCCGTCTCACTTCTTATGCCACACGTTATATGCCCTTAAAGCAGCATTGGTGACTGTGAAGGCCTTGACTCTGGAATACTCATGGATCCAAGACCCATCCCTCTGGTGATGCCAGTTTTCCAAGACTGAGAGGTGCGGGTCTAGGAAGTGAGAACAATCTAAAACAATAAGAAACAACAATTCAGAGAACTTCATGAAGTGTACTGGACTGGACATGTTCACCATAGGAATATGTGCTCCCACCTACTCCTCAGACAACAACCTCCCAAAAGCAAATCCACCCCTACCTGCTATTGATTAAGTCATCAGGAACCAGCAACAAGTGCCATCTTTCTAAGATCAGACTCTTTGTTCCCTTTGTATCCCCAATTGAACTCACACTAAATAGCAGCTGCCATTTTTACTCAACACAAGATGTCGAGACCCAAGTTCACTGAAATGTTGTTACTGATTTCTGATGGAAAGTTAAACATTCCAAACTATGTCAAATCTGACCATTCGCTAAGCATGGAATTTCCTCTTTTTCTCTAAATGTTCTGTTTTTTTTGTATTTTCTAGCTGAAGCTAGCTCCCAAATGGCTTTCCTGTGCATTCTTATTTCTATTACAATGTTAATGTACAAGATAAAATTTAAATTTCTTCAGAAACATCTACAGAGAGATTTCCCCTTCCATTTTTCTACTGTCCCAGGCAGCTATCAGGCAAAACGGCTCAAGCTTGAACTATCTTGAGGCAGTATAACATCAGTAAAAAAACGATCTCTATGTGATTGCTCCATACCCAGTCACTCACTTAGTGTCTTCTGCAGAATTTATTTCTAAATATCTTTCTCTAATCTTGATCCTTAGGCCGTCATCTTTTAAAATCATACTTTTCTCTTTGAAATCTACTCCCAGTGTTGATACTTTACAAACTTTCCACCTATCAGTCCTTCCTCCGAACCTCCCTCACCCTGAGCCTTACACCCTCCAAAAAGAAGGTTCTGAGACCATTTGCATCTCAAAAGGAAATGATACAAAACAGTTCCCTTCCTATTCCTGTTTTTCACCTTCTCAGTCCTCACCCAACCCCTGCAGATCTGGAAAGTTAGCACCACCTAGTGCCATTTGTGGGCATTTTCTAAGAGATCTGTCCCCTGAGCAGCATTTTGGGACTGAGCCTGAATTCCGTTGATTTTATGACCCTTGAAGGTTCCTGACTCAGAAAGACTCAAAAGTTTCTACCTAAATCCATGTCCAGCTACTTCATCAATATAATTTGCCTTTGGAAATGTTGGGGCTATATACAAATAATTCCTGTAAAAACTGAGAACTTGATATTCAATTCTATAGGATATATGGATCCTGTGAATCTCCAGGGGAAAGGCTTGAATGCCTTTGCATTCAAAGGAATGAACTGTAATGGGAGCTATCCAGATCACATGCATTCGATTGAAGGAAGTAGCATTGTCATCTTAGACAACTGCAACTCTCTGGTCTACTTTTGTTCTCCTAATAGCACACCTCATTCTACCATGTATTTATGGCAACCTAGTCTACTCACAACCTAGCACAAGTCAACATAGTCTTGTGTTAGTCTGGAAGCTCAAGGTAAAGTAAGTGAATCTGACTCCAGAGTAAAATTTTCTCCTCTCACCAATGCAAAGCCTTGAAGGAGTATGTATAAACAGGTCTCTAATCACCCCATATTTCCATTTGGATATGTTTCTCCCTGTTCCTGTACATCATTTCTGCATAGAGAATTCATTGATGAAAATTGAAACTCTATCCTACACACACTAGTTAATTCAGCTATCACTACAGATTGATTGTGTGGAAATGAGAGAGTTTTGCACCAAGATTTATTCAGCTCAATTTTTTTTATTGAGGTCATAATATTTTATAATATTTTGAAATTTCAGTTGTACATTATCATTTATCAGTCACCATGTAAATGTGCCCCTTACCCACCCTCCAACTCCCTTCCCCTCTGGTAACCACTAATCTTTCTCTTCGTCCATGTGTTAGTTTTTCTTCCACATTTGAATGAAATCAAACGTGTTTGTCTTTCCCTGTATGGCTTATTTCACTAAACGTAATGCCCTCAAGGCCCACCCACGTTGTTGTAAATGGGACTATTTTGTCTTTTTTTATGGCTAAGTAGTATTCCATTGGGTCTGTATACCACGTCTTTATCCATTCATCAGTTGATGAGCCTTGGCTTGCTTCCACATCTTGGCTATTGTGAATAATGTTGCAATGAATATAGGGGTGCATACATCTCTTTGAATTGTTGATTTCACATTCTTTGTATAAATATCCTGTATTGGGATAGCTGGGTCATATAGTATTTCTATTATAATTTTTTGAGAAATCTCCATACTGTTTTCCATAGTGGCTGCATCAGTTTTCATTCCCCCCAGCAGTGTATGAGGGTTCTCTTTTCTCCACATCTTCTCCAACACTCATTATTTATTGTCTTGTATTCACATCTAGTTTAATGAGAAAAGCAAGAGAGAAACTCTCTTCCTACAATGATGTTCTCTCTGGATAGGTTGTTTGCCAGGAGGGATTAGGATGGTCCTGCCATGGATCTTTGGCTTCCACAGCCCAAACCATCTGGTCTCCATCACATATGGAGGAAACATCTCCTTGTTCAGCATTGTTTATGCCATCACACTGATCCCAGTAGTCAGATCTGACTATACAGATTGGCTAATAAGCCTGGAGGAGCCCGTGTTCTAAGAGAGAGGTGGAAAGTGTGGGACAGATGGGACCTGAGTGCTGGGAAACTGCTCACGTCTGCTGCTGACTCAGTCTTCTCACCAGCTGCCTATTCCAACAGATGCATCTTTCTTAGGAGGCGCCAGACACCCAGAATATCCACATCCTGTGGTTCCTGTACCCCTAATACCCCACACTTGATTTCCAGTTTTGAGAATTAAAGCTGCTGGCTTTGGGCCAGTTCACAACAGATGGGGCTGACAACCGCCAACTCTACAGGAAGCATCCACCAAGGCAAGGCATGAGAATCAGCTTCTTAGAAACTCTCATCCTTGTGATCCATCATTCATCTAACTCCGGCTCAAATAAAGAGACTGGGAGATTTTCTCCTGAGCATCTTCAGGGATTTAATGCTTCCTGCTGGAAATTAAAAAGGCTAAGTTTGCTGCTAAGATTTAAGAAGTTTGAAAGCTAAGGGAATTAATGAAAAGTAGGGATTACAACTTCTCATGGACTTTAGGAAAACCTGCAAATCTATCCAAAGCTTTGACAAAATGCCTTCCTATATCACTGAACATACCCATCTCTGAACCCCACATTGTGATCATTCGCAGGATAGGCATTTAAAGCTATGACCAGCAGGACCTTTCCTCTCCTTCCATGTAGGGCAATGGTGATGGGGATTCTGCTGATCAGAATACCGTTGCTAGTTTGTGCCAGACCTTGCAAGAATGTTCTTGTACTGCAACTGTCTGTGAGAGATTGTACCCTGGCTTTCTCTAAGTCTGTAGATTTCTTTTACTATTTTTTGCCCCAAGAAAAATGTTCTTACTGTGCACTGCCTACTTAGTAAAGCGAAGAAAGACAGGATGGGCAGGGACAACATGCAAGGAGAGAAACAAAGACATTAGTACCTGGGAAAATCCTGCTGTGGACTCAGAGTATTTATCAATTGTATTGATGTTAGAATGATCTCCTCAGAAAACATAAAGGTCAGTGTCAGGATGTGTGTTTTCTTAGGGTCTCTGAAAGAAAATATGAGAATTCAAGGAGTGCAGAATTCTTGAATCCTGCAGAATACTCAAAACAAAAAATGCTTGGCTGGGGCTAGAATAATCCAAAGTCTTGACAATTGGTAAGGGAGACTGCCAGCTTCCAGCCCTCTGCAAACTATAAACTAGGTTATCCATGGCTCCCATTCTCATGTTTCTGTGCACTTTTCTTGGACCCTCCTCCCCATCAAATCCCTTGTGTAATTTTTTTCTATTTCCATCAAAACCTGACATCAAGAAATGACATGAAACCAATTAATATTAATTAGTGAGTGATAAAAATTGATGGAGGCTTTAGCTTTTCTGAGGAGTGGGAGGGAGGGGAGTATATTTTAATAGAGATGACACCACAGCTAAAGACTAAAGCAACCAGGGTAGAATTTTCAAAGCTTGAGGAACACTGCCCAAAATGAAAGATAGATCTTTGTTCTCTGTTTGGAGTCTCAGTGTGGATCATACAAGGAGATTCTGGAGTCTTTTAGAGCAGTCACTTCTCTTCCCATGTCCAGGAAGAGGACAAGTTGGAGCACAGAGCCAAAGAGAACATTAAGCTGCCCGTGGAGAGAGGCCAGCAGCAGAGAGCAGAATTGGGGTTAATGGGGGGGGGGGGAAGGATACCTGAAAAAAGAGATTTCATTTCAATAGCAAGAATAGCTTTGTAATACTTGAAAGCCATTCAGCAATGACACAAACATCCTTGTCAGAGAGTGAGTTCAGGTGGATGACTATACTCAGAAGGTTGTCTACATTGGCTGAGAGCTAGAACTCAATGACCTGAGCTCTTTTCCTCCCTAGAACTCATTATAGAATATTCTATGTTGAAACAAAATCAAGACTTCCACCAAAAAGCAACACAGTTATTATTTTGGTGTATTCCTTCCCAGTTTTCTTTTTCAATTACAGATTATTACATACTTTGTATATGTAATCACACTTCATATACACATTTGTATCTTTTTCAACATTATATAATCAATTCCTTATATTATTCGGTACTTTTCCTAATCAGTATTTTTAATGAGCTACATTAATATTGTATCTAGGAACATACTATAGTTTACTCAATCAGTTCTCTTATGACTGAGAATTTAGGCAGCTTCTACATTTTTCCTGTTACAAAAATTTCTGCCATAAGCATATCTCTACTTATACATTTTTCATTATTTAAATTTATCATATATGTATATGAGGAAACTATATATACAAAGCTTGATGCATATTTAATATATATATATAATGTGAAGCAAGCCCACATTTCCTCAAATAGAAGTTTCAAAATAAAGTTTTTGGCCAATTTGAATACATAAACCCCTAGGATTCTAGGATTCTAGATGAAATTGGCAAATTCTACTTAAAATTTCTTTTATATATTAGTTTAGTTGCACATATATGTTTAAAATCACATATCAAAAAATAGTGTATTAATTTTGAACTATTGTTTTATTCTATTCTTATAGTTCATAAATTTTATTCAAATTCTTCACAAGCATCTCAAATCACTACATTTGTCATCAGTAAGCTGCTTTTTTAAATCTTCACACATTTTTCCAGAACATATCAAACTCGCATGTGTCTAAGTAGTCTGAATTATAGCACATTATGAATCCATATATGAAGCTACCACTAAAACATTTTTGAACCACAATACCTATTCGTAAAACATTAGCACTGTTGTTTTGACATTTATCCTGTAAGTGAATATTCATGATCTCCACAACAAGACATTTCCTTTAAAAGATTTCTTTAAACAACATTGAACACATAATTTGGAAGGCATACTCTTCAAAACAGTTATTAAGTTTTTGTTAAATTACTTAGTCATCTTTTCCACTAAACTCGTCAGCTGACTTCCATGAGTATCTGTAAACTGGCGTTGATTGAGATCATCCCAGGATAATGTGTCTTCACTAAACTGTACTTAATTGTGCAAAATAAAATAATTGCATGAAAGCATTGTAGTATTGCTTTTTGTAATTTTTAAAGGAATCAAATTTACAGGGACTATGTCTTCTCTGAGGATAATAAACCTTAATTTATACTCAAACATGAGTAGTATTTTGTCACAGTCAATTCCTCAAAGTGCAAATATTAGCTCAAACTAGTATAAATATTTTCACACTCTTGGTATTAACTAATTGACTTCCAATAAAAATATAACAATTTATATTGCTACCAACACCTTGCCAGCATTGGGAACATCACTTTTTCTGAAAAGCATTGCTTAAATATCTGTCAAAAGAAAATGGTTTGTTAATGCTTTATTTGTATTTTTTATTACTAGATGGTGAAAACGTTTTCAAAGTTTATTGATCCATGAGTGACTTTCTTTGTTTGCCCTTTGCCCATTAATTTTTTAGGTTTTTAGTGTTGTACTTGCTGATTTGGTGGTTATAATAATTTTGTGCCTCTGAGTTTTATAGCATTTAACCACAATAACAACATTGGTGAAAGGAGATTTCTGAGGTATTCCAGATGGCAGAGGGTGGTGATGGCAAAATGCCAAAGATAGGAAAAAAAGAAGCCAGTTTTTGTACTATGGTGTTTCACTGTGACTACGAGATATGATACCACAGAGGTTGAAGTGAATTAGCATTTGTTCAAAAACACCCAGCTGTGAGCCACTGTGTGTCTCTCAGCATTGGGAGGAGTCCTCAGTGTCAAAGAGAAGTAATACATGAGTTTTCTTGCCCCCTGACTCCTCCCTTTAGGGGTTTACTCCATATTGTCTATGGCAATGGTTTCGGAATGTGAACGAGGATCACCAAAGTCATCAGTAATAAATAATCCCAAACATACATTTTAATCACATTTATTAAATATGCCCGTGGCAATATAAAGAGAATATCACAGAAGAAGTAAAGGGGATGGAACTAACAATGACTGTGAGCCTGTGTACTGGCTCACACGATAGTGTATGGTGAACCAAGAAGTGGAACCCACCTCTGTCTGATTTACAGAATTCCTCCCTTCAAAGAGCTCAATGTCTAGTACAAAACAAAACAAGTGCTTGGGAAGTGGTTGTTGAATTCCATCTCATTGGAATGTGACATGCTTATAGAGTCCAAATATTTTTAATTAATGTTTTCTAAAGGCCATAACTAGAAACAGATTTACAAGGTGAACCTCTGTCAGTGAATCCCCAAATTCTAACAGTTCATGTGTCTTGCCCTGTTGAGACAACTGTTAAATGAGGGAGTAGAGATGGAAAGAAGGTCGTTATTAGGTAGCACTGGAAAAATGGCCCAGAACTGTGATGAAGAGTACACACTCTTCACAAATAAATCCTGAGTTATCGGAAAGTCATAAGTAAGTAAAGAGATGGTGGCAGTGAAAATTGTGTTGGGTAGAGTTAGCTGAGAAGAGCTCTTGGAGATGAATCCTGAGTTGGTCCTTGAAGATGGTGGAAGACCTAGCATGACCAGGAATATTGTTTCAGAGTGAGGAATCTCCCTCTCTGACCTAATGCCACCAAGCAGTCTCCTATTTCCAGAGCAAAGGCATAATCTATCCCTACCACTTAAACTACGTGTTTTTGAAAAGATGTTTCCGAGGATCTAAGCCATATTTCTGTTCACTTCAGAGGATCTATCAACGTTAATACCGTATATCTGAGAACTTACACGTCCTGGGCTCTCCTTCATCTTTTTCTAGACCCTGAATATTTTGATCCAAGATCACAGAGATTAAGCCCTTCATCCTGGGATTACAATCACCAGTTGGCACACCAAGTCCCATTGCTCTTTTTAAATCTAGAAGACCAAAAGCAATGCACAGGGGAAGAAAACTATACCTAGGCTTCCTCCCAGGGTGTCCAAAATAATCCCTCTTATGGTTTAAAGGATAGAATATGTCAACTCATTCAAAATAAAATGAAAAGAGCCCATTTTCAGGGAATATATACAATTCCCAGAGATAACATTTTTAATGAAATTCTCATTTTTAATGCATAAATGGAGCATATCATCCTTAGATTTCTTATTTTCTAAAAGAGAGACTCTTTCAGATAATTTTTCAGCATATAGTGTTGAGTTTAAAACATTTCTTTCTGGTACAGCAGACTGGATGCATTCACAGTTACAGAATGAAGAAATATGATTGGCTTCCTGCTTCTCACAAGAAATCATGTAGAAAAAATATTCCAAGCCAACAAACAAAGTTTTAAAACATTTTAAGGTCTCAGATTACTTACTAGTTGCAATAGGAACATGTAAGTTTTCAAAAGATAGATTTTTCTGTCACCATCTTATCCTGATGATCAACCTTAGCCTCATGAAGTCATTATGTCCATCTTGACATGATGCAGGATGCAGGACACAGCATCACCTACACAGTGTTCCTGCCAAAAACAAATAAATAAACTAAGCCTAATCAAACCTCTAGTTCTAACAGGAGACAAGGAAGCTAGAAGAACAAGTTAAAGGAGTCCACAAAGAAACAGCTAGACAAATCCAGAAGATGAGACATTCTACGGGACAACAGACCACTCACTTTAGTAATAAATGTGATGAAACGAAGTTTTTAAAAAATATGCAGTAAGAGAACTATTACAGATTAAAGAAACTTAAAAATATAGCAACCGAATTAAATACACAGTCTTTAATTGGATTCTTGTTTTAAAAAACCATCTGTGGAAGACATTTTGGAAAGAATTAGGAAAATTTGACCATAGACTGCCTCTTAAATGATTTTAGGGAATTGATAATTTTGTTAGGTGGGAAGCAGTATTACGGTTATGTAGAAAAATATTTTTGTTTTTAAAATGCATGCTGGAGTGTCTAGGAATGAATAATCATGATGTTCATAATTTATTGTTAAATACTTGACCTAAGTAAATGGCAAATATGGCAAACATTAATGATGGATAAATCTAGGTGATGAGTCCATAGATATTGATTCTATTAATTTCTTTTTTGAAATGTTTCAAAAACTTTATAATAAAATGGTTTCTAAAGTTTGCATTTTTAAGTGGCCAAGAAGTCTGCAGCAAATTTAAAGAGGGAAAAGGTAAAACGCAATATGCTTTTTGAAAATTAGCATACTTTCTTAAGACTACTGCTCTGCTCAAAGAACTCCCCGCTTCTGCAGGCATGCAAACAAGTTAAAACTGTATGTTCATATGACATGTTTCTAAAACAACAATGAATGCTGTCCCTGACTAGGGGTAAAATAAATAAACTCCTAATGGAGATGTTGCACATTTTGGATTATTCTTATTCAAGACATAGGCATAAGTGAGGTATCTTAAATCACTGCCTTTCAAGATCTGACATAATGATAGCTCAAAATCAATCCTTCCACTTGTGAGTGAGGGGAGGTGGTTTCAGCCTTCCACAGATATTCCAATGAACTCCAATCAGTTGATTGTCAAGCTCACTTCTCCCTCAAGTGGGTGAGCATCATAGAGAAGGTTTTGGCAAAAGTCAAAGTATGTCAGGGGTCCCCTAAATGAGGGGAACTTGACTAGGTTTATCCACTCTTAGGGCCTCATATGAGTCTCAGTTCAAAAGCCTGGCTCCTGTTAATTCCTGTCCAGTTCCTGAGCATGTTATTTGACCCATTATCCCTGTAAGTCATGTTGTTCTATTCCTCCTCTTTATGGTTTACCCAAAAATTCAAGTTACCATCCCAACTACCTGTCACTTAACCAAGTAAACATTATTTTTAATGGAAAGGCTGAAATATTGTCACAGAAATGTAGTATGGGTACAGGAGGTGATGTAATCAGACTCTAGACCTTCACTGAGCCATTCCTCTGTCACCAAAGTACAATCATCATGGATCCAGCATCAGACTCCCAGAGTACCACCAAGAAGAAGAAACCAGAAGCAGATGACCCACAGATCCATGGTCCTTGAGCCTAGAGATTCCAGCCAAAGTATTGGGCCAATTTTATCATTTTTACACAATTGGAGGTTGCTGCTCACAATGGCTTCTGACCACTTATTTATTCATCAGTCAAAGCATTTGATACAATTGATCTGCTAATCACTAGCAAACAAGTAAAGAGTGTGAAGCAGTCAAGAAAGCCTGGGCTTTACTGCCACCATTGCAACTTCCACGTTGCAAATAACCAAGATTTAAGACAATAGTTCTCAAAGTATGGTCCATGGACCTCTATGGGCCCCAACACATTTTCAGAGAGTTCATGAAGTCAGAACTATTTTCGTAATAATACTAAAACATTATTTGCCTTTTCGTTGTGTTTACATTTGCACTGATGGTGTAAAAGCAATGGGGAGTAAAACTGCTGGCACTTTAGCATGAATCAAGGCAGTGGCATTGATTCTGTATTTGTAGTCATTGTATTCTTTACTGTCACATATTTTCAGGAGAAAAAGAGGCAGTTTCAGTTGGAAATGCTATTGACTGCATTAGATTGCGAGGACTACCACAACAAAATACCACAGACTAGGTGACTTAAAACAACAGAAATTGATTTTCTCATAGTTCTGAGCTGGGAATCCAAGATCCAGGTGCCCACAGAGTCAGTTTCTCCTGAGGCCTCTCTCCTTGGGTGGCAGATGGCCACCTTCTCACTGTGTCCACCCATGGTCTTTCCTCTGTGAATGAGCACTCCTGGTGTCTCTTCTCTTTGTGTGTCCAAATTTACTCTTCTTATAAGGATGCTAGTCAGAAAGGATTAGGATCCACCCTAATCCAATCCAAATGAACTCATTTTAACCTAATTATTTCCTTAAAGGCCCTATCTTCAATTATAGTCACATTCTGAGGTACTGGGGTTGAGGACTTCAACATACAAATTTTGGGAGGACACAATTCAGTCCATAACATTGATGAAGCAGTAAAAACTATTAATTTTAGTAAAACTAAACTGTTAAGTATACGTCTTTTTAGTATTCTGTGTGACTAAAAGGGAAGTAGACATAGCACTTTTGCTGCATTCCAAATTACGATAGTTATTTTGAGGGAAAACATTTGTGCTATTGTTTGAGTTGCAAGCTGAACTAACCACTTTTTCCATGAAAGACCACTTTTGCTTGAAAGGCTGACTGACAGACAAGCTATGGTTATTCAGGCTTGTGTGTTTGGCAGGCATCTTCTTGAAAGTGAATGAACTGAGACAGTCACATCAAGAAAAACAACTCATAGTCATTGCTAATGAAAAAATCTAAGCTTTTGGGCAAAAATCAGAGTTTAAGAAAACTTGTATCTGCCACTGTGAGCTGGATGGCTCCCCAATATTTAAATACTTCTTTGATTTCAAGATATTGGTGGTGATATTAACTACTGTGATATTTTGATATTGTATAATGAAATGTGTCAACATGTGGAATTTGCCTGGCTCAGTGAACCAATTATTTCCCAAATGATGAATGAATAATGTTACAAAACCATTCATGAGTGAAAGTTCCAACCAAAATGCAAGATAGATCAATAGATTTTAAAATAACAGAATATGAAAGTTCATTAAAATCCCCCTTTGCAACTAACCTCTCTTTTGACCTACATTTCTGTATAAGCCCAGGTTTTCCTCATATGTTTAAACCAAATCAACATAATTCCATAGATAGAATGCATAAACAGACACGAGACTCCAACTGTCTTCTAATTAGCCAGCTCTTTCCTGACAGATATCTGAAGACTATGATCAAACACCCCTAGTATCTCTCTTCCCTTCTATGTCCTCCATGTTTTTTAGATGTTCCTCCCTGTCCACGATTTGAAGTCTCCTCAATAGCCTGGTATTCTACTTTGAATACACTAAAGTTTTTCTACGACTCTCAGAAACTACTTGTCAATACCAGGAGCAGGTAGTGGAGATAAATAAAGTTAGTTCAACATTCACATCCCAAATATTCCAAGCCTAGGGGATACTTCTGTTTAATCTCTATTTCATTTTTCAGCTTGGTATCCCATAAATTTTCTCAAACTGCTCTGAGTCTCCAAGTGTGAGGCCTGGTCTTAGTCAGGACTGGACAATAACACGGTAAACCCAGTCCCCATACACTGTCCCTATTCTCTATTGCCTTCTGAGAATGAGCTTGCTGGGCACTGAGAACATGGCCTGGCCTCCTTCCAGGAAGAACCGAACTTCAGGACACACCTTCTCTGTGCCTGCCCCTTCCCCTCCTGCAGAAGACTATCTCACACAACAATGAAAATCCACATAGAGAAAGAAATGCCAGGTTGCCCAGCCCACTCTACGGCCACTTCAGGGAAGGATATCAGCTGTGGGGCTGAGAGGACACCCAGAGACACTTTCAAATAATAAATGCCTGAAGAAAAAACCAAAGAAGACTGGGTATTCATCTAGCGTTCCAAATAATATCACTGGGCTAGGATTGGGATACTTGATTTCTTGTATGTTCCTTCTAAGTTGGGTGACTTGGCCAAGTTATGAAATCTCTCTAGATCTTTCTAGAATCTTTCATCTGAACACTCAAGGGAGTGAATATATGATTCTTGAAGTCTCTCCCAGCTGTGGCATTCTAAGACTTCTCTCCAGAGGCAAAATTGATCCTTGATTACTCATGTTAGTGGAAAGAATGTGATTTGAATACTCCAAATATGTAGATAACATGAAACTTATTTCTATTTAGCTTTAGAATATATTTCATGGTGTGAAGCAAATCACAATAAATTTATCCTCCCAATCTTCAGACGAATGTTAAAAATCAATTTGTTTGCGACTAGTGGTGTTGTACTCCACTAAACAAATGTGGAGCAAGTATTCCATAAAGCAGCCTGGTGCCAGAGAGAGAGCAGGGGACTAGGAATTGGGAAGATGTGAGTTCTGGCCATGGCTCTGTCACTTCCTAGCTTATCCTCTCTGACCATGAAAGTCTACATCCTTAAAATGGATTCAGAATACACTTTCTCAGCACTCATTGAGTCAGGCACTATGCTGGCAAACGGTATACAGAGATGAACAAGAAAAACCCCTTCTCTCAAGAGTCTCTACCTAATGAAGAAGAGAGAAAAAAAGTTTTAAGCACAATGACAGAGTGATCACTAGAAGCCATGAAAATTCATTAAAGGAACAGGCAGCTAACCCCTTCCCTTGAGCCATTGTAGGGGAGAAACTCAATTCCTATACCCTCTAGGTCCTTCTGGCTGGTCCAAGAATTAAATTTACATGAGACAGAATAACAGAAGAAAATCAAACAAAGTTTAATGACATGTATACATGGGTATACTGAGTAACTGTATACTGAGTAACTGCTGAGTAACTTGCCAGAATTGCGGACGTTGCCACCTTCAATCATCTTCAGCTAAAGACAAACAAGGGTGTTGTGAGTAGTGATTTGGGTCTTCAAAGGGGAGGAAGACAATTTACCCAGAGGTGGAAATGCAAATGTTTGTTAAACAAGTGTTTGCTGGGCCACCTATAGGCATAACTTTGATAAAAATGGGTTTGTTGGTTCTCTTTTATCACACCTACTTTACATTATGCTATAGTTATCATACGGTATCGGTTCCTTCCTAGAACAGGACTTCTACCTTAAATACTTTTAGGCAGTTAGGGGGAACGTCTAAGTTTCTTTTGGAGTCTTTTGTTCTTAAAAATAATCAAGCCAAAGAGACACATTTTGGAGTGGCCAATTCTGATCATCCACACCATCATTTAGGACTTCCCAGGGAAGCCAACAGCTAAGCTAAGACCAAAAAATGAACAGGATCTAAGGAGCTGGGTTAATGATCGAATTGGGGATTAGGTAAAGGAAAGGGCATCTCAGGCAAAAAGAATCACATGGTGAAGGCAAATAGGTATGAAAGACCATAAAGCCTGGAAGAAGCAAGTAGTTCAATGAAGCTGAGCTTAAGGCAGCAAGTGGAAAAGTACAAGATGTAGGCCTGGGAGGTAAGCAAAAGACCATATCCTGCACCATTTTATATTGAAGTATGAGAGCCATCAAAAACTTTAAGCATGTAATTTCGTAGTCAACATCCCCCCAGGTTTAGCGTCAGTATTAATCAGCTATTCACGCTATGATTCTGATCTATAACAAACAATCCCAAAATTTCAGTTGCTTACAACATCAAAAATATAGTTTTTGCTCATCGGTCTTCAGGCCGGCTGGACTTGGCTTCAAGAGTGCTGGTGGAAATCCACGATGGGATGCCTCCTGGAGCCTCAGTTTGGAACTGGCACACTGTGACTTCCACCCATATTCCCTGGATCAAAGCATGGCCAAGCCCCAAAGTCAATCGAGTGGGATATATACTCTGTCTGTAGTAGGAAGCTCTGAAAAGTCATGTGGCAAAGCACATGGGGGTATATTTCTGTTACAGAGAGAAAGTGAAAAGTGGGGAACCACAACAGCTGTATTCTCATTGGGATTCATCACCCCAAAACTCTCTGCCATGGCCACAGGATTATAAGATTCACGTGCCCAGACCCACAAGGTTTCACAGTTTAAGTTTTGGTATTACTCAAGACTTTAATTGCCTTTTCATTCCCAACTTCTTGTTTCCTATAACTAGTCCTATTCAAACCAGTTTCTGACGGCTGCTTGGGAACATCTGTACACCAGCACTAGGAGGAAGTCAATAAGTCTCACAGGGGTTAATCAGAAGCTTTATTTATTCTTCAACACAGTAACCACCCACCTCTTGCCATTTCAAAGGCTAGCACCTGAAATCAGCTATACTCAAGAGTCCAAGTTACAATACTTCATTCTCATCTGGCCCTCTCCATGAGGCCCACGTTGTCCTGCTTTCTACTCTAAGCCATCTACCATTACAGTGTCTGTTACTGAGACCATAGCATTTCTTCTTTTCATCTTTTCCTATTTGTTTTTGGGGTTATTTAGTCAGCAAAGAGTGTTAGACTCTGCATATGGAGGTGAAGCCGCTTGGAGTTTATGGGACAGGCATGAGTTGTATGTAGGGTGGGAAGGAGTTGTCAGACAGGTTATAAGTAAAACAGTGATAAAATTGTGATCCACTAAGCCATGGATTTGGCTAAGATCCTCTCGGGAAAGTGTGAAGTTCAAACTTTTTCCAGTCCTGCTCCCTTTTGATAACAACAGCAACAAAATTCACATTCTCCTTTAATGATTTACACTTATTAAGGTCACTTTCGGTGAGCCTAGTGTACGACTTTATTTTCACAGTGATAGACACAGAATCAAAGGGGAACCAAGATCAGTGTCTTGAGAGTTCCAGAGGAGAGTTTTCAAAAAGGGAAAGACTATGTCAAAAATAAGATGTCAAACAAGAATATAAACAAAAAGCATCAATGGAATTTGGCCAGATCCACTGTTCCTAGTTGCACTTCTTGTGGCCTTACACAAGGGTGCTCGGCTGAAGGGGAGAGTGAGTCTAAAATTCAGCCCAGGCTCTGCCTGCCAAGCCGAGGAGCCATTTATAAAGCATACAGAGGGCCCATCTAGTTGCCTACCTTGAATCCAAGGGGCTGCCTCAGCATTGGCCCAGGAGGGTGGTCTTTTCTAAACCACACAAAGCACAATATGGGCCACTGGCCCTGAATTCAGCAACCAGGGAGGCAATGGAGAGAATAAAATTTTAAATTTATATGAAAGCCCTTTGGAAACTGTATAACACTGCTCAGGAGTAAAGTGGGGCAGGCAGAGGTGATTCGGGGGCCGCGCAGGTGACAGGAGAAATTACACTGACCACAAACATTTTCCACCTAACGCACAGAACGTAGAATCCACTTGAGACATTCAGACATCTGACGAACTCCTCTGTAGGAAACCATGTGAGAGTAGACTGGCCAGAAAGCACAGATGGGAGTGGACGTGATGATTTCTGAAAGTCCATTCTAGCAGCAAACTCCAGGGCAGATCTAGGCAGTGGGGAACAGTCTCAGACAGAAGCACCTGGGTGAACCTGCCCTGAACTAACAGCCAAAACCCTTTGATCTTACTGCAGCTTGACTTGGAGAAAACATCTGGCCCCAGGAGTTCTCAAAGGCCACATAGAGTGAAACCAAGGGGAGGTTTTTGTAAAACTCAGTATCACTGTGACTGGGGGTATACACACAGTGCTACAAAACCCACAGAGGCCTGTACAAAAACTACAGGGGCCAAGTGGCATTTCCCTGGGAAATCCTCACCCTGGCTACCATGCTCCAGGGGATGAACACAGCAGATAGCCATCCCTCTTGGCTCAGTGACCCAGAAAGGATACCAGGAAGTTGACCAGACCAGACGAGAGGACCTCGAGCTGCTCACCCTTGGGGGAAACTGATGATTTAACATGTTCTTATAGCCACATTTGGGGACTACAAAAAGACGTTTCTTTGAAAACCATTCTTTGGCTTGGTTCATGTTGATTCTATTGCAAAACAGAGCTGTATGAGCCATCTCATATGGAATTCCTGAATTCAAATCTCTAGAGACATTTGCCTGAATGTTTCGCTTTGCAGTTTGGATAGATGAACTTAAAGAGAGATTGATTTGTTTTTAGGCAATCAGCAGCCACAATTGTTCATTCTAATGCTGAGTGTACTGTAAATCACTGATACCTGATCAGTGCTTCATATCACCCTCTCACCTCTTGTTATGCTGCGTACTATCTGCCCTTAAAGCAGCGCTGGTGACTAGGAAGGCCTTGACTCTGGAATAGTCATGGATCCAAGACCCATCCCCTTGGCCACGCCAGTTTTCAAAGACTGAGAGTTAGGTGTGGGTCTAGGAAGTGAGAACAATATAAAACCATAGAAAACCACAATTCAAAGAACTTCATGAAGTGTACTGGACTGGAAATGTTCACTATAGGAATATGTGCTTCTACCTACTCCTCAGACAACAACCTCCCAAAAGCAAATCCCCCCCTACCTGCAATTGATTAAATCATCGTGAACCAGTTGGATGAGCAGCAAGTGCCACCTTTCTAAGATCAGACTAATTATCCTCTTTGTATCCCTAAGTGAACTCACATAAAATAGCAGCTGCCATTTGTACTCAACACAAGGAATCCAGACCCAAGGTCACTGAAATGTTGTTACTGATATTCTGATGGAAAATTATATGTTCCAAACTACGTTAAATCTGACCATTCAGTAAGCATGGGCTTTTTCTCTAAATGCTCTGGCTTTTTTGTATTTTCTACTATTTCCCTTCTGAAGCTAGCTTCCAAAGGGCTTCCCTGTGCATTCTCATTTCCATTACAAGATCAATGTATAAGTTAAATTTTTAGTTTCTTCAGAAACCTCTATTGAGAGATTTCCTCTTCCATTTCTCTGCTATCACAGGCAGCTATTGGGAGCAAAGAGCTCAAGCTTGAACTGTCTTCAGGCAGTATAATATCAGTAAAAAAGGTTCTCAATGTTATTGCTCCATATCCAATCATTCACTTAGCGTCTTCTGCAGAGTTTATTTCTAAATGTCTTTCTCTAATCTTGATCTTTGTGCTCTCACCTTAAAAAATCATACTTTCCTCTTTGAAATCTACTCGCAGAGTGCTGATACTCTGCAAACTTTCTCTCTTTCTTCCCCCCACCCTCCAAAAATGTTGTTCTGAGAGCACTTGCATCTCAACAAGGAAATGATATCAAACAGTGCCCTTTCTATTCCTGTTTTTTGCTTCTCAGTCCTAGCCCTACCCCTGCAGATCTTGAAAGTTAGCACCACCTTGAGAAGTTTGTGGGCATTTTTCTCAGAGATCTGTCCCCTGAGCAGCATTTTGGGACTGAGCCTGAACTCCATTGATATTATGGCCCTTGAATGTGCCTGACTCAGAATAACTCAAAAGTTTCTACCTAAATCCAGGTCCAGCTACTTCATCACTGTAATTTGCCTTTGGAAAAGGTTGGGCTATCTACATATCACTCCTGTAAAGGCTCACAACTGAATCTTTGATTCTACAGGATATATGGATCCTATGAAGCTCCAGGGCAAAGGCTTGAATGCCTCTGCATTCAAGGGAATGGACTGTAATGGGAGCTATCCAGATCACACACCTTGCACGGAAGAAAGAAGCATTGTCACCTTAGAGAACTCCCACTCTCTGATCTACTTTTGTTCTCCTAATATCACACCTTATTCTACCATGAATTTACGGCAGACCTAGTCTACTCGCAACCTGGCACAAGTCAACGTAGTCTTGTGTTAGTCTGGAGGCTCGAGGTAAAGTAAGTGAATCTGACTCCAGAGTAAAATTTTCCCCTCTCTCCAATGCAAAGACTCAAAGGTCTACATGTAAACAGGTCTCTAATCACCCCATATTTCTGTTTGGCTATGTTCCTTCCATTTCCTGTACATTGTCTCTGCTTATAGAGAACTCAGTGATGAAAATTGAAACTCTATCCTACATACTTAATTATCTCAACTATCAGTGCAGACTTATTGTATGGAAAGGAGACAATTTTGCACAAGGATTTATTCACTTCTATTTTAATGAGAAAATAGGAGAGAAACTTTCTTCCTACAGTGACTTTCTCTCTGAATATATTGTTTGCCAGGAAGGATTAGGATTGTTCTGCCATGGCTCTTTGGCTTCCACACCCCAAGCCATCTGGTCTCCCTCACATCTGGAGGGAGGATCTTGTAGAGAAGAAAGATAAGTCCTCTACCCTCTCTAGGTCCTTCTGTCTGGCCTACGTGTTAAATTGACATGAGACAGAATAACAAGAGAAAATCAAAAAAGCTTTATAACATGTATACATATGAGAAACCCAGGAAAGCTGGGCAACTTGTCAGAATGGCCATACCTGTCACCTTAAATATCATCTTCAGCTAAAGACAAAGGAGGATGCTGGGTGTAGTGGCCTGAGGTTTCAAAGAGGAGGAAGGCAATTCACATGGAAATGGAAAAGCAAATGTTTGGTAGATAAGAATGGGCTTAGCAAAGACCCTCACAGTCTACTAATACCCAGAGCTATCTATGGTGATGGCCTGTCCTCAGGACAGGCTTTTTATCTTAAATTCTTTTAGGTACTTAGTGGGGAAGGTCAAAGTTTCTTTTAGAGTCTTTTGTTCTCAAAAATAATCAATGCAAGCCAAAGAGATATATTTTGGGGTGGCCAATTCTGATCCCCCACAGTCCCACCTTTGCAACTTTAAGAAGTTTCACAGTCCTTTGAAACTTTAGGACGTTTCATAGTCCAGAAGCTGAGTTGGTAGGTTGTTCCATCTCACTGAACACATTTCTTAGTCCTGGTAATAGATCAGTCTAGTTAAATTCATTTTAGGAGGCAGTGATACAGGTGGGCTCCAAAAGTTAGGCCTATACTGTGTAAGCAATCCATCAGGTATTTAACAAGAAGTATTTCTATGGAAACAAAAAGAAAAACAAGGTTAATGATTGGAGCAAATTATAAACCAGTTTCTGAGCCCAGGGGACAGCCAGTGAAGAAGATTTCTAGATGTCAGGGTCAAAGCATCTTTTGCAGCTTGAAATGTCTCTGATGATGTCATTGGGTGTTCAGGTATCCTTTTGAGTGGCTTAAACAGCATGCTGTTGTGGTGATCTCTATAAGGTTTATATCAAGTTGTCGAGCTTCAGTTCACAGGGCTTTAGGAAAAAGGGTGGTTTCAGCTCTCAATGATTTCAAATAAAAATGATGGAAAAATGGAACAGTTCGTTTGCATATTTGTAGCCAGATATTTCAGAAGACTAGAAGAATTCAGGATGCAGTCCAGTTTACAGGTAGAAAACAAAACCTTAAAGACAACTAACAGAACTAGAATCTAATATCCACAAATGTGTATTATAGTTTTTACTGAAACATGACTTTTCTCTCTAAAATCACCCTCATTTTTACCAAAGATGGCCAAATTAAGAATAACCAGTTTGCAAAATGAGTGTAGTTTAAATAAATTTGGCCCAATTATTTACATAAGTAGAGCAATAGCAATTGATCATATAGGCTCTTTTAAATCTGCTTTGCTGGAACTTTTTATAAGGAATCTCAGATTGCAGTTTAAAGGCTTCTTGGGGAGAGAAGTCAAGATGGAGGCATAGGCGGACTCTGAATTCACCTCTTCCCACAGACACGGCCAATTTACAACTACTCTTGGAAAAATTAACCCTGAGATAGAACTGAAAACTGGATAGGAGGAACCCCTGTAACAAACAACAATCTTAATTGAGGTGTAAGAGGCAGAAATTCCCTTCTGGAGAGAAAAAACGCCACCTTCACAAGCCTCAGCACTTCACGGCCACCCAGGAGCAGCCCAAAGTTATGCAGCCTTCCCTGGAGGAGTGGGGACCTGAGCCGAGGAGAATGCCCACTATAGGCATTTCTTGGACCCAGCACAACTGAATCAAGTGGCATAATATCTGACTGTGCTTCCTACTAACAATATTGGGGAATACCCCCAGAAAAGCTTGTTCACAGAGAAATTAAAACTGGCCCTTAAAGGGCCCATGCACAAATTCACCCATCTTGGAAAGCAACCTAAAATCGCCATAAAGAAAGGTGCACAGTCCTTTGGTGAAAAGAGATTCACCTGATAGACTCTGACTGCATCTCGGTGAGACGTGACACCTCTCCAGGGACTGGGACATTGGTGGCAGCCATTGTTGTGAACTGGTGTGAGCATGCTGACACAGTCACCGACAGACACCATTGGAGTTCTTCCTGAGGCCTGCTAGCCCAGGGTCTGCCCCACCCACTAGAGCACCTATTTAATCCAGCTCAGCCAGGGTGGGCAGCCCACCCTAGGGACTGGCCCCACCCAACAACAAGCCCTCGGGAAACTTGTGGGCCTGCATATATGGGTGCCTGGATTCTCCACAGCCTGGCGACTGGGTCTACCTCTTTGGTAGGAGCAGGTGGAGAGTGTGGGGCATTGGTGGAGTGTGCATGGCTCCTGCCTGGGAGAGACTGGGTCCACTTCAGGAGATCAGGGAACACACACAGGACAGGACTGTGTTGACTATGTGTAGGGACTTGTGGGTGGCGGGGCTTGTCAGGTGCAGAAAACTTGTGTTTCTCAAAGACTCATATAGGGGATGGGCCCTACCTTTCAAAGCCTGAAACAACTGGGTGCTCCATGGCCTGAGGCCAGCCCCACCTGGCTGCAGTCCTCAGATCTGACAAGAGCCTCATAGGCCAGAGTCTGATAGCAATTGTAAGCCCCTGAGCCTAACAATCTGCCATGATGGGGGCCTACTCACTTAATGGAAAAACTGCAACAGGAATGTGCTACTAGACTTTGCAGCCAACTGTGCTGGGGCTCCCCACTCCTGATAAAGAGACTGAAGGGCTGACAACAACTACACTCAGCTGAGCATTACAACTAGCTGGACAGAGGCACAGCTCAGCCTCCCTGGACACCTATGGGAAGGGCAACCCCACCACAACAGAAGGACACATGTAGCCCACACAAGGGTCACTCCTGGAACATTTGGAACTGGTGATGAGAGGGAAGCACACTGCCGGACCTCATAAGGCATCACTTATATAAGGTCACCTCCCCAAGATCAGGAGATGTAGCTGACCTACCTAATACTTAGACACAAGCACAGGGAAAGAGGCAAAATGAGGAGGCAAAGGAATACATTCCAAGTAAGGGAACAGGAAAAAACGCCATAAAAAAGACTAAATTAAACAGAAATGAGCAACCTATCCAGTAGAGAGTTCAAACAAAGAGTGTTAAGGATGCTCACTGATCTGGGGAGAAGAATGGATGAACTCAGTGAGAACGTCAACAAAGAAATAGAAAATATAAAAAAGAACCAATCAGAAATGAAGAAGAGAATACTGGAAATGAAAAATTCACTACAGGGACTCAAAAGCAGAGTAGAGGATACAGAAGAACAGATCAGCGAGCTGGACAAAAGACTAGAAGAAATCACCCAAGCTGAACAGATAAAAGAAAAAAGAGTTAAAAAGAGTGAAGAAAGTCTAAGCGTCCTCTGGGACAACATCAAGTGCACTAACACCCTTATTATAGGTGTCCCAGAAGGAGAAGAGTGAGACAAAGGGGCAGAGAATCTATTTGAAGAAATAATAGCTGAAAACTTCCCTAACCTAAGGAAGGAAACAGACATCCAGATACAGGAAGCACAGAGAGCACCAAACAAGATAAACCCAAAGAGGCCCACACCAAGACACATCATAATCAAAATGTCCAGAATTAAAGATAAAGAGAGAATCCTAAAAGCTGCAAGAGACAGACAAGTTACATACAAAGGAAACCCCATAAGGCTATCAGCTGACTTCTTAGCAGAAAGCTTACAGGCTAGAAGAGTATGGCATGATATATTTAAAGTGCTAAAAGGAAAAAATCTACAGCCAAGAACATTTTACCCAGCAAGGTTATCATTCAAAATGGAAGGAAAGATAAAAAGATTCTCAGAGAAGCAAAAATTAAAGGAATTTGTCACCAAGAAACCAGTTCTACCAGAAATGCTAAAGGGATTTATCTAAGGGGATAAGAGAAGGCCACAAATAGGAAAAATTATCTATTTCCATGATAAGAGGGTAACAGATACAAATCACAAAAAAGAGGTTAGATAGGGGGCCGGCCCAGTGGCACAAGCAGTTGAGTGTGCATGCTCCACTGTGGCAGCTTGGGGTTCGCAGGTTTGTATCCCGGGCGTGCACTGATGCACCGCTGGTGGAGCCATGCTGTGGTGGCATCCCATATCAAGTGGAGGAAGATGGGCATGGATGTTAGCCCAGGGCCAGTCTTCCTCACAAAAAAAAGAAAAAAGCGGTTAGATAGGCTATCCAAAACACAAAATGTGGGAGGAGGGAAGTTAAAAAGTAGAGCTTTCACATAAAGGTCAAACTAAAGAAACTGTCTACTTAATATAGATTCCTAAATATGTAGATTACTGTATATGAACCTCATGGAAATCACAAACCAGAAACCTATAATAAATACACAAAAAACTAAAAGAGGGTCCGGCCCGATGGCGCAAGTGGTTAAGTGCTCACGCTCCACTGTGGTGGCCCGGGGTTCACCGGTTCGGATCACGGGCGCACACCGATGCACCATTTGGCAAGCCATGCTGTGGTGGCATCCCATATACAGCGGAGGAAGATGGGCATGGATGTTAGCCCAGGGCCAGTCTTTCTCAGCAAAAAGAGGAGGATTGGCAGATGTTAGCTCAGGGCCGATTTTCCTCACTCAAAAAAAAAAAAAACAGAGAGAAAGGAACCCAAACATAACACTAAAGAAAGTCACCAAACCACAAGGGAAGAGAGCAAGCGAAGAAGAAAGGAACAAAGAAGAACTACTAAAACACTGAGAATAAAGAAAAAAGTTTAAAAATGGCAGTAAGTACATACTTATCAATAGTGACTTTAAATGTCAATGGCCTAAATGCTCCAAATAAAAGGCATAGAGTGGCTGATTTCATAAAAAAAAAAAAAAAAAAAAAGATCCATATATATGCTGCATACAAGAGACAAATTTCAGACCTAAAAACACTCACAAACTGAAAGTGACAGGATAGAAAAAGATACTCCATGCAAATGGCAATGAAAAGAAAGCTGGAGTAGCAATACTCATATCACACAAAATAGACTTTAAAACAAAAACTGTAACAAGACACAAAGAAGGGCACTACATAATGATCAAGGGAACAATCAAGCAAGAGGATATAACACTTGTAAATGTCTATGCACCCAATGTAGGTGCACCTAAATAGATAAGGTAATTATTAACAGACATAAAAGGAGAAATACAGAATAACACAATAATAGTAGGCGACTTTAACACTCCACTTACGCTAATGGATAGGTCATCCAAACAGAAGATCAATGAGGAAACATTGGCCTTAAATGACACACTAGAACAGATGGACCTAGTAGATATATACAGAACGTTCCATCCATAACTGAAGAATACACATTCTTTTCAAAGGCACATGGAACAATCTCCAGGATTGGTCACATATTAGGCCACAAAACAAGTTTCAATAAATTTAAGAAGATTGAAATAATACCAAGCATCTTTTCTGACCACAATGGTATGAAACTAGAAATCAACTATAGGAAGAAAAACAGAAAAGCCCCAAATATAAGGAGACTAAACAAAATGCTACTGAACAACGATTGGGTCAATGAAGAAATCAAAGGAGAAATAAAAAACTACCTGGAGAGAAATGAAAATGAAAATACAACGTGCCAGAATTTATGGGCTACAGCAAAAGTGGTTCTAAGAGGGAAGTTTATAGCAATGCAGGCCTATCTCAACAAACAAGAAAAATCTCAAATAAACAATCTAACAGCACAGCTAAAGGAACTGGAAAAAGAAGCACAAACAAAGCCCAAAATCAGTAGAAGAAGAGAAATAATAAAAATCAGAGTGGAAATAAATGAAATAGAGACTAAAAAAAAATAGAAAAAAATAATAAACCAAGAAAAGATAAACAAAATTGAAAAACCTTTAGCTAGACTCACTGAGAAAAAAGAGTGAAGGCTCAAATAAGTAAAATCAGAAATGAAAGAGGAGAAATTACAACAGACACCTCAGAAATACAAAAGATTATAAGAGAATAATATGAAAAGCTATATGCCAACAAAATGGATAGTCTGGAAGAAATGGCCAAATTCTTAGAGTCATACAACCTTCCGAAACTGAATCAAGAAGAGATAGAGAATTTGAATAGACAAATCACCAGTAAGGAGATGGAAGCAGCAATCAAAACCTCCCCAAAAATGAAAGTCCAGGACCAGACAGCTTCCCTGGTGAATTCTACCAAACTTTCAAAGAAGACTTAATACCTATCTTTCTCAAATTCTTCCAAAAAATTGGACAGAAGGGGAAGATCTCTAACTCATTCTATGAGGCCAACATCACCCTGATACCAAAACCAGACAAAGACAACACAAAAAGAAAATTACAGGCCAATATCACTGATGAACATCAATGCAAAAACCTTCAACAAAATACTAGCAAATCGCATACAACAAAACATTAAAAAGATTATACACCATGATCAGGTGGGATTTATTCCAGGGATGCAGGGATGGTTCAACATTGGCAAATCAATCAACGTGATACACCACATCAATAAAATAAAGAAGAAAAATCACATGATCATCTCAACAGATGCAGAGAAAGCATTTGACAAGATACAGCATCCATTTATGATAAAAATTCTGAATAAAATGGGTATAGAAGGAAACTACTTCAATGTAATAAAGTCCATATATGACAAATCCAAAGGTAATATCATCCTCAATGGTGAAAAACTGAAACCTATCCCTCTAAGAACAGGAACCAGACAAGGATGCCCACTCTCACCACTCCTATTTGACATAGTATTGGAAGTCCTAGCCAGAGCAATCAGGCAAGAAAAAGAAATGAAAGGGATCCAAATTGGAAAGGAAGAAGTGAAACTGTCACTATTTGCAGATGACATGATTTTACATATAGAAAACCCTAAAGAATCCACCAAAAAACTTTTATAACTAATAAATGAATACAGTAAAGTTGCAGGATACAAAATCAACATACAAAAATCAGTTGCATTTCTATACACTAACAATGAGACAGCAGAAAGAGAAATTAAGAATACAATCCCATTTACAACTGCAACAAAACGAATAAAATACCTAGGTATAAACTTAACCAAAGAGGTGAAAGATCTGTACACTGAAAACTATAAAACATTGCTGAAAGAAATTGAAGAAGACACAAAGAAATGGAAAGATATTCCATGCTCTTGGATTGGAAGAATAAACATAGTTAAGATGTCCATATTTCCTAAGGCAATCTATATATTCAATGGAATCCCTATCAAAGATCCAACAACACTTTTCACAGAAATAAAACAACGAATCTTAAAATTTTTATGGAACAACAAAAGACCCCTGATAGCCAAAGGAATCCTGAGAAAAAAAGAACAAAGCTGGGGGTATCACACTCCCTGATTTCAAAATATACTACAAAGCTATAGTAACCAAAACAGCATGGTACTGGCACAAAAACAGACACACAGATCAATGGAACAGAATCAAAAGCCCAGAAATAAACCCACACATCTGTGGACAGCTAATCTTCGACAAAGGAGCCAAGAACATACAATGGACAAAGGAACGTCTCTTCAACAAATGGTATTGGGAAAACTGGACAGCCACATGCAACAAAAAATGAAAGTAGACCATTATCTTACACAATACACAAAAATTAACTCAAAATGTTGAAAGACTTGAATATTAGACCTGAAACCATGAAACTTCTAGAAGAAAACGTAGGAAGCACTCTCTTCAACATTGGGTTCAGCAACATGTTTTCAAGCACCATATCGGACCAGGCAAGAAAAACAATAGAAAAAATAAACAAATGGGACTACATCAAACTAAAAAGACTCTGCACAGCAAAGGAAACCATCAACAAAACAAAAAGACAACCTAACAATTGGGAGAATATATTTGCAAACCATATATCTGATAAGGGGTTAATCTCCAAAATATATAAAGAACTCATACAGCTCAACAAAAAAAAAAACCTAACAACCCAATTAAAAAATGGGCAAAAGACCTGAACAGACATTTCTCCAAAGAAGATACACAGATGGCCAACAGGCACATGAAAAGATTTTCAACATCACTACCAGGGAAATGCAAATCAAAACTACAGTGAGACGTCATCTCACCCCCATCAGAGTGACTATAATTAACAAGACAGGAAACAACAAATGTTGGAGAGGATGTGGAGAGAAGGGAACTCTCTCATACACTGCTGGTGGGAGTGCAAACTGGTGCAGCCACTATGGAAAACAGTATGGAGATTCCTCAAAAAATTAAAAATAGAACTACCATACGATCCAGCTATTCCACTGCTGGGTATTTATCCCAAGAACATGAAAACACCAATGCATAAAGATGCACGCACACCTGTGTTCATTGCCGCATTATTCACAATAGCCAAGGCTTGGAAGCAAACAAAGTGCCCATCAAGGGATGAATGGTTGAAGAAGATGTGGTATATATACACAATGGAATACTACTCAGCCATAAGAAATGATGAAATCCAGCCATTTGTGACAACATGGATGGACATTGAGGGTATTATGCTAAGTGAAATAAGTCTGAGAGAGAAGGTCAAATACCATATGATCTCACTCATAAGGAGAAGATAAAAACAACAACAAATAAACACATAGAGACAGAGATTAGATTGGTGGTTACCAGAGGGGAGGAGGGGAGGGAAGGAGCAAAAGGGATGCTTAGTCACACGTGTGTGGTGATGGACTGTAATTAGTGTTTGGGTATTGAACAAGATGTAATCTATGCAGAAATAGAAGTATATTGATATATGCCTGAAATTTATACAATCTTACAAAGCAACGTTACTGCAATAAAAAAGAAAAAGAAAAGAGGCTTCTTGGGGCCAGGAAAGCCAAGCCAAGGACTTTTTCATTAGACTTTGCCTGACATACCTATAGATTTGGGTGAATTTCTCTCTTCTGAAGGTCCCCAAAATATTTCATGGTTCCTTGTAACTACCAGAGGAGTGACCTTCCTTACTCATCTGGTAAGGTTGCTGGAAACCCTCTAAACAAGGCATCAGGCCAATATTTTCAAGTGGCTTTATCTCATAAAGCTCAATCTTTGTTCCTCAAAAGCTGTCTGGTCATATTTGAGACCATGAATTTTTCTCTCGAATATGATATTCCAGTCAAAGCTTTGGCAATATTACCAATGTTTCCATGTAACCTGTTATAAGGAGAACAGATTCTTATTGAACTTATGAAAATAACTGTATTTCCAAGAAAATAACAATACTCACTCACTAAGAGTTTTCAAATTCTGGAGAGATCAGTAGGGAGAAAAAGATAAATGTTTCAATTCTGTTCACAAAAGTGTAATTTAACAAATTGTTATAAGTCATAGTTAGCTTAAGAGAAAAGAGAAAAAGTTTTCCTTAAATCTGAAGTAACAAAACATTTTTTAAAAATCAGCAATATTTTAAACAAAAAGTCATAAAAATTATAATCATTCTCATCAGTTCATTCAGTAATTGATTCTTGATATTCATCTTCTGTTAGTAGTTTCAGGAAGTCATCTGTTTCTCCATTAGAGTACTGTACTCTAGAGTACTTTTTTTTTTACCCAATTCAGTTTTATGATCTGAAAGTTCATCAGAAACCTATATTTTAAAGTAAGTGTCAGAGTTCTTTACATGAATCTCTCTGAAGATGAAACATATTTGCAAAAGCATCAGAGTAAAACAATAACTATCTGTAAATGACAAAAGACCTTAAAATGGCAATTGACAAAGAAATTTGGTTATTTCTGTGACATACAAAACTTTAAAATAATAACTACAATTATGACTGACAACTAGAACAGATCAGAATTTTAGGAATGTTATATAATTTTTAAAACTTATATCAATAACATTTACCCACAAAATACCACCTAAGAAGGTTTATCATCACTTATTTGACAATGCTTCCCATGTAATTTAACATACTAAGAAGGCCTAATTAATCTAGTGTCTTCTTCTTTATAGAAAGAGAGAGAACGAATTTCTTTAGAAGTCTCAGGGGTCCTCTGAAAATTCTCAAAGAAAAAAAATTTTTCCTTGAGGTCAAAAGAAAGACTTCATTTAGGATTTGAATTTTGGGAGAAGCTTGTCACAAATATCAAAAGGTTTTAAAACACTTGGCCAAGTAGGAAACAATGCTCACTGTGAAACAATGCTCAGTTATCCATTCAATCAAAATGACAACAGAAACAGTCAAGGACAAACAGAGAGTTACAACAGTCAAAAAAAATCTTAATAGAGAGACCTCAGTCTTTTTGAACGTAGGAAATTATTTTTTTAAAAACATAGATTTTTCTGTCTTTTTAGGTAGACTTACTCAAAGGTAAAGAAAAACCTTTCATAACCTCTTTATCTACTCTCTTGAGTAAACTCAAAGTCCACGAAAATTATCCTTTTAAGAGAGAGGGGAAAAAAAACAAATTCTAATTTTGTATCAGTTTACTTTTGATACTAAAACACATTTATTTAATTAAATTCATTTTAATCTTAGCAAACTTGACCATGCAAAACTCTTTCCTCAGGGTTACTCCTCCACAAACCTTTTATAACTTTCTTTTTTCACATTTAGAATTTGTCCCATGCTGCCTTTTTTTTTCTCCTAGTACTTTAGGACAAATTTATCTTTCTTAACCAAACAAAAATATTTCCATTTTTTATACCTTCTATACTGAAAATGTACATCTTACTTTCCTTGACTACAAGACGTTTTCCTTATTAACTTTTAGTAGTTTTAATCACTTATTAGAATTTTTAACCCTTAATTTTTAAGTAAAAACTAAGTAAGCAATTATAAACTGTCTTTTACATTAGTATTCTGTGGGTTGGCAAGTTTATAAATACTTTTTATAATTTCTAGAAACATCTTACTTTATAGTACAATAATTTAGTAAAACACAAGCCATGTTTACCAATGGACCCCAAACACCTTTCAGTTTTTCTGTAATAAGAAGCCAAAAGTAGATAACCTTATATTTAGTAATTAATGTATAATATCTTATCTTATTTGAAAATAATCTAAATACTCAATGAATTTCTATCATTTAAATTAACCTAGCAAAACTTCAAAGTTTCAAGTTACCAAAGAGATTTTGAGTTATTTTAAATACACATACCATAAAACTATAACTGTTGCTAAAAGTTTATCTATAAACTCTTATCTCACTTACATCTAAATCATTTGTGCCCAACAATTATGTTTATATTACTCACAAAAACTTCATGAGATATTAGACAAAATTAGCTATCATTTTAAGCTTTTTTTGCTGACAAATTTGTAACGGGGGTAAGGTGAGCTTGTTTCACTAGTAAACCCAGGCTACATGTCTGCATCATATCCAATGCTGATAACTCTGAGGACCTGTCTATTTCAATCAAACCAACAAACTTAAATAGGTTTTTCATTTGCCAAAGTTTATTTCATATCACGTTAACTTAAAGACATTTTGGTTAGTTTCTATTGTATTTAGAAATAATTTGTGTGAGCGCTTACTTTAAACTAATTAAACAGGGCCAGCCCCGTGGCTTAGCAGTTAAGTGCGTGCGCTCTGCTATTGACGGCCTGGGTTCGGAACCCGGGCACGCACCGACACACTGCTTCTCCAGCCATGCTGAGGCCGTGCCCCACGTACAGCAACTAGAAGGATGTGCAACTATGACACACAACTATCTACTGGGGCTTTGGGGGGGAAAAAAGGAGGAGGATTGGCAATAGATGTTAGCTCAGAGCTGGTCTTCCTCAGCAAAAAGAGGAGGATTAGCATGGATGTTAGCTCAGGGCTGATCTTCCTCACAAAAAAATAATAAAATTAAAAAAATAAACTAATTAAACAGACCTCTTAATTTTTGGCCATGTTATCTGGAGGTAAAATATCTCACATTTAAACCGTATACTATAGACATACATGAGCACACAGGTAGACACAGAGACCTTATAGTTTTCATTAAATTTTTGTTATGAATCGGGTGTAACACAAAACTCACTATTTCAAAGAGAAGCACTCAGGTCCTAGAGAAGATGGTAGCAAAAAATCTACATAATAAAGACACAGAGAAAACAGTCAAGTTTTCTTCAACATGGAATTTCTGCCTCATATTTGCCTTAGTTTTTAATGTCTCAATTAATATCTAGGAGCACTTTGAGAGGTACAGGGGAGGCTTTTATTATCCTTTTTATTAGCACCTGATATTAGCCTCTAGTGTTTATCTCATAATGTGTGGGCTCAGGCAATGCTATTGACTCCCGTTTTGTAAGTTTAATTAACATTGTTTAAAGGGCAGGTTTATATTCTGTCTCACAATCAGGCAGGGGAAACATTCCCCAGTGAGACACAATGTCTATCCCCACAATACAATCAGGCAAAAAGAGATACAATCACTTCACATAAAGCCCACAAATATATCAGTTTTTCTACAAAATTTCATCTGAATTCCATCAACTCTTATACTTCTAATCATAGCTTTCATTAGGACTTTATCAATAGGTCCTTGTCTTACAATATTGGATAAAGAAAGCATTCCCAGTCAGACATTTTAAAACATACTCAGGCAAAATTGACATCCTCTTGAGCTAAAATTAGCTCAAACACTACAATCTTTATAATCCTATCAATATTTATACTTTTACATTTTCTCAATTTAATTGTGGCCTGAGTCATGGTCTTAAGGTTAGTCTTTTTTTTTTTTCATTGTATTTCCTTTTTTTAATTTGGCCTTTTTATAGGTATCAACAAAACAATGGTGATGAGAGCTCTCAAAACAATTTTTTTCCCAATTGAGAAGTTTTTCCAATTTAAATAATCCATTGTCTGGCCATATTGATGAGTAGGATCTTAATAGTAACTCATACCAATAAACTTAACCATGGAAGAAAGAGGTGTCTCCAAAAGAGAGTGTAGAATCAGCAGCCCTCACAAGATCCAGAAAATTCCCTCCCTAAAATAGTCTAAGAAAGCAAAGGCCATCATTGCACAATCAGAGTGCACTAACAAGAAACAAAGGTTGAGATGACAAAAGCCCCTTATGAAAGCAATTGGGACTCCTTATGACAAACTCCCCTGAGAGGTGACACAGCTGGACAAAGAAAGTGTGTCCCAGAACCCCAGTCTACTCGACTGACCACCAGGGTGCATGCCGGTACGTGCATCCTCTAGATGGCAGAGACCAGAAACGTCACAAAGCCAAGCTCTCACAACATACAACAAGAAAAAGAAAAAAACTACATACCTGCCCAGACAACAGACTCATAGAGATGCCTGTGTCTAGCCCTATGTTTTTTCCTCTTTATGACAGATTCCTCTGGGAGGAAAAGGATCAATAAGCCATGAGTACTCAACCAAATTTCCTAGAGTCACTGAGTCCAAGAAGTTAGCTTCACCAACATTTTCTCCTGCTAATCTAAATTTAGAAAAGAAAAAAACACTCATGACTCTCACTTCCTTTGGACCCTGCAGGCAGAGATCTGAGAAACTGATGTGGTAAGAACTCTTACCTCCTGCTGGCTCTTGTCAGGAGTCCAGGATCTCTCAGCTGCAGTAGTCCAGGAGCAAGCAGCATCCAACGAGTGAAGTTTTATCCTTTCCAAGTTGCCAAACTGTAGGGGAGGAAGATAAATCCTCTACCTTCTGGTTGGCCTAAGAATTAAATTGACATGAGACAGAATAACAGGAGAAAATCAAACACAACTTTAAAACATGTATATATAGGGCAAACCCAGGAGAGCTGAGTAACTTGCCAGAATGGCCAAAACTGTCACCTTATATATCATCTTCAGCTAAAGACAAAGGAGGATGTTTGGGGTAGTGGTTTGGCACTTCAAAGGGAAGGAAGGCAATTCACATGGAAATGGAAAAGCAAATGTTTGGTAGATAAGAATGGGCTTAGCAAGGACCCTCACAGTCTACTAATACCCAGAGTTATCTATGGTGATGGCCTGTCCTGAGGACAGGCCTTTTATCTTAAATTCTTTTAGGCACTTAGGGGAAAGTTCAAAGCTTCTTTTAGAGTCTTTTGTTCTTAAAAATAATCAATGCAAGCCAAAAAGACACGTATTGGGGTGGCCAATTCTGATCCCCCACAATTTCCTTGTTCAACATTGTTTATACCATCTCACTGATCCTAGTAGCCAGACCTGACTATACAGATTGGCTAATAAACCTGGATGAGCTCATGTTCTAAGACACAGGTGGAAAGTGTGGGACAGATGGGACCTGGGTGCTGGGAAACTGCTCATGTCTGCTGCTGACTCAGTCTTCTCACCAGCTGCCTATTCCAACAGATGCATCTTTCTTAGGAGGCATCATACACCCAGAATGTCCTCATCCTGTGGTTCCTGTACCCCTAACACCCCACATTTGATTTCCAATTTTGAGAACTAAAGCTGCTGGCTTCGGGCCAGTTCACAACAGATGTGGGTCACAACCGCCAATTACCCAGGAAGCATCCACCAAGGCAGAGCATGAGAATCATCTTCTTAGAAATTCCCATCCTTGTGATCCATCAATCATCTAACACCTGCTCAAAAAGAGAGATTAGGAGACCTTCTCCTGAGCATCTTCAGGGATTTAATGCTTCCTGCTGGGAAGTATAAAGGCTGAGTTTACTATAAATATCTAGGAAGTCTGAGAGTTAAGGGAATTAATGGAAAGTAGGTATTACAACTTTACATATACTTTAGGAAAACTTGCAAATCTCTCCAAAGCTTTGAGATAATGCCTTACTATATCACTGACCTTACCGGTCTCTGAACCCCACATGGTCATCATACACCGGATAGGCATTCAAAGCCGTGAGCAGCAGGACCTTTCCTCTCTCCACATGCAGGGCAATGGCGATGGGGATTCTGCTGATCAGAATACCATTGCTAGTTTGCGCCAGGCCTTGCAAGGATGTTCTTGCACTGCAACTATCTGTGAGAGATTGTACCCTGGCTTTCCCTAAGTCTGTAGATTTCCTTTACTATTTTTGGCCCCAAGCAAATGGTCCTTACTGTGCACTGCCTACTTAGTAAAGCTAAGAAAGACAGGATGGGCAGGGACAACATGCAAGGAGAGAAACAAAGACATTAGCACCTGGGAAAATCCTGCTGTGGACTCTTTCTTCCTATCTATCTATCATTGAAGTGATATTAACATGATCTCCTCAGAAAATATAAAGGCCAGTGTTAGGATGTGTGTCTTCTTAGGGTCTCTAAAAGAAAATATGAGAACTGAAAGAATGCCGAATTCTTGAATGCTACAGAACCCTACAAAAAAGAAAAGTGCTGGGCTGGCCCTGTGGCTTAGCAGTTAAGTACGTGCGCTCCGCTACTGGCGGCCCGGGTTCGGATCCCCGACGCACCACTTCTCCGGCCATGCTAAGGCCGCGTCCCACATACAGCAACTAGAAGGCTGTGCAACTATGACATACAACTATCTACCGGGGCTTTGGGGGAAAAAAATAAACAAAAGAAAAAAAATTTTTAAAAAAATAGAAAAGTGCTTAGCTGTGGCTAGACTAATCCAAAGTCTCGGCAATAGCAAAGGGAGGCTGCCAGCTGCCAGCCCTCTGCCAACTGTAAATTAGGTCATCCAGGGCTCCCTGTTCTCATCTTTCTGTGCCCTTTCCTTGGACCCTTCCCTCCATCACATCCCTCATACGCTTTTCTATTCCCATCAAAACCTGACATCAAGAAATGACGTGAAACCAATTCATACTAGTTTGTGAGTAATGAAAACAGATGGTGGCTTTAGCTTTTCTGAGGTTGGGGTGGGAGGGAGGGGCATTGTGCTTTCATAGAGATGATGCCATAAACTAAAGACTAAAGCAACCAGGGTAGAATTTTCAAAGCTTGAGGAACAGTGCACAAAATTAAAGATGGAAGTTTGTTCTCTCTTTGTTTGCAGGCTCAGTGTGGATCACACAAGGAGAGTCTGGACTGTTCTAGAGAAGTCACTTCTCTTCCCATGTCCAAGAAAAGGCCAAACTGGAGCACAGAGCCAAAGAGAACACTAATATACTGGTGGAGAAAGGCCTGCAGCAGAGGGCAGAATTGGAGCAAATAGCAAAAAAAAGAAAAAGTGATACCTGCTAAAAGATTTCATTTCAATAGCAGGAATAGCTTTGTAATAGTTGAAAGCCATTCAACAATGACACAAACATGCTTGTCAGAGAGAGTGTTCAGGTGGATGACTACAGTGGGAAGGTTGTCTACATTGGCTGAGAGCTAGAACTCAATGACCTGACTCCTTTTTCTTCCTGGAATTCATTACAGAATATTCTATGTTGAAAGAAAATTAGAACTGCCACAAAAAAGCAACATGGTTATTATTTTGGCATATTCCTTCCCAGTTTTCTTTTCCAATGTATAGATTATTACATACTCTGTATCTGTAATCATACGCCATACACACAGGTGTATCTTTTTTAAAATTATGTAATCAATTCTCTATGTTACTAGATACTTTTCCTATTCAGTATTTATAATGAGCTACATTAATATTGTATCTAGTTCTCTTATGACTGAGAATTTAGTCAGCTTCTGCATTTTTCCTATTACAAAAATTGCTGTGATGAACATGTCTGTACTTGTACATTTTTCATTATTTAAAATTATCATATATGTATATGAGGAAACTATATATATAAATGCTTTATATATATTTCATATATATAAACATGTAAAAAATCTGAAATAAGCCCCCATTTCCTCAAATAAAAGATTCAAAATAAGATTTTCAGCCAACTTGAAAACATAAACCCTTACGATCGTAAATGAAGTTGTTCAAGTGTGTTAAGCCTTTGTTCAAAAACACCCAGCTGCAATCCACTCTGTGTGTCTCAGCATTGAGAGGAGTCCTCTGAGTGTCATGAGGAAGTAATAATGCATGAGCTTCTTGACTCCTTGCCCCCTGACTCCTCCCTTTAGGGATTTACTCCATATTGTCTACTGCAATGATTTCAGAATGTGAACAAGGATCACAAAAGTCATCAGTAGTAAATAATACCAGCCACACATTTTAATAACACTTATTAAATATGCCCATGGCAATGTAAAAGAAAATATCATGGAAGAAGTAAAGGGGATGGAACTAACAATCACTGTCAGCCTGTGTACTGGCTCACACAATAGTGTATGGTGAACCAAGAAGTGGAACCCACGTCTGTCTGATTTACATAGTTCTTCCCTTCAAAGAGCTCAATGTCTAGTACAAAACAAAACAAGTGCTTGGAAATTGGTTGCTGTGATTTGATTCCACCTCATTGGAATATGACCTGCTTTCAGAGTCCAAATTTTTTTAAATAATGTATTTCTAAATGTCATATCTTGAGCAGATCCATAAGGTGAAACGGTCACTGAATCCTTAAATTCTAACAGTTGATGTGTCTTATTCCGATGAGAAAACTGTTGACTGTGGGAGTAGAGATGGCAAGAAGGCCATTATTAGGTAGCACAGGACAAATGGTCCAGAGATGTGATGAAGAGTACAGACTCTTCACAAATAAATCCTGAGTTATGAGAAAGTCACAAGCGAGTAAACAGATGGTGGCAGGGAAAATTTTGTTGGGTAGAGTTAGCTGGGAAGAGCTCTTGGAGATGAATCTTGAGTTGGTCCTTGAAGATGGTGGAAGACCTAACATGACCAGGAATATTATTTCAGAGTCAAGAATCTCCCTCTCTGACCTAATGCCACCAAGCAGTCTCCTCATTCCAGAGCAAAGGCATAATTTATCCCTACCCATTTAAACTATGTGTTTTTGAAAGATATTTCCCAGGAACTAAGCAATATTTCTGTCCACTTCAGAGGATCAATCAAGGTTAATACCATAGATCTGAGAGCTTACGCACCCTGGGCTCTCCTTCTTTCTTCTCTTGATCCTGCGTAATTTAATCTAAGAGCACAGGGATTAATTCTTTCATCCTGGGATTACAATCATCAGTTAGCACATCAAGTCCAATTGCTCTTTTTAAGTTTAGAAGAACAAAAGCAATACACAGGGGAAGAAAACTATACCTAAGCTTCCCACCAATTTGTCCAACTGTTATGAGAGGTTTGGGGATTTGATGGGAGATGTAAAAGAAATTTTTCACTCCAAACAAATGGACTGAAGGTATATTTTATTATCTAGAGGATAGTAAAGGCAATAGTCTGCAAACAGATCCAAATAGGTCAAATAATAAGAGGGAAAAAACACCAGCTCAACTGGAAAGGGAAAACATCCACATCGGCTGAGATAGCAGCAGATTTGAATAGGTCATATTATAAGAGGGAAAACATCAGATCGATCGGAAAGGGAAACATCAGATTGACTGAAGGGAAATGACACAAATCAACCGAAAAGAGAAACACCAGGTTGACTGAAAAGAGAACATATTAGATTAATTACTTTACAGTAAATCAATTACTCACAATGTCCACGCCCCATTGTCAGGAGAGTCTTGTCAATCGACATGGCCGGGCAGGAATCACACGTCCTGGGCAAGGCGTCCCTTCCACAGGTGGAACTCTCACCAGGCCTCGGTTTCCAGCAGTTTATATAAGCAGTTACAGAGTTTACAGAGCAAGCATTTTGTGTTTCCATGCACAAATGGTTATCAGTGGCGTACGTGCACTGAGCCCCCTGGCTATCATCCCAGACCAATAGTTGTGTACGTGCATTGTTTACCCTGGTTATCATCCCAGCCAGGCACAGATGGCCAGTCTGTCCCAGGCTGCGGCGCCCAAAGGGCCTTGAAATTTTTACACATTGCAACTATCTCCATGGGAGAAGGGCCAGTTTCCACCACACAGAAAGCAGCTTTTATATTTTTTTGTGTGTTGGTGGCTGTAGGTCAACGGAGTGGCCAAACATGGCTGTACTCATATCAAGACATTTTTGGCTGTGGCTGTCTCTATTAACCATAAGATATTATATATATAGATAATGAACTTTGTACATAAGTATATAAGGTATATTCAAGAATCCCAAATCCAATGACTATAATAATTATAAAATTATCTTGTAATAAAGGATCCAAACCCCAAGGTAATTAATTAAATAACCCCTTAGAATATGAAGTATTATTAACTTGATCTTGTAAATTATGTATAGCATCAAAGATAACATTAGATAAGGTAACATCTAGGCCTAACAAATTAGCTTGTAGAAGTCCAGACCAGCCCCCATCATGGAAGGTAGCAGAAGGCAGGGTAATAGAGAAATTATAGTTTTGTGTAATTGATCAGATAAAGGCTTATACTGAGAAGTTGTTTGATGTTTTTGAGACCAAAACTTCTCGGCCATTCATAGTCCAGGTTACAGGTCCCACTGATGTAGAGCAGTTGTTTTAGCAGTTTAGGGTTAAAGGTTGTCCTACAGAGACATTAGTTGGTGTGGAGATCTGCAGCAGACATGGAGTTGCAGCATAGCATAGCGAGCATAGCAGGAATATCTATTTATGTAAAGAAACAGAATTTTTAGAAACATGATATAATTGTTTACTTTTTGGATACATGACTATGAGTGTTGTAGTGGGCCCTTGGGCCACTATTTCTGCAGCACAAGGAGCCGCATTGGGTGGGTGTGTCACCCACACCTTTGTTCCAGGTTTTTATCCATCTGTAGACCTAAATTTTTGCATTTTTTTTTCAGTTAATTTAGTTGGAGGTTGCCCTTGTGACACATTTGGAGTCAGGAGGGTAAGTACCAATAATTGTCCCATTTGTTTTTTAGACTTTATAGTTAATATTGTGTCCCTATCATTATATAATATAAATTTTATTTTTTTTTTTTTTTGGTAATCTGGATCAATGACTCCTCCTAGTACATCAATATCTTTTGTCGCTAGTCTAGAGCGTCCTTTTAACAATCCAAAAGTGTTTTTGGAACGGACCCCTATCTCAGTAGAGACTATAGATTGCTTCTTGGGGGGCAATTGAATAGAATAAACAGTGGATAAGTTCAATCCAGCCGCTTGGGCCATGGCACGAAAAGGTGGTTTAGCAGATTGAGTCAATGGCCAATATATTAAAGGTCATAAGCTCATGGGTGGCAGCTGCCACTTCTGTAATCTTTGCTGGTAATAATCTTGACAAAAGAGTCTCATTAGGGCCTAGTGGCCTGTTATTTAACATATTTAGAGCAGTACTTAGATGGTTGTGCCACTCCTTTAATGAGCCATGACCAAGTTTTCTCAATTGTTGTTTAAGCAATCCATGTATTTGTTTTATGAGGCCTGCAGCTTGAGGGTAATAAGGTATATGATAAATCCATTCTATATGATTTTCCTTTGTATAAGTTTGAATCAACTTACCTGTAAAGTGGGAACCATTGTCACTCTGAATCTGCCTTGGTGTTTCATAGAATTTTATGGCACTCTGTTGGGTGGCTGCTTTAGCCGGCATAGATAATAAATAACCAGAAAATGTATCAACAGCAGTGTAGGCATAAACATATCCACAAGAATTTGGCAATGGTCCAATAAAATCTATTTGTCAGGTATGGGTGGGAAATAATCCCTTTTGAATATGACCTTGGTAGGGGTGTGGAATTCCCCATTTATTTAACTGTTGGCATAATTGACATTGCTGTACTGCAGTGGCAATATCATCATGGATGACAAGGATTCCCCTTTGTCGTGCCCACCTGTATGAAGTTTGTTTTTCCAAGTGTCCGCTCTTTTTATGGACTCACCGTGTTAAGTCTGGGTTGAGCACTGCACAACTTTGTACCACCTGATCAGCATAAGAGTTATACTTTTGTTTTGTAGAAATTAAAGAACTGTGAGCATTAACATGAACTACAGTAATAATTGTATTTTGGCATCATAATCATATGTCTTTTTGTAATTTTTTTTAAGTTAAAAGAAAAGACTTTAATTTTGGCAGAAGTTTATCAAAAATGTTAAAAGATTTTAAAACACTTGGTTAAATAGGAAACAATGCCTAGTTATTTATTTAATCAAGTTGACAACAGAAACAGTCAAAGGCAAATAGAGAATTAAAACAGTCAAAAAACAAAAACCTTGAGAGACTTTAGTACTCTTGAACACAGGAAATTATTTTAACAAAACATAGGTGTTTTATTTTTTATATAGATTTACTTAAAGGAACATCTTTTAATTTTTATATAAAAAGCAGATCAAAAGTTCAAGAAAATTACCTTTATAAGAAAGAAAGCCCAATCCTAATTTTTTATTAGTCTATTTTAGCCAATTTGATCATGTATAAAAGTTTTTAGGGTTTTGCTTTTACAAACCTTTTGTCATTTATTTTTTGTATTTAGAATTTGTCCCATATCTTTTTTTTTTTTTAGTACTTTAGGACAAATTTATTTTTTTTAAATAAAATAAATAAAAATATTTTTATTTTTTATATTTTTATGGACAACATATATTTTGGGGTTTTTTGTATATAGACTTTTTAGAAATGTATATTTTTTTATAGAAAATTTTTTAACATGCACAGAACATGTTTATTAATAAATGCAAGCATCTTTTAATTTTTTTGAGATAAGAAACCAAAGGCAGACAAATCTATGCTTAGTAATTAATTTTTAATGTTTTATCCTTTTTGGAAATGACCCAGAGACTCAATCAATTTTTATCAATTTAATTTAGCAAAACTCTAAAGCTTTAAGTTACCAAAAAGATTTTGGAAGCTGTTTTTGAAATAACTTTGTCTTTTAGAAGTTTCTGTGTATTAATTAAAGATTTCATGTCATCGTGAGAGGTTTTGAATCCTCTCTTTTAAGGGTGACCCATAAGGTGAACTCATCTGAAATAGAGGTTTTCCAGAATAGCCATTATAATTTTAAATTACTTCAAAAGTTTACTTATTTTTACTTGCTTAATTTTAGATCAGGAATTCTGGGGGAGTTGAACTGGGGAAGCTCAGCAAGAGAGGGGAGAGGAGCAGCAGATTCAGCTTCGGCTGCAGGCATGTTTAATTACATTTTTTTAAAGAGTCAGTACGGTATTCCTGATTTTATTTAGAAACCTCAAAGATTAAAATAGGCTTTTTACTAGTTGTTTAACTTTTTAGCCGGCTTTTTCCAATTGCATAAGCAAATACATTAGTTTTGGTAAACTGAAATTGCCCCATTTTGGTCACTTTTTCTCTGGAGTCTATGGAATATTGTGGCCATGTGGTCTTACAAGAAAAAACTATCTTCTTGGACATGGGCTCCTACCTGAAGGCAGCCCATTTAGCCAAGAGGTGGCCCAGAGGGCTTTTTTGGGGGACAGATGGAACTCCCCCCCTTCAAAATTACAAACATACAGAACAGACAGTGAAATAGGATCCCAAACAGAACAGATAGATGCATCTAACGGATTCCGGGTAAAAGTCCTATAATTATTCCCCCTCCAGTAGGGATGGCCCTGCCTCTTAAAGAGACAGGACCCCAGATGGACGGGAAGGGAGCTTTCGGTGTAAGCAAAAACCAACAAACAGACAAACAAACAAACAAATAATTTTAGAACCTCTTTCCCTGTCATAAGAAAAATGTGCCCAGGGTCAGCTGTGCCAGGTCAGATGGAAAGCACTGGGAGCAGTCCCTAGGGGCAAATCACCTAGGCAGCTGCTGGACTGTTTCCCAGGACATCCCACCTGGCCCAGGGCCACCGAGCCACGGGCAAAGAGCCTCCCAGCTGGCTCGCCAAATTATTATTGGGTACATATTTAGGCTCTCTATTTGTCACTTAAGAGGGGCCAAATAAAACTAGAATGCCAGGCTCATGGCAAAGAAAGAGTTCCAATTTTGGGTGACATCAGCCGGGACTGTAAATCTGAAAGTTCTTATTTCAAAAGCACCTTCTCCCTTGTATTTTATCCCTATCTTCCATAGCCCAACGATAAGCGGTCAATAAACACCAACCTCACCGTGCCAGAAAAGAAACATCGTCTCTCTCTTTTTTTTTTTCCCAGTCTGCAAAGCTTTAGTCACATCCAACGGTTTAAATCGTCGCAGACAAACATCCCAAGATTCACATAATCCTGACCCACGAGCCCACTCCCCAGCCAGAGTGCAAGAGGGAGGGTCCTCCCATCCTGGAGTTTCTTCCACCTTGGCTTCAGTTACCTTTTGTTTGAACACGAAAACCATCTCCTTAATCGAATCCTGCTCACAGCGCCGATTATGTTATGAGAGGTTTGGGGATTCGATCGGAGACGTAAAAGAAACTTTCCACTCCAAACAAATGGACTGAAAGTATATTTTATTATATAGAAGATAGTAAAGGCGATAGTCTGCAAACAGATCCAAATAGGTCAAATAATAAGAGAGAAAAAACACCAGCTCAACTGGAAAGGGAAAACATCCACATCGGCTGAGATAGCAGCAGATTTGAATAGGTCATATTATAAGAGGGAAAAACATCAGATCGATCTGAAAGGGAAACATCAGATTGACTGAAGGGAAATGACACAAATCAACCAGAAAAAGAAACACCAGGTTGACGGAAAAGAGAACACATCAGATCAATTACTTCGCAATAAATCAATTACTCACAACATCCACGCCCCACTGCCGGGAAAGTCCTGTCAATCGACACGGCTGGGCGGGAATCACACGTCCTGGGCAAGGCGTCCCTTCCACAGGTGGAACTCTCACCAGGCCTCGGATTCCAGCAGTTTATATAAGCAGTTACAGAGTTGACAGAGCAAGAATTTTGTTTCCATGCACGAATGGTTATCAGTGGCGTCCGTGCACTGAGCCCCCTGGCTATCGTCCCAGCCCGGTAGTTGTCTACGTGCATTGTTTACCCTGGTTATCATCCCAGCCAGGCACAGATGGCCAGTCTGTCCCAGGCTGCAGTGCCCAAAGGGCCTTGAAATTTTTACACATTGCAACTATCTCCATGGTAGAAGGGCCAGTTCCCCCCACACAGAAAGCAGCTTTTATATTTCTTTTTGTGCTGGTGGCTGTAGGTCAATGGAGCGGCCAAACATGGCTGTACTCATGTCAAGACACCAACATAACTGGGCTTATGGCTTAAAGGATAGAATATGTCACCCCATTCAAAATAAAATCAAAAGAGCCCATTTTCAGAGAATATAAACAATTCACAGAGGTAACACTTTTACTGAAATTCACATTTTTAGTGCAGAAATGGAGAATAACATCCCTGCATTGTTTATTTTCTAAAAGAGCAGACTCTTTCAGATATTAATTTTTCAGCATAGAGTGATGAGTTTATAATATTTCTTACTAGTACACCAGACTGGAGGCATTCACGGTTATAGAAAGAAGAAATATGACTGGCTTCCTGCTTCACACAAGAAATCATGCAAAAATCAGTTTTCACCCAAATGGACGGGCACCTTTAAGATCCTTCTCACCACTCATTCATTTGTAAAACTTGCAGGCTTGAAACCCTGGATACATCACTCCCTGATCAAGGCAGCCCCAAAACCACAGGAAAGTATCCAACCTGTATTGAGGGAAAAAAGGGTGGCAAAACGCCATGGAGAGCTCAGATATGTCTTTAAGAGAATCTCTTCTATCTGACTCTTCTTCTCACAGTTCTATTTATTGGCGTCAAAAGAAAAGTAACTATTTCCATGCTATGGTCCCCCTATGACATCCTGATTCAGCAAGAAGTAGCTAGAGGAAGTAGCTAGAGGAATTACGATGCCCTGTCTCCCCCTTGACCATAGGATTATGGGTTATTATACCCATATAACAGGTATTTTTTATACCTTTTTTATTGAAAGCATACATCTTACTTTTCTTGAAGGCTAAGATGTTTTCAGTATTAAATTTTAGTGAAAACTAAGAAGTAAGCAATTATGAACTTTTTAACATTAGCATTCTGTGGATGGCAAATTTATAAACACTTTTTATAGTTTCTAAAAACATGCTACTTCATAGTACAATCTTTAATAAAATACAAGACATTTACTAATAGCCCCAAACATTTTTTTTTAGTAGTTCTGTAATAAGAAAGCAAAAGTAAGTAAACCTGTATTTACTAATTAATGTCTAATATTTTATCTTGTTTAGAGATGATCTACATATTCAATGAATTTTTATCATTTAATTTAACCAAGCAAAACTTCAAAGTGTCATGTTACCAAAGAGAATTTAGAAGTTATTTTAAATACACATGCCATAAACTATAATTATTGCTAAAAGTTTATCTATAAACTCCCATCTCACATCTAAACTATTTGCTCCCAATAATTATGTTTGGACTACCTACGAAAAATTTATGAGACATTAGACAAAATCAGTTATTATTTAAAGCTATTATTTTGCTGACAAATTTGTAGCAGGGATAACATGAGCTTATTTGACAAGTAAACCCAGGCTGCATGTCTGCATCGTAGCCAAAAACTGACAACTATGAGGACATGGCTATTTTAATCGAACCAACAAACTCAAACAAGGTTTCATTTACCAAAGAATATTTTATATTATATCACCTTAACTTGAAAGACATTTGTGTTAGTTTCTATTACATTTAGAAATAATTTATATAAATGTTCACTTTAAGCCGATTAAACAGAGCTCTTAATTTTGGCCATACCATCCAGATGTAAAAGATCACACATATGTAACATATGCATACACATGTATACAAAGACTCCACAGTTATTGTTTTAAACTTTAGGACAATGTACCACACCTTTAAAAGTCTACATAACGCATTTAACGTAGGCTCTTTTTCTAAGTGTACAATTTAACTTTAGACCAATTGACCTTGAGGATGGGGGGAGATTTTATTATTATTTTTTTTAGCCCCTGATATTAGCCTCTAGTTTTTATCTCATACAGTGCGGGTTCAGGCATCTCTATTGACTTCCTTTAGCAGGTTTAATTAACATTATCTGAAGGGCAGATTTATATGCTGCCTTACAATCAGGCAGGGGAAATGTTCCCCAGTGAGACACAATGTCTATCCCCACAATACAATTTCTGATACAATGATGCAAAAAAGATGTAACCACTTCACATATAGCCCGTAAATGTATCAATTTTCCTACAAAATATCATCTGAATTCCATCAACTCTTATACCTCTAATCATAGCTTTCATTAAGACTTTATCAATAGGTCTTGGTCTTATAATTTTGTACAGCGGAAGCATTCTCAGCCAGACATAACATCCATTTTCAAAGCACACTAGAAAAGTTCATGTAATCTCTTCATATGCTATTAGCTTAAACATTCCAACCTCTATAATCTTATCAACACTTACACATTCTCAATTTAATTGTAGCCTGAGTCAGGGTCTTAAGGCTAGTCATTATTATTATTATTATTTTGCATTTCCTTTTTAATTTGGTCTTTCGTAGGTACCAATAAAACAACTATGATAAGAGTTCTCTAAAAAATTTGTTTTCAATTTAGAAGTTTTCCAATTTAAATGATCCATCATTTGGCCACATTGATGAGTAGGATCTTAATAGTGACTCAAACCAATATGCTTTTATGGCTTAACCACGGATGCAAGAGACATCCCCAAAAGATAATGCAAAAGAAGCAGCCCTCACAAGATCCATAAATTTTACTCCCAAAAATAGTCTAAGAAAGTAAAGGCCTTCCTTGCACAGGCAGTTAGTGCCAGCATTAACAAGCAAAAAAAGTTAAGACAACAAAGGCCCCTAATGAAAGCAATTGGGACCCTTTATGACAAGCTCCCCTGAGAGCTGACACAGCCAGACAGAGAGAGTAGTACATCTCAGAATCCCAGACTACTCAACTGGCTGCCAAGATGCATGCTGGTATGTTCATCCTCCAGATGGCAGAGACCAGAAAGGTCACAAAGCCAACCTCTCAAAACATAGACAAGACAAAAGAAAAAACCTCATCTTATATGCACGTTAACAGCTTTAGCTAAGCTTTGGATCTCTTGGAGCCAGACTAATAGCTAGAAGGGAGGTGCCATGGAGTTGGGGATTATGTGATGTTTTACAGAGTACCTCGTTGCACAGAAATTTTCTTGAGTTGGTGAGGGACTTGTGTCATCTACCTGGTTCTATGACCAACTTATCCTATCACGGGAGTCTTCTTGCAGTGGTGAGCACCCTAATAGTTCTTAACTTCTTGACCCATGCCCACCAAATTTGCAGCCTCTTTGGTTTCCAAGATGTCCTTAGCAACAGCTTTCACCTCATGCACATATTCACAGACAACAGGCTTATAGAAATGCCTGTGTCTTTCCCTATGGTTTTTCCTTTTTATGACAAAAGGCACAAAAGACAGAGGGACCATCTCTGGGAGGAGAAGTATCAATAACCAATGAGTACTCAAACCAAACATCCCAGAGTCACTGAGTCCAAGAAGCTAGCTTCACCAATATTTTCTCCTACTAACCTAAATTTAAACAAGGGGAAAAAATACTCACCACTCTCACTTCCATTAGACACTACAGGCAGAGATCTGGGAGACTGACATGGTAAGAACTCTTACCTCCTGCTGGCTCTTGTCACAGGTCCAGGGTCTCTCAGCTGCAGTAGCCCAGGAGCAAGCAGCATCCAGCAAGTTAAGTTTTATCTGGCCTTCGTCACCAAACTGTAGGGGAAGAAGACAATTCCTCTACCTTCTAGGTCTTTCTGGCTGGTCCAAGAATTAAATTGACATGAGACAGAATAACAGCAGAAAATCAAAGTTTAATGACTTGTATACATGGGAGAAACCCAGGAAAACTGAGTCACTCACCGGAATAGCCAAAACCAACACCTTAAATACCATCTTCAGCTAAAGACAAGGAGGCTGTTGGGGGAAGTGGTTTGGATCTTCAAAGGGAAGGAAGACAATTTACAGGGAAATGGAAATGCAAAAGTTTGTTAAACAAGTGTTTGCTGGGCCACCTTTAGTCAGAACTTTGGTAAAAGTTGACTTGTTGTTGCCTTTCTATCACATCTACTTTACATTATACTATACTTATCTTATGGTATTAGGTCCTTCCCAGAACAGACCTTATATCTTAAATTCTTTTAGACAGTTAGGGGGAAGGTCAAGTTTCTTTCAGAGTCTTTTATTCTTAAAAATAATCAAGCCAACAAGACACATTTTGGAGTGGCCAATTCTCCACATGAGAATGTGGAGGTGATCCCCCACACCATCATTTAGGACTTCCCGGGGAAGTCAACAGCTAAGCTAACACCAAAAAGTGAACAGGACCTAAGGAAGTAGGTTAAGAACCAAATTGAGGAAGAGAAGAAGGAAAGGGCAACTCAGGCAAAAATAATCACATGGCAAAGGCAAAGGGGTATAAAGAACATGGAGCTTTCAGGAAGCAAGTAGTTCAATGTACCTGAGTTTAAGGGACTAAGGGGAAAAGTACAAGATGTATGCCTGGGAGGTAAGCAAAAGCTCATGTTCCATACCATTTTATCTTGAATACAACGGGAGCCATCAAGAATTTTAAGCATGTAATTTCATAGTGGGGGTCCCCCTAAGGCTTTAGCATCAATATTAATCAGCTATTTCTGCTATGGTTATGATCTATAACAACCAATCCCAAAATTTCAGGTGCTTACAACATCAAACATATATTGTTTTTGCTCATTGGTCTGCAGGCCACCTGGGCTTGAGTCCAAGAGCACTGGTAGAAATCCATGATGGGGGGGCTGGCCCTGTGGCTTAGTGGTTAAGTGCGTGCTCTCTGATGCTGGCGGCCCAGGTTCGGATCCCGGGCGCACACCGACGCACCGCTTCTCCGGCCACGCTGAGGCCGCGTCCCACATACGGCAACTAGAGGGCTGTGCAACTATGACATACAACTGTCTACTGGGGCTTTGGGGGGAAAATAAATAAATAAATCTTTAAAAAAAAAAAAAAAAGAAATCCATGATGGGATGCCTCTTGGAGCCTCAGCTTAGGACTGGCACACTGTGACTTCCACCCATATTCTCTGGATCAAAGCATGACAAAGCCCTAAAGTCAATGGAGTAGAACATATACTCTGCCTGTAGTAGGAAGCACGACAAAGTCCTGCGGCAAAGCACACGGGGGTGCACTTCTATTATAGACAGAGAGTGAAAACTTAGGAACCACAACAGCTATATTCTCATTGGGATTCATCACCCCAAAACTTTCTGCCATGGCCACAGGATTGTAAGATTCACTGGCCCAGACACACAAGGTTGCATAGTTTAAGTTTTGCTTTACTCAAGATTTTAATTCATTCCCAACTTTTGTTTACTATAAGTAGTTCTATTAAAAGCAGTTTCTGATGACTGCTTGGGAACATCTGTACACTAGGGCCAGGAGAGAGTCAATGAGTCTCACAGGGGTTAATCAGAAGTTAATTTATTATTCAACACAGTAGCCACTCACCTCTTGCCATTTCAAAGAAGCACCTAAAGCTAGCTATACACAAGAGTCCAAGTTACAAATCTTTGTTCTCATCTGGCCCTCCCCGTGAGGCCCACATTGTCCTGCTTTCTGCCCTATGTCATCCCCTAATACATTGTTTGTTACTGAGACCGTAGCATTTCTTTTTTTCCTCTTTTCCCATTTGTTTTTGGAGTCTTTTTAATCAAGCTTGAACCCAAGGGGCAGCCTCTGCACTCACTCAGTGAGGTTGCCTTTTCTAAACTGCGCAAAGCACAATATGGGCTACTGGCCCTGAATTTAGCAACCAGGGAGTCAATGGAGAGGATAAAATTCTAAATTTCTATGAAAGCCCTTTGTAAACTGTATAACATCGCTCAGGGGTAAGGTGGGTTGCGCAGAGGTGATTCAGAAGCTGAGCAAGTGACAGGAGAAATTACGCTGACCACAAAGATTGTCTGCCTAACCTACAGTGTGTAGAACGCACTTGAGACACTCAGATAATCTGAAGAACTCCTCTACGGGAAACCATGTGAGAGCAGACTGGCCAGAAAGCACAGATGGGAGTGGACATGATGATCTCTGAAAGTCCCTTCTAGTGGCAAACTCCAGGGCAGATCTAGCCAGAGGGGAAGATCCTCTGACAGAAGCACCTGGGTGAGCCTGCCCTGACCTAACTGCCAAAACCCTTTGATCTTGCGGCAGCTTGACTTGGAAAAAGCATCCGGCCCCAGGGGTTCTCAAAAGGCACATAAGGTGAAACCAAGGGGAAGTTTTTGTAAAACTCGACAGCACTGTGACTGGGATATACAGACACACAGTGCTACAAAACCCACCAAGATCTGTACAAAAACTAAGGGGCAAAGTGACATTTCACTGGGAAATCCTCAGCCTGGCTACAACGCCCCAGGGATGAACACAGCAGGTAGCCATTGCTCATTGCTCAGGGATCCAGAAAGGATGCCAGGAAGTTGACCAGACCAGAAGAGATGACTCCTAGCTGCTCACCCTTGTGTGAAACTGGCATTTCAACATGTTCTTATAGCCATATTTGGGGACTATAAAAAGACGTTTCTTTAAAAACCACTCTTTGGTTTGGCTCATGTCAATTCAGTTGCAAAAGAGAGTTATATGAGCAATTTCATATGGAATTTCTGAATCCAAATCTCTAGAGACATTTGTCTGAATGCTCGATTTGTAATTTGGGAAGATGAACTTAAAGAGAGATTGATTTGTTTTTAGGCAATCACCAGCCATAATTGTTCATTATAATGCTGAATATACTATAAATCACTGACACCTGATTGTTGCTACACATCGCCCTCACACCTCTTGTCATGCCACACATTATCTGCCCTTAAAGCAGCACTGGTGACTGTGAAGGCCTTGACTCTGGAATAGTCATGGATCCAAGACCCATCCCACTGGCAATGCCAGTTTTCCAAGATTGAGAGTTAGATGTGGCTCTAGGAAGTGAGAACAATCTAAAACAATAGAAAGCAACAATTCAAGAACTTCATGAAGTGTATTGGACTGGAAATGTTCACTATAGGAATATGTGCTCCCACCTACTCCTCAGACAACAACCTCCCAAAAGTAAGTCTACCCCTATCTGCAATGTATTAAATCATCATGAACCAGTTGGATAAGCAGCAAGTGCCATCTTTCTAAGACCTGACTAATTATTCCCTGTGAATCCCTAATTGCACTCACACAAAATAGTAGCTGCCATTTTTTACTCAACACAAGTAATCCAGACCAAAGTTCACTGAAATGTTGTTACTGATATTCTGATGGAAAATCAGATGTTCCAAACTATGTTAAATCTGACCATTCGTTAAGCATGGAATTTCCTCTTTTTCTCTAAATGCTCTGGCTTTTTTGTATTTTCTCGTATTTCCCTCCTGAAGCTAGCTCCCAAAGGGCTTTCCTGTGCATTCTCCTTTCCATTACAACATCAACGTACAAGTTAAATTTCGAATTTCTTCAAAAACTTCAACAGAGAGATTTCCTCTTTCTTTTCTCTGCTATCCAAGACAGCTACTGGTAGCAAAATGCTCAAGCTTGAACTATCTTAAGGCAGTATAACATCAGAAAAAAAGCCTCTCAATGTTAGAGCTTCATATCCAATCATTCACTTAGTGTCTCCTACAGAATTTATTTCTAAATATCTTTCTCTATTCTTGATCCCTGGACTCTCACCTTAAAAAATCATACTTTCCTCTTTGAAATCTACTCACAGAGTGCTGATACTCTACAAACTTTCTACCTCTCTTTCTTCCTCCCAGTCTCCCTCACACTAAGCCTTACACCCTCCAAAAATGATGTTCTGAGACCATTTGCATCTCAACAAGGAAATGATACAAAACAGTTCCCTTCCTATTCCTGTTTTTTGCTTCTGAGTCCTAACCCAACTCACGCAGATCTGAAAACTCGTTGCACCATTGGTAGGCATTTTTCTCAGAGATCTGTCCCCTGAGCAGCATTTTGGGCCTGAGCCTGAATTCCGTTGATTTTATGACCCTTGAAGGTGCCTGACTCAGAAAGACTGCAAAGTTTCTACCTAAATCCAGGTCCAACTACTTCATCGCTGTAACTTGCCTTTCGAAAAGGTTGGGCTATCTACAAACCACTGCTACAAAAACTGACAACTGAATCTTTGATTCTACAGGATATATGGATCCTATGAAGCTCCAGAGCAAAGACTTGAATGCCTTTGCATTCAAGGGAATGGACTATAATGGGAGCTGTCCAGATCACACACCTTCCATGGAAGAAAAACAACATTGTCACCGTAGAGAACTCCAACTCTCTGGTCTACTTTGTTCTCCTAATACCACACTTCATTCTACCATGTATTTATGGTAGACCTAGTCTCCTCACAACCCAGCACAAGTCAACAGAGTCTTGTGTTAATCTGGAGGCTTGAAGTAAAGTAAGTGAACCTGACTCCAGAGTAAAATTTCCTCATCTCTCCAATGCAAAGACGCAAAGGGCTGTATATAAACAGATCTCTCATTACCCTATATTTCCATTTGGGTATATTTCTCCCAGTTCTTGTACATTTTTTCTGCATATAGAGAATTCAGTGATGAAAACTGAAACTCTATCCTACATACACTAATTAACTCAACTATCAGTGCAGATTGATTGTATGGAAAGGAGACAATTTTGCACCAGGACTATTTACCTCTATTTTAACAAGAAAAACAAAAAAGAAACTCTCTTCATACAATGACATTCTCTCTGGATAGATTGTTTGCCAGGAGGGGTTAGGATGGTTCTGTCATGGCTCTTTGGCTTCCACACCCCAAGCCATCTGGTCTCCATCGCATCTGGAGGAAAGATCTCCTTGTTCAGCATTGTTTATGCCATCACACTGATCCCAGTAGTCACACCTGACTATATAGATTGGTGAATAAACCTGGATGAGCCTGTGTTCCAAGAGACAGGTGGAAGTGGTGGGATGGACGGGACCTGGGTTCTGGGAAACTGCTCATGTCCGCTGTTGACTCAGTCTTCTCACCAGCTGCCTAATCCAACAGATGCATCTTTCTTAGGAAGCACCAGACACCTGGAATGTCCACATCCTTTGGTTCCTGTACCCCTAACACCCCACATTTGATTTCCAATTCAGAGAACAAAAATGGCTGGCTTTGGGCCAGTTCACAACAGTTGGGGTCACAACCACTAACTACCCAGGAAGCATCCACCAAGGCAGGGCATGAGAATCAGTTTCTTAGAAATTCCCATCCTTGTGATCCATCAATCATCTAACACCTGCTCAAAGAGAGAGACTGGGAGACTTTCTCCAGAGCATCTTCAGGGATTTAACGCTTCCTGTTGAGAATTAAGAAGGCTGAGAATTAAGGGAATTAATGGAAAGTAGGTATTACAACTTTTCATGTACTTTAGGAAAACCCACAAATCTGTCCAAAGCTTTGACATAATGCCTTCCTATATCGCTGACCTTGCCCATCGCTGAACCCCACATGGTCATCATACACTGGATAGGCATTAAAGCCATGAATAGCAGGACTTTTCCTCTCTCTGCATGTAGGGCAATGGTGATGGGAAATCTGCTGATCAGAATATCATTTGTAGCTTGTGCCATGCCTTGCAAGGATGTTCTTGTACTGCAACTGTCTGAGAGAGATTGTACCCCCGCTTTCCCTAAGTCTATAGATTTCTTTTACTATTTTTTGCCCCGAGAAAATGGTCCTTACTGTGCACTGCCTAGTTAGTAGTGCTAAGAAAGACAGGAAGGGCAGGGACAACATACAAGGAGAGAAACAAAGACCTCAGTAGCAGGGAAAATCCTGTTGTGGACTCTTTCTTTCTATCTATCCTTGAATTGATATTAATATGATCTCCTCAGAAAATATAAACACCAGTGTTAGGATGTGTGTTTTCTAAGGGTCTCTGAAAGAAACTATGAGAATTCAAGGAGTGCAGAATTCTTGAGTCTTGCAGAGTCCTCCAAAAGACAAAACTGCTTAACTGTGGCTAGAATAATCCAAAGTCTTGGCAATAGTTAAGAGAGGCTGCCAGCTGCCAGCCCTCTGCAAACTGTAAACTAGGTCATCCAGGGCTCCCATTCTCATGTTTCTGTGCCCTTTCCTTGGACCCTCCTCCCCATCACATTCCTCTTATGCTTTTCTTCTATTCCCATAGAAACCTGACGTCAAGAAATGACATGAAACGAATTGATACTAATGTGAGTGATGTAATTAGATGGAGGCTTTAGGTTTTTGAGGTTGGGGTGCAGGGGAGGGGCATTGTATTTTACGAGAGATGAGGCCATACACCAGAAACTAAAGCAATGGGAGCATAATTTCCCGAGCTTGAGGAACACTGCTCAAAATGAAAAACGGAAGTTTATTCTGTGTTTGGAGGTTCAGTGTGGATCATTCAAGGAGAGCTGGAGTCTTCCAAAGCAGTCACTTCTCTTCCCACATCCAGAAGTAGGCCCAACTGGAGCACAGAGCCAAAGACCACATTAACCAGCTGGTAGAGAGACAAGGGCAGAATTGGGGCGAACGGGAAAAAAAAAAAAAAAAAGACGGATACCTGGAAGAAGATTTCATTTCAGTAGCAGGAATAGGTTTGTAATAGTTCGAAGCCATTCAGCAGCGATACAAACATCCTTGTCAGAGAGTGAGTTCAGGTGGATGCCTACACTGGGAAGGTTGTCTACATTGGTTGGGAGCTAGAACTCATTGACCTGAGCCCTTTTCCTCCCTGGAATTCATTACAGAATATTCTATTTTGAAAGGAAATCAGGATATCCACCAAAAAGAAACACAGTTATTATTTTGGCATATTCCTTCCCAGGGAAGGCATATTCCTTCCCAGTTTTCTTTTTCAATGCATAGACTATTACATACTCTGTATATGTAATCATACTCCATACACATATAAATATCTTTTTTAATGTTGATAATCAATTCTTTATGTTGTTAGATACTTTCCCTAATCAGTATTTTTAACAAGCTACAATAATATTTTATCTGGGAACATACTACAGTTTACTTAATCAGTTCTCTTATGACTGAGAATTTGGGCAGCTTCTATACTTTTCCCATTATAAAAATTGCTATGATTAACATATCTGTACTTATAAATTTTTCATTATTTAAAATTATAGTATATGTTTAAGGGGAAACTATATATATAAAAGCTTTATATACACTTAATATATATATGTAAAATCTGAAGTAAGCCCCATTTCCTCAAATAGAAGCTTCAAAATAAGGTTTTTGGCCAAGTTGAATACATAAACCCTTAGGATTATAGATGAAATTGTCCAAGTCTACTTCAAATTTTTTTACATATTAATTTAGTTGCACATTAATATTTAAAATCACATATTATTAAAAAAATAGTATATTAACTGTGAAATACCTCTTTTCCATTCTCCTAGTTCATAAATTTTATTCAAATTCTTCACAAGCATCTCAAATCAATGTATTTGTCATCAATAAAGCTGCTTTTTTAATCATCACACATTTTTCCAGGGCATATCAAACTCACTTGTGTCTAAGTTGTGTGATTTATAGCACATTATGAATCCATATATGAAGGTGTCTTTAAAACATTTTTGAACCACAAGACGTATTCACAAAAGATTAGAACTGTTGTTTTAACATTTTTCCTGAAAGTGAATATTCGTGATCTCCACAAGACATTTCTTTTAAAAGATTTGTTTAAACATTATTGAATACTTTTAATTTGAAGGCATAGTCCCAAGAATAGTTACTAATTTTCCGTTATTACTTAGTTATCTTTTTCACTATTCTCAACAACTGACTTCCGTAGGTATCTGTGAACTGGCATTGATTGAGATCATTCCACATCAATGCATCTTCACTACATTGTACGTAATTGTGCAAAATAAAATAAATGCATGAAAGCATTGTAATATTACTTTTTGTAGGGAACTCTCATACACTGCTGGTGGGAGTGCAAACTGGTGCAGCCACTATGGAAAACAGTATGGAGATTCCTCAAAAAATTAAGGGTAGAACTACCATATGATCCAGCTATTCCACTGCTGGGTATTTATCCAAAGAACTTGAAAACACCAATGCATAGAGATACATGCACTCCTGTGCTCATTGCAGCGTTATTCACAATAGCCAAGACTTGGAAGCAACCTAAGTGCCCATCAAGGGACGAATGGATAAAGAAGATGTGGTATATATACACAATGGAATACTACTCAGCAGTAAGAAATGATGAAATCCAGCCATTTGTGACAACATGGTTGGACATTGTGGGTATTATGCAAAGTGAAATAAGTCAGAGGGAGAAGGTCAAATACAGTTGATCTCACTCATTAAGTAGTAGATAATAACAATAACAAACAAACACATAGAGACAGAGGTTGGATTGGTGGTTACCAGAGGGGAAGGGGGGAGGGAGGAGGGCAAAAGGGATAATTAGGCACATGTGTGTGGTGATGGGTTGTAATTAGTATTTGGGTGGTGAACATGATGTAATCTATGCAGAAATAGAAGTATAATGATGTACACCTGAAATGTATACAGTGTTATAAACCAGTGTTACTGCAATAAACAAAAAATAATTAAGATATTACTTTTAGTAATCTTTGTAAGGAATCAAATTTCAGAGACTCTGTCTTCTCTGAGGATAATAAATCTCACTTTATATTTAAACATGTGTGGTATTTTCTCATAGTCAATTTGCCGTAGTAGGAATATTTGCTCAAACTAGTATAAATATTTTCACCCTTTCGATATTAACTAATTGGCTCCCAATAAAAATATAACAATTTATGTTGTTACCAACATCTTGCCATCATTTGGAACAACATCTTTTTTAACAAAAACATTGCTTGAATATGTGTCAAAAAAAACGGTTTGTTAATGCTTTGTTTACATTTTTTATTACCAGAGGGTTGAAACATTTTTCAAAGTTTGTTAATCAATGAGTGACTTTCTTTGTCTGCCTTTGCAGGTTTTTAGTGTTTTACTTATTGATTTGTGTGATTGTAATAATTTTGTGCCTCTGAGCTTTATAACATTTAACAACAATAACAGCATTGCTGAAAGGATATTTCTGAAATATTCTGGATGGCAGAGGGTGGTGATGGATAAATATCAAGGAAAGGAAAAAAGAAGAGGATTTTTGTACTGCTGTGTTTCACTGCGACTATAATAAATGATACTGTGAAGGTTGAAGTGTATTAAGACTTTTTTCAAAAATGCCCAGCTGTGATCCACTCTGTGTCTCTCAGCATTAGAAGGAGTCCTCACTGTCATGGGGAAGTAATACATGAGCTTTCTTGCCTCCTGACTCATTCCTTTAGGTATTTAGTCCATATTGTCTACTGCAATGGTTTCAGAATGTGAAGAATGATCATCAAAGTCATCAGTAATAAATAATCCCAAGCACACATTTTAATAACATTTATTAAATAGGCCCATGGCAATATAAAAGAAAATATCATGGAAGAAGTAAAGGGGATGGAACTCACAATGACTGTGAGCCTACATACACACACTAGGATATGGTGAACCAAGAAGTGGAACCCACATCTGTCTAATTTACATAATTCCTCCCTTCAAAGAGCTCAATGCCTAATAAAAAACAAAACAAGTGCTTGGAAAGTGGTTGTTGTGAACTGAATTCCTTCTCATTGGAATATGACATGCTTACAGAGTCCAAATTTTTTTTAAATAATATCTTTCTAAAAGCCATAACTAAAAACAGATTTACAAGGTGAAATTCTGCCACTAAATCCCAAAATTCTAACAGTTCATATGTCTTCTTCTGATGAGAAAACTGTCGAATGAGGGACTAGAGATGGTAAGAAGGCCATTGTTAGGTAGCACTGGACAAATGGCCCAGAGATGTGATGAAGAATATAGACTCTTCACAAAGAAAACCTGAGTTATCAGAAAATCACAAGTAAGTAAACAGATGGTGGCAGGGAAAACTTTGTTGGGTAGAGTTCTTGGAAATGAATCTTGAGTTGGTCCTTGAAGATGTGGAAGACCTAACATGACTAGGAATATTATTTCAGAGTCAGGAACTTCCCTCTCTGACCTAATGCCACCAAGATTTCTCCTCACCCCAGAGTTAAGGGATAATTTATCCCTGCCCACTTAAACTATGTGTTTTTAAAGAGATTTTCTGGGAGCTAAGCAACATCTCTGTTCACTTCAGAGGATCAATCAACGTTAATACCATAGATCTGAGAGCTTTCACGTCCTAGGCTCTCCTTTGCTCTTCTCTTGACTCTTCTCTTGACCCTACATAATTTGATCCAAGAGCACAGGAATTAATCCCTTCATCCTGGGACTATAATCACCAATTGGCACACCAAGACCAATTGCTCTTTTTAAGTTTAGATGACCAAAAGCAATGCCCAGGGGAAGAAAAGTATACCTAGGCTTCCTCCAAGGGTGTCTAAAATAAGCAGGCTTATGGCTTAAAGGATAGAATACATCCATTCATTGAAAATAAAATCAGAAGAGCCCATGTTCAGGGAATATAAACATTTCCTAGAGACAAAATTTTTAATGAAATTCTCATTTTTAGTGCAAAAATGAAGTATATCATCCTTGGATTGTTTATTTTCTAAAAGAGCAGACTCTTTTAGATATTAATTTTTCATCATATAGTCATGAGTTTATAACATTTCTTTCTGGCATAGCAAACTAGATGCATTCCCAGTGACAGAAAGAAGACATATGACTAGCTTCCTACTTCACACAATAAATCATGAAGAAAAAATTTTTCAAGCCAAAAAAAAAAGCTTTAACACATTTCAAGGTCTCAGATTACTTACTGGTTGCAGTGGGAACATGTAACTTTACAAAAGATAGTTACGGTTTTTCTGTCATCATCTTATCCTAGTGATCAATCTTAGCCTCATCAAGTCATTATGTCCATCTTGACATGATGCAGGATGCAGGACACAACTTCACCTACACAGTGTTCCTGTCAAAAATAAATAAATAAACTAGCCTAATCAAACCTCTACTTCTAACAGGAGCCAAGGGAGCTAGAAGAACAGGTTAAAGGATTCCACAAAGTAACAACTAGACAAATACAGAAGATGAGACATTCTACAGGACAAAGACCCAGTCCCTTCAATAATCAGTGAAAAGAAAAAAGGTACAGTGGAGGGAAAGCAGTGAAAGGGGAACTATTAAAGGTTAAAGAAATTTAAGAGTGATGTGAGCATCATGGCAGAGTGAGTTGTTCCCTTTGTCTCTCCCCTCTAAGTTACAACTAAAAGACATTCATTAACCAATAGAGGATTCCATATACAGCACAATAGCATGACTGAGAGATCCACACAGCTATACATCTGAAGGTGGGTGGACTGGATCCCCAGGAAGCAGTGGAACTAGAGTGGATCCCCTCCCCATGCCCCTCCCCAGGGGCAGTGAACCAGGTCCTGGCTCCTCACACAGTGGGCAGTGTGGCTGTCAGTGGAGGCAGGGGCAGCCCAGCCCACACACAAGTGCTTTTGGAGTGTTAGTCTGATCCATGGGAGCACCCACTGTGCTGTGGCAGCCTCACCCATGTGAACACTACCTACCACGTGGCAGCAGCTCAGCCCCCTTGAAGGCATCTCACTAGCCAAGCACAGCAACCCAAGGAACCCACCCCTGAGCATAGTGCCCAGCCTGCAGGAAAGTGCCCCACCCATGCAAGCATGACCTGCTGAGTAGAGGCAGCTCAGCCCATGTGAAGGTGTCCGCCCATGAGTGGAGTGCCATTCCTCCTACCTAGCACAGCAGTCCAGTCAGACCCACCTGCTGAGTATAGTGACCCTTCCTGCACAAATGCAGAGCAGCTCAACTGACACTACTACCAGCAGATGTGCAGGATCAGAAAACACAGGTCCTGCCCACCCCACCCCCCCAGCCATGGCAGGTAGAATCTGCAACCAGATGCTACCATAAATGCACCAGCAGAAGATCATTTCATCAAACACCATGAATAACTACAGTAACAATGCAGAGCAGAAGGAAACTGACAAGTCTCTAGAAACGAAAACAGAAGTCACAGATTATTACAAACTAAATGACAGAAAATTCTAAATAGTTGCTATCAAGAAACTCAATGAGTTACAAGAAAAACACAGAAAGACAGCTCAATGAGCTAAGAATAAAATTAGTGAACAGAAGGAATACTTCACCAAGGAGATTGAAGCCCTTAAAAAAAACTATACATAAATTCTGGATATGAAGAACCCAATTAATGAAATAAAAAATGATGTAGAAACCATAAAAAATAGAAGAGATCTTATGGAGGACAGAAATAGTGAATTAGAAGAGAGATATATGGAAATGCTTCAAGCGGATGAGGAGAGAGAACAAAGATTATTAAAAACAGAAGAAATACTGCAAGAAATTTCCTACTCACTTAGGAAAAGTAACATAAGAATTATATGTATTCCAGAGGAGAAACGAAGGAGAAAGGAACAGAAAGCTTGTTCAAAGAAATAATAGCTGAGAACTTCCCAAAGCTGGGAAGTTTCTGGACTTACAAGTACATGAAGCCAATAGAATTCCTAATTACATCAAAGTACAAAGACCTTCTCCAAGGCATATAATATTAAAACTGTCAAAAGTCAGTGACAGGGCTGGCCCCGTGGCTTAGCTGTTAAGTGCACACGCTCCGCTACTGGTGGCCCAGGTTCGGATCCCGGGCACGCACCGAGGCACCGCTTCTCCGGCCAGGCTGAGGCCACATCCCACATACAGCAACTAGAAGGATATGCAACTATGACATACAACTATCTACTGGGGCTTTGGGGAAGAAAAAAAAAGGAGGAGGATTGGCACAGATGTTAGCTCAGAGCCGGTCTTCCTCAGCAAAAAGAGGAGGATTAGCAGGGATGTTAGCTCAGGGCTGATCTTCCTCACACAAAAAAAAAGTCAATGACAAAGAAAACATATTAAGGGCAGCAAGAGAGAAGAAAATAACCTAAAAAGGAACGTGTATCAGACTTTCAGCAGATTTCTCAACAGAAAATTTAGAGGCTAGGAGAGAATGGAAAGATACATTCAAAATACTGAAAGACAAAAGCTTTTAGCCAAGAATACTCTATCCAGTGCAATTATCTCTCAGATTTGACAGAGAAATAGAAGTTTTCCCAGATAAACAAAAGCTGAGGGAGTAAATCACAATCAGACCTGCCTTATGAGAAATGATACAAGGAGCCCTCCTCCCTGAAACAAAAAGGCAAAGATTTGCAAATCTTTGAGCAAGGAGATAAATAGATACACAAAATCAGAAAATTGCAGCTCTCTATCAGAATAGGCTAGCAAACACTTAATTATAACATAAAGATAAAGGGAAGGAAAGCACCAAAAATAACTATAAACACTTCAATTTAGTCAAAAAACTTACAACACGAAAAAGAATAATTTGTGACAACAATGACTCAGAAGGGGAAGAGGATAGGATTGGAATCTGCTTAGGCTAATGGAGATAAGAGGCTATTAGAAAATGGACTATCTCATCCATGAGACCATTTATACAAACCTCATGGTAACCATTAAACAAAAATCACAGTAGAGCCACAAATCATAAAGAAAGAAAACTGAGAAACATCACAGAAAACTACCAAACTGAAATGGCAGTCAGAAAGACAAGGGAAAAGAAACAGTGGAAATACAGAAAAACTGGAAAACAAGAGATAAAATGGCAGAATTAGGCCCTCATACATCAATAATCACTCTAAATGTAAATGGATCGAATTCCCCAAGCAAAAGACACAGAGTGGCCGGATGGATTAAAAAACAAGACCCAACAGTATGTCGCCTCCAGGAAACACATCTCAGCTGTAAAGACAAATATAGACTCAGAGTGAAGGGATGGAAGATGATACTCCAAGCAAATGGCAAGCAAAAGAAAGCTGGTGTTGCCATACTTAGATCAGACAAAGAAGACTTCAAGATAAAGAAGACAATGAGAGACAAAGAGGGGCAATGTATAACGATAAAAGGGATATTCCACCGAAAGGATATAACACTAATGAATATATGTGCACCTAACACAGGAGCACCAAAGTATATAAAGCAACTATTAACAGACCTAAAGGGAGATATTGACAGCAAGGGAGATATTGACAGCAATACAATAATAGTAGGGGACCTCAACACCCCAATTACATCAATGGATAAATCATTCAGACAGAAAGTCAAAAAGGAAACAGTGCCCTTCAATGAAACACTAGACCAGATGGACTTAATAGAGCCATATATTCAACATTCCACCCAAAAATAGCAGAATACACATTCTTCTCAAGTGCACACAGAACATTCTCAAAGACAGACCATATGTTGGGAAACAAGGCAAGCCTCAATAAATTTAAGAAGATTGAAAGCCTATCAAGCATCTTTTCCAATCACAATGCTTTGAAACAAGAAAACAAATACAAGAAAAAATCTGGGAAGGTCACAAATATGAGGAGATCAAATGAACAACATGCTACTGAACAACAATTGGATCAATGAAGAAATCAAAGGAGAAATCAAACAATACCTGGAGAAAAATGAAAATGAAAACACAGCATACTAACTCTTATGGGATGCAGCAAAAGTGGTACTAAGAGGGAAATTTACAGCAATTCAGGCCTACCTCAACAACACAAAAAATCTCAAATAAGTCATCTTAAACTACACCTAAAAGAACTAGAAAAACAAGAACAAACAAAGCACAAAGTCAACAGAAGGAGGGAAATAATAAAAATTAGAGAAGAAATAAAGAAAATAGAGACTAAAAAAAAAAACAATAGAAAGGATCAATGAAACTAAAATCTGTTTCCTTAAGAAGATAAACAAAATTGACAAACCCTTAGTCAGACTCACTAAGAAAAAAGGAGAAAAGGCTCAAATAAACAAAATTAGAACTGAAAGAGGAGAAATTACAACATGTACCAAAGAAATTCAAAGGATTATAATAGAATACTATGAAAAACTATATGCCAACAAACTGGATAACCTGGAAAAAATGGATAAATTCTTAGAATCACACAACCTCCCAAAAATGAATCAAGAAGAAATAGAGGAGGAGAAGTCAGGATGCTGGCATAGGCAGACTCTGAACTCATTTCCTCCCACAGACACAGCCAATTTACAACTACTCTTGGAAAAATTACCGCTGAGACAGAACTGAAAACTGGATAAGAGGAACTCCTGTAACAAATGACAATCCTAATTGAAGTGGAAGAGACAGAAATTCCCTTCTGGAGAGAAAAAATGCCACCTTCACTAGCTGCCAGCTTCACTGCCACTTGGGAGCAACCCAAAGGTATGCAGCCTCCCCTGGAGGAGTAAGGGACCTGAGCCAGGGAGCATGCCCACTATAGGTATTTTTCGGACCCAGCACAATTGAGATGAGTGGCATAATATCTGACTTTGCTTGCTACTAAAACACTGGGGAATACCCCCAGAAAAGCTGGTTCACAAAGAAACTAAAACTGCTTCTTAAACGGCCAATGCAGAAACTCAATCATTTCAGAAAGCAACCTAAAATCACCAGAAACAAAGGTGCACGGTCCTTTGGTGAAAAGAGACTCACCTGATAGGCTCTGAGTGCATCTCGGTGAGAGGTGAGACCTCTCCAGCGACTGGGACATTGGCGGCAACCATTATGGTGGTCTGGTATGGGCGTGCTGACACAGACACTGGCAGACACCATTGGAATTCACCCTGTGGCCTGCTAGCCCAGGGTCTGCCTCATCCACTAGAGCACCGATTTAATTCAGCTCAGCCAGGGCAGGCAGCCCACCGGAGGGACTGGCCCCACCCTAAAACAAGTCCACAGGCAACTTGTGGGCTGGCATAGATTGGTGACTGGATTCTATGCAGCCTGGCTACTGGGTCCACCTCTCTGTGGGGCAGGGCATGCACAGGAGCAGGTGGAGAGTGTTGGGCAGTGGTGGAGTGTATGGGGCTCCCGCCTTGGAGAGACTGAGGCCACTTCAGGAGGTCGGGGCATGCACACAGGGCAGGACTGTGTTGACTGTGTGTATGGACCTGTGGGTAGTGGGGCTTGCCAGTTGCAGAAGATTTGTGCTTCTCAAACAGCCACATAGGGGATCAGCCCTACCTTCCAAAGCCTGAAACATTTGGGTGTTCCCGTGCCTGAGGCCAGCTCCACCCAGCTGTAATCCTCAGAGAGCTGACAAGAGATCTAAAGGCAGGAGGCTTATAGCAATTGTAAGCCCCTGAGCCTAACAACCTGCCACTCTGGGGGCCTACTCACTTAACAGAAATACTGTAATAGGAATGTGCTATTAGAACTTGAAGCCAACTGTGCTAGGGCCCCCCAAGCCTGATAAAGAGACTGAAGAGCCCACAACAACTACAAGCAGCTGAGCATTACAACAGCTGGACAGGGGCATAGCTCAGCCTCCCTGGGCACATACAGGAAGTGCAATCACACCACAACAGAAGGACATACGTAATCCACAGAGGAGGCACTCTTGGAACATTTGGAACTGAGGGAAGAACACGGCAAGATCTCATAAGGCATCACTTATATAAGGTCAACTCTCCAAGAGCAGGAGATGCAGCTGACTTACCTAATACATAGACACAAGCACAGGGAAATAGGCAAAATGAGGAGACAAAGGAATACATTCCAAGGGAACAGGAAAAAACCCCAGAAAAAGAACTAAGTGAAACAGAAATGAGCAACCTACCTGACAGAGAGTTCAAACAAAGAGTGTTAAGGATGCTTACTGATCTTGGGAGAAGAATGGATGAACTCAGTGAGAATGTCAACAAAGAAATGGAAGATATAAAAAAGAACCCATCAGAAATGAAGAATACAATATTGGAAATGAAAAATTCACTAGAGGGACTCAAAAGCAGAGTAGAGGTTACAGAAGAATGGATCTGCGAGCTGGACGAAAGACTAGAAGAAATCACCCAAGCTGAACAGATAAAAGAAAAAAGAATTGAAAAGAGTGAGGACAGTCTAAGGGACATCTGGGGCAACATCAAGCACACTAACATCCGTGTTATAGGTGTCGCAGAAGGAGAAGAGTGAGACAAAGGGGCAGAGAATCTATTTGAAGAAATATTAGCTGAAAACTTCCCTAACCTAAGGACGGAAACAGACATCCAGGTACACGAAGCACAGAGAGCCCCAAACAAGGTAAACCCAAAGAGGCCAACACCAAGACAAATCATAATTAAAATGTCCAGAATTAAAGATAAAGAGAGAATCCTAAAAGCCGCAAGAGAAAGACAAGTTACACACAAAGGAAACCCAATAAGGCTATCAGCTGCCTTCTCAGTGGAAACCTTACAGTCTAGAAGACAGTGGCATGATATATTTAAAGTGCTAAAAGGAAAAAACCTACAGCCAAGAATACTTTACCCGGAAAGGTTATCATTCAAAATGGAAAGAGAGATAAAGAGTTTCCCATACAAGCAAAAATTAAAGGAGTTTGTCACCAAGAAACCAGTACTACAAGAAATGTTAAAGGGACTTATTTAAGGGGAAAAGAGAAGACCACAAATAAGAAAAATTCTCTACATCCATGATAAGAGAGTAATGGATACAAATGCAAAAAAATGAGGTTAGATATGATATCAAAAATATAAAATGTGGGAGGAGGGGAGATAAAGAGTAGAGCTTTCAGACAGAGGTCAAACTAAAGGGACCATCAACTTAATATAGATTGCTATATATGTAGGTTACTGTATATGAACTCCATGGTAATCACAAACCAGAAAACTATAATAAATACACAAAAAACTAAGAGAGAGGAATCTAAACATAACACTAAAGAAAGCTAACAAAGCACAAGGGAAGAGAGCAAGAGAAGAAAGGAACAGAGAAGAACTACTAAAACACCGAGAAAAAAAGGTGAAAAATGGCGATAAGTACGTACTTATCAATAGCTACTTGAAAAGTCAATGGACTAAATGCTCCAGTTAAAAGGGATAGGGTGGCTGATTGGATAATAAAACAAGCCCCATATATATGCTGCATACAAGAGACACACTTCAGACCTAAAGACACTCACAAACTGAAAGTGAAAGGATGGAAAAAGATACTCCACGCAAATGGCAATGAAAAGAAAGCTGGGGTAGCAATACTCATATAAGACAAAATAGACTTTAAAACAAAAACTGTAACAAGAGACAAAGAAGGGTACTACATAATGTTCAAGGGAACAATCCAACAAGAGGATATACCATTTGTAAATATCTATGCACCCAATGTAGGAACACCTAAATATATAAAGCAAGTATTAACAGACATAAAAAGAGAAATAGAGAGAGTGACGTCAGCGCCATGGCAGAGTGAGCTACCCCATAAACTCTTTGCCTGATAGGATACAACAAAAGGAACAGTCATAGACCAACAACAGGCTCCTAGACAGTGAAAAGGAAGATCAGAAAGATCCACACAGCGCACATCTGAGAGTGGAACGTGCTGGTCCCCGGAGGAAGTGGGGAGAGGTAAGAACTCCTCTCCCTCTCCATCAGATCAGCAATCCTGGTCCACGTGGCTCCCAGAGAGAGGGGAGGGGTGGCCCTCTGCAGGGAAACCATAGCTCTTCGGGATCTTTCAGCCAGTGCAAACCTCCCACACAGAGGACTGAGTACTGCTACAGGGGTACCATCAACATCTGAGCATCCCAAGAGAGCAGATAATGAGGGGCGAGTGAGAAGAACCACACGCCAGGGACCCACTGGGCAAAAGAGAGAGCTCCTCCATCCCTGCATGCCTGACACTGCAGCTCAGCTGACCAGACCAGACCAAGCGGCCAGTGGATCGCAGCGAGCAGCCAAGGCAGAGCGCAGGGGACTCAGATTACACAGCCCTTAACCCCTACACAGTGGCGGCAGGTGGAAATTGCAACCAGATATTTCCAGGATGAGGAAAAACAAAGCCAATACAGGAAGTACAATGCAAAGGTACATTAAATCACCAGACCAGAAGGAAAATGACAAGCACCCAGAAACCAACCCTGAAGACACAGAAATCCATAACCTAAACGACAGAGATTTTAGAATAGCTATCATAAAAAAACTCAATGAAATACGAGAAAACACAGACAAACAATTCAATGAGATTAGGAGTTTCTTCACAAAAGAGATTGAAATCATAAAGAAAAACCAATCAGTACTGATGGAGATGAAGAACACAGTGGAGGAGATAAAGGAGAATCTGGAATCTTTAAAGAACAGAGCTGACAATGCAGAGGAAAGAATTAGTATTATAGAAGATAGGAATACAGATATGTCGCAGATGGAAGAGGAGAGAGAACTAAGACTACAAAGAAATGAAGAAAGTCTCCGAGAAATATCTGACTCTATTAGGGTATTCCTGAGGGAGAAGTGAGGGAAAGAGGAACAGAGAGACTATTCAAGGAAATAATAGCTGAGAACTTCCCAAATCTGGGGAAGGAGCAGGAAATACCAGTACGTGAAGCCAGTAGTTCACCTAAATACATCAACAAGCAGAGGCCCACTCCACTACATGTAGTGGTAAGGCTGGCTAAAGTCAATGACAAAGAAACTATATTAAGAGCAGCTAGACAAAAACAAAAAATAAGGTACAAAGGAACTCCCATAAGGCTCTCAGCGGATTTCTCAACAGAAACTTTACAGGCTAGGAGAGACTGGAATGATATATTCAAAATACTGAAAGACAAAAACTTTCAGCCAAGAATACTCTATCCAGCAAAAATATCCTTCAAATATGATGGAGAAATAGTAACTTTCCCAGATAAACAAAAGCTAAGGGGGTTCATAGCCATGAGACCCCACTACAAGAAATACTCAAGAAGGCCCTCAGGCCTGAAAAAAAGAAAAGAAAGGGAATACAAAGCTTGGAGCAAGGAGAAAAATAGGTAGATAAAATCAGAAAAATAGTAGATCTTTACCAGAATAGGTTAGCAAGCACTTAAATACCAAAATCAAAGATCAAAGGAAGGAATTCACTAAAAATAAATATAACCTCATCACTGTAAACACATACCACAACACAGGATAGAATAAGGTATAACAAGAACGACTTAGAAGGGGAAAAGGAAAGTGATTGAATTGACTTGGTATAAGGAAATAATAGGCCATCAGATAATGGACTATCTCATACACAAGATATTTTATACAAATCTCAAGGTAACCACTAAACAAATAATCAAAACAAAATCACATATGATAAACAAAGAGAAAACTAGAAGAGTCATAAGACAGAACAACCAAACTGAATTGGCAGTCTGAAACAAATGAGACAAGAAACAAAGGAAATGCAAAAGAACCAGAAAATAAGTGACAAAACAGCAACATTAAGCCCTCATATATCAATAATTACCCTAAATGTAAATGGATTGAACTCTCCAATCAAAAGATACAGAGTGGTAGGATGGATTAAAAAGCAAGACCGAACAATATGCTGCCTCTAGGAAACACATCTCAGCTCTAAAGACAAGCACAGGCTCAGAGTGAAAGGATGGAAGACAATACTCCAAGCTAATGGCAAACAAAGAAAGCAGGTGTTGTCATACTCATATCAGACAAAGTAGACTTCGAGATAAAACAGGTTAAGAGAGACAAAGAAGGGAAATATATAATGACAAAAGGGACACTCCACCAAGAAGGCATATCACTTATAAATATATATGCACCCAACATAGGAGCACCAAAGTACATAAAGCAACTATTAACAAACCTAAAAGGAGACATTAACAACAACACAATAATAGTAGGGGATCTTAATACCCCACTTACATCAATGGATAGATCATCCAGACAAAAAGTCAATAAAGAAATAGTGGATCTCAAGTCAAGATGGTGGCGTAAGCAGACTCGGAACTCACCTCCTCCCGTGGACACAGCCAATTTACAACTACTCGTGGAGAGATTGCCCCTGGGACAGAACTGGGAACTGGATGGGAGGAGCTCCAGCAACAGTGGACGGTCCTGGCTGAGGGGAAGAGGCAGAGACTCCCTTCTGGAGAGGAAAAACGGCGCCTTCACAAGCCGCCAGCTTCACGGCCGCCGGGAGCAGCTCACAGGTACGCAGCCTCCCTGGAGGCGTGGGGCCCTGAGCCAGGGAGCGCCCCCACTGTGGGCATTTTGTGGACCCAGCATAATCGAGACCAGCAGCATAATATCTGACTTTGTCTGCTACTAAAACATTGGGGAGTACCTCCAGAAAACCCGGTTCACAAAGAAAATAAAACCGGCTCTTAAAGGGCCCGTGCGCAAACTCACTCGTTTCAGAAAGCATCCTAAAATCACCAGAAAGAAAAGTGTACAGTGCTGTGGTGAAAAGAGACTCAGCTAATAGGATCTGAGTGCATCTCGGTGAGGGGTGAGACCTCTCCAGGGACTGGGACATTGGCGGCAGCCATTGTTGTGGCCTGGTGTGGGCGTGCTGACACAGACGCCATTGGAGTTCTTCCTGAGGCCTGCTAGCCCAGGGTCTGCCCCACCAGCTAGAGCACCAATTTAATCCAGCTCAGCCAGGGCAGGCAGCCCACCCTAGAGACTGGCCCCACCCAACAACAAGCCCTCAGGCAACTTGTGGGCCTGCATAGATTGGTGACTGGATTCTCTGCAGCCTGGCAACTGAGCCAACATTAGCAGGACAGAGTGTGCACAAGGAGCGGGTGGAGAGTGTGGGGCGACGGTGGAGTGTGTGTGGCTCCCGCCGTGGAGAGACTGGGTCTGCTTGGGGAGGTTGGTGCACACACACGGGGCAGGACTGTGTTGACTGTGTGTGTGTACCTGTGGGTGGCAGGGCTTGTCAGCTGCAGAAGACTTGTGCCTCTCAAAGACCCAAAAAAAGGGGTTTGCCCCACCTTCCAAAGCCTGAAACAATTGGATGCTCCTGTGCCTGAGGCCAGCCCCACCCAGCTGCAATCCTCAGATAGCTGACAAGAGACCTAATAGGCTAGAGGCTTACAGCAATTGTAAGGCCCTGAGCCTAAGAACACACCACGCTGGGGACCTACTCACTTAAAAGAAATACTGCAACACAAATGTGGTATTAGAACTTGCAGTCAACTGTGCTGGGGCTCCCCACACCTGATAAAGAGACTGAAGGGCCGACAACAACTACAAGCAGCTGAGCATTACAACAGCTGGCCAGGAGCATAACTCGGCCTCCCTGGGTGCCTACAGGGAGAGCAAACAGGCCACAACAGAAGGACACACGTAGCCCACATAGGGGTCACCCCGGAACATTGAGAACTGAGGGAAGCACACTGGAAGCCTCCTAAGCCATCACTTACATAAGGTCACCTATCCAAGAGCAGGAGATGTAGCTGACCTACCTAATACATAGACACAAGCACAGGGAAAGAGGCAAAATGAGGAGGCAAAAGAATACATTCCAAGCAAGGGAACAGGACAAAACCCCAGAAAAGGAACTAAGTGAAACAGAAATGAGCAACCTACCCGACAGAGAGTTCAAACTAAGAGTGTTAAGGATGCTCACTGATCTGGGGAGAAGAATAGATGAACTCAGTGAGAATGTCAACAAAGAAATGGAAGATATAAAAAAAAACCAATCAGAAATGAAGATTACAATACTGGAAATGAAAAATTCATTAGAGGGACTCAAAAGCAGAGTAGAGGATACAGAAGAACGGATCTGTGAGCTGGAAGAAAGACTAGAAGAAAGTGCCCAAGGTGAACAGGTAAAAGAGAAAAGAATTAAAAAGAGTGAGGACAGTCTAAGGGACAAATGGGACAACATCAAGCACACTAACATCCGTGTTATAGGTGTCCCGGAAGGAGTAGAGTGAGACAAGGAGGCAGAGAATCTATTTCAAGAAATAATAGATGAAAACCTCCCTAACCTAAGGAAGGAAACAGACATCCAGGTACAGGAAGCACAGAGAGCCCCAAACAAGATAAACCCAAAGAGGCCCACACCAAGACACATCATAATCAAAATGTCTAGAATTAAAGATAAAGAGAGAATCCTAAAAGCTGCAAGAGAATCTCAAGCTACATACAAAGGAAACCCCATAAGGCTATCAGCTGACTTCTCAGCAGAAACCTTACAGGCTAGAAGAGAATGGCACGATATATTTAAAGTGCTAAAAGGAAAAAACTTACAGCCAAGAATACTCTACCCACCAAGGTTATCATTCAAAATGGAAAGAGAGATCAAAATTTTCCCAAACAAGCAAAAATTAAAAGAGTTTGTCACCAAGAAACCAGTGCTACAAGAAATGTTAAAGGGACTGATTTAAGGGGAAAAGAGAAGACCACAAATAGGAAAAATTATCTATTTCCATGATTAGAACGTAATGGATACAAATGCACAAAAAAGAGGTTAGATATGATATCAAAAACATAAAAGGAGGGAGGAGGGTAGTTAAAGAGTACAGCTTTCAGACAGAGGTCAAACTAAAGTGACCATCAATTCTGTATAGAAGAAGAGAGGAACAGAGAAGGACTACTAAAACACTGAGAAAAAAAAAAAGTTAAAAAATGGCAGTAAGTACATACTTATCAATAGCTGCTTTAAACGTCAATGGATTAAATGCTCCAATTAAAAGGCATAGGGTGGCTGACTGGATAAAAAAACAAGACCCATATATATGCTGCACACAAGAGACACACTTCAGACCTAAAGACACTCACAAACAGAAAGTGAAGGGATGGAAAAAGATACTCCACGCAAATGGCAATGAAAAGAAAGCTGGGGTAGCAGTACTCACATCAGACAAAATAGACTTTAAAACAAAAACTGTAAAAAGAGACAAAGAAGGGCATTACATAATGACCAAGGGAACAATCCAACAAGAGGATATAACACTTGTAAATATCTACGCACCCAATGTATGTGCACCTAAATATATAGCAATTATTAACAGACATAAAAACAGAAATAGACAGTAACACAATAATAGTAGGGGACTTTAACACTCCACTTACACCAACGGATAGATCATCCAAACAGAAGATCAATAAGGAAACATTGGCCTTAAACAACACACTAGAACAGATGGACCTAGTAGATATATACAGAGCATTCCATCCAAAAACCGAAGAATACACGTTCTTTTCAAATGCACATGGAACATTCTCCAGGATTGATCACATATTAGGCCACAAAACAAGTCTCCATAAATTTAAGAAGATTGAAATAATACCAAGCATCTTTTCTGACCACAACGGTATGAAACTAGAAATCAACTATAGGAAGAAAATCAGAAAAGCCACAAATACGTGGAAATTAAACAAAATGCTACTGAACAACGACTGGGTTAACGAAGAAATCAAAGAAGAAATCAAAAAATACCTGGAGATAAATGAAAATGAAAATAAGACATGCCAGAATTTATGGGATACAGCAACAGCAGTTCTAAGAGGGAAGTTAACAATGATACAGGCCTATCTCAACAAACAAGAAAAATCTCAAATAAACAATCTAACAGCACACCTAAAAGGACTGGAAAAAGAAGAACATACAAAGCCCAAAATCAGTAGAAGAAGGGAGATAATAAAAATCAGGGAAGAAATAAATGAAATAGAGGCTAAAAAAACAATAGAAAAAATTAATAAAACCAAGAGCTGGTTCTTTGAAAAGATAAACAAAATTGACAGACCTGTAGCCGGGCTCACCAAGAAAAAAAGAGAGAAGGCACAAATAAGTAAAATCAGAACTGAAAGAGGAGAAATTACAATGGACACCTCAGAAATACAAAAGATTATAAGAGAATACTATGAAAAGCTATATGCCAACGATTTGGACAATCTGGAAGAATAGATAAATTCTTAGAATCATACAACCTTTCAAAACTGGATCAAGAAGAAATAGAGAATTTGAATAGACCAATCACCAATAAGGAGATTGAAACAGTAACCAAAAACCTCCCCAAAAATAAAAGTCCAGGACCAGACAGCTTCCCTGGTGAATTCTACCAAACATTCCAAGAAGACTTAATAGCTATCCTTCTCAAACTCTTCCAAAAAATTGAGGAGAGGGGAAGCTCCCTGACTCATTCTACAAAGCCAACATTATCCTGATACCAAAGCCAGACAAGGACAACAAAAGAAAAGAAAATTATAGGCCAATATCACTGATGAACATCGATGCAAAAATCCTCAACAAAATACCAGCAAATCGCATACAACAATACATTAAAAAGATTATACACCATGATCAGGTGGGTTTTGTTCCAGGGATGCAGGGATGGTTCAACATTGGCAAATCAATCAACGTGATACAACACATTAATAAAATGAAGCATAAAAATCACATGATCATCTCAATAGATGCAGAGAAAGCATTTGACAAGATACAGCATCCATTTGTGATAAAAACTCTGAGTAAAATGGGTATAGAATGAAAGTACCTCAACATAATAAAGGCCATATATGACAAACACACAGCTAATATCATCCTCAATGGTGAAAAACTGAAAGCTATCTTTCTAAGAACAGGAACCAGACAAGGATGCCCACTCTCACCACTCCTATTTAACATAGCATTGGAAGTCCTAGCCAGAGCAATCAGGCAAGAAAAAGAAATGAAAGGGATCCAAATTGGAAAGGAAGAAGTGAAACTGTCACTATTTGCAGATGACATGATTTTATATACAGAAAACCCTAAAGAATCCACCAAAACACTTTTAGAAGTAATAAATGAATACGGTAAAGTTGCAGGATACAAAATCAACATACAAACATCAGTTGCATTTCTATACACTAACAATGAAGTAGTAGAAAGATAAATTAAGAATACAATCCCATTTACAACTGCAACAAGAAGAATAAAATACCTAGGAATAAACTTAACCAAAGAGGTGAAAGATCTGTACACTGAAAGCTATAAAACATTGCTGAAAGAAATTGAAGAAGACACAAAGAAATGGAAAGATATTGCGTGCTCTTGGATTGGAAGAATAAACATAGTTAAGATGTCCATACTTCCTAAAATGATCTATAGATTCAATGCAATCCCTATCAAAATTCCAACAACATTTTTCACAGAAATATAACAAAGAATCCTAAAATTTATATGGAACAACAAAAGACCCCAAATAGCTAAAGGAATCCTGAGAAAAAAGAACAAAGCTGGAGGTATCACACTCCCTGATTTCAAAATATACTACAAAGCTATAGTAACCAAACCAGCATGGTACTGGCACAAAAACAGACACAGAGATCAATGGAATAGAATTGAAACCCCAGAAATAAACCCACACATCTATGGACAGCTAATCTTCGACAAAGGAGCCAAGAACATACAATGGGTAAAGGAAAGTCTCTTCAACAAGTGGTGTTGGGAAAACTGGACGGCCACATGCAAAAGGATGAAAGTACACCATTGCCTTACACCATACACAAAAATTAACTCAAAATGGATTAAAGACTTGAATGTAAGACCTGAAACCATGAAACTTCTAGAAGACAACATAGGTAGTACACTCTTCGACATCAGTCTTAGCAACATATTTTCAAGCACCATGTCTGACTGGGCAAGAAAAACAATAGAAAAAAATAAACAAATGGAACCACATCAAACTGAAAATCTTCTGCACAGCAAAGGAAACCATCAACAAAACGAAAAGACAACCTAACAATTGGGAGAAGATATTTGCAAACCATATATCTGATAAGGGGTTAATCTCCAAAATATATAAAGAACTCATGCATCTCAACAACAAAAAAACTAACAGACCAGTTAAAAAATGGGCAAAAGACCTGAACAGATATTTTGCCAAAGAAGATATACAGATGGCCAACAGGCACATGAAAAGATGTTCAACATCATTAAATATCAGGGAAATGCAAATCAAAACTACAATGAGATATCACCTCACGCCCGTCAGAATGGCTATAATTAACAAGACAGGAGACAACAAGTGTTGGAGAGGATGTGGAGAGAAGGGAACTCTCATACACTGCTGGTGGGAGTGCAAACTGGTGCAGCCACTATGGAAAACAGTATGGAGATTCCTCAAAAAATTAAGGATAGAACTACCATACGATCCAGCTATTCCACTGCTGGGTATTTACCCAAAGAGCATGAAAACACCAAGGTGTAAAGATACATGCACCCCTGTGTTCATTGCAGCATTATTCACAATAGCCAAGACTTGGAAGCAACCTAAGTGCCCATCAAGAGACGAATGGATAAAGAAGATGTGGTATACATACACAATGGAATACTATTCAGCCATAAGAAACAATGAAATCCAGCCATTTGTGACAACATGGATGGACACAGAGGGTATTATGCAAAGTGAAATAAGTCAGAGGGAGAAGGTCAAATACCATATGATCTCACTTATTAAGTAGTAGATAATAACAACAACAAACAAACACATAGAGACAGAGATTGGATTGGTGGTTACCAGAGGGGAAAGGTGGGGGGGAGGAGGGCAAAAGGGATAATTGGGCACATGTGTGTGGTGATGGACTGTAATTATTATTTCAGTGGTGAACATGAGAACACGATGTAATCCATGCAGAAATAGAAGTATAATGATGTACACCTGAAATTTATACAATGTTATAAACCAAGTAAAAACAAAAAAGTGAGAAAAAGAGAATATGAATAGACCAAACAAAACCAAAGAGATTGAAACAGTAATCAAAAACCTCCCAAAAAACAAAAGTCCAGGACCAGATGGCTTCTCTGGAGAATTCTACCAAATGTTCAAAGAAGATTTAGTACCTATGCTTCTCAAACTATTCTGGACTATAGAAGAAGATGGGACACTTCCTAACTCATTCTACAGGGCCAACATTACCCTGATTCTAAAACTGGACAAGGACAACACAAAAAAGGAAAATTACAGGCCAATATTGCCAATGAACACAGATGCAAAAATCCTCCACAAAATATTAACAAGTCGAATACAGCAATATATTAAACAGATCATATACCATGATCAAGTGGGATTTATACCAGGGACACAGGGATGGTTCAACATCAGCAAATCAATCAGTGTGATACACCACATTTTAAAAGTGAGGAATAAAATCACATAATCATCTCCATAGATGCAGAGAAAGTGTTTGACAAGATCCAACATCTATTTATGATAAAAACTCAATAAAATGGATATAGAAGGAAAGTACCTCAAGATAATAAAGGCCATATATGGCAAACCCACAGCCAATATTATACTTAACAGTGAAAAACTGAAATCCATCCCTGTGAGAACAGGAACAAGACAAGGGTGTCCACTCTCACCACTCTTATTCAGCATAGTACTAGAGGTTCTGGCTAGAGCAATTAGGCAAGAAAAAGAAATACAAGTTATCCAAACTGGAAAGGAAGAAGTAAAACTCACACTGTTGGTGGCTGAGATAATTCTATATACAGAAAACCCTAAAGAATCCACCAGAAAACTATTAGAAATTATCAACTATAGCAAAGTTGCAGGGTACAAAATGACTTCCAAAAATCAGTTGCATTTCTATATATTAATAACAAACTAGCAGAAAGAGACATCAAGAAGACAATCCCATTTACAATCACAACAAAAAGAATAAAATACTTAGGAATAAGCTTAACCAAAGAGGTAAAAGACCTATACACTGAAAATTATAAGACATTATAGAAAGAAATCAAAGAAGACATAAAGAAATGGAAAGATAGTCCACATTCATGGATTGGAAGAATAAATGTAGTTAAAATGTCCATATTACCTAAAGCAATCTAGAGATTCAGTGCAATCTCCATTAGAATCCCAATGACATTCTTCACGGAAATAGAACAAAAAATCCTAAAATTTATATGGAACAACAAAAGACACTGATTAGCCAAAGCAATCCTGAGAAAAAAGAACAAAGCTGGAGGCATCACAATCCCTGACTTCAAAATATACTACAAAGCTATAGTAATCAAAACAGCACGGCACTGGAGCAAAAACAGACACACACACAGATCAATGGAATAGAGTTGAAAGCCCAGAAATAAAGCCACACATCTATGGACAGCTAATCTTCAACAAAGGAGTCAAGAACATAAAACGGTGAGAGGAAAGTCTTTTCAGTAAATGGTGTTGGTAAAACTGGAGAGCCACACACAAAAGAATGAAAGTAGACCATTATCTTACACTATACACGAAACTTAACTCAAAATGGATTAAGACTTGAATGTAAGAACTGAAACCATAAAACTCTTAGAAGAAAATGTAGGCAGTACAGTCTTTGACGTTGGTCTTAGCAGTATCTGTTTGAATACTATGTCTACTCAGGCAAGAGAAACAAAAGAAAAAATAAACAAATGGGACTATATCAGACTAAAAAGCTTCTGCAAGGCAAAAGAAACCATGAACAAAACAAAAAGACCACCCACCAACTGGGAGAAAATATTTGCAAATCATATATCCAACAAGGGATTAATTGCCAAAATATATAAACAACTCAACAACAAAAAAGCAAACAACCCAATCAAAAAATGAGCAGAGCAAAATATGAACAGATATTTTCCCAAAGAAGTTATACAGATAGGCAGCAGGCACATGAAAAGATGTTCAACATCACTAATTACTAGGGAAATGCAAATCAAAACTACAATGAGATATCATCTTACACCTGTCAGAATGGCTATAATTAATTACCAAGACAAAAAATAACAAATGTTGGAGAGGAGGTGGAGAAGAGGGAATCCTCATACACTGCTGACAGGAATGCAAACTGGTGCAGCCTCTATGGAAAATAGCATGGCGATTTCTCTATAGATTAAAAATAGAAATACCACACAATCCAGCTATCCCACTACTGGGTATTTATCCAAAGAACATGAAATCAACAATACAAAGAGATTTATGCACCCTATCTTCATCGCAGCATTATTCACAATAGCCAAGATGTGGAAGCGACCCAAATGCCCAACAAAGGATGAATGGATAAAGAAGATGTGGTATATATGTACAATGGAATACTACTCAGCCATAAAAAAAGACAAATTGTCACATTTGCAACAACATGGATGGACCTTGAGAGTATTACACTATGTGAAATAAGCCAGACAGAGAAAGACAAACACCCTATGATTTCACTTGTATGTGGAAGGTAAACAAGCACGTGGATAAGAAGAACAGATTAGTGGTTACCAGAGAGGAGAGGGTGGAGGAAGGGAGAAAGGGGTAAAGGGGAACATATGTATGGTGACGGATAAAAACTAGACTATTGGGGGTGAACACGATGCAGTCTATACAGAAACTGATATATAATAATGTACACCTGAAGTTATACAATATGAACCTCAATAAAATAATCGTTAAAAATTTCAAAAAAAAAATCAGAGGTCAAACAAGAATATAAATAAAAAGCTTCAATTGAATTTGGCCAGAACCACTGTGTCTAGTTGCACAGATTGTGCCTTATACAAGGGTGCTCAGCTAAGAGAACAGTGGGGCTAAAATTCAGCCTGTGCTCTGCTGGCTGAGCCAAGGCCCTGGTACGGAGCTTCATCAACTGGAGAAGAGGAAGTTGCTTATAAGGAACACAAAGATGATTCTGATTGCCAAGCTTGAACCCAAGGGGCTGCACCTGCACTCGCGGGTTGCCTATTGTAGTTGCACAAAGCACAGTATGGGCTACTCGCCCTGAATTTAGGGACCAGGGAGCCCATGGAGAGGATAACATTTTAAATTTATGTGAAAGCCCTTTGTAAACTGTATAACACTGCTCATGTGTAAGGTGGGTTGGGCAGAGGTGATTCGGAGGCTGAGCAAGTGACAGGAGAAATTACACTGACCACAAACATTTTCTGCGTAACCCACAGCACATAGAATCCATTCGAGACATTCAGATATCTGACCAACTCCTCTATAGGAAACCCTTGAGCATAGACTGACCAGAAAGCACAGATGGGAGTGGACGTGATGATTTCTGAAAGTCTCTTCTAATGGCAAACTCCAGGGAAGATCTAGCCAGCAGGGAAGAGTCTCAGACAGAAGCACCTGGGCGAGCCTGCCTTGACCTAACTGCCAAAACCCTTTGATCTTGCTGCAGCTTGACTTGGAGAAAACATCCAGCCTCAAAGACCACATGGAGTGAGACCAAGGGGAGGTTTTTGTAAAACTCAATAGAGCTGTGACAGAGAACGTACGCAACACAGTGCTACAAAACCCACAGAGACCTGTACCAAAACTGCAGGGGCAAAGTGGAATTTCCCTGGGAAATCCTCAGCCTGGCTACCATTCCCTAGGGAATGAACACAGCAGGTAGCCCTCTCTCCTTGCTCAGGGACCCAGAAAGGATGCCAGGAAGTTGACCAGACCAGAAGAGGTGGCCCCTAGCCGCTCACCCTTGTGTGAAACTGGTGTTTCAACATGTTCTTATAGCCACATTTGGGAACTACATAAAGGCATTTCTTTAAAAACTATTCTTGCCTTGATTCATGTTGATTCTATTGCAAAAGAGAGTTATATGAGCCATCTCACACGGAATTTCTGAATCCAAATCTCTAGAGACATTTGCCTGAATACTCTGCTTTGCAATTTAGGAAGATGAAATTAAAGAGAGATTGATTTGTTTTTAGGCAATCACCAGCCATAATTGTTCATTCTAATGCTGACTATGCTGTAAATAACCAATATATGATCAGAGCTTCACATTGCCCTCTCACCTCTTGTTATGCCATATGTTATCTGCCCTTAAAGCAGTGCTGGTGACTGTGAAGGCCTTGACTCTGAAATAGTCATTGATCCAAGTCCCATCCCCTTGACAATGCCAGTTTTCCAAGACTGAGAGTTAGATGTGGCTCTAGGAAGTGAGAAAAATCTAAAATAATAGAAAGCAACAATTCAAGAACTTTATGAAGTGTACTGGACTGGAAATGTTCACCATAGGAATACGTGGTCCTACGCACTCCTCAGGCAACAACCTCCCCAAAGCAAATCTACCCCTACCTGCTATTGATGAAATCATCATGAACCAGTTAGATAAGCAGCAAGTGCCATCTTTCTATAAGCCAAGTGCTAAAGATCCTCCAGTCCTAAAGCTATGAGGAAGAACAAACATGAGAGTGCTGCTGAGGTTTTTGTAAAGCCCCCAAGTACTGTGACACAAACAAGCTCTTCTTCGGAAAAGGAACCCGTCTGACTGTGGAACCAAGTAAGTAACTCATTTTTCTGCTTTTTAAAGTTAAGCATCCTCCGTCTAAGGAGGCAGAAATGTCAGGAAAGTGAAGTGAGTAGTAATAGCATGAACATAGTATCAAGGAGGGCTTTGGGGAAGATGTGAACTATGGTTAATCCCCTCCATAGTAGTTGGGAGGGAGGTTGTCTGTAAAAAATAGACTTTGGGGGCTGTGAAAGAACCCACACAGCTCAGGAGAAACTGTAAAAATTCTGCCCAATCTATGGGATTCAGGTTAGGCTGTAGAGGCCACAAAGTCACTGGCTTAACTCCTAGAGGAGAGTCAGAACTCACCAGGAGCAAGGTGGATCTGAGTCTAGCAGATTCTATCAAGGTGCCTGCAGACACAAATAATTCTGACCTTCCTTAGGCCAAATACATGTCTTGGGAGAGCTCAGAACAGAATCAGCTTCCTGGACATAGATGGTGAGGCCAGAGTAAGTGTCACTGGTGTTGCTACATTTCTCTTCAGAAGAAGGGAACCAGTTCCAGACATTTGTTTCTAATTGAGCTGCAAGTGGAAGCCAGGTTACTAGTGAGGAAGTTGGAACATTCTGGTTCCCAGTGAGACCAGATTCCAAGCAGAACAAAATGAATTTGTGAGGCTTCCAACTAAGAAATGCTTGAGAGTCTACAGGACACGGCCAGGAGTAGTTCCCTACGGACTCATGTGTCCAACCTCCTCACTAAGAGATATGGGGCCTCTCGCTAATTAACTGTGATAAAGGAATCAATGCTAAAGTTGTCAAAGGATTGTACTCATCACAGAGACATGTTTGCATGTCATTTAAGTGACATTTGAATTCAATTGTGTCTTGCTAAAGAAATACAGCAGTCTCCATGTGGCAGCAGCTCCCAGTTAAATAGTGTATATTAATATTAAGCCAGTGAATGTAATAAACAAATACAAAACTCTATTTCAGAGGTCCTGGGGAAGTCTAGCAATGGGGTCAGTGGTCCCAAATCTGCTGAGCTGGCTACTAGGAAAGTAATAGCACGCTCTGGCCTGATGCCTTGGCATTCAGCTTGTGTTTTCCAAGATAAGAGAAGGTTCTAGAGAGGTGGAGTGGAAGAGTGTGATGGAGTGGGCTCCTCTCAGAATGACTGGGGACAGGACAGTCCTAGGTGTATGATGTGAAGGAGACATAGAATTGAGGGCACAGGAAGGGAAAAGAAGGAGCGCAGGCTGGGCATTCCCAGACCTCAGATACCATGAGGAGAAGTGGGACAGGGTCTTTACTTCCAGAAAGAGATAGAGATGCAAAGGAGTGTTAGCAGAGTCAGAGCAGAGAAATTCAGATTTTTTTTTAATCATAGTAAGATTTTAAAAATTCAACTAATTCAGGTCCTTGCCTTAAGACCTATTTGGTTTTAAAATTTCTCACTAAAATAATAGTTTATCCACATTCATGACAAAGTTTGTGACTGATCTTCCTAATCCCGCTTAGTTCACCAAGTTCTTCCCAATGAATCGAGTTCTTCTGTTTACTGACTTACCTGATCCATTGTTTCTCCAAATGTGGAATGCGTAACAGATTGTTCTAGATGGTACCTGAATAGACTGTTTCATTTTAATTGCACTACCTTTTAATGGATATCAGAATAGTAAAACTAGGCTGTCAAAGCCATGAGATTTAAAGTTTCCTTTTAATTACATTTTAAGTTAAAAAGTGAGTAAATTTACATAAAATTATTCAGCAAATTATATGACAGGTGAATATGACAAAAAACCCCAAAAGGTGACGTGGTTAATTGAAGTTGGGGAACGTTAAGCTGGTGCATTCCATCATCCTTTGAAATGGAGAGTAAAGGGGCATCCAGAGAGGTCAGGATCCAGAATATCTCTAAATGGTGGCTTCTTTTTTAGCCCTTCATTATCGGATTAAAGAGGCATCACTGCAAACCCAGGGCCTTTCTCTCTCAGAAGCCTTCTTCCTTTTGATGCTTTCTTTCCTCGGGAGCCTCTTTCAAGTTCTTACTTGCAGGGCTTTCAGGTAGCACAAAACTAACAGAACAGATCTACTCAAACCCACAGCCCCAAATCCACCACACTTTTTAGTTCTCTGGATAGAGAGAACCTGGGGATGCCACTTAACTTCATAAAACAGAACCAGGGAGCAGGACAAAACAGCATGAATAAGGTACCATGATGTAAATGTTTGCTACTGACTGTGACAATGACAGGAGCTTCGAAAAGGGCCACAGTCATCAGGAACATCTCCATGAAAGTGGCCATGAGATGGACTTAAAATAATATGTGTTGTTATATAGCATCATTATATCAATTACCACTTTTTGAGTGCCTAGTCTGTATCAGGCTACTGGGCTAAGCATTTTATTTATGAATGTCATTTTATTCAGTTCTCACAATGATCATGGGGAATTAGGCACTGTTACATGCATTCTTACAGATCGGAGGAGTTGCCCAAGGTCACACAGCTTAGCAAAGTCAAAATTTGTGTTATCAGTCTGATTCCAGAATCTGTGCTCTTAAGAATTCCACTCGGGGGCCAGCCCGGTGGCACAAGCAGTTAAGTGTGCGTGCTCCGTTGTGGCGGCCCGGGGTTCGCTGGTTCGGATCCCGGGCGCGCACCGACGCACCGCTTGTTAAACCATGCTGTGGCGATGTCCCATGTAAAGCAGAGGAAGAGTGGGCAGAGATGTTAGCCCAGGGCCAGTCTTCCTCAGCAAAAAAGAGAAGGATTGGCATTGGATGTTAACTCAGGGCTGGTCCTCTTCACACACAGAAAAAACAGAATTCTGCTCTTCTACAGTTTGGGGCACACGTGGAGGCTTTTCCTGCCTGGCCCAGCCTCCCCCTCAGGCCTCTACTGAGCTCCTTTCCAAGCTGCCTGCAGAGTCTGAAGCAAAAGTTAGGCTGTTTCCCTTCAAGCCTCTGTCCTTACTGCTATCCTTCACCAAGAAAGGGCTCCTGCCCCCAGACCAAAACCAGTTACCCAAAGAGGCAGCTTCCATCCCCAAGGAGAGCCAGGCAAGGCCCATCCCTCATGTTACACCTCCGGGGCTCAAGGGTCCCACACTCAGGAAGGTCCAGACAGTGATCAGAGCATCACCCCAAGAAAGAAGAATCCACAAAATCCCAGGCTCATCAACATGTTTCTAAAATTCCAAGAGATAACTTTTCCATTCCCATCTTTGGCATTGCCTCTCACTCACGATGAGCATCTCCCAAAATGGAGCCTTTGACCTGCAGTTCTCTCTGCCTGAAACCATTTTCTCCCAGGGATTCACATAGCTTTCTCCCTCTCCTTCTCCAGGTATTTGCTCAAATGTCACTTCTAGTGAGGGCTTTCTCAACCATCCCCTGTCATTCTGCAGTCCCCTCACACTGCTTTATTTTTATAGCACTCATCTCCACCTGAATGCTCATTTACTGTCTGTCTTCCTTGCTCCACGAGGGCAGAACTCTGAGTTGTTCCTTACTGTATCTGCAAATACATTGAGGGCACTAAATAAATGTTCGCTGAATGAATGAATGAGTGAATGAACGAATGAGTAAATGAATAAGAGGACAAGTCAGCTGTGGTGTAGGGCAAAAGGAAATAGAAATGAGAGGAAGCTAGGAACCTGCAGAGCCAAGCCTGAGTCCCAGCTCTGTAACCTGTGACAAGTCACTGTCACTACATGTTGGGCACTCTTCTCTGTGTTGGGGGAATCAGTGTGAACAAAACAGACCGAAATTCATGACTTCTTGGAGCCTACATTCTAATGGCAAAAGACAGATGGGAAACTAAATGAACAAATAAAATACATAGTATTTTAGGTGGTACTAAGCCTTGTGAAGGAAAATAAAGCAGAGAAAGGGAATAAAGTGTACTTACAGGAGGGAGCGGTGTGCAATTTTTAACAGAGGAGTCACAGAAGGCCTCATTGGAAAGGTAACATTTGAGCAGAGACCAGAGGGGGTGCCCGAGTGAGCCACGCAGATATCTGGAGGGAGAGCACTTCCAGGCAGAGGGAATACAAGTGTGCCTGGGTGTGTGAAGGACAGTGAGGAGGCCTGTGTGGCTGCAGGAAAGTGAGTGACAGGGAGAGATTTGGAAAATGAGGTCAGGTTGGTAATGGGCGTACAGAGAGGGTGGCTTGTAGGCCACTGTAAGGACTTCGGCTTTTGGCTTCGAGAGGGAAGATTGGAGAATGGAATGGAGGTCACCCCTGACCTAGAGAAAAGACCAAGGGAGACAGAAACCTGATTCTAGGCCTCACCCAGAGCCCTAAGAAGTGCGCACTCTCACCTCAAAGACCGAGGAAAGAGGCTTCCCTCTCCTTCAGCAACCCCTCCCCACAGTCCAGCCCCAGGGAGCTCAGCTTAGTGAAGTGACAGCCCCCTGCTTCAAGTAAAACTTATTTTCTCTGAATCTAACCCTAATAAACATTCTAATAACTACACCAAGGCTTTCTAGTTTACAGAGTGCTTTATATACACCCTTTCACTTAATCTTACAACCTTCCAGTCAAGAAGCTGTTACCCTCATTTTATAAAGGAGGCAAGTGAAGCCCAGGGAACTTAAGGAATTACACTTAGTAAGGGATGGAGGTGAAACTAGATTTCAGGTTTTCTGACATCTTTATGCTTCACCACACTGAGAACCATGCTCCATTTTAGTGATTCTCAGAGTACGATCTGAGGAACTTGATGGGCTGTGAACTGATTGGGAAATGCATATTCTTTCCCAGTTTTTTGTGAGTGACACACAGGCAATCTCATAGACTTTGATTTTTTACATATGACAGAGGCAAATTTAACTGTCACTTCTCAGTGTAAGTATGTCACTAAAGCTTGCTAAAATTTGATATTCATATGTTATATAAAATATACTAAAATTAAAAAATATAATATATTAAGATATACTGAAATATCTAATCCTATCTGATACTAAGGAGTCTGGCTGCTGCACAATGCTTGGCCAGGATGCAAAGCTCTGACTGGATATGCAGTGGAATTCCCCTAAAAGGTAGAAATGAGTGGGGTACATAACTCACTAGATCTTTGCCCTGCTAAGCGCAGCCCAAAGGTTGAGAACCACTACTTTATGAACAATATTCCACTTTTTTTTTCTCCTGATCAAACTGAGAAACCCCTCTCCAGTCTCTCTCATTCAGAGCACAAATTCCACTGTAACATGGCAAAACCCTAGATTTCTATTTGACACAGGAATCACCTCCTGCTTTGTCCTGAAGGATAGCCCCCAAGACTAAGGAGAAAAGAAGTTAGGCCAGTTGAGACAGAAAATCCCATTCAATGGTATCAGGTGACTTGGCAACTGGGGCAAAGGTTGCTATAAAGAGAAAGCAAGGCAATTTTTAGATCAGGTTTATCAGCTTTGCAGAATCCACTGATCTTTAGCAAAAGATTCTTTCTGGAGGTAGAACCACATAAGTGACTCATTTTTCCTTCTTTTGACCACTATATTTGGCAATTTTCTTTGTCACATATTTTCCCAAGTCACTAGCTTGGGAAACATTTTTCAGGCTGTTGAAAAATCCCTTCAGCATGTAATTTTGCAAGAGATGGTTAGAGGAATGGGGACTGAGTTTCTGATAAAATCCAGGATGGGGTGCATACTGCAGTAGCCTTGATCCACTCTCCTTCCTGGAGAGTCTTCATTGTCTTCCTTCTACCTGACTAACTTTAGAGAACCAGCTTCCTCAACACTTGTGAATTCCCCATTTACAGATCTAGGCCATGACCAGACCTGCACTACAGTACATCTAGTAAATGTGATTGATGATGAGCATGTTAGACCAAGAATTCAGATACCAAATTCCAGTCTTTCTCTCTGACTCTGTGACTTATCTTTATGAACTCTAGTTTCCCTCTAACTAGACTGAATGATTTCCAAGGTGTCTTCCAGCTTTAGCACACTGTGACCTTGATTATCATCCAGACCAATTCTTAGGGACGATTCAGTAGGAAAAGCAAGGAAGACAAATGGTGTGAATGTCCCACGACCCAGTAGGAATTCTATGATTTAATGAAAAAAAGCACTGGCAAAAGAGTCCAAACTCTCCCTGTGCATCCACTAATTAGCCCTGTGTGACCACAGAGGTTTTGACAAACGACAGCTGAGTCTCCTTCCAGTCCCATCATCTATTGCTCTGGTTCAATGGATGGAAACTGGAGTCTGGAGACCTGCAAGTGAGGCCTAGCTCAGCCACTTACTATCTTAACCACTCTTAGCTTCAGTGACTTCATCTGTAAGATGGACCTAATAATATCACCTCATACAGTTTGTTACAGTGTTTATTGAGGTAGTGTAAACACAAGCTGTTTGTAAGTAGTAAAGTACTTATACAAATCATAGTCATCTATGATTGTTATGATCCTTCGGATTGACTCCACGTCTTTTGCATCAATGGATCTTGCTCCAACCATCATGTCCTTCCACCTCTACTGAGGTGTAGTCCTTTATGATTGACTTGAGCCTTATAATTATGTTTATGCTGACAATAGCCATTTGGCAAGCCTCAGCAAAACCAAAATGATTCCTTTCTCCCTGCGAAAATATGATCCTGAAGTAAGGTCTGAGGGTAAGTGATGGCGTGTTGAGGAGATGTTAGCAAAAATCCTAGGGACTTCCCTGAATGTCAACACTCAGAAGATAACACACATCAAACAAGCTGCCAAAATAGATCTTAGATCTCAGAAACCCTTGCAAAGTTCTATGTCTCCAGCTACACTTGTTCTGCTCCACCCACTCCCTTCCAAACAGAAGGACTAGACAGGGGGCAAATAGATAGCAAAGGTTTTTGTAATGATGCCTGAGGTGGTGTCCGACAGAAAAGCTCACCTTTGGAAGGGGCACTCAACTCATCGTGGAACCAAGTAAGTGATGCATTTTACCATTTTCCTTTGTGTATGTGTTCTCCTGGAGTTGTTGTAGCATAGTCCTGAATGAACGGAGCTCCTTGGGAAGCCAGGAGGTCCTAAACTAGAAATCCATTGTTTTTGTTGCTGTTGTTGTAAAGAGTCAGGGTAAAACTTGAGGACAAACTCATTAGGTTTCTTTTAAGAAAATATTCTATGTGTGCTTGGAAACTCTGTTCTGAGGGTTAGTATTGATAGGTCTTCTACAACTGCCTAAATAAAACCTTAGTCAGGCTTCTGGGCCCCTGCTCAGGGACTGGGACCAGGGAAAGGCAAATCCTAGATCAGGAGAGTCTCTTCACTGTTTATGAGGGAAGAGAGTCATGGCCACACTGTAGGACGAGGGATGGATAGAGAAAAGAAAAATATTGCTAAAGAAGGAGTTAGGTAAAAGACAGTCTTCTCTCCCTCAGATGATGAATGTCAACCTTACCCTTGTCTCTTTTTGCTGAGAACTTGCATTAAACCACCATGCCAGGCTCAGACTAAATGAAGCCCGAGGTCCCATCCTTGTCTGAGTCTGCCAAGAGCAGTTGTGTTCTCACCTCCCCTTTAGACCTGACTTTGAGGGCTCTGCACAGCGTTCAGGAGCCTATACCAGATTTAGAAACACTGCCGCTAACTTCAGGACAATAGAGAAGTAATGGTGCTCTCTTAGAGACATTGTCCACTGGTAATCTGTTCCAGTGTTTGAAAATCCAGGGACTATATTCAGGTAGTTTGGGTAGCTGCCAGCAGTCAGTCACTGGGACCAGTCCTAAGAATATGCTCTCAGAAGCTTTCGAAAATGCCAAGTCCAATGGGGCAGCCATGACCCCTCACGTGGTTAGAGTTTGATTTTGTTTATTTCAGAGAAAATAAAGTGGGGAAAGGTATGTGAATGTGGCCAGGCTATCTGACAGTCCTGAAAGTGACTGGTGGTGTCAACACAGTCTCTGTCTCTCAGAGGGTAATATGAACTTGTAGGGGTTCTTAATTGCCTGTTAATTCCAGGGAAATAGTGGAATTTGGTGAGTTTTCTTGTCTTTTAGGGGAGAGATACTAGAGCAATGAAAAGAAGGAGGGAAACAGAATCATGTTATAGCTGATTGCAGCCTGATGGATGTTGGGCAAATTGCATCTGAGCAAAAAGTATTGTGTTGCATTTTCCCTTTAAATCATTTCCACTTGAAATTCAGAATTATCTGCAGTGTTAGAATTGAATCTCTGAGGCTGTGCCTTGGAAAGTCTTAGGAAAGAAGGAAAGAGATGACATTGATGCTTAGGCTCTCTGCCGGGACGCTGACCAGCACTCCCCGGTGATACTCCACTTGCTTCTCTGGTATTCTCTTCCTGAAGCGATAGAGTGTACTATGATGATATGAAGCTCAGGTAGTGAGAATTTCAAATCAAGCCCCCAATCTTTAAGTTTGACAGCAAATAATGGCCCTATACAACTGTCATTCCCTTTTGCCTAGCTCTAGGTCTAGACTCTTGATTTTTGGTGATGAGACAGAGTAATCCATATGGTCTTTAAGTTCTATCTCAGATGATTACTCTATCTTCCTGAGGCTTGTATCTAGATCCAAAGTCAGGAGAAATTATAAAACAAAAATAAGCAATCCCAAGCAAGCGCTGGCTTCTCTGACCTGCATCCATGACACACGGCACCACTGGGCTCCTCTGTCACCTACCAATTTCTTGTTCAACCCTTAGGTCCTTAGAAAGCCTTTCATTGGGCTCAGGGAATTAGAAAGCAGGTTCATTATTATTGTGAGGCTCAGTCTGAGTGATGGAGAAGAAATTAGGTTTCTAATCAAAAAGCAGTATTGTGCCCCAAGAGAAGGGAACCAGAATATGAGAACAAGATCTGTGTCTAAACCCTCCTCAGCCTAACATTCATTATAAGAAATGTCAATATTCAGTGCCCCATCCCTACTCCCAAGCTATTGTGTTCTTCTTGGAGAGCCCTCCCAAGAAACTGGGAGTTAAATTTTCAATCTTGAAGGCAGCTATTGGTCACCTGTCACCCTCTCTCTTGCTCTATCTTAGCCCTGTCCCCTGTCCCAGTGCTTCTCAGCTGGAGATTTCATGCTCACGTCCTTATCCAACAGTTAAACTATTATTAACTTCAAAGGAACTGAGACTGTGCACTCGGCCCCCTGATCTTATCAAGGGCAGCTTCGTAGTTCTCTGAGCTGTGGGGTCTCTAGGCAGACTTGGGAGGCAGAGCACAGATGTTCTAGCCCATGCGCCCGGCCAGCCCCAGGCTAGTTACCTGTGAGGCAGCATCACAATGTGCTCCTGGGACACCAGACAGATGTTTTTCGGAGCTGGCACCAAACTCTTCGTGGAGCCCGGTGAGTTGATTTTTTGCCCTAAATTTCTAGGGATAAATTGAGTCCTGGGACTGGGGCTGCCAACCAGTTTGCATTACTTGAGAAAGTATAACTAGGAGATGGAGAAGTACAAATGTGGAGTGGGCCAGAGCAGACATTAGGCTGAGTCACAAAAGTAGCTCTGCAACTATTTTTATTTTTAAAAAACATGTATTAGAACTATAGCTCACACTTATTTCTGAAATCTTCAGAGCAACCCAGAAAGCACAAAGAAATCTGGAAGAATTATACTAATAGTGGGAGCATATGGGTGCAGGAGGGGCAGTGGCAGGGACATTTTGGCCCAAATTCTCCAGGAAATTGCTTCATCTTTACACATCCCTTTGACTAAGCTGACTGCTAGTTGCCTGCCTCATTGCAACCTGAAAACAAATGTCCTACAGCTTGGAAGATTTAGGAGAGAGGTGGTTAACCTGGTCAGAGTAATCGAGCAAACTTACATTTCAGTTTTCAAGTTAAATCTCATATTGGCAGATATCCCTGAAATTGTGAGTGACAGTCGTTATAGATGTCCCAATTTTTAGGGAACCAGTAGGACTCTTTATACGTATCTAAAACATAGATGATTTCTAAATTTATAAATTAAGAAAGACCATTCAAGAAAGGTAGACACTTCTTTTTGCTTGTTTACCAGCACATAACCTTAGCATTGGATTGGTACCCATAAAAAGAGAAGGTGTGAAAACAAAATAGCAATTATCTAAACAAACAGCACTTTGAAACACATGTTGAAATGTGATTACATTTGTGGACCAAGAAGAAAGACTGGAAATTCTCAAAAGATAATTGTATCTTTAATTTCAATTTGGGACTACAAATGGTTCAAGTTTTATACAACTTCAAATTTTGGTTTAAGTCAAATATAAAATAGACTACGTTACATAGGGCAACTATATTGAATGCATTTCATGTTTTTAAAAAGGCTCAATTCAGCCAGATAGCCTTTTCTTTGGTTACTATGATACTAAAAAATGGATTCAATAAGACACTTTGCTTTCAAACAATTGTTTTGAACAGACAGACATGAATTGAGAAAGACGGTCTGAGAAAAATGGTTTACCAAATCAGCACATTCTGCTCTATCTGAAATGCTGACTAACAGATTCAGAGCTCAATATCATAAGTGTATTATGACCTTCCTCAGACATCTGTCTTGTCAGCTTTATTACATTGTACAAGTTATTCAAACCAGGTGTCTCGAGCCCAAAGTGATCATTGACAACTGCCTTTGAGTTTAGATTTTTAAAATCCCAAGCAAGCCTTAATTATCCAACTAAATCAGACCAGAGTTGGGTCATATTCTTAAGTAACCAAGGAGATAGGATTGTTTTGTTTTTGTTTTTTAATGGACTGGTTTCATTTCTCTGTAACTCATAACCCCCTTGAAAATTAACCAGAATACATCTCAAACCAAAGTCAGTGTAGTAAGCAAGAAATGTTGCAGTTTTCTGAAGGGAGGTGAACGAGCAAAACATGTGGTTTCAAAGCCGTTATTGCTAGGGTTATCAGTGTCTGTTATCAGTGGCTTCAGCTATGCCAGGAAATGAAATGAAGGTTTTCTCCAGTAGGTTGAAAGCAGGTTCCAGGAGAGCCCTTTGAAAAATCCCCAGTCCCCCTCTTGTCTAGAGCTACAGCCAAAAATATAAGGAACTAGATTCTAAGGAATGGGTTTTCTGCCCTCAGTGACTGGAACAGAATCCAGTGTTTTAGCTGAGTTTCCCAGCAGAGAAAAAAATTGAGAATTATGATAGTAGTGGTGAGGGAGCTTCTCTGAACAGCCCCTTCCCTGGGAAAGCCCCCATCCATTTACAAACTGCTGACCAGCAGGAACTTCCTGACTAGCAATCACTCCCTCTCAATGAGACATAACCAACTGATTTGGCTATAGCTCTACTACCATGAGCTTCACAGCTGAAGCCCAAATCCAGATTCAAGATAGAGCATTAGAAAAATCATTCCATTTACACATTCATTACCAAGACTTTTTGTTTAGCAATGCCTTATGTCTTGACTGTAGACCATAGTAAATAAAAGTACACTGGAATTCAACATTTTTAATTTGATGCCAAAAAGCCAAACTCACCTAAATTTTAAATACTAATAGCCATATTCACACAAGCAATTAATATTTAAAATCAGCAGTTAAGCTTACAATTGGAAATATATCCACATCGCCATTCACAGTTGGTTGTCTTTCCTGATTTCAGGCATTTTCAGGGCTCTTTTTTTAGTAGGTATTTGAAGATAGCCCAAAATCCAAGTCTCCATGGATTTATCACAACTTTATCACAATTTATCATAATTCAGAAACTTCAATAAGGCACAATGAGAAAGAATCATTACTACCTCCCTCAAAGCTTCAAGACTTTTGGTTTTAAGGAAAGAAAAAGATGCATATACAGAGTAGCAGACAGAGGTAGTCCAAGGTGAGGCATGAAAGGAGAGAAGGCCAGAAGGAGACCTAATTATTGGGACCATTCCACATTTCTGCTTAGAATAAAACAAGAAATGGGCTTACACTGGTTTTATGTCTATAAGGACTTCCTGAGTTTGATAGTTGTTACTCTCTGATTAAAGACTCAAAGGAAACTGTAGGGTAGTCCCTTGAAGAAGGAGTCACCTAAAGCCAGAGAGATGTACCACTTAACTTCAGCAGACCCCTTCCAGTCCATAAAATAGGGATGACACCCTGAAGTGACCCCAACACTACCATCCTCAGAGTGTTTGAACCAGTTATGTAGTCCCTCTCAGACCCTTGATTCTTTAACTGACATAATACAAAGCATGAGCACCTGCCCAGATCTCCCTTCAAGGGCTGATGCATTCAAAGTAAACCAACTGATGCAGACAGATAGTCAACCTGACCTCAATTCAGAGGATTGACTAATAAAACCTAGATAATTGAAACTCAGATGATCCAGAAACTTCTTTGTAGTTGTTATTTTCCATCTCTGCTTCCAGCTATATCTCTTAGCAGCTCCTAACTAGAAGTCAAACTGACTGCCTTTCATTTCTGCACCCTTCGGCAATCCTTTCATGAAGGTGCTAACAAGCCCAGGTCACTAACAGGATGCAAGAAAGTCTGGATTGTAGTGTTTGGCCCCAGGGGAACTGAGGTAAACACCATTATTTAACTCCCCCATGCTATGGATAATCATCTCACAAAATAAATTGGTTATATTTGCAGGAAATCAGTCTCCTGCCAAACCAAGTGTTTTCGTCATGAAAAATGGGACGAATGTCGCTTGTCTGGTGAAGGATTTCTACCCCAGGGCTATAAACATAAATCTCAAATCGTCCAAGAAAATAATAGAATTTGACCCTGCTATCGCCGTCTCTCCCAGTGGGAAGTACAGCGCTGTTAAGCTTGGTCGGTATGAAGATGCAGATTCAGTGACATGTTCAGTTCAACACGACAAAGGGACCTTTGAGTCCACTTCCTTTGAAAACATTCAAAGAAGGTCAAAGAGAAGTTCAGGTAGGTCGGATCTGGCCTCAATGGGCTGGAATTGTGGGGAAGAAAAGTTGAGGGACAGGAAAGTCGGAGACGTAAACTCTTGAAAGATCGCTTTCAATATGGCGTCACGCTGGAGACAAGACTTAGACCCAACGATAGCCCATCCTTGACTGGGAATTGAACTCTCAGCATCCCTGAGCTGGAATCTAAGATGAAGCCCATCTCACTTCATCGTCATCTCTCCTCTTCACCAAGCACTGTCTCCTTCATACTAATGACCATCCTAATATTAGACTTTGGGGTTGAAAATCCATGTGCAGTCTAATCTAGTGTGGATGCCAATCTAGTGTGGGCAGCCCACCCTATCATGGGGTTAGGAATTCTAGTTCTTCCTACAAATTAGAGGCATAGCTGGATGTTGGTCTGATGGTATAAAGAAAAAAGCCCAGGATGGGAAATACATTGACTGTGCAAATAGCTGTTTGACTTTAACCAAGTCACACCTCTGGTCCTCAGTTTACTCACTTAAAATCTCCTCCAGTTTTAAAACCTGAAATCCTTTGAGCCTCTTTGTTGCGTGTGTAACCCTTACCGCCACTGTTTGTTCCAGGTGATCTAAAAACAGTGGAACCTGAAAACAAAAAGCAAACTTCAGGGAGCTGCCATGAACCCAAAGGTTGGTTAAAATCAAAGGGCCAATTTCAGAATTGAGGGTTAAAGCAAACTCTGCAATTGTCAGATGGGGCCAGAAATCATCAGATTTCAAAAGAACACAAAAATCACGCCTGAGCCCAGTTGGTTTCCTCTAACTCTCTCAACAGAGCTTGCCTGGCTGTAAGCACAGATTTCCAAAGCTTGCCTATTTGGGAGTAAGCAGCAGCCTTAGGTCTCTGAGGGCTGTTTGGCCTCAAGCTGGGCTCGTAGACAAGAAGAATCATGGTGATCTGGGGCAGGCTGGTGTCTGTTGTGGGCCCAGTTTCTGGAAGTGAATTTAGGTTCTCACTGAAGCCATCTTCTTTACTCTTGTTCCACCACAGTTCACGCCGAGAAGGTGAACATGATGTCCCTCACGGTGCTGGGGCTCCGAATGCTGTTTGCCAAGAGCGTTGCCATCAATTTTCTCTTGACTGCCAAGTTATTTTTCTTTTAAGGTAAGAATCGGCTGCTTCTTATTTCTCCCTCCGCCTAAACTATGCTGTACATGGAGAAAAGGAGTTTAGGAATGGTAAGAGACCAAGAAGCAATGGGAAGGAAAAACATATAGAGACATACTGAGATTTAACAAGGTGGACCACCTCAGATACTCAGTGCAACACCCTATCTCCTGTTAGCCTTTTATTTCAAGCTATTTCAAGCTCAAAACCCATTATGTAGTATAATGTAATACCAGCCAATAACCAATCTCCAACACAGGAGCTAAAAAAATGGGAGCTAAATAAGAAGAAATAGTTTTCTTTGTTTGCTATGTTGTTTATCTAGCCAAGGGGCCACGGGTTATTTGTAAGGCCATCAGTAAAGCTTCATCTGAAGAATATTCTGGGGGAGCAGAACCTGTCTTTGCCCAAAAGGGATGCCAGCTCCCAATCTTTAATCATAGGACTCTGATGTGTGGACTAGCCTATCTTTGGGATGAACCTACACCCCCGTTACTAGCGAGCAGCCCACTATTAGTTACTCAGGATGTATGTGAATCGGGGCTAAAACATTAGTTATTTGCCTGTTACTTGCATACCCTCTTCAGGTAACCTTAGACATGAAATTTAAACCAGGGCTTAGATTTGTCTATGAAGCTCCTTCTCCAATACCACAGATACTCCTCAGTCCCAGCTCCTGATCTAGGCACCACCCTAGACTTAGACTGTTGGACTGATCCAATCCAGCCTGCAAGCACATTCAGTCATTCCCCAACTGGTGACTGTTTACTAACAGTCCCAAGGACACAGGCAGTAAGGCTGTACAATAAGAGCACAACAGTAGGAGTCCAAAGATCTGGGTTTTAGTCCTGACTTTGTCACTAACTCACTGTGTTACCTTAGCCAGGTTGCTTCACCCTCTGGGCCCAGGTTTTTGAATCTGTAAAACAAAGGAGTTAAGAACAACTAAAGGAGAGCAAATGGGTTTCATGACTTGTGCCAACGTTGATAAACTGATAGTGACTAGCTGAGCTATTGCCACGTGTAGAAGGGAAACGTGCCACGATAGATTAGCGATGTACGGTACAGCCACAACAGGTGGCCATCCCAGACTACATGACTGCGACGATTCCCTCCAGCACTGACAGTCTATGATTCTGTAGCAACTCTGACAATTTCCCTTCACTTGCAGGCTGACTGGCATGAGAAGACTACACTCCCTGAAAGAAACCAAACGCCTGCAGAGGTGCTGTCTTCTAGGCTTCCAACTTCTGGGTGATTTAGGTGGACCTGTCCCAGCCTTGCTTAAAAGACTGCTACCCAAACCAGTTTTCCTTTGCAGGCAACAAACCCAGCTCATCCTCCAGCCTAGTGGAAAGAAGAAAGTCCAGCAGAGTGAAGTTTATAGTCCTAACTGCTTTCTATGCTGCTTTAAAAAGGAATATAGAGATATAAAGGGATATAGGATTCATTTTTCTATTCCTATAACTGATACACTTTGAAAGGGATGCTTTGTTCCTTGAACTTTCTTTTGCCTCCAGAAGTAGAAAATGGGAGCTGATGAGTTCCCAGCTGCATTCTCCAAGAGGAAAATAGACCCTGGGGGAAGGACAGCAGGTGTCTTTTGCCTAAATATGAAAGGCTCTGCTCAAGCCAGCACTAGATTTGCCACCAAACTGTCATTCTCATCCACAAAAGCACTTTCTGCTTCTCCTAGTACTTTGCAAACAAAATTACATTTGACTTCCCTGATACTCACCGAGCAGGGAAGGAGTTTCTAAATTCTAATCTAAATTAACTCTCCAAGCTATTAGTAGAGATCAGAGTAAAATATAGAGGAAATGCACTTCTTTCTCTTAATTGATTTAACAAACATGAATTACTCCCTCTATGTTCCAGGCACCATGCTGAGGGTGCAAAGATAAATAAGACGCAGGCCTTGCTTTCAAGAACTCACTGTGCAAGTGTTTATGGAGGGAGAGATAGGAATGAAACCCCCAGATTTCCCCTGTAAAAACAATATCTTTCTGTCTTTGCCTGCCAATCTGTGCACTGGAAGTTTGAAGTCATTGGACACTGACTCTTGCCTGGGCCTTTGGTATTATTGGTTTTCTCCTGTTCTTCTCTGATGCTGTCTCTGTTGCATTTATTAAAGTGCATTGTGTGTGCCTCGCCTCTGACTTCACTCATTGTGGACCACCGCAAGGGTAAAGTAGGCCCCGCGAGCTCAGTGTTAGTCCGACAAAAGTCAAACTGAGCTTAAAGTTTGACTTTAAGCTCACACCACAGCTTCCTGAGCCCCCAGCCAGCAGGGTCCTGCCTCAGGACCCAGCGCTGGTTTCCTGCTGTTGCTGTGGCTGCTACAGCAATAACAACAGCGGTGCCCTCATGGTGATCGGTGAGCTCTGCTACTCCACCTCAGCAAGGCCACAGCTTTTCCCAGGTGCACCCGTGCAGTTAGCAGAGCCCTAGCAACCCAGGGTTGTGGTTTCCTCAGCACCTAACGTGGGGTCTCAGGCGAGGGTTTATGAGGTTACAAGTGAAAGAGCAGCCATCGCCAACAACTCCCCCTGCCATTGCCATCTGCAAACTCCCACATCATGTCTTCACAGCCCAAACTAAAGAAAGGAGGCAGTAACACTATGAGCCAATGAGTTTAGAACATTCTAGATGGACAAGCCAGGCCCACCCAAGGAAAAACCATTATAAGATTCCACACAACTTCACCTTGTATTTCCTAAAACAATCACATCTGTTACCTTGGGCCACATTAGAATGTTTCTATGAAGTTTCTAAGAACAAAAAGATCACATCCTCATTTTTCAGATGGAAAAAAAACATGCCCCCCAAAAAAGGTATGTACCTTGTCCAAAGTCATTTAGTGAGGCAGGGATATTGGTGGGAGCAGAACCAAGTTATCAGAGTTCCAGCCCCCTAAATTCCTTCTACATGAACACACTGCATCCCCGAAACAAGGACAAAGTGTGGACTGAAAGTTCAGCTGGGCCAAACTTCAGGATTGTCCTGAAAATGTTCATTTAGCATGAGAACAAGCCACCTTCTGGCCCACTTCGATCATCAGAAAAAGGCATCCTAGCATTTCTACCAAAAGGAGCCTCCAGAAAAGATTTAAGGTAGGAGCCAGAGGAGATTGTGGCTGCCTTCAGGTCTGGGGGCCCTCCTACTGTGGATAATTTTCCAGAGTTTGCACCTGTGGCATCTCATGTAAGTCTCCAAGAGTTTGTTACACACTCAGCAGGCAGCACAACAGAAGGCCCAGGAGGCTGAGCCCTTTGCCCAAGGCCTTTGGCTCCCTCGCCCAGTTCTTTCCACTCTCTCTATAGTGACTGCTCTTTGCCCGCCTGTTCTGAAGCCCAGATAAACTGCTGCCCAAAATGCCTCCTAGGGGGCAGCTGCAGGAGACAGTCCTAGAGGCACAGCACAGCCCCCCTGGATCTGGCGTTCACCTGCTGTCTGACCTTGGGCACGCCTCTAGCTTCTCTGGGCGTCAATGAATTTCCTATAAAACAATGTCTAAGGCTTCCACTATTTCTAAGACTACACCTAATAACTCCAATATCTGTTGTATGGCAGAGAATTCAACAGAAGTAGAGGAAGGAAGGACCGATTCCCAGGGCTGAGGGTGTATCTATTTTGACATCACGTAGTTGGTTTCCCTGGAAATAATTATCTCCCCTGGAGCACCACTGAGTCCAAACACAGCAGTTTTGAAGCTGAGATTCTGGGATTCACAGACAACTTTCTGGGAACATCTCAATGCTCTTCAGTGAAAGAAAAATGGTTCTCCAATAAAATAAAATGGAGGTGTCAAGGAGCATCCAGGAGAAATAAGGTGGCTGCACAAGAAAACGAAGAAAAAAGGTAAACTGAGGAAATTTTTAAGTAAATAACTTTGTGTCCAATTTGATTCTTGAAAGGAAACAGAGCAATTCACAGTGATGGATGAATGATGGAAACTAAAATAAAGACACTTCTGATAGCTCTCCTTAGACAGGCCCTTCACCTGCACCGTTCTGATACCCTCACAGCACATGCAGCACATACTGCCCAAGGCCCGCTCTATCAGGGGGCCCCTAAGTTCTGGGGAGAGAAAGCCCATAATCCCTCAGATGTGCAGCTCTCCTTTCCCCACCATGAGGCACTCACCTAGCAAGAGCCCACTGAGTCAGAAGTGGGGAGATGCTCTGCCCCATCTGAAGCCAGGGTGCTCCCCTGGATGTGACCAGGCATTTTCTTATTCAGCAGACATGTTAGGGAACCTCTAAAGGCCAGGCTGGAACACAAAGTGACTAGGAAGAAAGAGGCCATGTCCAAGGACATGAGCTACCCTGAAAGACAGCTCTGTCAGGCTGTGCCCGCTGGTTTGTGTACAGACGTCCTTGGCACCTGCATCACAGTGGGGTCTATGGCACAGTAGTAAATGGCGCTGTCTTCAGTCCTCACTGGGGAGATCACCAAGTGGAAAGTTTTCTGGGTCTTACCATGCTGCACGGAAAACCGACCCTGAGTAAAATCCGCATCTAGGGAGCGAGAGTTATCCCTGTATAGGATAAACTGCAAGGAATGATCTGGCCTCATTCGGTACCAGTATAAATCTGGATTTGAGTATGAGGTTTTGTAAGCACAGAGTAGTGTCACCTTATTGCCACTTGCCACTGTCTGGTCTGGGGAACTCTGGGTCACTTCATTACATATCACATCGTTGGCTGTGAAGACAAGAAATGAGAAAATAGTGAAGTCCTGCACACCCCAGCACTGGGGTCAGCACAGGCCCACCAGGGAGATCAGTGGGCAGAGGCAGGAGAAGGACACAGAGGTCACAGTCAAAGACAGAGAATAACTGGAAAGCCAGTGTGAAAGAGAAAGAAGCCAAGACTTTGAAACTCAGAGAAAGGGACATGGGGTTACAGAACAAGAAGAATGGAAACAAAGAATCTACTCACAGAAGAACAAAAAGATGAAGCCCACAAGAAAAATCATCTTCTTTTTTATCAGGGCAGAGGATATAGAATAACCCCGGCTCCTGAGAGCTCTGAGACCCTCTTAGGACCTCTGATGGGAGAGAGGAGGAGGGAAATGAGAGGAGACGGGCAGCAGACCGTCACGTGACCAGACTACCTGTGACTCTGAGGCAAGTGCTTTCAGCCAAGAGACTTTTGTTGTCATTGTTATTTTGGTCCTCAATCTATCCTGAACTAATCCTTTTGTAAAAAACAATGAAAATAAATTATTTAAAAAAAAACAAATGGAGACTGCAAGCCCAGCAATCACACGGTTAGATATCAAATTGCTACAAAAGTGGCTTACCCTCCGTTTTCGCAGCCTCTGGTCACAGAGCGAGGTACCAGCCCACGATCACATTCGAGTGGCACTGTTGCATAGCACCCAGCACTCTGCATGCACTTGCCGTCCTCAAGAAATGGAAGAAATGAATGAGAACCTTAGACTGGTTCCGTACTCCTCCGTGTAAAGAGGGAGGGAGGAGGGTCGCACAAGATCATTTCTAAAATCTCTCCTAGCCCTGAATTCTAGAAATCTTCTATTTCTGCTGCTTGAGGGAGTACCCTGATCCTGAGAGTGCTTCCTGCACTTCATATGGCGTGACTTTCCATCTCTCCTTAGGCCCTTTGCGACACACACGTGGCTCCAGCTGGAAAATTCTCCCAGAGCTTCCCAACGGGAGGACTGCCATGAGTGGGTTATAGGCTTGCTGATGTGGTGCTGAGAGAGGCCACAGGGCCTGGGGTGGCTGGAGCCCCTATGGCCAGCCCCTCCCAGCCACATGGCATGAAAATATTGTCTTCTTTGTAAGCCAGGAGAGGACAACAGTTGGGAGGCACTGCCCTAAAAAACAGTAGACTGACCAACTCCTTCTCCCCCACTGGGGAGTGTTTCCAAGAGTCCTCTGTTTCCCTCACATCCAACTCATCAGTTAGTCCTGTCAGTTCTACCAGGAAATACACCTCCATTCTGTGCACTGCTCTCCACCTCCACTGCCACCAGCCCCTGCAAACACCATCATCTCTTGTCGGGACCACTGCAACAACCCTCTAACTGGTCCCCTTGCTTCTGCTCTTGGTCCTGGACAATCTCTTGCCCAGGTCTTCATAAAACATAAATCAGATGAAGCCCCTTGGACCTCCTTTCCTGGGCCTGTGACACCCTGCAAATGGTCTGGCCACTGCCTCTTGTCCAGCCTCTCACACATCCTCTCCGCCCTTTCTAACTCGCCTTCAACTTTCCTTCTGGTCCTCTATCTGCCTTGCTTTTCTAGCTGCCTGAAGCTTGGTTCCAGTTTTTCACAAGTCTCAGCTCAAGGAGGTTTTCCCTGGCCACTCCAAGTCAATTAGTCACGCACTCACCCAGAGTCACCCTTGATTACGTCTCTGTCTTATTTTCCCTCACATCACTATTTTAAATCATCAGAATTATACGCATTTATTATTTGTCTTTCCCTTCTCAGCCCACATGCACACACATACACCATCACGGAAGCGCCATGAAGGTAGGCACCTGGTTTATCTTTTCATTGACATGTCCCAGCCCCTAGGATTATGTCTGCACATCACTGACACTCAATAAATATTTGTGAACAAAGAAATACAACTTTCTCCCTTAAAAACTCATCATTGGCATGGATAAGCTTGCCAGATTTAGCAAATAAAAATACAGGACACCCAGTTAAGTTTGCATTTCAAATAAACAACAAAAAGTATTTTTGCAATATCTGAAACATGCCATATTTGGAACATATTTACACTAAAAAAGTATTCATTGTTTATCTGAAATTCAAATTTCCCTGGGCATCTTGTGTTTTATCTGGCCACCCTAATCAGGAAGAATACCAAATGTGAGCACCAGGCAGTCCAAAGTCCCACCGTGAGCATCCTCAGGCCCCTGGGTGTGAAACAGGAAGGTTCAGCAACCAGGGCTGCCCACCTGTGCAGCTGCTGCCCAGCCTGCACTGCCACCTGCTGGTAGGGGTCCCCTCTAAAAGGAACCCAGCCCCTCTGCGGGAAGAAGGCCATTCAGAGCTTCCGGGTCTCCGACATCCGTGGGCTCTGCCAGTCCCCACTCAGTCTCCGAGTATCTGTCCCTGCTCTAAAGCTGTCGCCCAGGCTTGATATATGTATATCAAGTGTTCCCGAGTGTTACCTTCCTGAACTAGGCAGTAACAGTTTTCAAATTAAATTGCTACTCCTCTTCTGACTGCCCAACCTCAGTTAAATCTGACCACACCAGAGAACAGAGAGGATGGCTTCAGAGACCCTCACACAGAGGGACCCACCCTCTCCCTAATGCTTCACACGGAGGATTCAGACACTGAGACGGCCTTGGGGTGACGTAATCAGGACTATCCCCACTGTGGTGTCCTTCCAACATTCCGTGATCGGCCTCCCTTCAGGAAGGGCACTACTCAGAACAGCAGCATAGTTTCACGGTTAAGAGTGGGCTTCTGGAGCCGGACTGCCTGGGTTCATATCAGCTCCAGCATTTACTTACAGCATTTACTACAGCATTTACTCACAGGGCAAGTAACCTAATCCCTTCCATGCCTCAATTTCTCCATCTGTAAAGTGGGGATAATAATAGTTTTTTCGCAGGACTGTTGGAAAATTAGATGCAATAACACACACCATACACCCAGCAAATGACCTAGGAATGTTAGGTATTGCTGTTGCTTTTGACATTTTTATTAAATAGACTGATGAATATAGTTCCTGAGAACTTTATTCCATCAAAGAGGTTCAGAGAAAAGATGCTGAGTAAATCTGAAAAATAAAGTTGTGAAATCTGGCAAAAGACATGTTGCGCCATGTATCAATCAATGGCAAAAAAAAAGTGACTCATACTTTAATTTGCTGTCATTGCACAAGCATGTTGTAGAGCTCTGCACTCCCTAGAGACCTGAGCCAGCTGTGTTCTTCCCAAATCCCTAAGAGCATTAGGAGTATGAGAAATGAGCCTCCTAGCCCGCTGTTCTATGTCTTCCAAAAGCTGCAACAAGCCTATTTGTGAAAGACTACAATGTGTGACCCCCACTCTGAGTGACCCCCAAAGTTTAGGGATAAGAGAGACCCTCAAGATTTAATGACCTTTTACAGATGCATTCCCCTTGAATTTCTCTGCCCCATCTCCCTTAAACTTACTGATACCTGTAGCCTAAGCAGCTCCCCAAGGCAGTGAGTGCCCTGGACTGCCTTTCATTAGGCTGGAATCACCACTAAGAGGGGCCCTTGGGCCTGGTGGGGTCCAAAGGAGTTGATAAACAAGGCCACTCTTGTTCCTCAGCTTGGTCACTATCACTCAAAAAAGGAACATTTCTCCCAGTTTCTTTTGAGATGGGCAGCTTTGTTTTTGACCTTGCAGCGCCCTCTGCTGCTCTAATTAGCCCATCTCCATAAATAGGTCACACTGGATCTTGACAGAAAATAGGTCAGGGAAGGAAAATATTCTTTGTTCACAACTTAAGTCAAAGCTGCTGCGTCTGTTCCCATTCCCCTTTCAACCCTGAGACTGGCAGCTGCTTCTCTGTTGGTGCAAAAGGCCCATTCTCCCCAGGCACTGAGAGGACTGTCTTTGAGAATGTGAGTCAGCACCCTGAAAGGGTAGATGGACATCTTCCTGTCAACAAAAAGCCTAATGCAACAGTAAAGGACATAGGGAAATTTCTTTGGGTGGATATGGACAAACACATCTCTTTTTTATGAAAGAATAGCAACGTAATTAAAAGGGAAAAGCTTAGAAACGTCTGAACGTGTGGTGATGGGAGTGAGTGGTCTAGAGAAAGAGTTTCTGCATCACTTTCTTCCTGTGCCACATTCCATTCCAAGACCTCCAGGGCAGACCTGGGCTGATGGATAACAGGAAGCATGCCAGGGAGGGACCAAGGTCCAATAGACGTCTTCCACCCCCAGGACCTCTGTTTTGGGGAAAGATCTTGCTGAAGGCCCTTTGGGCAAGAACAAGTATGAAGAACCCTACCATGGTTTGTTGCCCAGTGCTGTCTACAAAGCCAGCATCTGAGGAAAGCTGTGAGGAAGAAGGGATACTCGATGCTGTTTCTATTGCCACGTCTGGAGCAGCCTCTGGAAAGAATAGCCTTGGTCCAACCAGGTCAGTGATACCTTTTGTGGTGGGGCTGTTTGGGACCTGGCCTGACTCTTGCCAACCAGATTTCTCAAGCCATCTGTAGGGTCTTCTCTCCAATTGTTCCCCAGGGCATGGGGGACAAACAGGTTCTATCTCAATTACCAAGGGCTAGCAATTGGTAGTGGCTCTGGGCACACTGTTAAGAAGGATTGTGAGGTCACATCTAGACTCAGAGGAAAAGAGTGACGTGTCTTTTAGCAATATCTGCCATGGGAGCAGGAGCAGGAGGTAACACCACACTGCTTTGTATTTGCCACTCCTGCTCTAGATGTCATTCCTGTAATGAGTCCTGCAGAGAAAGCATAATCAGAGCCAACTCTCTGTTGGATTACCCCTTTGGTAAAGGGCAAATTTCTAAATCTCTATCTTTCCTTTGGCTTCCCTGGGATCTCATGGGCCATTTCCCCCACTGTCATTGCTGTTGCCTGCAGCCTAAGAAACAAATTTTAAAAATAAATTAAGATGCTCTATATCTCTCTCTAAAATCATAAACTATGCACCAAATCAAACATCTCCCTTGTATGGCTTCCCCACTGTTTAACAGAGATAATCATACCTGGGCTGGCAGGGGGGCCACTAAGGATAGAGACTACCCAGGGAACATCCTTCTTCTCCTGAGTAACAGAAAGGGAACAACAGAGAGCAGGACTGGGACTCGAGTGGCGTGAGTTCTAGCCCCAGCTCTGCCTCTATCTGCCTACAGGACCTTGAGCAAATTTACCCCTCAGGGCTTCAGCTTCTTTATCTTTCAAATGATGGCATTGGCCGAGGCAGTTGCTAAGTTCCCTTCCAGGTCTTCTAGGATGCTAACGTATAAAGCTACAGATCTGACTTGGGAGAGTTATCAGTTTATAGTCCCCTGCATATGTTGCCGGAACTCCCCATTGCCCAGCAAGGGGAAAAACAAAGCATGAGTCTTCATTGAGGGGTAGCATAATTTCTTGATTCAATATGTGTGACTCATCAGAGCCTGGAGGTTCATGCCCAGATGCCAACTTGGAATCCAGTTATTATTGCATCTGGGAGAGAGAAAGTGCTGAAAACAGCCTTTGGAAAAAACATCAATTTGGCCAAGGAAAAAAAAAGAAAGAAGAAGGTTCTGCATAGTGTGATAACATTTTGATATCTTATTTACCATCTCCATCCCTGGAATCTACTCTGCCTCTCCTGTCTCTGCTCTGAAAGAGAGAAGGAGGGCAGACCTTTCCCAGGGAAGATGAGGCCCCTGTGGGGGACAGAGCGGTTCTCAGTCTAGTGAGGAAGGAGAACAAAGCTGACGCCACCTCCCTTTCAGCCATGCTGAACCTTCTGGTTTTCGTAAAGGTGCTCACTCCTGTGGGAACGGGGTTAATAGGAAACTGACATTTGGAGCCAAGACTAGAGGAATCATGAAACTCAGCAAGTAATATCCGGCAGAATTAATTTTTTTTAATCTGAAAATTGTCAGAGAGATAGTCAAGTGTTCCTTAAGGAATAGGAACAAAAGATGAATGTTTAATACAACTCAATTTAACAAATATTTACTAAGTGCCTATGGTTTTTCCCAGGGATCATCTGGGCCAGTTTCTGAGGAGACATCGCCATTGCCCTAAGGGAGGCAGGGGTTTGTCAATGGGCCAGAGACATATGAACAATGACAACAGATTTACCTTTGAGACCCAGACACGGATAACTGTGGCCCTGAGGAATTAGCTTAGCTTCAGAAAAAAAAAATGTGCACAACAACGTGGATAATCTAAAACACAAGGTAATCAAAAATGTTATTTTATGATTGGCTTTAGCGTGGATTTCATTATTTTGTAGGGCAGATTTATCTTCCCAATTGTACGTTTTCTTGAGCTGATCTGTAAAGTCTATGGGGGAAAAGCATTTTAAGAATCATACATTTCTGAAATTAGACTCCTGCAGTCAGCAGTGGAGAAGTGGCACTTTTTGTCCTAATGAAAAAGGAGACCTGACACCTCTCATAGACCTGATGCCCACAAGAGTCTCCTTCCTTGCCCTAGGTCAGAACCAGTGGTGAACCACCCAGAAATCATGGCTCTTATAGATCTGTACAACAGGGTGGGCAACAAAGAAACGGCCTACTAGGTGTGTGGGATTTGGGACTCTGAGATGCCTGTGAAGCCAGAGAAGAACTTTGGACCACCCTAACATGGTTGGTCCTGCTCTCCTCGTGGCCTGAGTCCTGAGCTGCATTAGTAGGAGAGGGGCAACACTAAATGACCTTGCTCATGGAGCTACCCCCCTATTGTGCCCCTCATCACACTAGAGACCTCTGCAGTCTGAGAAGAGGAAGTCGCAGCCCAGCACTAAGAGGGACTTTTGGTAAAGGGCCCAGGCACTGTGTGAAGGGCACTGAGAAACCCACCTTTGGGAAGGGGACTCAGTTGACCGTAACCTTGGGTGAGTACCTCCATTTTCCACGTAGTGTTAGCAGAACTTCCTCCGTATCTAACACCTGATAATCAGAAAGCTGAGACTCTTGGCTAGATGATGAATTCCCTTATTAGATGGGAAAAGGCTAAAAGATCAAACCTCCTTTCCTCTGGTTGAGCAAGAGCCTGTAGTTTATTTAAAGGCATCAGCTCCTGTGAGAAGGAAGGAAATAGAAAATTTACATTTGGAACTGGGACTCAAGTGAGAGTGAAACTTAGTAAGTATGAGCTTTCAACCAAAGGTGTCAGTTTATTTGGTTTGGTTTTTGAATTATCTGGAAGCTCCAAGAAAGAACACTTCTCCCTGAGGATTTGGTTCCAAAATTCTGACTTCAAACTTCTAAAAAAGATCAAATGTTAAGGCAGATGGTAGGCTTGGAAAACTCTATTTACCTATGTAATAAGTAGAGACCTACTTTTCTTTTGTTTGCTTATTTGTTTTATTTTGTTTAGGAATTGGGGAGGAGGATCAGATACCCTGGGGGAAAAAATTTGCACAGCATTTTTGGATAAATTAGATGCAGAGAATCAAATCAAAGATTATCAGCTCAGAAAGTCCTTAAAGACCAGCTAACTCAGCTCTTTGATTTTGCAAATGAGGACAATGAAACTCAGAGAGGTTGTGACTTGCTCAAGGCCCCACAGCTAGCCTGGTCCAGGGCAAAGCCAAGACAGCTCTTAGCTCTGACCAGGCCAGACCCAAGGGAGAGAAAACATCACGGTCCTTAGCCATGCAGTTTCATCTGCACCTTAAACAGTCTGTGTCTAAGACTTAGTGAACTCCAAAGAGAACCCCAGGGTTCCAAAGGGAGAGGAAATCACTGCATGCCTGTTGGTGGGGAAAGCTAGCTGAAGTAGGAACAATAGACGAACTTGGTATTAGGGGAAAGGTACAGCCCTCTGCAGACTGAGGCAGGGATGGAAAAAGCCAAAATGAAAATGCTGGTCTTGTCTCCAGACAACAACTATGACCATCAAACACCACCTATAAATTCTACACAGCTAATTTCTTTCCCAATGGGAGTTTATGTTCTTTGATAGATTGCATCAGATATACAATTGTTTGGACCACAGAACATGTATATAGAATTGGCTTGCTGAGCCTTCTGGTATCTTAAAGTGGCAATTACATCTCTGGACATAATTCTCAGCCCTGAAGCTCCAGGCTACCAGAAAGAAAGACACCATCACTTAGCCTGTCTTAGAGACTTGGAGGTTGAAGAAAAATTTTAGTTCTTGGGAAGCTCTGCAAAGCTGGGTTCATTAACTCCACACCACAGGTTTTTACAAAGCCCCCCATCACAGTGATCAGCAATCCAGTGGTTCTAAGATCACATTCGGGAAGGGAACTCAGCTCACAGTGAATCCTGGTAAGTGGAGGGGAGCATTGAACCCTCTTCTTGAGTGTGATTTGAGATCCTTTTTATTCCAACTAATGTGGATGTGGTTTCTTGGCCCATCTCTGCTAATATTCAAGTCCTGCGTGGCTAAAAGATGCCCTCTCCACGTCCCTCAGGATGGTCCAACTGTGAAGGTGCACCCATGCAGCTGAATACAGCTTTTGCTAAATTCTCACAAAAAACACTTAACCACATCATCAAACTGCTTGGTGTCTCTTCTGTTGCCCTCAAAGCCCTGCTGATTTATCAGTTAGAGGAACAGAAGTGCCCAGGAATCTTTAGATTTTTAGGTCATTGTGAAAAGAGGAATGTTGACAACATGCTTGGCTTCTTAGGAAGAAAATAATGATGATTTATTAATTGCTTACTATATGCTAGGCAAGTGCTGCATGCTTTCCATTCGTTATCACATTCAATCCCTATACCTGCTTTGTGGGTTGGGTGCTATTATCACCCTTGTTTTACAAAAGAAAACTTTTTATATTTTTATATCTTACATTTTTATAGAGGTGCAGAAAAGTTGAGTAACTTGTTCAAATTAATTCAGTAAGAAAGAGGACCTGGAATTTAATTCTTGGCACTCAGATTCCAGAGCTAAGTGTTTATTAGTGGGAGGATTATGTTTGGGGGGAAAGTCACTGATGCTTTGGTCTCTAATGTTGCTAAAAATAATGCCTAGAGAAGTGTGCTCTCAGCAAGTAAAGCCAGGGCTTGATCAACAGGACCACTGCGAGCCACTTACATATCCTAATTCATACAAGAGCATCACCAAGCAGTCAGCATTCTCCCACTTTACATACAGGGAAACTGAGGCACAGCAAGTTAATGAACTTGCCCTGGGTTTCAAACCCAAGTCTGCCTGACTCCAAAGCCTGGGCTATTTCAAATTAACTACAACCGCCAACGAGCCAGTTAGGTAATTAATTAATTAATTAATGACAACATTCTAACTGGCTATTAGGTAAAGATTGATTAAATTTATTCCACAGTTCCTCTCCCTTTTCAGGAATAATCATACAGTTGTATAATCGCACAGCATTGTGTTTCTACCTTTGTGCATTCCTGGGGGAGCAGGAGGAGCCCTGGTTCCCAGCCCCTGGTGGAAGGGTCTCGGCAGTATTTGTAAAGCAGTCTGTGGAGGTGTAACTCAGGCGGATCTGAAAAACTCTTCTTTGGAAAAGGAACAAAACTGACAGTAAAGCCAAGTAAGTTTGAATAACTAATGCTTCCAAATTTCTCTCCAGAATCCTAATTCCTAAATTTTCCATTCTGCTCTATAACCCAAGTCCAAACCACGGCAGCCCCATTGAGGGCTTCCAATTCAAACAACCGCTGATGTGAACCTACCTCAGGCGGGACCCTGCTGTTCACCCTCACATGCTATTTTATCTAACAAATGAGAATGACAGTGCTAGGGAAGCATTGGACTAAGGAGTCAGATTGTTAGAAAGCTTAATTTCATACTATCACTGGTGGAATTTTCCATGGAATTAAGAGAAAATCAATTAACTCTCTGAGCCTCTAGTTTCTTCCTCTGTGAAATGAAGGAGGCAATTCCTACCCCTGTTTTACCAAAGCAGGTGTGCTGTGAGGGAAGGTCAGCACATTTCCAGTAAAGTGACAATAGTGCAGGGAAAAAAAAAAGGAAAGCCCCCAGGTGGTCCATCAGCTCTACCACCAGACCTCATTATAAAGAGCTGGTTTTATCAGGGATAACAGGTAAACATTTAAGCAGATAGCTAGGGGAGCTTGGGCAACTGAGTTTTTGTAGAGTCTCGTGTCATTGTGTGATATGGGAACCAGTAATAAGCTGATATTTGGAAAAGGAACAACTCTTAGAGTTCATCCAGGTATGTTTTAAAGATTATTTGTTTCTAAACATAAGCCACCACTCTTAGATATTCAGTGCAAGATCACTGAATTACCCAGTTATTAGCATCTTTGGAGGCTTGGTGCCATGGGTCTTTCTGGTGAAAATGATAATGAAGGCAGCCTCTGATGGATCCCCTTTAGGAATGCTTCCTCAACACCTTTAAGCTCTTGGAAATGTTCAGCTTGCTTTTGTTGTTGTTGGAGATGCTTGTGTGGCAAATGGAATCAGAATTGAAGTTTTAGTGTGTAGAGGCAGAAAGCATTGAGAAAGAAAGGGAGGAAAAGAAAGAACAGATTAAACTAAGGTCCACAGCAGTGGCAGGAGGTATGCAATGCAACGTGATCCAAAAGTAGACAGTGAGATGTAGTCTACTGACAAAAACAACCAAACGGCTACTCTCGTATTACCTACTTTGTCTTCCTAAGGCCTCCATATTGGTACAATTAGGAAAAGAATTGTCTAATCTCTCAAAATCTCGAAGCCAAGCTACTTAAGTAAAGCCATGTAAGATTTTCTGGTGCTGACACTGATATAAGCTGATATTTAGGGAAAGGGTAAGATTGAAAGCAGGTATTCAAAATGGTCTGAAAGATCAGGAACTTCTGAAAACATGCCCTAGGGCGCCGTTAAGTGCTGCATTTCTAATTGAGACATTTTCGTACTTGCCTTGGCTGAGCTCTGTAACAGAGAAGCCCCTTTTGATACCCACTCATATCTGTGCCCCTCAGTGAAAAAGTGGCAACTAAGCTTGGAAGTGTGAGAGAAGGATTCCCTAATCCAAGTGCAATAACGGCCCTTCTCTCAGTCTTGTAATACCCAGAGGGATACTTTGAGTGCTGCCCACCATTCTCAAAAAAAACTTAATTTCAACTAATTTGAATGTAGCTGAAATTTTGCTCCATGAGGAAGTCTCTGTTTTCTACAACAGAAGCTTGTTCCAGACAATTGTTTGGGGTTTAACTTTTGCTTACAATTCCTAAGAGGTACCGACTACCCAATGGGTTTTTCACAGTAAAACTTCCACTTTCCTGTCCAGATTATTATACACATTAGAAAGGCTAGAATCAGCATGTCCTAGTGAGTATCATGTTAGTTCCAGATGACCTTCCTAAAGTGCCTTACACATGAGATAAAAAGCATTTCCATGCTGACCTGTGTGTCCAGTTGCTAACCAGAGTCCAAAGAGCAGGTGGGTCAACTGCTGTGTTTCCAAACTGGGCTGGATATTTAGAGTCCTCCAGATATTAGAAACGATCTTCAGAAAAAGCACGTGATTCCATTTTTATTTGTAATTCTTGTCTCTCTCCGAGAAATGTTATAAACTTTCTCCCCAAAGTGTTATATTTCATCCTTCTTTTGGTTCCTTTATTCGTGATACATACAGAGATGGAATACTGGTTGGAATTCAAAAAACATCCATGAGATTTACCTTAAGCTTGCCTGTCAGAGAGATTCTAAGAGCTAAAAAGATGGGAAGCTGACATTTGGGAACTAGATTAAAAAGAAAATCCAAATTAATCCCAAGGAGCAATGCTCAGTAGATAGTTATTTAGACATTAGCACGTCAGCTCTGCAAGCCTTGGTGCTCGGTTGGCTGGACTGCCCCTATCTCGGGCTTGCTTGGAAGAGTAATAATAACTTGTTCACCCCGGGCCTGCCTTGGGAAGAGAGAAATGTCAACCTCCAGCCCTAAAATCTCTTTGTGAATTGATTTATTTCAATAGAGTTTATCATTGCACACAGTGTTCTGGAAGTAATAGAAAAGTGCATTAGTAGCTCCTGCAAATGGAAATGAAATGTAAATTTAGATTGTAAATATATGACTGCAGTAAATTGATAGCAAGAAAAAAGATGAAGAGATTAGAAACTTGCCACATTTCTCCAACCCTAAAAGGGATGTTTCTATAAATAGTTTAAAACTATTGAAGAGGAGAGGGGAGGTGGAAGGAGGAGAACAGAGGCAAACAGATTTTCTCCTAACTCTCTTCGCTTTGCAAAACTGGAAATTGTTTTTCAATCAAATTTCCCTGAGCAGAGAAAAGAAACCATGTCTGTTTTCAGACTAAAAGGCATGTGTATGGATGTCTTCTAGAAGTGATTTTGAGGTGGGCTCCCTGTTGATGACAAGTGCTGGCCATGTGCTGGTTGGGGGGAAAAGGAGATGAGTACAAATATGAGTGGAGGGAGAACAAGGAGTCTCACAGGGCAGAGTTGCCCCCGGACTGTCTGCCTTGCCCTCTAACCTTTCCCATTTTAGCGGATGGATTAGGCCCCAGACAAGGAGGCCTGAGGATGCAAACAAGAAAGTTTAAGGAGTAAACCAGCTTAAAACTTTACTCAGGAGACCTAGCATATTCCAATTTTAAAGATTCTTTTAATCCAGCTGTTTTTAGGGAGAGCTCTATAAAGCCTGAAAGAAAGGAAATTTTTTTAAAAAGTTAAAATTCTGTAAAGTAGAAATAAAGATGTTAAATATTTGACTGGCAAACAGATTAAAAATCTGGTACAACTCGACAACTGCTAAAAGAGACTGTCGAGGAGAAAATAGGCAGCCCCAAGAGACACTGTCCTAAACCCCTCTGGCTTGGGAACTTCAGGCCGCTGTTGGCAGCTGGCTTGGGTGCTAGGAGAGCAGATCAGGCATCCTCCTCCAGGGGGAGAGAGAGGGACCTTGCAGGCAGTTTGTGTAAAGCTGTTTGCTGTGGTGTTACTCAGGGACTGCAGGCCAGAAGCTGGTGTTTGGGCAAGGAACCAGGCTGACCGTCAACCCCAGTGAGTATGGAAGGGAAAAGCTACACGGGGACTTCTCCTTTCTAGGCCTCATCCTATGTGCTCTCCTGGAGGGGCACGTACTTGTTTTGCCTAGTCCATCAGTGGGAAGCAGATCAGGAAAGACCAAAAAGCCCTCAAACTTCTACCTTTGAACAGGTCCCTGTAAAAACTCCCTCACTGTCCTCTCCTTCTGCAATCAGTTTCCAGTAAACCAGGATCTAGTGAGTTGATGCGAGCAATTTCAATAAATTGCAGAGAAACAACCCCGAAGTGCAATAAAGTAGAGACTTATGTGGGTGCCAGCAGTGGTAGACAATGAGGGAAGAAGAAAAAGAAATGGATTACCAAAACTAAGGCGGCAGCTTAGACATAAAAAGAAGAAAAACAATAAAAAATTTTAAAATGAATAATGTATTTATTTATCAGGACTCCATTGCCCTGTGGAAGCCCAGCTCCCGCCTCAGCAGCCGCCTTCTATCAAATAAGATGTAGTTTAGTACAGGGTTGCAGGATCAAGCGCCTATTGACCCCAGGGCCCTTCTGCAAAGAGCAGCTCCTGTTCCTGTTTTTGTAAAGCCTCCCCTGACTGTGAGAATAGTGCAGGGAGCAGCTACAAACCCACTTTTGGAAAAGGAACTCTCTTAACTGTGAATCCAAGTAAGTTTGAAGGGACTGAGGGGGCTGGGGGAGAGATTCAAAACACTTCTTTCTTCTGATTTAAATTAACTTGTCCCCCCAAAACATCTCAGGTTCGTTTCCAAATCTAATGCCTTTGCTGGGAGGATATGGTCCCCATCAGAGAGATTAGAACTCCATTGTACAAAGACTGAATTACCTTCAGCCAAAAAACATTCCTATCATCCATCTTAAACAAGATTATTGGTACAGGGAGAAAAATTGAATACAGGATCCTCAGGGATTCAGCTAAAGCCAGGAAATGTTTGCCAAAAAGATAGAGAGGATATTGGCATATTGTAACTATGCAAATTCAGTAGACCAAATATAAATCTTCCTGACATAGATACTAAAACTCCCCTAAATTTATCTCCTGAAATAATGGGACCCTGAAATTTCATTAACAAATGCTGGAAATTCAACAGACAGATTTCTTTTCATCTTCTACCTCCACTTTATCTTCCTAAAGGAACCATTCTCAACCCCCATCTCAGTCTGGTAACTGAGATCTCCATGGGTGAGACTGGTTAACTCATGCAGAGCGTTTAACCCCACTTTTTCCTCAGTTATCAAATTCATTGATTGAGCCGCCACTTTACTTAGTTCAACTGAGGAGAGGGGAAAAATTCATGTGTCCTCTGAATCATGAGAATAAAGCAGTGCATTCTCTCCTTCAAATACACACCCACCCTTCCACAATGGTAATAATGGGTGTGAGTACTTGGAAAAGTTTAAACTGCTATGTATAAAAGCAAAAAACTGTGGTTGCTAATGGCAGTTTTGAAAATCTGTGTGTCCAGTGGGCTTGAGAGTAGTGCTTATAAACTAATGCTGGGAAGACTGACTTGTTATAAAATTTGGGTCAAGTGGAAATGGGAAAAACCTGTTGAAGGGCCTCAGTCTCCTTTTGACATAAGCTTAGTGTCCTGGTTGCTGAGTTTTGTTTATTCAAATCTGCTTTCTGTGATTAGGAGAGGATGCAGCACTGGGAGAGGCTCATTGCAAAACAGCCCAGTCAAAGCTCTTGAAAAGACTGGCTCAGGGGGTATAAATGATTAAGGGATACAGTGCATTGAAGGAGTTAATGCAGCCCTGGTAACAAACAGCTTGGAATGTTCTGGGATAGGCCCTGTCTGAAGAACATGCAGTGTGGTTAGCCATGAAGTTGTCATGCGCAAAAGTGCCTTGCTCAGCAGGGGCAAAACCAGCACATGTCTGTAACAACAGAAACAATGAATAATACATGATATTGTTAAATCCCATGCATCCAGTTGTCTCTGAGGCCCTAGCTAGTTAAAGCTTTGAAGGGATTCATATGAACATCTTGGGAGACTCAAGGATGTCACTTTTCAGAGGTTGAGCAGCCAGGCTGGGGACCAGACAGGAGGTTTTATCTTTGGTGTCTCGCTGGAAACACGCTAGGGCGGGGCTTTCCAGAAGGCACGGAGAAGCTGGGACCCCCTCTCAGCATATGGTTGGCCTTTTAGGGGCCTGAGAGCTATAGCCCCTACACTGTGAAATGTTGAAGAGGCTAGGGAGTTTGACAGCCTAACCATGCAAAGAAAATATCTGTGCAGGGCAAGCATCCTTCCACATCTCTATGCCAGATTTTCCATGCAATGGGTTCTTTATATGCAGGGGCTACAAGGTAAGGCTGAAGTCCAAGGGACCCTTGATTAAATTCTGTTTTCCTTCAATCAGCAGAGCATAGAGATTATTGCCACAGCAATGCTTTGGCACCGTCTGTTTGAGGGCTTCATCTGAGGGCAGGCATCTGATTTTGCTTATTTCCTAATGTTATGGAGACTGAAGTAGGGTATGGGGAGCTCTTTAAACAGTGATGCTGTGAAATAGGAAAGAGATGAGAAGGGTCATTTGAATCCCTGACTGCTCTCCTTAAAGCAGATGGACACTTCTTCTTAGCTAAATAATAGCCTTTTTTCTCCCTCTTTTCTTGTTGATAAGCAAGCTGAAGCTTCGACCCTTTGCTAATAAGTGGTTGCTTGAAGAGATGACTGAGAGACAAGCACAAATTCAGTCAAAACAGTTGAATTTAGAAGTTGAACGCAATGAAAGTGCTAAAATATGTGTTTTTCATCTTCTTCGGGGATAGAGTTTGATCACCATTGTGCCAAATAATGAGACTGCCTGAATCTTGCTCCTTACACCTTTTGTGGTATCCACCAGACACGGCCAAGGAGACCCCCAGCTTCCTATGGTTGTGACACTCAGCAATGGAAGCTGTGTTTGGTCAAAGGATGAAATTTACTGCAACTCCAAGTAAACATGCAAGAGCCTGCCTCCAACAGGGACCTCAGTTAGTTCTACCACTATGGCTGCTGGGCTGTTCTGCGAGACCAGGACATCCCAAGAGGGACTGTAGGGTGACCAGCTGTCCTGGTTTGCTTGGGATTGAGGGGCTTCTCAGGTCAAAGATCTTTCTTTGTTAAACCCAGAACAGCCCCCAGGATAGGTAATCAGCCTAACAAAGCTGGGGTGTAAACTTTCTGTGAGATCCTAACCTTTGACCAGGTTCAAGACTGACAGAAAATCCACGTGTGTGAAGAAAGGCTCAATTAAACGTGCCCATCATTTTCATTTCTTGTGCTGGGGCATGAAGGGAAGCTCAGAGAGAGTGTTTCATGAGGTTAGAGACTAAACCTCATCTAATTCTAGTCAGCCTCCAAAACGCTGAACACTCTCCTCCTGTCTCCTTTTAATCAATTCATTGTCATCAAAAATGTGTGACACCTCGAAGAGAGGGGAGGACATGTCTTGAAAATTGATCAGAGAAATTGTCCTGAAAATGATGCTATAAAATGGAAATGAGACCTTTAGAAAGAGAGATGCTGAACATGAGAAATCAGTAAGCCTCAGGATGAAAACCAGATGAAATGGAGAGGGATGGGAGGCAGGCCCTCGGGGGGATGCAGCAGGTCAGTGTCCCAGGACCAGATGTGGAAATGGTGCTCTGACCTTTGGTGGGAAGAAACTCAGCCTCACAGATCCAGGCCCCTTTGGGCTAGTTTCTTCTTCCCAGGATTAAAGAGGAAGATGTCTGTGAGCCTCAGCAGTCTCCCCAGGGTTTTAGTAAAGGCCTCCATTACAGTGCTAACACTGGTGGTGGAGGCTATGGAAAGCTGACATTTGGACAAGGAACCGTCTTGACTGTCCATCCAAGTAAGTGTAACAGGACACAGCAGCATACTGGAAATTCTGGGATTTCACTCCTGGTGTCAGATTTGAGAGAAATGTATGTTGCCTGGGAACCAAATCTTGCTTGGAGTTAACTAGTGACCTCCCTTCTTTAATCTCAATATTAATAGATTCTCTTTTGGACCCTGAGCCATCAAGTCTATCTCCCTGCCGTTGAGTAAAGCTGACCTTGACCCTGAAGAGATAGAAAAGAATCTTTGCTGCTTTCAGAGCCTTCTCTGGAGGTGATGCCCAACTTTGGGGTGGGATGTCACCCTTTCCAACCACCTCCCCTGAATAACCCATTCTAATACTTGGTACCATTTCCTGTCGTACAGTTCTTCCTAATATCAATCTTAAATTCTTCTTAGTGTGACTGAGGCCATTTCCACTGGTATGATCCACAGTGGAGAGGGATAATTAAGAGCAGAGTTTGAATAGGTATGTGGCATTCATTCAGAATGGATTTTAAATGAAAGCTGAGAGGGAAAAAATGAAAACTGAATGGGAATCTGAGGTCTTATTTCAAATCCTTCTATGTTCGCTGAACATCTCCTACTGCGTCTATAGATGCAAAACTACATAAAGAGAAAGAGAAAAAAAGGATGGAAAGAAATACGCCTCCACTGTGTCCATTCCTATTGCTGAAACCACCAGGCAAGGGATTACAATTAACTCCAAAGAGTTTCCGATTCCAGGCTTAATATCTTTCTCCTCGTGGTGACTTGCATCCTGGCTGATAATTAGAGCAGACAGAAAGATTTTGCTTTGGTGAGTTTGCTGCTGCTCCCCGCCGGGAGGAGAGAGATACTCAGGCTGTTAGTTTTAAGATTCATAAAGTTCCTTCTGTCAGACGTTGTAAACCTCCCCCTGCTGCAGGGAGAAGCGTGACAGCTCTGAGAAGCTGATATTTGGAAAGTGGAGGTGGCTCATCGTGAAGCCAAGCAGGCTGGAAAGGCCCAGAACACAGTGTCCCCATGCATTTTTGCATTCTAGGCCTTTTGGCTCTTTCTTGCAGGGATTCTAATGGAGTCAAACGGAAATGGATCAAGGAGAGTCTGAAGCCCAGTGGGTGCTCAGAAATGAGAAATGAAAGGAATGAGAGACAGGAGGGGGAAAAGTAAATAAGTAGGAATATGTCTTTCGCTGCAGCTTGATAAGGCTGAGATGGGGAGCTGAGTATCAGAGAGAAGGGTGTCATCACTTGGACCGTTATTGCCGGGCACTCTGTCTTCCTAGGCTCTCCATCGAGGGCAGTGTCCTCCCATGCCAGAGAGATGAGAGTCCAGTCCACGTATTTGTGGGCAGGCAGAGTCCATCAGGCAGATAGTCCCTGTTCTGGCTGTGCAGAGGAGGTCATCTGACGTGGCTGTCTTTATCTACTCCACTGAGTGGCAGCATAACTCAAACCAGGTGGCGTGGAGCTAGAATGTGCCGGTGCTGCTATAAGGCCGAATGTTGGCTTGTTAGGATCATCTTGAATGTGCAAGACGCCTCCAAGGAAAGCCTGGTTCTAATGAGCAGGGGGCAGGTTGGAACAATATTGCCCAGTTTTTGTTGAGTTTCTCCAAGTCCAGTAATGTGGGAGCCAAAGCTGAGAGATTGACCTTCGAGCCTGGGATCGTTTTGACTGAAATATGCCAGAGAGGTCCAAAAAGCCAAAACTGCCTTCAGAGCTCTGCTTTTGCTGTTGTCTCTGGCAGTTGTCATTTCAGCAAAACGCTTCCACTTAGAAAGGTCAGCTCTTCATTAGCCAGACAAATGAGAACAACATATTCACCAGAGATAAGAAGCAAGGACCCCAGATCTCAGCCTCTGAGAGCCTGGCACTCCCGGTCCTTTAATCACGGCGTGCCTGCAAACATATGCTGTCTCAGAGAAGGCAGATCAATGGTGTCTGAGGAACTGGTGTCACCAAGCTGGGCTTGAAGACAGAAATGAGATGTAGATTGGGATGTTGTGTGGATGAGGGAATAATAGAGAAGAGAGGAGGAGACATTGATGCTTTTCAAAGCCTGCAGCATGTCAGAAATTGTAATGACACCAAGGTGGAGAAGCACACATTCCTGTCAAGTTTCCTACCATGCCCTGCAGAATCTGGCCCAACTGTGGCTCCACACTCACAGATCCCATAGGTACCTGAGATGCCTTTTGAAGTGGCAGAGAAAAAGACTGTGGTCTAAGATCTCTAAGAGTCACCTGTCAGTTTTTGCAAAGGGTTGGGTGGCTGTGCGACAACCTCCTACAACAAGCTGACGTTTGGGCAGGGGACAAGCTTATCAGTCATTCCAAGTAAGTCTGCCCGTGACTTGGCCTGTGGAGTGTGGTGGAGCTAATAGTCACATGCGTGGGGCTCAAATGGCTGTGCAGGTGGCATGGTGGTTGAGGGCACAAAGCTGAGGGAATCAAGATATATTAACTCTGATCAGAAAAAAAGGTCAAAGAATGGCAAATGTAGGTTTAGTCTATAAAGGGTAGCACAGAGAGCTTGAGACTTGAAAGTGGCAATTTGAAAAACAAGTCACCAACCTGTGTTCTCCCCACACATTCCCCCTGCACCTGGGGGGACAAGGTGGCGTAGGGGAATGCACAATGGACACTGCATAATGGGGTGTTAGGGAAATGAGGCAGGTTGGAAAGGAGCAGAGTGATCAGAGCCTCACACTGGGTGAATCCAGAGAAATGAGTTGTTCCAGAAATTTCACAAAGAAATAAAATCCTTCCCAGAATCAAAAGATGTAATAAAGAAGAATTAAAATGCACTTCAGAATCATATGATCATCAGGAGAGAAATTAAATCTTAAAAGAAAAAGAACGTTTTAAATGCCCAAGCATTAAACAAACGGGCATATACCTGTAATTAGACAGCGAGCAGCACAAGATGCACGTTAACCTTCCCTTTAATCCCCTTTTAGGAGGACTCAGTCCCTCCATCTGGTCACAGCTGTGACCATGATCGTGGCTGCTCTAAGCCTTGAAGCTCCTTCCCTCTAATGCCCTAGTTCCTGCACCTGCACAGGGAAAGATGCAGTTTGTCTGCTTGTCGGGTGGGGCCTCAGGTGTAGCGCTGGCTCTCTCTTCTGCCTGGTTTCTGTTGAGCTTCCTATCACAGTGGAACACCGGTAACATATTCTATTTTGGGAGAGGAACACGTTTGACGGTCATTCCAAGTAAGTCAAAGAAAATTTTCTATCACCACTGTGTTGAGCAAACCCTTTAAACTCCAGAAAGAATTGTCAAAAGTCTGCTACTCTATTTCTCTGTTTCCAGGTATAACTTTATCTGGAACATAGCAAAGAGCCCTTCTCCTCCACCACAAGAATGATTTATGCCATGACAGGTCTTTATTTCTCTGCCCAAAAATCCCTGGGGGGAGAGGAACAGACATAGTCTGCAGCCCTGGCCATCCCCTAGCTGGCCCCTCGTGTCTACACTGACCAGAGCAGTTTGGCCCTTTGCACAGGCCGCAGGAGCATAGAATGGAGGGACAACTCTCAACTGAAAGAAATGGACCAGAGGCCTAGAGAAGGGAAATGAGGTGACTTCAGAGAAAACTGAAATGTGGGATGGTATAAAATGACGAGAAAGATGCCAGAGGTGTCCAGACTCATCCTGTGTTCAGACCCAAGGGATTCCCTAACGGCACCTGGAGAGAGAAAGAGGGTTTCTGTTCTTCTCTGTGAAGTAAAATTTGACAGAAAAATCAAAACAGATCTCATATGTCAAGCCTCTCCTAATTACAGCCATTTATCTCAGTTTCTCTCAGTTGTTCCAGCAGGAAATGGTACGAGAGGGTTGCTGGTGGCTTTGATGCTATAGAAGCATTGTGAGGAGGGGGTTCACAAGAACCCGGGGGTAGAGGCCCTTGCAGTAGAGTTTGGACAATTTGGAGCAATGGTTTTTGTAATGACTTAGAACACTGTGTCTCTAACTATGGAAGCAACAAATTAACCTTCGGGACAGGAACTAGACTCACTGTTACGCCCAGTAAGTACTTCATCCTTGGTCAGGAAACCCATTATTCTTTAATTTCCAGGTCTCCTGTGTAAGATTCATTTAGGCTTAGACAGCACAATTTTCATCTGTCCTTTTGTATAGCTGATAGAGATGGGTGTCAGCCTAATATCTGAGTTTTCTAGGGGATCTCCAGTCTTGAATATTTAATTCAAAACTAGAAAATATGATTCACAATTCTGTTTTTGCTGCTGCCATCATTTGCTAATGTGACATGTGAAGAGAACTCAGGCAGAATGATTGCATGTTCACTTTTATCTTGTATGAAAATTTTAACTTGAGTACTGCAAGCATTTGGAAGAAATGGTAGAAACATAGGCTATCAAAGAGATAAGCAACCAGGAGACCCAGAGAGGCAGGAGGACAGACTGCCAGGCAGTATAATTTTACAAAATTAGCCCAGCTTGTGTCTCTCTTTGCAGATGGCAATGGTATTTGTAAAGGTGCTAAGAGCTAATGTTCTAGGTGGGGCAGGCTTACTGAATGGAAAAACTAAGCACTGATCAAGAGGAAAGCTTAAACTTGGAAAATTCAGGGAATTTTTTTCAGTGGAATTTATCAGTATGGCAGCACATGTGCATTTAGTAAATTACAGTTTGGGCAAGACACAGAATTAACTGTTAAACACAACTATGTCTAGATAGATAGATAGATAGATAGATAGATAGATAGATAGATAGATAGATAGATAGATAGATAGATAGATAGAGATACTGAATATATATACAGAGAGTAGAGTAATGTGAAAACACATGGGGCAAATCACTTTCTTACACCTGAACTTAAAAACTGTGGGAAATTTGAATATATTCACTTGAACCAAAGACAACCACACAAGATGGATAGAAAAGCTCCCTGAAAGCAAGAACCGCAGGCATGGAACCATTCCAAGTCTGGATTTCCCAACTGTCTTAACCACTCAGTCACCTAGATGAATCTCTTTTTCTTTTCTTTTTTCTGCATTAGAATTTAAAGGCATGAGTATTGAGGATTTGGATGGCTCAGACTCTTATAGTGAAAATTACATGATAAAACCCTTCCAGATAAAGATCAAACTCTTTTTCTTCTCCTCTTTCTGGATCTGATGGGAAAGTGGTGCTCTCCTCACTCTGTATCCAGGGACAGGGAGCTCAGAGAGTGTCCCTGAGTTACAAAGCGAGACGGTGGCAGAGCTGAGCTGTAGGATCTGGGGACCCAGTGATGGTCAGTCAGCTCCCTGCCTCAGATGCCATAGTAGCAGAAGTGTTCGGGGAACTGTCCCCAGTGAAAACATAACACACCCAGGGAAAATGCCACACTCTCCTGTGCCACTAAGAGCAACTCAGTGTAAAAATGCTTTACCCAGCAGGAGACAGTCAGAGTGGCTCCAAACCAACTCAGAGCCCCAAATATTTGAAAACTTTATGTGGAAGCCAGCTATAATGAGTTTGTTTTCAAGCAATGCTTCCAGAAATTTTTAGTGGTTGGTACTTGCTGTGGATTTTGAAGTTGGAGAACATCATAGCAGAGCAGAATTGTTTGGAACAGGAGGGTATGATTAGGATTAATGAGATGAAAGAAAATTCTGGCTAGAGGGCTAGAAAAGTCCTGAGAGAAAAGATACACCAAACCCCTGGAGTGTTGCTTCTAGAGAGGGGTTGCAGCATTTATCCCAGTCCAAGAAGCAAAGAGCAAACAAGCAAAATCCCATACACAATCAACCTTTTCACATTTAGAAGTTTCCACAATTATTCCAATGTCTTTGGCTTCTTGGCCAATTACCAGCAGGTCCTAAATGCGAAGTGGAGCAGTCCTCTCCTTCCAGAGCCAAGTCACTTGCCACCACCCCACCGCACACACACCCACGCCCACTCACTGTTTTTGTAAAGGAGTTTGGTGCTGTGTGAATTACGGAAACAAGCTGGTCTTTGGCTCAGGAACCATTTTGAGAGTCAAGCCTTGTGAGTATAAAACACATTCTGGCCCACCCCAATCCCAACCTAAGTTTTATTACATATTGAAGAGACCCTTTCTGGTTTAGAAGTATTTGACTCTAAACAAAGAAGAAGTGCAATTTCAGGTGCAACACAAGCACTTTATTAGTGTGACTCACTTAAGAATTTCCATGTGTTGCCTTTGAGAGAGTAAATCACACCAATTAACTGGTGTGATCCATTGCTTTAAAATAGAATTTAAATTTTTTAAAAAATGTCAGCGTCTCCGTGAACCACACTGCTTGCTATTTGGGTGTCTAGACTCGCAAAATGGAAACCTTAGTCTGTAGTTTGGAGCTTAGAGATTTATCTTGAGCCTGTGACTGAGAGAGGCGTGAGAAAAGATGCACACTGCTTGGCTTGTAGGGCATTTCTGGATGAGTGTCAGGAGAAAGCTGGGACAGACAGGTTGGTGAGATGACACTGGTGACAGGTGTCTGCCCTGTTTCTGTAAAGCTTCTGACAACAGTGAGAAGAGTGGCACCGGAGACAAGCTGACTTTTGGGACCGGGACTCGTTTAGCAATTAGGCCCAGTAAGTATGAAAGGAAAGCAAGATTTTTTTTTTTAATTGAAGTATAATTGCATCATAGCATTATATTAGTTTCAGGTGCACAACATAATGATTTGGTATTTGTATATATTGCGAAATGATCACCACAATGTCTAGTTAACATCCGTCACATACACAGTTACAAAAATTTTTTCCTGTGTTGAGAACTGATTTTTACTCTCTTAAAAGCTTTTAAATATGCAACAGTATTATTAACTATAGTTGCCATGCTGTACATTACATCCCATGACTTATTTATTTCATAACTAGAAGTATGGGAAGTGATATCTTTATGTCTTTTCCTATTTTTTGTTCTACCTGATGTTTGACTTGTCCTGCTTTAGGTTCCAGATAGACAAACCATAGCATCTTTTCATACTCCTTTAAATATTTGTGACTAAGGGCCTCCGCCCTATCCATCCTCTCCTACATGACAGGGGAGACTTTTGTGGCCATGTCTACTCTCACGAAAAAGTTGACAGTGATGTAGTTGGTAGCTGTGTGATGGCATCCCCAGTCCTCATCTCCAGGCCCCTTACCTTGGTTATGTGTGTTCTGAGCTTTTACAACAGCAACAAAGGAGGGGAAGAAGTGACCAGCAGCACCAGCCAGGGCTATGAGTTCTCCCTAGTGTTTGTGGGCTTCAAAGTAGCTGGAGAGGTTCTCAGAGGTTCAGGGCATGGGTCTCTAGCAGAGAGATTTATGTAAAGGGTTGGCCCAGGGTGTGAATACAGGAGGAAGTGCTACCAGACTCACCTTTGGGAAAGGCACCCAGCTCACCATCCAGCCCTGTAAGTGCTTCTACCTGGGAGATGGGAATCTAAATGCAGTTGCCATGGGGACATTTCCAACCCCTGCTAATGAGCCTCTGGTGCCACTGCCATCATTGGCACCATCCTAAGCACATAGGAAGTTTTGAGCTGTGTAGATGAAGGAGGTAATACAGTTTGTGCTTTGGAGGACTCCTGATTGCCTTTGTAACTGTATTTGGCTAGAGGCCATTATTGTGAATTCTGGGCTCCAGCAAACAAAGGATACCACTGAGGCATGAACATATGTGGCTGCTTTGTTAGTAGCACCTTTGCAATGAAAATGACTGTCATAGAAATGGTGGAAAGAGCTGTGTAGATAGAAGTTTGGTTGTTTCTCCTTTTCTGTCTTCATGTCCTGTTCTCTGCCTGACCCTAAATTAGAACAGGTATTAATCATTTGATTTATGAGCCCCATCACTCATCAAGTCTGACAAGAAAGATCCATTAACATAAAACCCAGAAAGGGAAAGGACAAAGAGCTCAATTCCCAATGTCTGCAGAGTTGAACTTCAATATTCCTCGGCCTCAGTCAACTAGCCAGCACCCCAAGATCAGTTGAGGCCAAAGAGGGCCACGGGCAGGTAGTGTTAGCCAAGCAAGTATCTGGCCAGAGCCCTGCTGCCCTCATAGGGGTTAATACTGCAGAGTTTAGAAGTGGAAATGGATCCCTGAGGGCTCACTCAGGCTGCCCATCTGGGAAGAGGTCATGGGAAGAACTCTGAGTAAGGACTGGAGGGTGGAGACCAGACGGAAACTCAAGCAGTAGGTTTCTGTTATGGAGCATCTCACAGTGTAACCACTGGCAGTGCCAGGAAACTCATCTTTGGGACAGGAACGAGACTTCAGGTCACCCTTGGTAGGTAATTGGAGCCATGGAGTAACTTAACTGTGAGTTCTTTTAAAATAGGGGGTACTACTGAAGGGATATCCTGGCTGGATGTAGTCCTTCCTTCCTTCAGTGGAGGTGATCTCACTGAGGATACCTGCATTCAATCAGAATTCATGTTATTTTTATTTCTATTACTGAAGCTTTCCTTTCCACCCACGAAAACAGAATTCTCCCTGCTTCAGGCTTTCTCAATCTACACCACTCTATGTGTTTCCTTTGGAACAGTGGGTTTGGGAATTAATGTTTCATCAGGGCTTTGTCACTCTGGGCAACAGAATGAAAAGGGCTCTCAAATAGAAAATAGAAAAAAATTTATTCTGATAACTTTTCAGGGGTGATATGTGTAAATGGGAGGAAGTGGCTAGCATGACCTTCTAAGGACTGTCTGAGAGCAACTCCATGGAAATTTGCTTAACATCCTGCACAATCAGCTTCTGAGAGGAAGCCTTGCGTTAGACCCTTGGTGGTATGAAAGGAAAACCCTTGACCCTCCAAAAACACAATCAAATACCAATCCTCCCCCCTGAAGCACCGCCATGTTTCATTATTTACCAGTTACCAAATGACTACATGATAATTGACATGAAATTATATAGATGAGTAGTTTGAGTACTCTGAACCCATAATTAAGATGCAAATTATAGACGTTCTGGAGCATGTCACCAGGCAGTACCACATACACAGTGGTCCCTGAAGACAAACAGCGTGTTTGGGCATGATTTGTTTGTGACATGGGTTTATACACTGTTCAGGAACCTGCTTGAAAGCTGATTAGATGTCTCAGAGTGCCAATTTGGGGTCTTGATTAGCTGTGCTCAGTGCACTGAGAAGTGCCCACTTTTAGAGCCTGGAAGCATGACAAAATGGCCCCATTCCTGTAGGAAAAAGAGAATGGGATTGTTGTGTTGTGTGGCATTAGTCAGTGTCTCTCCACCTTGTCCCTGCCACACAGGGAGCCTGGCTGCAAGGTTTCCCCAGTAGGTTTTTGTTAGAGGGTGTATTGCTGTGGCAATAGAAACAGGGACCTACACTTTGGAGCTGGAACCAGGCTGACTGTAAAACCAAGTAAGTAAAAGCAATGAGTCAGTCTCAAAGCTGACCTGAGTGAGTGGCAGTGCTGTTCTGTATGGGTTAGCAGGATTAAGACACCACAGTTGTCCAGGCACAGCAGGATCAACACACCCAGTTTCTTTGTGCCTAAGCTGGTTGGAAGTCTGTTAGTTGATGAATTCCGACAATTCTAAGAATTAGGTCATGAAGGAGTAGAAATTTTCCCTGGCTTCTTCATTGGCTCTGGATATGTAGAAATGCCAACAATAGTATGCAAAACCCATATTCTGTGATATAAGACAAAATAGAAAGACCTAACAACTCAGAAATCAGGTTTTCCTCAATAAGAACCCCTCCTCTCCAAGAGGAGTGTAATCAGCTCTTTTGTTGTGTTTTTTGTTTTTTGTTGGGTTTTTTTGTTGTTGTTGTTGTTGCTGTAATTCTTTGCAAGAACTATGGATCTGAAAGTGGCATGGTCCCTGGTCTTGAAAATAGTCGCTCTCTGACCCCAATGCGGACCACTTGTGCTAGGTGGCATGTCTCTGCCTGATCTTGTGATTGTCTCATGTGTCTCAGGCATGAGCGGGTCATCAGAAGCCAGTGTTCTGGGAACAAAACTTGTGGTTTAAGATCAAGCTCAGCTCTATCTGCACAGCCGGCTGCTATTTTTAGAGAAATGTCTTAACCCCGCCAAGGAGCTGGGAGCTGAGGCTGCAAGGTGGTGAGACCTCCACTAGAGGGGAAGGTGATCTCACTGGTTCGGTCTCCCCCTCAATCCTTCCCACCAACTAATTATTGTAAGGCCCCATCTGACTGTGTGAGTTATGGAAGCGGCCAAGGAAAGCTCGTCTTTGGAAAAGGCACTAAACTCTCTGTTAAACCAAGTAAGTGCTGGGGGTCTCAAAGGCTAAATCAGCGAGTGCAACTTAAGCACAACCTAGAGTGAATGAGGGGAAATTTACCAACCCCTTTCTCAGTGGTGTCACCCATGAGCCCACAGAATTGCTCCTGGTCCAGGCCCCTGGCTGTCCTAGTTCAGATGGGCACTTCCCTCTGCTGAGCATAAGAAAACTCTGGGCTTCATAACATGTAAGAGAGTCTCCTCCCCAGGATGGCACTTCTCAGGCATGATTGCCCACCTCACTGTGGTAAGTGGGTGACCATCTCAGCAACGGTCTCATGGAAGAGAGCCCTGGATGACCCACAGTCTGTGTGACTACTGTGTTAAATTTAATGTTTTTAGACATTAAATTTAATGATGGATCACATGAGGGGAGAGGCAGAGTGGCTACTGCAAGAGGTTTTTTGTTTAGGGAAAATGCACTGTGGAACTCAAACACCGGGTAAGCACTCACCTTTGGCAAAGGCACCTCGCTGTTGGTCACACCCGGTGAGTTCTTGTGGTTAACTAATTATCCTTTCTGGAAAGAAATCCAAGGGGGCCTGCTGAAACAAAGCTGAATTTAATTGCTTCATTTAGCGTGCAGTTGTTAACTATGTCGGATGTGTGAGTGAGATATGAATACATGTTTCCCTGGAGGCTGGATTTGGTTATCAGGTCTATGAGCAGTTTGATAAATTGTATTAATACCGCAGGCAGTGTTTCTCGAAGGTCCACAAAGCACGTTGAGGCTTTGGGAAAGAGGCAGAGATAAGAGGGAGAAAAGATTTGCAAGAAAGACAGAAACAAACCAATGAAAAGAGAGGCTAGTGTACAGCCAAGGATGCATGTCCTTAACAGATAAGTGATGAGGACCCAGTTGGGTTTATGCTCATGTCACCTGGTAGAACTGAAAAATCCGGCAAATGGACTGAGGACTCGGGTGAGGGGAGGGCAGCAGGAGTTACAAGCTTCTCATGGCTTTCCTCTTCTGGGAGCATAGCAGAACAACAAAACTCTCTGGAGAGAGGACAGCCCTTGATGTGTCACGTCAGTGGACAGCCCTATTCTTCACCCCAGGGACAAAGCAGTTCCCCACACGGGCTTCACCTAGGCTGCCTGAGTTAACACTACGGGAGGAGCAGAGAATCCCAGTGCTTGGAAGGCTCCCCACCTCCACTGGATCATCTGTGATAAAGCAGAATGTTGATCTGAGTTGTGAAGCTGTCAGGGAGAGGGTAACAGAGATGGATTATAAAAACAATATTGAAAATTTACAGGCTGTCTCCATACTTGCAGATTTCAATGCTTTTTGGTTTGGGTTTTGGTTTTATTTCTGTTAGAATTACAGAAACTGGGGTGCTTTCCATGCAGGCACACTGTTTGCAGAAATGCCTGCCATCTCACATTTTAGGAGTATTGTGTCAACATTCTTCTGGGCCTGAGTCAGGTATGGCGATGTAATGGGGCTGATTTGTTAACAAATAGAGTTTAGACATTTAAATGAGTAGTCCGGTCAAACCACTCAGCTTCAAGTGGCACACACTTTAGTTCAGACTGCTGTCCATTGCTCACCTCCTCTTTTGAAACTGCCCTCAAAGGCCACAGCCCATTCTTTTTGTAGCATCCATGATGGCTTTATCTTTTGAAGGTGGATTTCATTTTTGTTAATAATCAAAAGCCATGGAGCTATGACTTATAAATAAAGGAGAGATTCAAACTAGTTACTGGTACTATTTTGGTTCCAAAATGAAGCATGACTATAAAATAATGTCCTTGGTGTGTTTGTGTGGCTCATAAACTGACTCTCATAGAGTGTCCTAAAGGGAATACTTCGAAGAGTTCAACGATCATTTAGATGTTTAAATCCTGATATGTTTGTTAAAACAGCCTCTTTACTTAATAAACACACTTAAGATAAACATAGCATGAGATTCAGGAAGTTTTGCAAACTCAGGCCTGATTGAAGCAGCGAAGACTTTCTGTGTGAACAGAGATGTTATCCCAAGTAAATCCATTTTAGAAAAACATGAAGTCAAGATCGTCCAATGGGAAAAGTGCATATGATATCCTACTATTTGATAGCAAAGCTATTCCAAGAAATGGTAACCTCACGTTGGTTTATGTAGAGCCACCTAACACTGTGACAACCTCAGGAACCTCCAAATACATCTTTGGAGCAGGCACCAGGCTGCAGGTTTTAACAAGTGAGTTTTACAGGCAAGACAGACTTTATTTTAAAAGTTGTTGGTGTTTGAGGGGCAAGGGATGGTAAAATAAGGGAAATACTCGTTATAAACTATGGAAGCAAAAATAACTGCTATCTGAAGCAGCAGTTCTGGGTCCCTGTACTCTGAGTAGGAGGGGTGAGGGAGAGCTCTGAGGCTCACCAGGATGGACTTACCACCAATTTCATGAAAAGTATATTAATCATTAGAAACATATTTATTAGCTAAAGACCAAGAGAGACTCCTCTAAACATGGGAATTCTGTATTCTTTATTCTTTTAAAATTGTATTCTCATCCCACCTTTTTCACTTGCTCTTCTTACCCTCTTTATGCCTCTCTCCCCATCCAACTCAGTGCTTCAGCTGGGCATTCATATCTTGAGAAGCCATCACGTCCACTTCTTAGCCTGTCACTTAAGGATCTCTAAAATCTGGGCCCTTTCTGTTCTCCAAGCTTATTTCCAGCTATTTCCTTTCACAAAGGCTCTGCTCCAAAGAAACTGGACGCCTACCACTCCTGAATGCTGGGACATCCACACCTGTACCTTGCATCCATAAATTGGACACCATGGACTCACCACCAGAAACAGACTTGCATACATGAAACAAAGTGTTTCTTAGCCAGGAGACCCAGCACAGGTTTCACCGGACTTAATTTCATAGGAAGAACTTGAGAAATTATAAAATTAAGGAGGTTTGGGTAAGAGATCCAGCAGGCAAATAGCAAAATAGGAAGAAAGGAGTTGCTTCTGTAACGGGTGTGGGAAGGAGGGATCACTCATGGGAAGATATTCTCTGGAGGAGTAACAACACTGACTAAATCCAAGTAGGAAATTTATGGGCTGCCATATTACCTGCCTGTTTCTTGTTTTCCCTCTTGAGTGGTCCATTTCTAATTGTTGGTTGTTAAGCCCCTGGTCTTCCAGGCGGCCAGAGGTGGGGAAGAGGAAGGAGACCTATCTGTACATTCAGCAGTAGTGCCCATGGAGTTTCCGTCTCAGATTTTCCTTCAAGTTACCTCAACATTAAGAGAGGCTCAAAAGGATCACTTAGACAGGATAGGAGAAGCTACCTTCTATCTGAATGATGTCAGTTTAGTCCTTGAGTTGTGTTATCTCCCAGGAAAGGGGCAGTGAGAATGGAAAAGTCTACACTAGAACAAAGACAGAAAATGGTGAAAGTCCTTTTCCTGGTGACCATCTAAGCAGGGAATGAAAGGGTCTGGAGGCAGAGTCGGAGTGAATTCCAGGGCTGGCCAGTCCTGCAGCCGTCTCTAGTTCGGTGGAATGAGAAAAGATGGAAAACCCCTTAGATGTTCCAGGAGCTGGACCTTGGTCAGATGTGTCTGGCTCCAGCACCCTGAAGGGGTGGACCAACATGTTGAGCCGTCTTGCCAGGTAGGCAGTGGCAGCTGCCCTCCGTCTCTCCCACTGTGGTGACAATATCTCTGCCTGCTTTGGCTTTGGTGCCTGGACATGAACTGTTCCCACTTTGTTCAAACAAGGCATATGATCTTCAGAACCCCTGGAGAATTGTTATCTAAAACACAGAGGATATGCTAGGATTTTGGCAGTGGTATTCTGGGCTTCTGCAGGAAAACTCCTTCTTTAGAATATGTAGAAAGAATATCCTTCATTTACCCAATGTGGAAACAGTCCTGAAATCCAAGCTGGTGCTAGGATTCTGTGCCAGGTTATTACTGTGACAATTACTTAATATTCTCTGTGCTCACGGTATCGCTCCTTCCAGAAGATCTTTAGGGAAAACTTAGTTCGGTTTCTGGGAGGTTTTTGCTGAGCTGAAGATCACTGTGTGAATAATTATGCAGGCAACGCGCTCACATTTGGAAGGGGAACAAGGTTAATGGTCAAACCCCGTGAGTATCTCTGCTGAATACATAACGAATGCTCCAATTTCTAAAGGAAGCCATAGCAGTGAACTTCATTTGGGGGCTGTTTTCTTCATCCAATTTTATTTTTTATGTTAATTCTAAACATCAATCCTGGTGATTATACAGTATATATATGCCATATGTACAAGTGAAAATGGGCACATATGTAATCATCTGGCATGGGAACAAATGAACTGGAGAATAACAGATTCCTTGTCCTTTTGTCTTATCCATTTGGGTCAGAAAGTCTGATTGTGTTGAACGCAGGGATGGGTGAGCATTGGAGGGGGAGAATCCTTCTCCAACGGCTTGGTCAGGATTGCTCCACTCCTTGCTGGCCTGGCCAGGGGGCAGCTGGGTCTGGAGGTGGAGAGATGAACTGATTAACCTCAGAAGAGCCTTTCCATCCAGACCATGCTGTGAATTGACCACGACAATAAACAGTCTTCCCCGCTGCCTCTTTTGCCAGGGTCCCAGCTTGGGGAGCATGCCGGCCGGCTTTGGGGATTAAAAGGGATTTCCTAGTACATATTAGCCTGGTCGGTTTCTGTAAAGCTTTCTATGACTGTGTAATATTGGCAACAACCGTAAACTGATTTGGGGACTGGGAACAAGCCTGGCAGTAAATCCAAGTGAGTCTTCAAATTAACTCTCTCAATCCTGTCTATGCAGTTTGAAATATCTCAGAAACTGTCTCCTTTTTCAGTTTCTTAATGTTTAAAATGTGCAGTTATGGCTAGTGTTTTTCTCCTGTCTACCCAAGCTGAGCCTTTGCCTACCCTTCAGTCAAAATAACTAGATAGAGGTGTCCAGAAGTGCATGGTAGCAAGGCAGTTGAAATTTTAGACTGCTTTCTTACAGAAACGGCCATCAAGGAGCATTGAAAGTTAGAGAAGGTGAGACTATGTATCCCACATCATGGCATCTTTAGCCCATACTGTGCCAGCCTCACCCTGGGCCACTGATAAATACTGTTTCCCCTCAGCCAAAGATAAGTGCTGCTGGGAACTCCCGGGACTTAGGACCATCCCAGTGACCTCCCCGGAAAACATCTCCACCCACCATGGATTATCCAGAATGACTCAAACTTGGCATATAATTCCTGCATCTCTCAGTCCTCATTAGTTTACAGATTTATGGTGGATTTGCTAGAAGTAACAGGAAAGGAGTTGGTTTCATCCTAATTCTGGCCTCCCCTAAGAAATTTATCTCTCCAAGAATCTTCAGGAGCATCCTAGAGACCACCTACCCTGTTCAGAATTGTGCTTTGTACAACCACGCTGTGTTCCCAGCAGTGTTTGCTGTGGCTTTGGCTTGGTCCAGCTCCCCAGGCAGTTGCGGAGCTCCAGGCTTGGCAAAGCTCAGGGGGAGAAAGAGGAGTTGTGCGGCGGAGCCAAGAGGCTTTGGGAAAGACATCTTTGATATAGGCGTTAATGAATTTCTAAATGAGCTGCTGTGTGTTAACCTGATAAGACTCTCCAGGGAGAAGGTCACCCTTACCTTTGCAGCTCTAAATGTAAGACACGTGTTGCAAGAAAAAAATGAGAATTGTCAATTGCAGTGTGAAAATGAAGAGACTGGGTATAAATATTGAACCAGTTTTAATGTTAAGTTTATGAAATATAAGCCTTTCAGGAGAACTGGCTCAGGGTACATTTGTTGGAGTCAATGACCTACTTTGTTTATGTTACTGGTATATACACTTTAAAGGGAAACCCAAAATAGCAAAAAAAAAAGGCTAATGAAAGGTAAAGCATAGTGATTAAGAACGTGAATTTTGGAATCAAACTGCCTGGGCAAACCATAACTCTGCTGTTCCCTGGATGTGTGACCTCGGGCAGGTTACCTGATCTCTTTATGCCACATTTTTCTCATCTGTAAAATGCGGTAATAAGTGTACCTGCCTCACTGAATTGTTATGAGATTAAGAGTTAATACCTATAAAGGGCTTTCCATTGTGGCTGGCACATAGTTAGTCTTCAGTAAATACTAGTTATTTTCACTAGGTCGGGTTGCTGGAGAGAAGGAAGAGGGAAAAAATGATCTCCTGTTAGAGTTTTTGTAAAGTGCAGCATTAGAGTGTCACTCTGGCAGCACAGGAAAACTCATCTTTGGGCAGGGGACAACTTTACAAGTAAAACCAGGTAGGTCTGAGTGTCCCCGAGCAAGCCCTAGCTGCCCACTGTCTTCATTTTTTGGTTCATTCTCTGCTTTTTCCACTTCTAACCAAAGACACTTATATTTAGGTTTTATTTTCCTTTATAAGAGTTAGTAGAATGTGTGTAAAGCCCGGCTAATAGAGTCTTTTCTAACCCATTTAGTTTCAGCTAGAGGCAAAAGCTGGGGCAAGACTTGGGGTGATTTGGGTCTGGAATTTCTAGGCTAAGGTGGAGAGAATATAAGTTTGGCTGACATTGGAGAAATAAAAACATTAAATGTGAGAGGGTCACAAAAAAGTAAATATGACTTTACATAATAGTATACCAGAGTAGAAAACCACTAGAATTCTCTAAGAACTGTCTTTCAGGGAGAGGACTGTCTTTCAAGCATAGAAACAACAAGCTTTTGTTAAAAAAAAAAAATGAGGAGGAGAGAAGTGAGATTGTTGGTGATTTGGATTTTTTTGTTAAGAAACATGGAAGATAACATCTTCCACAGGGTGGTTTTTAAAAGGCTATCACCAAGCAGGAGTCAAAATGCATATAGCATACCCCTGGTGAGCTTTAGAGAGGAAGAAGAGGAAGAAATTTAGCAAGGTGTTTTTGTACTGGGCAGAAACACTGTGCCAATTCTGCGGCAAGCAAGCTTGTCTTTGGAACTGGAACAAGACTCACCATTATTCCCCGTAAGTCCTTGACCACTTGAGAAAAAGCCCTTAATCTATAATGACTGGCTCTCACATCCCAGACATCTAATGAATTTCCAAATGAGCTTCCGTGTGTTAACCCGATAAGATTCTCCAGGGAGAAGGTCACCCTTACTTTCATGGCTCTAAATGTAAGATGTGTTATAAGAAAAAAAATGGGAAATGTCAATTGCAGTGCCAAAATACAGAGAGTGGGTATAAATATTGGACCAGTTTTAATATTAAGTTTATAAAATGTAACCCTTTCAGAAGAACCATTTCGAGGCACATTTATTAGTTTGTTTCTACACAGCACAGCTGTCCAGTTAATCTGATTAATGTCAGTAGCTGATCTAGATGTTTAGGCACTTCTTTGAGAAAGCTTCTTTGTGCTCAAAATTACCTGAATTGACTGTCACATTACCTGAGTAATTGCCAGATCTGTTTTACTTTGTGCTGTATAGACTCAGCCTAATAAAAACAAATGCTGTTGTGTTTTTTCCCCAGTCTGTCTCCTCTCCACACAGAAAGTTTTCCTCCTATTCAACAGCATCTCTTCACACAAAGAAAAGATACCCAGCAAGTCATTTGACTTATTGTTGCTACTATTTTGCATTTATATGACTCCTTTCCTTGGAAGAGATTAAGACACTTCATACGACTTATTAGTTTAACAGATTGACAGCCTAATTAGAAAGAGAGAAACAGATTCTGAGTATCTTTTTGTGGCTGCTGCTTCTGCCTCCTCCTGTAAAACATTTGGTCAGATTGCTCTGTGAGACAGAAAGAAAGAAGGGAGATGCTCTTCGTTTGTAGTGTGAGTCTTCTCGGCTGCATGTGAGAGGTTGTTACAGGAGGCAAAACAGTACTAAATAGGTCAGGGCAACTGACAGAGCCAGGAACAGTTCTTTTCCCTAGAACTCAGGGTTCTCATAAAGCAGAGTATTACAAATTTTGAAGTCAGCCATTGGTATGTGCGTGTCTACTCTTCTGACTTTTGTTTCCAGACCCTTCCACTCCAGGTCTGTTCCTTCCATCTCTAACTTCTCTGTCTTAACTTCCTTCTCTCTCCTTTGATTCCTGACAACCATGCCCACCCCAGCACCAACCCCACCACGTACTGCCACTTGCCTCTTCAGCCTGTCGGTTGTATTTCTGAGGAGTTTCTTAGCTCCTTGAGTGATCCTCAGGTGCTTAAGCACCTGAGGAAAACTTCCCTGAGGGTGGGCCCCAACAGAGACCCCACGGAGGTGGAGGTGGCTACCATGGACCACTGAACGCCTTCATGCAGGCTGGAGCTGGGGCCAGGATGAGGAAAAGCCTGTAGAGGAATGTCTACCATGGAATAAGGAATACTATGGCTTTCATGATACATGTGTCTGAATCCTCTCCTACCTGGGAAACTGTAGCTTCCACCTTGGGACTCGAGACGTGAGGCCACGAAGAGGTGGCAGGGTTTTTGTAATAGAGTCAGTCATTGTGGACAGACAGGCTCTGGGGGTACGCTGCATTTCGGGTCCGGCACTAAAGTGATTGTTACACCACGTAAGTGTGTCTTTTCTCAGTTCTGTGGGCTAGTATGTCTGTAAATCATATAGAGGAGTTCTTTTTTTCCCCCATTTCTCAGCTAGTCACTGATACGATGCAATTTCTGGATCTAGCTACACTGCCAGTTTGACCATTAGGATGGTCAAATTTATTTCTAAAAATAACTTTGACTGGTTTCATTAATGATGCCAAGAGCAAAAGGAAATTAATATGTGATGGGGACCTAATCTATGCTCATTCACTGCTGTGGGAGGACGGTCATTTCTTCCTATCCCCTGGCAATTAGACTTCAGAATTCAGCTGACCTTTTCCGGGACTGTCTCTTCTGGCAGATTAAGTGGTTGGGTCCACTTTCTTGTGGAAAAACACACGAGATAGATATATTCTCCTTCAGTTTTTACTAAGAAAGCTTTCTGTTAGTTATTTTGACAATACACTGCAGCTAACATATTCCCTCCTATTCATGTTACTAAGATCTTGGCTTGAACCAGCACATTTTCCCCACATTATTCACAATGCATTTCTATGTTGTAACCCACAGTACCACCACCAGCCCTTTATCTTCACCACATTCTCTAGTAAAGTAAACAGGGTCACACATCACCAAACATATTTCACAGACAGAAAAGCCGAAGCACAGACAAGTTAAACAATTTAAGTCAAGCCAAAAAAAATCAGAACTGGGATTAGAGCTTGAGATTCTCCGTTTTCATAGGATGAATGATCTTCAGCTGTCACCTTTGTGAATTGAAAACATAATAAGCACAGGCCATAGAGATTTGTAGGGGTTGAAACATAACCAAAACAAAAACTGACTGTTTCATTGCATTGGTGTTTTAAAGGTATCCCCAGATCTTCTTTACTGTTGGTAGTTATTTGGTGCCAGGGACAGGAAAGGGCAGAGGCCCCAGATGTAAAGGCAGAGGGCCCTGCTGGGCTTAGGGGGTTTTTGTAGGCCTCAGTATCACTGTGTTCCCCAATACTGACAAACTCATCTTTGGGGCTGGAACCAGATTACAAGTCTTTCCAAGTAAGTACTAGAAACCAAGGAGCGATTTTGAAAAGGTGTTTTCTATAAACAGGCCACCCATGCCAACACTTCACTCTGTGGGGGCGTCCACGCCTCTATCTGCCTGGGTCCATGTTCCCTCAGGACGCCATTTCTCACAGACAGAGCTCTCTGTAAACCAAATCAGTTTAATCTGGATGTGAATACCATGGTTCTGACTAGAATTTTATCAGCAGTGAAGATGACACTAGAGATTCATATGCATTATGACTCCAAACAAATGATGTGTTTCTCTCTTTTGCATTTTTATGTAAGATATCAGGGAAGGTGAAGCAAGTTCAACTTCTCCAATTTGAAAACTGTTTCTGAGTTATGCTTCCCTTATGTGCAGAGAGACCTAGATTGACTTTGGATGTTTAGTCATTCAATCTCATCCTCTGTGTCTGGAATCTATAATGGGCGAGGGAATCAAATGTAATTAAATGAGCAAATAATCTTCAATAGTCAATATTCCTACATTGTTTTATGTGCTTTGCTCTGGACTTTTTATCTGGGCTTTATCTCTAATAGGCTCCCCAGAAGGACAGTGAAGGTTTTTGTTAAGGTCTTTATGTCTGTGTGGATAGCAGCTATCAGTTGATCTGGGGCTCTGGGACCAAGCTAATCATAAAGCCAGGTAAGTCTCAGAGACGTGACTGTGAGGGAGAGGAGACATGGGTTGAATAATATATGAAGCATCGCATGCAAATTATATTTTTAAGAACAATCCAGACTGCTGGAGACAATGCAGTTGACCCAAATGGGGTTTTCACTCCCTGTGAGAGGCAATGTCAGCCACCAACTCTCTTGTTTGGTCTAGTGGCTTCCAAAATGAATAATGTTTAACTAGCCCTTTAAGAGAGCAGAGCTGGGTTGTTAAGGAGTGTCTAATTCCCTCTAATATGGTGGGAATTCTTTCCCAAAGATAGAACCAGCCTCATTGCATTGGAAGAGCAAATTCAGAGAAAAGGGAAATGGCCACAGTCAAAGACCAGGGGGTGAAAATTAGTGTGTCTGCAGCTCTCCCACATCCTCGCCCCTGGCTGCTATCCCGCTTGGGGAGCAGATGCCTGCAAAGCTCCCAGTCACTCGCTGGTGACCCACCCAGGGTTCTGGGCCTTAGCGCAAGCCCCACAAGGACATAGCTTAAAAGGCGGTGTCAAGGCATGTCAGGGGAATATGGGGCTGTCGGGATACCTGGCAAGTCGGAATTTGCAGTGGCGGGACCGAGGGGTTCTTAGCCTGGAAAGACTAAGACCGTCCTCACCCATCCCACCATGCCCCTTCCTGAGGTTATTGTAAGGCTCTGAAGGACTGTGTGAATTATGGGGGTGCTACAAACAAGCTCGTCTTTGGAACCGGCACTCTGCTGTCTGTCAAGCCAAGTACGTGAGTAGTGGGATTGTGTGTCTGGGGCAAGTGGGAAGTAACAGCCACTCTGGTGAAAAGGAGTGCTGAAGGTAAACTTAGTACCCTATGGTCATCCCTTATCTACCATAACACGGCAGGCTTTCAAAATTCCCCATTCTTCTGGATGGCACCCCACAGTCAGAGAAGGGGAAATGGGCTAATGTTAAGATAAATCCCAGGAATAAAAACTGTGCCAAAATTGTCCCCATCTCAATGCTCTAGGCGTTCTTCTCTGTGACAGTATTTCCAGGCCATTTACCATCTCTGGTCCTACCTTTACCTGTGTAGATACAGCCTCTGCTGACGTGTTCACACAATTGTGAATCGGCTGGTCCAAGCACCTTCTTCTACAGGCCATTATCTTCTTTTTCTACAAAAGAGACTCCAGAGCTGTACTTGGAGAGATTGCTGAGAATGCAGGCAAAACTGACCCAGGGCTGGAGGAGGGCAGGGAAGGGGCTGAGGGTAGGTTACCTCAGTATTAAAACTGTGACTCAGGTAACACCTTCCCTATTTTTCCTACATTTGCTTCCCCTTTCATTTTCCCTAGAACATGTCCTTTTGTTTTGTTCTGGACACCTACTGCTCCCGGGCTGGGAGTTCCATACATCGGTTTTGAACTCTTTCTCTTCAAATATGAAGAATCAAAAAGTCACAGTCATGTTGGGGATGAGATCAAGTCTCCTTCTCTCTCCCAGCTCAAAATTCTATCACTCAAGCTCTGCTTTTAACCAAGACTTAGTATCACACTATCTTGGATGCTCACTTCTCTCTCTGTTCTTCGATACTTAGTGTATATGAAAACCCAGCCCATGCTCAGCTTTGTGATAAAGGAGCTCTTGTGTGCTCTTATCCTGGCCTCTAGCATACAACCATTTTTATAACAGAAAACATTATCTACTTTCATTTATTTCAGGACTGGACTTTTTTAAAGTATAGGAGATGGTGTGTCCTAACTCCCCACCCTTGTCTGTCTGAGTCCATGATATGAGTCCATATGAGTCCATGATGGAACTTCTTTGGGAAAAGATAAGACTGTTTGCCTTTTGTTACTCTTCCCTGGTGAAATGTCTTCTTGGGTATTACATAGACACCAGTACTCAGTGAGAAAGCTTTGAAATAACTTGACCAGTTAGTAGGGGAGAGGACCGTGGAGTTTGTGTGGAGTCTGAATGTGAGTTCAGGTGGCTCTGCAGCTGGAAAACATCCCTGTGGATACAGGAATGCATCATCCCTTCAGACCTGTGTGTCTGAGGCTGAGCTCACACATATGAGAGCAAGTGTCATTACTTATTTGATTCAGCTTTAGCAGATTTAAGCCTAGAAATGCAAAAGGGTCCTAAGAGCTCGTAAGTTTTGTGTTTTTAAATAAAAATGGTTTGCTTTATTTAGAAGAACCAATTTTTTTTCCTATCATAAAAGGCCAATTTCCAGAGACATAGAAAAAAAAATCAGCAGAGTCCAATTGCCCCTCACCACCGAGCCATGTGTTTGGTGAGGTTTTACCAGGGGTTTCAGTAAAGGCAGGAAATGCTGTGGGAATAGCAATGCCAGATTCGTCTTTGGAACTGGAACCCAGCTGACGGTAAAGCCCAGTAAGTGGCCATGTTTTATTTATATTTGACCAAACAAATAAATCCTGTGAAGTTAGTGGAGATTTAATTTAATATGTAGACAAATGTACTTTTTGAAAAATGACTTTTACAAATGCATAAAGCATTCATGATTGTTGAGAATAGAGCAATAATGATAAATAGATGCAAAATGAGACCATCCCAAATTGCCTTTAATATAGTAGCTCAGCTCTCTTTCCATCAAGAGATATTGGGGCCATGAGTTATTTACAGCCACAGTTTCTCTTAAATGATGTTCTGCAATGATTTGTGTGTTTACTATGATTTTGCCCACAGAACTTGTCTTCTGTTCTATTAAAAATGAGAATCTATCTCATTTTAAATGCTACTAATATGTATAAGGCACCTTCTTTGTCTCTTCTGCCTGAATATGTATTTAAAAAATCAAATAGGAAACCCAAGCATTGTCCCATTTTGACAAACGTTCACATCTAGTCCCTTACATGTCAAATTTCACTAAAACACAGCTTTACTATTCAAATGCAATCGGGGAAAAAAGCAATTCAGAGACGAATTGACGATCCCAGATGGCTTTATAAATACCTGAAAGGAAAGTCAGAGTGAAATAAAATGGCAGGCACGATGACAAGATTTTTGTTTAATGATCAATTTCTCCATGGGGAGTAAATACTTTTTAAATATACTGATTGGGAAGGAGGGAAATAAGGAATTCAGGAGCCTGGCATTCCTGGGGGTGCCCCTGGGGTATCAATTCCTCCACAGTGACATTTTGGGCACCAGAGGACCCATCAAAATGTCAGTCAAAATAGTAATGTCAAGAGGCAGGTGTTGTCAGGTTGACTGACTGAGTCATTAAACAGTACAACAAAATGTCCATGAGACATAGTCCATGAGACTATGGAATGACCAACCCAACAAGCTTTAAAATAGTAGCCTAATTTTGAATGGTTTAGCTGCGGGAAATGCCCAAAGACAAGGAAACAAGCTGGATTACTCCCTAAATTTGCTTTAGATCTAGTAAACATGACCAATCCATGTTAATTGTTTTCAATGACTGTGACAAAGAGCATTTTTGGGGTCAGGTAGAGAATGAAGAGGAGACAGTGGGGCTTGGTTCTTTATGATTCAAGCAAAGACCTGGGCTGGTGGTAATGGCATCAGGTTTCTATCGCTTGGTGGTGAGAAACCATATCCATGGACTATGAAAGGAGAACGTTTCCTGAAAGTCTGGGATCCCTCTGGACCAAAATTAATGATCCCACTGCTCCCAGCGAGGGCAGGGCTATAACGGGTGCAGCAAACATGTGCTTAGCCTAAGGTGAGGTATCTTCGGAGTCTGGTGATATGACTCCTCTAGAACAGAGCTGAGGGTGAGGTGAGGGCTCTGTAATGCTGTTCTATCTTGGGTGGAAATTCAGATGTGTGTCTGACATGGCCCGTCCCTGCCCTCATCTTTCTTTGGGCTCTGAAGAGTGGATTTCTAGCTCAGTGGCTGTCTGCCCAGCCATTTTTTGCCTGTAGTAAGAGAATTATGTTTGATATCACAAAGGAGTTTGTTGAATTGCTGCTTTTATAACTCACTCTCAGAGTCAAATGAGGTCATCCAATTTCCTCTCTGCGTATTTGCAATAAGCAGCATAAAATTCAAGCAAAACAACTAGAAGACACAGAAAAAGATGGCTGAAGAGATAATGGGGCCTGTTTATTATAATAAAGGAGACAGTGTAAGAATCTCTTTAGTCCCGTGAAGGTGAAATATCCATCAGGGGATGTGTAGCTTTCCTGAAAAGAGTCACTAGGAGTTTTTGTTGTGGCCCCAGTCATGGTGTGAACAAAGTTCTGACAAAATAGTCTTTGGAAAAGGGACTCAACTTCATGTTCTCCCCAGTAAGTGCTTTCATGTGATTTTCTGATATTGACTCCCATTGAATTGAAAGTGGTTTTTGTGTTGGGTGGGGAAAGTTTCCTAGGCTCTCAGACCTGTGGGTAGCCTCTAGGTCCTGGACCCTTCCACTCTCAGACAGGCCCAGCCCTTGGGCCTTCAGCAGCTCAGGCAAATACCAAATTCTCTCCCCTTTAGAGCTTGGAAAGTTGCTGCCAGTGTTCTGCTGCTTAAATGTCAATTATCTTTTTCATTGTTTATATATCATGAAGAGTAAAAATTCATGAAACTTTGTCCAGAGTCCATCTTCAAGTCTTCCCCAGACATGTCCCTGGTGGACTTTGGACACATTGTTAAACTGGGTATGATTTCTGGCTCCAACCAGATTGGTTTTGGAAATGACCCCAGCCTACCTATGACCTCTCTCCTTCTAGCCGTGATAATAGACCTATTTTTCTCTGTTTGGCCTCTGCTAAGACTCCTGGCTCTGATACCCACGCCTTCTCTTTTCCCTTGTTCCAGGGATGGGAGAGAGAGAACTTTTTTAAGAGCTACTTTAATGCCAGAGACAACAAAGGTGGCATGTCAGCCAAGAGCAACATCTTGTGTTGAGCCTTCTCATTCTGTGCCATTTTCCAAATCCTTTTCTTTATTTAGGAAAAGTAACCCCTCCTTTTTATTTCTAGCACAGATAAGAGTTCACTATGAGGTCACAGACAGGAGTTTCCTTTGGAATATTTTTCACAGGCTAACAATAAGCTGGAAGTTTGCAGGTGGTTCAGAAATGCATTCTTGTGCCACATCTCCATGTATGGAAGTTCTTATTGGCAGAGCAGAAGGTCAAAGCCAGAGGCATCTTAATTATACCACAATCCGTAGAGGATCAGGGAGAAGGAGGCAAAGACGTGTTAAGGGAAAAAGAAAACTATGATTAAGTGGAGAGATTTCTGGGTGATTCTACCAGGGATAAAGATTAACATGAGGAAACATCCAGAAAAATACTGGAACCAGGCATTCAGTTTTTGTTATGGAGGCAATCACTGTGGGAATTCAGGAAACAGGCAACTTGTCTTTGGAAAGGGCACAAGACTCTCTGTGATTGCAAGTAAGTGTCCCTGGCCATCCCTAGTTTTGATCAGCAATGACTCTTCCCTTAAATGATTTTTCAGTGTACCTTGGAATGCTTGTGCTGCCAAGAATGTTCTGTTAGGAGCTGGGAAGTTAGTGCTGAGCAGGAATATGAGCAGGTTACTCTGGCATAATTGAAAAGCCAACCAGACAATCATGAGAAAGCACATGTACCTCACCCTGGCCCAGAGCCTCCAGCTTGCTCTGACCACACATCCTGACCCAGTTCCCTCCCCAGATCCCAGGAGACCAAAACCCTAGGACAAAGGACCTGAGACTCTTTAGCCTGGGGGAGCACAGGAAGGCTTATCTGAGATCTAAGAACCATTTTTAAATACATTGTGGGTTTCTCTCTAATGTTATTATTTTTAATTTGTCTTAGTAATACATAAAAATTTCTCGTTATAAAAACAATTCAAATTACAGATGAAGCCAAGATTCACCTTGACTCCCCTCCTTCAATATTAGTTTCCTCCCCAAAGGTGACCACTGGGACTGGTTAGGCGTGTTGTGATGAGTTTCTATTTGGAGTACGTTGGCATGAACTCTCCTGTCTTCAAGGAAGGATGCTCCAGACATAAACAACTCAGACTGCAGTTTGCAGGATTTCAATTAGATATAAGAACAGTTGCTTGAATGCAAGGGCTGTTGGCAAAGGAAAGCCACCTTCCCAGGAGCTCTTAAAGATTAGATAGGTCTTTGGTCAGAGAACACCTTGGCTGAAGACAGGAGGACAGACTAGATGACCTCTGAAGTCCAGCCAGGTCTCTGTAGGACTCCAGCTGGTCCACCCATGGCAAGCCTCTGTAACAGCCCTTCTTGTTTGCCTGTCGTCTAGTTATTGTTACAATCTGAGCTTTTATCAGCACTGCTCCTGTACTGAGGGGTTTGATTTTCTCAGCATCTGCAGGGTTTTTGCAAAGAAAGGAAACTCTGTGCATACTCTGGGGTTGGGAGTTACCAACTCACTTTCGGGAAGGGCACCAAGCTCTTGGTCATACCAAGTAAGTTCTTTCTGGCTAATTATTCTTCCCAAGAAGCCCTTCTTCCATCATGCAGAAGCTGTCAAAACAGGTGGTGTTTTCTTTGCTTGGTTTGTGTTGGGTGGTTCATGATACCAGTTGAAAACAAGGTTATTAATGCACATACTCCCTGGGGCATTGTACTTGGCTTTTCATATCCATGTAGTCTCTCCCTGAGAAAATATGTGAACCACCACAAGGAGGAAGTTCCAGGGAAAGTAGAGGGGGAAAAGGGCAGGAATTGGATGAAAATAGACAAAGGGCCTGCAGGAATAACAAACAGGACGGGATCCCAGGAGACCGAGCAGTAGCCACTTTGAGTGAATTTCCCAGGAGGTGTTCCTGCCAAGGCCTATTCTTTCAAGGAAAAATCCTGCAAATAGAATTGGGCAGGGAAGTTGCTAGTTATTGGTATTCATCCCACATTCTAACCTAATTACAAGGAGATTGTTTTGGCCATGGGCAGTCATTTCAGGTTTTGTTTGTCTGCTTGCCTCCTCCACCTCCACCTGTCTTCCTAGAGGCCCCAGTCAAGGTTATTGCAATAGCGCTGAACACTGTGTAACACCAACACTGGCAAACTAACCTTTGGGGATGGGACCACGCTCACTGTCAAGCCAAGTAAGTTGTGTTCTTCTTTGGCTGGGGCTTTAGGGGCAATCAATCAAATCATTAGTTTGAAAAATACTTTAATCCTGTGCATCTGCTTGGGCTCTTTATTAATGTTCTTTCCCCAGGCCAAAGAGAATTCGTTCCCTTCTCTGCTTTAAAATGAGATGTGCATGCGCATACACATATGCTCTTGCTCTAGCTCATGGTGAGGGGCTCTCAGGAGCATATACAACATTTTCAAAGAAGTAGAGATATAAATAATAATTGAGCCAATGAGAATGTCAGGAAGGACCTCCAGTGGGGACACAGTGTGTCCTGCCCCACCCCCACTAGGCTTCCCTGCACACTCCCTGGCCATATGGGATATGTTTTGGCTCTATATGATAGTCTAGGGCAGGAAATTCCTCAGCTCCTCTCTGTAATCAATTCCAAAATTGAGCAACCCTTGCTGCCAAAAAGTACTTTCTTACATCTAGCTTTGACTACCCCCCTCCACTGCAATTTAAATCTCTGAAAAGAACCACTAGAACTTTGGGCTTCTAGTTTAAGAACAAAATTTCTACCATTGAATGTGAGACTCAGCACTGAGTTACGTATGCAGCATCTCTGAGAGGCCATGTGTCCCCTCCGGACATTTTGAACCCGAGTGATTATGGATTAGGCAGTATAGTATGAGCTTTGGAGATAGAAAAACATAAAGCAGTGGCTCCACTCCTTTACTAGCTGTGTAACCTTGGGCAAATTACTTAATCTCTCTGGGCCTCAGTTTCCCCCTCCATAAAATGAGGATAAAAATAAACCTACCCTGTTGAGTTATTGCAAGGATCAAATGAAATAACACAGCTGAAGTATTTAGCATAGTGCTCAAAACATAGACAGAGCTCATTAAACCCTGGCTATTAATAATAATGATAAACATAGTCTCCAACACACCGTAGAGCTTTTGTTTCGCCCCTCAGGCTCTTCTGTCAAGGCCTCGTCATGCATCAGGAGAAGAGCTGGCATGGGAGGAGGGTAGAGAATGTCAGACTGTTCTATGAAATTCTTCACCTGGGATTTGGAAGTGTCTAAGGGGAAATAGAAAGAATCCTGGCTAATTTAAATAGAAAATCATCTGAGTGTCAGAGGCAGGAGAGATGTTTCTGCAGAGCACTGCGTGGCTGGAGCTCCTGAGGCTACACACAAGCCCTTGGAGCAGAAACTGAAACCTCGCACCACCCTCTCATTGAGCTGACCCCAGTGTGGCTTCCTCCAAATTACCCCAAGACAAAGGCTCCCCATGTGGAGGGATAGGGACAGAGAGGATGGAAGCTTCACAGAGAAAAGCAACTTGTCCTAAAATTGTCCTTCTATTCCTCTGGGTGGTGAGGCTCATGAGAAATATGGCACCTGAAAATAGCACCTAAATGAAACTCTCAGACCAGAGACAGAGGATCAGTAAAGTCTATAGAGGCAAATTGGGGCAGTTAATATTGAAGAATAGAGGTTGAGGGTCAGGTGGGCATTGAGTCATATATCTAAGTCTGGGAAAGGATGCATTAAACAAAAGCTGGAGGGTCTGTGTTTTCCAGCTCCATCAGGATTCAAACCACAGGATGTGGCTAATACAGCAAGAAGAAAGGAGTGAGGTTAGTGGGAAAACCTTCCTAATAGGTTTTTGAACAGTGAAAATGAACTGTCAGGAGTAGTTGCCAAAGCACTTTCTCTAGAGGGTTTTTGAAAGGAGATAGACGCCCCCCTATCAGGGGTGATTGAAGTGCAGCCCTGCCTGGAGGCAGGGGGAAAAATGAGAAAACCTCTTTAAGCCTCTTCCCAGCCCCCAGAGCCTCTCCCTGTGAAAAAACTCTGGCTCATTAATGCAGAGCTGCATCCTCTGGGACACCTGGGCTGCTGGGTTAAGTTTTGGAACCTTTGCTTGGCGTGTCCCAAACTCCCTTTGTTCCTAGGACTAGACAGGACAAACAGGCTGGCTTTTTCACCCTAAAGCCAAAAACACAGATTCTGGGTCCCGGGTTGTTTGTGGTGTTGAGATGTGTGCGGTGTGTTGGAGGTAGTGGGGAGCTCTAGGGGGTTTTTGCAGAGCCCAGAGGCACTGTGGGAATACCTATGGCCAGAGTTTGATCTTCGGTGGCGGAACCAGATTGTCTGTGCTGCCCTGTAAGTACAGTTAGGTGGGAGAGGAGATGAGCCCAGGGCTTAGCATGGGAGTGAGCCAGAGGGACTTGAGACCTGGGTCCATTGTGACCTCAGCAGCAGGGATGAAGAAGGAGGTAGAACCTGAGGACAATAAGGAGTGGGAGGAATTGTTTATTCAGGGAGAAAAATCACAGACCCGTGTGAATAACCCTGGAGGAATACACTGGAGGTGACCCTTCTCAGGAGGGCTTTGTTTGGGGGAAAGCTGAGTTGGCAGGTTTTTGATGCTGAAATAATCACTGTGGGGAAGGATAAGGCTTCTCCTTTATCTTTGGGAAGGGGACAAGGCTGCTTGTCAAGCCAAGTAAGTGGCATATAATTTGAATTGTGCGCTGAATATGATTATCTCCAAAAGAAAGACCTGCTTTCTTTTCCACAGGGGCCTTCTTGGGTCAGGAGGACATAAAAGAGGCTGAGCCAAGCAAGGCCCTGTACCGTGTCATCTTCCTCCTCCTTGAAGGAGCTCTGGGAGGTGTGGAGGGGAAGAAACCCACCAGGAGCCCACCAACACCCTCTCAAATTTCCAATAAGTAAAACTATCTGATGACAAGTCTTCCTCCGAAGAAGATTCCAGTAGAGTTATCCCCATTTCATAGACTTCAAAAGTGAGGCAAGTAGAGGCCAGTGATTGAGATAGTTCCAACAGGAACAGAACTCAGAGATCCCAGAACAGTTTTTCCAGTAGACTCATGAATTGAAAGCACCAGCTTATTTAAATGAGAGAGTAGCAGTGGTAATCAGCTGTAACCTGAGCTCCAGTGGTGCTGAGGACTGGGTTTGGCATTAGGTCAACTCCTAGATGTGGTGAGTTTTTCTGCTGAAGAGTCTAGAGCCAAGGCCCAGGCTCCATTAACCCTAGCAGTGCCACTCTCAGGCCTGCTGCCCAGGAAGTACAGCTCTTGGCACACATCACCCTTGGTGTCTTGAAAAAAGAGAAATTAGAAGAGAAGGGGGGAGAAAAGCTTATATCTCATATCATGCAGTTACCTCATTTTGTAGCAAGATTGTTTCCCCATGAGCAATTTGTCTTCATTTAGCAGCTGTCTTCTCTGAGGAAGCCATTTTGTAGAGGCGTTTGTCACAGTGTGACAACTGACGGCTGGGGGAAATTGAATTTTGGAGCAGGGACCCAGGTTGTGGTCACCCCAGGTAAGCCTGATTCCCCAGAGAGTCACCTGCTCTTAATTTGAACCCCTGTGTGCCAAGTTTTTCCAGCTGAGACCATGAGAAACATGTTTGAAAGGAAGCCATTTCCCTGAACAACAATACCTAGAGCCATTAAGCAAACATGAGAGATCAGTTTGGGTAGAAACATTTTTGGATAAATAGGAATTCTCGTTGTTTTCTACCAGTCCCCCGTGTAAGTCCCTTATTCCCCTTATAAGGAAAAACGTTACAATAAGAAATATAGCCATGATTCATGCTGTGGCATGGGAGAGATCTGCTGTGGATGGAGGATTAGAAATGTGTTCAGGAAGATTGGATGTGTTTTTGACAGGATATGTAACACAGTGTGAATTATAACCAGGGAGGAAAGCTTATCTTCGGACAGGGAACCAAGTTATCTGTGAAGCTCAGTAAGTATAAAAGTGTATCCCTGGATTAAGCAACGTCTGTGGATTAGGGGCTGATTTAGACTCAATTATACACTATATGAAGAATGTTTAGAAAGTGTGAATGAGCATCAAATAGGAGGAGGACAAAAGTTTCCCTGGCTGGGATCTGACATCTTGGTGCAAAATGGACCGTGTAGGGGAGTCTCTGGGGATTGCTCCCAGAATATGTGTGGTGGAACTACAGATGTGTGACTGATTGCTTGCAGTGTTGGCTGTTGGCTAGGATCTGTAGCTCTGCATTTGTACAGTAATCAGTAACAAGACTAACAAGCCTCTAAGGCACTGTTCTTTTTGGCTAAGATTATGTCAATTTAGAGAGAGAATTTGTAAATAATGATCATTGACCAAAATAATTGTGATTAGCCTCTCCCAAAGTCTGAAAAATCACTAAAACAAGAAGTTTATTCATAACTACTGTGGGACACTTTCTGTTTCTGAAAGTTTAGGCCAAAAATTTGTACAACATAGCCTCATGGAGCAGAGAGAACCCTTAAAATCATCTTTTCTGATTATCTCCATTTATGGAAACTGAGGCCCAGGCAAGAGGCTAACATGGCCCCACAGACTATCTATGGCTCAGCTAAGACTAGAACTTGAGTCTCGAGTTTGCCAAACCTGTCTCTATCATTAATTCTCCTGGCTTGAAATTTGAGGAGTTGGCAGGACTCATCTGACAAATATTTTTGTGCACCTACTCTATGCCAGGCTCGGTGCTCACACCAGGTACCCATCTGGGAACAAACTCAACATGATATTTCCCTCAGAGAACTTACGTCCTGGAGATGGATCCCATTTGTTCCCTCAGATATCACAATCCATATCCTGATCCCTCTTGGGCACAACCCTTTTAGACCATCCTCACTAACTGAGGAAATATTAAAATTGATTTTTGTTGCAGTTTTAAAGTCTTTTAGCAGCTAAATCAATGTAGGTACCCTCTTAGTTGTGAGAAAGGAAATGGACCAAAAATGAAGTGGAAAACTAGCAATTTCCCTGATAATTTGGTCATTATGAAGTCATTCTGTCAATATCAAACTAGTGACCAAATTAACTGGATAGCACTAGCTTTACCCCATTTAGATCCTGTAGACTCAGTCTAAGGAGGATGCAAGGATTGGGGCAGTTTCCTGGTGGCATAACCCAGTGATGCCCAGAGTGGAGGAGAAATGCTCTCTGTCCTGGGCTTTGTGAGTCTTCTTAGATGAAAAGATGTGAGTGCTGGTTTGACATCTAAAATCTGAGGGCACTTACTCTACATACCGATTGAAAGCATATATTTGATGCTTAGAACTCTGTAGCAGAAAGTGGAAAGCAAAGATTCCCTAAAAGAAAATGGAATTGTAAAGACAAAGAAGGATTTATTTAGGATTTGTAGACAGGCAATTTGGTTACTCCAGATCAAACCTAGATTGACAATGACATACGTCAAATTCATAAAGTAGTTGCCAAATCTTTACTCTATGTTCTGCCAGCCTGGCCTATTTGATCTGGTTTTCGTTGTTGGGCATATCACAGTGCTTCTTCTGGTTCAGGCTGGCAACTGACCTTTGGATCTGGGACCCAGCTGACTGTTGTACCTGGTAGGCCACCACAATTAAATACTATTTGTACTGACTTATTAATCTATGAATGTATACTCTACATATATGTAACTTAATGGGCCTGAGGTTGAGGGTAGGGGAGAGATAGCAACAACACATACTTGAAAGGCTAATGTAAGAACAGAATTATTTACTAAGACCACAGAGAGAGAGAAACCTTTTTGCTAAGGTTGGAATAGAAGTTGATGAAAATTAGTAGAGAATCTACACTAACCTAGAAGAATTGCTGAATAATAGATTTCATAAAGGGAACCTCGGTTTCTCATAATATTTTCACTAGAACCAGACAAAATTCTGCAAGATTGTTTTACCAGAAACTATCTTAAACCAAGTCTAGTTGGCCAGCTGCATTTCTAGCCTGTTCTAGCTTATTTCTTCATAAGTTGGCAAACACAAAGGTGCTTATTTAAGATATTTAAATGAAGCTCTATTTCTATAGCTCTCTGGTGACCTTCCAGCAAATCATTCCTGTAACACACTGCTTATCATTTCTACAAGTAAGAACAAGCAAGCCCCTTGCCCTCCAAAACTGCATAAGTATTATAATTACTTGGCTTAAACTGAAGTCACCTCTATTTTATTTCTCGTAACTGTGTTCATTTGTTGAGATTTGTTTAAATCCAAACTGTGTGGGCGTATAACTGTTGGCACTGAGGTTTCCTTTCTCCTGAAATTGTCAGCAAAATATTTTGCCCATAAATAATGTTTCATCTAGACTTGCAAATGACAGCCAACACTGAGGTCTCTTTTTCTCCCTCTTGCTAAAGGGAATATTCAGGCAGAAAGCAAAAAATAAAAAGCCAAAACATACAGTTTCATTGTGGGGCCTGGGAGAGGGGCTGTCGATGTGGATGTTAAAATACGTTTGGTTATATGATGTAGGTGCTTTGACAGATAGGATATAATGATTTTGTTAGAACATGCATATAGAATACAACTAGCCAGTTGGTGTGCTTCAGGATGTCATTAAGAGAAGCTTAGGTCAAGCACAGCACAGATCCAGGTACAGACTCATGGAGAGAAGCTTCCAGATGGCCCTGAAGCTAACAGCAACATAAGGATTTTCCTCACAATCCACACCAGCTAAGGAGAATTTTCATTTATAATTAGGAAAAGGGAAAGGGAGAAAGGTAAAGAGCATTACTTGCAATGTTCTTGCTTCAAATATCATGTGTATGGAGCACAGAAGACATAAGAATGAACCCAAGCAGAAAACTAAAGAAAAGAAATCGATAAAACCACTGAAGAAAATCAGTTGCCCTTATCTTGCCTGTCTCTGATAATGAATGTGTCTTCTTGGCTCATCCCTCACTTTGCTTCTTGAATTTTCTAGGAAAATAGCAAAAATTAGTGGGATTAGGTTAGTCTTGGCCTAACTTGGTTAGTCATCTCTGGATAACACACTTCCCTTTCAGGAAGTCCCAGGAGACTTTTCGTAATGGTAGTAAACATGGTGTACAATTCTAACAGACTTTACTTTGGATCTGGGACCAAACTCACTGTAAAGCCAAGTAAGTTGTAATTATCTACAAGAAAAAGTCACCAACATATTACCAAATTCCTCTTACCAGTCTGTATTGTTTTGAGTTCTTTTATTTCGTGTTTTGGGTCCTCACCCATAACATTTCATCATTCCTTGTTCTCATGTCTCTTAAACAGATTTAAACATAGGAAACAAATCCTATGATTCAGTAAATGTTCTGAAACTGCCAACCATACTCTTGGGATGGTATCCTATATAAGCAAAATTCCCAAATTCTAACAATTGCTACTTTTACTAGTTGACAAAAGAGCATTTGGATATAATTTAAAGTACGTATAAATGTCTAGGATTTCAGAGAGGAGGTATGACAAGTTAAAATTATATGTATTTTTAAAATATGAAAAGAATTAGATTGTCTTGAAAATAATCTAATAACTAACATTTATTGGACACTTGCTATGTGCAAAGTAGTGTGTAAATGCCTCTCATTCTTTAACTCTTTTAACCTTCCTAACAATCCTCTGCGATAGATATTATCATCCTCACTTTCGCAGATGAGGAAACCGTGAAGATGAAAAACAGAGAAAGGTTGAAATAATTACCTAAGGAGTCAGAGCACAGGCAGCCTGCCTGTGCCCCCAGCCTACTCTGTTAACCGCAGTCTTGACGGGGTTTATGTAGGAAGACCTACCACTGTGGCTCTAATAATTACAAGTTCACCTTTGGAGCAGGAACCACAGTAACTGTAAGAGCAAGTAAGTAAAAAGGAAAAAAATCAGAATAATTTTAAAACAAAATGGTGGGTACGATTATAAGCAATTTCACCTGAGAGGCACAGTGGTCAGTAACTAAATTCCAAAAATGTATCCCAGTTAGCATTAGGATCATACCCTTTCCACCTCATTTGTCTCCCTCACCCCCTCTTCCACCCCAGAATGGCTCTCCTCCTCAGGTACACCTTCACAATGATAAATTTGTTGAGGGCTTCATGGTCAGATAAAAACCAAGCTGTCTGAAATTATCTCAGATCCCTAAAAAAGATGAGAGGGGATGTCACTGGACTGTATTAAGATGAGATATAACTCTTTTCAAATATTTGAAGAACTTTTCAAACATTTCAAATATTCCCCCTTGTAGAAGAGGAAGGAGCTAGTATAGAAGGCAAAAATCAAAACCAGTGGTTGAAAGGAGTTGTGTCCCAGCCTCCTATAGAATCTTTTTGAACAAGTAGAACTGTCCTGCGGTGGGAAGGCTGCTTTGTGAAGTGAAGAACTCTTCTTCCTTGGAGATCTTCACGCTGAGTCCTTAAGGCTAACCATGGGATGTTATAGAAGGGATTTCTATGCCATTTTAGATATTGGACTGAATCATCTCTGGGATCCCTTTCAACTCTAAGTGCTAAGATCCCATGACTCAAGCCTAGAGAATGAAAAAGTTAGCTCAGACCTGTTTCTTCTATTTTTACTATTTTGATAGTCAAAAAAATAGGTCATCAAATTATTCATGAGCTAAAGGCTATTTGGGATTTTTACACCTAGTAGATGGTGGGGTATGATTTCCCAGTGCAGTAAATGGGAAAATAAAAGGAGGATATCAGGAAGAGATAAACAAAGAAGAGAAAAGGAGAATGCCTGCAGGGAGGACTAGAGGTTGAAGGAGAGAAATGTGATTTTTTAGAGGACAGATCTAGTCTATCAAAGTTTTCACGAGTTCAGCTTTGGAAAGGTTTGTGAACATAATGTCAATCCAAGTAAGTGAACAGCCTTTTATCCCGGGAAATAGGGCCAGAGAAGCAAAGTTCCTTCCAATTTAAACACTCTCAAAAGGACTTGTAATTGCTTTCTGATGGGAGGGGCCTCTGAAGGTGGGAAGCCCATTGTTACTACAGACCATTTGTCCCCTGCGAGATAGCCTCTGAGGACTGATTGTCCAGCTTAGACTGCCAGCTGCACAAGAAAAAGACTTAAAGCCACTTAAAGAAGATGGAGGTGAATTTTCAACCCTATCCCCTATGGCAAGGGAGAAAGTGGTTGGGGAACATTAGGACCAGGTTCACGTAAAGGGTGCCAGCACTGTGTTGATAGAGGCTCAACTTTGGGGAGGCTGTACTTTGGAAGAGGAACTCACATAACTGTATGGCCTGGTGAGTGTGTTATTTTCTACTCCAGGAAAACATTACTGTGAAGAAATTGAAAAGGAAGATGAATGAACTCTCTTAGTCTTGACACTAAGGAAAAATGGGTATTGCCCCTTCTAGAGGACTCTCCTTCCTTAGGTAGAAGGGGATGAGGAAACGGCAGGAAGGTCAAGACAACCATGGGTCCCTTTTAGGAACCCGAGAATCTGAGAGGAGACCGTGTTCATCCCACCAAAGGCAAAGGAGAAGGGCAACCCTACTAAAGTGTGTAAGGCATCCCGAAACACCCCCTCTAGGCTGTACCCAACACTTGGGGAAGAATATGGCCTTAACCCAGAATGGGCATGCCAGTTGGAGGATAGGTTTACAAGGTTTATTTTTCTTGAGCCTGTGGTTCTTGGCCATCTCCATGTTAGAAACTCCATTGACTATTGTACTCCTTTCTTATCAAGAAGGACCTCTCCTTCATACTCTGTAAACTTTCCCCAAGAAGCCTCCTCACCCCCTTCCTTAATACTAACCTCACTAATGGATGGGCTCCAGAATAGGGAGTCCGGGTCAGAAATTTGGACCAAGGAAAGTAATGCTGGTCCACAGTGCACAGCAGCCGGGAGGGTCTGGGTGGACCCAGGACTAAAGTATCCTTCCTCTCTTTGGGGTCTTCCTCAGGCACTATAGAGACCTTCACAGTGCATGCCTGCATATGAGTGTGTTCATCAGCATTTCCACTCTGGATATATGAACAGCCTGACTCTGAATGTTCCCAGGGCTTCCCATTCTCAGGTTCCTTTGTGGGTTAAAAATGGTCAAATGGGCCCCTGAATGAGGTCGTGGTTGAAAGCTACTATCCTTACCCACAGATCCAGGTCCAAACAGCCAAAGCAAAGAAGCAAGTAAATATATGAAAGTGTTAGACTCAAATAAGTGCCCACTTACAAGAATTCCAGCTCTATAAAGTAGGGACAGCACTAGAAGACAGGATTACCCTAAACATCACAACCTCTCCACTTCGCCAAGGCCATAGGACATGTCTTTTGTCAGATATGTATGGAGTGTGATTTCCCGGGTCCCTGTGGTTTTTGCTTGGTCTCAAATCACTGTGTGACCAATGCTGTAGGGAACAAGCTAACCTTTGGAGGAGGAACCAAGGTATTAATCAAGCCAAGTAAGTACCAGTGCTTGAGCCACAAGTCTGTTTCCAACACTGAAGCAGGAGCCTAGTCATCAGTTTTAAATTGAATGTGCTGTGTTGGTCCAAATTAATCTGTCTCAAATTTGCCTTAAAAATGTTTAGTCTTGCTCTTATGCATAAGCACATATGTATGTACAAATTTAGTGTGGATAAAGGATATTGCTATCTTGATATTTTCTGGGGTCTGTCTTCTTAAGAGAAGGAAAACAATTAAGGTCCTTTCCTTATTTCTTCACATCTCTTATCTGATTGTCTTGAGAGGCACAGGAAGGTGGAAAGGGAAGATTCTGTTCAGAGTGGTTAAGTGATTTGAACATGGTCACAATACCAGGGCAAGGACCCACGTTTCCTAAGGTTCAATATATTGCTGTCTGTATAAAGGCTGCAGCCTTTATAACCAGCCTTGTGATTTATCTCCTTTGGCCCTCATTTTTCCCAATTAATGCAACTGAAATATTGGTAACTCTTATCTCTCAGCTCACAGAAAGCATGTGAGGATTAAAAAGACATTGCTCTGAAAAAGAGTTGAGCTGGAGGCTTGTTTGGGGTTTTGGGGTTTTTTAAGGGGAGGGGAGAGAGAAGTATTGTTTTTGTCGTTGATGATATTGTCTTTTTCATTGGGGAAGGGAATAAGGAAAGGAGAGATATTTGAAAGGCAAGATGATAGGATCAACACATGAATGCGTACAAAATAAATCATTAAGGCTTTCAACTAGGAGCCAAAAGACAATGTGGACGCAGCTCAGCCACTCACCAACTTGTGGCCTTGGGGAGACCACTCAAGATCTCTAAGCTTCAGTTCATCTATAGTATGGACTTATGATTCTAGCTCTGCCTAGCTCAAAGGATTCTGTAAGATACAAATGAGATAATATATATGAAATCTCTTTGAAAATTACAGGTGGTCAGATGATTCATGATTTTTTAAAAGTCAGATTTTATGAAAAATTCCATTGGAGAATTGGGGTGATATTCCATTTAGAGTGAGCAAGCTTCACAGACTTTGACTATGGCAGAGAAAAGATTGAACTTGGATATACGGTGAACCCTTCTAATCATGAAAAAATAGAACGTGAGAATTGGTGAGCAAGACTGTCCCTGGAGATCTTCAAAAACCTGAGAACACTTAGGAGATCAACGTGTGAGGTTGGGAGCTTGTAGTAAATGGTTTCTAAGATTTCCTACCGTTCCAAAGAGTATGTGAGTTTAAGACTTTTCTTGAATTGACCTAAATATTTTCTTAGTGTTGAATTGGGTTTAAACCAAGTGAGAGAACCCTTGGAGAGAACCTCGTGCTTGAAAATGAAGCACCCTTTGGTTTTTGTGGTAAAATAGATCATTGTGGGCTTTTCAAGCACCCAAAAGCTGGTTTTTGGAAGGGGGACCATGTTAAAGGTGGATCTTAGTAAGTATTGCCATGAATTTTGAATTTGATTAGTTATTGAGACATGTAACCAGCTTTTTTGGAAATCTAAGTGGACTGCCAAGTGTTCTCAATTTATTCAGATTTAATGGGGTGCAGAGCACTCTCCAAGCCCACTCCACCCTAACTATAAGAGCTCATTTTGCTGGGTAATGGTTTGCATTGTTTGCCAACTTAATAGGGAAGCAGAATGGAAGAAGTGTCCTCATCTCAGTGGCCAGCTCCATCAGAAAAACTTGTTCTGAGATGACAACACCTTTTCTTCCAGTTGACATCCTCTTACAACCTTGATGCCCTTAACAGCCAGTGCCACAGTTTCCAATTACCGAACTAACATCCCAAAGTCACTTTGGAAGAATCTCTGTCCCACTTCATCTTTTCTAACCAGGAATTTACATGGTAGAACTAGATTTAGTATCTCAGCAGAGAGAAGGCGTGATCTAAGCATCCATGTCCATAGCTGACGCTGTGTGATTTGGAGCCAGGCTTTGATCTTTCAGGCCCTCGATTTGCTTATCTGTAAACGGAGGTGATGGTTCATTTCTCCATGCCTGGCCCTCACTTAAGATGTTACCTCCTCAGAGAGACCTTTCCTGTCCAACCAACCTAACAAGCCACCAAAAACAGCTGCCACCTGGTTGTTCTCTGTCCCATTATCCAGCTAATTTTATTCACGCACTTTCATCACTTGACATTCTATTATCTGTGTATTTGTTTATGTGTGCCTCCCCCAGACTGTAAGCATCATGGGACAGGGACAGTGTCCAAGCAGCTCTCTGCTGTATCGCCAGTGCCTAGTGCAGTGCCTTTACAGGTAGACGTGTTTAGTGATCAGTTATTAAATGAAGGGAGGACCTGTCACCATCTACCCTCCTTCTCACGAAGTAACAGAGCTTTGTTATTCCATACCCAAATGCCAAAGGCTCACTGAGTTCCTTGCCAAGGGCAAGGATAGAATGCAGGTTTCCATTGTTTATTGTGATATACAAGATGGAGTGAGTGAGCAGGCGCGTGAGGTATTTGCAGGGCCTCATTTCACTGTGCCTACCAGGGAGGAAATGCATTGATCTTTGGGAAAGGAACCACCGTATCAGTGAGTCCTAGTAAGTACCTGGTTATTATTGATCATAATGCATATACTTATCCTGCAGCCTGATAGTGCACAGGTGACTAAGTGTGTCCTTATTCTTTAACTCAAGAAGTATTGGGGTTTAATGATAAAAGTCATTAAAACAAAATGAAAAAATGGATGCTGTCCCCCATCTCTAATACTCCAACCATATCCCATGTTCCACTCCATGCTCACAAAATTTATTTCAATTCATTAAAGTGATAAAAGAAAGATTACCTACAGTCATAGGAGCAATTTGCTTAACAAAATTAGATTGTGTACAGGTGTTGACTCCTAAGTAAAAGTGGGGATCAGAGCTGATATCCTTTGGCTAGTAAAACAAGATTACGTGATGAAATTTTGCAAATCCTTTTTAAGGAAATAAGTGTTACCTAGGGAGTTGTCTTGACAGCTGTCTCCATCAGAGTTGTCTAGAGAATATCACTTGGACTCTTCGCAGGCTTTCCCCTACATCACTAGTGTTGTGCCCTGAAAAGGGGCTTTCATAGGCTTAATTCCATGGCTTAGTCTTCATTCCAGTAATAAGAGGGGGAATCCCAGCCAGAGCTCCCAGGAGGGAGGATAGATGCATGCTAATCACATTAATCTATTATCAAGGTAGCTCAAGCATTGTTGTCAGGCAGCACAGAGCTGTGATATATAACACATTCATCTTTGGGAGTGGGACAAGGTTATCAGTAAAACCCAATAAGTAGACAATATGTTACTAAAGTAGGAGGCTTAATGTGGCTACTGAGGCCCATTGAACTTACTGCAGTATTTGTAGGACCCAAGTATCAAGAAATTAATGGTTTATGCAGACTTTAAGTGCATTCTGATGTAGAAAGAAATGTTAAAGTAAGAGGACAGAGGATAGAGGAATCTAGCTGTGGAGAAAAATAGCCATGTAGATGAACCAAAAATAACAGGCTGAAACAGTGCATTCTGAGAGATGATCCTAAAGAAAAAGGCAGAAAGTTTGGCTGAACACTTCCAGTACTTCCAAGTCTGGCTTGATTAGTGCTTAGTGTGTCTGGGCCACAATTTCTTCATCTGTAAAAGGAAAATATTTAATATCACCTCATAAGTTATATTAAAGATAAACTAATGTATGTAAAATATTTTATAAATCATTAAATGCTGTACACATGTAAAATATTACTTGTTTTCAGAACAAAAAGAAAAGGCTAGGTCAGGTAATATAATTCTTTCAATATATGTAGGTTCTTAGTAAAATAGCTGTTTTCATGTGGATCTACAGCCACAGGCATTGGTAAAAACCACTCTCTCTTCTACTGAAGTACAGTGACTTGAATGCTACCCAAATGAAAATGGCGAGAGAAAGGAAGCCATTTTGTAAAGGCCTGCATTACAGTGTGAATTTGGGGTTAACCAAAAGCTTATCTTCGGAACTGGAACAAAGCTCCAAGTCACCCCAAGTAAGTCTAAATTCCCAAGCATTTCTCCTTCCTTATGTTTGTTAACTCCTCTCAGATTGTTAACATTAGGAGCACATAATGGGATATAATAGGCCTTTTCTGGCTATTTTCAGGATATTTAAATAAAGAGATTGCAGAAGGATCCCTCATCTATCCTTTAACATTCAAACAGTATTGTTCCATCCAAGTTGTGTTCTTTCTCAATAGAAAAGAAAGCCAAGACATTACCCGTGAGGCCAATAGAAAACAGTAGATTTGCAAAGGATAAGAACTAAGAGAAGACAAGCGGTGTTTTTTACCAGACCTGAAGCAGACTGAGTATCCTTTAATCAGAGGGATGCCTGGCCTTGGGGGCAGAGCAGGAGTCAGTAACAAGGCTACCACTCGAGTAAGTAACTAGGCTACCAGAGAGCAACTGAGCTTGCAAAATAAGTTGAAAGGAGGGAGCAGGAAGCTGTCACTCATAATAATCTGGATGCTATTCCATGAAGTTTCAGATTGATTGAAGTTAAAAATAGGAGAGACGCAAAAATAGGAGAGACGCTATGGCAGGAATTTAAAACTTGATAACTATAATGAAGACAAAAGAAGGATTAAATACGTCTGTTGGATAAATAGAGTTGAAAATTATGAGTTTGATGGTGATAGACCTAGAGATGAGGGTAAACAGAGACCTCATTTTAAGTGTTGCACAATAAATGCCCAAATTCGAGTCAAATGGCCTGTGAGTTATGTGGAATGTAAAAAGAAAGTTAAGATGTAGACCTCTTTGCAAGTAAAAGAGCCATATACCTCTGTCTCGGGTATGAAAAGGATGTGTGGACTTGTGGGTGTTTTCGGCTGACTAAGAAACACTGTGGGAATGATGGAGGCTATAAATGGATCTTCGGGAGTGGGACTAGAGTGCTGGTCAGGCCTGGTAAGTGGAGTATCTGAAAAATGTTGGAAAGTTTAAGGATAAAATGTCTGCATGTCTCAAAAAATAACTGTGTATTGGATGAGCTGGAGTTTTGGGAGATCACTGTTACTAGAGTTGTGATGTCTGGTTATGGCAAAAGAATTAACCCCAATACTACTGCAGTCTCACTCTAGTGAGAACGAGGAGGAGAATTCTTCTCTCGTAGCTCCTCTAAGATTTATCTGTCCTACACTAAAAAGTCTCACGCATCCAGGAGTATTTATGTCTTTGGTAGCAGTGCTGCTTCAACCTGCTAGCCTCAGATCATTTACCCCTTATTTTTAAAATAGGGATAATAGCTAAGTTCATTGCACAGCTGTGGCCTGAATAAGATAATGTAATATATGTAGATTGTTAACCCGCTTGGCACGAAATAGGTTCTCCGTAAATGATGGTTTCCCTTCCCCTTCCCTCAGTAGATGAGAGGTTGAAAAGCCCAACACTGCAGGTCATTTTTGTATGAGCTTTTGCTATAGTGTGAATTCAGGATACAGCAAACTCACCTTTGGAAAGGGGACCATGCTTCTGGTCTCTCCAGGTAAATGGTGATCCTATCCCGCCCTTATTTTCCCCTTATCCCGTTTAAGGCTTCTACAGGTACTTAACTGTGTTCTATGCTTGTGGGTATATCATCCTTGTGTTATCAGTTGACCTATAAATTTAAGGTTGAGCCTTCATGGGGGAATTTTAAAAATAAAAATAGCTAACAGAAGAGTTGGAAATAATAGTAGAACTAACTCACTAGGTCAGAATGGAGTAGAGACTATCACCTAGACGATTAGGACAAACCTGGTTTTTTCAGAAATAGCCTGGCTTCCTGTTTATTTATTTATTTATTTGTGTGTGTGTGTGTGTGTGTGTGTGTGTGTGTGTGTGAGGAAGATTAGCCCTGAGCTAACATCCATTACCAATCTTCCTCTTGTTGCTGAGGAAGATTGACCCTGGGCTAACATTGGTGCCCACCTTCCTCCATTTTATATGGGACGCCGCCACAGCATGGCTTGACAAGCGGCGCCTCGGTGTGTGCCCGGGATCCAAACCTGCAAATCCTGGGCTGCCGAAGCAGAAACTGGGCCAGCCCTTGGCTTTCTGTTTAAAGCCTGGACTGCAGTCTCTCCCCAGGCATTCCTCTCATCCCTCTTACCCTCTATATCCCGAATTTAGCTTGGACAATCTGTGACACACACAGGTCCAGAAATCTTTCATTACTGAGAAGATCTGCCTGTTAAAACTGAAAGATCCTTGAGAGCAGAGACTCTTCTTATATCCTGTGAAGTGTCTAATATTGTCCTTTTACAAAGCAAGTGCCTGATAAATGCATGTTTAATTGAAATCAAACACCCAAAGAAATCAAGTTTTCAGGCCAAAGGGAAGAAGCGAATAAAGCAAATGACACAGTACCTTCAGTATTTGGTAGAGAGGGAAAAACACTAGATTGAGAATCAAATAGACCCATGTTTTGGTCTCTGCTGCCAACTGGCAGTGTAACTTAGAGCAAATCTCTTGCTTCTGAGCCTCAGTTCTCTCATCTGTAAATTGGGAAGTAGGTCTGGATGACCTCTGACCCCGTAGTACCAGCAGCCTACGAATTTATTCCATTTGGGGTTGGGAGAGATTTTTCTCATATGAATAAGTCAAAAAGCTATATTAAATCTTGAGGTTTTCTAACTCCTTAGGGTAAGTCAGGAAAATGAGTGAGGTGACAGAAGGGACTTTATTGTGAGGCATCAGACACTGTGGGACTCATTGGGAGGAGGAAACAAACTCACCTTTGGGACAGGCACCCGGCTAAAAGTGGAGCTGAGTAAGTATGAGAGTTGATGGTAACTATAAAATGTATTCTGGTGACGGTGAACAGGAGAAATGGAGATGTCATTTTTGCATTTGTATCTTATTTAGAATTAACTATAACCTACTGCTGGAGTATTAAGAACTGTGGCACCCGGATAAATTAGTCAACATATTCAAATACTATATGAGCATATTTTCTTTGGGGTGGAATTTAGCAGACTTCTCCCAAGATATGAGGCTGACAGAAGCTCTGTCAAATATCAGAGTTTTTAGCACTAGAATTGAGCTAAATGGAGCCTGATAGAGGAAAAAAGCTAGAAGAGCGGAAAATTGCATGGCCATGATCTAATAGACTCTTTCTACTTCTCCTGTCATTGACTCAGAGACAAACTAGGGGGAGGATATTCAAGGTCATTTTATCCATGCCTCAAATGAGCCATACCCAATTCACTCCAGTGACTGTGTCCCTTGACACTAAACATTGTTTAAGAAGAGTCAGTGAAGTAAAGAGAAAGGAGCCCAGGGCTTCTGGTTGCAGTATAGAGTTCTAGATTTGGTTTGGCCCCAATTGGCAGTGTAACACTGAACAAGTCATTGCCTCTCTATGTGCCTCAGACTCCTCCAGTGTGAGCTGAGAGGGCCAAAGCTCAAAATCTGTGGTTCTGGGATCTCACTCCTATACCACCCTAGAGTTTATATGACTCAAGGGCATGGACTCATGGCTATTTCATAAATAAATTCTATAGTCCTAAGGAAATAACCTCGTTAATCAATAATCTAACTTAACCTAGAAATAATAACCACCTTCTCAGTGCCTATGATGTGTGGGTACGATGCTAGATGTATGACATATGGTATTGTTTATCCTCAAACAACTTTGCAAGGCAAGGAGCAGGATCACTATTTTATGGAGGAGGAAACTGAAGCTCAGAGAAGTAATTGCCCAAGATCCCAGAGTTAATGAGTGGAAGCGTCTAGATTCAAACCAGGGTCTGCCTGCCTGACCTCAAAGCCTTGCTCTTTCTACTGCATTATATCACAGACCCTGTGCCAGGGCTCGCTTAAAAATGAGAGACAATGCCAATCACAGTGAGGAAGGAAATACATGGAATTTATCATTTCATTCTTAGATACTGCCATGACTTAGAGATGGAGCTTTGGGAAGTCTTAACTTGAATGTCCCAAATGTCCAAAGAATCCTCTTTCCCTTTTAATGAAGAAACAAAAAGTACAAGGGGTACTGGGAGCATTTACCCCAATGGAGGTAAGAGGAGGAAAGAGAGGAGCTGACAGCAGCCACACCCTTGTTCTGACTCTCCCTCTCACTCCCTATGTCTGTATCTTCCCCAGGTAGACCAGTCACAGTGTAACTGATCTGCAAGTGCCTGACTCATTTGTGAGTTACAGAAAAATGCAATATTGAGGGCACTTTGGACGTTGCTGGATCAGAGAACTTTAGCTCTGAAAGGCAGCTGAGAAATCATCTAATTCAGACTTCTTTATGTCTCCAGTAAGGCAAGTAAGACCCAGGGAGGTTGGTTGAATTGTCCAATACCGTAAAGTCAGTGAGAACTGGGGTTGGGACTAAAACCTGGGGATCCTGGTCCCTGGATCTCACAGAATAGTGACCATTGTTTGGTGAACTAACCTTCCAGTGAATAGGAGGTGTGAGATATGCTCATGAACAGGAAAAAAACAAATGTGTTTTACTAGAGGAGTATAAAAAAGTGCTCCTTATTACTAGCCCCTTCCCATGGGCTCCCTGGGCCTGCTCCTCAGCTGTGGTATAAAAATGGAAGGAGAAGGAAATGGCTCATTTTGTGAAAGCACAAATCACTGTGGGAAATAGTGGAGACTTCAAAGTTATCTTTGGGACAGGAACAAGACTATTTGTTGAAGGAAGTAAGTTCTGTGAAATAACCTGATTTCTTCTACAGTTAAGGGACATCTGTTTTCATTCATTTTTTTTTTCATGGTTTTGTCTGCTATTTAAATAAGAAGATAAGTTGGCAATAATAATGTTGCATTACATAGTATCCATGAGCGTCATTCATGCAAGAAACATATACTTAACACTTAATGAGTGTGGATGGATATAGCTACCCTAGGTCCTGTCTAGAACTAAACTCTGTAATTATAGGAATGACTTTTTTAACTTGACTATTCATGAAATTTTTTATATAATCCACTGTATACAAAGCAGGTCTCCTATTGTGTTCTGCCTCATTTCTTGTCATCTTGGGAAAATGAACTCTAAATAGTAAAATTATATGCCTCCTCCCCCTTTAGTGTATGCACACAGACACAGGAACATGCTTAGTAACTATCTGTGTGTGATTTAGGAATCCAGGTTATGGCCCAGTTACAGGGTACCATTTTGTATAGAGTTATGGCAGAGTGTGAACACAGGCTATCAGAAACTTGTGTTTGGAACTGGCACCCAACTTTTAATCAGCCCAAGTAAGTAAGATCTCCAAAAATGTGTAGCTCCACTGCCAATATTGGGTTTATATTGATATATGTAGCATGTAGCCTGGTCTATAATAGAATATTATTATTATTATTACCATTTTGTTATTATTGGTCATAACAATGCTGCTAACTTGGAATATATATTTTCTGCCATATTATTGTTTTTACCCTTTAAGGAGAGTCAGTGTCAAGATATTAGGAAAAAAACGTTTGCATTTCCTTTAGAGTCAAGTACCTTACTTGTTCATTGAGTTGCCACCTCTCTGCTGAGGGTCTTTTGGTTGTATACTACCTCCTGATTATCTCTCTTAGAAATGCTTCCTTGGTTTTCTCTGCCCAAACACTTAGAATTTGCAGCTCACCAAACAGGGAGCTAAGGCTGTAGCAACGATCGTGGTCAATGAAGACGTCATTGTCAGTACTCTCCAAAGGTCTGTTTGATTTGGATCAGCATGGGTGGTAGAAAAAAGGCCTCAGGAATAGTGCAATAGCTACCTGGATATAGGAAAGTCAACTAATAGTAATGTATATTGAGAAAGGGATTTTTCTGGAAAAAAAAAAATACCTGCTTGTTCTTCAACAGTGTAACATATATTTGTTGGAAATTGTATGTACTGGGAGGATTAGCTTATGTCATATTGCAAAAAAAAAAAAAAAAGGTGATGAGGAGAGACAAGTAAAAGTCCCAAAACTATAATTACGAAGCCAGCAATTATGGACCTGTAAGTGAAGTTATCTGGATCTTTTCCACAGATCCAAAGTGTTATTGGTAAGTGTTCGTTTTCAGCAATATAGATATTGTGATGTTTTAGAAAAGTTGAGTTGATAGGGCTGAGAAAGTTTGAAGATATAGATCAGGAACACAAAGGCCAATAACTGGGCCATGTCCCTATCCCAGTGACCCAACTTCACAGAGCACCCGAGCAGCCTCAAGTCTTTCTGTGCATCGTTGCCATTAGATGAGGATGATGTTAGAGATCTAATAAAATATATATAGAAATTAAAAAAAAAAAAAAAAAGAATTTGCAGCTCACATTTACCCAAAGTATATTCAGCCCTTAACCTCTCCCAAAACTGGCCTCCTTGTCCCAATAATCACGCACAGTAAAAGTCAGTTCAACTCGTGATTATTGAGTATCATCAATAAGCAGGGGCCATAGTTGGTTTAAAAAAAAAAGAAGCTTAAGATATGACCTCTGCTCTCAAGAACTTCTAGTCTTATCAGAAAAACAAAACACTCATATATTAAAAGTCATATGCAAGTAACAATTTATATATGGATGTACCAAGATGGGTGCTGTGTGTGGTCACACCCAGGACCTGGCACCCAGCAGGCAGCCCTGCTGGCTGGAGGCAGGACAGCGGTGACAATGAACAGTCCATATTCCCTGGCAGAGAGCAAGCACGATTCCACCCCTGTGTGTCCAGAAAAGGATTTAAGTCTGTTATCTGCTGAGATGTTTGACTTTCTTGAGGACAAAAGGCCTCCTTGGCAGTAAGCCTCCTTGAGTGAGGGGAGGATAGCAACAGGAATGAGTCAGGTATGAGTCACCAGGACTCCTGCTCAGCCCCAGAAAGGACACGGTGACTCTGAGTCACGCCGAGGCATGTTTTTAGCATGTGCCCCAGCACGGCATGCTGGAAACGCTCTTGCTCCTACTTATTCTGGCAAAACGAAAAAGACATTTTTGCTTTTGTACCCAAGAAAATGGTGCTTCTCCTCAGGCGTGGCAGCAGAGGTGGGAAAACGCCCGCCTGCTGCCTGGTATCTTTAGAAACACTCACACCCACCCGGCCTATGTAGGAGGTGGGTTTTTCACAGAGTTTTGAAAAGACTCTTTTTCCCAGAGGAGAAATAGCCAGAGGCTGTGTTTGTCGATAGCTGTGAGGAGGAAAATGGAGGCGAGTGGGTAGCATTGGGGGCTGGTGCTGTTACACCCATTAGGGAGGCTCCTTCAAGCCCTCCTGGCACCCTTTAAGGGGAAAATGATAGGATCAGCCTTTCCAGGTTCCCAGCTTTTAGAGTGAAGGGTGTGTGTCCTCCACGAGAGGGTGGGCAAAACCAGGACCTTTTTGTAATGCGCTTGCCCTGAGTGTGACTATGGGAACAACAGATTCACGTTTGGGAAGGGGACCCAAGTGGTGGTCACACCAAGTAAGTGAGCCGGGATCCTTCTGTACAAATGAACCCTCTCCCCGCCACCCACCGCTGCTCCTATCCCCACTGCTGGACGACTTCTTATTTCCATAGGAGGTGGGGAGGACTTGTCATTCATCAATGCCACACCTAAGGTTCTTAGAAGGTCACTGTCCCAAACCTTTGTCTGCCCCTTATTTCTTCTACCCTCCCCTTCTCTCAGCATCTCTAGTGACCACGTTCCCACCCTCCGTGAAAAGTTGCCCCTGCTCTTCTCTGAGGCTGGGTTTCAAACTGAGCAAAGCACCACAGAAGTAAGAACTGGAAGGACAAGGGAAGTGAAAGGAGAAGTGAGAGCTGGAAGGAGAAGTGAGAGCTGAGAGGGACCTTGGGAACATCTTGCTTATGTTGCAGGGGGAGCCAGAGGCCCAGGGTCTGAGCGTCTGTCCAAGGCGATGCCCGGCAGGCAGAGCAGGGCAGTGTTGGGGCTCCAGCCCCCCACCCACCCCTGTGCTTGGCAGAGCCACACAGCTCTTTGCTAACACGGCCCTCGCACCCATTGTGAGGTAAGCTGAGGTCCAGCAGCACACACTGGCCAGGGAACTGAGGACTAAATTACCAGCTCGGCTCAGGGCCGTGACCCGGGCCGTGACCTCTGTGAGCTTCAGCTTCTGCATCTCTGAAGTAGGGGTCATGATCTCTGTTTCCTCCCATCTTTCTAAAATTTTATGGAAATTGTTGTGACTTTTTTTCTCCATCCTAGGCTTTCATAAAAGCAGGGCCCTGTCTGAATCAAGGTCATTAGAAATAAAGGAATCAAAGAGCTTTGGGTGCCATGGCCTCTTTCCAAGTAGTAAAGAGGGAAGGGCAAATGCACCAATCACAGGAAGGGCCTGAATCCTGCCTGGAGTCCTGCCTGGGACAGGGATATACTGGGACCAAATCCCTGGGCCTCAGGCAGAAAGAAGGCTGGGAACAGGAGAGCTTCAAGGAAAGGTCAGGACAGCTTCAGCACATGTAATATCAAATCTCCTCTGCCCTCCATCTTCCCAGCCCTTTCAGAAGCCCCCTGTATCTGACAAAAGAGGACGGAGTCAGACCCTTAGTGTTGCCCAAGCAGCAGGCTGGTGGTGGCGGCACTGGGGAGTTGCTGCCCCGCTTCAAGGGGGTGAGTCCCCAACCCCTGGCTCCCATCACTGCCCCTTAACGCCAAGGCTCAGGGGCTCGAAGACAGCTGGGGGAGATTTCCCACAACTGCGGGAGCCTTGGCCAGTGTTTGCCCCAACACCACCGGGGCAATTGGTAGAGATGGTCACATGAGACAGGTTTTATCAAAGGCTTTCCTCACTGTGTGGATCAGGAGGAAGCTATGGACTTACATTTGGAAGAGGGACCAGGCTTGTTGTTCATGCATGTGAGTATTATAGAAATGATCAAGGGATATTTTGTAGACAGAGAATAGATTTTGGAAGGATATCACAATTATGAGAGAGACTGTGATGTGGTCTGCACCATTGATAAAGGAGTCCTTTGTTGTCTGGAAGTAACTTATCAGTGCGTCAGGTCCCATGAAATGATTGGGGCTGTGCTGGACAAGGGTTTTGCACAGTGCTTTCAGAGGACAAATCCCCAAGTTTTGAGAAAAGAGACATTACTCTCGGTTAGGTTTCTGAAGCAGAACTTTCTTCTTGGCAGCCAAGGGGTCAACCCTTCCCCTCAACCCGATGGCTGAGACTCTCTCTCACCACCTCCACTTGGATCCACGAGATGTCTGCCTTACATGAGAGCAACCCAGCCAGGGTGCTGAGGCATGCAGGGGTACTGGAGGGGGTCTTGGGGCAGGGATGGCTCTCCTCTGGCTGCAAGAAGTCTCATCCCTTTCCCTCGTGTAAAGCATTGCTTGGAATCATCCTGTTATTAGCTACTATTTACTGAATGCCTGACATGGACTAGTGACTCTACTCTGTCCTTTACATAAATTCTCATTCAATGCTCACATCCATCCTAATGTTAGGTAGCTGGCATTATGCCTATTTTACAGATGAGGAAACAGAGGCTTGGGGCAAGTAACTTGCCCAGGATCATCCAGCTAGGAATGACAGAGCTGGAGTTTAGTCTATTTGACTCTAGGGCCTTATTGTTAACCATGCCACTGTACTGCTACCACCATCCCTCCTGCACGCTGTGAAGGAAAACCCCAGACCTCAAAGGCCACCTATTTGGTCCTTGGTTTGCCCATTCTGAGCCTTCTTGCCATGGTGACCATAGAATCCTTGGTATACGACTCTGCCTGTCTCAAGAGATGAGTAAAGTCGTTATTTGGGCTCGCAGGACGCAGGTATGGCAGGCAGGGAAGTAGAAACCTAGGGGGACTGTTTATTGGGCATAAAGTGCCCCAGAGAGAGAAAACTTATCATGAAAACCATAGAATAGGCTGTTTAAAAGCTCGTTCCCAGGAGTGAAGGCTGTAAATGTGTGAGGGGCCCGGGCAGCCACGCTGGGGGCAGAGGGCAGGTATTTGTACTGCATTGTACCAGGGTGTGGACACAGGCGGCAGAGCACTCACTTTTGGGAGCGGAACAAGACTCCAAGTGTATCCAAGTAAGTTCCTGACCTTAGACTCTAGCCAAAGACACAGAAAGTCCCTACTCTGCTTTCTTAGTTGATGAATCTGCACTTCCTGAGATAATTTCTCATGTTTCTTCATGAGGCTTGAATGTTTTGAAATTTGAATTCCCAGCCACTGGCTCAATAGTGGTTTGTTTTCTGATGGTAATAACTGCCAATGGGAAATGGCCTTTGCATCATTACAGAGACAGACTCTTTTGCTGTTTCTAGATTCCTTTGAGACTAAAGATCTTTATCAGAAAAGAAATCATGACTGATGATGCAAAAAGATTTATTTTTGTTACCATCTAGTTTTCATGAAAGGTGATCAATTAAAGTTCTCAAAGACCCTGGGCATTGGACACACTCTCACTAAACTCCCTATCTAATCAAGAGATACGGGAAGAACTTAAAGCCTAAATAATGCACTAAAAACAATAAAAAGTTTAGAAAATGGAAACATACAGAACTTAAATGAGAAATTAAATAGTCCTAATAAAAGAAGATAGAGAGCAAGACTGCATTAAAAATGAATTAAAACATTTAGAGGGGTTTTTCATTAAACAAATATTTACTAAGCAACTATTATATTCTAAGCGTTATGCTAGATGTGAGGAAGGAAGGGAGGGAGGAAGAAAGGAAAAAAAATGCTGAGTCTCCACCATCCAGGGTCTCGCAGTGGGTGAACATCCGTAAAAACAGACAGTTACGCCCAGTGTCAACATGTGGTAGTGGCGGTGCATACAAGTTGCAATGGAGCAGAAAGGACGACCTGCATGACCTCGTCTCCTAGTTGCCTGGTACTTGTATGCATCCTGCACTGCACCATAAGCTCTATGAGGCTAGGACCCTCTCTCCTTCATCCTTACATCTCCACAGCCCAGCATGATGGCAGGCACGTAGGAGTCACTGAACAAACGATTTTTGAAAAAATGCCTTCTGGCCAGGAAAGTCAGGGAAGGCTTGAGTGGAGGGGTAGTAACTGTTTAGAACGTATTGGTTTAGATAGTAGTAAGTATTCTCCAACAGAGAGAGTTGTTAGACTTCAAAACAGGGAGATTACAGAATCCATCCAAATGTGCGTGGGTGGGAGAAAGCCCATCTCTCCGGGGAAGACATTCTCCATATTTATCTGCTCATTTGTGCTCTTCACCAAACCTCTTCCCTGCCGTGGTCAGTTCAGGCTGCATTTAGAAAGCCTGAAACCCACCATATTTCTCAAGAACCAGAGTTCAGAGGCGTGAGAACTACAATACCTGGGATAGAAAAACAGCACGAATCGTTTTAGCAGCAAAAAGGAAAGAGGTCTGATAATAAATATATGAAGCCTATGTCTCCACTTGAAAGACCACCCAGGAAACTTTTCTCCATTAGGACCAGAATCTTCTCTGAAGTACACAGCTCCAAGGTGTGTAGGAAGGTGTGTGGAAGGAAGACCAATAAATTCACATTTGGGAAAGGCTTTAAAGTTGCCATTGTTTCTAGAAGGTAGACCCTGCACAGTGTTGGGACGATGTGGTTCCTGCATGTTGGCTGCATCCGTATCTGCTCCCGAGCTGTTCCTCGTGGTGGCGGGAGAATTTGCTATACAGCTGACTTCATGTTCAGCAATTGCCCAAATAGAGTGAAGCTGTTTCATGGTGCTTAGAAAGAAATAATCAGCATCAGTGAGGCCCCTAATTGTGTCCACAGGAATACATAGGAGAACAAGCAAATTCAGAACACAGAAAACTGAAGGATAAAATTAGGCTAAGATTTAGGATGGAATTTTAAATTCTTGGAACTACAGAAGGGACTTCTAAGGAATATATATCTAAACCTGCATAGGTTCCAATGGATGTTTTAAGAAAAAAAGATTATTGGATCAAACAAGTTTGAGAAGCTCTGGATTTCTTTACTGCAGGACTTCTCAGAGCCTTTAAAATGCTAATATACACTGTCAGTCTTCAAAACTGAAATATAGCACACAGCATTTTACAAGCTTATTTGAGCTTAAAATCTTTTTTCCAGAGAAATTTAGAAGGACTAGAGTTCTATGAAATTCTCACTGAGAGGTACTTGTCTAAACTACTCTCAAACTTTGGTGGGTTTTTTTCCCCATAAGGATGTCAACCTAATCTTAGAAACCTCCAGAGAAAGAGATTCTTGGGACCCATATGTAACTCAGTCCTGATTCTCACAACCTTCATAGTTAAGCAGTCCTCCTTATGCATTTTATGTGAATATTCCTAGGGCAATTTAATCTCTCTCTTTCTCTGCCCTGAAGGAATAATAGAACCACTTTCTAGAAGGAGAGCCTTTCATAGGCCTCCATTCCACGACTAAGCCCTACCCGAGATTTTCCATCTATTGTCAGTGCTATGAGTTTTCCCTAAAGATTCATTTCCCAATTAATCCCTGGCTCTTCTCCAGACTCTTCCAATTTTCCTTCTTCACTTTCGTGTGGAACCCAGAATGGGAATCCAGCCTCCAGGAAGGCCTGACCAGCTCAAGGCCGGCTATGAGGGAAAGGTCTGTGGGGTTATTACACAGAAGGCTGAGGAATTAGGACTCAGTGGGCCAGACTTTTCTCTCACAACAGAGAAAGTGTGATTTGGAGGAGCCTGTAAAACAGAGACAGGAGACGTTTCCGCCCCAGCGAGGCTGACCCTGCCCGGGTTAGAGTTCTTGTAAAGCACCCTCCTCTTGTGGGTTGTCTGGTGGCTACGGTAAGCTGATCTTTGGAACCAGGACCAGGCTGGCCGTACGCCCGTGTGAGTATGACCAGACAAATGACCAGGGCAAAAGTAATTGTCAGGTTGTCTACGAGAAAACAGGCAATGATTTACAGCAAATTCGCAGATCTGTGACACACTTGTTTTCTATTTCTACAAGCTCTCTTGGTGACTTAAAATGTTCCCATTTCTCATATTAAAGACAGAGTTGCCAAGAGCCAGTTGGGTTAATGAAAATTTGAGCAGAACAATTCACAGAAACATGAAAAGAGTTCCAGATACTTGGTGCTTTCAAGCGAAGCCGATAATATCAGCACCAGATAATCTGAACATTCAGGAAATTAGCTAAGTGCCCTCGGGGGAAAGAGATGAGTTAATGGCAAACACAAATTCTCTTTTATTGCAGTAGGTCGCTAAATTCCCTAGTTTGGCTAATGAGCATGGTGTGGGGATACCTGCTCGCAGCATCTTCCTCTGGAGTTTGGTAGAGTTTTGAAGCTCTCCCAGGTTAAAAGTGGCCCAGACCCCATCTGAATGGCGGGTACACCACGGAAAATAACAAGGTATAGAGGCAGGCAGATCTGGGCAAAGTCTGGTTCTACCTTCTCCAGCTAATAAAGTCTCCACTTTCTCATCAGCAAAATGACAATAACCACACCATAAGAATATGAGACAATGCCCAGCATATAGCAAGTAATCAATAAATGGTAGCTTTCTAAAATATTATTACAATTATCAAGGCTTTACCATACTAAGCCTTACATTGTTTTAAAGGGAAAGGGGATCAGCTTCCCTAGGAAATAGAAGATCTAAGAAACAAAGACCCAGGAAGCCTTTTAGGATGGTGCTCTCAGGGCCTGGTGGGTTCCAGCAGATTAATGTCAGAGAGGTTATTGCACAGACCTTAGCTGCAGTGGGATTCAACAGAGGTACAACTAATCTTTGGAGCAGGGACCAGACTGAGTGTCCAGCCATGTAAGTAGAGTGGGGTAAGCGTGGACATTGACAACTAATTCTTCTTTGTCCAAGATGCTCCTTTGTCCAGGTATTTGCTTCTGTATGATCTCAAATGGTTCTTTCCACCCATCCCCAGAAAATCTTCCCATTCTTTATTCAGTGCTCCAGAAACATCCTTAGGCTGGGACCTTAAGAATCACAAGTCGGGTGATAAGCAAGTAGTCCTGTACCTTCCAGGAGGGGATCCAAGATACTGCTGCCCTGAACAAGGGTTTTTGTTCTACTAAATTCTTAATTTATTGAAATCACAACCTCCAGCCCAGGGCACTACAATAGGTTGGGGATGGAGGAAAAGGATTGAACACACCAGAGACAAAGTCTCAACAAAGAAGAACAGAAGGTCTAACTCTAAAGAGTGTCATTCTCCTGTCCCCTGTGGAGAATCGGTGCTTCTCCTATTGAAGTAGGTGGTAGGTCCAGTGAGTTTCTGTAATGGTGCCACCTGCAGTGTGAATACCGGAGGAATGTCTGGTAAACTCATATTTGGGAAAGGAACTCAAGTGTCCATAATATCTGGTGAGTCATCTCAGGTGGCACCATTTGTAACCCCTTGGGCCAATGTCACCAATCTTTTCCCTGGGGATATCAGTATTACTGTGGATGTTACAACTAATAGTTTTATGGAGGCCTCTGTGAAGGGAACATCATCACTATCAATCCTGAAAATCTGTGTTTCTCTACATCAAATACTTTATTTTTTTAATTGGTTTATAACATTGTATAAATTTCAGGTGTACATCATTATACTTCTATTTCCGCATGGATTACATCATGTTCACCACTCAAATACTAATTACCATCCATCACCACACACATGTGCCCAATTATCCCTTTTGCCCTCCTCCCCCCCACCTTTCCCCTCTGGTAACCACCAATCCAATCTCTGTCTCTATGTGTTTGTTTGTTGTTGTTATTATCTACTACTTAATAAGTGAGATCATATGGTATTTGACCTTCTCCCTCTGACTTATTTCACTTTGCATAATACCCTCAGTGTCCATCCATGTTGTCACAAATGGCTGGATTTCATCATTCTTATGGCTGAGTAGTATTCCATTGTGTATATATACCACATCTTCTTTATCCATTCGTCCCTTGATGGGCACTCAGGTTGCTTCCAAGTCTTGGCTATTGTGAATAATGCTGCAATGAACACAAAGGTGCATGTATCTTTACACCTTGGTGTTTTCATGTTCTTTGGGTAAATACTCAGCCGTGGAATAGCTGGATCATATGGTAGTTCTATCCTTCATTTGTTGAGGAATCTCCATATTGTTTTCCATAGTGGCTGCACCAGTTTGCACTCCCACCAGCAGTGTATGAGAGTTCCCTTCTCTCCACATCCTCTCCAACACTTGTTGTTTCCTGTCTTGTTAATTATAGCCATTCTGACGGGCGGGCTTGAGGTGATATCTCAGTGTAGTTTTGATTTGCATTTCCCTGATAGTTAATGATGTTGAACATCTTTTCATGTGCCTGTTGGCCATCTGTATATCTTTGCAGAAATGTCTGTTCAGGTCTTTTGCCCATTTTTTAATTGGGTTGTTAGATTTCTGTTGTTGAGATGCATGAGTTCTTTATATATTTTGGAGATTAACCCCTTATCAGATGTACGGTTTGCAAATATCTTCTCCCAAGTGTTAGGTTGTTTTGTTGATGGTTTCCTTTGCTGTGCAGAAGCTTTTTAGTTTGATATAGTCCTATTTGTTTATTTTTTCTATTGTTTCTCTTGCCCGGTCAGACATGGTGCATGAAAATACGTTGCTAAGACCAATGTCGAAGAATTTACTGCCTATGTTTTCTTCTAGAAGTTTCATTGTTTCAGGTCTTACATTCAAGTCTTTAATCCATTTTGAGTTCATTATTGTGTATGGTGTAAGGCAATGGTCTACTTTCATTCTTTTGCATGTGGCTATCCAGTTTTCCCAACACAATTTGTTGAAGAGACTTTCCTTTACCCATTGTATGTTCTTGGCTCCTTTGTCAAAGATTCGCTGTCCATAGATGTGTGGGTTTATTTCTGGGCTTTTAATTCTATTCCATTGATCTGTGTGTCTGGTTTTGTGCCAGTACCATGCTGTTTTGGTTACTTAGCTTTGTAGTATATTTTGAAATCAGGGAGTGTGATATCTCCAGCTTTCTTCTTTTTTCTCAGGATTCCTTTAGCTATTCTGCTGTTCCATATAAATTTTAGGATTCTTTGTTCTATTTCTGTGAAAAATGTTGTTGGAACTTTGATAGGGATTGCATTGAATCTATAGATTGCTTTAGGAAGTGTGGACATCTTAACCATGTTAATTCTTCCAATCCAAGAGCACGGAATATCTTTCCATTTCTTTGTCTCCTCTTCAATTTCTTTCAGCAATGTTTTATAGTTTTCCTTGTACAGATCTTTCACCTCTTTGGTTAAGTTTATTCCTAGGTATTTTATTTTTTTTGTGGCAATTGTAAATGGGATTGTATTCTTAATTTCTCTTTCTGCTACTTCATTGTTAGTGTGTAGAAATGCAACTGATTTTTGTATGTTGATTTTGTATCCTGCAACTTTACCGTATTCGTTTATTACTTCTAAAAGTGTTTTGGTGGATTCTTTAGGGTTTTCTATATATAAAATCATGTCATCTGCAAATAGTGACAGTTTCACTTCTTCCTTTCCAATTTGATCCTTTTTATTTCTTTTTCTTGCCTGATTGCTCTGGCTAGGACTTCCAATACTATGTTAAATAGGAGTGGGAGAGTGGGCATCCTTGTCTAGTTCCTCTTCTTACAGCGATAGCTTTCAGTTTTTCACCATTGAGGATGATATTAGCTGTGGGTTTGTCATATTATGGCCTTTATTATGTTGAGGTACTTTCCTTCTATACCCATTTTTTTCAGTAGATCAAATACTTTAAAACTTGACTTTAATCATTCAATGGATATTTTTAAATGCCTTCTATGTGGTCATCACTATAAAATGTTGGACTGAGTATGAAGTCTAAGATAGATGCCTGACCTGTCCCCAAATAGTATAACAACTAGCCAAAGGGACAGAACAGTTGTAAATTTAGCAACCTGAAAACTACTTTAGTATTAACCAATTGATGAGGTCAATAGGCAGAATAGAGATTCAGAGGCGTAGGCTCCTGGCTGGAAAGTTGGCCTAGATGGAGAAGGTTCCATGCAGTATAAAGGATTCATTGAGCTTGAAGGATACATAAGATCTTTATGGGCAAAGAAAGGAGAGAAGGGGACCTCCAGGCATAAAGAACAGCGAGAAAGAAGTCGTCATCTTGGGAATGAACAAGGTGTGTGCATTTTGGCCTAAGTAAACACATCTGATAACAAAGTCGGATGGAGAGAAAGGCAAAGAAGATGTCTTCTTAAACAGTAGAGAAAAGGAATACTAGAGCCTTTAACAAAATACAGACAATTAGGGCCAGCGCCAGCCCCTGGGAAACTGGGAATCCAATGTAGAAATGCAGACCAGATGTGAAGGTGAGGGGGCCAGCTCTTTCCATGGAAGGTGCCTGGTCTAGGGACCTCCCCTCTCCCTCTCCAATAGGCTCTGAGAGGGGTTACCCCACCCCTCAGAGGAGAAGAAATGTAAGCTTTCTGGAATGGAGACACTGGGAGTGGTATGAAGGTATTGCCTCCCAGTTGCAATTTGGCAAATGAACCAGAATTTCCATTACTCCTGGTAAGTCTGCCCAGGCTCACTGCTTCCTGACACTCACCAGAGCCTCAGCAGGACCCAGAGTCACATTTCTGGGTTCCTAGTACCTAACTACAAAGCACAGATTTAGTGGTAAGGGAGCTTTCGATCACTGCTGTGCTCCTGAGGATCTGAAGCACTAGAGTATTCGGACATGTGCTTCTGCGGTTAGTTTTGAATTAAAATGAAAGGTTAGGATCTAGAACAGCTGAAGTTCTACATTGAAAAATTGATCCAGTCTTGCTAAGGCTACCTCCTGGGACATCATCAGGGGTAGGGTGTGTTTATCTTGCTAAGGTGGAGCAGAATGTCTCTCCTCCCAGAGCTCTGGCAGATGGACCCCTAAAGACCTCCAAATTAAAAGTGATTCATTTTATGTTTTCAGACAAAAAATAGTTTACGGATCGGTACCCAGCTTTTCTGACCAAATAGTCTAATAAGCAGAAATTTTGCAAATCTGATGGTCACTAGCCCATTTATTTATTTATTCAAAAATTTTTTCTTGAGCACCTACTATGTGGCAGATCCTACGGATAGAGCAGTAAACAGAGACAGGCCTTTGCTGTGACAAAGCTTATGTTGCAGGGAGCCAATATGAAGAGCTTGGTGCAGCTGTGCTCATATAGAGCATGTAAAGGACTTGAGACAGGAAATCCCAGCTCTCCAGATCATGGCAGCCCCTGAATATCATGCCAGGAAGTTCGGGCATTATCCTATAGGCAATAGGGAGTCCTGAATTGTTTTGAACAAAAATGACCCCATCAGCTCCATGTTTTAGACAAGTACTTTCGAAGATGAGCTCAGAGAAGAGACTGAGGTGGGGGGAGGGGGAGGGGGAGCAAGAGCAGAAATCAGAGGCAGGGAAGCTGAGCAGGAGAAACAACGGCAAAAATGCAGACAGGGAAGCCCAAAATGTATCAACTGGTAAAAATGAGACTTGAGAGAAGCTAAAAATCACCTCAAGTCTTCTGACTTCGTTTACTGCTATTTCATTTTGATCTCTCACTAGCAAAGTTGAGCAACAATTGGCCTGCCACTGGTAGTCACCCTCAGAGACTTAAAGATGGATTTTAAGTCTCACACTCAGCCCGCTCCCTTTCCTCGCATTCCATGGCATTGTTCTCTCTCGACCAACACTGTCCCATAGAACTTTCTGTGACAGTGGAAATGCTTTATTAATCTGCACTAATACAGTAGCCAACAGCTGCATGTGGCTATTGAGCTCTTAAAATAAAGTTCGAATTTTTAATTCAATTTTTTATTTTATTTAATTTTGGTTAGTTTTAATTCAAATAGCCATATGTAGCTAAAGACTATCATATTGGACAGCGTGGTCTTGACCTTCTCCAGTCTGACACCCACTGGCTCTAGGACTTGAGTGAATGTTGAACCAGGACTCAAACTTGGGCAACTGGTCCCAACAGCAACCCCCTTTCCCCTCTAAGACCAAATTGCATCTGGTGGCACCTTATCCTCTGTCTTCTTCTTGAGGCCACATTCTCTCAGCACCTCCATACTCAGCCGTGTCCCCCTCCCCAGTCCCACACATGACTCCCACTGATGACTAACAAATCCATTGGGGCATTTTGGTGGCCCTATTGGCTTCCCGTTTCTCCCCTCCCAGTAAAAGATTTATGCCATAGGGCCTTAACCCACATGATCTCAGGATCTCCAGGTATGTGGAGATTGGAGGGGAGCAGGAAGAATCCTTCGGGGTCAGACTTTTGGATGTCCCTCCCATGTGACCATGGACCCACCCCTGCTCTGTTGTTCCAAGGGCAGCCCCACCCCACAGGCGACTCTGCCTTGACTCAGCATCCCAAGGCCATGCCAAGGGCTGATTTCCCCGGCTTCAGGTCCAGCTGAATGTCTGCATTGCCAAGGCCACCCTGGCTGGCTCAGCAAGTGGGGAGCATGGCTAGTCTGAGAAGCCTTGTATGCATGGTGAGGAGCTGCGGGAGCAGAGAACCACAGGGGCAGGAAGCTCTCGTCAGCCCTGCTGTAAACTCTCTGGGTGGCCCCAATGTGTTAATCCTCCCAGCAAACCTCTGCTTCCTCCTCAAAAGGCAGGAGGTCTGAAGGAATAAACAATGAAAGTCACATTAAAAACACAAAATCCTACAGAAACACTGAAGAGTGATTCTCAGCACTAAGGAAGAGCCTCCAGCAACTCCTGCTTCCTGAGGGTAGAGAGTAGAAACTGACTGTGTATCACTCAGTAGCACATTATCACGGCAATATCCTGGTAGTCACAATAGCTACAATTACTTACAATTGTTTGGTACTTTACAGTTTATAAAATATAATTTTATTTGAAGAAACTGCCATTTGTTTCTCAAAATAGCCTGGTTAGGAAGGTGGACAAGGCAACATCTCCATTTTACAGATGAAATTCCTGAGACTTAAGGAGCTGGTGTGACTTGCTCAAGGCCATGTGTCTAGTAAACGGTAGAGCCAGGGCTTGGATGCAAGTGTTCTGATTTATAGTCCAAAACTTTTATCAATGAGAGAAATCTCCTGGTCATGTGACCTATTTTCTAAGGACAGCCAATCATAAACTTCCAATTCCTGTTAATTCTCAGCCTAAGTGGGGGAGACCACCCCAGATTCCAAAATGTACAGTTTGTTTGGTTGGGCCTCTTTTCCATGCTTGCTTTGTCCTGCCAAAGCTATGTTGTTGTTTACTAGGCCTGCTGAGGTTTTGAAGAAGTTCCTGTTAAGTAGAAGAATAAGCAATATCATTAAGGAGCCTTGCATTTCTGGTTTCCTTGAATGGCAGGCAGGGCCTGGCAAAGAGCGTTCACTGAGAGCCTGGCCTCTTGGCCAGGACTTGTGGTTTGTGCCTGTCCCTGAGTCCCAGTCCGTTGTGAGCAGCTGGTTTCTAGAATGTTCTTTCCCATCTAAAGCCTAAGAATGTGACTTGCCAGCCCCACAAAGCCCCGCTCTTACCCATCACTGGCATCTGAACTCGGGCCTGGCTTGGGGCAAAATGGGAAATGAGCATCTCCTAACCCTGGTCCTCTTGGCCCACAGATATCAAGGACCCTAAACCTGCCGTGTACCAGCTGAAAAGCCCTAAATCCAGCAACACCTCCGTCTGCCTATTCACCGATTTTGCTTCTCAAGCTGGTGTGCCACAAGTCACAGGGCCTGAAGTGTTCAGCTCGAACAGCACTGCGCTGGACATGAGGGCCACGAATTCCAAGAGCAACGGCGCCCTGGCCTGGAGCAGCAGAATCGGCTTTCAGTGCAACGAGACCTTCAACGAGACGTTCTACTCCAGCTCAGGTAAGTGCAGCCTTGGAGTCCCCTCACTTCCAGAGGCCCGGTTGCAGCCCTGGGCCCAAGTCAATAGTATCTAAAAGCTGCTCTGACTCTCAGCCTCATCAATTGCCAGCAAAGCCCCGTCTTGTTACTGATCACCAGTGACCCCTATCCTGGCAAGCCGCAGAATGTCCTAGGCAAAAAGTAGACGGGGCGAAGTGGCTGGAGAGGGCACGGGCCCTTGGTCTCCACTACTTCTGTTCCCCCCTCCCTGCCTCTCTCAGGCTGTTTGCCCCTTGCTGCTCTTCCGGGAACTGTTTTAATGCCCTTCTCCAAGATATCTCCCCTTGTCTCTCTCTCTCTCTCCCAAAGATCTTTCCCGGCTCCTAACCTTATGCAGTCATTCATTCATTCATTCAGCAACCACTGATTGTGCACGTCAGCATGCCAGGTGCTGGAATGGAGGAGTAAACAAGTCAGATGAGGGGTCTGCCCTTGAAGAAGCTCCATTCTACTCAGGGGAGATCATGCATCAGCAAGCGGAAATCTAGGGAACTTCAGACCATAATATGTGCTCTCACTTGGAGTTGAAGAAACAGTCACCTTAGGGACAAAAGTCAGGGAAGGGTTCTCTGGGGAAATGCTATGTGAGCTGAGATTTAAAGGATAAGAAGCTACCAGCCGTGCCAAGGGCAGAAAGAGGACCCTGTGGAGGCCTACACAGGAGCACAGTAGGGGAAGAACAGTAGGAAATGAGAGGGAAGAAGTAGCAAGAGCAGATCACAGGGACTCGTGGGTCATGAGAGGGCAGATACTATGCTAAGTGCAGTGAGAAGCTATTGATTGGCTTTAAGCAGGGGAACGACATCTAATTTACTTTTTTAAAAGATGTAACTGATGAGTGGAGAATGGATTGTAGGAGCCAAGAGAGGAAGCAGAAACGAAGCTCTTGCAGCAGAGAGAGGATGGAGGCCAGGCCGGGGCGGTGGCTGGGGAGTTGAGTGGCCAACACTATTTGAGATTCAAAGGTAGAACCATGCAGGGATGGAAAGGAAAAAGAGGGGATCAAGAAAGTCAACTGGATTTTATGTCTGAGCAGCTGAGTCAATGATGGTGCCATTTACTGAGATGGAGGAAACAAAGGAACAAATTTGGGGTGCAGGGATCAAAACTTTGTGGAACACATGAAAGTACCCCAGGACCCTTATGGCGCTGTCACTGAGTGTGTGTTACCACCTCTATTGGACTCCAGACTGGAACCTGCCCCAGGGCAGGGTCTGTGTCTGATGGCTCCTTATGGCCTCGGGTCATATAACATGTACTTTGCACAACCAGTGTTTGTTACATGAATGAAATGGTGCATGGAAGCCAGGGTGTCAGTCCTGCCAGGGCCAGTGGTTCACCCCACCAGGTGCCCTTATGTGACAAGTTCCCTCCAGATCTCTCCCCCAGGAAGCATGGAAAGGCTGTAGACATTCACCTACCCAAGTCCTAGGAGCTCTGGGGTGGGAGAGTCAGCATGCTCTGGACTCTAAGAAGATTTTTTTGTTTCTCCTTTTAGGCGTTGCCTGTAATGGTGAATTGATAGAGAAAAGCTTTGAAACAGGTAAGAGAGGGGTCTATCCCAGCTTGACACAGGTTTGGGGAGGTGAGGAACCCAAAATAACCCGGACAGGGTTGGGGAGGTGGGAAGGAATTTGTGGATCCAGGAATAAAGTTGTGAGGAACGGAACAGCAGTTGGAGCCCTGCTTGGAGCTGTGTGGGGTCATTCTTGAATCCCCAGGTTCCTCTCACTATCTCTAATTTTCTTTTCCATTCTGAATACTTAGAGAATGAGTCTCTGGTTTTGCTAGACCAATGACTTACCCCCAGGCCTCTGTATTCCTTTCAATTGCTCGACTGTCAGGAGAGCCAGAGAGAGCTTCTGGGTGGCCCAGCTGCGAAATTTCCATCTGGCTTATGTGTAGCCCTAAACTAACCAGGTCGTCCTGAGGACATGTTCCCTCCAGAGCCAGGGGGTTTGCCTTCTTTCAAGAAAAGCAGCAGAACTCAGGCGGTGATCTTGTCTCTCAAGGATCCCCACCACTCCTCACCACCTACTCTAGGCCCATACTCATTTCCATTTGAGCCATTTTCACTGAGTCATCCCTCTTGTGGTTCAGCCACCAGATTCTCACCAAGGGGCCCGGACCCCAGGGATTGCATGCGATAAGTTCGGAGCGCCCACACATCCCCATCCCCTGAGGGGCTCAGAAACAAAATAAGGACTAAGTGTAGTTGGGGTTTTCCTTTTGAAATGAAATACTGTTGACCCCGGAGGAATGTACAAATATGTTTATGAGGGGATGTGCACAGAAGCTCAAAGGGAGAGGCCATCCAGAAGATGAAGCCCACCCCCACTCGCCCCACCCTGCTTTTGGGAAAGCCATTGGTGTGTCATAGGGAACTGTGCAGACCCCGGGTGTGCATACCCATAACCACTGTGGCCCCTTGCTTTTGCAGATATACAGCTAAATTCTCAAAACCTGTCAGTGATTGTGTTCCGCATCCTCCTCCTGAAAGTGCTTGGGTTTAACCTGCTCATGACGCTGCGGCTATGGTCCAGTTGAGGTGAGCAGGCATCTCAGCCAGGAGCGGGGGTGAGGGTCTTGGGGTGGGTCCCCAAGCTCTGAAAGCAAACCTCCCCCCAGGGTCTTGCTTTAGGTCCTAAGCCTGGGCCCAGCAAACACCTCCTTTTTTTCCTGTTAGGAGTTCCCCTTGTTAATAACAATGGCCTGGAACATTTGTATAACACAATACACTCCTCAGGTGACAATAGCAGCCTCAGTTGAGCCATGTCTCCCCTACGAAGTATGAAGAACAGTTGTTATTATCCTCATTTTGGAAATGAAGAAACAGGCCAAGTAACAACAAGGGCCATACAGTAATGAGTGTAGATGGAAAGACTCATTTATGCCTTCTGTTGATCCCTTTCACTGCAAAACCTAAAGGGGCCCCCAATTCCTTCCCTCATGTCCTCTGCCCCCATTAAGATGAGAAGATATTATACTCATATTACACCCTAATCGTGACTGGAGTCTCCACACCCTTCTCCCCCAGTGTCCCTGGTCATCCTGCTGACAAGTGCATCCTGTTCCACCACCATCAAAAAGAACCCCAGGGTCTACTTGCTCCTAGAACTCTACAAACAGAGGCATCTCCATCACATCCCTAACTGTCATGGGGCTCCTTAGTATCCAGCCTGACTTTTGTTCTTTTTCATCCCAGGTCGCCAAGAACGTGAGAGCCCGGTGCTCCCTCGCTCCTTGCTCCTCACCGCCCCTCCTCTCCCTCCTCAAGCAGAGAGGTGCACCCTCTGCCCCCCTGGAAGGGAAAGCTCCCTCTGCCTCTCTGGCCCCACTGGCAATGCCACCAACTGGATCCTACAGGATATTTGTGATCAAGACGCTGAAGAGCTGCCAAACACTGCTGCCACCCACTCTGTTCCCTTACTGCTGCTTGTCACTGCCTGACATTCCCGGCAAAGGTGGGGGCTGCTGCAGCCTCTCCTGGCCGTGGAGAAACTCCTGCCCCTCCCTAGAGACTGCCTCTCTGTCCCACTGGATGATGGATCCTCTGTGGGTTCTCTGGGGCTCTAGCTCCTAGAGGATGTTGTGAGGAGTTTATATGTTTTTAAATAGTGTTCATAACAAAATACATATCACCCTTGTTCCCAAGATGCGGGGAAAATTATCTCATTATCTAGGCCGTGCTATGCTGTGTATCTGAGTCACGTTGTATATTCTGCTGCCCATGGCTTCATTAAAAGCGATTTGGAAGAGCAGAGACTGTGCTCCTGTTTCACTGGGTATCGTGGGGTCATTTTCGGCTTACTGCTGATCACTAGCTGGGCAGAAAGAAACCAAGGCATTTGTCCATGGTAACATTCAGGGAGCCTAACTCGACAAGCGGCTTAAGTCAACCTCTTCCTGGAATAAACTCTAAACAATTCCACTTAGAAGGCTGTGCTGGAAGCCAGGCAAACCTGCTTAAAAACTTGGGCCTCTGTTCTTCCATTTTCATGCCACACCGCTGGGCCACCCGTAGCAGGAGGCCCATGCACATGGGTAGAAATGATCTGTAGCTGAAACTTGGCAGGCAGGGACCACACAGCAAGTGTCCCCAAAATGCCACCCACTGTCTCCTGCCCTCCAGAACATTTCCTTTGCCTTTCCTTTCAGACTGGATTCCCGTTGAAACTGTGCATCACCCCACAAGTTTATGGCTGGGGACCACCCACCACTCCACTGCCTGGGTCCCAACCTGGTGCCCAGCCCCTTGAGGTGCCCAGTCTAGGAGTGAGGGTGAGGGGAGGAGATTGTGATCCTAGCCAGACTTTATATTCCCATCATCCTGATGTGAGGATGAGGAAAGGAGAGATGAGCTCTCTCCCCTTGAGCCCAGGGACTCGGCCAAGGAGAGTAGATGTCTCTAGCCCTCACCTAAAGGACAGGAGGTAGGATTCCCTGGGGCCCTTAGGATTCTCCTGAGCCTCCTGCTGCCTGAGCACTTTTCCTGGGGTCATGGACACTGATGGGGACACCCCTCAGAGACCACTCAGCCATCTCCCTCATAATTATCGCTATCAAGACTGAAGCCCAGTGCTTACCATTTCCCCGGGGTGGGAGGGCATCCTATCCGCAAATACCTCTATGGTTCACCTGTGTGCCTCTGACCACACTAGCCAGAAACATGCAAATCCTTCCAGCTACAAGTCAGGCCTGCTTCTTTTCACAGGGATGGAGCCACAAGCTCAATAGGTGACCTAGGAGTGTCCCTCCCCTCCATGAGCTCCACAGTCACCACCTATAAAATGTCAGGTAGGACTGGAGGCTGCGTCCAGCTCCATGCATCTCTGGTTCTGTGACCTCTGGAGAACTAATAACTACCATCCATCTCCTGGCCAACCCTACCAAGGGTAGTCACAGAATCCCCAGTTCTTCCTGAGCCACATCATCTGCAGCCTAAATACTAGTCCCTTTAAAGAACACTACAGGCAAACGTCTCAGAGGAAATCCTATCATAGCGGGTCACTCTCCACATAGGAGGACAGGTACCACCTTCCCAAAGGTGGGATCTGCCACCTGTGCAGAACTCACAACTGCCTGCTCATTAGTCTGACACAATGCCAGAGATTCCACCACTGAGAATTTCTTTTAATTAAAGCATTCTCTTCCTCGTATTAAATGAAAATGCCCCTGGGTGGGTTAATAGAGTAAGCTTTTATCAACCATTAAAAACGTAGAGCAAGTTAGCTTGTCTTTTCTTCTTCTAAAGTGGTGATTCACTTTGGTCTGTATACAAAAGATCCAGGCTAGGGCCACGTGGGTGGCCGGGGAGGCAGGTCTGCTCCTGAGAGTTGGCTGCAAAGATGCTGAGGCTGAGAGGACAAGGGGGCTGAGGGCAGGGGACAGAAGCAGGGATTCTGGAAGGCAGTGAAGGGGCCAAAGACAGACCCCTCCAAGAACCTCGGAGGAGACCCAGACTGAAGGAGGACAAGGGAGCGTGGGAGTCTTGCCAGCCCAGGGCCCTCAGATGGCAGGGCCCGTGGTCACTGGACCCTTAAGGCCACCCAAGGATCTATGAAGTGATGCTGCGGCAGCTGCTAGGGATCCACCCAGACCCACGGAGGGAGTAAGTCTTCCTCCTTCCAGGCCTGGCCCAAGCTGAGGGTGACAAGGTCACAGGCAGGTGGGAGGCCGTCTGGAAAGCAGGATCAGCACCACCCCCTGAGAAGTTTCCATCTCAAACCAGAGATTCCCCGATACCAGCAAGAACCTTCCCTCAAGTCTGAGACTGTTAAGCCTAAAGCCAATTAGGGTTGAGTCAGAGGGCAGGCCAGGAGCAAGTGGGAGTGCTGAGGGGTGGGGCAGAGACTCCACTCATCTTTGTCTACTCTGTTCTCACGTCTGGCCCCAGGTCCCACCTGGGGTGTCAGAGGGAATTAAAGTGACGTTGTGAGGAGGCCTGGGAAAGGGTTCCTGTGACCACTAGGAGGGTCAGTGCTTGGCCTTGGGCCACTGCAGCTAAGCCCCTCACTGAAGTAAGGGACCAGGCACTGTCCAGCCTGCAGGGAAGAGGCTACTGAGGAAACCTAGAGACACAATCATCAAGTCTGTAGGAAGGCTCAGCCCTGAAGAGCCCCAGTCCCCATGAGCAGGCACCAGACTCAAGGAGCGAAGGCCACCATCCCAGGGGGTATACATCACCAAAGTCAGTTGTAGAATAGATTTCTCTGTTCAGACGCCCTATTGCCCCAAAAGGCGTAAGCATAGGCCAGCCCAGGAGGCAGAAGAATGGACCAAATGACTACTCATGACCCCAGGCCTAAGATTCTAGAGGATTCTCTGACACTTCCCCTGGAGACCTGCCCTCTGAGTACAACTGGAATCACAGTCCAGTCAAGAGAAGGGCAGGCTAAGCAAGTATGTGCTTCAGGAACACCTGGGTGGGGTCTTCAACTCCAACAGAGCGACCCCTCCGCCGTGACACACCACTGGAGAGGCAGCCATCTGAGTCTTAAAGGATTGTTTATCTTCTTGGTTTGCCCATAAAATCCAATCCCCCTGGGGTCACATATAAAGCCCTTCACAGATATCACTTTAGTTATCAGGTAACATCTGGGCAAGAAAGTCCACTCAGCCATGTGCTCGTCAGGATGGGAAGTGTATTTTGTGCATCCATATGTCTGCAACACCTAGCACAGTGCCTGACACACAACAGATGCTCAGTATACACTTAACCAGCAAATGAACAATCAAATGATTAGCGTAATTAGGCATTGGGGAGGGAGCCATGTATGGGGTGGGGAGGATGGGAAACGCAAGAGAAAGGAAAGTGGGGATTAATAGAGGAGGGGGCCAGTTTGCCAACAGCTAGGAGTAACCTGTCAAGAACTGTCAGGAAAAGAAAAACCTGAGTGATGGCCCCTTGGCCAGCACAGCCCCAGGCGGACACTCATCCACAGAGCCTGGAGGACAGTTACTCTAGGAAAACACACCCTGCGCCCAGGACTCAGAGCTCCCATCACCGCAGGACCACACCGAGGTCCGGGGAGGAAGGTCACATTATCTCCCACCTCACTTTCTTCACGAATCCTATCTTAAAACCCCTTCTGCAATATGCCTCCTGGAGCAATGTGTGGGAAGGAGAACTTCTGACCAAGGGGTGGGCCTGGGGGAGCAAGCCGCACAGAGACCCAGGGCTGTCATTCTGTTAATAAGCACAGTGGTGGGTGGCGAGGCTGCAGGACCGCCAGGGCCCTGCCTCTGTGTCAGGCCACCTGGTTTTCAGGCCTCTTTTCACCCAGACACACACTTGCATAGGTTTCCTCCAAAATCACGTGTAGAGCTACATTTTAAAATTAATAAACAGGTCAGACATTGAGTCAGTAGCCAGAAGTAGGACAGGAAGTGGAAAAAGTCTCCCACTTCCCTCCAGGTGTTCAGGGGCTTGGGGCTGCCCCTCCTCATTTCCATGACGTCATGGTTGCCGAGAGGGGCAAATAGGGCACACTTTGAAGCTCTCCCGCAGAAGCCACATCCTCTGCAAGAAAAGTTAAAAATACTGAGTTCGAGATAGCATCACCCCGGGCCACGTGCCCGGGCCAGGCCAGCTGGGCCGTTACACCGCAGACCACAGGTGCAGCAGGAAGGCCACCGAGCTGGGAGGGGCTGGCGGGCCCCAGCAGCAGGCCTGGGAGGTGCTGCACACCCCACTGCAGACAGGCCTCCCCCACCCACATCCGCCCCCTTCTGAACCAAGCTCTATGATCAAACCTTGATCTCAGCTAATTAAACCCTCCTTGATTCAGGACAGTCCCTCGAGGCTTATGTCCACAGCCCACTCTCCCCGGGAAGTGTGGGGGCACATCTGCCCCACACACAGCTGGGGCTGGTTCTCCAAGGAAGAACCCCCTCTCCAGGTCGAGGCTGAAGTGCTGGGTGATGGTCCTGATGGACCTCTGCCTCTCAGAGACCAAGGAGATCAGGATTCAGGAGACCAGGAGATGAGGAGCCGCAGAACAGAGACCAAAACCTGAGACTTGAAAAATGCGGGGCTTGGACTCCCTGCTCTGTGGTAGTGTCCCCAGACAGCCACCTGGGGGCAGCAGCGCTCCACCAAAGAGTCCTCTTCTCCCTCCATCTGTTTATTCTGGGGAAAGCAAGCTCTCAAAGCTTAGGAAAACCTCTTTTCAGAGAAAAATAAAAGGGCAAGTGACTTTCATTCAGATAGCAGAGCCCCTACCCTTTGCCAGTCACTGCACTGGGCGCCGAGCCGTGTGACCCTGTCACATCCCATGGAGGAGAGAGGGTCTGGGTCAGGCCCCACAGGCAGCAGGGGGCACCACCTGCCCAGGATAGTCGCTGGCTCACACAGAGTGGTAGAAGGGAGCCCAGAGGGAGGGGCAGGGGAGCCCCGCTGGGGGCCAGGAGACACCTTCAGATTCAGAATCAGGGAGCCTGGGCTGGCATCCAGGATCTACCACTTCACCGGCCTCACGCCCTGGGCAGGTCACTAACCATTCAGCCTCAGTTTCCCAACGGGATCAGTGCTCTATTATAGGGTAGATTAAGAACCAGGGCTTTCTTTCACATCACACACCTGCCACGTGCCACGCCGTGCCAGGCTCCTGGGGATCCATCTCTGTGCAAACTGTATGACTCTACACAGACGAAGTTCAAGAGCAGGCAAAAGAAATCACCAGTGATAGAAATGAGAAGGGTGGATGCCTCTGGGTGGAAGGATTGACAGGAAAGGGGGATGAGGAAAACTTCCAGGTGGTGGAATGTTCTATATCGTGATCTGGTGGTTACACAGGTGTATACACACGTCAACACACGTCAAAGTGTACACCTAAGATTTGTGCATTTTAGTGAATGTAGATTATATATATACATCTCTTTCAATAAAAGACTGTTCCCATTAAATACACACAGTTTCTGTCCTCAAGTTGCTAACAGTCCAGAGAGGGCACAGGCGTGGATGAGATGCGTCAATGATGATAAATGCATGATGGAAGTTTCGTTATTATATTTTGGGGACAGGTCCTCGGGCAGGAGTCAGGAGAAGCACTTGTTATCTGTAAGCTTCACTCCCCTTCTCTCCTAGGGCTTTTAGCTTTTCTGAGTCCCAATTTTTCATCAATCATATGGATTAAAAAAAAGTAGCCCACCTACTTCTCACTGCTGTTGAAGGGATTGAAAGTGATAATAGCTGTGAAAAAATGTAGTAAACCGAAATGCAAATTATACAGGAATCGCCAGAAAGATGAAGGGAGATCAGGTGTGCAGATCAGTTGGGCTCAGTCAGACTGGACATGCATGCTGCTTAGCTGGGTCAGCACCCAGGTGAGCTTAGGGCTCTGGGGCCCCCCCGGGGGTCGCTATTTCCCAAGATGGATGACCACTTCTCCTTTCCCTACAGCCTCAGGAGCTTCTTGTTACACCATCATGTGCACTTTGTTGCTTCCAGCTTCCGGGAGAGCTTGATGGAGGGGAAATTACAGAACCAGGAGGCACTGGCGAGGCTGTGGCCAAGTTTCTGACAAAAGCCAACACTCCTGGCCCCAGAGCACTCCAGGCCTCCCTGACTCCTCTCACAGCATCATCCCTCAACACTCTCATTTCTTATCTCCCCTCTCATCCTCTGGGAGCCTCCCTGGCCTCAGAAGGGTCCTCTCGAGCTCCCTACAGAACACAAGGTCTGAAAGCAGAAAGCCAGACCTCTGCAGCACTTCCAGTGGGCCGCTTCTCTGGGCAGCCATCAGGCCAGAATACCCTAAATCGTTCCAGAGGGGGGTTCACCATCTTTGAGAAGAGGGGAGCCCAGTCTCTCTGTTTGCTCTGGAAATGTGGGCATGCTCCCATTCCAGAGACAATAGGATCCAGGGGAGAGAGCCCTCCCATTTCAAAGCCTTTCAAAACTCCCACTGGGACGCAGAGGAGAGTGCCTGTCTACCCTTTCCCTGAATCACCCACATAAAATTCAGCCAAGAAGAAAAAAAGAAAATATTAGGGGAAGAGCATATAAATGTAAGGCAAGGCTGGCAGGACTTAAGAGAGTTTAAGTAGAAGAAGGAATGTGGTTTAGAGAGTGGTGAGCAACTGGTCTCCGTTTCATGCTTCCAGCCTTGATGAAAGGAAACTGGGTTAACCTTAAAAAGGACTTCTTTCCAGTGGAGACTTCAAGACACTATTTTTAGCAACCTCTAGGGCGTCCTTGCTTCTCCTTGCTGACCCAAGTTATTCCAGTGATTTACCAAGGGATATGGGTGGGCCAACATCCTTATCTAGAATCTTTATGAACAATATCCTGCGTCTGTTCACCACCCAAGCAAACATTCTCTCCTTTGATCTTCACAGTAAACCTAAGCAGTAGACAGAGTGTTACCTCCCTCTTTCACAAATGAGGAAGTGGGTGAAGTAGCTTGCTTGGGATCACAGTGAACTAGGCCCACATCAGCACTGGTCTCGGATCCCTGGCTTTCCACCAAGCACTGTGGACACCTGAGTCCCACGTGGTTCCAGATGCAGCCATCACAGAGGAAGGAAGAGCAAAAGGACTGGGGTCTCAGGACTCCCCAAGACCGGTGTCTTGTAGTCTGCCTGGACGTCCCTACCCTCTTCCATGACTCTGTTTGCACCTACTTGATCCCCCTTTACGACTAGATTAGAATGACACAACAGAGCCCTTACATTTAGGGGGCTCTCCCTCCATAAACGCTGTTGACGCCAGTAGTCTCCTGAGGCAATACTTTCTGCACGTGCAAACTCCACTGCTCAATCATATGGCAACAAGAGATAGTAAGCAATATCTGGACACTCCGCTGGCTGGTCCATGGCTGACTCTTTCTCAGCTGTCAGATCTCAGCCTAAAAGCCACCTGCTCAGAGAGGTCCTTCCTGACCACTGCATCGAGGCAGCTCCCTCCCCATCCCCATTTCCAGCCACCTTATGCAGTTTATTTCCCTTGCTCCACTTACAACAGGATTCTATTTATGTGCTAATTTGGCTCTCTTCCCAACTAGAACTTCAGGCTCCGAAAGGGAGGCAGCTTGTCTGTTCTCATCCTCTCTGTATCTCTAGTACCTGGCACAGAGTAGGCACTCAACTATTTATTTTTTAACTAAATGATGGAGTAACAGAAAAGAGCTCTCCCACCAGACGTCTCATATTAATTAATACCCTGAAACTAGACTGGCGGAATATGTTGATAATTGTTGAAGCTGAGTGTTGGGTATCTGGGAATTTATTTTACTAGTGTCTTGCTGTCTGCGCGTGTGTGTGAAAACGTCAATAATAAAAAGTTAAAAACAAAGTTGGTCATCCCTGGGATTTAAAAAGGGAGAGCAGGCCTGAATAACAGACCCTAATGGGGGCTCTTAGAGAGGTCTCTCTCCTCCAGGTGAAGAGGAAGGCCTGCCCTTGGCCGCCAGTCCTCTAGCTGGAAGCCAGTGAAGCTAGACCCGCAGCCGCAGCTGAGGGAGAAAAGCACTGTGTGGACCAGTTCTCAGCATTTCTGATGACAGCAGTGAGAACACTGACGCATTTGTAGAGCAGGTACATTAATAAGGTACTTTCACTGACATTTTGTTGGGACAATGTGTGAAGTATTATTCATTTCATTCAAAGCCTAATCCAAATGTTTTGGAATCAGGTAGAAATAAGATTCAAACTCTAACAGTTGCGAACTGTGTTTTCATTTCCTCATCTGGAAAAGGAGAATACCACCCCCCTCCCTCATGGGATTATAGGAAACGTAAATACCAGGCGAGCACTGAACACCACGCCAGACACACGGGAGACACTCACCGTGAGCTCACTCGCTCCTGGACAGCAAGGGCTGTGTCTTACCTTTCATATCTTCTACAATCTTATGAAATTATCTTTTATAACCCCATGCACTATGTAGCACAGCGCTTAGGTGCCTAATTGATTTGCTAACTTTTAGAGACAAAACAAAAGGCCAACAGACGGTAAGCGGCAGAACAGGTTCTTGAATCAACACCTTCAGATCCAGCCAAGTGCCTTCTGCCCCACCAGGCTGCCTCTCTGGTGGCTTGAAAATACATCTCTTTTTCATCCCATTGACAGCAGTTTTGCAATAAGCTTGGACCCACCTATTAATTCAATGTAAGCAAATACAATATTTTTTATTTAGTTCTTCATAAGATTCCTCCTGCTTTTTTCTCATTCCCTCATCTAAAATCCTTGTTCTGAGAAGTGTAGTATTCCCCCCCAGGAGAAATCCATTTTTCATATGTTATTTTTTTTTTTAATTAAATGTAGTTTGAAAGTTACATAGCACTCAAACTTTAGATACTCAGAGCCGCAAGCCACCAAGGGAGGACAGCAGGCTCATGCTGGGTTTGTGCACAAGCTCCCTGCCCTGGTAACCAGCCAGTGCTAGCTTGCTGAGCCCCCAAAAGCAGGGAGCAGGCCTCTCTGACCTCCCCAAGTACTTTCCAACCATCATAACAATAGTGTTTTGAAGCCCAAGATGAAAGGATGTGATCAAAGAGGCCAAGGGTATAGGCTGCTAGGAGAAGAAAACAGAAGAGATGGTTTCCACGTGATAGGGGACGGAAGTGTGTGGGCAGCAGGCGCTCAGCATCAGGCTTTCCACTGCTGCAAAGAATGGCAGGGAGCAGACCGAATACAGCCTTTGCAGCAAATGGCTTCTGGCCCCGCAAAAGAGCACAGAAAATAAAAATAAACCCACCCCATAAGGTGTGAAGCTAGAGGCAGCAGGAAATGCTAGGATACACCTCACTCTCCATACCGTAGTGCTCAAAATCCACTCGTTCAACAGGCTGCATTGAGCACCCATGTCTAAGGCCCATGGGGAGGCATCATCACAACACAGGAGGGGTGAGGGGGGTGTACTAAGAAAGTTCCAGAGGCAGGAAGAGGCATCTAATGAAAACATTACCTGTCCCAGCTCAGTGCCTCCATCTACTAAGTCTTTAGCTGCTTCAGCTAAAAAAATACACCAAAGAATCAGAAACCCGATTGGGGGGTGGGGTAGGGTAATGCTTTTTTTTTTTAACTTAAAGAAATATTTCCACAGCTAATACTTCTGTATATACAGAGCCGAGAACCACTGGGCAAGTCAACAGAAGCAAAAGTCACTTGTAATGAGCTTTTAACTAAATTTAAACTCAAGACTCTCAAAACGTTCTATAGGTTTTTGCCCTATTGCAAATGGTGAAAACACACAGCAAAGATGAATGTTTCTGTTGATGGTCTCTGGCTTGGGTAAACCACCTCTGAGACAATAGCTAATCAGATATATGCGAACTCAGTATCTGCCTCACGAATCTCAAGATCATTGGGAAACATAAAACAAAATCTGTATTAAAGGCTCTGAAAGTTGTAATGTCTTCTTTGATAAAATTATTACTATTATTCCCAGTTTTCAACCCATTTCTCTTGAAGTTCAACGCTTTTCTTATTCAAAATACCTGTTTATTAACCAAGACAAAAAATAATCCAGAAGCCTGCTGACAAAGCCATACCTGCATATAAAAGTTTTAAAGCAAATTAAATTCCTCAATAATTTTAGTGAACTAGCATCCCCAGGAATGGCAAACCATGGCCCATGGACCAACAGCCTGTTTTTGTAAATGAAAGTTTTACTGGAACATAGCCATGCCCATTCATTTAAGAAAAAGCTTGTCAACTCCTGATCTAGAACTGTTCTCAAACTTGAGGGTGTATCAGAGTTACACGGAGAGCTAATAAACACAGAGGCCCAAGCTTTTAACTAAGTTTCCAGGTAAGTGTGAGATACACCAAAATTTGAGAACCACTGTTCTAGATCACTGCTTCTCAAACTTTAATATGCACATGAATCACCTGGGGACCATGTTAAAATAAAGATTCTGCTTCAGGAGGGCCTGGGGTGGGGCTTGCTAGTCTCCTTTTCAAATAACCTCCCAGGTAATGTCAACACGGCTGGTCAATGGACGACATTCTGAGGAGCAAGAATCCAGAGTGGTGCTTCTCCAATCTGGCTGCACATTAGAGTCACCTGGGTAGCTGTACAAAGTAGATGCCAACTCCAAAGACTTTTATTTAATTGATCCGGGGTGTGACTGGCCATCGAGATTTCAAGTTCCCCAAGCGATTTAATGTGCAGCCAAGTTGGAGAACCTCTACAGCACAACTCACCACCTCAGCAGTCAACTAAATCTAAAGAGTGGAATTCTCAACATAGCTTATTTCCTATATAGCACCCAAGATGGAAATAGGGTTGCTAGCATGACAGATAAATGTGCCTAGACTCCAGCCAGCAGACTTATTGTTCTACCCACGCTGTGTCATGAACTCTGATTTTAAGCAGGTTACAAATCTGAGCTTCAATTCCTTCACCTATCTAACGAGGACTGGAACCCGAGATAATCACAAGAACAAAATGAGAGAATATTTGTGAAGGTGATTTGGAGAGTACTGTATTCTATAAATAAACCCCTACTTTTTGCACTCTGCTTACACTGCCTAAGAGATACATATTTCACTTTTCACCACTAAAGCATACTGAAACAGATGTAAATGTGGAAGCACACGCTTAAGTTCAATATCTAACAAAGCGCTTAATGATGCAATTCCAGGAACGCATTGTGTCATAAGAGCGGAACCACCTGTAACAATTAAAAGATTAGTGAAGGATTACCACCAGCTCCAGGGGAAAGACAAACGGCCATCGTTTCCCAGGGTTGTCAGCACTGCCTTTGTCATTAACTTCAATACACTTAATGAAAACATGGGGGTAGATGCCTAGTTGCAAGTTATCAACTCCAAAAGAGCTCTGCACAGAGGACTGAAGGAAAAAAAGAATTTTAATACCAACAAAGAATAAAAACAAAAAAACAGAGCCAGAGGCATAGGAAGGAGTGGCATGGAGCTTTTTAATTTGGAAGGCAAAAAGATTACACTTAATGCAAGGCAGAGGTCGTGTTAACAAATGCTCATTACAAAGCTGTTCTGACATACAAGCCAGGGATCCTCTCTGGGCTCTCCACCTGCACACCAAATCAGAGGCGGTAGTAACTATAAATCTGAAGAAAATCCATGTGTCCAACAAGCTGCCATCTCAAGAGCTCTTCTCCAGGGGAAATCAAAAAGTGAACCTAAAAGAAAGCAACAGAAAGGTAAGAAAAGATATCTAAAGTTTTAAAAATGTCCCATGATACTACAGACAGCAAGGTCCCCATGTTTAGATGTAAATTCTAAACCCACGAAGACAGTTAAGCGATTCCCAAATTCTGGACAGTATTTAAGACAGGCTAGAACAACCAGAACAAAGTAAATATTTTTCACAGAACATTTTATAGAGGTATCCATAAAAATTAATGTTCAAATCTGTATTCCAAGCACAGCAAGGCAAAACTGACTTGGAACTGTAGACATGGGTTCTAACTGCAGCTCCACAGTTAATTAGCTGCACAACTTCACGCAAGCCACTGTGACCTCTCTGGGCCCACAAACTCTTTTGAGGTGAGGGGGTTGCAGTTTAGCCTAAAGAGCTTTTCTGGATTTAGAAAGCTCATAAAGCACTAAATTCCAGTTTTGTGGGGGATGGAAGAAGGAAGAATTCAAGAGAGAAAATAGTGGAAAATTTCCAATCTCAGATTTAACAAAGGACCGAAACAGAAGAAATAATTTTATTCTCATTTAAAGATAAGGTTATTTTTGGCAAGAAGAAGATGGAGAACAATTCCAAGAGAAGTGGCCACATTGCTGCTACAGTCAGAGGGGACTGGGAGCTGTGAGTCGTGAGCTAGAGCCCCATCCTGCAAACACAGGCTTCCTTTCCAGTGCCCGCATCCAACGTCCCCCACCCTCCCAAAGCTGCCCACCTGGTGTGCTCCACTATGGATGCGGCCAGAAAGTGACCCCTTGGCCCTAGGGCCTCCAATGTCTCTAGCCATAAACAGCCAATTTTCCTGCAGAGTGCCATAAAAATGCTGTAATCTTCTATGTGAGTCATGACTTGAAAAACGTTGGGGAACATTACCTTTCAGAAGAGCTGGGTTAGGCCTGCAGGTAAAAGGGCACCACCTTATTCTGTGTATTAGTTCAGGTGACCGGAGATGCTAGCATCAGAGCTTAAAGGAAAGCTCTTAGTCTTCCGGCCAGAGTGCTTTTATTTCCCTAACAATGGTATTTAGAGAAAAGCCACATAATTGCAGAACATTCCTGCATCAGTGGAATTGTGAGAAATGTGTAAAAGACAGAGCAAAAACAGGGAAGAAAAAGTGTTCACAGTGCCAAACAAGAACAAACAGACCTACTAAAACTCACCTATTCACTCTATCAAATTTCTTAAAGCAAACTCTGACAGTACACTATGAACGAAAATAACACATCAGCTTTAATGGTCAAGGTGAGAGAGGACTAGAACACAGGGCCATTTCAGTGAAGAGCTTTGACACATTTAGAATTTTAAAGAAATCCTAGTTTAGTACAAAAGCCAAGTTTTGAGACTCTATGATATTAAAACATTTAAATCTAAGACACCGGGGCTGGTCCATCTAGAAACAAAAATGACTCATGAGAGAAAGTCTCTTTGATAGTGGTTTTCAGAAAATTCTATTTACAAAGACCTGCTCCCTTCTTTTAAGGCAGAAATATATTTACCAGACAGTATCCTAAAAGCAGAGGTTCTAGGATTCTTTGAAATGTCAGTTCAACAAAACTGGACTATTCAACAGCTCAGAAGAATGGTTTCAACTGCTAACCAGGGTTTAAAGGTTTCAGGAAACTGACTAATAAAATTTCCTCCCGATATTGAGACATGCAAAATGGAAGACACCTACGGAGAAAAGTTAGCACGACTTCTTCAGTCTACCTCACCCATGCAGAAAAGACAGCGCCATTTGATCAGTCTGTTCTAATCATCTTAAGAGAAAGCAAGGCACAAACACAAAGAACTGTTAAAAATAATTACTCTCTGTATGGATACAAAAGATAATGCCAGACAGGGTCATTTCTACTTGGAATCTGTATTCTTCTCCAGCACCATCTCTATTCAGACACCAGCACTGAGCAGATATGCTCAAATACTGATTTTCCTTCAAATCCATCTCATCCTGGATCCTGGTCACCAAATTAAAACTGAAATTAGATAAAATGTGAATCAAAGACCACTCTACAGAAATTCTAGGTTCAGAACTCAGTTTGAATCACTACAACTTCAGATAGCAAGGATCGTATATTTTTAAAAATGAAAGGAGTTTTAGACATCAGCTAGGCTGGTCCTCTCATTTTATAGACGAGCAAACTATAACCTAAGAGTTTGACAGATCTGTCCTGAGCTGTGCTGTCCAACACCATAGCCACTAGCCACAGGTGACAATTTAAACTAAGTTAAAATTAAAAATTCAGTTCCTTGGTCACCTAGCCGCATTTCAGATGTTCAATAACCACACGTGGCTAGTAGCTACTATACTGGGTAATGCAGACTTTGAACATTTCCACATTACAGAAAGTTCTATTGGACACCACTGGTCCAGGGTCACCCTCTCTGGATCAAGCCAGGTGTCCTGATCCGCATTCTTCTGCATTTCTTCTGGATCATATTAAAGATGACTGACTTTTTAAAAACATTTTAGATATCCTGTCTTCATCCTTGATTACCAACCTCTTCTAAGTTTTTCCCATTTAAAAAAAAGCAAGTTTAATATTTTTAATGAAAACTTGCTAACAAAAAGACGCACATATTCATCATCCAAAAGTATTCGAACATAATAGAGAGGAAGGAATATAAAAGTTTGGAATCAAAAATGTCTGTTATCAAGTTCCCACTCAGTCACTTATTAGTTCTAGGGCCTAGACAAGTCAACTTAAATTTCACCAAGGTTGGGCCAGCCCGGTGGCTTAGCGGTTAAGTGCGCGCGCTCTGCTGCTGGCGGCCCGGGGTTCGGATCCCGGGTGCGCACCGACGTAGCGCTTCTCCGGCCATGCTGAGGCCAAGTCCCACATATAGCAACTAGAAGGATGTGCAACTATGACATACAACTATCTACTGGGGCTTTGGGGGAAAAAATAAATAAATAAAATTAAAAAAAAAATTCCCCAAGGTTTAATTACCTCCTGTGTAAAATGGGAATACCACTGTTTCTCTCCCTCCAGCATACGGCGGGCAATGAGGATCACATGGGTTAACGCACGTAGAAGTGTATGTGGACTATGAGTCCTGCAAGCCTGGTAATGTGCTAACTGTAAAACATTTTACAAATGTCGTCCAGTTTTGTAAAAGGCCTCATACAAACATTGTACATTTGTTATAGATAGTCACACTTTAACTTTCCACCTCCTGTGAACGGATGATGGGAATCTGATAATATGGATAAAAAGCAACAACTGAAGAAAAAAAGCAAGAAGGAAAAAAAAAGCAAAGCTCAATTGAGGATCCACACAAACAGCCCAATCCTCCTCAAACACAATGGGCACTATCAAGAATTCCATTAATCAGAGGCTTTAACAGCTGCAAGAGACTGATGAGCATTCAGGCCAATCCCCTCACTGTGCAGATGGGGAAACTGGGCCTCACAGACAAGCTTATTTGTCCATTCAACCAGTTAACAGAGCAACATCTACAATGCAGATCTCATTCCATTGTGCCCACCCCATCGCCCCTCGTATGAATTTTTTCCTTGGCTTCTTTCTTCCACAGCACTTTCCCATCTTAGCATCCACGCAACTAATGATGTAACTATTTTATATAGCATTTTCTTGAAGTTGAAAATGATTTATTAATGCATATACTCATTCCATAAACATGCACTGTGACTGTTGGCCCTGTGCTAGGCCCTGAGGTCCCTCTCCTCAGGGAATTGAAGAGTCCACTGGGAGAGACAGGAAAGCGTATGAATAGTTTCATAACAATGTGGTAAGTGCCACATTAAGGGCATGCAGAGGATCCAAGAGCCCTGAGAAGAGGCTCCTATGCAACCCGGGGGTGAGATGACCTGTAGCAGGAATCATCCAAGCTGCAAGGATGGAGAAAATAAGGCAGGAGTTAGGGCAGCAATGAACTTCATAAACACAAATCTACTTGATATTATCTCTCTTTTTCCTTTTTTAGGTAGCTTTAAATGAACCAAATATAAAATAGAGCTCAATCACCAATTAGAGAGTCACCAATTTTTTTTTTAAGTAAACAAAATAAGCAGATTCAGGTTTTAAGAATAATAGGTAAAGAATTAATCTCACCCTCCAACCAGGGGGAAAAGGGGTTGAAAAAGATTATAATGTGCTTAACTCAAAATATTTTTTACAAATTTAGAAGAGCTCCCTTTTTGAGACTTATTTGGCGGCTAGACTTAATATACAGTGAAATATCAAAGAGAAAATGAACTAAAAACTAAACAGCCCCTCAACAAAAAACTAAAGATAATTGCCAACGGAGGGTCATGTTGGGAACAAAAACAGGTCTAGAATGAACCAAAAAGGGAGCTCTTAAACTGACAAGAAAAGGAAATAAAGGGAAAATCTGTGGGTCTTCATGCACATGGTCTTCCCTGTGTAACAAAACCCTGGGGCCACTTTAAGGTTGCATGCCCTTTGGTGCCTAACTCGACACTGCCCACTTCTGGCCAGAATGTAAAGCAACCCCCACCCAGCTTCTAAGCCCACTTGGACCTCTGCTGCCCTCCTGTGACTAGAAAGAAACTAGGTTATATCACAAAGGTATCAGTGGTTTCTTCCCCCAAACTCAACTTTCACGCCTTGTAGCACATTTTTCCAGCATATAAAATGTACAATCCACTAGATGGCAGCAGAGCCTAAAGAATAACATTTAGATTCCCTTCCAGAGGTAATTTTCTAGATCACTGTACTTTACTGATAAATTCAAAAAGCCAGCAGCAATTGCGTGTTTGTAAATAGTACTGTTTGTCAGTTATGTTCTGCCCAGCCCTGTAGCCCCCTAGCTCCAGCCAGGATTAAACACTGTGAATATTAAAGACCTGTAGGAGAACAGCTTCCATTATAAAAACAAAACAACACTAACAAGGTTTTAGCACAAGCACTTGGCTAACAATCTCCTCCAGGCTGGGCACTCCTCCAAGTTCAGGTTTGTCCCTTTGTGCCTGGTTCACTTTCCCTCTGATCCAGGGCCCAAGTCATCAGGAATTTTCCCTCCCAAACTCTGACTTCATGTAGCTATGTCCCTCTTTTCTTCATTTCCCTTCAGAACACCTGAGATAAGCTGACATCTTTTGAAACGAATTTCACAAAGAGACACAGAAAAACAAAACAGAAAATATTTACAGATAATATGTAAATTTTTAAATATTCACATCTAATGACCTTCTGTGCCACGCTCAATTTCCTGCACCTAAAGGCCAAACGCTGATCATTATTTCAGGTGTGTGTGGATTCTCCCAACTCAGAAGCTCACTAGCAGCATTTCTCACTAGCAGCATTTCCATTTTTATGATAATCTAAAAAACATTATGAGTCTGTTCTTGACCACAGGGACAGTGTGGGAGATCAAAATTGGCCACCTCAAAATATGTCTCTTCACCTTGATTATTTTCTCTGAAGGAGATTTGAGCTTCCCCAAAAACTGCCTAAAAGCAATAGACTGGGAGAAGCCTTGCTAAGCCCATTCTTATCAAAGTTCTGTTTAACGGAAATCTTCCATTTGTAAGGGTATCTCCCTCTCTGTACCAGGAAGAAGGGGGGATGACCTTATCTCTAGAAACTCTTATCAGTGCGGAAGGGGAGGACTTAAATCTGCATACTCTTGATCACTGTGCTTTCTGGTCATCTCCCATAGTTGACTCCCTGACCCCGAACATCCTCCTTTGTCTACCTGAATATGCTATCCAAGGTGAAAACCTTTGCCATTTGTCAAGAAACTCAGTTTCCCTGGTTTCTCCCATGTATACATGTTATAAAGCCTTGTTTGATTTTCTCCTGCTATTCAGTCTCACATCAATTTAATTGTAGCCCAGCCAGAAAGGACCCAGAGTGGGTAGAGGATAGTCTTCCTCCCCTTCAACAGCCACCTATAACCAGTGCTGCCAACTAAGCAGCTACCTTTTATCACACGGTTTCTCAAACCACCATCTTTGGACATGTTTTCAGGAGACCACAAAGTCTGAAGTTTGGAAAAGGTCGTATTAATAGAGTTAGGTTTTAAATTAGTCCTGGCTGAACAAAACTGCCATGAAGGAGTTCAAGTCTTACAGCAGAGGGAAGGAACTGGAAAGTGATTCAAAGGAACTTCATCTGAATCTACAATGTTTAATTTGTTCAAAATCTGTTAATTCCAGGTGGTGGATACATGGGTGTTTGTTGTACCATTCTCTGCACTTTTCCGTATTTTTCAAATCATCACAATAAAAGCAGAAAAAAAAAGCATAGTAATAAGGGGGAGGATGGTGATGAAATAACTGTGGTAACTTTTTTTTTCGGTGAGGAATATTGGCTCTGAGCTAATATCTGTTGCCAATCTTCCTCTTTTTGCTGAGAAATATTGACTCTGAGCTAACATCTGTGCCAATCCCTCTATTTTTTTATATGTGGGACAACACCACAGCATGGCTTGATGAGTATCGTGTCGGTCCGCACCTGGGATTCGAACCTACGCACTCCGGGCCGCTGAAGCTGGGCGTGCAAACTTAATCACTACGCCAACAGGCCAGCCCCTGTGGTAACTTTTTAAACACATTTCTTTAATTCTGCAATTGTCAAATACTTTATAGTAAACAACCTTAAGCATAAATGGGGTGTAAAATTTTTTTTTGAAGTCAGACTGGATTACCAGACTTACTAGTTATAAGATTTCTAGCAAGGCTATCCTCATGAAGTTACTTTGAAAATAAGACACAGAACGAGAAGCACGTAAAACCTGGCCCACCGTGAGCACTCACTATCTGTTAACTTCCATACTTCTCCTTCAATAAATTTATTTTTTTAACACAATGCCATTTGCTTTTGATCTGCCTCTTCCAGAGTAGCTGCTGGTTTTAAACGTCACCCCCACATTCATGCAAGAGCAGTACACTGTTTCTTCTTTTTATACCCAACTCTCAACGTACTTGGCAAGTATGGAGAATATTCAATCTGTTTTGTTCTACTCTCTGAGTTGGTATAAATATTGAGAGCTCACTTGGAAACTATTTTAAAAGTGTTTTGGCACCCTGCACATAGAACTGAGTTAGAATCACATAAAAAGGGCAAATAGGTGTATATTTAAAAACTGAGAGCAGGATAGTATAGTTTATACCAAATGAAGGATCTCTGTGAAAAACCCCCTGGGCAGTCCCCCAGAGAGAGGATTTTTCTATGAACATACTCTATAGAATGATTTAACACTGCAATGTGGGATTGGAAGATTTTGCTGTAACTTGGGCCCATAATTCCCAGCTGAACAGGTGGCCCTAGGTTGTTAATATGGTCTGCAGTACAGTTTCTGCTGAGCCTGCTTTTTTGTCTCTGTTTTTGTCATAATTTTGAAATATGAAGCTCTCTGCAGCAGAGTCCTCTGCCAGTCACGACAGCCCTAGAAAATAATTTTCCGTGATTTGGTATCTCCCTGAGCCTAGAGAACATTCTTGAAACCTTTGCTCTGTCCCCTTCTTAAGCATACACAACTCATCTGGAAAAAATAACTTTAGAAATCTAGAGTAAGGCAACCAGAAGACTTATGACCTTTCCAGCAAGGTTACTATCAGAGAGCCAAAGGTCACTCATGATGTTTGCAGGTGTAAGGAGGTCAATGGTGGGTCAGTTTTCTAGCTGTACTCAAGGAGTTATCACTGGTCAGACACCTTGTCTGCTGCCTCTGCTCCCAGATGACACAGTGAGTGGCTCCCTTCTCTGGACTCCCACAGCACTCTGTTCAGATCTTCAGTGTGCCTCTAACTATGTTGTATTTTAACTGCTATGTTTACTTCTCCCTTAGAGATTGTTCATTCTTGAGTGTAGGAGCCACATTTTACTTTTCTTTGTATTCCCAGTAACAAGGCATTGACTGGCACATGGAAGGGGGTGGGGGACAACTCAAGTCCTGATCTGGTCTCTAAAGAGTTCAATCGTATTAGAATAGTAGAAAGAAGTGGTTCTCAAACTTTTTCACTGAAATAAACCATCTCTGTCAACTTATCATTACCAAAAATGAAACCTTACCTGAACTAACAGAACTGTTTTTGAGGCAATTATCAATAATGAAAAGGATTTATGTAACATTATAAGTAACTGATTCATTCATGCCAGAAATTGAAGTATAATCACTGTCACATTACTGCATACGCTTTGCACATGGTTGCTCTGAGTCTTGTGTTAGCTTTCTGATTAGTACAAAAATGATATCTCTCCAAGTAGCGGCAGAAAGAGGTTGGTCCTGGGATATTCTTCCCCTAAACAGGATAACATTCCTAAGTTTCTCTTTTCTCTACCACCAATAGCAACACAAACTTTCGTAGTGGAAAAGCCAAGAAAAGAGGGCATTCATTCATCAGTAAGCTGCGTACGGTCCTGGAAGAGCACTGGGCCAAGGGCAGCACTGGACAGAGGCCCTACTCTGCAACCACTTAACTATGTGGCCAGGGCAGGCCACTGGATTATTCTGAGCCTCTGTTTCCTCACATATAAAATAACAGTATTGATATACAGTTTGGAAAATACCACATACTTCTTAGAGCTTCAGGATTCTGCTTGGGAGGGAGCGACGGAGGGGAGGTCATACCACACATGAAGGAGAGGCCAAGCAGAGAGGGCTTTTCAACCTCTGTGAACCAAAACAACTTCGGCTCCGCTGCTGTTTATTTACTGAGATTCTATATGAGAGTTTTTTAGAAAAAAGGAGCTCTACTGCTAGAAAAGGAAAAATGGCAAATGAACCAAACGACATCTCATCCTATACTTTAAAGTCTTCTCCCAAGCTAATCCAACTTCTCCATTTATTTCTAGTTTAGCACATATATTATTAGCAAATGGCCACAGTCATTCATTCAGCATATACTGGATGTCTTTCAAGTGTAAGCACTATACTAGGTACTATGAGGACAATGGTCCAGCATTTAAAGTCATTTGAGATCAAAATCAGAAAAAAATTATAGAGCAAATCTAAAGACAAAACTACAATTTATGTCTCTTCCAAGATCTTGGAGTTATTTTCATGGAGTTATTGGTGCAGAAATTAATGTATTAGCTACAGGCAAACTCTCATTTTCTGTTATCTTAATGATTTGCAGAACAGTGAGAAGAGAAGGCAATGACCAAGAGCGGCAGCACTGATGAATCATGATGATATTAACGCATACTCTGCAGAGCGATGGAAAATTCTGCAAACGTCTTATCAGCAATATACAAACCTTACCAACCATGATCAAAACCAGCCCCATCCAATTTCTATTTCTAAAATCAACATATGGGACAAGGACTATGATCACCACTTACATTCTTCTAGTCTCCAACTCCTGAAGTAAGTAAATGGGAATGATTCAGCCAACGAAGTTCATGACAACAAGGTGCAGGATGGTGCTGGCAAAGAGAAAATCAGCAAAGGCTCGCTCTGGGGAGATGCCTTGGAAATCCGCTTTGTTCTGTGGGTTGATCTGTATTCTCAGGCAAACTGTACAAGAAGCAAAACACAAATATGATTACCTAGAAGTATAAAACAAATATGACTGCTAAAGAACACACACATACTCTATGACCCAACAATTCTATTCTACAGAAATGATGCAAAAGTGCATCAAAAGGCATGTACAGGAATGATACCCATGAGAGGCCCAAACTGGAAATCATCTAAACATCTAACAACAGTAAAATGGATAAATTGTAGCATATGCATACAACAGAATACTATACAGCAATAAAAAAGAACTTCATAACATGGATGAATTCTACAAACATAATGTTGAGCAACACAATCCAGACACAAAAAGTACATGCTGTATAAGTCCATGTACTTTAAGCTTACCATGAAGGCAAAACCAATCTATGGTAATACAAGTCAAGATAGTGGTATTTATCTGTCACAGGAGAGGTGACTGGGAAGGTGCAAGGAGGTGGCCTTAGGGTGTTGGTAATGTTTTATGTCTTGATCTAGGTGGTGGCTAGATGGGCGAATTTAAAAATGCAAGTTGTATACCAAAGTTTTACATTCTTCATTGTTTGTTAAAGGAAAAGTAAAGGAAAAAATACGACTTAGAGTTAGGATAAAAATCAAAGGCTTATGCAGAAAAATATATATAACCAAAAAATCTTTAGAACTCTCTTAACTCTTAAGTTTATAATTGTACCCAGATTTGAAAGTAGCTGACGCAGTAAGGAAGGGGCTGGTCTCAATGACAAAAAATTATGAAAATGTGAATTATTTTCTAATGGAATGTGCAAAACATTGGATAGCAGAGATTATAAACATAAGATGCTTATCCACAAGGACCTCATAGTTGTAGATAATCTTTGATCTCCAAGCTGCTCGTCTCAAAAAAAGCAAGAACCCTAAGCTACATAACTTTGAGAGAGAACTCTCCACTGCCACATTCTATACCCTTGAAGAATCCAACACGATACATCAGCCAGTCACCATCTGACATGAAAAGGAAGCTCCAGGAATACACTTTTCTGAAATATCTTTACGCCTGTGATAATGATTACACTACTTAAGAAAACCCAAATTTGCTTTGGGCTAATATCCATTCCATCACTACCCAAGAGAAGGCAACAAACTGAGATCTAACCCAAAGGTCAGTAAACTACCAGATTACCTCTCCAGAATCCATCACCATGGCAAGAGACCTTCATTATGCTTAAACATGTAAACACAGTGGAAGCACCACTGATCTTTTCAGACACCTGGACCATTCAAACTTTGAAGGACAATGACTGAAGCAAGGGCAAGCAATTAACATCCTGCTGTGCAGAGTACAGCTTGGTTCATCCATTTGGGAGAGCACCTGGCAATAACTATTAATATTTAGAATGTTTTTACTTTTTGACTAAGGAATTTATCTTACAGAACAAAGACATGCTAACAGCATGTTTGTCAAGATGAAAAAAAGTGAAAACGGGCCAAATGTCATCAAAGGAATTATTTAAATAAATTATACTAGACATGCAACGAAATCCCATGCAATTATTCAAAAGAATGAGATAAATTCTCAATAGGTTGACAGTAAAGATATGCAAGGTATATTATGTGAAAAAAGACAAAAAAATTATTCCATTCCATATATCTCTTAAAAATATATATAGATGTATATACAATTATTTTCTCATTTGTTTTAGCTGGCATCTAGGGAAAAATGTAGAGAAATAGTACTAAACTATTAACAGTGGCTATTGGGGTACAGGACAGCAGTAGAGTAGTGTTTCGGGAAACAGGAGGGGACAAAAGAAGAGAAGCTCCCCATGAAGATACAGTAATGAATTGATGTGTTATCATTATCATGATCATAGTAACCCAGTTATTTCAATGACAACATAAGAACCAGAGTCCTAAGGAGATGGAAAGGACCTTGGAGGTCATAAAGACCAACACCTCATTTGATGCATAAAATGCCCAAGAGGTGGTGGGGTGGGCATGCTGGGGGAAGCTCCATGAATCACCTGGGAAGCTTTCCAAAGTACACTCACCACTTCCAGAATCTGATAAGCCATCCCCAGTTGGAGAATTACAAACCTTCCAGAGTCTGTGTTACCGATAGGGGCGTCATACCCCTCAGATGCACTGGGCACAAAAAAGGCAAAGAACACCTGTTCAAACAGCTCCTCCACAAATGACCCTTCAGTCTCCCCCCAGCATTTCCAAAGATGGAAATTTACTACCTCCTGAGGCAGCCTGCTCCATTATAGCAGTTCTAATTTAATCTATCTCCTTAAACCTTCCTTCACCCAGCAAAATATTTACTGAGCATCTACGATGTGCCATGCATCACCTTGAGTGCTGGGAATATGGCACAGAGCAAGAAAGACAAGAGTCTGGCTCCCAAGAAACTTACATCCAATGGAAACATAACAAATAAAAAAACAAATAAACAAGGAAATATACGTGCTATAAAGAAAATCAAACAAAGTAATAAGAGAGTGACTGGGAAGCTATTTTTCATTTGGTGATCACAGATGGCTTCTCTAAGAAGCTGCTATTTAAGACCAAAACCTGAAAGACAAGAGCCAAGCATGCAAAGATCTGGGGGCAGAGCAACACACGTAGCAAGAACAATCTTGACACGCTGTAGGTACAACAGGCCAGACTGACCAAACTCTAGTGATCAAGGGCAAGAGGGAGACAAGGGCCAAATCCTGTGGGGCTTTGTAAGGCTCAGTAAAGAGTACGGATGTAGTTCTAAGTGCGATGGAACATTTCAGAGTTTTGAGCAAATGAATAACATAATCTGATTTACATTTTTTACGGTTGCTAGAACTGCAATGTGGAGAATGGTTTACAGAATTAAAGAGGCAGTGGAATCATGTAGGAGCCCAAGAGCTCACGTAAGGTAGTAAAAATGGACATAAGTGAAAAGATCCAGGCTATGTTTTAGAGAACACAGGGCTTGCTGATGAAATGGATGTGGAAGATAAGAGAAACCAAGGAAACCTCCTAAATTTTTAGCTTCAACAACTCTACCACTGTTGACACTGTGCACTGACTGGTGAAGAGGCAGATGGCTGGGCGGGAAGGTTCAACCCGGAGGTGTGTATCAGACACCAAGTGAAGATGTCAACTGGGCAGTTGGTTTACTAATTTGGAATTCAGGGGACAGGTCAGAACTAAAAATATAAATGTGGTAGTTGTAGTTATAGGGGTCTAGAACCACACCCTCAGACAGATAAGCACCTAGCACAAACAGTAGGAAGGAAAAATCAATGAGGTGAGAAGGAACAACCAGGAGAGTGTAGTGTTGCAAAAGCTTCGAGAAGAAAGTATTTTACACATAAGGAAGCAGCCAACCATGTTAAATGCTAAATGTTGCCGAGCATTCAGGTAAAGTGAGGCAAACGGCTACTAGATTTGGCAAGATGGCAAGAGCAGTTTCACTGGAGTGGTGGGGACAGACAACCACCAAGTGAGTTAAGGAAAGAATGGAAAGTGAGAAAGCATAAACAGCAACTGGACTATTCTTTCAAGCAATTCTGTCATGACAGAGAAGAAACGGAATGGTAGCTGGAGGGGTATCTGAGGTCAAATGGATTTTTTTTTTAATTGGACAACATTAGAGCATGTTTGTATGATGGGAATGATCCAGTAGAGAATGGAGGGATGGCTGCAGAAGCTGAGTCCCTGAGTGAGCAAGAGAAGACTGGATCCTCTACACAAGGGAAGGAGTTGGCCTTTGACAGAACAGGGACACATCACCCACCATCATGGGAAGCAAGTCAGAGCAGGGGCAGAGGTGCAGATGGGCTGCTGTGATTCCTTGGTGGGAAGATGAAAGGATTCCTGGCTACTTCTTTTTTAGTGAGAAAATAAAGCAAGATCATCAACTGAGAATAAAGGAAAAAAGGAAATAAAGAAGAAAGTGAAGAGAGAAGTTATGAAGCATATTTTGGAACAGCAAACATACCAGGAAAGTATTATAGGACCACTGGGCAGGACTGAGCACCCATCTGTGTTCCTATTCTCACCAATACTTCTCCATCACAGCACTACATCCATATTTACTTGTCTGTTATCTCCCACTAGATTATAAACTCTGTGAGAATAGAGACTGAACCAACTCTGATGACCTAGTGGTTAAAGTTCGGCACTCTCACCGCTTCAGCGGCTCAGGTTCGCTTCCCAGTCAGAACCACACCCATCTGTCAGTGGCCATGCTGTGGCAGTGGCTCACAGAGAAGAACTAGAAGGACATACAACTACGATATACAACCACACACTGGGACTTTGGGGAGGGAAAAAAAAAAAAAGAGGAAGATTGGCAACAAATGTTAGCTCAGGGCAATTCTTTCCCTGCCAAAAAAAAAAAAAAGAGAGAGAGTAGAGACCATGTCTGTGTGTTTTACGGTTGAGTCCTCAGTACCCTGGCAGAGAACCTGGCACATAATTGCTCAACATTCCTTAAATTATTATAGGCATGCTCACAATTTAACTTATACAGTGTTAATCACTGAGGATGCAGAAATGAAGACAGCCCCTAGCCTCAAGGGGTTCACCTTCCAAAGGGAAGATAGACGTGCGAACAAATACAGCACAATATCAAAGTCCCAGGTCTCTCTCTCTTACACACACATACACACACACACAAACACAAGGTGAAACAGGAATATAGGAGAAAGACCTAAATCAGCTGGGCAGTCAAGGAAGGGTTCCAAACGGAAGAGCACTTGAACTATCTAAGAAATGAAGGAATTTTCCAGGCAGTCAAGCAAAGATAAAATAGCTTGAGACATCACGGCATGTTCAAAGAATAACAAGTGACTCAATGCTGGAGTATAAAGTACAGAGCAGGCAGAGGCAAGAGATGAAGCTGGAGAGATGGGCACAACCAGATCATGAAAGAGCCTGTATGCCATGAAAAAAATTTTAATTTTTCTTTGGGAGCTACAGACAAATGTCATGCAGGGAGTGGCACAATTAGATTTGCAAGTCAAATCAAACCTACAAACATAGTGAAAGATGGACTGGAGGGAGAGAGACCAGAGGCTGGTAGACCAACAAGGAAGATTACAGTAGCCTAGATAAGACATATTGAGATACTGAGTTACCAAAGATGAGGAAGTAGCAATGGATATGAAAGAGATCTAGAAATGGGACTCTCAGGCATAAGGTTGGCAAATTTCCCATCTCCTGGATAGCAGTTATGGGAGATAATATAAGGGCCCATAAATCTTATAATTTCCAAAGAAATTCTGGACCCCAGTCCACATAGTCCAACAGCTCCCATGAGACAGAAAACATTCCAGATTAGGCCTCCTTGCCTTTCAAACTGCTTTTGGATTTGTAAACTAGGGTGAACAACACTATTTTTTTTAATCCAATTTTGTTTCATATAGATTAGAGAACAGAATAGACCAAAGTTGTGAAATGACTTAAAAACTGATATCAAGCTCAAAGACTTATTTTAAGGACAGTCTTAATGTGTTCCACTTATCCCTCCTAACAAGCACTTTAAATGAGCAGAAAGAGGGATTTCAGTTAGGTACAAAAGGAAACTAGAAAGGCTGCCAACACAGGAATGTTACTCTGAAAAAGGGACAGATGTCCTCCTCTAAAGACATCTAACCACAAGAACAGCTGCTGAGGACGTTTGAAATCTGTCTGAAGAAGAAAAATATTCTACCTCTGACGTCTTTTTAAAGCCTACTATACTGTACACTGTTGATCCAAAAAAAGATTTCGCAATGGGATTTTCTACCTCTGGCTCCTTCTTGAAACCATGGGCGAGTTTCCCAGTCAGGAGGGAATAGAATAACACCAGGCTTTTTTAAAGCGTGGTAGCATTCTACATTGGTTTAAAACATACTGACCAATCTCCAAAAAGCATATGCTAAATTAACACATGCAGAAGGAATGGAAGAGAACAGAGTGCCAAAAAGAAATTAGGGAACCAGACTAAAGAACTTTTCCCTCCAATTCATCCTACTCGCTAACACCAATTTTAAGTCTTTCCCTTACTCCAATTTAAAAAAAAAAAAAAAAATCCTTAAATGCTTTCCTATCACCTACAGGATAAAATTCAAATTCCTTGGCCTGGCACTCAAAACTCTAGCATCCAGCACTACCGAATCCTTCAACATAATCTCCTACACTTCCCTCTCAGCCAAACGGGCTTCCTCCCTTCTCTTCCAACAGGAAACACAACACAAGGAAATCAGAAAACCCAGCACCATAAATAGGTACAAAGCTTCCCTTCCCAAAAATCTGAACAAAGGATAAGCTCCAAATTTCAAAATTCCCATTAAAATCATTCTCCAGTTGAGGATCTGCGCTAACAAATGGCAGAAGCAGCAGGATTTAGTAAGGCCAATGCTGTCAAAGAAATGCAAAGGATACCCTTCTGTGGCAACTATGAATTGTCATAAATCCTTTTTTTTCCCAAAAGCGACTTTCACTTCTCTGGCCCAATTATTTGTTATCTAACAGTTTTGGAAATCTCAATCCCCCATATTGACTCCACTATTTTTTTTTTTTGGCTGGGAAAGGTTCTCCCTCAGCTAACATCTGTTGCCAATCTTCCTCCTTTTTTTCCCCCTCCCCAAAGCCCTAGTACATAGTTGTATATTCTAGTTGTAGGTCCTTCTAGTTCTTTGTGAGCCACTGCCACAGCATGCCTACTGACAGACAAGTGGTGTGGTTCTGCGACCAGGAACCAAACCCAGGCCACCAAAGCACAGAGCACTGAACTTTAATCACTAAGCCATCAGGGCCGGCTCTTGACTCCACTATTAAAGTGCCCATTCACCAGGCATTCTCTTCATTGACAAGCCATTGGCTTCTCACTGGGGAGAAGGGGAAAGAGTCTGCCAATTCACTTTTAGCCACAACTGTCTCAAAAACAGGACTTGGCATAAGGAAAAACTATCTGCTTAAAAAACCTTCTGGCTTTACCACACTAATAACCTACAATTGGAGTCCACAGCCACTCTTCAGCAAACTACACTCTCCCACATAGCCCTGAGGAGTCACTCTTATGAAGTCACCATGACTTCATCAGGGAGAAAGCTTCTTTTTCTTAATTGGCTTTCAGGCTCTGCCCTATTCCTACTCTTTCCAGACCTGGAAGACAAAAATCATCAAACAAAACTCACCAGAGGTTCTCAAGATTCCTTCTCCTGCCTAGCTAATAAAATTCTTAGTCACAAACTGTATTTAGGGGAAGGAAGGGAAAGTCTAGAGCAGAGAAGGTGGTGTATCTGATGATGGTAACATATCAACACCTGAAGGCCAGGATGCTGCCAGACAACCACATCTTCGTCATCTAAGACAAAATTCAAAGATGGTAGTGAAATATCCCATTAACAGGCTAACTGCACTCCAGACTAGTCTAGTGCACAAGTCATGGAGTCCTTAGGCTTATTTTAAGTTCTGAGAGAGAGGGAAGATAGAGTATCTCTGGCATGAGTCTGAACTAGCAATCTGAATGCGTAAGCATTTTATAGGTCTATAACTTTAAGCTGTAAGGAAGTCTCCAGACAATTCTAACGCTGTATTTTGTCTGTGCCCCAACTAGACTGTAAATTCATTGAGGACAAGGAACATGAGATACCTGATGTATCCCCAAAGCTTTTACCATAATACTTTGTATTAGATTCAAAATACAATTAATGGCCTGACTCATGATGATCATGCTGAAAAAAAAAACATGAATCCTGGCATGTTTTCAAAGTCATAGAGCAGGTGATACCAGTGCCTGGAAACGTCCATGTTGCAGTAGCCGCCTATAAACTGGACCTGCTAACACTCCCTGGGCCAAGCCTGGACTCAGTATTCATTGAATCCCTGTTGAGCAAGAAGGTCAGATTTTGGCAAAAATTTACGAAGACAGTGAGCCTTCATTAAATACGGCAGTCTACAAGGCATCAAATGCTGGGAATCAGAAATAATAATAAAGCTAAAGCAGAACTATGTTGAATAAAAACTGAGTTCAGGATAGTGAGATAACAATTTCATCCACAAGAAATGATTAGGAGCAGATAAAAGTCAAAGTCAAGTAAAGAATGATTCAAGAAGCAAAGCACCTCTATTTATATGTCTTACACTGTTCACTGAAATACTTCACTGAAATGCTTCACTGAAATGCTTCACTGAAATGCTTCACTGAAGGTTAGTAGTGATTAGGCCAAGGTGAGAGAGATGCTTCAGAGTTGGGTTTTCCATTTTAAAAGTCTACCAACTTTAAAGGTGTGTTAAAGCTAAGAGAAAGTTGGAATGGTTTTCCCTGGACCAATATAAAGTGAAGTGGATCACCAGGTTGAGCAGCAGGATGAAGGTAACGGTTTCTTTCGAGATTTAATTCCACCTCCCAGGCGGCGGTTTGGTATTAAGCATCTGACCTCTCTGAGCCTCAACTTCCCCATCACAAAAGGAGGGCAATGCAGGCTCCACTCATAACTTCACGAGGCGGTGGTCTGACATAAAGGAGAAGGGTACTGTGGGAACAAAAGCAGCGCAAAGTAACACATTATTATTGCGATTACTTAGAGTCATTACCCGCTAGGATGAAGCTTCCCACACAAGAGATGAAGCCCGAGAGAAAAGAGTTGAAGGGGAAGGTCCCCACGAGGAGACAATAACCGAACTGCAGCGCCCCGGTCAGCAGTATATACAGGAGGTACGCGTCCAGCAACTTCAGACGCTGAGGAGTGGAGCTCAAGTACTCTTCTAAAAACCGCGAGATAACCGACACTACCGACGCCGACATGTCTACTCGCTCGGTACTCCGGCCCGCGCTCCAAGCTCCCAGCAGACCCCACGACCACACCGGATGTAATGCTTGCGCATGCGCACCGCTGAAGCCCAGCTCCGGCCTCCCCGATTTGCCACTTTGCGCAGGCGTAGAGGCAGGCCAAGGCGTGAAACCACTAATGCGCAGACGCAGAATATATCTACAGAACGCGAACTACAGCCAGAAAAAGCTAATGCGCCTGCGCAGTGGATCTGTCCCAGGGCTGGGGACGTGTACTCTCTTTGTCCTATTTCCGCTGCCAGGTTGGTACGCCCACAGTTGCTCTGGCAACAAGATACTTTGGGAGGAAGGGGGGAGAGGTTTTACAGCGTACAGTTTAGCTACCCGAGGGTTCCGACTCTGGTCCGCCAGCATCTTCAAAGATTAACTGGATCTGCTTTGAGGCAATGCCTGGCGCTCCCGCGGTTCGGTACTGGCTCGGCTCCACTTCTGTTAAGGGCTGTGACTGCAGATGCCTGTCCCGTACCATAGAGCAAATCGAGTTCCCCCGCAGTGAGGACCAGCGCGGCCAATCACTTTGCCGGCGCCAGTTTAGACTTGGTTATTGACGGACGGAGGTGCGGGGCCGAGGGAGGGACCTTGACCTCTACCCGAGCTGGACTCAGGATCTGGCCCTGGGGGCGCTTACAAGTAACTTCTATAGAACCTAAGCCTGCAGGTGTTCTGTACATTCAGCAAACATTTATTGGGCGCCCACTTGGGGCGACATTGTGCTAAATTGTAGGTGCCCTCGTGGGAATCAGATACAGTCTTGAAAAAGCTGCTGCTGACGGAAGGGGAGGGTGAAATGGGGAGGAGGGAGAGAACAGTTGATTAAAGCGCATGGAGTATATGATCAAGTTTAGCAGCCTGCTACTCCCAAGCTGGCATCTTGAACCCAGTGTAATAATCCAGGATGTCAGCTCTGAAAAGCCCACAAGAGCATTGCCTAGTTCAAACCCTACCGCCTACAACTCATTTTGCAGAGGAAACTGAAGGTTTGAGATTTTGTATTTTAACAAATGGGATTAACGTTTTTTTTTTTTCTTTGTGTGAGGAAGATCAGCCCTGAGCTAACATCCATGCCAATCCTCCTCTCCTTGCTGAGGAAGACCGGCCCTGAGCTAATACCTATTGCCAATCCTCCTTGTTTTTTTTTCCCCCTTTTTCTCCCCAAAGCCTCAGTAGATAGTTGTATGTCATAGTTGCACATCCTCTAGTTACTGTATGTGGGACACCACCTCAGCATGGCCAGACAAGCTGTGTGTTGGTCTGAGCCTGGTTCCTAACCCCGGGCGCCAGTAGCAGAGCATGCACAATTAACCGCTAAGCCACTATTTATATTTAAAGTTTTAACTTTTTAAAAAAATAATATCCACCTTAATTTTTGGCTTTCGCTGCCCTTTTAATTTCACATGCATCTGACCTTCCAGACCTAGTTCATCTCACCTTTCAGCTACAAGTTGTACATAACCAGGTACTTAAGTTTATTAATAACTTTGAACCATCCTAGGTACTCAAGCAAAATTCCTAAAACAGCAAGTGAACGACAATGTTCCCTCATTTTCACTTTTTATTTGTGTTTAAACTGGAAGCTATAGCGACATCAACAAAGGTACTGGTGAGCAAAGCCTTGCTTAGGGTCTAGAAGTAAGAGAAATAATCCATGTCCTAGAAAGCTTTATGATCTATTTGAAGAGATATATTCATATTCACACCCATGGAGATTTGCACTGTTATATGAACTTAAGTTCATCCTAAACTCTGTTATGCTGACAAAAAAAGAGCGGATAACCAGGCTGGTTCCTATTTGAATATAAGAAGGCAGGCAGCGTCAGTTTCTCTGACAGGTTGAACCTTTCTCCCTGCCTCATCAGCAAGTAGGAGGGTAGCTTCCTCACCAGTACTCAACTTCAAACTTTAAAAGCTAGGCTGATGCATTTTAGTCATTCAGCAGTGGATTCCTCAGGGGAGTCGATTCCATCAGCCAGGATCCTTCCAGCAGTTTCTGCCTTCTGTTTTGTCTGCCTTTGATCCATGTCAGCTATCATCATTAGCATCTCCACAAGAACTCCCAAAGAAGGAAAGCAGAAGAGATGAAAAGCCTCAAATTCACTTACTGAATGCATCCTTTTCTGAGACCTGCAAAGTCAAACACTGAGTCTAGACTACTTCACACAGCAAGAAAAAGTCTTGTTCTGTGTTCTGTTTATGGTTCTATTGAAACATTTCTGACTGATCTGTCAATAGGAAATTGCTAATACTAGTGTTGGTTTCAATAGTTTAAATCAGAATATTAATATATGTAAAAATTCATGTCCAGAGTAGTGGATAGAATGCAGGATTGAACCTTGATTCTTCTGTTTACTAGTTGACTAATCCAGGACAGGTTAATTAGTCTGGCAGCCTTATTTCCTTTTCTATAAAATGCAAATAACAATGCCTAGATCATTGGAATGTTGTGAGGATTAAATGAGATTTGTTAATATTAAGCACTTAACATGGTACTTGACACACAGTAAATGTTCAGTAAATGTTTGCTCTTCTTAACTATCATTAATCCTGGTAATTATCTATGTCTGCTTCCCCTATTTCTATGAATAATTAAAAGTTCAGCAAACTGCAGAGCCCCAATATTTTGGGCATGCAGAAGATGGCAGTAGAAGGACTGCAACATAGATGGCTCTCAAAGGGCAAATGAAATGTGTAAGTTAAAGCTGAAGTCATAGTAGACCTTAGGGGCCGGCCCAGTGGTGTAGTGGTTAAGTTCACGTCCTCCGCTTCGGAAGCCTGGGGTTCGCAGGGTCAGATGCCAGGCTCGGACCTTGCACTGCTTATCAAGCCATGTTGTGGCAGCATCCCACATAAACTAGAGGAAGATATGCACAGATGTTAGCTCAGGGACACTCTTCCTCAGCAAAAAGAGGAGGATTAGCAACAGATGTTAGCTCAGGGCTAATCTTCCTCACCACAAAAAAAAAAAAATAGAGCTTAGGAGTCTTATTACTAAAACACTGATGGCAAGGAAAATCTGTTTTCCTTCTAACCATCTTAGGTTCATTGGCCCTATAAAGTAAACTGACAAAAGATGGATTAACAAGAGAAAACAGACAGAGGTTTCTTAACATATACATCACATTTACACATGGGAATACTCAGTTGTAACTTGAAGAGGAGGTTAGAATTTGGGCTTATATAGCATCTTAACAAAAAAGCAATAAATTTTTAAAGAAATGACAAGACAAAGGAAAAGGACTTGGAGTTTCTAGGGCAGCAAATTGTTGGAAGGTAAATATATGAGGGAACTAATGAAAAATAAGGGCTAGTTAGTAAACTTTGTTATGTAGATTCCTCTGGTGCTCTCTCTCTGAGCTGGAAAGGATCTAGAGTTCTGTCTTTCCCAGTAGAGAGGTATGGGGGAACACCTTTACAAATTTTTTTTTCTTTTTTTGTGAGGAAGATTGGCCCTGAGCTAACATCTGTTGCCAGTCTTCCTCTACTTTATTTTTTTTTTTTAAGATTTTATTTATTTATTTTTCCCCCAAAGCCCCAGTAGATAGTTGTATGTCATAGTTGCACATCCTTCTAGTTGCTGTATGTGGGACACGGCCTCAGCATGGCCGGAGGAGCGGTGCTTCGGTGCGCACCCAGGATCCGAACCCCGGCCACCGGCAGCGGAGCGCGCGCACTTAACCGCTAAGCCATGGGCCGGCCCTTCCTCTACTTTATATACAGGACGACGCCACAGCATGGCTTAATGAGTGGTGCGCAGGTCCATGCTCGGGATACAGATCCGAACCCATGAACCCCCAGGCCGCCAAAGTGGAGCGCGCGAACTTAACCACTATGCCACCGGGCTGGCCCCATCACCTTTACAAATTTATGTCCTGCTTTTAGGCAGATAGGGGGAGGGCAGAGAGCTTTTCCTGGATCTGCTTCTCAGTTGCCTTCAACTCAGAATAATCATTATGCTAAAGGGCATATTATGGGGTGGCCTATTCTGCTACCCTTCAACACTCAACATCATAAAACAATGGGAGAGTGGAGGGGCAAGGGGGTCCCCTTATGAGCAAAGGCCATGATTTTATAGTGTGTGTCTCTCTACAGTAATAAATGACATTCTTTATCAAAAGAAAAACAAATCCTCCAAAAAGGACTCTTCTAAAGAAAATCTCTGCATGGGACAGAAGAGTCCCTTTTCCAATTCTTTTTCCTTGTGTTTTCACGTTCTCCTTCAGATCCCTCCTTTTACTTCTCTCTCCTGTTGCATATGTAACAGCTCCACCTTTTAACTTTGGCCCTGGTGTGGCCAAAACCTTCTTTCCTTATATGCTATTGTTGTCCACCAAATTTGAGGTAGACGCTGAGAGACTTAAACAAAAAGAAATTTATTCGGGTTTTGTTAGGACTGCAGTCGGGAAACAGAGTCAAGTAGCTGTTGAAAGGAGAGGAAAGGTTTCATAGTCATGGCTAACAAAGGCAAAGGAAAAAACAGGGAAAGGAATGTCTTTTAACAAATTTAAGGCACAAGGTAGTCACGGAGTGAGGGTTGGTGGAAACAAGCCATTAAAACTTAGGAATGTAGAAAATGACCTTGACAGGAATGAGGTCTCTGTCCCAGCAATCTTATCTTCCTTGAGAAGACTTTCGGATGCATTTCAGGCATCTAATGAATTCAAGAGTTCATCCTGAAGGAGGAATTTGTTCATCTCCTTGTCATGTCTATCATGTCTGCGAGGCTCCATTTTAGTTCCTTAACATGAGAGATTCCATCTTTTTTCAGTTCCATATTGTGATTTAATAAGAAGTATATATTTGGTCTTCATCCCGGGTTCCTGGCACAGAGCTCCTAAAACCCTTGTAATTTCCTAAGTGATAAGAGCACTAGGAGCATATCTTGTTATAATATTTGGTTTATCCCCGGTTCCTGAAATAGCTCCAGAGCAACCAAGGTGAAAGGAGAGGCTTTTGTTATTCATAACAGCCCCTTTCAACCACACTTGAGTTTATGTTAATGAAGTGACTTTTGGAAAGCCTCTAAGGGTGGGAGTTCGTTACCAGAAGAACCAACCAATTTGAGGGTTGGAACTTTCAGTCTCTCCCCACCCCTGTCTCTGGGAAGGGGAGAGGGACTGGAGATTGAGTTCAATCACCCAATGGCCAGTTATTTAATCAACATGCCTGTGTAATGAAGCCTCCGTTAAAAAACCCTAACCAAAGGGGTTCCGAGAACTTATGGGTTGCTGAACACATCAAGGTTCTGGGAGGGTGACGCACCCAAAGAGAGCATGGAAGCTCTGTTCCACTTCCCACATACCCCACCCTATGCATCTCTTCTGTGTGATTGTTCCTAAATTGTATCCTTTTATGATAAACCAGTAATCTAGGAAGTAAACTGTTTTCCTAGGTTCTGTGAGCCATTCTAGCAAATTATCAAACCTGAACAGGGAGTCGTGGGAACCCCGATTTCTAGCGGGTCAGTCAGAAGCACAAGTGACAATCTGGACTTGCAGATGGTGTCTGAAGTGCCAGGAGGGAGCAGTCTTATGGGACTGAGCCCTTAACCTGTGGGGTCCGCACTGACTCAAGGCAGTTAGTGTCAGAACTGAGTTAAACTATAGGACACCCAGTTGGTGTCTGCCGAGAATTAGAAAAATGCTTGGTGTGGAAAAACCCACACATTTGGCATCAGAAGTGTTGTTGATGTGAGTACAGAAAAAGAAATAGTTTTTTCCTTTACCTTGTTTTTGCTTTTTTTTTTTTTTTTTTTGCAGTTTTATAACTTTATTTGACAATCAGCGGTCAGTTCTCATCCACATTGACTGTAGATTTTTGAAAGTTGTGACAGGTACATAGGTAACCAATGTATAGAGGTTTTTTTTTTCTTTTTTTTTTTTTGGTGAGGAAGATCGGCCCTGAGCTAACATCTGCCAATCCTCCTCTTTTTTTTTTTTTTTTTTTGCTGAGGAAGATTTGCCCTGGGCTAACATCCATGCCCATCTTCCTCTACTTTATATGGGACGCCGCCACAGCATGGCTCAAGAAGCAGTGCGTCAGTGTGCGCCTGGGATCCAAACCGGTCAACCCTAGGCCACCGCAGCAGAGCGCACGCACTTAACCTCTTGCACCACCAGGCCGGCCACCCGTGTAGAGCTTTTTTGATAATCTTCATGCTCATTATGTTTTCTGGACAACCACACATGGATATGGTATGGGACATTCCTTATTGCTTTGGCCCAGACAGCTTTGTTGAGCCTAGTGTCAATTCGCACATCTGGAGTTCCCATCTCCTTCACAGCAAATTTCCAAATCTCTTTGAGTGCCCTTCTTGCTACCCTTCTTTGTGGGAGCCATTCTGCCGGGCCTAAGTTGAAAAGCTGTCTTGTTTTCTAATAGAATAGATTAAATAGGTTAATATTTTCAAAAAGAAAATTTTAAGATGAATCAAATTGCCAACAGCACAAAGTCAAATTTCTTTTTTTTTTTTTGGTGAGGAAGATTGGCCCTGAGCTAATATCTATTGCCAATCCTCCTCTTTTTGCTTGAGGAAGATTGTCACTGAGCTAGCATCTGTGCCAGTCTTCCTCTACTTTATATATGGGATGCCACCGCAGCATGGCTTGATGAGCGGTGGGTAGGTCAATGCCTAGGATCCAAACCTGCGAACCCCAGGCTGCTGAAGCAGAGCATGCGAGCTTAACCACTACACCACCAGGCCGGCCCAGACAAAGTCAAATTTTTAAAGCATCAAGTTTCTGACCTAAGTCCTGTTAAAGTTTCAGTATCTTCAATGAGTCCATATCGTTTCATCCTAACATAAGTCCTAGCAGTCCCTGATGAGGTAGAACAACTTTGTAGCTTTGTCTGATTTCTTTCCCTCTTAGTCTTTGGGCATCCTATAAAGAGAACCCCTCAATCTGGTACCCTCCCTGGCACCCAAGAAAGAGTCTACCATGTTGTGCTTTCCAAGGGCAGAACACTCTACAACATGGAGCTGAAATCAGTGTTGTGTGAGCAACATTGTCCAATAGAATTTTCTGTGGTGATGAAAATGTCTCCGTGCTGTACAATATGGTAGCCACTAGCCACAGTGGCTATTGAGCGCTTGAAATGTAGCTAGTGTGACTAAGGAACTTTTATTTAATTTTTATTAATTTAAATCTAGCCACATGTGGCTAGTGGCTATCATATTGGATAGAGCAATTCTAGAGCTATTCCACTCAGTTCCTATATTTAATCTAAGGGTCACACCTTGTTCATAGTTCATTCAAGGGCAGTGACACCCATTTGAAACCAAAGAATGATCTACCTCTGCCAGGCCTGAGCTATCAGGTTATCAGTTCCACCTACTTCTGGAATATTTAATGTGATTTACAGGCGCAGGAGAGTTTGTCAAAATTAGTTTCCATCCACAAAGACCATATTAATACTTTAATCATACATAAAATCAAACATGTTGTAGGTAGAAGAAAGATGTATTCTTTCATACTTGCACATAGTGTGTCTTGTCTTGAAGATAAGGGAAGAAAAGTACCTTACATTTCTCCCCAGTGGCCTGCCTAGAGCAGGCATTGAGAGTTTTCTCCACTCTATAATTCTAGCAGATCCAGCCCAATCCTGAGATATCCCAGCTCTAGGGACACCTTAAGGTATCAATTAATTTGGGTTATAAAAGGCATTTTCCATACATTCAAGTTTCCTACTTCCATGTGAAGGAGTTCAGAATGAGCCTCCCCCAAATGTGCCACTTTTGTATATGGATTATTTTGAGCTAAAGGCAATGGAGAGCCTGTGAGCTCAAGAGAAATTTTTGCCCCTCCTTTAACAACCTAGAAGAATTTAAATTGAGGGTCTTTCCTATAATAAGACTTATTACTAGAGATAAATTTTACTGAGTGACCCATCTGTATGGCAGGGCAAACATCTAATTACCCAACATCTGCTCTTCTTCTTATCATCCTGTGAATTGTCTTCCTCCCCTTTGAAGCCCCAGGCCTCTATCTTGTTCCTTAGCTCAGGATGGCATATATACCTCATTTTACTTTTCTGTCCTTGAACTGCTCATGTATGTGGGGTTCCTGTATGTAGAAATTAAACTTGTTTTCCTCCTGTTAATCTTTCTCATGTCGATTTGATTATTAGACTAGCCAAAAGAACCTTGGTAGGGTAGAGGAAAGGTCTTCCTCCCCAATACAAGCAACAGCTACTGTAAAGCTGGTTTGGCACATAGAAACAAAATACAAATACTTCTCTGCACTGCCTCCTGAGGTGAGGTCTAGAGAGATCTAATACCAGTTCCAGCCTGGCCATCCTTGCCTCAAAAAGTTCTACATGTTACAGGTTTTCACAAAAGTGGGAGATTTTTTTTTTGTTGAGGTCATAATAGTTTATAACATTGTGAAATTTCAGTTGTACATTATTATTTGTCAGTCACCATATATATGTGCCCCTTTACCCCTTATGCCCACACCCGCACCCCCTTCCCCTCTGGTAACCACTAATCTGTTCTCTTTGTCCATGTGTTTGCTTATCTTCCACAAATGAGTGAAATCTTATTGTGTTTGTCTTTCTCGATCTGGGTTATTTCGCTTAAGATAATACCCTGAAGGTCCCTCCATGTTGTTGCAAATGGGACTATTTTGTCTTTTTTTATGGCTGAGTAGTATTCCATTGTGTGTGTGTGTATATGTGTATATATATACATATATATATATATATATCACATCTTCTTTATCCATTCATCAGTGGATGAGCACTTGGGTTGCTTCCACTTCTTGGTTATTGTGAATAATGCTGCCATGAACATCGGGGTGCATAAGTCTAGAAAAGTGGGAGATTTTGTTGCCCTGTCTCAGAGTGATGTAACCTGAAATTTCCTATTTGGTGGAATTTAGAATACAGCTCCCAAAGCCCTTGACACTTAGCACATTGTTTTATAGGTAATTGTTTACACATCTGCCTCCTTGTTAGACTTTTCATCCATTTATTTGTCCAGTAAGAACTGAGCGTATACTCTGTGCTAGGTGCTGGTAGCAAAGCAGAGAACAAAACAGACAAAATCACCTATGAAACTTAGGCTCCAGTGGAGGGAAACTGGTAATACATAAGTAAACAAATATGCATGATAATTTCAGAGAGCGATAAGTGTTATGAAGAAAATACAATAGAGTAATGTGACAGAGTGAGGGTCTCATTTAGACCCTGTGGTCAGGAAAGGCCTCAGAAGAGGGAAGGTTTAAGCCGAGCTCCAAATACAAAGTTGCCAGCTCTGCAAAGGCATAAACAGCCTACAAAGGCAGCAGATAGAAAGTCTATGTTTACCATTAGAGCACAGTATTTCTTTCCTTTTGATAATGGTATTCTTAGTGCCTAACATAATGCTTCGCCATTTTAAGCATAAATAAATGTACTAAATGTTGATTTAAATTATTTTGGTTAATCCTCACAAGAACAAGACAGAGGAAGAAAATTGAGACACTAAATAACTTACCCAAAGGCATGCAGTGGATAAGTAGCAAAGCCAAGATTGACCTTAACTCAGACTTCTGACCCCAGAAATTATGCTTCTAATTAACCAGTGAGTCTCCTTGAACTCCAGCATCTGAAGTACTTCCTAAAAATGCAGCTTTCAGCATCAAGCCAAACCAACTGAATTAGAATCTCAGAGGGTAGGGATTGGAAACCTGAATTTTTGACAAGCCGTCCAGATGATTCTTATGCACACTGAAGTTTAGGACCACTGTGCTTTGTTGAAAGAATGAATGAAAGAGACAGGTCCTCTGCTATTTGTACTACTTTGCCCCTCTTGCAAATTCCTAGGCCCCTAAGCTCTATAAATGCCCGTTCTCTTAAACTTTAAGCCCTTATAGTGATAATCAGATCAGTTTAACTAACACTGTGTTACAAGAAAGAAGAAACCCCAGAATCTCCTGAGTCCTGCAGGATGGCTAAAGAAAAACACCTTGACAAACCCTCTGTACCAGCATTCTCCCAGCCCCCCACCACCACCCCCCAGCTTCCCTGTAACCTAACCAAGGGGATGACCTAAAATCTGACAGCTCCAGGGACATCAGGTCCTATTTACCAGTTCACGTAAGTTCTGGAGCCAGCCTTAAGAATTGGCTCCTCTGCTGAGCAAGCGTGAAGTATGTTCAGGACCTCTGAACTAAGCTGGCCACCAGCCTCCATGCCCCCACACCCCATTCCAGCTACTTAAAGCCTACCCAGCCTTATAGGTTAGTCCTTCAACTGCCTCTCCTCAGGGGAGAGAGGCAGGGATCCTGCAAACTGAGGGAGACCTGGGGTTGAACCACACCTTCCCTGAGAACTAGGTGGGAAATCTCCAGAATGGAGGAACTGCATCTTGACTATATGTCGCATAGGTTTCGAGTTGCCAGATGAAATGCGAGATGCCCAGTTATGTCACAACTATTGCATGGGACATACTTATTCTAAAAAAGTATTTATTGTTTATCTGAAATTCACCTTTAACTAGGCGTCCTGTTTTTTATTTGCGAAATCCAGCAGTCTACTTGGGGTACAAGCCCCCAGGCCCTTTGTAGGAGCATTCAACTAATGGTGCTGTCTCCACAAACAAGCATCTGATTAGAAAGGACACCAAGGCGGGGGGGGGGGGGGGCACATCAGGGAGGAGGAGCTATAATAGGGAGGCCCAGTGTGTGTGAGCGTGCAAGGGTAGCTCTGTCACTTTAATTATGAGAGAACAGAGGGCTGATGGAGCTCCTGTGATAGACTCGGTTTCAGCACTACTTATCTCCCTCACTCTCCCCCAAATGTGTGACCAGGATTACTGTCCTATTTTGTGAGACCCCAGGGACACGCCTGGACACATGTCAGCCGCTCACACCGGTCTCGCCCACTTGCCAAGGTTCGGAGCCCGCGCGGGCGCCCTGGGGCCCCGCCCCCCGCCCGGCGGCGCTGGCCACGCCCACTTTGTTAGCCTACCCTTTTCTGGGTCAGCTGGTGCCGGCGTCAGGCGGAGGGATGGGCTGGCTTGGCTCGACCCGAGAGGGCTTGTTTACTATGGCTGATGATCTGGAGCAGCAGTGAGTTAATCCTGTCTCTTTCTTTCTCTCTGTCTCTCTCTGGGCCATGATCCTGGGACTGTCTGTGGCTGAGGAACAGTTTTAGACACCTTCCCGCCTTTCCTTTTTCAGGTCGGCTTCAGGGAACGGCTGAGGGTTGCGTTTGCTTGCTTTGCTTTTGCCCAGAAGAGGCAGCGACAGAGCCAGGCGAGCGATGGAAGATAAGCTTGCCTGCGGCTCAGCGATTCTGACTTTCCGCTTTAGTCTTCAGATCGCTCCTCGTTCTCCTCTGGTCGCTGTACCCTGGGTTGGATTTAGTGGTAATGGCTCAGATTCCCCGAAGCAAGCTTGTGGGACGTGGGTGCGGGGGTAGCAGCCTGGTCTGCTCGCCTGGAATCGCCCCAGGACTGTAGTCGGGGGTGTGGGAAGAGCCTCGCCTAGCCAGGCAAGGAGAGGGCCTGGGAAGAAGAGAGAGACCTCCACCGCGCTGGGCTTGCTCTGGAGGAATGGGCTTGCAAGTTTGTTTAGCTCTCGCCCCCCGAGACACTTAGCCGCCTGCGATCCTAGTTGATGATGTTTTTAATCATCATAACAACATCTTTAATGCTGTGGTTTCAGACTTAGGGCTTTGGGAATATGTTACCACTCTCAAGGGCGTCAGGTTTGGGATACCACCTGTAGGTGGTGTGACTAGCAGTTGGCAGTCTAACAGCAGCAAGGAAAAGTTGCTTGGAGAATGACTCAGCTCCCAGCCAAGCCTTGGTTTCACCAGAACAGGGCCTTTCCTGGATCCTGTATTCCCGCTTTTCAGAGCCACAGAGCTGGCAGCTTGGAAAATCAATTAACTTTATGACAATAATAGCTTCCTGGGCTTGAAGGAACTGCCTAGGAGAGGATTGCTTTCTAAGATGACTTCTCCAAGAGGAAATTGACAATGGCTACAATGACCTAGGGAAACACAGAATATTAGAGCTGGTAGAAATGCAGGTAGTTCAGCTCTGTTTTACAAATGAAGAAGCCATTGCCCATAGGAGACCTGCCCCAGATCACAGAGGTCCAGATAGGCTTCTCACCCAGCACAGAACCCCTCTACCTCACCCCCCATCAGGATAAAAGCACTCTAGAGGGAAGAGAACACCCTGGCCAGGCTAAGTTCATGGCTAAGTGGCTTCTCTGCTCTTTGTCTCAATTTCCCACTGCAGCCCTCATCTCCCCAATGGTATTGAGCAGATGGGGTGCCAGGCACCATTTCCAGTGCTTGACCTGTAGCATTTTTGGTGAAAAAGAGCGCAAAATAAAGATCTCCCTGAAGAGTATCTGCTGAGCAGCCCTTGGTGCTGTTCCTTGGGACAGCATGTGGGGTCCAGGTGTCATGGTCTGACTTGTCACAGCCTCTCTGATTTGGAGAGAAAGTTTGTCTCTTCAGACTGGCAAAATTCTGTGGTCTTGGTGCCCATGCTTCAAGCTTACAAGGAATTCCAGTAGAGCGTTAAAAGAGTTCAGAGTCTCTGTGGGATTGGATTGGTTGAGACTGACAACTCTCATCTGGCTACAGGCATTGATGTACCACTCTCATCTGCATCCTCAGTATTTCTTTCAGTCCTCAAGCAGTCATCGAGAGTTGCTACTTGCAAAACGCTGGGAATATAGACAGCTTGTGATTTAGGTGGGGAAGAAGAACCCTGATTGGGAGTTTATCTTGTACAAGGCATTACTCTATGTGTTTTAGATGCATTGACTTAATCTTTATAATAACCCTATGAGGTAAATACTATTATTACCTCCCTCTTAAAGATGAGGAAACCCTGACGAAGGAAGGCTAAATAATGTGACCAAAGTCACATTGCTGGTCAGTGGGAGTGCCAGGATTAGAATTCTGGCCTTCTGGCTTTAAGTCACACCTCCTTTCAGAAAACAGAGACAAGTGTGAAAATGTGTTTATGTGCTGTGAGTATCGTGCACGGCCTTAAGAAGCTGAGGCTGGAACGTCCAGAGGAGAGGTACTGAGAAAGTTGGATTTGAGATCTGGGTTCTAGTTCTGCTTTTTTCTAATTGACTGTATGACCTCTTTGGGCATCAGTTTACTCACCTGTATAATAAAGAGGCTGGACTTGATGATTTCTAAGGCACCATCCTAAAAATCTAAAATTCTGTGCTTCAGATGATGTATCAGGATGCCAAAGGGGTTGGTAATGATCCCCTGGACCCCCCACTGAATGCCCCCACTTGACTCTGCCGATGTTCACAGGCCCTTCCTGTAGCTGGTGGTGTCCTATAATCCCCTTCATCCAGGCGGAGTTCAAGAAAAGAGAAATATCATATGGGATGGAAAAGGAATAATAAAAATCAGTCATTGAGCATCTCATTTGTCATGGACACCTTATGAGATCCCTTCCATATCTAGACACTCAAAGACAGGTTATTTAACAGGCCAAAGCCTTTCTGCTCGTGAATGATAATACCGTGACTCACATCCAGGTTTGTTTGTTTGTTTTTTCTTCATTCTGAAACTGGTTCTTTCAACCCCTACCCTGCAATGAGTTAACGTCCCCTGTGTATAAAGAAGAAAGCAGGATAGGTTCTTATCTGTTGTACTGCGTGCCATTGGAGGTGAGGGCATATGTGAGCTTTCTACTCATTTTATAATCTGGAAAACAAGGCCAGAGGCAACCTGTGTCCTGTCAGTGAATCACAGCAGGCCTTGAACCCAGGTCTCCCGCCTCCTGCTCCCTGCCTATCCTGCCTCTTTGCTTGAGGCTGGGCTGATGGATTGCCTGAGAGCCCAACTGGCCACTGACACACTGTTTTGTACTTCCAGGGACTTGGAAGAGGGCACACACAAACCCCAGTGCCCTGCGAGGAGGGCAGGTAGCCTGGGAATTTGTCCTACCCTAAAGGAACATCCAGTCCTGGGGATGGCAGAGGATAACTGAAACATTAGTTAGAAGTTGGCTTTTTTCCCCTTGCCATCTCCTTGAATAATATGATAACCAGTAACAAAGGGGGGTTATAAAGCTCAAATGAGATAATAAATGTGAAAGAGCTTTGTAAACTGTAAAGTGTTGTGCACATGGTGTTCTGAATATCTGTTGGAACAAAGGGCATGCTGTTGTTAATAGCCATTTACCAAGAAGAGTAACAGTCTATCAGGCAGCGAGGGAATTGCTGACTGCCCGAGTGGCAGGTCTCCTGAGCCTGGGAAACACCCTGCACCATGATAACTCTTGTAACTGTCAGCAAGGCTGAGCGCATCAGCATTGCCAATGTTGTCAATGAGTGTCTCTCTGTCTCCTTGTCCCAGGCCTCAAGGCTGGCTGAGTAGCTGGCTGCCCACTTGGCGCCCCACTTCAATGTCTCAGTTGAAGAATGTGGAAGCCAGGATCCTCCAGTGTAAGTAGAAGGGATGGCTTGTCCCACCTCCCTCAGGAGGCCCAAGGTGGATACAGGATCTTCCCAGAGCCTGGTACACGGAGCCTACTGATTCCTGATTAACAGTGCTTGGGGTGAGAGGAAGGGAGTTCAGTGATTTGAGGGAAGAGATTTACACAGAGAACACCATATTCTATGCTAGTGGTTCCTTGGCGTCTCCCTCCCTAACCATCATCCCACAACTTCACCTCAAACCCTACGCCAACTACTAACACACAACCCACACAAATATACACCTTCTCTCCTGCCCTTCTACCTTCTCTCCCTCTCTCTTCTTCCAAACCCACAAGCACTTTTGTGTGTGTGTGTGTGAGGAAGATTAGCGCTGGGCTAACATCCATGCCCATCTTCCTCTGCTTTATGTGGGACGCTTGCCACAGCATGGCTTGAACAGCGTGGCTTGATGAGCAGTGCGTAGGTCTGCGCCCGGGATCCAGACCTGCAAACCCTGGGCTGCCAGAAGCAGAGTGCATGAACTTAACCACTACGCCACCGGGCCAGCCCCCGATAAGCACTTCTTAGATTTACCACCTTAGTATCCGAGGACTAGCAGGCCTATATTCTCTAATAATTCTATTCCTTGTGTTCTACGCAGTTAGGCGCTGCCACTTATCTGGTTACCACAATAGTTTGGGATTCCCACAGACCAGCTCTTGTGGCAGGATTATATTGGGACAGGGTACCCTGTGAGTGGCAGCAGCCAATGGCTCAAACAAGACCCTTGGGCCATGTCTCCTCATATTTCCTGTATGAACTTCCCCACCCAGCACCCACTGCCCCAGCCATGGCTGCCGTCTCTCTTATGAGCCCGAGTTAGTGCAGCTGCAGAAAAGCCACAGCGTTCAAGCCTCTGTCCAGGATCCAGGGGCCATCCCCCAGGCCGCTCTGTCACGAGACGTCTCTCATGCCAGCAGGGCAAGCACTACCCACCTCGATCTGTCTCTAAGAAGGATAAACCTGTGGCTCAGTCCACACCCATCACCCCCTATATCTGGCTCAACTCTAGTCAGAAGCTACCCTCCCAGATACCCTTAGTGAGGACACTTCTGTCCATCTGTTAAGCTTCAAGTACACAAAGTACGAGGGCGATGGATACAGGAGCTCTGTGGGGTCAGTGGGGTCACTGTCACCCTGGACCCAAACGGAGCCAGGCAAAGGGCCTCAAGGAATAAGATGGCCCATCTTATTACCTAAAGATTAGATGGTCGACAAATTGTGCTTGGAGTTGAACTCTTGGGGTGTATGGTCAGAGGGATGTGAAAGGAAAGACGTGAGGGAGGTCAGCAAGGGTTTGGGAACGCAGAGAGAGGTAGTTCAGGTAAAATGATGCTGTCGTCAGAAAACAGTCTTATTGCTCTGCCCTGGATTCCCCTCTCCCCAGGTCTCCAGAACAATTTCCTGGCCCGATATGTGTCCCTCCCAAACCACAACAAGATTTGGACAGTGACTGTGAGCCCTGAGCTCAGGGACCGCACCCCCCTGGTGATGGTGCACGGCTTCGGGGGCGGCGTGGGCCTCTGGATCCTCAACATGGATTCACTGAGTGCCCGCCGCACTCTGCACACCTTCGACCTGCTTGGCTTCGGACGAAGCTCGAGGCCAGCATTCCCGAGGGACCCAGAGGGGGCCGAGGATGAGTTTGTGACCTCGATAGAGACGTGGCGGGAGACCCTGGGGATCCCCAGTATGATCCTCCTGGGGCACAGTTTGGGAGGATTCTTGGCCACTTCTTACTCTATCAAATACCCTGAAAGGTAAGGAGGAGCCACGCCTCTCACTCGTGACCTAATTCCTTGCCTTGCTGGGAACCTTCCAGTATTAGTTTCCAATAGTTCTCTTCTTCCTGGGATTTAAAGACTATGGTACCTCCAAGCAAATACAACTTGTCTTCTCCTGTTTCCTCCTTTAGAGTTAAACACCTCATCCTGGTGGACCCATGGGGCTTTCCCCTACGGCCGGCTGACCCCAGTGAGATCCGTGCACCCCCAACTTGGTTAAAGGCTGTGGCCTCTGTCCTAGGGCGTTCCAATCCACTGGCTGTTCTTCGAGTAGCTGGGCCCTGGGGTAAGTAGCCTGCAGATAAAGAAACTATCTCCTCAAACCAAGGCTGTCCCATTCTAGAAGCCCCACTGTGTCTGGACTCCCACCATCCTCGCTTGTTCAGGAAAAGTAGGAATGGGTCTAGCGTTGTTATTTAAAGCTATTAATCTGGACCAGATCCCTTTGTCGGCAATTTTTCCTTCATTTGCATGGAAGAAGCTTTCCTATGCAAGGGACAGATGGAACAGAACTGTTACTGTGTGTGTTGACTAGACCCCCAGAGAGAGAGTGAAAGGGGCCATCAGGTGACTCTTCCTCTGCTGAATTCTTGTGCCACATGTATGAGTTTATGGCAACCTGTTGGTGATTCAGCCTGGTAGCCACCACTGGATCCTAACTCTGCAGCTCACCCAGCACCTGCAGCAGGGAGGTATCAGAACCTGAGCCCCCAACGTAACCCACAGTGGCAGGCAAGCCCCTCTAAACCATGCCCTGCTCCAGTCAGACACCACATCTTCACCACTTAGTAGCTGTCAGCAAATTCTGTGGGTGAAGGGAGGGAAGGAGTTCGGGAGAGCCAGCCAGAGTAAGTAGAGTCAGTAATTCCAGCCTTCTGACCTCACACTGCCAGCACCCTTCCTTTCTGGGGAGCTTTTTACTCTGATGAAGTGAAAAGTGGATTCCCTTTATGGAAAGGATTGGTGACCTTCTATCTTGCACTGATGGCTTATGTATACACAGTGACATTCAGTAGCCAATTATGAGTTAGTTGCTAATGGCTAAATAAGAGTTGTCTCTCTAGGCCCTTTAAGAGAAACAGATGGCTCTGGATAAAAGAGAAAAGTGAGCATTTGATTAGAAGGCAGGAGTTTAGGAGTTTTAGGAGGAAGGAAGGATACCAAGAGACACAGGTGCCAAAGGAGAGTAACTGTGCAGAGGGCTGACCTTCTTAGAGCTCCCAGCACTGGGGACTCTCGCAGAGCCTCTCTAATCCTTTTCCAGGGAGAGGCCCTGCTCTAACCACTCTCCCTTTTCTGGACCTGAATCTGACCAGGTTCATGGATGGGCATCAGAGCCGGTATGGTTGGGGCGGTTGGCTGGCAGCTGTAGAGAGGCCAGGCCCCAGGGGATCCTGGCTGTGCGTCCCTCTCATCCCTTGCTTCTCACATACAGAGAGAAGACTAGAAGAGAGAGAGAGGTCAGAGGTTGACTCTTAGGCCCAATTTTTACAGTCTGTTTTGGGTGCCCTGCTTGTGTATGTTCTATATAAAGAAAGGTGAAGGGAACAGATTGCTCTAAAACTGTGCCCCGAGTCTGGGCTGCCAATGTGAAGTTTACATCTCACGCGTATTCTGTCACAGGCCTGGACATGAGAGGGCTCTCGGGAGGTGGTCGAGTTTCATCCACTGCTTCAGAGATTAAAGGCCATGAGGGTCTCAGGGAGAACGAGAACACAGCTCAGACTATAAACGAAAAGCATCTTAACTGTGGATTCCCAAGGGGCTGGTGATTCTTGGTGGAAAAGATCTTGGGACTTCACTGAGCTGAGCTTAATCTGGTTCCTCGGTGATGGTAGACTGTCTAAATTCTTTAGTAACCAACTGACTCTCATTTGTAGTCATCTGGAGCGTCCCAGAAGACTTGCAGACTTTTTCTGCTGCTATAACGTTAACTATACAAAGCAAACAAACCCTTAGGAGAAATAATCACGTTTGGTTGAAGCTGTTAGAACAGACACCGGCAGGAGTCTTTCCCCTACCCAAACTGGCCACTCTGTGTTTTTCTGTTCCCTCCCAGGGCCTGGCCTGGTGCAGAGATTCCGACCAGACTTCAAGCGCAAGTTTGCAGACTTCTTTGAAGATGACACCATATCAGAGTATATCTACCACTGCAACGCACAGAATCCCAGGTGAGGGCAGTTCCCAGAGCCAGCTCAGGGTGGACGGGTTTGGAGATAAAACTCCAGCTGCTGGAAAACTCCACAACTGTCCTGGCATCATTCTGTGCTATATTTCTTCTTCCACAAAGCTCTCATTCAGTCAGGGGAACACAGGCATTAACAGACTTGATCATTTCCAGAGACTTCCCCAGGGATAGGCACAAAGGGATAGAGAAGATACTAGATTCATTCAACATGTCGCCATCTCTAGAGGAAACCCTTACTCTTCCTTAGAGATATGCAGTTACTCTGACAGGAAAGAGTCTGGAAAATATTTGAAAATCTTTTTTTTTTAGCTGAGAAAGTGGTATGAACGTGGTATTTTTTTAAAGGCAAAGAAAGAAAGAAGTCTTTCTCTGTCCCAGACCTGTAATTCCCAAATTTCCTTGTTATTGCCTGAGATGTCACGTGACAGTGCCTCAGAGAACCTCCTTGCACATCTTCCTTTGCACACATGTGACTGTATCTATAGAATGCATTCCTACAAATAGAATTGCTGTATGAAAGAGAATGCATGTTAAAATTTAATTTTGTGTACCTTGAAATACTTGTTGTTGGGACAGGAATTCCTTCCATATCTTGTGGAAATTTTAGGGTATCCCCAGAATCTTGAGAAGTTCATATCTATGACTACTCACAGCAGGCCCCACAAACCTGCTGATCTGCAGTCAGGGCAGAGTCAGGGAGGTAATCTTCCCCTCAGGCAGTGCGTGCTAGTGGCTGATACCATGAGGCTGCTTTGGTGGTCCCACCTCTGCAGAGGCCTCACCCCAAGTTGCTGGGAGTTATCTCGGGGGAGCCAAGGTCACTGGAAGCAGCAACCCTGCCCCACCTCATTCCAGGCCTGCCCAGGTCACCCGTTTGAGCCCAAAGCTGTGGAGAAGGTGGGGATTTGCATTCCAGCAGCACTGTCTGAGCATTAGCCTCAAACCCAGACAGCTTTCAGGCAGTGTGGGAACTGTCCATCTGACATTTCTCATGAGCTCAGCTAATTGAAGGGCCCCGCTTAGGCAGAAGTATGGAAACTTGGCTCAGCAGTCAAATCAGGGAGCGCCCTGTTTCCTGCTCTCGAACCTTCTCTCAGCCCCTGCTGGGTTCAGTGCCAGTCTTGCACCAACTTGAGGCCCCGCAGGCCCAACCGTAGCCCTTTCCTCAGAGCATTCCCCAGTCCCAGACCTAGTTCTTTATGGTGAATGGCCTCCCAATGTCAGCCACAGAATATGTAACTATGCAACTCATTCGTGTCCTGGAGGAAGTAGAGATGACATCAGTGATGTCATCAACCAGTCCCCTATCACGCAATGTTATAACGCCTGCATATTTCTGAGTGGTAACCCTGACAAGTTCACGATAACTCTTACCACTCCCTTGGAAAACATGAAATTTGGCCAGGGAAAAATGTTTGGGAGGTATCCTACTTTTTGCTTCACCTACAAGTAGGGTCTTTGTACGTATTTTCATTTTTCTCACCATGACCTAATAAAGTGGCTATAATCCCTCTCCAATTTGTAGATGAGAAAATTAAGGTGTACTTCCTTATTTAATGCCTAAAGTGTGAGCTAAAATGTGTGCTCAGGAGGGCAGGCACGACAGCTGTCTTGTTCATGTGTCCCCACGCTCAGCTCAGGGCATGACATGTAACTATTTGTTGAATAAACATTAACCCATTGCATTCTTAGGCAATGCTCGGGGCCATGGGGGTTTTCACAAGTGTGTCCCTCCTAACTCTCTTCTGTGACAGGAGACCTCTGGAGATTCAGTCCTATCTCCTAATCCTACTAACATTTTTTTTGTGTGTGAGGAAGATCAGCCCTGAGCTAACATCCGTGCTAATCCTCCTCTTTTTGCTGAGGAAGACCGGCTCTGAGCTAACATCTATTGCCAATCTTCCTCCTTTTTTTCCCCAAAGCCCCAGTAGATAGTTGTATGTCATAGCTGCACATCCTTCTAGTTGCTGTATGTGGGATGCGGCCTCAGCATGGCCGGAGAGGCGGTGCGTCGGTGCGTGCCCGGGATCCGAACCCAGGCCGCCAGTAGCAGAGCGCGGGCACTTAACCGCTAAGCCACGGGGCCGGCCCGTAATCTTACTAACATTTAATGAGCCCAGTGCTGGGCTCTGAGAGGAATACAAAGATGATGGAGATATTGCCTCTGAAGAGACCAAAAAGTTAACATTTTATGCTATGAGGTTTATTCTATTAATGACTTCATCCTGTTTTGCTTCTTCAGTGGGGAGACAGCATTCAAAACCATGATGGAGTCCTTCGGCTGGGCTCGGCGCCCCATGCTAGAGCGAATTCACTTGATTCGAAAAGATGTGCCCATCACCATGATCTATGGGGCCAACACCTGGATAGATACCAGCACAGGGAAAAAGGTGAAGCTGCAGAGGCCGGATTCCTATGTGCGAGATTTGGTACGTTGCCTGCCCAAGGAGCAGGGTTGGGGTGGAAGTGCTGTGCGTTGAATGCCAGCACATGCTAATTGACTCTCAGAAGCAATGAGCGCAGGCTAGAGAAGGGTGGTGGAAGAGTCAGAGGGGAAAGAGGAATGGACACATTGAGATAAGCCAGTGGGTTTGAAAGGGTTTGGCTCTCTGTAATATCAAAATTAGGGGCTTCTCACTTCTGTGTAGCCAGTTCAGCTAAAAGGCAGGTTCTTGGGGCCAGCCCGGTGGTGTAGCAGTTCAGTGTGCGTGCTCCGCTGCGGCGGCCCGGGGCTCGCAGTTTCAGATCCCAGGCGCCGACCTACGCACCACTTATTAAGCCATGCTGTGGCAGGCGTCCCACATGTAAAGTAGAGGAAGATGGGCACAGATGTTAGCCCAGGGCCAATCTTCCTCAGCAAAAAGAGGAGCATTGGCAACAGATGTTAGCTCTCAGGGCTGATCTTCCTCACAAAAAAAATAAATAAATAAAATAAAATTAAATAAAAGGCAGGTTCTTGTCCAGTAGCCAGGCCCAGACATCATGCTGCTACTCCAGCCCGCCTATAATTCCCACCCAAAACCAGAGCCGTGAACAGGAGAGCGAATAGTAGAGACCATCATGAAGTCTTCCCACCGCACTCCCACCTTCCCTTTTTTCCTACCCCCCTCCACCCTCACTTGCTAATGAATGTGCTTAATTACGCTGGGTGCCTAATGGGCCCTGGTGTACCAGACCTGTGGATGAAATGAGCAGATTGGTGGTGGGGCTAGCATGGAAGGCAAGATGCAGTGAGTGACCATAGGAGAAGGAGAATGGGATATTGGGTTTCATTGGCTCCCACAGGAAAGTGCCAGGATCTGGGGAGAAAGGTGGACCATTGTTTCTCATAAGTGCTCATGGGTGACGGGCAGGCCGGTCTAAGGGAGAAGAAATGGTGCGACGGCTTTCCAGCACCTGGAGTAAAGGGTGGGTTCTTCTCTCCACAGGAGATTGAGGGTGCTTCACACCACGTCTATGCAGATCAGCCACACATCTTCAATGCTGTGGTGGAAGAGATCTGCGACTCCGTTGATTGAGCTGCTCTCCCAAGAGGAAGAGGAGAAAGCCAGAGAGTCACTCTCTCCTCCCTGTCTGCTTACTCACCTGTCTGTCCTTTCCTCACCAACTAACATATGCCAGCCAGGCAGAGTCTTGGGCTGTCCCCAGGGCGGGACCAGAGTGAAGAAGAGCACTCCTGATCCTGCACTAAGGGCTAGAGGCAGAAGCCACAAGAGGCCTTGAGCTCCCCACCCCGGGGAAGAAGATAAAGGGTTGCATATTGCCACCCCATTCTCTTCAGGCCCAGTGTTACCCAGATGGTTGTTGTGAAGGGATTGCACCAAGCCACGTTCCCTCCCTGTGCCAAGGGGAGGGTGGCCTCTCTTCCCCTGGGCACAGGAGACAATCTCAGCAGCATTTCCCAGCTCTGGAATGTTTGTGGGGGTAGGTTCCACACAAGAACATCTTCCTCCTCCATCACACCCTGACTCCCGTCCCATGACAGTTCTGTCCAGGGTCTGCTGGGACCAGTTCCCACTTAACTACCAAGAGCAGGTCCTGGGGCTCCCTTGACCTGGGGGGTCATCTCCAAAGCCCTCATTAATGGAGGAAGAACAGGCCAGGGCAGCACATGGCTGGCCCATGGTGGTATAGCTCTCTTCCAGGAGAGCTAAGGCTGAAACCCAGGCCTGCAGACTCCATTTGCTAAGGTTTGAGGCAGGTGCCATTGCCCTGGGGCTGGCCCTGGTCACTGGCCAAGGGTAAGCCCTCCCTGCCCCATTGCACAGGGGTGCTTCTTTCCTGCCCTGTGTCTCAGCCCTGGCTGCCTAAGCTCGGGACACTCAAGTGCTTCCTTCTCTGCCTCTTCTTCCTCCCAACTGGGAGGCCTCTGGGCCTCCCTCTGTGCCTTGGGCCCTGAAGCCCCACCTGTAGTCCAGAGCAAAGGTGGCCCCTGGTGGAGAGAGAAGGGAAAGGCCCTTCTATCCCAGAGCCGGATCTGGATTCTCCATGCTCTCTGGTATCCGCAGGGTTTCCCTACCTGCCCCCAGAGCTGAGGCCCACCGTGAGCCCCTGCCCATGGTCTAGTGGGGAGCCTCAAGCCAGCAGTTCCCTGTCTTCGGCAGCCACAGGATGGTTCTCACTGCCTGGCCCTCCATCCCTGCCATCTGTCCCCCTGGTCTCCAGCTCATCCCGCCCCTGACCTACCTGTCACTCTTTCCCAGGGGCTGGTTCCAGATGCTGTTCTGTGGTTCCAGGTGGTAGGCTGGGCCTGACCCCGGAATCAGAGCAGCTCCTGCCTGCTCCTTCACTTTTGTAAAGCCAACCCTTTCACCAGAATAGTATTAACTCCTGGTGCTTTGTACTACTGGTCCAGCTGCCTTGGGCTCCTTTTCTATATTAATAAAGAAATGAGTAAAAACTGCTGGTGGTGATGCTGTTTAATACTGCTCCGATAGGAGTGCTAGGGGTGGTGCTGAATTCACAACAGCCCTTGTGATGCCTGAGTCAGAGAAGGGGGCCCTGAGAGGTACCTGCCCTGACGCCACCCCTTCTCCCGTTTAGCGCTGCATTTGCCCTCTAGAGCCAGCCCAGACTCCAGGTCTGCACAGGCCGTCTCAGCCAACTGCCTCAGAGGATGCATGAGGAATGTGGATGGGCTAAGCCTCAATTCACAGGAGGAGAATTAGGCAGAACTGGGTGCTCCCTACTGCCCATTAAATAGCCCCATCTTCTGAAGTTCACATGGGCCTCCATCTGGACTATTCCAGCCTGTTCTAATTCCTACTCATCCTCTGGATCTCAGCTCAAATAGCCCTTATGCAAGGAAGCTTTCCCCTGACCCCCCAGACTGGACTTGTTCCCCCTCTTCTGTGTCTCCATGGCACACTCAACTGCCCCTTTGTAAAACTTAGGAACTTGTGGTCACTTGTTTAATGTCTGTCTATCCTCCCTAGCCCATAAGCTACTTAAGGACAAGGGGCACCTAGTTCATGTTCAGTGAATGTTGGTTTTGATTGAACCAAGAGAAGTGAGATCTGCCAAGTGCTCAGATCATTACCAACAGGGCCTGCTGTGTGGTGGCTGACTCCAGCTAGGCCCAGCATTCCACAGCCTGAGATGGCACATAATACTACATTTGTCATGGTGAATGAATGAATGAAAAAATGAATGGAACTCCTGGGCATAATTACAAAGCTCTAACCCATCCCAGGACCCTGCATCTTCTCTGGGACTCGAGATGGCTTGATTGCCAACCCTGCCACATGGAGGAGGGAGTAGGTATTTACAGCTTACTGCATGCCGTGCAGCAGACCTACAGTCGTGAAGAAAGGGGTCCCTGCCTTCAGGAGAAATTGCATTCTACATGGAGAGACATGCTTAATCAAATTATGTAAATCTATATAAAATTGCAACTGAAAAGGGCCGTCTATGAGACATTGGGAAGGTCTCACTGCAGAGGCAATGACAGCTGAGTCTGAAGGAAGGGCAGGTGAAGGGGTGGGGGGAGTGTCTGTGGAGAGAACAGTGAGCACAAAGGCCTATTAGCAGGGACGATGGCTGTGAGATGAGGCTGAGGAGGTGGGTGGGGATCCAGTTCCGCAGGACCTCTGGCTGTGAGAAGAATCTTGTGTTCATCCTAAAATCAACGGAAATAAATAACTGGAGTGAGGGTCAGGGTAGGGTAGGGAGTGTAATAAAAATTATTTGAGACTTGAACCGACCACTCTGGCTGCTCTGTGGAGTACAGATTGGAGGGAGAGGCGTCCCTGCAGGGTAAGTTTCAAGCTACTGCAGCAGTCCAGGCAGAGATGTTGGTAGCTTGGACTTGGCCAGTGGCTAGTAGACACACAGAGAAATATGCAAGAAGAGTTAGGAGGTAAAATCAAAAGGACTCGATGTCAACACTGAGTGACGGTATCACACCCTTGGAGACAGGCCCTAAACCTGTTCACATAACGTAACAACCTGGGCTATTTTTAAAATACAAATTCCTGGGCTGTATTCCCTAGAGTTTGATTCAGTAAATCTGGATGGAGTCTGACCATAACATCTGCATTTAAATACCTTCCCTAGGAGATTCTGATGCTGCCTGTCTGCAGACACTGGTCTAAAGAATCTTGGGTCTCTGCTACTTGACCCAGAAGGCCTTTGTGGAGAAGTAGGGCCTATGGCCCCAAAAGTTCATCTCCTGCTTGCTCCAGAACCACTTCTCTTTGGGAGGCTGCACCGCATTCTTGTCTGATTTTCCCAAACCTAACACAATGCAAATACTTTCCTCAGGAGCAGGTGCAACAAGAGTCTGAGGAAGGTCACCCAGAGCACCCTGTTTACACTACCAGGCCCACATGGATGCATGCCAGCACACACACACACTTACACACCCTCCATCTCACTAGGCCATTCCTAACATTCCCAGGGCTGGGACTAAGAAATCGCTACGAACATACCACACAATTGGCATCTTTCCTGGTGAGTTCTAAGGATTTATGATAACAGTTCAAATCATAAACTCAGGCTCCTCAAAGGCCTAGCAGTTTACAAGGAAAGATTCCACAGATAGACATAAAAGACTGTGACTAATCCCGGTCCAGGAAGGTCTTGCGCTGTTCAGTGGCTGGCAGGAAACGTGCTAAATTTAACTTCCTCCTCGGGATAGACACTAAAATATGTGTGCTAAAAACGCAGTGTGGTTTCATTGCCAAAAGGGTGGTGAAATCTTGATGACTACCTGTCTCCACTCTGACGTATCACACTGTAAGCCCACAACTGCAGGTACAGTTCGTGACCAGATAGAAAATAATCATTAGCTGAAAACAAATACAATGTCCAACGAATGGTGCAAAACTTCACTTTTCTCATCATGTGACATTTCAGTTCATACAGAGTCCTCTCTGGATGGGGTCTGGAGGGTCCTGTTTCTCTGGTCTTCCTCCCTCTTCTCCCCTCCCCCAGGGTCCTGGTCTGTCTTGCAGAAGCAAGCGAGACATTTGAGATTTTGAAGGTCAGTGCCAACCCCATCCAGGCAAAACAGCTCAAAACAAACCATCTCTTCACTTGCTAATATTGACTGTTTTTCATAGTATAAGTTCAGCATTATTATGCTAGAAAAGTCTTTGTCTTTATTCTACTAAATATCACTCTTCACTAGGGTTGAGGAGGAAAGACAATCCCAGCCTGACAGAATAACGAAAATAAGATGTTCCTAGACAGAATACTAAAGGGGATTCATGGATGCCAACAGATGCACAGAGCCCTCCCCCCAGCCCAGGAAGATGAGACCCCATTCTCTTGGTTGGTGACTCTTTGTAAAGGTGTAGGAGGAGCCCTCTGCAGACCTGGCCTTGATGATGGCTAGATGCTCCTTCCTCGAGTGTGTTCTGAGGCCTGATGTAGAGTTTGATTTAATTTGGCATCCTCAGATTTTAGTTGACACCTATGAGTATCAACTAAAATTAGACAACCAGAAGAAACCTGGGACATGCTAGTGACTGAAGAGGACTCTGAAGGGCTAGGGGTTGCAGGTGATATTTCGTCTCCTCAGTTTGAAGAGTCTGACTTTGGAAAAGAAGGAGCATGAGGCTGAACACCTGACAACTAATGTAGTGTCAGAGAACAGGGTTTGGGGAAGGACTTGTGACTTATGACAGAAGATCTTTATGTCTCTGATAAATTATGAAGTAACTAACACAAAATATGGGCCTCATGTACTTCCTAAAATTTTCAAAGAAGAGCAAAGCGTCCAAACAAAACTATAAAACCATGTAGCAACGGTTTCGTACACGGGTGTGCGGACTGGAACTGGCCCTTGACTAAGTATTTCTGGTCTGTGAGGAAATAAATAATATTTTCTCAATATTTTTAAATTCTGAAATTACGTCCTTTCTAACTTTTTCAGGATTAAACTATTGTTCTTTTATGAAAAAATGCTGATACTCAAGATTGTTTGGGGGTGGGAGGAAAAGTTATTTATTATTGCCAAACATAACAATTTCAGGAATTTTTCCTTATAATTTTAATTAATTTTAGTAAAAGCCTAAAGTCTGAGAATGCTGCATTATAGAAGACCAGAATGGGTAAAGATCCTGAATTTTATCACAAGATCAACAATGTGGAACTCATGACTAGAGGATGACCGTGCCAAGATAGTTCAGAGGAAGCAGATCTAATTAAAATTTCAACAGTTGTGTATATGTCAAAAAGGAAATCACAAAACTGAAAATGGAAGCATATGGACGGGGATGAAAGAAGAAAGGAACAGGAAAATAAAACCTGGTAGGAGTAGAGAACTGATGTTAAGATAAATGGAAGACATGGATGGTGCTGTTTAAATTCAGATTGCAAAACTAATCCAAAGCAAAGCAGGATAAGTCTCCTTCCACTGGAGGCAGAGCACCTAGTAAATTCTTGCCTAACTGACAATTTCACTTACTAGAATGTTGAAGAAAGATGGTCAGACATAATTTTTATAGATTTCAAGAAGTCAGATTTCAAAATGTTCCAAGGAAAATTACCTAAGGGATTTATAAGGGACAGTGAGTTTTCAAACGTGAAGTTCCAATAGTTTTATCCCAAAGGCTCCTGCTGAGGAAGAAAAGGCGCTTCACCAACCAGAGTACAGCTCACCGGTTGTCTTCTGATGCCATCAAACTACGAGCAGAGATGAATGTCGAGTCTCTTATATTAAAAAATGAACCAAACAAGTAAAGCAAGGACAGTTCATGTGAAAACGTTAAACCAATTTGAAGGTTTTGGTGGACTGGGAGCTCAGTTTCCAGCAATAAAGGATGAAGCTGCCAAAAAACCTAATACGATGTTAGGTCTCCTTCCCAGCACGGGTAGGGGACTCAGCAGCTCCTCTGTTCCCTGATCTGATCCGAGGTTCAATTCTGAGACATTTTTCCTTTTTTATGTAAAAAAAAATTTTCAATGTAGAAAAATAAAGAAAAAAAAAGAAAATTTAAAAGCCATCCGTAATTACACTCCTCAGAAATAAGCACCTTAAGTATTTTTAACATATACATGTATGTGTATATATATTCTGAGAATACACATACATATATACATACAGATACACACATATGCTATTATATATAAATATACATTTACCAGAATGAAAGCATGCTGACAAAGTGCTTCATGAAATTTTTTTAAAACTTCGTTGTTATAAATCTCTTTCTATAGCAATAAATACAGACTATAAGACATATATCATTATTCTTAATTGTATTCCATTGTGTAGATTTGCTATAATATATTGATCCCATTTTCTATTGTTGGGTTTTAGAGCGCCTTCCAAATGTTTTTATATCATAAACAGTGTTAAGCACCTTGTACATTTATTTTTGCCCATTTAACCAATGATTTCCTTCCTAGATGTAAAATTGCAGGATCCAAGGGTGTGCAAAATATTAAGGCTTTTGATAAGCAATGAAAAATATTTATATGAAGCAACCAGAAAAGGGAAAGCAATCCAGCAGAAAAATAAATGTTTTATCTTGGCATAGAGGCCAAAAATATGAATAAGCAATTTACAGAAGATATACAGATACCAACGAACATATTCAACCTCACTACTAGTAGAAGAAATATAAAACAATAATACTATTTTTTACATGCAGATTGACAAAAATTTTGTAAGATTGGCAAGATCTTGTAATGGTGAGGAAGATGGACATTTTCATGCAATGTTGGTGGGAGAGGAAATTGTTATTACATTCTTGTAGGGAATTTGGCAGAATCTACCAAAACAATCTAGTCCTGAAATTTAAAACGGGCATAAAGTATGAGCCATGAAACCTAATAGTAGGAATTTATGCCAAAAAATTTTAGCACCATTAACAAAATGCTGGAAATCTCAATGTCCATTTGTTATAAAAGTGATATCTAAAAATAAATTAGGTAATTTTATAGGTAGTGACATGGAAAGATATTTTAAAACATCAAGTTGCAGACAACTCATATGACACCATCCCACTTTTGTAAAATAAAGATGTGTGTGAATAAATATGTATACGTGTTTTTGTGTGTGTGTGTGAAGAAGTTCAGCCCTGTGCTAACATCTGCCAATCTTCCTCTTTTTTTTTTTTGCTGAGGAAGACTGGCCCTGGGCTAACATCCGTGCCCATCTTCCTCCACTTTATATGGGACGCCGCCACAGCATGGCTTGCCAAGCAGTACATCGGTGCGCACCCGGGATCTGAACCGACGAACCCCGGGCCGCTGCAGTGGAGCACGCACACTTAACCACTTGCGCCACCAGGCTTGCCCCTGTATATGTTTTATAAGCGTAAAAATGTTTGCTGCAAGAGAGTGGAATTGGCTGGTAGGGCTCTCATGTTTGACTTTATGTACTTCTGTACTGGCTGAAATTTTACAACGAATGCATATTTTTATAATTAAAAAATAAAGTTTAAAAACAAAAAAGCTCTCCAGTCAAAGGCGATCCTAATTTTGATTTATGTCCATGATGCGAGTTTCAGGTGTGCGCTCCCTTGGACAGGAATCAGGTCTGCTTGCCTTGCTTCATATGCGGTCCAGCACAAACATTTACCTCTAGCTGACAAAGCATGTGGAAGCAACCAGCACTTCGGGACTGGGCTGCCGGAGGGCTGGCTGTGTAAGGGCAAATACTGAAAAAAAAAAAAAAGGTAAGAGGCTTAATTATCCCTGTTGAAAATAAGGGAAGAGACTTCTATCCTCTCCCTTTTCTCAGACATTTACTTTAGTAAACTTGTAAATTCTTTCCCTGTAAGTTCTTTGAAATGTATGTACACCTTTTTGAAAGCTAACTAAGCCCCTGGCCAGCTTTGTGACCCAGATGTCTTTCTTAAGGACCTGGGAACCATCCCTTTGAAATGTAACCCCAAGGAAGGTAGCTTTCATATCTGCCAGTCTCTGTGGGAAGGTAGGAACCTAACTTCAGTGGACTCTTCACTCCCAAAATACCTCTTGTCGTAAAGATACAAGAAGTTTATTTTTCCTTTGGATAAAGCCAATTAGCTAACAGATGGTCACCCCAATTCCCACGTGAATTTAGGATGAACTACGTGTGACAAAGGGTGTTGTCAAGTCCTCTCACTTGAGGACTAGTTATTTATCTCGACAAAATGTATGTAATTCATTGTATCTATTTGGCTATATAAAAGGGTGAGATTTCTTTCTATCTTTGCAATCTCTTTACAGGACTGCCTGTGATGTTCATCACATTCTGATTTAATGCTTATTCTGTAGTAAAGTTGTTTTCTTTCTCTTCTGCATTTGTGGAGAGGTGTTTTTGGTTGGCAGGAGATTTCGCTTTCAGTTATATTTCCCCAACAGCTGCCGAAAGTCCAAAGACCTCGTATGCCATGGAGGCCTGGGAGCCCCCCATCTGCCTGCTGCAGCCTGGAGCAGCCCGCTGGGGCTGGTGGGAGGGTTAACAGAGGCCATAGGCAAATGGGCACGTGGGGGCCACAGATGCGTTAGGAAAAGGAAGTCACGTCACAGACTAGAGAAATCTGCTGGGACCAATTGGACACACTTCTCTGATCCCTAGGTTTTCTAGGACCATTCAACAGGCCATCTTTAAGGCATTTGGCCTTGGAAATGGAATGAGTGTAAAAGTGGGAGCAAGTACAGACTGACCAAGGCAAAGTTTTCAAGCAGATAAACTCTTTCCTGGTCCTCATCCCCATATCTGAACCCATTATCATTTCCTGAACCCCCAGGGGGCCCTCCCAGTGCCCTCAGGCTTCCTCCTCCTCCATTTCTTTTCACATCTCCTATCTGATGGGCTGAACTCTTAGATTGCCCAATCCAATAGAAGATTTGCATTTTAAAAACAGACTACTGCTAAACTGAACACATTTTCATTTTATTTAGTAAATATATATTGAGCATATCTAGCGTGAGAAACACCAACGTAGGTTCCTGGGAGAAAAAGGGTAGGGGACTGGAAAGGGGGCCCAAAAATGAACAACACCCAGTTTTCTGCCCTCGGTGCTGTTTGCTGTCTCTTGAGGAAGACAGACAGACAAGCACACCAACCCCACAGAGGATAAGAGGTCTAGAAGGAGGAAGTGTTTTCTGTGGGCTGAGAATGGAAATGCTTGTTAAAGGTTTTCAGTGGCAACTTGGAAATGTGTTGCTGCTTTTAAATCCGAACCCAGAAACTTTTGGTCAGTGGTTTAAAGCGTTCCTGGGGCTAGAATAAAAGAAGAAACAAAGGATCGTGAATCTCCAAATGTTTTAAGTGAAGCATTTTCGGCAGAGAAAACGTGGTTCTGAGGCCCTTTCAGCGCCTTACAGGAAAGCAGAGAGGCCTAGCTTCCTTCTCTCCACTAACCTGACCCTGGATGCCTGCTCTATGTCTTTAATCTCACGGAAGGCTGGGCCTCAGAGCCTTAAGTGCTTTGCCAGATGTACTGCAACAGTAAACTGCCTCTAGGACCGGGTGTGCCCGGGGAGGCCCTACCAGCCAAAGAGTCTGAATCTTGGAGCTTGGGTCTACTCAAAGAAGCAGGGTCTTTGGCACATGCGAGATCTCCTCAGTTTTCTACAGCTCCCGTTCCTGGCCTGCTAACTCACAGCTAGACTCTGCTTACCTGAGCTCACCTTTCATTATCTATTACTCGTGGGATCTGGCTGTCTACTTTGGAAGGATTGTCCATCTGCTTAAATTTTTAAACGTTATAAGAACTTTCGAAGCTATAAGAACTGAGACACCGAATAGACAAATGGACAACAGCCAGACCATATACGGCAGTAGAACTCTGACCCAGAAACTCTGAAGCAACCAGGCCGGGAAGCCAACCTACAACTTCTGCAGCAGTCAGTCCAGAACGGTCAGGACGTGGTCAGGACTGCCAACTTCCCTATTTTTTCCACCCCCATCATCTCCCCCACTTCTTTCCAACTCAGGACTAATCAGAGAAAGCCAAATATGCTCCCCAAACCAGTCACAAAAGATGCCTTGCTTCTAGTTAGCCCACCTCCAGCTTCCTCGTCCCAAAAACCTCCAATCAGAGCACACCTGAGCCTTACCTTCTTCTGCTATAAAGCTTTCCATCTCCCTTCCTGCCTTTGAGTCTCTGCCAAACCCAAGTGATGGTGGCTGACTCCTTTGCTATCACCAGCTCTGGATAAATAGCCTCTGTTCTCTTTTGGGTGGTCTTTGTTTATTTCCACAGCACCTACAGAGTTTCCTTAGGTGTGCATGTGTCCTTCTGACCAGTTCCATGCAAAGCACAGGTGTTAATTCAGGCAAAGTGAATGCTGCTGTGCTAGAGGCGAGGGGGACAGGAAAGGAAAGCTTAGACCTTCTGATGAAATTGAAAAGTTTGGCTTGCACTCACCTGAACCATAGGCCTAGATGGTGCCAGTCAAGCATCTCAGGCAGTATTTGGGCACTAGGAGTTCAGACTGAGAGTTTAGTTGAAAACAGACATCTTTCTAGTTCCTTGGAGCTATAAAAGGTGAGGGGCTACAGTTGGTGCAGGGAGACAGCTTTGTAGTCAAGCTGCTTTTAGGTCACAAGAAACGAAGACCTTCTCAAAATTTGTTGTTATTAGTACCCTCTAGTTGATTCCGACTCTTGATGACCCTGTGTACAGCAGAGCAGAACCCTGCCTGGTCTTTTTGTACCATCCTCTTATCTTCCAGCACTATATCAAACAATATTCCACTGCTATTCATAGGGTTTTCATGGCCAATTTTTCAGAAGTGTGTGGGCAGTTCCTTCTTCCTAGCCTGTCTTACTCGGGAAGCTCTGCTGAAACCTGTATATCATGGCTGACCCTGTTGGTATTTATTTGAAATACCAGTGGCATAGCTTTCAGCATCACAGCAACACACAGCTGCCATGATATGATAACCAACAGAGGGGTGGTGTGGTTCCCTGACCAGGAAATGAACCTGGGCTGTGGTGATCAGAGTGCCAAATCTCAACCACTAGACCACCAGGACTGGCTGCCTTCTCAAAATAGCTCAATAAAAAAGGATTCGATTTATGGGTACAGACAAAGCTCATCAAATGCAGGAATAGGAAATAAAACTCTGCCTGCTCCCTGGGCTGGGAAGTCATTAGAGAGGAGGACCCTTCACCTGTGTCTCTGCAGCTGAGGGGCACTCATCTATCTCTTCTCTATTTTTCTCTATACACCAACTTTATTCTCTTTGATGGACAGACTGGCTTCTTCTAATTTCTTGTCAGCTTGTACATGGTCCCCAAAGTGGCTACTCCAGCTGCCAAGCCTACTTGGGCTTCCAGGGGGAGCATCATATTGTCTGCTACAGTCTCTGCATCTCTTAGTTCAAACTGTCAAAACTGAGACATTTGTTTGCACAGTTTATCTGTCCCGGCCAAGCCACACAGGTCATAGATCACTGGCCAGGCAATGGATGGTGCCTTCAGTCAGATTATCCATCCATGGGTCAGTCATTGGAGGCTGAGGAACAGGACTGTATCTTACGTAAAAATGTGAGCATGTTGGATATTATGAATGTGTTCTATTACAGGAAGCAGTATTATTAAATAACACTGAGGAAAAACAATGGATTATGGGATATGACAGTGCATTGGAGGATAAAGAAGGTTATTCCTAGAAAGATTCCTAGAGAAGATGGAAGGAAAGAGGGTCCCTGCAGAAGGGACCAGGAAAGACTTTGTGCCAAGCAGATAGAAGAGTTGTATTCAGGATCCCTGTGGAAATGGGGCCAAACATGTTGGGACTTCAATAGGACACAGGCTGCACAGCCCTTCTATAATTCTTAGAATATTCAGTGTGAATGAGGCTTAGAGATCATCAAGTCCAGCTCTGTCACACTTCAGATGAGATTATTGAGGGCCAGAGTGGCTGGTGACACAGGGACACAGCTGTGGCCGCAGAGTTAAAGTTAGAATCAAGGCCAGAGTCCAAGTCCCTGTCTCCAAGCTCAGTCTTCTTTCCACTATAGACCATTCAGGATCCCTTAGCTAGCTCACCCTTGTGCTAAGGCAAGTCCTCTCTTTCTAATACTGGAGATTTGTACTATGGATACGTGGGGGTGAAAAGCAAGAGGGACTAGCCCCTCATTAGCGGTCTTTGTTAGAGGACAATCTGCTTCTCAGCATTGTCCTCATCCTCTTTTCTAAAACTGCTTGAACCCTGACCCACGCATCCCTGAGGACCCCCAATACTGTGTCATTCTTCAGAGTATATATAAAGGGGTTGAGGAATGGAGCCACAACACTGCTCAGTACTGAAGGGACCTTGTTGATGTCCAGATTTTCTTTCCGGGAGGGAGTCACATAGATAAACACTGTGATGCCACCAGAAATCACGACAATAGTCAGGTGAGAAGTACAAGTGTTAAAGGCCTTCTTCCTTCCACTTGCAGAAGGGATGCGCACTATCGTCAAAATGATGTACGTGTAGGAATAGGCCACAAGAACTATGCAGCAGAGGATGACCGTGGATGAAAGCATAAAATCCATCAACTCAACGGCTGTGGTGTCTGCACAGGCCAGGGCCAGCAAGGGGCCACTGTCACAGAAGAAGTGGTTAATGATGTTGGAGTCACAGAAGGGCAGCTGGGAGATGAGGATGGTTGGAAAGAGCACAGATAGGAAGCCTCCCACCCAAGAGAACACGACAGTCCCAATGCAGACAGGAGGTCTCATGATGGTGCCGTACTGCAGGGGGTAGCAGACGGCGGCATAGCGGTCATATGACATGACTGTCAGCAGAAGAAACTCTACTGTGCCCAGAAAGAAATAGAAATAGCACTGGGTGATACACCCAGCAAAGAGATGGTTTTATCGCCAGATATTAAGTTGGCCAACACTTGTGGAGAAATGACTGCCGTGAAGAGGATGTCCAGGACAGAGAGGTTGCACAGGAAGAAGTACATGGGGATGTGGACGCAGGAGTAGGACAACACGATGGAGATGATGAGCAGGTTCCCCAGGAGCGTCAGCAGGAACGTGGGGAGCAGCAGCACCAGGAACAGCAGCTCCACCTGCCTGCTGAGAGGAAATCCCAGCAAAATAAACTCCGACACCATCGCAGTCTGATTCTCCATGGGCGGGGGGGGCCTGGCTCAATTCCTCTAATGGAACAAAGGGAGATAATACTTAGGAGACTGTTCAGTGTATGGAGCCCCATGTCTGTTCACGAGAAGAATGTGGACATAGAATGCGTTAATCCAAATTAGATATGTAATCCAAATTTAACTTGTTTTAAATTATTTGCCTATCATGTCGGAATTTTTTTTTAAACGATAATGTTCACTGTTAGCAAGGGTGCCTGCCTTGAGACCTACACTGTCACACAGTTCATGCGAGCTTTCTAAAAAGTAATTTAGCAATTTGTATCAAAAACCTTCAAATTGAGCAAATCCTTAGACTCAGAAATCCTACTTCCATCCTGAGGAAATAGTCATGGAAGTGTTAAAAAAGATTTTGCCACAAGAATATTCACCACAGAATTGCTATAATAATAAAAATGTGGCAAAATATCCAATATCTAAATATCCAAAAACGGAGGATGGAATAAATAAATTATGGAACATCTAAACAATAGCATATCATGCAGCCATTAAAAATTTTATTTTACAATGGTATGTGATAATGAAATATTCACAACACATTGTTAAGTTTTTTTAAAGCAAGTTATAAACTAGTAGTAACATGATCCCATTTAGGGTAAAACGTAAATCAGCAAAGTTCCTAGAATAGTCAAGACATTGCTGAAGAAGAAGATAGTGGGGGGACTTGTCTTAGCAGATATCAAGACTTACAAAACTAGAGGGACTAAGGCAAGATGGTTTTGGCACAAATATACACAAAATGACCAGTGGAAAGAAATGGAGAGCCAAGAAACCGACCCATACAAATATGGAACAGTGATAGATGTCAGAGACGAAAGGAAGCTGGTCCTGCTGGTCGTCTATATGGGGAAAAAGTAAAATTGGATTTCCCACCTCATAGCAGACACTAACATCCATTCCAGATGGACAAAAAAATAAATGTAAAAATCAAAAATTTTAGAAGAAAAGATAAGAGAATATTGCTTTTGGCCTCAGGGTGGAAAAGAACTTAATAAAGAATATCAAGAAAGTGCTAAATAAAAAAGAAAATATTGATAAATTAAGCTACATTAAAACTAAAAATTTCTGTGTATTAAAAGAGCCCCCAGGGCCAGCCCTGTGGCTTAGCGGTTAAGTGCATGCACTCCGCTATTGGTGGCCCGGGTTCAGATCCCGGGCGCTGCACCGACTCACTGCTTCTCTGGCCATGCTGAGGTCACGTCCCACATACAGCAACTAGAAGAATGTGCAACTATGACATACAACTATCTACTGGGGCTTTGGGGAAGAAAAAAAAAAAAGGAGGAGGATTGGCAATAGACGTTAGCTCAGAGCCGGTCTTCCTCAGCAAAAAGAGGAGGATTAGCACAGACATTAGCTCAGGGCTGATCTTCCTCACAAAAAAAAAAACAAAAAGAGCCCCCAAACAAAGTTAAAGGCAAAGCACAATAAAGAGAACATATCTGTGACACAGATAATGGAAAAACATTTAGTATCCACAATATATAATCAATATATTGACTCTTAAAAGCCGTAAGATATAGATAAGCAATCACTAGAAAAGTGAGCCAAATGTGGCCTGAATTCCATTAAGAGGAAAGACATATAGCCAATAAATGTACAAAAAGATGCTTGATCTCATTAGCAATTAAGGAAATGCAAATTAAGACAACAACAAGAAGCCATTTTATAGGCATTATATGTAAAAAAAAAATAGAAATATGGCAATAACAAGTGTTGGAAAGAATGTGGAACCACAGAAATTCCTTTTACGTTGCTAGTGGGAGTGTAAATTTATATAATTGCTTGGAAAATAATTTGTCACTACCTTGTAAAGGTGAAAATTCATATGTTCAGTGACCCAATAATTGTACTCCTAGGTAGAGAAACTTGCACGTATGCACTAGAAGATGAACAAGAATATTCACAAAAGAAAGAGACAGAGAGAGAGAGGAGGAGGGAGGAAGGGGAGGGAGGAGGAAAAGAAAGACAGATAAATGTCCAAAGGCAGAAGAACAAATAAATAGTGATATGACCACAGAATGGAATATTACACAACAATGACATAAATGAACTACAGCTCAATCAACAATAAGGATGAAATCACAGAAACATTAAAAAAAGGCAATCCCAGAGTACTACACACAGCAAGATTTATAAAACTTAAGCTTAAAAACAAACAAAACTAAATAGTATGTTGTATAGGCATTGCACACGTGTAATAAAATACAATTTTAAAAGAGAAGGGAATGATAAACACAAAATTCTGAACAGAGGTTACCTCTGGGGTGGGGAGGCAGGGCATGGGCTAGGGGAGGCATCCTTGTTAGTAATTATCAGTTTTGGATTTGGGTGATGGCTCAATGGTGTTCAATATATTATCAAGCTTTATAATTTAGATTTAGGTAAATGTTAAATATATTCTTCTATATGTGTCAAAATTTATACTTAAAAAGATAATAAAGAAAATATAAACATGTGTATGTAAAGAAGATAGGGAATATGCCAAACTGTTAAGAGTGGTTATTACTGGATGTTAGGACTCCAGGGACTCTTTATTTTCTTCAAAGACAATAGGAAAGCATTCGCCCTTGAACAGCTCTTGGTCTGAAAGAGATGTGAAGGAACCTGAGTTCAGGGAAATCACAGAAATGAAGGAAAAATTAAAGGAGAGCAAAGTTTCTTTCATAGGACATTTGCCCTGGGCTGTTAGTCTAGAAAGCAAACCAAAGATTCTGGAGTCTGTCCCCAAGACATGCCAGCACCTCAGTGTAGTTATGTCACACGGATGTAACTCCAGCCAACTCACTGTGTCTGTATTGCACAAGAATATTTTCTTTTTAAAAGCTTTCTCGAGATAAAATTCACATACTATACAATCCACCCATTTAAAGTATACAAATCAATAGCTTTTAGTATATTCACAGAGTTGGGCATTCATCACCACAATCAATGTAAGAACATTTTTTTAACAACCCACTCCAAACCTTGGCAACTATTAATCTACTTTCTGTGTCTGTGGATTTGCCTATTCTGGACATTTATATAAACGGATCATACAACACATGATCGTTTGTGTCTGGCTTCTTCACTTACCATAATGTTCTCAAGGTTCATCCTTGTTTTGCATGGATCATAGCCAAGGATCTTGAAGAAGGAGTGTGCAGGAGGAAAAACCGTGGTCCCTGGGAGAAACCCTGACCCCTGGGCATGGCAGACACACTTGCTCTCTCTCACTCACACACTCACACACACGCACACACACATACTGCAATTACTAAGAGCAGATATACTCAAAGTTATAAAATCAAGAGGAATGATACAGTGGGTGAACGTGGGCTTCATCACCAAATCTGGAAATGGTAAGATAAGGGAGCAAGACAACTCATTTAACTCTCAAAATATATTTTTTCAGGAATTGCTACTGTACTCAGTGGAAAATCACTCCCTTATATACAGAAATATCAAGAAGTTTAATGAAGGCAAAGATACATCTCCTTTAGGGAGCCCAGAAAAGCTGAATGGCTGGCTGCTCTGCACTCATCTCAAGTGGGGGACCCCTCATGCCGCTCTACAGCTCAGGTCTGCTCGCCTGGGCTTTGCTGCCATGTAGGATCTTCTACAGTAATTATCTTGACCAAAAGCCACAGTGAGCTCCACATTAGACCAGCAGTGTCTGACAGGTAGAATGAACCGCCTCCAACTCATCTGGATTTCTGCTCTGGCTATGAAGTCCTCCCTGACAAGCATGCACATGGTGTAGATGACTGGAAGGTCTAGTCTGTTGGATGTTTACACTACTCAGGAAGTTATAGTGTGTGCACCCATTCCAGCCACTGAGAGGTCTACAAATACTCTGGAGCTTTGCCCTCAGTGGGTGAGGAAGTGGCCTTCAGCTTAGCTGGGCCATCCATTGACCATGGAACATCCCATGCTGTCTATACAGTCTTCCCCAGCTGGAGGGGTTTGGGACAGTCTCTCCACTAAGTTACCAGATGGTGCTTTGTTCCCCTCTCTTGCTACCATCTTCCCTGCCTGCCCCCCAGGCCTCTGCTCAGCACCTACATCCCAGTCTTGGTTGCTTCTTGACTCCAGGGCAAAAGGGAAAAGGAACGCTATGCTCACCTGATGGACAACAATGATCATTCTGCTTCTCTCATTTACTCCTCCTCTGTCCCCTCAATCCAACATGCACCACCTTGCCATCAGATTTTTTCAGAGACTGGCAGGCCAAGTACTGCTAGGGCTAGAGTTCTTCTAGGATTACTGCAGGACAGTGGAATATGTCAAGGGGCAATATAGCTAGGGCGTCGAGAAAACTCTGGACTCTTGAAGCCAAGAGACCTGTTTTCAAGTCCCACTTCTTACCACCCTTGAGACTGGAAAAATTGCTTCACCTTTCTGGGACATCTGCACATGAATCCTCACATGGCAAGCAGGGATAATGCTTTTTTCCCCATCTTTCTCACAACCTGGTTGAGAAGCTCAAAATGGGAAAATAAGATAATTCATATGAAGTGCCATCATATCAAGCATTGTCCATATTTTTAGAAGCTCTGCTATGCTGCAATTTTGCAAGGAACAAATCTGTTTTCCTTGTCCCTACTGAGATATCGGCCATCCCATCCTGGAGCACTGTCAATTCTGCCCTCGGATATATCTTGTCAGGCCACAGCTCTGCCTCGATCAATTGGTCTCTCCTTGGATAGCATATCTAGTAGGCTACAAGAGTAAAGACAAAGGCAAGATGCTTCTTTACATGGGAATTTTACTCATCCTTCCTTGCCTCGGATTCCTGGGAATGAGGAAACCACTGCCTGTCCTCCACCATCTGCATTCTACAGAGGGGTCAGCAATACTCAGAGCAACACTCATAGAGGAGACTCAGCAATACTCACGTTAGTCTAAATGAGGCAGACTGGCCAGCCCCCAGTATGTCCTGCCCACACTGCAACCCCAGGCTTGGGCATTGTCACACTGAAGCTTTACTGCCCCCAAACAGACTCTGCATTCTCAGGGCTGAAAGGGGCAATACTACGGAAGGGTCTCATGTTTGAGTCCCATGCTCAGACCCCACTGGGGCAGGGTGGGATGGGGCAGGATTGGCTCAGGTGAAAGCATGCACTTTCTGAGAAGGATCCAATCATGGGGGAGTCCTCAGGGGGCACAATTTACAAAGCTGTCCCTGAACACTGAGCCTGAGCCCAATGCCCCGAGGCCCACTTAGGAAAGGATGCGAACCCGAAGATGTCTACACTAGCAAGAACTGGAGTCAGAACACTAGCCAAGATCAACACCTCCAGAAATATATGAGAGTCTCACAGTCACAGTCCTCCCCCTGCCCTCTCTCCAGTCCACTATGGCAGTTGTGTCCCCCCCTACCACTCCATGCTACCTAAGTACCCTTCTTTCCAGCGTCCTAAACTACTGCTATCAATATGCCAAATCTTCAGTGATCTTCCACCATCCACAAGAAAAAAACCCAAGCTGCTCAACCTGGCAGTCAAGAGCCCCATCCCAAGTCTCTCCCAGGAATACCTCCCAGCCTTGGGTTCTCACCTTACACACTCCCATACGCATCTTTTACTTCACTCTAACCGCTGTCTTCACTCTGCCTCAAACTGCCACCTGTGCCCTATGTGTCCTGCCATTGGGAATGTCTTCACCCACCTAAACTCCAGAGCTCAGCTCTTGTCCGTTCTGCTAAGCCTACGCTGAGTTCTCCCTCTCTAGACATACCTTTTCTTGCACTTGGAAACCAGAATCCACAGTGTAGAACTTGAGTGTTTTTTAACCTTTTTTATTGAAATATAACACATATACAGAAAAGTGCACAAAACATAAGCTCAATGAATTGTCATAAAGTGAACACATTCATATAACCACCACACAAATCAAGAGATAGAATGGTACTAGCACCCCAGAAGTCTCTCGTAAGTCCCTCCTTCCAACCCAAAGGTAACCTTTATCCTGATTTTTTAACAGCATGAGTTAGTTTTGCCTGGTTTTGAAATTCATATAAATGGAACCATATGGTATGTATCATTTTGTGTCGAGCATCTTTTGCTCATCTTATAATTTGTGAGATTCAACCATGCTGTGTGTGACTAATTTTCAACACCATACAATATTTTACCATTTCACATACGTACACATAGCCCTTTAGCTTGAATGGGCCTCTGCTTTTTAAATTCAAAGTATCAATGACTAAGAAAACAACATCACTTTTCCAATCAGAAAGTTATTTTTTAAGATCCAAAGCAAAACTCTTACTCTATAGAAATTTATGTAACATGAATGACATTCATAAATTTATGGATTAAGGCACCAATTTATGATAAAAGTCAATGACCTTAGAACAATACCTATATGAGGACACTCCTTCCAGAAAGTTTAAGTCTCCCACCTTATCTTGCTTTAACTCCAGCCACTCCAATGCCTGCCTTCCCTTTACCTGAACATGCTAACAGTTCTGGCAATTTGCTGATCATAATAGGTGACAAAGACAAATATTTTCCGGGCCCAACCAACAGTTTTCTTTTAATTAACAGCTTTATTTTTTTTATTTTTTTTATTTTTCTTTTTTTTTTTGAGGAAGATTGGTCTTGAGCTAACATCTGTTGCCAATCTTCCTCTTTTTCTTTTTTCTCCCCAAAGCCCCGGTACATAGTTGTACATCCTAGTTGCAGTCCTTCTAGTTCTTCTATGTGGGATGCTGTCTTAGCATGCATGGCTTGATGAGCAGTGAGTAGGTCCGTGCCCAGGATCTGAACCAGAGAACCCCGGGCCGCCAAAGCAGAATGCGCGAACTTAACCGCTCTGCCACCGGGCTGGCCCCGCAACCAACAATTTTATGATGTACTAGAAACACCCATAAGGATACCACTCATAAGTGTTTTTTTTAAAGCATTAGCTTCACTATGTAATTGCTATTTTATATTAACTACCACCTCCCTCCAATTGCATATGGTCATAGAACCATAGAATTCTGGAGATGGAAGGATCCTAGTACTACAACCTCCTCATTCCACAGGTGGAGATATTACATCCGACACACACAAGATAACTTGCCCAGGGTAACCAAGCTGTTGAAGGAATAAAACCCAGCTCTCCTGACTATAGCAGTTTGGAGGAGAAGAAAATCAGTGAAGCCTGGAAGTGCATGCACATGATTCATGGAAGATGTGAGATTAAAACTAAGCTTTAGAGTCTTTAGATAGAGGGTGATGAGCACTGGTATGTAAGCACAAAGAGCCAGGTACTGGGTCAGGTTACCACGTATCAGTTATATGCCTCTCTGAAGGCAGAAACTAGATTTTAATCATCTTGGTATTCCCTGAGCCTAGTACCATATGAGGTACATAAGAGAGGCTCAATAATGAGTGAATAAGGAGTGAGTGAGGGAGCGAGCAAGTGGACATGGAACCTTATACTCTGGAGAAGCTTATGTAAAGAGGAAAAAAAGGATGAACTGTGGTGAAGGCCTTCAATTAAAAGGCAGGAGAAGGATTCACCACAGGGAACAAGAGGAGTAGTCAGAAAGCAAACCAACAGAAATAGAATCATGCTGAGGAGGAGAAATCCAAGACAGTAGGAGTGTCAACAGTGCCAAATACTATGAAGAGGTTATAAAGAACAAGAATGAATAAAGTCATGGGGCAATTTAAAAAAAATAAGGCAAAATGTCTATTACTAAGATATACCAGCAGCATATTTCAGATGCGCAAGAGTTGGGGTTCCAGTGCAGCTGGGAAGAGCAGATAACATCCACCCCCAGCCTGGCACCACTGGCGTGCTCCCTGAGCCCACTCCTCAGAGCATCCACTCACATTAGTGCCTTGAATTCTGCAGCAAATAGAAGTGAGAAGTCCCCCCTCATATCTATTTGCATATACCAATTTGCATATAAAATGAGGACTTTACCAGCAGTTAAAAGGGACTGGAATTCTGAACCTTATTTAGATTCAAGGATCTTAGCATCTATCAAGCACCCTCCTGGAACACGGTAGACCCTAAAATGCTCAGTAAATGCAGCTCATATAAATAACTGAATGATTAACTTCAGAGAAGCATTTAGAATAAATTGATATGAAATCCATGCCAAAAACTAGGTAGCAATGTGGGAACCCTCAAAATGTCACTTTTCTTCTCTTCCTTGCAACCGCCATTGACCCTTCATGTCTCAGATCACCAGTCTACGTCAGAACCGGAGGGTTGGAAGAGTGAAGAGCTCACACTGTGTCAGCCCTGGCTTTAAATGTCAAGAATAGTGATAGGGATGTCACTATCAAAGCCTCTCATGGCACTAATGCCACAGACATTTGCACACCCTGGCCTGGCCCCTGCCAGGCAAGTGCAGGTTTGCTTCTGCTCTTAACCACTCAACAAACATCTATTGACATCTCCCATATCTCAGGCACTTTTAGTAGGCACTGGACACACATCAGAGAACAAGCCTCCAGGAGTTTATAACCTAGAGCAGAAGGTTCATAGATGAACTTCAGGGTGTTCTGGGAAATTCCCTAAATTATATGCAAAATAGTGTGTCTATGTAGATTGAGAGGGAGGTGGGAAGAGTCAAATTCTCAAATGGCTTTGTGACTCAAAAAAGGTTAAGAATCACTGACTTGGGACCATCATTTCTCTCATTTGTAAGTTCTTGGCAAGTACCCTAAGCACTTACAACACCTCTACAGAACCCTTTGCTGTGTTCATGACATGCCTTCCTCTCCAGCTCGTGGCAGACTCCTGGTGGTAGGGGAGGGAAGCACACCTCACGATTGCCATTGTCTCATAGTTGCAGGGGCTCTGTCCCAGGGAGGATGATTTTATCCAGGGAGTGGCTAGCCCTGCTCCTTTGGATGACTTTGAGCTCATCTGTTTGGCAGATCACTGCCTACTCCCTGACAGGCAGAATGACTAGAGAGGAATTTTTATCTTTCCAAAATACTACCTGCTTCCCAAGACTTCTCCAGACTAAACATCCACTGACTAAGATGCAAGAACACTTTTCTTTTACAAAAGGTCAAAAAGATCTCAGCAAGTGGTTCAGACTAGGAGGAAGAGGGCAAAGGGAGTGAAGGCACTGGGCAGAGCATTTCTGGTCTAGCAGTCTTATTTCTCATGCAAATTAATAAAATGTCATTCTGAAACGTTCATCATTCAAGTACGTCTTTGACAGTGTGATTCCCTATCAAAACATGACCCACCCACCCCCAGACACACCTTGCACCTTCAAAGGGGAGGGACAGATCCTCCTGGCCTTCCCTTGTATGACACCACCATTCTCTTCCTAGATGCTTTACTATTCTGCTTTACTATTCTGTAAGAGATAAAATACATTTAAAGAAAAAAATATGATGTGTACTGGAGTGTTCTAATGAGCTTAAACCTCAATATTTTTGAAAATGTAAGGTATAGAAGCCAGGATAAGTTATTTTTAAATTACCAGCAATTTTCTGATTCAATTTTATGAACAGACTGTGTTAGTTCGTTTGTTTGGGGAAAACACTTCGACGGTTTTATGGTGGTAAAGCCAAAATAGTGTCCTCAGTGGCTTAAGACCATGCTGAACTACACTCTCTTCTTCATGACATTGAGATCACTTACACTGTGGGAAGAGATCCATCTCTGCAGAATAGAATGTGAGCTGGGGCCAAAATGGGGTTTTCCCTTCTCATTGGGCCTCAGAGATCAGGATTCTGGACCGTGGGGGGAACAGAGCAAAGAGAGATATAAGGAGGGCACTACATGGCAGAAGGTAGGTTTTGTAACAACATTGCAGTAGAATGAGGGGTGAGGAAAGTGTAAAAGAAAAAAAAAAAACCTGTGTATGTATATGACTGTTGGATTCTAAGAATAATAATTGCCTGTACCTCATTCTATGGAATTTCTCCTCCTCTTTTCTATACTAGAATTCCCTCCTATTATCCCAAAGTTTTTGATGAAGCTGTGGTAGGTGCTACAGCTGGTCTCTGATGTACTTGGACAGATAACAGAGGAGCCTTTGTCTGCACTTGAGGAGGGATGGGGAAAGCAGTAGCAATTGAAGAAGCTGGTCACAATATGGCCAGAAGACCAGCAGAACTGCAGAACCAGCAGAGATTGGCCGAAAATGTAAGCATTCCTCTGGGAATTACATGGGAAGGGATCCAGTGAACTACTGAACTTTCAGGTGTCGATAAGATCCGGGCTTGGACTCTTATGATTTTAACCACCAAAGAGAAGGGTGACCTTTGAAGACCAGAGAAGCCAGAGACTTGAGAGTTAGTTAGTTAGTCACTAGAGTTGTCCCATTTGTTCATAGCCAAATGTCATGAATGTATGAGCAGTACGACTTAAAGGAGTTCAGAGGAAGGAAAAGTTGCTCCTCCCCATGATGGCTGGGAAGGCTTCCCAGAATAAGAATTGAACTAGGTCTTGAAGAGAGGGTAGCACTTCGAAAGGGGGAGAATGGAGAACACTTCTGTTAGAAGAAATGGCAGGAGCCAAAGCATGAAGGTGTAAGATGTGTTTTAAACAAGGAATGGTCCTGTCTGGCTGGAAGCAAGTCTATATTCTCGAGCATCCCTCCTCCATACTTCATACCACTTTAGGTCCTGTTCTTGAGGCCAAGGGATGAGAACATATTAAGCTCGTCTCAGTGGAGCAATCAAAGGTGCTGAAGACATCTTGAGTTAACTGGTGCTGGTTTACAGAGAGACCAATCATCCCAAGAGGACAGGAATTGGTCTAAGTGATTTCACCCTTGGTTTCCTCACGCCTCACGTCCAGTGCTCATAAGGCACTCCTGCATCTTATGCCAGAAACCCCTGCAAAATGCTGCAAGAAGTATTCGTGTCTCCCCTTCTGCCCCTACCCCACAGCTACTCTGCTCCATGCAAAGACTCCTCTGGGCAAGAAGTGTGTTGCTTTCTCACTTTCATCCAAAAATATTTATTCAGCACCTACTCTATGTCAAGCACTGTTCTAAGCATAGGGGATACAGCAATGAACAGGTCAGTCTCTGCCTTCACAGAATTTTCCTTCTAGTAGGGAAGATAGGCAAATATAACTATATAAATAAAATATCAGGTAGTGTTATGAATAAAAGTAAAAAAGCAGAGTAAGGGAACAGGGAATGACAAGGGCGGTCTATTTTACATAAGATGGACAGGAAAAGCCCATCCAAAGCGGTGACACCAAGCAGAGGCCACAGGGATGGGTCCCAAGCCCTGAGATGAACATGAGTTGGTATGGTTATGGAATAAGAAGGCCATGGCTCATGAAAGCTCAAAGAATATGGGGGATAAAGAGGTCAGGGGCAGGCAGAGACTCCTAGGAAAGGGACAGAGGAGGAATTACCCTGCAGCTCCTGGAACGCGGTCCACTCCCACCCATCACAGCCACACAATGCCCACACAATAACCCCTCTGGTCCAGCCCTTGGAAGGGCCTTGCCTGCCATTTTTCCTTCACTCCCTCAATCAGAATCATTAAACTTTTCCTAAGTTTTACTATGCTCTGCAACCGGGGAGAAAAGGGCAAACTTCCAGTTTTAAAGTTAGAGCAATCAACAGCCAAGGGATTTGAAGTGGCTGGGGCTTTGTTATCACAGTGTTGTAATGATTCTCCAGAGAAACTCCACAACTTCACTCCGGAGAGGTGAAGTCTTCCCTCAGTGGATCAACACCCAGGGTTCCAAGTTTCAAAATTCCATAGAAACCAGGAAACAATCCAAATACACCAGGACTGTACTAGATGCACATAAAGTCACAAAGTCTCCCCCAAATAGTTTATACCACGCCCTTGTTAGGGATGTTACTCCTGAATGTAGATGAAGGATAATCCAGCAAGACCACTGGGACTGCCTGTGGCTGAGCTAAATGAATCCCATTACCCAGAGTTGCGCCTTTAGCTCAAGAGGAAAGGACAGGAGGAGAGACTCCAAGGCCATCTCTATAGGATTATTCACTTGCTCCATCACCCACAGAACCCAAAAGCAAGGGTCAGAGTCCTCTCACCTGAGAATTTAATGTTTTGATGAGGCTAGAAAGGCAAAATCTCCTGAGAGCCTGGAAACTCCCTCCAGGTGGGTTACTAGGAAAATCCAAGAATAGCTGTTTCTCAGCCCTGAGGTAACTTGGGGTCTGTTTAAGGTAGCTGAGTTGTTGGAAAATGAGGAACATGGAGCTTGTCAACGAGAATACAACATGACCATGCTAACTAATAATAGTTAACACTGAGCACTCACTCTGGGCCATTTCAAGCACTTGACATGTTATCTCCAATCTTCCAAGCAAACTCTATGAGCTGGTGCTGTTATTATGATACTCAATCCACCAAGGAGTCTGAGGCACAGAGGCTAATAAGGCACTTTCTTCCAAAGTTACACAGCGAGTTAATAGAAGAGTCAAGATTTAAATCCAGCTCAGAATCCAGAACCTGTACCCTCAGGTGTTACGTGCATGGCACTCTGGAATCTACCCAGTAGCCTGAATATTCTCGGTATGGTTCTGGATATAGAGGGCACCAACTAATCTTTTGCATGAATGACTTTTTACTGTCAGGGAAAGTTCCCTGACCAGTGTCGTGAAGATTCTTTCTTTTGGAAAATCCCATACTTTTGCAAGTGCCACGTTGGTATGAACTCTTCAGTCCCAGAAGAGTAAAGAGCCGGGCTCTGTGAACTCCAGGGCCTCTCCCTGCCTGTGCTCAGGAGGAGCACAGTTCTGATGGAACTGCTCTGGATGAGATACAAGGCAGAGGCTAATCCACAGAGGGAAGCTGCGGAGTGCAGCGGGCAGAACCTAATCTACATCCCTGCCTGGCACCATCCCGCTGTTTTCAGGGGACGTCATCCTGCTAACTCTATTCAGTCATGTGAGTTGCAGCTGCCCCCAGGTCTGTTTGAGGAACCACTCTGCTGCCTCCTCTCTCCAATCAAAGGGATAGCCACCTCACCCCTCTAAGTGGCCTTCACCATGCTAGACAGAGAGCAGCTATGGAACTCCCAAAGACAATCAAGGTGAAGCAGCTGCGTGGTCTCCTACAGAAGACCCTCCCTTGTTATATTTAACCTAAACATTGGGGCCGGCCCCATGGCTTAGCTGGTAAGTGCTCGCGCTCCGCTACTGGTGGCCCGGTTGGGATCCCGGCGCGCACCGACGCACTGCTTGTCCGGCCATGCTGAGGTGGCATCCCACATACAGCAACTAGAAGGGTGTGCAACTATGACATACAACTATCTACTGGGGCTTTGGGGAGAAAAGGGGAAAAAAAGGAGGAGGATTGGCAATAGATGTTAGCTCAGGGCCGGTCTTCCTCAGCAAAAAGAGGAGGATTGGCACGGATGTTAGCTCAGGGCTGATCTTCCTCACAAAAAAAAATAAAATAAAAATAACCTAAATATTTCCTGCCACACACCCAAGCACTTCCGCTCTCCATGAGGAAAAACAACAGAAAGTAAGGCCTGTCTGCTTGTAATTCAAACAGTTCCTGGATCATTCCCAAGGCGACTCCCTTTCTTCTTTTATCATTTCTGTAGCATTCCTAGATGTCTCTTGTAATTATATAAATAGATCTGATTTTTTCCAATCTTTTATTATGAAAATATTCAAATGTACAGAAAAGCATAAAGAATAGTACAATGAACACCCAAACCCACCACATGATCCAATTTTTTAATCTCTTAGTGAGCATCTATGCTTCTGTGGATAGATGAAATCTCTAGGAAATAGGAAGAAATTTCAAATATTCACAAGAAACCAGATTAATGATTATATTCAATAGTGAAATATTAAAATAATTCTAACTTTGAAATCAGAAAAATGTAAGCTCTATATTCATTAATTTGATCTTGGTTAGAAATTGTAACTGAAGACAAAAGCTGAGAGCCTTAGTTAACAATTTAATAAAGTGACTTGAAAGAAAGGGAGACCATTGCTTAGATGCTTTAAGAAAACAAAGCCCTAAGACAACCATTTCATTGTATTAGATAGATAAGGAAAGAGTTAGCAGAAATATTTAATGTCAGTTACTTAAAAATTTAGTTAAATCTATATTTTTTCTGTATCTTGTGCTTACAGAAGTGAGCACATGTCTAAATCAGTCAACTAAAAAGACCAAAGAGCTTTCTCACATTATCAAAAGATTTTTTTAATAGTTCCAAGGACAGTTGTCTTGTAACGTTGAAACTAAAAATATTTATTATAGGAAACCACTTGTGTTTTAAATGTTTGTTTTCTGAAGACTGTGTGCATTCACTTATAGTTGTAAACTCTATTTTCATGAGAGGCTGATTTATTCACCACTATTATTATTATTACCCCACATAGGAATAATAGCTGAATAAATGCTCAGGGAAAAAATTTGTAGCCTAAAATGCTTATATTAATAAACAAGAAAGAATAAAAATAAATGAATTGAGGATACAAAACAATAGAAAAATAAGAAGAAAAATGAGATAAACCCAAGAAAATTAGGGGGCAGGAATTAAAGAGAAAAGCAGAAAGTAATAAATTTTCATAACTAGAAACAGGAAATACAAAAACTGATTTTTGAAAATCAACCAAATAGGTTAACCATTAGTGAGCCTATTTTTTTAAAAGAAGAAAGCACAAACACACCAAATAGGAAAGGAAGAAATAACCAGACACGGCAGAAATTATTTGTATAGATATGTTTTCATTTTTTTTTTGCTCATATCTATCCACATACATTTGAAAACTTATATCAAATGGATCAAAACTGACCCTAGAAAAGATGGAAAACTTAAATATACCAAGTAGCCCAGAAATCACATAGAAGAAAGTTGTTAAAGATTTACCCTCTACACACTCCCCTCCAAAAAGCACCAGATCCAGATAATTTCACAGAACTGAGCACAAACACAAAAAAAAATAAGGAAAATTTTCTAATTCTTTTCATAAAGCAACCATTGTATCAATAGGAGAAGAGCAAAAATAGTACAAAAAAGGAAAACTACCCATTTATGAATACGAATGCAAAAATCACAAAATATTAGCAACAAGAATGCATTAAAGCTTTAAAAAAATAACATACCGTGACCAAGTGGGGTTTTTCGAGGGATGCAAGACAATTCGATATTAGGAAATCTGTTAATATAATTCATCACATGAATAGATAAAAAGAGAAACATCTCATGATCATTTCTATGGATGTTGAAAAAAAATTTTTGATAAAAACCAACTTTCATTCTTAATTTTTTTTAAATGGAAGCTTTTAATAAAATGGGAAAATATGAACACCCTTTTAACATTACATATCTCTAATCTCCAAAGCCAGAATGATTCTCAATGAGGAAGGACTAGAAGCTTTCCCATTAAAGTCAGGAAAAAACGCAAAAATATTCACTATCATCTACACTATAAGGTGCAAATATTCAAGAGAAAAGAGGAAGAAATTAGCAAAAAGAGATGAAATTTATACAATTTACTGGAAAATTCCAAAAAATTATTCAAAAAACTATTGCAGCTAATATATAAATTGAGTAAGTTGGCTGAGTACAAAAACAATATACAAAAATCAATCATCTTCTTCTTAGTGAGAAATAGGTTGCAGATAACAGAAATCACTCAAACTGGTACAAGCGGAGGTGATTTTTTGTGGTTTACAAAGTCACTGTCAGAGCTGGAAGAACAGGATCTAGGGAGACCTTGCAGGAACCCTTAGTCAGAGCATCTCTGCTGTGGTCCGGCGCTGCCCTTTCTGTTGCAGGAAGCCGCTGAATCAGAGGAGGCTGACTCCGGAATTACATCATCTGCCATCAGCTCTGTTGGAACGTGGCTATCTCGATCCTTGACACTCTCCTCACATAACACAGTTCCAGATTCAGTTTCCTGCATGTACAAAATCTAAATTTCATCCAGAATACTAGTTACAATGCAGTCTTGGAAATTTAGTCTTTAGCTGTAGAAAGTCAGCTCTATGAAAAGACACTAAAAATAATCTCCTTGGACCTAAAAACACTTTTAAATGCAGATATTGTCTTATAAAATGGCTTGTTCTGTGCTGATAAGAAATTTAATTTTATAAGCTTTCAAATTAAGCACAGCTGGTTAATCAACCAGGGTGAAAGATTCAAATGAGAATCAATTTAACTGTGTTCTCAAACAGAAGCGACAGATTTCTCTCTTGTTTTCCTGCTATTCAATGTAAAAATAAATAAGTTAATGTGATTCTTTCTGTTAAATTATTACTACTAAATTATTTCATTACTCGTTTTAAATGAATACCTTAAAGTTGTTTAAGAATCATGAACTGGGTTTAGTTAAATATGAGAAGTCATGAGGCACAGCTATGTGAAGGAGATAAGAATAGTTCATGAATGATGTTTGTGAATCACTTCCGGTAAATCTTATCTCCCAGTGAACTCCCTAAAGATTTCTACTTAGAGTTCAGATGTGGTTCTTAAGAAGCTATAAAAAGCCCAAATGGCTTTTGATTGTTGACCTGGGTACCAGAATTCATTGACTCCTTTCTGCAAAATTTAAAACAATCTTGACAGGATAACCAAATAGTTGATGAATATTCTCCTTATACAAATATGCCAGCTACTAAATAAAAAAGTTATGAAAGAATTAGAACACAATCGTTATGAAATATTCTTGCCAAAAACATCAAACCTGAATCTGATAAAGACTCTACATCAAACAACCAGTCCTCAGAGAATGCAGAGGGGCAGAGGAACATGTCGCACAGCACCATGAGGATGGAAACAGTAAGCAGAGACTGTGGGCATGCCACAGGACAAATGATTCAGTTCACTCAACAAATAAACTGTAAGGAAAAAAGAGAGAGAAGGACAGAGTGAGGATCTAGATTTTAAAAGTCTTAGGGGAACATCAACAAGTTTCAACATATAGTCCATGTTGGGATTTTGATCCAAACAAACTGTCAAAAATTTTTTCAAGATAATCAGGGAAATACAGATATGAAATATGAAAGGCTATTTAATATATTAAGCTTATTATGCTATATTAGATTATATGTGTTATTATTAGCATATATATTAATATACAAGATTATTAATATAAATATTAAGAAATTGTTAAATTTCAGAAGTCATAATGGTGTTATGGTTGTGATTTTTGAAAAAGAGTTCTTAGCTTTTAGAGATACACGTTGAATATTTAAAGATAGAATTATATGATGTCTGGTATGTGCATCAAAATAATCCAGTGGGGGAGAACATATAGAAGAAACAAGATTAGTTAAAAATTTACCATTTTTGAAGATTGGTGATGGGTACATGGGCATTCATCATACTATTTTCTCTACTTTTGTGTATAATGGAAATTTTCCATTATATGTTTTTACAAGAAAAACAAGCTTAAATTGAAAAAAGCATTACTAATAGTTTCTAAACCCACACACAACATATAATTTTTTTATTCTTCAAGGATATATATGTTTGAAAGTTTCAAGACTTAACACTATCTGATTTCAAGACTTACTATACAGCAACAGCAATCAAGGCAGTTTGCCATTGTTGTAAAAAGAGGCATACAATTCAACGGAACAGAAATGGAGGGTCTAGAATACCTTCACATTTATATGGCCCGTTGATTTTCCACAAAGATGCAAAGGTAATTCAATGTGGGAAAAACAGTCTTTTTAACAAACTGTTGCAACAATTGGATATTAGTATTTTTAAAAAATGATTAACCGTTACCTCACACCGCACATAAATACTAACTTAAAATGGGTCATAGACCTAAACGTAAAGGCTTAAAACATAACATTTACAAAAGAAAAGGTAGAAGAAAATCTTTGTGATCTTAGGTTAGGCAGATTTCTTGGCTAGAACCTGAAAAGTATGAACCATAAAAGAAAAACTTGATGAAATGGACTTCATCAAAATTTAAAACTTCTGCTTTTTCAGAATATGTAAAGAGCTCTTACAGCTTGTCTCTTCTCAGAATACCTCTGGAAGTAGTCATAGAAATTGTTAATGGCTGTTTCCTGGGTGACCAATCTCAGGAATAATAAGTGCACTTGCTTTTCACTGCTTACCCTTTTATACTGTTTAAATGTTTTACCATACATGTGTATTACCTTTAAAAATGAAGAAGAATGAATATGTATAACTTTGATCCCCTAGTTCCACTTCTAGAACCTTTCTTTCAGAAATACCTTCATATGTACTCAAAGATAGATGTACCCAGACGTGTGTTGCAACATTATAGTTAATGGTTTTATAAAAAATGGAAATAGTCGACATGTCCATTGAATGGATTTTGATAAACTATGTTATATCTTCCTATGAAATACTATGCAACCATTAAAAGGAATGAATTAGATGAATATATATTTACATAGAAAGCCTTTTAGAGTCTGGGAATGGAGGTGGTAGTCAAACTGTCGCTTTATCAACAAGACAAATGTTTTGTCAGCCAGAATAGATTCATATATTTATGATGTTAAAAAAGAAAGTATATATGTATACGTATATATACGTATATATATACACACACACATACACACACATACATATGTAAACTACTGACTGAAAATATCAGTTGCCAAATATGGATAGTATGATCCCATTTATGTTTAAAGAAACTGTATTTTGGAATTAAAACATGAAAGTCTCCTATGTTGAGAAATATGTCAAGAGAGAAAAAGATAAAGTAAATATGGTACAATGTTAACATATGGGGAATCTGGGCGAAGGATATATGAGAATTCTTTGTACTATCCTTACAACTTGTCTGTAAATCTGAAGTTATGTCAAAACAAAAAGCTGAAAGAACGTACAGCTGTTTCATTTCCACCAGTCTTGACTAAAAACAAAATAACCAAGACAAAAGGAAACTGTCTTTCTAGAGCCACAAAGTCCTTGTTTACACAAAGGAATTTTATATCTTCCAGATGGATAGCCAGCTGTGCCATCACCACTTATTAAAAGACTTCATTTTCCCATTTGATTGCAATACAACATTTCATATGTATTAAGTTATATATAATGGGATCTATTTTGGATCCTCCATTCTATTCCACCAATCTACTTGCTATTTTTATGTTACTGTCATCCTGATTTGTTCCATAACTTTGAAGTACATTCTGATATAAGGGAAGGCAAACATGTCATTGCTAGTTTTTAATGTTTCCACACAAAAAAAACTTCCTTGTCTATTCTGAGGCACTTATTCTTTTATTTAAATGTTAATTTGTTTTATTCATAAATATACACACATGTTAGTATTCTAATTATAATTACATTGGATTTACTTTTGAGAGAATCAACTTCTTTAATATTAAGACTTCCCAAGACTTGGTATGTCCTTCCATTTGTTGAGATTCTGTGTAAAATAATTTTCTTCATAAAGACATTACTTTTCTTGTTTAAAATAAGCATTTTATAGTTCTTATTGTTATAATTCTTGTTGTGAATACATTACTTTTTCCACTTGCTTACCCACTTTTTTTGTGTGTGTGTGAGGAAGATCAGCCCTGAGCTAACATCCGTACCCATCTTCCTCCACTTTATGTGGGACGCCACCACAGCGTGGCCTGACAAGTGGTGCGTTGGTGCGCACCCGGGATCCGAACCCCGGCCGCCAGCAGCGGAGCGCGCGCACTTAACCACTATTCCCGGGGCCAGCCTCGCTTATTCCTCATTAACTTTAGTGATATTTTGTTAAAATCTCTTGGGTTTTATACAATCATATTACCAGCTTGAAGAAATATGTTTATCTCTTTTTTTCCAGCATCTCGACCAGTGATTTCATTTTGTGTGATTGTATTTGCTAGAAAGCCTACAAGATAATATCAAATAACAATGTCAATAGCAAGTATCCTTATCAGGTTCCTAATTTTAATTGAAACCATATCTCAATTAGCTTTACTGGTGTGTTGGTAACTGGTTTTTGTTATATTTAAGAAGTCTGCTTCTAGCCTTATTTTTACAGAGTTTTTAAATTAAGAATAGCTGCTAAATTTTATCAAATGACTTTTCAACATCTGTTGATATCATCATATTATTTTTCATTTAATTTGTTATTGTTATAGATCATGTTGCTAGATATCTTGATATTGAACATACTTGTATTCCTAGAATAAATTTTTCTAGATCATGATTTATTATCCTTTTAATAAATAGTAGATTTTATTTACTAGTATTTAATTTAGGAATTTTCCTTCTATATTCTAAAGCAAGCTTGTTCTATATCCTTTTCTTTTATTTTTAGGTTTTAGGTTAAAGTTATGTTGGCTTCACAAAATGAATCATGGATATGTCCATCTTTTTCTATGACCTAGAATAGTTTAAATAACATTGTAATTATCTGGTTTTGAAATATTAGACAAAATATAGCTGTGAATGTATTTGGTTCTGCCTCCTTTTTATTATTAAATCTTTAATCACCTTTCCAACCCTCAATATTTAATTGGTCTACATTCAGGCTGTCATATCTTGTCTGTTACTCATCTTTTCTATTGTGCAAGAAAAATATCTCTTTTTAAAATATATTTTATTTTTTCGCTATAGGATTCCATGTAAGCTTTCATAATTCTTTTAAATTCTCTTGAATCTGTAGCTACATCTCATTTCTGATTCCTAGTCTTGTATAAAGAGTTCTTACAAGTAAACAAAATATTTTTCAACCAGGCGAATACTGCAATAAAAATGGATAATGATCAAGCATGAGTAACTTACATAAAAAAAAAATACAAATGGTCAATAAACAAATTTAAAATATTTACTCTCACTGGCTATACCATAAATGCCAATCAGTGCTGCCCAAACACACCCTGTTATAGAAGAAACTGCCTGCCCACAGCCCCCTGAATCCTAGGCAGACATATAAACAAAGGGCATTGGGAACAGTTGGAGCAACTTGGTTCCTCCCTTCACCTTCTCAAGGAACAGAGTGGGTAATAGCTGGGGCTGTTGCCCTTAGACTAAAGCTGGAGACCTGTTCTCTAAAGAATGGATGATCTATGGATCACCTACGGATGATCCAGAAGGGGCTACTAGGGAGGATATTGAGAGAGAAAAGCAGTATCCCTGTCTAGGTAACTGCTGAGTTTCAAAACACAGAATAAAATATTGAGACAATAGAGATGCAGCCCCACCCAGAGGGTGAAATTCTCTGAAGTCTATCACCACCAGAGTAAAGACGTCTTCACTTTGGCAAACATAATGTGTGGATCACTGGCCTGCCTAATTCATACCCTCCCACCCTAGACAGAAATCTACCTCTCAACAAACCCAGCCAACTTACACAGAGCCAAAGGTTGGCCTTCTCATTCAAGGACAGTCCTTTTATGGACACAGACCTACACAGCTTGGGAGAAAAACCTGCACCAGCTACTTTTATTTAACAAAGCATTTATTCATAAACATAACTGGATATTCAAGTACCTCCAGATATTTGAATAAAAATCACTAGTGTGAAGAAGCACAAAGATGAACAAACAGGCAACTAACATTGGAGAAATCTGAGATGATTAGGAAACTAAAATGTTTTTTTAACTTATGTGATACTGAAAATTATTGAGTGGATATGGTACCCATAAAAGTATGCAGTGTGTGAGGAAAAAAGAGCCATCCAGAGAACAAAAATCTTCTTGGAAACTAAAAATACAAATGTCAAAAAATGGCATTGGACTGTCTGAATAATAAACTGAACATGAGGACTTAATTAGAAATCAGAATTAAATTTAATCTCTTATAATGGAGACTAGAAATAAATAATTCAAAAACATACAAATAAATTTAAGACACATGGAAGATGGATCCGGAAGTCAAAGATCTGTCTAAAAGATGTTCCAAACTGAGACAACAGCAGGAAAGAAATATTCAAAGAAATAGCTAAAGAAAATCTCCCCAAACTCCATGAGTCTTCATTTTGAAATGGTCTACGTAGAGGCAAAATGTTAATTTTAAAAAGACCCACTCCTAGACTCAATCTAATGAAATTTCAGAGCTCCAAGAGTAGAGAAAATCTTGAAAGTTCCCATAGAGGGGATGGGAAAACAGTTTACCAGAAGAAACAGGGAAAAAGATGGCACCAAACTTCTCATCAACAACACTTATTGCTCAAAGACAATGGAACAATATTTTCAAACTTTTGAGGATGGGAAAAGGTTTGTGTATTTTTACTTATTATTTAATTTATTTTTTTAATGATACCTTTACTTGGTAAAAGAAAGAAAATACATTAAAAAAGTGTTCAGAGTCTGACTCCCACCCTGCCCATTTGCCCCATTCCCCATTCACCTGCCTCCAAAGGTAATAACCTTTTCTATTAGTTTCTTGTTTATCTTCCAAGTTGGAAAGTGGTTTTGAACTTAAATTTCTAAACAATCAAGCCAAACAATCCATCAAATTTGGGCAAAACAAATGCATATGTGACACACAAGCACTCAGAGTATACAGTACCAATGGAGTTTTGTTGAGATAAAATGCTAGAGAAGGATTCCAGCAATATGAGAAGGGAACCAAGAAAGAGGACACAGAGGATACCAGATACATGGCAGCAGCTGACTATGACCTATAAGAAGTGAAGGGAGCTGAAAAGAAGTTGAGACTCAGAGGTAGATTTACTATGAAACTAATGAAGGTAAGCCTCAGGGCCCCTCACTCACTTGAGACCTATCCAAGGCCAAGGGAATGTGCCCCAGCAGTGTGTTTGTAATTTTGTATTTTTTCTCTTGAAGACAGCCCCCTAAATAAGATTCAAGACCTACAAAACTTGATTCATTTGATTAGACCTTAACATTTGGAAGATTTTCCCTCAAGCAACAAGGTTTTAATGACATGAATTACATTTCTTTCCTTGGGTCAATTCAAGCTATAATAATATTTATCCAAAAATATTTATTGATTTTCCATTTCTAAAATTAACCTATAGACAAGAGACAAATATTTAATTGGAGTTATACAACAGACTAAAAATGTTATAAATCTTGGCTATAAAAATTAAAATATGGCTAAAAATATTAGGACATGGGAAGAGAAATGGAAGGATAATCAATCTACTAATCTTTGAAAGCAGGCTATCTAAGAACACAACTAAAGTTGCAATAAGAATAGAGATTCAATTATACTGTATATTGTTAATTACATGAACAACAAGTAACCAACTACAGTCTGGAGTTGGAGGAGTCAGGGAAAGTGGGAGTTACTGTAAAAGCAATAAAGTCCTCATCATTCAGAATACAGCCATGGATACTGTTGAAAGATGATAAACCAAGGAAAAAGGCCAAAATATTACTAAAGACAGAAATATTAATTAAATATACAATTAACTAAAAAATATTAATTAAAGATAAAATAATACTCATGAGAACAATCCCAGTCAGAAAGTATTAACAGATGCTTGTGATGAATTGAACTAGGGAAAGAGGAAAGAAAATGTTTTACTTTTCATTTTATAACTTTCTATAATGTTTGAATTTTTTAATTTGTGCACTACTTCTATAATTTCTTAAACAATTTTTTAAAAATATGTGTACTAGGATATTCTCTATAATGTTGTTTATAATTGGGGGAAATGGAAAAGACCTACAGAGAGACAAATAAGAGACTGATTAAAATAATTTAAATTGATGTTGTGTATTTACTGACATGGAAAGATCCCCACACTATACCAAGTTTTTTATTTAAAAAAATCCAGGGGCCGGCCCGTAGTGTAGCGGTTAAGTGCACGCGCTCTGCTGCTGGCGGCCTGGGGTTCAGATCCCGGGTGCACATGGGACGCACCACTTGTCAGGCCATGCTGTGGTGGCCTCCCACATAAAGTGGAGGAAGATCAGCACAGATGTTAACTCAGGGCCAGTCTTCCTCAGCAAAAAGAGGAGGATTGGCATGGATGTTAGCTCAGGGCTGATCTTCCTCACAAAAAAAAAAGTTCCAAAAAAAAAAAAAAATCCAGATGCTAAATAACATGCATATCATGACCCATTTTTAAAAAATCTGTGGTGTATATGAATGTGTGTATGCAAAGGATACTTATTTTAAAATGGAAATAATTATTGCATCTAGGTGATAAAAATGCAGGTGATTTTTATTTTTCTCTTTTTGCTTAGATTTTCTAAAATTTCCTGTGAGGAACATAAATTATTTAGTAGTAAAAAGAAAACAAAAATGTTATTTTAATACATTTTTCCTTAATTCATTCCACATTTATCCTGATTGGAGCAAAGTCACAAGATTCTATTTGTAATTCTTGGCACGACTGAACATTTATTTGAGTCAAAATCTGTTTGACATCAGCCTCAAATCAGGTACAAAGATGTCCTTCAACCCAAAATGATAAGAAGAACACAATTTCATAGCTAAGGCAGATAAAAAGAACATCGTTTTCACAGTAAACTAGTGCGGCTGTGACCAAGGAGAGGAGACCCTAAATCATCACAGTTGACAACAAAGCACAAGCTGAGTTTGTCAGAGGCAGGCTCATTGTCTGGGATGCTCATTTCAAATCACTTTCGCAGAATTACTGCTGCTAAATTTCACCACATCCGAAAATCTGTGACTTTTCCAATCATCAAGAACAGGCCTGCAAACCTTGATAAGGACGTTTCCATTGCCTTCATCATTACAACCGATTTAACGGTGAGGAAACAAAGGCAAAGGCAATAGGTGCTAACGCTCTAGTGCAACTTTCAATCCAAAGCATTTCCATTATCTCGAACGAGCAAGAGGCCACAGAGCATTTTCCCGTGATTTGGGACATTTTACTTCCACACTAAAGGCTGCTCTGTACTTTAGAATTTTTAAAGTCACGAGAAGACACTTCAAAGGTAACCACGATACACTTCCATCCAATTCCACTTGTACTTTTGGCCTTGACCTGTCTAATCTTAATCAGATCTATCTGAGAACCAGAAATAATTCAGAAAATCAAAATCGTGTTTACCCCAAACTGAAAAATTCTACAAAGGGCAGTGTTGGGGTAATAAAAATGGTACCATTTATTGAGCTTTTCCAATGTGCCAGGCACTTAATCAACACTTAAGTAATTAATCAGTACTTAAGCACTTAAATTAAGCAATTACATTAGTAGTAAGTGCTGATTAAGTACTATATTAAGCACTTTTCTCATTTGATACTCACAAAACCTTATGAAATAGGCACGAATATTATCTATATCTGGCAAATTGTATTTTCAAAATATGGCCACAACCATATCTCCCATCCCAAATGCTTTTCTGCAATGTGATCTTACCAATCCTCCCATCAACAGGTTGGGTCCTAGGTATCCTCCCTTTGAACCAGGGAAGGCTTTGACCAATTGAGTATGGCAGAAATGTCATATAACTTCCAAGGCTAGGTCAGAAAAGACCTTACAACTCTCACCAGGCTCTCTTGGGATGTTTGTTCTGGGGGAAATTCTGGCCACCACTTAATAAATCCCACTACAGTTAGGCTATCATGTTGGCGAGGCTATTTGTAGGTAGTTCCAATCAATACTGCCAGCTAAGCTCCCAGCCAACATCCAGCCTCCACTGCCAGCCATGGAAGTGGGCCATCTTAGACATCCATCCCAGCCAAGACTTCAGATGATTGTAGTCCCAGTTGATATCTGACCACAACTACATGAGAGATCTTCCAAGTGAGAATTTCCCAGCCAAGACTTTCTGAAGTCCTGACCCATGTTTCACAGCACTGAGTTTAGGGTGGTTTGCTACACAGCAACTGTAAACAGGACACCCCATTTTGCACATGAGGAAACTGAAGCTTAAAGAATTATTAGACTCCAGGTCTTAACCATCATTTTATCCTGCTGCCAAATGTTGGGATAATAAATTTTGCACCATGTAGAAGACATCCTTCTCAAGTCACTTGTTCATTTCAACAAATCCATCAGCAGAACACACTGTGGAAGAAAAACTGTGATTCATTGAAGTGAAAGCAGTCTATTTCACTGCATTTTGTGATTGAATGGCTGTCTCTGTTTCCATCTATTGATCTGTTAACTACAATGTTGGCAAATTACTTGCCATATTACAGCAAAGTAGAGTGCCCCAACCTACTGTATCCAAGGGTCATAATAAGAGACATTCCCAGGAGATGACTAAACATCTTTCTCTAAAATCACTTTTAGCAGGCTGTGTGGACATTTCAGAGGTCAATTCTTTCAGAATTTTCTCAAAGTATGAACTATAAGGCTAACATCTTGGAGAATTTTAGAGACAAACATAAAACAAATTTTATACAACTTGAGATGAATAATAGAATCTACACAAAACATAAGTGAGAAGTAAGAGTGAAATTCTAAGTTTTGGGGGAATTTAAAATGCTTGTATGAAAGACCTATCTAGTAAGAGAATTTACAGTAAAGTAACCCTTGTAAGAGCTGAATCCTTGAAGAACTTTACGACGCAGTTCAGTTTTATACCCCTGAGAAGATATCACTCTGGGCCATCATCACAATAGCAGATACTAGAGGTGTTTGCCAGTTCACAATCCATCCCCCATCCTATGGGCTGCTGTGATCATCTTTTTACTTTACGCATTTTGACCTCTTTCCCCTAGTTAATCCAACCAGGACAGAAAACAGACTCTCTCTTCTGAGAATTTGGACTTAGGGTTTATTAATTCTAGTTATTCTGTGCTATTCATTTTATTAGTCAGAACAAAAACTCAGGGAATGAGGCTGCCATTGTGGGGCAGCCATGTTTGCTGAGGTGCAACCAAGGCAGTGAAAGGCAATTCACAGATAGAAGAAAGAATATAGCAGGTGCAGAGACTGCTGACCAAGGAATCAAAAGGAGAGAGGGAGACAGAAAGACAAAGAGAGAGATGGAGAGACAGAGAGGAAAAGGCAAAAATGCAAGCAGGCTTTTTATGCCCCTAGAGTTCAGTTTTTGGGCTTTTTGTGAAACTACCTCTTGCCCTTGGGATCCAGGAGATACTCTGGTACCCTGTGGTAGCCAGCATTCAGATGGTCCCCAATGATTCTTGCCTCTGGTATTCACGCCACTGTGCAGTCCCCTACCACATTGAATAGGGCTGGCCCATATAACCAACAGAATATTGCAGAAATTATGATGTATAACTTTCAAGGCTAGGTCATGAAAGTCATTACAACTTCCAACTTGCTCTCTCTTAGACTACCCACTCTGGGTGAAGCCCACCTGGCGAGGAACTGAGGCTTCTTGCCAACATCCAACACTATCTTGCCAGGCATGTGACTAAGCCATCTTGGAAGCACATTCTCCATCCCCAGTCAAGCTTCCAGGTGATGGTAGCCACAGACAACATCTTGACTGCAACCTCATAAAACACCCTGAGCCAGAACCGCCCAGTTAAGCCACTCCTGAATCTTTGACCCACAGAAACTGTGAGATGTGTTTACTGTTTTAAGACACTAAGTTTTGGGTTATTTGTTATGCAGCAATAGGTAACTAATATATACTCTTTGAATAACTTCTTTTGGCTTAGAGTAGTTTGTAGTAGATTATTGTTAGTTGTGTAATAGGATGTTCAGTGGAATTTTTCCTATTGTCTCAGAATTGTGAGAAAAAAGCTGACTACAAAATATCCCAAGCACCCCATATTCTAAGTTCAAGAAGCCAACAACAGTTGAGACCCCTTCAGATTTCTCCTGGGGCTTACTGGAAGGCACTGGAGCAGACCAGTCTCACCACCAACCATCACTGCATCTACATACACATGCATACGTACATGGGTCTAAATAGGAAAGTACTGAGAAGAGAGCAGATTTTAGGTCTTTAAGGGAGGGTAATACCTACCCCTGAAACCATGAGAGATACCTTAAAGAAGGCAATTTATTCCATTTTTTTTTCCAGTTCTGTTTGGGCAATGAACTTGCTTATCTGCCCTGCGTTAAAGGGAAATGAGATTTGGAAAGAGATGGCAAAGCTTGGTGGGGGGTGCAGCCATGGGGCATCCTGCACACCCAGTGTTTTATAGGCGAGGATGTGTTTCTCATGGTTCAAGTAGACAAAGAAGATAATGGGATCCCATCCAGAAGAATGGCAACTAGGAAAGCGGACCCAACAGCAAGACACCATGAGAAGGATGGACTTTAATGGGGACTGAAGGAGGGTGGAAGAGGTAGAGTAAAGTCAGAACTGTGCTGCAGGACCCTTTGAGGAGCCCAAAACAAGATGCCTGCCACATAGAGCCCTTCAACAGATAGTCAGCCTTGGCTAAAGGAGCAAAGACAATCCACAGAGAAAGAAGTGTGATCCTTCTGGTTAAACAAGTGACTTCTCTTCCTTTCCTCTCTGCTTTCCCTAGAAGGAGCTAGCTTCTAGAAGAATAAAGAGGGAGAGGAGTTGGAAGCCAAGACACCTTTCCCTCACCCTCCACTCTAAATTCATATATGCTAGAGCCACAAACAGGCTTATCCTTTGAGAGGAAAAGACTCAGAATCGAGTTTGAGATCAAAGGGTTAAACTGAAGAGCATTTAAAACTAAACAAGACTGAGTCTTAAATACCAAATTTGAGAACTCAAAGTGACTTGAAATATACAGACTCTGGAGGAGATATTATAGAACCTGTGACTGTTAGAAAAGAGGAGTTCTACATACCTCATTTGGGAAGTAGTTATTGGAAAAAATAAACCTGTTCCATGATTTTATCCCCGCTAATTGAGACTCCTCAATATATCCACCATATTAAAAAAAAAATAGAACCTTGATTAAGACATCTAATATTCTGAAAAAAAGAAAAATTCAACACAGTGAGAGTATTACCAAAAGAGATTTCTCCCCATGTCAGAGGAGTAAAAGTTCCTCAGATATGACAAGATCTCAAAGACCAGAAAATAATCCATGACCATATACTCACAGTATGATGTCACCATGTATAGATCTTTCCAGGGAAGACCACCACCTGAACAGGAGGACAGATAATGCGAAAGGAGAGCTTCAATGCTCAGTTCTCAGATATTTCTTCTTCTTTATCTACCACTAACTCTCTAGTGAGCTCATCCAGTCCCATGGCTTTAAAAATTACATACCTTTATACTGATAACTCTAAAATTTATATCTCCAGACTCAATCTGTCCCCTCAGCTCAGAATCATATATTCAGTTGCCTACTCAGTATCTCCATTTGAGCAACCATTCCTCAAACAAAGCACAGGCAGACCTCCTACAAGAAGGCTCACGGTTGACAAGCCCAATTACATGTTTAGACCATCCCAACAGCTTTTTAGTTCCCTGGTATAGTCTTGCTTCCTGGTATTCAAGCCCTTGTGTAGTCTCGTTTCACACTGAATGAGGCTGACCCATATAACCACTAGGACATCAAGGAAATGGTGGTGTATGTCTTTCAAAGATAGGTCGTAAAAGTCTTTTCAGCTTCCAACTTACTCTTTCTTAGATCACTCACTCAGAAGGAAGCCAACTGCCGTGTCCTGAGGACACTCAAGCACCCCTCTATGGAGAGACTCACATGGCAAGGAACTGAGGCCTCCAGCCAACAGCCAGCATGAACCTGCCAGACGTGAGAAGATCTTCCCACTCCACAGGACTTCAGATGACTGCAGCCCCTGCTGACATCTTGACTGCAGCATCGTGAGACAACTCTGAGCCAGAACCACCCAGAAATTATGTGAGATAATGAACATTACAGTTTAACTTGCTAAGTTTGGGGCAATTTGTCGTCTAGCATTAGATAACTAATGATATTTGGCTTAGTTATTTTGGCTCATTTTCCTCTGGTGATATTGGCTACTCTGTCAGCCAATGATATGGAGGAAGTCCTGAACCCCAGATTGTGTCAGTCCCAATAGGCTCAGGGTGGGGGTGAGAGAACCCTAGAGTGAAAAGCTCCAGGCATCTGAAAAGCTCAAGGAATTACTTCCGACTCCACAAAGAATGTGTTCAAATCATAGAGTCCTCTTGACCCCAGCAAGAAGCAGCTTTAAAGGGAGACTTTCATGACTATGAAGTCAAGATGGCGGCGTAGGCAGACTCTGACCTCACCTCCTCCCAAGGACACAGCCAATTTACAACTACTCATGGAAAAATTACCCCTGAGAGAGAACTGAAAGCTGGATAAGAGGAACTCCTGCAACAAACGGCAACCCTAATTGAGTTGGGAGATGCAGAAATTCCCTTCTGGAGAGAAAAAAATGCCACCTTCACAAGCCACAGTGCTTCACGGCCACCCAGGAGCAGCCCAAAGGTACGCAGCCTCCCCTAGAGGAGTGGGGCCCCGAGCCGGGGAGTGATCCCACTGTAGGCATTTTTTGGACCCAGCACAATCAAGACGAGTGGCATAATATCTGACTTGGCTTGCACTAAAACACTGGGGAGTAACCCCAGAAAAGCTGGTTCACAAAGAAATTAAAAATGACTCTTAAAGGGCCCATGCACAAATTCACCCATTTCAGAATGCAACCTAAAATCACCAGAAAGAAAGGTGCACAGTGCTTTGGTGAAAAGAGACTCATCTGATAGGCTCTGAGTGCATCTCGGTGAGAGGGGAGACCTCTCCAGGGACTGGGACATTTGCGGCGGCCATTGTTGTGGCCTGGTGTGGTCGTGCTGACATGGATGCCAGCAGACACCATTGGAGTTCTCCCTGAGGCCTGCTAGCCCAGGGTCTGCCTCGCCTACTAGAGCACTGATTTAATCAAGCTCAGCCAGGGCAGGCAGCCCACCCTAGAGGCTGGCCCCACCCAACAACAAGCCCTTAGGCAACTTGTGGGCCTGCTAAGTGAGCTGCCTGGATTCTCCACAGCCTGGCAAGTGGGTCCACCTAGTGGGGCAGGGCGTGTGCAAGGAGCAGGTGGAGAGTGTGGGGTGGTGGTGGAGTGTCTGGGGCTCCCACCTTGGAGAGACTGGGTCCACTTCAGGAGGTCAGGGTGTGCACACGGGGCAGAACTGTGTTGACTGTGTGTATGGACCTGTGGGTGGCAGGACTTGTCAGCTGCAGAAGACTTGTGCTTCCCAAAGACCCACATAGGGGGTTTGCCCCACCTTCCAAAGTCTGAAAACAATTGGATGCTCCCGTGCCTGAGGCCAGTCCCACCCAGCTGCAATCCTCAGAGAGCTGACAAGAGACCTAAAAGCTGGAGGTTTATAGCAATTGTAAGCCCCTGAGCCTAACAACCTGCTACGCTGGGGGCCTACTCACTTAAAAGAAATACTGGAACACAAATGTGCTATTAGAACTTGCAGCCAACTGTGCTGGGGCTCCCCACACCTGATAAAGAGACTGAAGGGCCCACAACAACTACAAGCAGCTGAGCATTACAACAGCTCACCAGGGGCATAGCTCAGCCTCCCTGGGCACCTACAGGGAGAGTGACCACGCCACAGCAGGACACATGTAGCCCACATGGGGGTCATCCCTGGGAAATTCAGAACTGAGGGAAGCACACTTCCGGGACTCATAAGGCATCACTTATATCAGGTCACCTCTCCAAGAGCAGGAGACGTAGCTGACCTACCTAATACACAAATGCAAGCAAAGGGAAAGAGGCAAAATGAGGAGGCAAAGGAATACATTCCAAGTAAGGGAACAGGACAAAACCCCAGAAAAGGAACTAAATGAAACAGAAATGAGCAACCTACCAGACAGAGAGTTCAAACAAAGAGTGTTAAGGATGCTTACTGATCTGGGGAGAAGAATGGATGAACTCGGTGAGAACGTCAACAAAGAAATGGAAGATATAAAAAAAGAACCAATCAGAAATGAAGAATACAATACTGGAAATGAAAAATTCACTACAGAGACTCAAAAGCAGAGTAGAAGATACAGAAGAACTGATCAGTGAGCTAGACAAAAGACTAGAAGAAATCACGCAAGCTGAACAGGTAAAAGAAAAAAGAATTAGAAAGAGTGAGGACAGTCTAAGGGACAAATGGGACAACATCAAGCGCACTAACATCCGTGTTATAGGTGTCCCAGAAGGAGAAGAGCGAGACAAAGGGGCAGAGAATCTATTTCAAGAAATAATAGATGAAAACTTCCCTAACCTAAGGAAGGAAACAGACATCCAGGTACAGGAAGCACAGAGAGCACCAAACAAGGTAAACCCAAAGAGGCCCACACCAAGACACATCATAATTAAAATGTCCAGAATTAAAGATAAAGAGAGAATCCTAAAAGCCACAAGAGAAAAACAAGTTACAAGCAAAGGAAACCCCATAAGGCTATCACATGACTTCTCAACAGAAACTTTACAGGCTAGAAGAGAGTGGCACAATATATTTAGAGTGCTAAAAGGAAAAAACCTACAGCCAAGAATACTCTACCCGGCGAGGTTATCATTCAAAATGGAAGGAGAGATAAAAAGTTTCCCAGATAAGCAAAAATTAAAGGAGTTTGTCACCAAGAAACCAGTACTACAAGAAATGCTATAGGGACTTATTTAAGGGGAAAAGAGAAGACCACAAATAGGAAAAATTATCTATTTCCATGATAAGAGGGTAATGGATACAAATGCACAAAAAGAGGTTAGATATGATATCAAACATGTAAAATGTGGGAGGAGGGGAGTTAAAGAGTAGAGGTTTCAGAGAGAGGTCAAACTAAAGAGACCATCAACTTAATATAGATTCCTATATACGTAGGTTACTGTATATGGACCCCATGGTAATCACAAACCAGAAACCTATAATAAATACACAAAAAACTAAGAGAAAGGAACCCAAACATAATACAAAAGAAAGCCATCAAACCACAAGGGAAGAGAGCAAGAGAAGAAGAAAGGAACAGAGAAGGACTACTAAAACACCGAGAGAAAAAAAGTTAAAAAATGGCAGTAAGTACATACTCATCAATAGCTACTTTAAATATCAATGGACTAAATGCTCCAATTAAAAGGCATAGGGTGGCTGATTGGATAACAAAAACAAGCCCCATATATATGCTGCATACAAGAGACACACTTCAGACCTAAAGACATTCAGAAACTGAAAGTGAAGGGATGGATAAAGATACTCCATGCAAACGGCAATGAAAAGAAAGCTGGGGTAGCAATACTCATATCAGACAAAATAGACTTTAAAACAAAAACTGTAAAAAGAGACAAAGAAGGGCATTACATAATGATCAAGGGAACAATCCAACAAGAGGATATAACACTTGTAAATGTCTACGCACCCAATGTAGGTGCACCTAAATATATAAAGCAATTATTAACAGACATAAAAATAGAAATAGACAGTAACACAATAATAGTAGGGGACTTTGACACTCCACTTACACCAATGGATAGATATCCAAGCAGAAGATCAATAAGGAAACATTGGCCTTAAATGACACACTAGAACAGATGGACCTAGTAGATATATACAGAACATTCCATCCAAAAACTGAAGAATACACGTTCTTTTCAAATGCACGTGGAACATTCTCCAGGATTGATCACATATTAGGCCACAAAACAAGTCTACATAAATTTAAGAAGATTGAAATAATACCAAGCATCTTTTCTGACCACAAGGGTATGAAACTAGAAATCAGCTCTAGGAAGAAAATCAGAAAAGCCACAAATACATGGAGATTAAACAAAATGCTACTGAACAACAATTGGGTCAATGAAGAAAGCAAAGGAGAAATCAAAAAATACCTAGAGACACATGAAAATGAAAGTACGACATGCAAGAATTTATGGGATACAGCAAAAGCGGTTCTAAGAGGGAAGTTTATAGCAATACAGGCCTATCTCAAGAAATAAGAAAAATCTCAAATAAACAATCTAACAATTCACCTAAAGGAACTGGAAAAAGAAGAACAAGCAAAGCCCAAAATCAGTAGAAGAAGGGAGATAATAAAAATCAGAGCAGAAATCAATGAAATAGAGACTAAAAAACAATAGAAAAAATTAATAAAACCAAGAGCTGGTTCTTTGAAAAGATAAACAAAAGTGACAAACCTTTAGCTAGACTCATCCAGAAAAAAAGAGAGAAGGCTCAAATAAGTAAAATCAGAAATGAAAGAGGAGAAATTACAACGGACACCTCAGAAATACAAAAGATTATAAGAGAATACTATGAAAAGCCATATGCCAACCAATTGGACAATCCGGAAGAAATGGATAAATTCTTAGAATCATGCAACCTTCCAAAATTGGATCAAGAAGAAGTAGAGAATTTGAATAGACAATCACCAGTAAGGAGATTGAAACAGTAATCAAAAACCTCCCCAAAAATAAAAGTCCAGGACCAGATGACTTCCCTGGTGAATTCTACCAAATATTCAAAGAAGACTTAATAACTATCCTTCTCAAACTCTTCCAAAAATTGAGGAGCGGGGGAAGCTCCCTAACTTATTCTAGAAAGCTGACATTACCCTGATACCAAAACCAGATAAGGACAACATTACAAAAGAAAATTACAGGCCAATATCACTGATGAACATCGATGCAAAAATCCTTAACAAAATACGAGCAAATTGCATAGAACAATACATTCAAAAGATTATACACCATGATCAGGTGGGATTTATTCCAGGGATGCAGGGATGGTTCAACATCCACAAATCAATCAACGTGATACACCACATTAATAAAATGAAGAATAAAAATCACATGATCATCTCAATCAATGCAGAGAAGGCATTTGACAAGATACAGCATCCATTCATGATAAAAACTCTGAATAAAATGGGTATAGAAGGAAAGTACCTCAACATAATAAAGGCCATATATGACAAACCCACAGCTAATACCATCCTCAATGGTGAAAAACTGAAAGCTATCTCTCTAAGAACAGGAATCAGACAAGGATGTCCACTCTCCCACTCCTATTTAACATAGTATTTGAAGTCCTAGCCAGAGCAATCAGGCAAGCAAAAGAAATAAAAGGGATCCAAATTGGAAAGGAAGAAGTGAAACTGTCACTGTTTGCAGATGACATGATTTTATATATAGAAAACTCTAAAGAATCCACCAAAAAACTTTTAGAAGTGATAAATGAATACGGTAAAGTTGCAGGTTACATAATCAACATATAAAAATCAGTTGCATTTCTACACACTAACAACGAAGTAGCAGAAAGAGAAACTAAGAATACAATCCCATTTACAATTGCAACAAAAAGAATAAAATACCTAGGAATAAACTTAACCAAAGAGGTGAAAGATCTGTACACCGAAAACTATAAAACATTGCTGAAAGAAATTGAAGAAGACACAAAGGAATGGAAAAAGATATTCTATGCTCTTGGATTGGAAGAATTAACATAGTTAAGATGTCCATACTTCCTAAAGCAATCTATAGATTCAATACAATCCCTATCAAAGTTCCAACAACAGTTTTCACAGGAATAGAACAAAGAATCCTAAAATTTATATGGAATAACAAAAGACACCAAATAGCTAAAGGAATCCTGAGAAAAAAGAACAAAGCTGGAGATATCACACTCCCTGATTTCAAAATATACTATGAAGCTATAGTAACCAAAACAGCATGGTACTGACACAAAAACAGACACACAGATCAATGGAATAGAGTCGAAAGCCCAGAAATAAACCCACACATCTACGGACAGCTAACCTTCCACAAAGGAGCCAAGAACATACAATGGACAAAGGAAAGTCTCTTCAATAAATGGTGTTGGGAAAACTGGACAGCCACATGCAAAAAAATGAAAATAGACCCTTACCTTACACCATACACAAAAATTAACTCAAAATGGATTAAAGACTTGAATGTAAGACCTGAAACTATGAAACTTCTAGAAGAAAACATAGGCAGTACGTTCTTCGACATTGGTCTTAGCAACGTATTTTCAACCACCATGTCTGACCGGGCAAGAGAAACAGTAGAAAAAATAAACAAATGGGACTACATCAAACTAAAAAGATTCTGCACAGCAAAGGAAACCATCCACAAAACAAAAAGACAATCTAACAATTGGGAGAAGATATTTGCAAACCATATATCTGATAAGGGGTTAATCTCCAAAATATATAAAGAACTCATGCATCTCAACAACAAAAAATCTAACAACCCAATTAAAAAATGGGCAAAAGACCTGAACAGACATTTCTCCAAAGAAGATATACAGATGGCCAACAGGCACATGAAAAGATGTTCAACATCATTAACTATCAGGGAAATGCAAATCAAAACTACAATGAGATATCACCTCAAGCCCGCCAGTCAGAATGGCTATAATTAACAAGACAGGAAACAACATGTGTTGGAGAGGATGTGGAGAGAAGGGAACTCTCATACAGTGCTGGTGGGAGTGCAAACTGGTGCAGCTACTATGGAAAACAGTATGGAGATTCCTCAAAAAATTAAGGATAGAACTACCATACGATACAGCTATTCCACCAGTGGGTATTTATCCAAAGAACGTGAAAAAACCAATGCGTAAAGGTACATGCATCCCTGTATTCATTGCAGTGTTATTCACAATAGCCAAGACTTGGAAGCAACCTAAAAGTGCCCATCAAGGGACGAATGGATAAAGAAGATGTGGTATATATACACGACAGAATATTACTCAGCCATAAGTAACGATGAAATCCAGCCATTTGTGACAACATGGATAGACATTGAGGGTATTATGCAAAGTGAAATAAGTCAGAGGGAGAAAGTCAAATACCGTATGATCTCACTCATTAAGTAGTAGATAATAACAACAACAAACACATACAGACAGATATTGGATTGGTGGTTACCAGAGGGGAAGGGGGGAGGGAGGAGGGCGAAAGGGATAATTAGGCAAATGTGTGTGGTGATGGATTGTAATTAGTATTTGGGTGGTGAACATGAGAACATGATGTAATCCATGCAGAAACAGAAGTATAATGATGTACACCTGCAATTTATACACTGTTATAAACCAATGTTATCACAATAAACAAAGAAAAAAAAAAGGGAGACTTTCCCTTGAGAATTTGGAGTAGAAAGGATAAGAGAGGCACTGCCCAAAGTTAGATAGTCTCCGTCTGTTTTTCTCAGCTCCTCATAAGAAGTGGGCTTCTGCACTATCCTGATTTTACTCTTGACGCCATCTGGACCAGCACTGTGAGCCCACTCAAGTGTTTGTCCCAGAATGGTTGTAGAGGAAAAGCAAAGAGCACAACTTGAGTATTCCTTTTCCTGTTTTAATCTCCCTCAACCATGCCTGGCTGCCTCCTGCTCCAGGCCAAAGCCACCACCACCACCATACACAAACACACACATACACACACACACAAACCTGTTCAAAACAGCTCTCATCCCTTTTCCCCAGAAACCCAGAAATTTCTCTTGATTTTTTCGAGGCTTGGTATTTTCTCTCTCTGGTTCCTCTGTCATTGACCTTGAGGGAGGGAGGCTGCAGATGTCTTACTTCAGCATCTTGTCAGGAATCAAACCAACCTAGAATTCTATACCCAGATAAATTATCAATCCAGTGTCAGGGGAAAATATTTTCACACAAATTCTCAAAAAAAAAGGTACATCTCATGTACCCTTTCTCAAGAAGCTATTGGATGATATGCTCCATCAAATGAAGTCAAGAAACAAAAAGTCATGGGAGACAGGAATCAGATTTAGTGAATCCAGAGGATAATGGTAGAGGGAGATCCTCAGGTGATGGTGATAGCTATAAACCAGATATAGAGAGATAGTCAATCAGACATTGAAAAAGGTTATAAGACTGTGGGAGGGGCTTATTCAAGATGATGAAATTGATGAAAACATGCAACTGTCTTTAGAAGAAAACTGGACAATTAGCAAAGAGTTTAGGGTTGATGTAGTGATAATACACAATGAACTAAGCAAATGAAAAAAAACAAGTATTAATTCCAGGAATAGCAAAAGAAAGTGCAGGAAAAGAACTGTTAATTACATTTGCATCAATAATGTAAATACCAAATATTAGTTGAGCCAAAATTACAATATAAATATATTGGGAGGGCAGGGGATGGGGAGGGTATGTATGTGGTGTGGGCAGGGGAAGGAAAGAGTGAAATTCTCATCTTCAATGGTAGGAAGTCAACAAATAATGCCTAACACTGAAAACCCAAGTAGATGCAATATAAGCATGCTGTTTAGAGACATGGAGGAAAATACTAAAAGAGTTGAAAGTGGTGCTGCTGGGAAAGGTGAAACAAGGATTCATTGGGAGGAACAGAGACTACCGTTTTTCATAATTAATCTTGTAAGACCTTGTGATTTTTAAAAATATGCATATGTATAACATAGGTTAAAAAATACAGGAAAAGGAACAGAGTAAATTGGGTTAAAACTTTCAGGAGAAGTTTAGAATGAAGTTCCTTCTATTGATACTGGCGCTACAGGTGGCTGCTTCTGGAGCTGTTCCCCTGACTAACAATACAAGCCAGGGTTAAAGTGATGTGGTATTTGCTCAAAGGTACTTAGAACATTTTATGTCCTAGAGATGGAGACAATTCCAATGACAAAAATGAAAGTCAATAGGAACTGCATAGAGAATAAAATCCAGGAAATGCAGCAATTCTTGAGGCTAAAAGTGACTGGGCAACTGGACACATCTACTCTGGACATGATGCACAGACCTCAATGTGGAGTGCCTAATGTTCCTAATTTCAGGATAATGCAAGGGAGGCCAGTGTGGAAGAAACATTTTACCACCTACAGAATCAACGATTACCCTTTGGACATGAAGCTTAAGGATGTTGACTGTGTCATCCAGAAAGCTTTTCAAGCATGGAGTGATGTGGCCCCCCTGAAATTCAGACAGATTAATGAAGGCAAGGCTGACATTGATACAGTTTGCAATTGGAGCTCATGAAGACTACAGTCCTTTTGGTGGTGGAAATGGAATCCTAGCCCATGCTTTTGGCCCTAGGCCTGGTATTGGAGGAGATGCGTATTTCAATGAGGCTGAAATCTGGACTGAAAGCAACAAGGCACAAACTTGTTCCTAGTTACTGTTCATGTGTTCATGGCCATCCCTCGGGTCTTGGCGATTCCAACGATCCAAAGGTGATACTGTTCCCCACCTGCAGTTATACTGACGCCAACACATTTCACCTCTCTGCTGATGACATACATGGAATTCAGTCTCTCTATGGAGGCCCAGAAAAGTACCAACCCTCATAATATCCTGACAGTGCAGACTCAGCCAGCTGTGACCCCAATTTTAGTTTTGACACTGTCACTACAATGGGAGATAAAATCCTTTTTCTTTAAAGACAGATTCTTCTAGTGGAAGCTTTCTGAGTCCAAAGATCAGTGTTAGTTTAATTTCTTCTTCATGGCCAACCTTACCATCTGGCATTCAAGCCACTTATGAAATTGGAACCAGAAATGATGTATTTCTTTTTTAAGATGATAAGTACTGATTAATCAGCAATTTAAGACTACAATCCAACTATCTCAAGAGCATACATTCTTTGGGCTTCCCCTACTCTGTGAAAAAAATTGATACAGCTGTTTTTAACCCACTTCTCTATAAGATCTACTTCTTTGTAGATAACCAATATTTGAAGTTTGATGACAGGAGACAATTCATGGACGCTGGTTATCCCAAATTGATTACCACCCAGGAATTGGGCCTAAAATTGATGCAGTCTTATATTACAACAGACATTACTATTTCTTCCAAGGATCTAACATACTTGAATATGATGTCCTATCCCATTGTGTTACCAAAAGGCTGAAAAGCGATATCAAATTTGGTTCTTAGGAATGGTGTAATTAATGGTACTTGTCAGTTCATTTCAGTACTTGTCAATAATAACTATTTATTGCATACTTGCTTTGTGTCCAGTGTACCATCATATAGCAATACGTATCATAAAATAAGGTAAAATTTATAGGCCATAGATAAATGATTATATAGTTAAGTGATTCTACAAAATATATAAGATTTTTTTATTTTGAAAACCCTCATTGTCAATTTTTACTTAACTCTACTATTAAGGTTAAAAATAGATACCTTAAAAGGCCAAGAGAATATCTTGGTTCCTAACATCCTTGAACTGAGAAATTATAATTATTTCTCTGACTTAAATAAAATTAAAAAATTATTGTCTCTATGACCATTAAATGTTTAAGCAAGCATATCATTTTAATTCTTTTGGAGTAAAAACTTAGAACTTTAAAAATGACAATTAATGTAAGTAATGTATAAGTAAATTACATAATTATGGTAATAATGTAATTTTATTCTGTTGTCTGTGTTGACTCACCGAATATCTTATATAAAGTATATACACTATTTTGCTCAAATAAAAACTTTGAAAGTAATATATATATATATAAACTTTTTAAAAAGAGACGATAGTTGATAAATTTCCAGATTTTATTTTTTTAACAGCACACTGGATCCCCAAGCAGTATAAATAAACATAAATCCTCAGGGCCAGCCTGGTGGCAAGTGGTTAAGTTCACATGCTCCATTTCAGCAGCCATGGGGTGCATGGGTTTGGATCCCAGGTGCAGACCTACACACTGCTCATCAAGCCATGCTGTGGTGGCGTCCCACATACAAAATAGAGGGAAACTGGCACAGATGTTAGCTCAGGGAGAATCTTCCTCACCAAAATAAAAAAAAATTCTCACTAGGCTTATCTGAGTAAATCTATAGGTCATTAAAGATAAAAAACACCAGAGATAAAAGATAAAAGGATACCAGTTTGACAGCAGAAATCTCAACAACAGCTGAGAGGCCAAGAGACAATGAAAATATAGCTTCAAAAAACCAAGAGAAAATAACTGTCAAGTTTTGTGTCTATATCCAGCAAAACGTTCATTCAAGAGTGAATGTGAAATAAAGACATCTTCATACAAAGACTGAGAGTTTATCACTTTTAAATCCTTCCTGAAAGATCTGCTAAAGGATTTACTTCAGGAAGAAGAAAATTGAACCTAGGAGTGAGGAAAGAGACCCAAGAAGTAGTGATAAACAAACAGTCTGGTAAATATGTGAGTAAATCAAAACAAATACTAACTATAAAATGTAACAATTATTATGACTAATTTGGTAGGTATTGTTTAAAACAAAATGACACGAAAGATGGAAGGGGGTTGATAATAACATGGAAGATAGGGGAGAGGTTAATCTGTGTTAATGTTCTTGTATTGTTTAGAAGAAAAGAAAGATATTGATTACCTTAGGATTTTGTTAAGGCAAAAATGCATGTTAAAAATTTAAGGTAACTGCTAAAAGAACAGAAACAAAATATATAACTTCCAAAATAACAATGGAAAAATGATAGTCAGAGATAAACAACAAAGAAAACTGGAGCAATACAATAGAAGACAATGGGAGACAGAAAATATAAAAGAAAAAAGGAAAAGCATGGTAAATATAAAGTACAAAACAACTTAATAGAAATAGATCCAAATACATAAATAATCACAGTAAATAAAACAGATTAAACCCCCTAGTTAAAAGACAGAGATCCCCAAGATGGACACACATACAAAACAACTGAGCTATAAGCTATTTAAGGAAACACACCTAATACATAATAACGCAAAAAGTCTGATAAAATAAAGAGATGGGAAAAGATATACCAGAAGAAAGCAGGTATTGCTATGTTAATATCTGACTAAGCAGGGTTTAAGGCAAAAAATAAAAATGTATTATGAAGGATAAAGAGGGTTGTTAAATATGATAAAGGAAGGAAGATAAAACAACCTTGAACCTGCACACATCTATCCACATAGCCCTAAAGGATAGAAAGCAAAAAAATGACAGAACTACAAGGAGTAACTGATAAATCACAATCATAATAGGAGATTAACACAGGTCTTTCAGAAACTGATACAGTAGTCCTCCCTTATCCATGGTTTCTCTTTCCACGGTTTCAGTTACCTGTGGTCAACTGTGGTGAAAAAATAGTAAATGGAAAATTCCAGAAATAAAAAATTCCTAAGTTTTAAATTGCACACCATTCTGAGTAGCGTGATGAAATCTCGCACCATTCCACTCTATCCCGCCCAGCACACTACATCCAATGCCTATGTCATTCACCTCACTTCATCTTATCACATGGGTGTTGTATCATCTCACATCGTCACAAGAAGAAGGGTGAGTACAGTACAATGAGATATTTTGGGAGAGAGAGAGACCACATTCACATAATTTTTGTTACAACATATTGTTATAATAACTATTTTTGTTAGTTATGGTTGTTAATCTCTTACCATGCCCAATTTATAAATTAAACTTTATCATAGCTATGTATGTACAGGAAAAAACATAGTATATATACAGATGAGTACTATCTGTGATTTCAGGAATCCACTGGGGGTCTTGGAGTGTATCCCCCATGGATAAGGGGGGACTACTGTATGTCAATCAGACAAAATATTTGTTGGGCTTTAAAAAAACTGAATACAATTAACAAGCTTGGTCTCATGGATATACAACCCTGTGTCTAAAAATTAAAGAACATACATTCCTTTCAACACAGGTCATTTACAAAAATTGACCAAGTCTCAGCAAATACTGCTAAAACTCATCATAAAGAGAGTCTTGGAGTGGTGGGAAAAAGGGAGGAATGCAGATTTCCTCCTCTCCCTGGAGAGCCTAGAGACGCTGTCCAGAGATGATCAGTCAAAAAACAGAGATTTATACCAACTGAACATATGAGTAATAGAAGAATAAAAATAACAAAATTGTGAGGAGATATTTGAGAAAGAAGAGGATTACCATAAATGAGCAAAACTACTCACCTTTCCTAGAAGGAAATAAATAGATGTTGCTCAATGTAGATAAATCAAAAGCAGCAGTATAAACATATAATTCAAGAGTTGTAGATGTAACCAACAGACAAATTTAAAACAAAAATGGTCAATCTATTTAATAATGATAATTAAATAATTTATTTAATTAATATAATAAATATTATTTAATAATAATATTAATGACAGATCCACAAGTTAGACATCAGAGACATTGTGGGACAAATCAGAAGGGAAAGGAAGGAAACTAATGTGTATTGAATACATACTTCATATGAGGAAAAGGAGGCTCTGAGTAAGGGTCACCAGCTAGCAGACTGCGGAACCAGTATACACATCCAGGTTTATCTGACTAGGTCAAAGACTTTTTCACTATATCGCATAGTTAATGGACCAAGAGTCACAGCCCTCAGGGCAGCAAAACACTGCCACATTTTTATTGAGAAAGGATTAATCATCTAAATTATGCTTATATTGCAAAGTTTACTTATAGCAATTTGATATATGTACTTCTACTGTTTTGTACATTTTACATGAGTATTCAATTAATTGATTTATAATACTATCTGATGCCAAGGAAAGCAAATACTATACTAATCCCAGTTCACAAACTATGTGTACACCAAATTTAATTTTCTTGATATTTTTAAAACATAGCTTAATTTCCCTAGATGCCTCATTAACCTGATGGTGGAAATTAAATCTCAGTCAGTTCTGGGTTCTCCCACAAGTGCACTTATCTTCAGTGTTGTGTCTAAGCTCTGAGGAGGAAGGGAGAAGGCAAGGAGGTGTCCAGTCCTTTGCCCATCTCTCTTCCAGATCCTCCATCCTGCCCCAGGCTGTCAGTCCACAGGTAGCTGGTGCATCACTCCTCATTCTCATCATTGAGGCCCTTGCAGGTTGGACAGCTCTCCCTGCTTCCTCTGTACCCTTCCCAGGCCCTCTACACTTTAGTATTCTATTTCTGCACCTATCTGAGCTATGGGAAACTCTGATGCTCTCGAAGCTCCCACCTGCCTAGAAACCTTATGCAACCACTTCTCTATGGTATTGCCACTGCCGTAAGCCCTTTCCAGAAAGCAAATCACAAGTGCTCTCTGTCTCAGACCCACAACTCTATGTGGGGTTCTATCATCTCCCCTCATGGAGATTACATTACTCACAACAGCCTGGGGTTGGGAAAGGGCAGAGTACAATGCCCGTTCTTGGGGACCCTCCAGCTCTGAGCTATCCTTTCTCCCCCTTCAAGTCTCCTCTTCCCCCTATTATGCAGATCTCAGGAAATAAGAAGCCTAGACCTGACTCATCAGATTTTTTCCAGGCCCTGAGTCCTAAACTTCAAAAGGCTTTACTCTGCCTTCTGCAATAACAGTTCTTTCCCAGTCTCCTTACCCAAATAGGAGGAATGAAATAGCTAGGAGGGATAAGAAATTACCATAAAAAACAATGGTTAACATTTCAAAACTGTGATATCACCACATGGGTACTGTGCCAGATACTGGAAATACAAAGAAAAATCCAGTTCAGTTCTGGTGTCAGAATTTGTCCAGGGTCACACAGCTGGTAGAGGGATACCCAACAATGATAATATTGTATTTAGTGAAATATTATATTTATTTGGAAGTTATATTTATAGATGAGAGGAGTGGCTGAGTGGGAGAGGAGGGGAACTACTCAGAAAAGTTCTCCCATGGAAAACTCAATCTTATTTTTGCCAAGGTTGGAAAGGCATTTCAAGTAGGAAGAACAGCATATGCAAAGGCATGGAGGCCAGGGAGAACATAATAAAGGCAGTTTGGTTGGAGACTAGGTTATGTAAGAAGAATAGTGAGAGAAGAAACTGGAGCAGTAGGTGGACCCAAGACCAAAAGGATATTCCTTTACTAGGAAGCTTACATTTTACTCTGAAGGTTCTTTAGAGGCATCAAATGATTTTAGACTGGAAAATACTTTCATCTGCATTGTGTTTTTAAAAGATCACTCTAGCAGGATGTGAAGAACTAAAGCGAGAATGATATTAAAATCCAGATAAGAGAGAAAAGAGCCCAAGCCAGGGTGATGGCAGTGGGGATGGGAAAAAGAGGAAATTCACTCACAAGACATTTTTGAGGCAAAATTACAGAATTTGGCATAAGAGGGTGAAGTAGAGAAAAGAGTCCAGGGTAACTTCCTGAATTCTGCCTTGGATAATCAAGGAAATGATGATACCATTCACATAAACAGGAATACATAAGAAGGGAAAGTTTGGGCAGAAGTGGATGGGGGGAAGGGGAAGATGATACATTCATTTTTTTCATTCATCAATCATTTTATTTTTAAAAATTCACTTGGGTCAATTTTTTTAATATATAAAAAGATATATGGTGAGGAATCATGCTATCATCCCTGTCCCTATATACCCCACACTACCACGTGCAAAAAGGACCACTTCTATTGGTCTCTGCTGTATTCTTCCAGTCACTTTTAACACACTGGCTTTAAGGCATCCAGGTAGAGATCTTCAGTAGATAGTTGGATAGATAGTTCTGGAGTTCAAGAGAGATAATTGGGCTCATGAAAAATCAACTCAATAGCAAAAAATCAAATAAGCTGATTAAAAAATGGGCAAAGAGGGGCTGGCCCCTTGGCCTAGTGGTTAAAGTTTGGTGTGCTCGGCTTCAGCAGCTCAGGTTTGCAGGTTCAGATCCCAGGCGCAGACCTACACCACTTGTCAGCCATGCTATGGCGGTGACCTACACACAAAATAGGGAAATGTTGGCACAGATGTTAGCTCGGGGCTAATCTTCCTCAAGGAAAACAAGGAAGATTGGCACAGATGTTAGCTCAGGGCTAGTCTTCCTCAAGGAAAAAAAAATGGGCAAAGAACCTGAATAGACATCTTCCCAAAAAAGACATACAAATGGCCAACATGTATAGGAAAATGTGCTCAACGTCACTAATCATCAGGGAAATGCAAATCAAACCCATAATGAAATATCAGCCTCCACTTCACACCTGTTAGGATGGCTACTATAAAAAAGACAAGAAATAACAAGTATTGGTGAGGATGTGGAGAAAAGAGAACACTCGTACAATGTTGGTGGGAATGTAAATTGGTACAGCCACTATGGAAAACAGTGTGGAGTTTCCTTAAAAAATTAAAAGTAGAACTATCATATGATCCACTCCTGGGTATATATCAGAAGGAAAAAAATCAGTATCTCAAAGAGATATCTGCACTCCCATGTTCAATGTAGCCTTCCTCACAATAGCTAAGATATGGAAACAACCTAAGTGTCCATCAACAGTTGAATGGATAAAGAAAATGTGGAGGGGTGACTTCAGCATCATGGTGGAGTGAGTTGTTCCCTTCATCTCTCTCCTCTAAGTTACAACTAAATGGATATCCATTAACCAACAGAGGATTCCTTACACAGCACAACAGGACACCTGAGGAGATCCATGCAGCTACACATCTGAAGGTGGGTGGACTGGACCCCCAGGAAGCAGTGGAACTAGGGGAGCGGCCCTTCTCCCTCCCCAGTGGCAGCAATCCAGGTCGCGGATCCTCACACAGCAACAGTGTGACTGTGAGTGGAGGTGGAGGCAGCCCAGCCCACACGCGAATGCTCTCCCAGTTGGTGGGTTGTCTTTTCATTTTGTCCATAATTTCCTTTGCCTTGCAGAAGCTCTTTAGTCTGATGAATTCCCATTTATTTTTTTCTTTTGTTTCCCTTGCCCAAGTAGATATGGCATTCAAAAAGATCCTTCTAAGATGGAAATCAAAGAGTATACTGCCTATATTTTCTTCTAGGAGTTTTATGGTTTCACAACTTATCTTCAAGTCTTTAATCCATTCTGAGTTAATTTTTGTGTATGGTGAAAGATAATGGTCTATGTTCATTCTTTTGTCGATTTTTAATTTTTGAGAAATCTCCATACTGTTTTCCGTAGGAGCTGCGCCAGTTTGCATTCCCACCAGCAGTATGAGGGTTCCCTTTTCTCCACATCCTTTCCAACATTTGTTATTTTCTGTCTTGGTGATGATAGCCATTCTAACAAGTGTAAGGTGATATCTCGATGTAGTTTTAACTTGCATTTCAGGGATGCTGATTTTTAAAAAGAGATCTTGCTAAGAGTTTTAGGATTTTTGCTGCTGGGAGCACTCTAGCAGACCCAACCAGACCTCAGTCTATTTGCTAGCTCAAACTCTAGACTGTCTCAAAGATGGAGAGTCTCCCTTTAGAGAATGTTTGTGGGAAGCCATCTCCACCTTCTCATGAGAAAAAGCAAACTATCTTCAGATGGACCAACTTAAGGCTGCTTGGCACATGACTCTGCAAGGTTGCTGTCCTCTAGGAAATACTACATTAAGTGACATGTCTTCAACCTCTTGTGTGTCAAACACCACCAAATCCGTCTCTCAGACATTTGAAGTATTATTCATTCGTTCAATAAATGTTTATTAGAGCTGAATATTTAAAACATCTCTTTCTAAGGGCTGTAGAAAATACAAAGAGTAATAAAGAAATTTTTGACTCAATGAGCAACAAATGAAAAACAACTACAAAATATAATAAAAATTAAATTAAATATAATAAAATGAAGAGGGATACAGAAGAAAGATTCATTCATTCAGAAGAGAAGGCTTCATAGAAACGATATCACTTATTGAGGAGAGACTTAAAGGATAAATAGGATTTGAAAGGCTGATGATTCCAAGCTGAAAAAATACCACGTGTATAAAACATGTGCATAAAATGGATGAAGAATCAAAAAATCACAAGAAGTCTATTATTGTATCTAGAGCCCATGGGAGGATGTAATGAGAGAAGCACCTGGAAGTATCATTTGGGAACAGATGACTAAGAACCTTAAATAACAAACTCCCACTAAGAAATTTTTATTTATGCTTCTACTACTTGGATTTTTCTTGTTTTTTGATTTATGAGAGTTGTGATTTTCTCTCATAGATTTCCTTTTTCCTTTTTGTTAATCCAAATACTAGTGAAAGGCATCAAAGATTCAGGTAATCTTGAAACAGCAAAGGGTGTCTATTTTATCCAGTTTACCCCAGGGTATAGATTGGTATAGTGAATGGCTAAGTTAAGCAAACAGGTTACGACCCTCGAATATGAACTATTTATGGATGAAGACCCAATATGGGAGTAAAGATAGAAAATAAAAGGTATTAAAAGCAGTTATAATGTTAGGGGCAAAGGAATTCATTGAGGATCAGGGATAAAGGTTTAGTTAAGAAAAGTAAACAAGGATAATTTTTGGCCCTACTTAAGGCCACCCTGCAAATCACCGTTTCCTCCTCTAAGATGTAGACACAAACATGAAACCAAACATGAAACAGGTACCCCCATTTGGCTCTGCAAAATAATGCTGAGTAGTCAGTGGTGGGAAGGTGTGTCCTTCTCAGAGAAAAGAAGGACTCCTTCAGCTCAAAATGCCACTCTCATCCTTCTTGCCTTTCAGTTCCAAGTGTCCTCAGATCCCCAGAACATCACGACTCCTGATGCTGCACACCTCTGATTGGCCGTCCCCTGCACAGGTCAGAAGAGCCATGGGGAACGACACCACTGTCACCGAGTTTGTCCTGCTGGGGCTCTCAGACGCCTGTGAGCTGCAGATGCTCATCTTCCTGGGGCTCCTCCTCACCTACCTCCTCACTCTGCTGGGGAATCTCCTCATCGCGGTCATCACACTCATGGACAGGCGCCTCCACACCCCCATGTACTACGTCCTCCGCAACTTTGCTGTCCTGGAGATCTGGTTCACCTCGGTCATCTTCCCCAAGATGCTGACCGACATCCTGACGGGACACAAGACCATCTCCCTCCCAGGCTGTTTCCTACAAAGTTTCCTCTATTTCTTCCTGGGCACCACAGAGTTTTTCCTACTGGCAGTGATGTCCTTTGACAGGTATGAGGCCATATGTAATCCCTTGCATTATGCCACCAATCATGAGCAAAAGAGTCTGTGTCCAGCTGGTTCTTTCTTCGTGGATGACAGGATTCCTTCTCATGATCACTCTAAGTCTCATCATATTTCAGCAGCCATTCTGTGGTCCCAATGTCGTTAATCATTTCTTCTGTGACAGCTTTCCATTCCTGGAACTCATATGTGCAGACACAAGCCTGATAGAGCTTCTGGGTTTTGTTGTGGCCAACTTCAGCTTACGGGGCACTCTGTCTGTGACAGCCACCTGTTATGGCTACATCCTCCACACCATCCTCTGCATCCCCTCAGCCAAGGCTTTCTGAGAGGCAGAAAGCCTTCTCAACCTGCTCCTCCCACATCATTGTTGTGTCTCTCTTCTATGGAAGCTGCATCTTCATGTATATCCGCTCAGGCAAGGGTGACCAGGTGAAGAACAGAAACAAAGTGGTGGTTTTGCTCAACACCATGGTGACCCCGATGCTCAATCCTTTCATCTACACCCTGAGAAACAAACAGGTGAAGCAGGTGTTCAGGCAGCAGGTGAACAAGCTCTTCTTATAAAGTTGTGGAACCAAGAGGCTGAAGCTAGTATTCCCAGAGAAGCTAAGGGAATATCAGGCCTCTGCAAGAAATCAGCCTTTCCCACTCTGAAAAAGCTCTGATGATGTGTGTCTAGGGTGCCAGTCACTATGCAATGCAACAAAAACTTGGAAGCTGTCTGGACTCTCAAGGCATTTTTATAATTATCAGATTTGGATACTTCTGTGCATTCTGTCTGTGGATGCCTGGCTTCCCAACAGAATACAACAAGCTCTTTGAGGGCAGGGACTAGCTCTATAATTCTCTATAAGTCGCAAGCACCAATCCATTGCCATAGACCATATAAATACTCAATAAATACTTACAGATTGATTAATTGCTTTGTGTCCATTTCTCTAAAGGAAAGGAGAACAGTCCTCTGTTAGCACCATCCTCATTTCACACTTATACTCCTGTCAAAGAAATATATCATCAAGAACTCAAAAAATGACTAAGACTAATTGCTTATTTTTTTGCGTATAAGTTACTTATGCTTTTTTAGTATTAAAATTCATAGAAATTCCTCATTTGTATTGATAAAGGCTCATCCACCTACTAGTCGTGTTACTTCTCTGAGCCCAGTGTTCTCATCTCTAAAATGGGGATGACAATGCCCATTCCAAAGGATTATAATGAAAATCAATTGAGATATTCTATGTTCTGTGCAAAGTGCCTTAAATAGGAACTGGCACATAATAAGTCCTCAATAACTGTTAGTTCCTTTCCTCCATTTCTCATCCTACCTTCCCTATCTACCTGTCGAATTTCATGCCGGTTATCAACAAAAGCATTTTTTGAAGATGTTATATTCAAAACGTTATAAATCTTGTATAAAGTTAAATATTGCATTTGATCTATTGCAATTTGTTATAAAGAGGTCCACTATTGATAGAGAAAAAAATAAAGTCATATTGGTAAATGAACATATTAAATAAATAACCATATTAATTAATTAATATATTAACTCACTCCAAAATAATTATTACACAAATACCATGTTCCAGAAAATGTACTATGTGGTCTGGGAGATAATGCTTAATCTATGCCCTCGAAGAATTTAAAATCTAATTAGGAAGATAGAAAGTACACAAATAGTTATAATTCAGAGTAGAAAATGATTTGTGTAAGAAAACACCATGTTTAACTCTTCAACGACAAATTTGAAAACTAGGAAGAAATCGATAATTTCCTAGAAAAAGAGAATTTTCAAAAACCTAAGAAGAAATAGAAAACTTAATTAGACAAATTACAATAGAAGGATCTCAAAATGGGATTATATATCTACCATAAATGCAAAAAACTATGTCACCAACAGCAAAAACAAACAAAACAATTATACAAATGGCCAATAAGCACATGAAAAGATATAGAATGTCACTAACCATTAGGGAAATGCAAATCAAAACCACAATGAGATACCACTTCACACTCATCAGGATGGCTACTATAAAAAAATTTTTTTAACAGAAAATAATAAATGTTGACAAGAATGTGGAGAAATTACAATCCTTCTGCATTGTGGGACGTGTAAAATGATGCAGCCACTGTGGAAAACAGTACAGCAGTTCCTAAAATAATTAAACACAGATTTACCATGTAATCCAGTAATTCCACTTCTGGGTATATACCCAAAAGAATTGAAAGCAGGAACTCGAACAAATATTTGTATACCCGTGTTCATAACAGCATTATTCACAATAGTCAAAAATGTGGAAACAACTCAAATATCCATAGATGAATGAATAGATAAGCAAAATGTGATATATATACACACAATGGAATATTATTCAGCCTTAAAAAGGAATGAAATTCTGATAAATCCTATTCTAACATTATTCTAAGTGAAATAAGCCAGATACAAAGGGACAAATATTATATGATTCCACTTACATGAGGTGCCTAGAGTAGTCAAAATCAGGCAGACAGAAAATAGAATGTTGGTTACCAGGAGCTGGAGTTGCGGGTGGTAATGGAGAGTTAGTGTTTGATGGATACAGAGTTTCAGTTTGGGATGACGAAAAAGTTCTGGAGATGGATAACAGTGATGAATGCACAACAATGTGAATGTACTTAATGCCACTGAACTGTACACTTTAAAAAGATTAAATGGTAAATTTTATGTTATATGTATTTTACCACAATAAGAAAAATACGGATTCCAGATCAAAAACAAAACAAAACTGTGTCATCTTTGACTCCCCTTTTTCTCTTTTATCTTACAACCAACCCATCAGTAAATTCTGTGGATTAAACCTTCAAAATATACACAGAACCCTACCACTTCTTACCACCAACATCACCACCATCTTTCTCCATACCACCTAACATTTCCTCTAGGTTCTCCATCACCAACTCACCCCACATCCCTGGAGGAGGGCAGGGTTAGAAAACACAGGTAAGGGGGAGGTGGGCTTGCAGAGTTACGACAGATGAAGCCAACAACACATACCCTTTCTCCCTGAAGATTTCCTGCCTGAAACAGGCCTTAGGAGGAAGGAGGAAAGAGTACATTTTAACTTTAAATGATGTTCAGAATTTTAACAGCTACATAGGTTTGGACAATTGAGTAACCCTATTCCTTGGACTGATAGTGAATGGAGGACTTCCAAAATTATACGAGTGGCCAAAAAAATCATCTTACCTGTCCTAGATTCCATCCAAGAGTCATGGAAGAAATAGCTACATGAACAGGTTTGAGTGGACATGCAGGAAGGAGCTAGAGTGGAGAATGTATATTACAAATAAAGGGTTATTATCCATAATATACAAAGACAAACAACCCAATAGATAAATGAGCTAAGGATACGTATAGACACTTCACAGAAAAGCAAAGTCAAAGGGCCAATAAATAAGTGAAAAGATATTCAACCTTCTTAATAGCCAGGACAATTCAAATTAAAATAACAACTCTTTTTATGATTTGTGAAGTATTTTTAATTTTTTAAGGTAGTAATGGTATTATATTTACATTTTAAAGTGTACTATTATTTTAATTCTTACTGAAATATTTGCAGATGAAATGATTATGATGTCTGGCATTTGCTTCACAATAATATGGGAAAGGGAAAAAGGGGTGGTGGTCTGGGTGAAACGTGAAAGGTCATGACTTGGCTCTTGTTGAAGTTAGGTGATGACTGCGTGGAGATTCATCATACAATTTGTCCACTTTTGTACGTGTTTGAAATTTCCATAATAAAAAATGAAAATACAAAGATAACAGAAATACTTCAAATGAAGGTAATGTGGCTATGACACTGGGTAGTACCCATGGCAATGCAACAAAATATGTTACAGATGTTGCACAGGCAAAACCTGATAGGTTTTGAAGAGATAAAATGATTGGAGGAAAAAAACATAATTAAAGGAGATCCTATGTCCACTCACCTCTTTCAAAAATGTCCCTGCCCACAGCCAGGATTGTCCCAGAACTTCAAGGGAAGGGTCAAACAAAGAAAGGCCAGGTTTTCCATGTGGGAACCACCACTGAACCCACTTACAGTTGTCACACAGGGATTCTGCTGTCTGTACTTTCCTGCCTTGTCTTCTCTTAGCCATTGCTCTGCTACCTCTAAGTTGCCATTTTGTGGCAGAGCTGGTGTTCTTCTCTTTGCCTGGAACTCCCCCAACCAGTCACCTTGATAACTCCTACTCTGCCTTCAAGTCTGAGCTGCAATAACCCTTCCTCACATGTGCCGTTCTTAGCCATCCATCTAAGGTAGATCTCACCTGGTTTTCTGAAACATGCAGTACCGTGCCTTCATTTCCCTCATAATGTCTTGTTATGACATATTTATTCACGCTTGTTCCTCTTCCTGAGTTTGAGCATGACAAAAAGACTAATTTTCCACCTCAGGTTCTTTTTCTTTTAGATGAGGGGCTGTTAACCCAGAAACAATGATTTACATAGAAGGATAAAACCATGAGCAAGTTTTACGTCCTCCTTGACTCTCTCAAGACCCAGTGGAGAAGAAAAGGAAGGATCCTTAGTCCCACAGGGGAGTGGAAGTTTAAATCCTCATGATGCAGGGCCGGCCCGGTGGCATAGTGGTTAAGTTCTCATGCTCCGCTTCAGATCCCGGGCACGGACCTACACACCGCACATCAAGCCATGCTGTGGTGGCATCCCATATACAAAATAGAAGAATACTGGCACAGACGTTACCTCAGGAACAATCTTCCTCAAGCAAAAAGAGGAAGATTGGTAACAGATGTTAGCTCAGGGCCAATCTTCCTCACCAAAAAATTCTCACAATGCCTGACAGGGGCCCATGGGTGGGTGATTCCTACCTGAGAGCTGCAGAGCCCTTTCTCGTCTGGCCAGAGAAGGAATATAATTTCTATAAGCAGATCCCAGAAACCAGTATGTGTCATGTACACTCCTCACCTTCAGCTGTCCAGCTATCTGGGCCTCCTTCTTGTAGGTCATTGGTGTAGTCATGACTCTTACCAGGTCTAAGGTGACAACACAAATAGTTCATACAAGATGACCAGGTGTTTAAGGAGTGGGTTGCCAACTCTAGCCATCCTACCACTTCAAGGATAGACAGACTCTCAGAGGAGGGGCACCCTAGTCAAATTAACTCGCTAATCCATTTAACACAGAGAGTTGAAAGCCAGTCACTCATTTGCCTTATCGAATACATCACTGGCTCCTAAAATCATACCACTTACTGCAGTCACGTTATATCAGCCAGTTTTATCTGGTCTAGGAAATGGTTTGGTGACCAAAGAAAGAAAGTAGGATTACAAAGTAGTTTTGGCTTGAATGGGCCAACGACCAAGATGGGGACTGCCCCAAGGTCCTCTTACAAAGATTCCCCCAATGGAGAATAAGTTCCATGGAGACCAGGGACCATGTCTGTTTCCTTCACCACTCACAGGCATACTGCAGCACCTAGCACGTAGCAGATGCTCAATAAACATGTATGGAATGAATAATTAATTAATTAAAGGTTCTTCACACTCCACCTCTTGCTTCACAAATTTATATAACTCCATCAGGAACAGCTTCCCTTATCCTTCAGTCTGGTTCAGGATCTACTGTGAGCTCTCCTTCAGAACATTAGATACAACAGTAATTCATTATTTGTGTGATTGTTTAATGTCTGTCTGCCCCATAAGAATGCCTGTGTATCTCTGGCATCTAGAGCAGCACTTATACAATAAACACTCAACAAAAATTTGTTGAATGCAGGGGGCCAGCCCAGTGGTATAGTGGCTAAGTTCACGCGCTCTGCTTCAGCGGCCCAGAGATCGCAGGTTCGGATCCTGTGCACAGACATACACACCACTCATCAAGCCATGCTGTGGCAGGCATCCCACATATAAAATAGAGGAAGATGGGCACGGATGTTACCTCAGGGCCAATCTTCCTCAGCAAAAAGAGGAGGATTGGCAGCAGATGCTAGTTGAGGGCTAATCTTCCTCACACACAAAAAAATTGTTGAATGTTTTAATAACTATGCTTTTTTTGTTACAATTAAACTTCATTAGAAGTTTCTGAGCTTCTTCTCGGAAGTAAACTTTCAATCCCAGAGCTGAAGAAAGTAAGAGGTAAGGGTCCTTCCCAGGTTCCTTTTACCACTGATGATAATGAGTCTCAGGGGAAGCACAGCTCCACCCAGCAAGAGAAGAATCAGAATCTCTAGATTGGTTAAGTTTGAGCTGTGTACGCTTGTGTATCTCTCAGTTTCCGTGGACACCAAACAGAACCCCAAGCTGACCAGGCCTGATGCCAGCTACACAGAGACAAGGAGTCTGCCGTGAATAGTTTACCCCGGAATCCTCTATGGGCACCAGGTCCCTGGAAGGGCAGGTACTGTTAACCAGAAGCCTCTTAAGCCCAACTAAAGATGAGTCATATGAATCTGCATCAATTGTTGTCTGTCTCCGCCTTAGTATAGGAGGGATGGAAGAATAACTAATTAGGTTTCTATATCCATTTCCTCAGGAAACCGGTCCAGCAGTGACACTGTGGTGGAGCTTCCTGAGAAACTGGTGAACCCAGGAGTTCTGGGGAACATCCAGAGATAGCTCATTTCTGAGGAGATCTGGGGATGTGTCGGTGACAACAGAGTCAGGGAGCATTTCTGAAGGGAGACTGCTTGGTAGAAAACATGGTGGTTTGGTGATGCACACAGAAAAAGTCGACGAGGACCTGCCTATGTCCGTGACCTGCAGACCATGTTACAGCTCTGGAGATTCCTTCATTTTGAATCTCTGGTGAGTACCCCAAGAAGTGTAGTCTTCCAGCAACCTTGCAGAGCCAGGAGCTTCCCGTGAAAACCAGAGTCTCCATCATAACTGCCTTGAAGACAAGCGAGCACTTCACCTAGAAGCTAGTGAGGTAACTCGCATTGGTGCAATTTCTGGAATGGGGGAAGGAGAATCTGATTCCTCTGGAAACTCTGCCTAGAAGCCTGTCATCTGTTTTCATGTGTCCAGTGGCAGGCTATGGCACAGCTGACTTCTTTGATTTTATTCAACATTCCCAATGTTCTGACTCACGTCCAGCTGATGCGTCACAGAATCTCTAAGGCTTTCTCTCACCATTTTCATGGACACCCATGTGTTTCCCCTTTGTCTCTCCTGGAACGTGCTACCCAACTCTTAACCCAAATGGGCTCACTGTGCTGGCTTCTTTTATGATTTCAAATTTAAGGTGTTGTATAAGCAATAATAAAAACAACAAAAAGAAGAAACAAAAATCACCTACAATCCTCCCATCCTTTTATGGCAATGATGTTCATTTTTTCATGTTTTCATCTAGTCCTTATCCATATGTTTTACACAACGACATGTAGTGTGTTACTGTTTCTCTGATTTCAAACTTACCACGGTTCCTAGTTCCTGCTCCTGTGTGGATAGAGTCAGCTGTTTCCTACAGAAACTTGCCTTAATCTGTCATTTCTATAAAGAACAGCAAGTGACAAAATTGCCTAGTTCCATATCCAGATCTCTAAGGACAATATTAAGCAATGTAAATCTACAAATAACAATCATTTAAAACAAGGTATATTCTCTAAAAGTGAAATTGAACCAGGCCGGCCTGGTGGCACAGTGATTAAGTTTGCACACTCCGCTTCAGCGGCCTGGGGTTTGCAGGTTCGGATCCCAGCGGGGACCAATGCACCACTGGTCAAGCCACAGCTTTTCAAGACATGCTATGGCGGCATCCCATATAAAGTAGAGGAAGATGGGCATGGATGTTAGCTCAGGACCTGACTTCCTCAGCAAAAAAGAGGAGGATTGGCAACAGAGGTTAGCTCAGGGCTAAGCTTCCTCACAAAAAAAAAAAAAAAATGGAAATTGAAACAATGAACAATGCTGAATATCAGATTTATCATTATTTTTATTGTTATTACAGAGGAGATTCTCTCAAAGTATTAAGCATGATACCTAATCTACAAATGCACGCTCTCTCCCCCCTCTATATATCAATTTCATAACACAAGCATTCCTCCAAAAATATCAGCCAAAAAATATATTAACAAAAAGTTTATAAATGCAAAATCACTTTATTACAGCAAGAATCTTTTGACAAGTGAAAAAAAGTTTGCATTAACATGACAAAAATGTGTTATAGTAACATGTGGGAAAATACATAACATATGAACATGGCTATATAAACCAATCAACACTAAATAAGAATACAATAGAGATCAATTAAAATCTTAAGTTGTCTCTGTGCAGCTACAGGTGATTCTTTTTATTCCGTTTCTCTGTATTTCCTAAACTTTTCATGATGAGATGATAATATTTTTTAAACTTTTTCTTTAAATACACATTGCTCTAAATCCCAGTATCTTTTCTTCAATTTTGCTCCTACTTATTATATTCCTACTTGAGTTTCAGCCACAACAGAAGAAATAAAAATAGCTAACATTATGTGACTGCTTGTTCTGTGGCCAGCCATGTGCTAAGTGTTGCATTATGCATTTAAGTTCTAGGAGAACTTTTTACATAGTTACTGTTATTATTCCCAAAGAGAAAGCAGAGTTTTGGTGAAGTTAGAGAACCAGCCCCAGAAAAGTTAGCAAATGTTGGAGCTCAGGTGCAACCACAGTCTCTGTAATTTAAATGCCTTCTGTAACAAGCTCAAGAGTAAATATTCCATCAATGCTTTCAATAAAACTCTGTGATCCATTGGATACAGGATTTGCAGAGGGAAATTTTGGGGTTTTTTTTGTTGCTGACGAAGATTAGCCCTGAGCTAACATCCATCGCCAATCCTACTCTTTTTGCTGAGGAATTTGGCCCTGAGCTAACATCTGTGCCCATCTTTCTCCACTTTACATGTGGGATGCCTGCCACAGCATGGCTTGATAGGCGATGCGTAGGTCCATGCCCGGGATCTGAACCCGTGAACCCCAGGCCAGAGAAGCAGAGCACAGAAACTTAACCACTACGCCACCAGGCCAGCCCCAACACGGGGAGATATTTTAATGGACTTCGGAGACCCCTTACAACATTTGGACAAATATGGGAAAAGATGTCATGTGATCTAACGGAAAAGAATGAAAGGGATTTAATACAGTTTCCTAACAGAAACAAAGAGATGTGGAAAAAGATTTGGTAAAGGCAAAACATTTCCCAAAGAATCCCAGAATATTGACTTAAACTGGGTCAAATTATGTGACCTGATGCTAACTCAGTAAGGGATCTGGACAACCAGACTGAAGAGGGAAAGAAAGGGACTAGTAGGTCAAAGAAAAAAAAAGAATTCCTTCAGCTCAAAATGCCACATTCACTCCTCTTTCTTTCAGTTCCGAGTGTCCTCAGATCCCCAGAACATCACAGCTCCTGATGCTGTACACCTCTGATTGGCCATCCCCAGCACAGGTCAGAGGAGCCATGGGGAACCACACCACTGTCACCGAGTTTGTCCTGCTGGGGCTCTCAGATGCCTGTGAGCTGCAAATGCTCATCTTCCTGGGGCTCCTCCTCACCTACCTCCTCACTCTACTGGGGAATCTCCTCATCGTGGTCATCACTCTCATGGACAGGCGCCTCCACACCCCCATGTACTACTTCCTCCGCAACTTTGCTGTCCTGGAGATCTGGTTAACCTCAGTCATCTTCCCCAAGATGCTGACCAACATCCTGACGGGACACAAGACCATCTCCCTAGCAGGTTGCTTCCTCCAGTTTTTCCTCTATTTTTTACTGGGCACCACCGAGTTCCTCCTCCTGGCAGTGATGTCCTTTGACAGGTATGTGGCCATATGTAATCCCTTGCGTTATGCCACCATCATGAGCAAAAGGGTCTGTTTCCAGCTAGTTCTTTCTTCATGGATGGCAGGATTCCTTCTCATCATTGTTCCAAGTCTCATCACATTTCAGCAGCCGTTCTGTGGCCCCAATGTCATTAATCATTTCTTCTGTGACAACTTTCCACTCCTGGAACTCATATGTGCAGACACAAGTCTGATAGAGCTGCTGGATTTTATTGAGGCCAATTTCAGCTTACTAGGCACTCTGTTGGTGACGGCCACCTGCTACAGCCACATCCTCCACACCATCTTGCGAATCCCCTCAGCCAAGGAGAGGCAGAAAGCCTTCTCAACCTGTTCATCTCACATCATTGTTATTTCTATCTTCTATGGCAGCTGCATTTTTATGTATTTCCGGTCAGGCAAAGGTGACCAGCGGGAGGACAGGAACAAACTGGTGGCCTTGCTCAGCACCATGGCAACCCCGATGCTCAACCCTTTCATCTACACCCTGAGGAACAAACAGGTGAAGCAGGTGTTTAGGGAGCAAATGAGCAAGCTCCTCTCGTAACGATGAGCTAGCCCTGAGAGAGGGGGAAAGTTGTCTTCTTGCCTGAACCTCTGCAAACGCAGCTCCTGTCCTGATCTCCATGAAATATCCAGTCCTAGAGTGTTTTAGCTTGTGCTCTAACCTACAGTGGTTTCTTACGTGTATCATTATTGGCTCATGAAGTCTTGTCAGAGAATGCAGAAAACTCAGTAGACCTCTACTATGTCTGGTATGTCTTAATGTTTCTGACCCTAGCCTATATCTGAGTTCCTTAATCTTGACTCATTTTTAAGTTATAATAATAAACTTAGCATACCTTCTTCACTGGAACCTTTCAAAATTTATAAAAATATCCTCAACAAGAATATATTTATGGTAGACTTTAGAAATATTATATGTATAAAAAATTAATCAGGCAGACTAGCCAAGACACGTTAAACAAAAAATAAAAAGTATCAGATATTAAAACATTAAGTCAAGGGGCCGGCGCAGTGGCGCAAGTGGTTAAGTGTGCGTGCTCCGCTGCGGCGGCCCAGGGTTCGCCGGTTCAGATCCGGGGCGCGCGCCAACGCACCATTTGTCAAGCCATGCTGTGGCGGCGTCCCATATAAAGTGGAGGAAGATGGGACCGGATGTTAGCACAGGGCCAGTCTTCCTCAAAAAAAAAAAAATTGTAAGTCAAGAACTAATAAACAGAACAAAGGAACTGGGTGGATAGTCTGGGAAGATAACGCAGTACAGATAAGAATCTAATAGATGATTAAAGTAGATTTTCTAATCAGTAAAAAAAGAAAGTCAATTCAATACATGATGCCAATACTATCGACTAACTAACACAGAAGCCTGCCTGTCAAAGAGATTGGGACTAACACTTGGTTGGTTATTGGGGACCAGGAGGTTGTTAAAGCAGAAGATCAATTTAAAAGTGATACACGCATTAAATATTTATTTGAAATTAAAACCTATAAACAAATACGTATTCACTAACCTGTAAACATCCTTTTCTTTGAAAATGAATGTGATGATTGTTGTAGTCTTTCTTGTTTAAGCCACATTCATAACATAGCCTCTATAATTTCCAGGATTTGTTTCAGTAGTACAAAAATTTTAAAGATGCTTGAGAAACTGTCAGCAGAATTCTAGAATTTTCACTTGTTTGTTTGTTTGCCAATCTTCACAGTTCTTGCCCACACCTAATTCAACAAAATTTTTTCATTATCTGGCTTCATGGAATCTATTGAAAGGAATCAAATTAATTTTCACAGAAACAGCTTTGTTTTTACACTCATATTTCATTGGTTTATGTTTATTTACTTAAAATATGTAATTACAATAACAAGTCCAATTATCAAATCGAGGTTTGGAAACTAACCATTGATTCTTGGTACAACCTAACTGGTGGGAACGAAACTCTGTAGGCTTGCTACAGAATCCTGCTAGCTACAAAACCAGTAGCTATAAGGCATGCTGTGGACATCAATAATTTTGAGAAGCAATATAACACAGAGATTGAGAACAGCTACTGGAAGCCTACTACCTAGATTCAGATCCCAGCTACCTATTAGCTATTTGATCCTGAGCAAGGAATACTTGTTTGTATCTCGGTCATATATATGGAGATAATAATAGTACCTACCTCATAGAATTCTTTACACATTAATGCATTAATATGTGTTAGAATACTCAGTATAGGGCTTGGAATAGGGTAAGTATCATATTCAGTGCCAGGTATTATATTTTACTGAAGGAATAAGTTGAATAAATGAAGGTAAATTAAGAGATGTTAGATCTCTTGGAGAAAAAGTCGTTAGATCCTCACCTCATATCTTAAACTGAAGTAAATTCAGAATGAATTAAATAGATTAATATAAACCATGGAAACATAAAAAAGAAAATTTAGGTAAAAATTATCTTATTAAAGATTTTTAAATGGAGGAAAGGTACAAATAAATCTATAAATTTAGCTATGTAAAATTTTCAGCCTTCATGTCAGGAAAAAAAAACATAAATTATGTAATTGCCATATGTACTTTCTGCTTGCCTGGCATCCATTCCCCATTCTTAAAGTAATAGGACCTTGATTTTTCTCAGGAAAGTCCCTTCCCATTCTCAGTTCATGTAGCTAGGATGGTGCTGACTTCATCCCCAACCAACCAGAACATGGCCATGGTTATTGGCTCAGGGATGGTCCACATGACTAAAATCAGGGCAGTGAGACCAAATGAGTCTCAATTCAGAGATATTTATGGGAACTGATGGAAGGGAGACTCTTTCTCTCTGCTGGACTTGAAGCTGGGAGAAGGTAGGAAAAAAAAATAAGACACAAATTACCAATACCAGGAATGAAAGAGTGGACACTGCTATGGATTCTCTAGGCACTAAACGGTAATAAGGGAGCATCATGAACAAATCTAGGTCAGTATATTTGACAACTTAGATGAAATGGATAAATTTCTTGAAAGACACAAACTACCAAAGCTCACCCAAAATAAAATAGATAACTTCAATAGCCCCATATCTTTTAAAGAAATTTCTTTTGCAGTTAAAAACTTCCAAAAAGGAAAACTATAGGCCCAGATGGCTTCACTGGTTAATTCTACTAATTATTTAAGGAAGAGATAAGACCAGTGCTACACCAACTCTCTCAGAAAACAGAAGAGGAAGAAACATCTCCCAAATGAACATATGAGGCCAGCATTACCCTGATACCAACATCAGATAAAGATATTACAAAAAAAGAAAATTAAAAATATCCCTTGGGAACATAAGTGAAAAACTTCTTAACAAAATTTAGCAAATTATTTCCAATGATATAGCAAAAAGATCATGACCAAATGGAGGTTATCCCACACATACAAGATTGATTCAACATCCAAAAATCAATCACATGTAATTCACCATATTAACAGAATAAAGTACTAAAGCCATCTGATCATCTCAATATGCGCAGGAAAAGCATTTGACAAGATTCAATATCCTTTCATGATTTAAAAAAAAAAAAAACTAGGCCCAACCCTCTGGCCAAGTAGTTCAAGTCCGTGCACTCCACTTCAGCAGCTCAGGTTCGCAGGTTCAGATCCTGGGCGTGGACCTATTCCACTCACTAGCCATGCTGTGGTGGTGTCCCATATATAAAGTAGTGAAAGATTGGCACAGATGTTATCTCAGGGCTAATCTTCCTCAGGAACAAAAAAACTCTTAGCAAACTAGGATACAAGAGAATTTCCTCAAGCTGATAAAAAGTACTTATGAAGAACATACAGTACGCATCATACTAAATGGTGAAAGACTGAATACTTTCCCCATGAGATTAGCAACAAGGCTTTTACAGCTTCTATTCAACACTGTACTGAAGGATCGTAGCCAATGCAATAGGTAAGAAGAAGGAATAAAAGGCATGCAGTTTTTATCATGAAATGATGTTAAATTTGGTGTATTACATGTATTGATTTGTAGATGTTGAACTATCCTTGCATCCCTAGAATAAATCCCACTTGATCCCAGTGTATGATCCTTTTAATGTGATGTTGAATTCAGTTAGCTAATATTTTATTCATAATTTTTGTCTATGTTCATCAAGGATATTGGTCTGTAATTTTCATTTCTTGTGGTGTCCTTTTCTGGCTTTGGTATCAGGGTCTTTCTGGCCTCATAAAATGAGTTTGGAAGTGTTCCTGCCCCTTCTCTTTTTTGGAAGCGTTTGAGAAAGATTGATATTCACTCTTTTTTAACAGTTTGGTAGAATTCACAGTGAAGCCAACTAGTCCTGGGCTTTTCTTTGTTGGGAGGTTTTTGATTACTGATTCAATGACCTTACTAGTAATTGGTCTGTTCAGCTGGGTATAGAAGGAATGTACCTACACATAATAAAGGCCATATATGACAAGCCCACAACTAACATTATATTCAACAGTGAAAAATTGAAATCTTTTCCTCTAAGATCAGGAAGAAGACAAGGATGCCCACTGTCACCACTTTTATTCAACATAGTACTGGAAGTCCTTTCTCTTGCCAGAAAAAATTAGGCAAGAAAAAGAAATAAAAGGCATCCAAATATGAAAGGAAGAAGTAAAATTGTCTCTATTTGCAGAAGACATATATATAGTAAATAATAAAGACTCTGCCAAAAACTGTTAGAACTAAGAAATGAATTTATTAAAGTTGCAGGATGAAAAATCAACATACAAAAATCAGTTGAATTTCTATACACTAACAATGAACTATCAGAAAGAGAAATTAAGAAAACAATGCCATTTACAATAGCATCAAAAATGCTATATGCCTAAATGAAATATTAGGGATAAATTTAACCAAGGAGGTGAAAGACCTGTACACTGAAAACAATAAGACATTGATGAAAGAAATGGAAGACACAAAAAAATGGAAAGAAATTCTGCGTTCTTGGATTAGAAGAACCAGTATTGTTAAAATGTCCGTACTATCCAAAGCAATATACAGATTCAATGCAATCTCTACCAAAATTCCAATGGCAATTTTCATGGAAATAGAAAAAACAATCCACGATTTGTATGGAACCACAAAAGGCCTCAAATAGCCAAAGCAATCTTGAGAAAGAAGAACAAAGCTGGAGGCATCACATTTCCAGATTTCAAATTATATTACAAAGCTATTGTAATCAACAGTATGACATCAGCATAAAGACAGACACATGGATCAACAGAACAGAACAGAATAGAGACCAGAAATAAACTCATGTGTATATGGTCAATTAGTTTTCAACAGTGGGCCCAAGAATGTACAATGGAGGAAAGGATAGTCTCTTCAATAAATGGTGTTGGGAAAACTGGACAGTCATATGCAAAAGAATGAAAATGGACCCCTATCTTACATGAATCACAAAAAGACAACTCAAAATGGGTTAAGGACTTGAGCATTAGACCTAAAACTGTAAAGCTCCTAGAACAAAACAACAGGGAGTAAGCTCCTTGACATTGGCCTTGGCAATGATTTTTTGGATATGACACCAAAAGCAAAGGCAACAAAAATAAACAAGTGGGACTGCATCAAACTAAAAACTTTCTGCATATGAAAGAAAACAATTGACAAAATGAAAAGGCAACCTATGGAATGGGAGAAAATGTTTGCAAACCACATATTTGATAACGGGTCAATATCCGATATATACAAAGAACTTATACAACTTAATAGCAAAAAAACAAACAACCCAAGTAAAACATAGGCAAAGGACCTGAATAGACATTTTTCCAAAGCAGACATACAAATGGCCAACAGGCACATGGAAAGGTGCTCAACATCATCAGTCATCAGGGAAATGCAAATCAAAATCACAATGAGAAATCACCTCACACCTATTAGGATGGCTATTATAAAAAAGACAAGAGAGAAAAAAATTCTGGGAAGGATGTGGAGAAAAGCGAACCCTGTGCACTATTGCTTGGAATGTAAACTGGTACAATTACTAGGAAAAACAGCATAGAGTTTCCTCAAGAAATTAAAAGTGGAACTACCACATGACCCAGCAATCCCACTTCTAGGTATACCTGAAGGAAACAAAATGACTATCTCAAAGAGATATTTGCACTCCCATATTTATTGCAGCATTACGCAGATTAGCAAAGATATGGAAACAACTTAAGTGTCCATTGACAGATGAATGGATAAAGAAAATGTGTTACATAAAGAATGGAATATTATTCAGCCTTTAAAAGGAAGGAATTCCTGCCATTTGCAAAACATGGATGAACCTAGAAGGCATTGTGCTAAGTGAAATAAGCCAGACAGAGAAAGACAAATACTGTAAGGTATCACTTCTATGTGGAATCCAAACAAACAGAAAAAAGTTGAACTGATAGAAAGAGAGAGTAGAATGGTGGTTGCCAAGGGCTGAGGGGTGGAGAAAATGGGGGAGATGTTGAACAAAGGATACAAACTTCTGGCTATAAGATGAATAACTTCTGAGAACCTAACGTACAGCATGGTGTTTGTAGTTAATAATAATGTATTGTATCTGTGAAATTTGCTAAGCAAGTAGATCTTAAGCACTCTCACTACACAGACACACAAAATGGTAACTATGTGAGGTGATGGATGTGCTAACTTCATTGTAGTAATCATTTCACAATGTATAATTATATCAAATCATCACATTGATGATTTTTCAAATCATCTTTAAATATATACCATTTTATTTGTCAATTTTATCTCAATAAAGCTGGGAAAAAAATTAATCCCAACTTTTTCCTTTCCTTCCTTTTTGTCCCTTCCCCCAGGACCCCATCTTCTACCATTGCCCAGCCCCTGTGAGGGTCAGAATAGGATTAGCCAAGGTTCCATATTGCTTCTCATGTTTCATTACATTCCTGTAACAGGACTGCCTAATATTAGACAAGAGATCCAATTTAAGAGGCATAATTAGATTTGTTACCTTAACTAAAAGTAACTTAGTCTTGATCTCAATAAACAACAGAAACTTTTGTTCACAAAGTTGTAGTAAGTTAACAGCCAAGAGAGTTGGGAAGAGGCTGAGTGAGGCTCATTATACTAATTCTCTGGGGATCCCAAACCCCATCAAACTTGGAAGACCAGTAGATCCCTTAGGAAAACAAATAATCTGCAACCCAAGTCTTTCAGCCCTCATGTCACCTCCACAAAGAGATGTGCTTATTCCAGGAGTAGTTCACCCACTGTCTCTTAGAGCCACACCGTCCACAGAAGAAATATCACCTCACAGAGACTGGGCCAATGTGAGGATGTAATATAAGTCTTTATCAGTCAAAATCAACTCATTTAGGCAAGAGGAGGATGAAGGAGGATTGCACCAAATGACAACTGTACTCTTCCAAGGCTTTCTCCAGGATGAGCTTGCTGAAAACGGAAGATTTTGAAACATTCTGGACTTATCAGATCCTGTGAGCTAAATGATGACAAAGTCCAAGGAAATCACTCTCTTACCCAAGGAACGCCACTGACCAATCAGGGAGCTTTGGAAAAGGATAGGTGTTTTTAGAGAATGCCATCAAATTCATGACAGATAGAAATCTCACACCCGTAGTTTAAGATCTGCATTTACATCCCATAGACAATATTGCAACCTCAAGAAATAGCCATGAGAGCCAGGTAGCATCTGCAATCCTGTGAGTAGTGTATTTGGAATGGCCTGATTGGGACTTCCCCAGAGGGCTGCTAGACACCTGGCCCTGGACCTGTGGGGTAATCTCCACCTGGCACTACCCAGGATGGCAGAGCAGCAGTGGCTTCCTCAAACCCTACTCTTCCTGACACTTGTTTTTTATATTCCTTTATAAGATGTGGCACGTCAAGCACAGGCACTGACTCTCATCGGTAACTTTAGCCCCACCATCCAGGTCCATTCTAGGCAAGTCAATGGTTATCCAGTCAGAGCCATTATGTTACTCACTTGCATCGAGGAACGTTGCCTGTCCCACTTTGTGCTCTGTATAACCGTCCCCTTGGAAAACCCAAAGTTCTGAACAACATCGAGTCTGAGTGAAACTCTAAATGCTTTTCCTTATAAGTAGAAGACTTCCCCTTCCTTCTAAGTGTACTAGAACTATCCAGAAGACTATGCACTTCTAGCCATGGAAAGACAAACTGTCAGGATACCAAGGAGAGTTTCTCACAAAGTCTTTTCAGTTTCTCTGTGCTAAGTTGATGATTCAGTATGAACCCAGAGCTTTCTCCTCCCCTCTCACTCACATAAATCTCTACCTCATCTTAGTCTCTATTCCCATATTTCTCCCAGTGTGTCCCATCCAGGACTTCGCCTAAATAATACACATTCTATTAGCTCCTGATGATGTTTCTGGGTGTCACATTCATGCTGGATTCTGCTTCTGTTCTGGAAAGAGCTGGGTAAGTTCCAGGGCCACCTGGGCTCAATTTGAACCAAATGATTAGGCTGTAGAGACTTCCTTTTCAAAATACTGATGAATCGAGACAACATTGAGCCTAGAAATAACCTGTGGGGAATAGCTCTAGTTACATCCTCAGAGGCTAATGGATTATTTTGTGTTGTCTAATAACTGTCAACAAATGTTAGATATAATAGTAGTTTGTGGAATGACTTTGAATAGTGTAGCCTGTGCTCAAAAGAAGGCAAACCATAAAAAAAGGAAAATTTATACAGTTCACTATTTCATCTTCCCTGATACCCCTCAGCATCTCCTTCATCTCAAGTAACTACACAGGGTCCCATTCTTATTCTCCAGCGACTGGCAAATAATTCTTGCTATAGCTCTGTCTGATAATTAAGGTAGTAGTTGACAACACTTAAGGAAGGAAACTTCCAGGGATGCTGATTTTTTTTTGGTGAGGAAGACTATCCCTGAGCTAACACCCGCTGCCAATCTTCCTCCTTTTGCTGAGGAAGATTGACCCTGAGCTAACTTCTGTGCCCATGTTCCTCTATTTTATGTATGGAATGCCTGTCACAGGATGGCTTGATGAGGGGTGCATAATTCTGCCCTCAGGATCTGAAGCCTCGAACCCAGGGCTGCCGAAACAGAGAGCAAACTTAACCACTACCACACTGGGCTGTCCCCCAGGGATGCTGATTTCTAAAGAGAGATCTTTTTAAGAGTTTTGGGTTTTTTGCTGCTGGGAGCACTCTAGCATACCTAACCAGATCTGTCTATTTACTAGCTCAAACTCTAGACCGTCTCGAAGATGGAGAGTCTCCCTTTGGAGAATGTTTGTGGGAAGCCATCTCCACCTTCTCACGAGGAAAAGCAAACTCTCTTCAGATGGACCAACTTAAGGCTACTTGGCATATGACTCTGCAAGGTTGCTGTCCCCTAGGAAATACTACGTTAAGTGACATGTACTCAACCTTTTGTGTGTCAAACACCACCAAATCCATGTCTCAGACATTTGAGGTATTATTCACTCATGCAATAAATGTTTATTAGAGCTGAGTATTTTTAAAAAACTTGTTCCAAGAGTTGTTGAAAATACAAAGAGTAATAAAGAAATTTTTGACTCAATGAGCAACAAATGAAAAACTATAAAATATAATAAAAATTAAATGAAATATAATAAAATGAAGAGGGATATAATATAAATAAATATATTTATATATAATATATAAATAAATATACTTATATATTATATATTTATAAATATTTTTGTATATATATAAATATTAATATAATATAATGAAGATGAATGAGGAAAGACTCATTCACTCAGAAGAGAAGGCTTCATAGAAATGATAGCATTTATTGAGGAGAGACTTAAAGGATAAATAGGATCTGAAAGGCTGATGATTCCAAGCTGAAAAAATACCACATGAATAAAATGGATAAAGAATTAAAAATCTCAAGGAGTCTATTATTGTATCTAGAGCCCTTGGGAGGATGTAATAAGAGGAGAACCTGGAAATATCATTTGGGAACAGATCATTAAGAACCTTGAATACCAAACTCCCACTAAGAAATTTTTATTTATGCATCTATTACTTGGATTTTTCACTTTTTGATTTATGAGAGTTGTACTTTTATCTCATAGGTTTCCTTTTTCCTTTTTATTAATCCAAATACTAGTGAAAGGCATCAAAGATTCAGGTAATCTAAACAACAAAGAACATCTATTTTATCCAGTTCACCCCAGGATATGGATTGGTGTAGTGAATGGCTAAGTTAAGCAAAAATGTTACAACCCTTATATAAACTATTTATGGATGAAGACCCAATGTGGGAGTAAAGATAAAAACAAAAGGTATTGAAAGTGGTTATAATGTTAGGGGCAAAAGAATGTGTTGAGGAATCAGGAATAAAAGTTTACTTAAGGAAATTAAGCAAGGATAATACTTGGCCTTACTTAGGCCACCATGCAAATCATCACTTTCTCTTCTAACACATAGACACATCAAGACCAAACATGGGACGGGTACCCCCGGGGGCTCTGCAAAATAAATCTGAGTAGTCAGTGGTGAGAAGATGTGTCCTTCTCTGAGAAAACAAGGACTCCTAAGCTCAAAATGCCACACTCATCCCTCTTTCTTTCGGTTCCAAGTGTCCTCAGATCACCAGAACATCACAGCTCCTGATGCTGCACACCTCTGATGGGCCATCCCCAGCAGAGGTCAGAAGAGCCATGGGGAACCACACCACCATCACCGAGTTTGTCCTGCTGGGGCTCTCAGATGCCTGTGAGCTGCAGATGCTCATCTTCCTGGGGCTCCTCCTCACCTACCTCCCTGTTCTACTGGGGATTCTCCTCATTGTGCTCATCACCCTTGTGGACAGGTGCCTCCACACCCCCATGTACTACTTCCTCCACAACTTTGCTGTCCTGGAGATCTGGTTAACTTCAGTCATCTTCCCCAAGATGCTGACCAACATTCTGACAGAACACAAGACCATCTCCCTAGCAGGTTGCTTTTTGCAGTTTTTCCTCTATTTCTTCCTGGGCACCACAGAGTTCCTCCTACTGGCAGTGATGTCCTTTGACAGGTACACGGCCATATGTAACCTCTTGCATTGTGCCACCATCATGAGCAAAAGAGTCTGTGTCCAGCTGGTTCTTTCTTCATGGATGGCAAGATTCCTTCTCATGATCACTCTAAGTTTCATTGTATTTCAGCAGCTGTTCTGTGGCCCCAATATCGTTAATCATTTCTTCTGTGACAGCTTTCCACTCCTGGAACTCATATGTGCAGACACAAGCCTGATAGAGCTTCTGGGTTTTATTATGGCCAACTTCAGCCTACTGGGCACTCTGTCTGTGACAGCCATCTGTTATGGCCACATCCTCCACACCATCTTGCTAATCCCCTCAGCCAATGAAAGGCAGAAAGCCTCCTCAACCTCCTCCTCCCACATCATTGTTGCGTCTCTCTTCTGTGGAAGCTGCATCTTCATGTATATCTGGTAGGGCAAGGGTGACCAGGGGGAAGACAGAAACAAGGTGGTGGCCTTGCTCAACACCGTGGTGACTCCAATTCTCAACCCCTTCATCTACACCCTGAGGAATAAACACGTGAAGCAGGTGTTCAGGCAGCATGTGAACAAGCTCTTCTTATAAAACCATGGAACCAAGAGGCTGAAGCTAGTATTCCCAGACAAGCTAAGGGAATATCAGGCCCCTGCAGTGAATCAAGCCTTTCCCATTCAGAGAAAGCTCTGATGACATGTTTCTGGGGTGCCAGTCACTATGCAACGCAGTACAAACTCAGAAGCAGACTGGACCCTCAAGACATTTTTATTAATTATCAGATTTGAATATTTCTGTGCATTCTATCTGTGTCTGCCTGGCTTCCCAACAGAATACAACAAGCACTTTGAGGGCAGGGACTAGCTCTGTAATTCACCATTAGCCTCAAGCACCAATCCATTGTCATAGACCATATAAATACTCAGTAAGTACTTGCAGACTGATTGATTGCTTTGTGTCTGTTTCTCCAGAGGAGAGGTGAGTAGTCCTCTGTTAGCATCGTCTTCGTTTCACACACTCCTGTCACAGAAATGTGTCAGCAAAAACTCAAAAAATGACTAAGGCTAATTGCTTATTATTTTGCATATAACATACTTATACCTTTTTAGTATTAATATTCATAGAAATTCCTCATTCCTATTAAAAAGGCTCTTCCATCTACTACTTGGTTACTTCTCTGAGCCCCAGTTTTCTTTTTTTTTTTGTGAGGAAGATCAGCCCGGAGCTAACATCCATGCCAATCCTCCTCTTTTTGCTGAGGAAGACTGGCCCTGAGCTAACATCTGTGCCCATCTTCCTCCACTTTATGTGGGACGCCGCCACAGCATGGTCTGACAAGTGGTGCATCAGCGCGCGCCAGAGATCCGAACCCTGGCCGGCAGCAGCAGAGGGCGTGCACTTAACCACTACACTATGGGGCCGCCCCGAGCCCCAGTTTTCTCATCTGTAAATTGGGGATGAAAATGCCCATTCCAAAAGATTATGATGAAAGTCAACTGGGATATTCTATGCAGAGTGCCTTAAAAAGTGACTGGCACATAGTAAGTCCTCAATAAAAGTTAGTTCCTTTCCTACATTTCTCATCCTACCTTCCCTCTCTTCCGTTTGAATTTCACACCAGTTATCAACAAAAGCATTTTTACTCAAAATGCTGTAAATTTTTACATTCAAAATGTTATATTTAATCTTATATAAAGTTAAAGTATTTCATCTACTGAAATTTGTTACTCAGATATTCACTATTTTGATGAAGACAAAAATAAAGTCATATTGGTAAACAAATATTAAATAATGAAATTAACTAATGTATTAATTCATTCCAAAACAATGATTATGCAAATGCTATGTTTAAGGAAATGTACTATGTGGTCTGGGAGGTAATGCGTGCCTTTAAGGGATTTAAAATCTAATAAGGAGGATAGAAAGTACACAAATAACTATAACTCAGGGTAGAAAATGATTTGTGTACAAAAATGTCATGTGTAACTCTTCAGTGACAAATTTAAAACCAAGAAGAAATGGATGGTTTCCTAGAAAAAGAGAATTTTCAAAAATCTAAAAAGAAATACAAAACTTAATTAGACAAATTACCATAGAAAGACCTCAAAATGGGATGATATGTCTACTATAAACTCAAAAACTATGTCCCCAACAATAAAAACAAACAACCCAATTCTACAAATGGTCAATAAGCACATGAAAAGATGTGCTAAATACTAATCATTAGGGAAATAGAAATCAAAATCACAAAGACATACGACTTCATACCCATTAAGATGGATATTATTAAAAAAATTTTTAGGGGCTGGCCCAGCGGCATAGCAGTTAACTTTACCTGCTCCACTTCGGTGGCCCAGGGTTCGCCGGTTCCGAACCTGGGCCTGGTCCTACACACTGCTCATGGAGCCACGCTGAGGCAGCATCCCGTATAGAAGAGCTAGAAAGACCTACAACTAGGATACACAACTATGCACTAGGGCTTTGGGGAAAAAAGAATTTTTTTTTAAGTAGAACATAGCAAGAGTTGGCAAGAACGTGGAGAAATTAGAATCCTTGTGCATTGCTGGTGGGAATGTAAAATGGTGCAGCTACTACGGAAAACAACATGGTGGTTCCTAAAAAAATTAAACATAGGTTACCATATCATCCAGCAATTCCACTTCTGGGTATATACCCCAACGAATTGAAAGCAGGAACTCAAACAGATATTTATACATCCATGTTCATAGCAGCATTATTCACAATACCCAAAAAAGATGGAAACACACACATGTCCGTTGAAGAATGGATGGATATACAAAATATGGTATACACACATAGGTATATTATTCAGCACTAAAAAGGAATTAAATTCTGATAAATGCTACAACATGGATGAACTTTGAAGACATTATGCCAAGTGAAATAAACAAGGCACAAAAGGATAAATATTGTATGATTCCACTTATATGAGGTACCTAGAGTAGTCAAAATCATGGAGACAGAAAATAGAAAGGTGGTTACCAGGGGCTGGAGTTGGGGTGGGAATGGAGAATTAGTGTTTAATGGATACAGAGTTTCCAGTTGGGATGACGAAAAGTTCTGGAGATGGGCAATGGTGATGAGTGCACAACAATGTGAATGTACTTAATGCCACTGAACTGTACACTTTAAAATGATTAAAATGGCAAATTTTGTGTTATATGTATTTTACCACAATAAGAAAAATACAGATTCCATATCAAAACCAAAACAATATTATGTTTGACTCTCCCTGTTTCTCTTATATCCTTTGGCCAATCCATCAGCAAATTCTGTGGGTTATACCTTCAAAATATATACAGAACCCTACCACTTCTTACCACCACCACCACTACCATCTTTGTCCATACCACTTGCCATTTCCTATAGGTTCTCCACCCCCTACTGGCCACCCCCACACCATCCCCGTATCCCTGGAGGAGGGCAGGAGTAGAAAACACAGGTAAGGAGGAGGTGGACTTGTAGAGTTAAGACAAATGAAACCAACAACACATGGCCTATCTCTCTGAAATTTTCCTGCCTGAAACAGGCCATAGGAGGAAGGAGTACATTTTCACTTTAAATGATGTTCAGATTTTTAACAGTTACATAGGATTATACAATTGAATAATTTCATTCTTTGGACTGATAGTGAAAGGAGGACTTCTAATACTATACAAGTGGCCAGAAAAATCACCATACCTCTCCTAGATTCCATCTGAGGATCATGGAAGAAATAGTTACATGAACAGGTATGAATGGGCATGCAGGAAGGGGCTAGAGTGAAGAATGCATAATACAAATAAAAAATTATTATCCATAATATATAAAGACAAACAACCCAATAGATAAATGAGCTAAGGATATGCATAGACACTTCACAGAGAAGCAAACACAAAGGACCAATAAATAGGTGAAAAGATGTTGAAACATATTAATAGCCAAGACAGTTCAAATTAAAATAACAACTCTTTTGATGATTGAAGAGGTAATTTTAATTTTACATGTATTAATAGTGTTATATTTATATTTTAAAAAGAACTACCATGTTAATTCTTACTGAAATATTTACAGATGAAATGATCATGATGTCAGGGATTTGCTGCACAATAATATGGGAAAGGAGAAAGAATGTGGTGGTCTAGGTGAAACATAAAAGGCCATGACTTGATTATTATTGAAGATAAGTGATGACTGTGTGGAGATTCATTATACAATTTGTCAACTTTTGCATATGTTTGAAATTTCCATAATAAAAAATGGAAATATTTCAAACAAAGGAAATGTGGATATTACCTTGGATAGTACCTATGGTAATGCAACAGGAAAAATACGTAAGAGATGTTGCACAGGGAGAACCTGATAGAGCTTGGGTACTGAACAGATAAAATGATTGGAGGAAAAAGATATAATTAAAGGAGATCCCCAGGTATTGAGTCTAGGTAATTAGAAAGATGTTATCACAGAAATAGAGCAGTAAGGAGGAGGAGTTGGTTTAGGAGGTAACAGGGTCAGTTCTGTTTCAGACATCTATAGTGTGGGGACACCAAACTTGGGATATGCATGTTGACTGGGACAAGGAACTCTTCACAACAGTTTCCAATGGCATTGAAATTGTCCCGTTGTCCATCTCTCATTCTCATTGTTAGTTTAAAGCAAAGAAAGCTGTCCAAAGAGTGGATTGTCATAAACCTGAGTAGAAAATTGTGATGTTAACATTTGTAAGCTTGTCACTAAGACTTGGAAAAGGAAGTCTCTATATTCAAATCCAGAAAGTAGCAACTACTGTTCTCTAGAAGTTTATATGAGAATAATTAATGATGTAAACTGAGATCAAGATTTAGAGGGCCGGCCCTGTGGCTTAGTGGTTAAGTGCGCGCGCTGCACTGCTGGCGGCCCGGGTTCGGATCCCGGGCGCGTGCCGACGCACTGCTTCTCTGGCCATGCTGAGGCCACGGCCCACATACAGCAACTAGAAGGATGTGCAGATATGACATACAACTATCTACTGGGGCTTTGGGGAAAATAAATAAATAAATTAATTAAATTAATAAATAAATAAATAAATAAATAAATAAAATTATTTAAAAAAAAAGATTTAGAGTATAACAAAGTTCAAAGAACCTTTCGTTAGCAGAGAACTCAAGACCAAAAGTTATGAGAAGTATGGTATCTGTAGTCAGTCTATCACACATGAGTGCCCAACCATGATACCCGAAGAATAAGGGCTAGAATCCTGAAAAGAACTGTATTAGTTATCAATTGTTCTGTAACATATTATCCTGAACTAAGCACCTTTAAACAACAAGCATTCATTAGTTCACAGTTTCTGAGCTAGTAATCTGGACATGGCTTGACTGGGTATCTCGGGCTCAGGATCTCTCCCAAGGGAGCAACCAAGGTGTAGGCTGGGACTATAGTCACCTCAAGATTTGGCTAGGAGGAGATCTGCTTCCAAGCTCACTCATGTGGCTGTTGATAGGCCTCAAGCTCACTGGCTGTTAGCTAGAGATATCAGTTCCTTGCCATGTGGGCTACTCCATAGGGAAGCTCACATCACAGCAGCTGGCTTCTCTCAGAACAAGGAAGAGAGCAAGACGGAAACCATAGGCTCTTTGTAATATTCTCAGAAGTGACATCTGATGCCTTTTACTGTATTCTATTCATTAGAATCTAGTCACTAGGTCCAGGCCACACGCAAGAGAAGGAGATTACACAGGGACATGAATGCCAACAGGTGGAGACCATTGGGGTCATCTTAAGTCTTACGTCACAAGAACTATGTAAGACCAATCCTGGACACCTCGTACATATGCTATTTGATGTCCCACTAAATATTACAAAAGTTCTTTAACAACACAGAGACTGCATTACATCTGCCCTCTATTCTGATGGCTAGATGCAAACACACTCTTTATTGAATATCCAAGAGGCTACAATGCAATCTGGCTGTGTGATAATCACCTAGAGAAAATACTCAGCCTTGAGCTCTTGTAGAGCAGAGACCATGTCTTCTTCATTGTTGGATTCCCCATGGACTTTAACACAAGGTGAGTGTTCAATAAATATTGATTGAATTGAACGGAATGGAATTTAAGGTAGCAGAGCAATGGCTAAGAGAAGACAAGGCAGGAAAATACAGAAAACAGAATCCCCGTGTGACAACTGTAAGTGGGTTCAATGGTGGTTCCCACATGGAAACACATGTCCTGTCTTCATTTTACCCATCTTTCCAAATTCTGGGACAATCTTGACTTTGGGCAGGGAGATTTTTTAAAGATCTAGGCCAGCTCTGTGGGACTCAGTCTCAGTCTTTCTTCCTAACAGTCCCATTCGACCTGGTGTGTCGTTTATAGTGACTAAACTTTTACCCTGTTTCTGAAATGAACTCTCCTGTGTCTGGTACCGGAAATGGGACCACAGCCTTATACCCTGATCCTGAGACCCTGCCTATTCTTCCATCATTGAGGATGTGGTTTCTAATTAGTTTTTGCCAGTCTGACCCCTGACCTCCCCAAGGACTATAGTCATACTCCTTAACTACCACCTAGCCAAAAACTTTGTCATCTGCAGACAGATTCCCAAATATCAACTGGCTGCAATCCAGACTACCAACTGCATCCCCTCCAGGATCCTCTTTCTATGCTCTGCTTGTTTAGTCAGACTTAAACGTTCTCAAAGTTTTATCCTCTGGCCACAGTTCCTTTGGTTATGCCCTCAATCCATCTTTGCCTGCCCATATTTTTTCTCCTAACCTGTTAACTCTTCAGCCAAGTTAATGAAAGTTTTCCTATGGGAGAAATCACATAGGATTTGAAACAACTTAAAATAACTCCCTTGATCTATTCTCCTTTTTCTCTTCCTTCCTCCAATTTCTTGTTACTACCACCCCCTAAAGTAATGACTTTTAAAGCATAAACAAGATCATGTCACTTCTCTGACTAAAACCTTCCAATATCTTCCAATTGTACTTGGAATTAAATCTATCCTCCTCACTAGAAGTGGTCTTCAAGGTTCTGTAAATTTTAAACCCATGACAACTCTCCAGCCAAATCTCAAATCACCATCACCCTTTTCCTAATTCACTGGCCTTCTTGCTGTACCTCAAAAATACCATCTCTTGAGGGAGTGACATCAGCAACATGGTGGAGTGAGCTGTTCCCCTTGCTCTCCCCCTTTGAACTACAAATAAATGGACATTCATTGACCAACAGAGGATACCCACACTGCACAACAGGATGCCTGAGAGAACCAGGTGGCACTATACCTGAAGGTGGATGGACTGGGCCCCCAGGGAGGTAGTGGAGATAGGTGAGCACTCCCCTACCCTCCCCTGGCAGCCCTGTGCATGCAAGTGAATGCTTTCCCAGCCAGTGGGAGCGCCCAGAGTGCTGCTGCAATCCTGCAAGTGGGAATGCACCTCAGCATGACTGTAAGAAGTGGCGGCGGCAGTCCTGAGCCCATGTGCAAACAATTTCCCAGCTGGCAGGAGAGCCCACCATGCTTCTTCAGTCCCAACGAGTGGTCCAGGCTCTGGCCCTGCGAAGAAGCCTGGCCCACCAAGCTAGGCAGCCAGCACAACCACAAGAAGAGGCAGTGGCTGATCTACACATGCACATGAATACTTTCCCAACTGGCGAGAGCACCCATAGTACCACTACAGCTCCACAAATGGGAACATACCTTAGCATGTCTGTAAGAAGAGGCAGCGACAGCCCTGAGCCCAAGCGGGAATGCTTTTCCAGCTGGCAGGAGTGCCCACCATACCCCCATAACTTCCAGCAGATGGAGCGGGATCAGAAGCTCAGCTCCTGCTTCCCCCCAGCAGTAGCAGGTGGAATGTACAACCTAATACTGCCACAAATGTGCTGGCAAAGAATAGGTTCCTCAAACACCATGAGAAAATACATCAACAACTCAGAGCAGAAGGAAAATGACAAGTGTCCAGAAACTAATCCTGAAGTCACAGAAATTTACAATCTACATGACAAAGAATTCAAAAAGCTGTCATAAAGAATCCCAATGAGTTACAAGAACACTCAGAAAGACAGTTCAATGAGCTCAGGAATAAAATTAATGAGCAGATGGAATACTTTACTGAAGAGATTGAAACCATAAAAAAACCCAAAAATTCTAGATATGAAGAACATAATTAAGGAGATAAAAAATAATCTAGAATTCTTAAAAGATAAAGTTGATGTTATGGAGGAAAGAATTAGTGATTTACAGGATAGAAATATAGAAATGCTTCAGGTGGAGGAGGAGAGATAACTAAGATTTTTATAAAATGAAGCAATTCTTCAAGAAATATCCAACTCAATTAGGAAAAGCAACATGAGGATTATATGTATTCCAGAGAGAGAAGAGAGGGAGAAATGAGCAGAGAGCTTATTCAAAGAAATAAAGCTGAGAAGTTCCCAAACCTGGGGAAGGAATGGGACTTACAAATACATGAAACCAGTAGAATTCCTATTACATCAATGATAAAAGACCGTCTCCAAGGCATATAAGAGTAAAACTGGCAAAAGTCAATGACAAAGAAAAAATACTAAGGGCAGCAAGGCAGAAGAAAATAACCTACACAGGAACCTCTATCAGGCTTTCAGCAGATTTCTTGGCAGAAACCTTACAGGCTAGGAGAGAATACAATGATGTATTCAAAATACTGAAAGACAAAAACATTCAGCCAGGAATACTCTATCCAGAAAAAGTATCCTTCAGATATGATGGAGAAATAAAAACTTTCGCACATAAACAAAACCTGAGGGAGTTCATCATCATTAGACCTCCCCTACAGGAAATGATCAAGGATATCCTCATACCTGAAACAAAAACACAAGGGTCTACAAAGCTTTGAACAAAGAGATAAATAGACAGACAAAATCAGAAAACTGCAGCTGTCTCTCAGGACAGGGTAGCAAATACTTAATTATAACTTAAAAGATAAATAGAAGGAAAGCATCAGGAGTAACTATAAACACTTCAACTTAATCACAAATGCACAAGACAAAACAGAATAATTTGTGACAACAATAACTCAGAAGAGAAACAGGAAAGGGATGGAACCTGCTGAGGCTAATGGAGATAAAAGCCTATCAGAAGAAGGACTATATCATGTACGAGATCTTTTATACAAACTTCATGGTGACCTCTAAAAACCTCTAAAAAATCAGGGCAGAGCCACAATTCATAAAAAAAGAAAACCACCAAAATGAAATGGCAGTCAGAAATACAAAGGAAGAGAAGTGATGGAAATATAGAACAACCAGAAAACAAGAGATAAAATGGCAATATTAAGTCCTCAGATATCAATAATCACTCTGAATGTAAATGGATTAAATTCTCCAATAAAAAGACTCAGAGTAGCTGGATGGATTAAAAAACAAGACGCTACAATATGCCACCTCCAGGAAACACATCTCAGCTCTAAAGACAAAATAGGCTCCCAGTGAAGGGAAGGAAGATGATGATCCAAGCTAATGACGAACAAAAGAAAGCAGGTATTGCCGTACTTATATCAGACAAAGTGGACTTCAAGATAAAAAAAACAATGAGAGACAAATAGGGGCAGTATATAATGATAAAAGGGAAATTCCACCAAGAGGAAATAACACTTATGAATATATATGCCTCTAACACAGGAGCACCAAAGTATATAGAGCAACATCACCCTGATCCCAAATCCAGACAAGGACAACATAAAGAAGAAAAATCACAGGCCAATATTGCTGATGAACATAGCTGAAAAAATCCTCAACAAAATATTGGCAAAACGAATACAACAAGATGTTAAAAGGATCATACAGCATGATCAAGTGGGATTTACACCAGGGATGCAGGGATGGTTCAACATCCACAAATCAATCAATGTGATACACCACGTTAATAAAATGAGGAGTAAAAACCACATGATCATCTCAACAGATGAAGAGAAAGCATTTCACAAGATCCAACACCTATTTATGATAAAAACTCTCAATAAACTGGGTATAAAAAGAAAGTACCTCAACATAATAAAGGCCATATGTGACAAACACACAGCTAACATCATACTCAATGGTGAAAAACACAAAGATATCCCTCTAAGAACAGGAACAAGACAAGGGTGCCCACTCTCACCACTCTTATTCAACATAGTACTGGAAGTTTTGGCCAGAGCAATTAGGCAAGAAAAAGAAATAAAAGGGATCCAAATTGGCAAGGAAGAAGTGAAACTCTCACTGTTTGCAGACAACCTGGTTTTATATATAGAAAACCCTAAAGAATCCATCTGAAAACTATTAGAAATAATCAACAACCACAGCACTAGTTGCAGGGTACAAAATCAACTTACAAAAATCAACCACGTTTCTATACTCTAACAACAAACTAACAGAAAGAGAACTCAAGAATACAATCCCAGGGCCAGCCCCGTGGCTTAGCGGTTAAGTGCGCGTGCTCCGCTGCTGGCGGCCCGGGTTCGGATCACAGGCGCGTACCGACTCACTGCTTCTCCAGCCATGCTGAGGCCGCGTCCCACATACAGCAACTTGAAGGACGTGCAGCTATGACATACAACTATCTACTGGGGCTTTGGGGGAAAAAATTAAAAATTTTCAAAAAAAAAAAAAGAATACAATCCCATTTACAATCACAAGAAAAAGAATGAAATATTTAGGAATAAATTTAACCAAGGAGGTGAAAGACCTATACAATGAAAACTATAAGACATTATTGAAAGAAATTGATGACAACATAAAGAAATGTAATGATATTTCATGCACTGGGATTGGAAGAATAAACGAAGTTAAAATGTCCATACTACCTAATGCAATCTACAGATTCAATGCAATCCCAATCAGAATCCCAATGACATTCTTCACAGAAATAGAACAAAGAATCCTAAAATTCATATGGGCCAACAAAAGACCCAATAGCTTAAGCAATCCTGAAAAAAAAGAACAAAGCTGGAGGTATCACATTCCCTGACTTCAAAATATACTACAAAGCTATAGTAATCAAAACAGCATGGTACTGGCACAAAAACAGATACACAGATCAATGGAACAGAACTGAAAGCCCAGAAATAAAACCACACATCTATGGACAGCTAATCTTTGACAAAAGAGCCAAGAACATACAACGGAGAAAGGAAAGTCTTCAATAAACAGTGTTGGGAAATCTGGACAGCCATAAGCAAAAGAATGAAAGTAGACCATTATCTTTCACCATACAGAAAAACTAACTCTAAATGGATTAAAGACTTGAAGGTAAGGCACGAAACCATAAAACTCCTAGAAGAAAATATAAGCAGTACACTCTTTTTTGTGTGTGTGTGTGAGGAAGATCAGCCCTGAGCTAACATCCATACCAATCCTCCTCTTTGTGCTGAGGAAGACCGGCCCTAAGCTAACATCTATTGCCAATCCTCCTCCTTTTTTTTCCCTTTTTCTCTCCAAAACCCCAGTAGATAGTTGTATGTCATAGCTGCACATCCTTCTAGTTGCTATATGTGGGACCCCGCCTCAGCATGGCCGGACAAGTGGTGCGTCAGTGCACGCCCAGGATCCAAACCCAGGCCGCCTGTAGTGGAGCGTGCGCACTTAACCGCTAAGCCACGGGGACCGGCCCCCAGCAGTACACTCTTTGACATCAGTCTTAGAAGGATCTTTTCAAATACCACGTCTACTCAGGCAAGGGAAACAAAAGAAAAAATAAACAAATGGAACTACATCAGACTAAAGAGCTTCTGCAAGGCAAAGGAAACCAGGAACAAAATGCAAAGACAACACATCAACTGGGAGAAAATATTTGCAAATCATGTATCCGACAAGGGGTTAATCTCCAAAATATATAAAGAATTCGTACAACTCAAAAACAACAACAAAAAAACCCAATCAAAAAATGAGCAGAGGATATGAACAGACATTTTTCCAAAGAAGATACACAGATGGCCAACAGACACATGAAAAGATGTTCAACATCACTAACAATCAGGGAAATGCAAATCAGAACTACAATGAGATATCACCTTACACCCTGTTAGAATGGCTATAATTATCAAGACAAAAAATAAGAAATGTTGGAGCAGATGTGAGAAAAAGGAACCCTCATACACTGCTGGTGGGAATGCAAACTGGTGCAGCCACTATGGAAAACAGTATGAAGATTTCTCAAAAAATTAAAAACAGAAATACCATACAACCCAGCTATCCCACTGCTGGGTAGTTATCCAAAGAACTTGAAATCAACAATTCGAAGAGAATTATGCACTCCATGTTCATTGCCGCATTATTCACAATAGCCAAGATGTGGAAGCAACATAAGTGCCCAACAACTGACTAATAGATAAAGAAGATGTGGTATATATATATACAATGGAATACTACTCAGCCATAGAAAAAGACAAAATTGTCCCATTTACAACAACATGGATGGACCTTGAGGGTATGATGCGAGCGAAATAAGCCAGACAAGGAAAGACAAACACCATATGACTTCACTCATATGTGGAAGATAAATGAACACACAGACAAAGAAAACAAATTAGTGCTTACCAGAGGGGAAAGGGTTTGGGGGGTGAGCATAAGGGGTAAAGGCCACATATATATGGTGACTGACAAAAAATAATGTACAACTGAAATTTCACAATGTTATAAACTATCATGACCTCAATAAAATAAAATTTAAAAAAAATTAAATGGTAGTGAGCACAATGCAGTCTGTACAGAAATTGATATGTAATACTGTTCACTTGAAATTACACGATGTTATAAGCAATTATGATCTTAATAAAATAACTGAGAAAAAAAATACAAGCTCATTGTCATATCATGGCCTTGACATACATTCTTCCCTTTGCCTGGAACTCTCCCAACCAGTCACCTGGATAACTCGTACTCTGCCTTCAAGTCTGAGCTGCAATCACCCTTCCTCAGGTGTGCCTTTCCCGGCCATCCATCTAAGGCACATCTCACTTGTTTTTCTCTCCTGAAACACCCAGTCGTATGCCTTCCTTGCCCTCATAATGTCTTGTTATTACCTATTTATTCACGCTTGTTTCTCTTCTTGAGTTTGAGTATGACAAAAAGACTAATTTTCCAGCTCAGGTTAGATTTACATAGTAAGGATAAAATCACAAGCAAGTTTTATGTCCCCCCCGACTCTCTCGAGACTCAGTGGGGAGGAAAAGAAGGATACTTAGTGCCACAGGGGAGTTGAAGTTTCCATTCTCACAATGCCTGGCAGGGGCCCGCAAATGGGTGACCCTCACCTGAGAGCTGCAAGGCTCTTTCTGGTCTGGCCAGAGGAGGAATACAATTACAATTTCTACGAGCAGATCCCGGCAACCGGTATGTGCCATGTGTATTCCTTACCTTCACCTATCCAGCTAGCTGGGCCTCTTTGTTACAGGTCGTTGGTGTAGCTAAGACTCTTACCAGGAGTAAGGTGACAACACAAGCAATTCATATGAGGTGACCAGGTGTTTAAGGAGTAGATTGCCAACCGTAGCCATCTTACTACATCAAGGATAGCCAGACTCTCAGAGGAGGGGCACTCTAGTCAAATTAACTCACTAATCCATTTACAACAGACAGTTGAATGGCAGTCATTCAATTGCCTTTCAAAGACATCATTGGCTCCTAAAATCATGCCACTTACTGCAGTCAAGTTGTATCGGCCAGTTTTATCTGGTCAGGGGAATAGTTTAGTGACCAGAGAAAGAAAATGGGATTACAAAATAGTTTTAGCTTGAATGGGCCAAGGGCCAACATGGGGACTGTCCCAAGGCTCTCTTACCAAGATTCCACCAATAGAAGAAGCTCCATGGGGACCGGGGACCATGTCTGTTTCATTCACCACTCACAGGCATCCTCAGTGCCTACTGCAGTGCCCAGCACATAGTAGATGCTCAATAAACCTTTATGGAAAGACTGATTAATTAATTAATTAAAGGTTGTTCACACTGCAACTCATCCTTCAGAAGCTTTATATAACTCCATCAGGAACATCTTCCCTTATCCTTCAGTCTGGTTCAGGATCTATGATAAGCTCTCCTTCAGAACATCAGACACAATAGTACTTAATTATCTGTGCGCTTGGTTAACGTCTGTCTTCCCCATAAGACTGCCCATGTACCTCTGGCATCTAGAGCAGCACTTAGACAATAAACACTCAACAAGAATTGGTTGGATGTTTTAATAACTATGCTTTTTTCTAAAATTAAACTTCATTAGAAGTTTCTGAGCTTCTCAGTCAGAACAAAGTAAACTTTAAATCTCAAAGTTGAAGAAAATAAGAGGTAAGGGACCTTCCTAGGTCCTTATTACTTCTGATGGTAATGAATCTCAGGGGAAGCACAGCTCCACCCAGAAAGAGAAGAGTCAGAATCTTTAGATTGATTCTGTTTAAGCTGTGTACTCTAGTGTATCTCTGAGTTTCCATGGAGACCAAACAGAACCCCAAGCAGTACAAGTCTGATACCAGCTCCACAGGGACAAAGAGTCTACCATGAATAGTTTACCCCAGAGTCCTCTATGGGCACCATGTCCATGGAAGGGCATGTGCCACTAGCCAGAAGCCTCTTAAGCCCAACTGAAGATGAGTCATATGAATCTGCATCAATTGATGTCTGTCTCTCCCTTAGTATAGGAGGGATGGAAGAATAATTAATTAGGTTTCTACATCCATTTCCTCAGGAAGGTAGTCCAGCAGTGACACTGTGGTGGAGCAGGAGAAACAGAGCTTCCTGAGAAACTGGTGAACCCAGGAGTTCCGGGGAACACCCAGAGATAGCTCATTTCTGAGGAGACCTGGGGATGTGTTGGTGACAATGGAGTCGGAGCATTTCTTAAAGGAGACTTCTTGGTGGAAAACATGGAGGTTGGGTGAGCCATGGAGAACAAATTGGACAGAACCTGCCTACATCCATGACCTGCAGACCATGTTATGGCTCTGGAGAGTCTTCACTTTGAATCTCTGGTGAGTACCCCAAGAAGTGTAGTCCTCCAGCAAATTTGCAGAGCTAGGAGCTTCCTGTGAAAACCAGGAGTCTCCATCATCAGAACTGCCTTGAAGATAATCAAGCACCTTGCCTAGTAGCTAGTGAGGTAACTCGCATTGGTGCAATTTTTGGAATGGGGGAAGGAGAATCTGATTCCTCTAGAAACTCTGCCTAGAAGCCTATCATCTGTTTTCACGTGTCCACTGGCAGGCTATGGCACAGCTGACTTCTTTGATTTTATTCATCATTTTCAATATCCTGACTTATGTCCAGCTGATGAGTCACAGAATCTCTAAGGCTTTCTCTCACCATTTTCATGGACAGCCATTTGTTTCCCCTTTGTCTCTCCTGAAATGTGCTACCTAACTCTTAACCCAAATGGGCTCACTGTGCTGGCTTCTTTTATGATTTTGAATTTAATGTATTGTATAAGCAATAATAAAAAGAGGAAAGAAAAATCACCTACAATCCTCCCATCCTTATATGGCAATTATGTTCATTTTTCCATGTTCTCATCTAGTCCTTATCCATATAAATATATATTTTACATAGTTACAATGTAGTGTGTTACTGTCTCTCTGATCCAAACTTATTACATTAGTTCCTGCTGTTGCCTCAGACAGAACTAGCTATTTCCTACAGAAGCTTGCCTTAACCCGTCATTTCTATAAAGAATAGCCAGTGACAAATTGCCTAGTTCTTTATCCAGATCTCTAAGAACAGTATTAAGCAATGTAAACCTATGAATAACAATCATTTAAAACAAAGACATATTCTCTAAAAGTGAAATTGAACCACTGAACAATGCTGAATATCAGCATTTATCATAATTATTCTTTATGATGATGACTGAGACAATTCTCTCAAAGTATTAAGCATGATACCTAATCTACAAATGCACGCTCTCTCCCCCCTCTTTATATCAATTTCATAACACATGCATCCCTCCAAAAATATCAGCCAAATAATACATTAACAAAAAGTTTGAATTAACATGACAAAAATTTGTTATAGTAATACATGGGAAGGAAAGAGATGCAAAATACATAATCTATGAGCATGGCTATATAAACCAATCAACACTAAATAAAAAGAGAAAAATTACAATAGAGATCAATCAAAATCCTAAAAATTGTCTCTGTGGGGCTATGGGTGGTTCTTTTTATTCCATTTCTCTGTATTTCCTAAACTTTTCATAATAAGCTGATAATATTTTTAAAACTTTTTCTTTAAATACATATTGCCAAAAATCCCAGTATCTTTTCTTCAATTTTGCTTACTTATTGTTTTCCTACTAGAGTTTTAGCCACAAAGGGAGAAATTAAAATAGCTAACATTATGTGACTGCTTGCTCTTTGACCAGCCTTGTACTAAGTGTTGGATATGCATTATTCGTTTAAGTTCTAGGAGAACATTCTACATAGTTATTGTTATTATTCCCATTGAGAAAGCAGAATTCTGGCGAGGTTAGATAACCAGCCCCAAATAGGTCAGTAAATGATGGAGCTCAGGTGCAACCACAGTCTCTTTAATTTAAATGCCTTCTGTAAGAAGCTCTAGAATATATATTCCATTAATGCTTTCAATGAAGGTCTGTGTCCATTGGATGCAGCATTTGTGGAGGGAAATATTTTAATGGACTTCAGAGACCACTTACATTTGGATGAATATGGGAAAATACACCATCTGTTCCAAAAGTAAAGAATGAAAAAGGTTTAATACAGTTTCCTAACAGAAACAAGAGATGTGGAAAAAAAATTGGTAAAGGCAAAATTTCCTCCAAAGAATGTCGGAAAATTGACTTAAATTGGGTCAAAGTATGTGACCTGATGCTAACTCAATAAGGGATCTGGACAACCAGCCTGAAGACGGAAAGAAAGGGACTAGCAGGTCAAAGAAAAAAAAGAATTCCTTCAGCTCAAAATGTCACTCTCATCCCTCTTGCCTTTCAGTTCCAAATGTCCTCAGATCCCCAGAACATCACGACTCCTGATGCTGGATACCTCTGATGGGCCATCCCCAGCAGAGGTCAGAAGAGCCATGGGGAACCACACCACCATCACCGAGTTTGTCCTGCTGGGGCTTTCAGATGCCTGTGAGCTGCAGATGCTCATCTTCCTGGGGCTCCTTCTCACCTACCTCCTCACTCTGCTGGGGAATCTCCTCATCGTGGTCATCACCCTCATGGACAGGCGCCTCCACACCCCCATGTACTACTTCCTCCGCAACTTTGCTGTCCTGGAGATCTGGTTAACCTCAGTCATCTTCCCCAAGATGCTGACCAACATCCTAACGGGACACAAAACCATCTCCCTAGCAGGTTGCTTTCTGCAGTTTTTCCTCTATTTCTTGCTGGGCACCACAGAGTTCCTCCTCCTGGCAGTGATGTCCTTTGACAGGTATGTGGCCATATGTAATCCATTGCATTATGCCACCATCATGAGCAAAAGGGTCTGTGTCCAGCTGGTTCTTTCTTCATGGATGGCAGGATTCCTTCTCGTCATTGTTCCAAGTTTCATCATGTTTCAGCAGCCATTCTGTGGCCCCAATATCATTAATCATTTCTTCTGTGACAGCTTTCCACTCCTGGAACTCATATGTGCAGACACAAGTCTGATAGAGCTGCTGGGTTTTATTGTGGCCAATTTCAGCTTACTAGGCACTCTGTTGGTGACAGCCACCTGCTACAGCCACATCCTCCATACCATTCTGTGCATCCCTTCAGCCAAGGAGAGGCAGAAAGCCTTCTCAACCTGTTCGTCTCACATCATCGTTATTTCTATCTTCTATGGCAGCTGCATTTTTATGTATTTCCGGTCAGGCAAGGGTGACCAGGGGGAGGACAGGAACAAACTGGTGGCCTTGCTCAGCACCATGGCAACCCCGATGCTCAACCCTTTCATCTACACCCTAAGGAACAAACAAGTGAAGCTGGTGTTTAGCGAGCAAATGAGCAAGCTCCTCTCATAACGATGAGCTGGACCTGAGAGAGGGAAACAGTTGCCTTCCTGCCTGAACCTCTGCAAATGCAGCTCCTGTCCTAATCTCCATGAAATACCCAGTCCTAGACAGTGTTTTAGCTTGTGCTCTAACCTACAGTGGTTTCTTACATGTATCATTATTGGCTCATGTAGTCTTGTCAGAGAAGCAGAAAACTCAGTAGACCTCTACTATGTCTGCTATGTCTTAATGTTTCTGACCCTAGCCTATATCTGAGTTCCCTAATCTTGACTCATTTTTAAGTTATAATAATAAACTTAGAATTCACTGGAACCTATCAAAATTGATAAAAATGTCCTCAACAAGAACATATTTATGATGGAAATATTATGTGTATGGAAAAATTAATGAGGTGGAATAGCCAAAAAATATTGAACCAAACAAATAGTATAAGTTATTAAAACACTAAGTCAAGAACTAATAAATATAACAATGAAACTGGGTGAATAGTGTGGGAAGATAATGCAGTACACACAAGGATCTAATAGATAATTAAAGTAGACTTTCTAATCAGTAAAGAAAAGAAGGTCAATTCAATAAATGATGCAAATAGTATTGGCTAACCACAGTAGAAGCCTTCCGTCAAAGAGATTGGGACTAGTAATTGGTTGGTTATTTGGCAGAGTGAGAGGGTTTAAGCAGAACATCAATTTAAAAGTGATACATGCCTTAAATATTTATTTGAAATTAAAACCTATAAACAAATACGTATTCACTAATCTATAAATATCCTTTTCTTTTAAAATGAATGTGGTGATTGTTGTAGTCATTCTTGTTTAAGCCACATTCATAACATAGCCTCTATACTTTTCAAGATTTTTTTCAGTAGTACAAAAACTTTAAAGATGCTTGAGAAACTATCTGTCAGCAGAATTCTAGAATTTTCACTTTTTTTTCTTTGCCAGTCTTCACAGTTCTTGCCCACACCTAAATCAACAAAATTTTTCATTAGCTGGCTTTATGGAATCTATTGAAAGAAATCAACTTAGTTTTCACAGAAACAACTTTTTTTCTATATAATATAATATATATTATACATTATATAATAATATAACTAACCAACTCATATTTCATTGGCTTATCTTTATTTAGTTAAAATACGTAATTACAATAACAAGTCCAATTATCAAATTGAGGTTTGGAAACTAACAAGTCATCCTTGATACAAGCTAACTGGTGGGAACAAAAATGTGCAGGGTACTACAGAAGCCTACTAGCTGCAAAGCTAGTAGCTAAAAGGCATGCTGTGGACATCAATCATTTTGAGAGGCAGTATAGCACAGAGATTGAGAACAGCTGCTAGAAGCCTACTACCTCGGTTCAGATCCCAGCTACCTCTTAGCAAGCAATACTTCTTTGTATCTCAGTTATATATATGGAGATAATAATGGTATCTACCTCATAGAATCCTTGTAAACATTAATGCATTAATATATGTTAGAATATATTAATATAGGGCTTGGTACAGAGTAAGTACCATGTTAAGTGTCAGGTATTATGTTCTACTGAAGGAATAAGTTGAATAAATGAAAGTAAATTAAGAGATCATCTACTACATTGGAGAAAAAGTTAAGTTAGGTCCTCACCTCATATCTTAACCTGAAATAAATTCAGAATTTATTAATTAGATAAATATAAACCATGGAAACATAAAAAGGAAAATTTAGGTAAAAATTATCTTATTAAAGATGTATAGGGATTTTTTAATCGAAGAAACATAAAAATAAATCTATAAATTTGGATACGCAAAATTTTTAGACTTCTTTATGTCAGAAAAAAAAAACATAAATGGTGTAATTGCCATATGTACTTTCTGCTTGCCTGGCATCCATTCCCCATTCTTAAAGTAAGAGGACATTGATTTGTCTCAGGAAAGTCCCTTCTCATTCTCAGTCCAAGTAGTTAGGGTGATGCTGACTCCATCCCCAACCAATCAGAGCATGGCCATGGTTATTGGCTCAGGGGTGACCAACATAACTAAAATCGGGGCAGTGAGACCAAATGAGTCTCAATTCAGAGATACTTATGGGATGTGATGGAAGAGAGACTCTCTCTGCTAGACTTGAAGCTGGGAGAATCTAAGACACAAATTACTAATATCAGGAATAAGACAGTGGACAACACTGTGGATTCTATAGGCACTAAAAGGTAATAAGGCAACATTGTGTACAATTCTGTATCAATATATTTGACAATTTAGATGAAATGGATAAATTTCTTGAAAGATACAAAGTGCCAAAGCTCACCCAAAATAAAATAGATAACTTCAATAGCCCTATATCTTTTATAGAAATTGCATTTGCAGTTAAAAACCTTCACAAAAAGAAAAGTGTAGGCCCAGATGGCTTCACTGGTTAATTTTACTAATTATTTAAGGAAGAGAGAAGACCAATGCTACATAAACTCTTTCAGAAAACAAAAGAGGAAGAAACATTTCCCAAATTAACGTATGAGGCCAGCATTACCCTGATATCAAAATCAGAAAAAGATATTACAAAAAAAGAAAATTACAAATACCCCTCAGGAACATAGAAGAAAAAAAATCTTAACAAAATTTAGCAAATTATTTCCAACAATATAGCAAAAAGATCATGACCAAATGGAGGTTATCCCACAAATACAAGATTGGTTCAACATCCAAAATTCAATCACATGTAATTCACCATATTAAGAAAATAAAGGAGAAAAACCATATTATCATCTCAGTATGTGTTGAAAAATCATTTGACAAGATTCAACATCCATTCATGATTTAGAAAAGAAAAACTCTTAGCATGGGCCAGCTCCTAGTGGCCTAGTGGTTAAGTTTGGTGTGCTCTGCTTCGACTGCCCAGGTTCAGTTCACGGGCGCAGACCTACGCCACTCTGTTAGCAGCCATGCCCTGCTGGTGGCCCACAAACTAAAAAATAGAGGGAGACTGGGACAGATGTTGGCTCAGGGCAAATCTTCCTCAGCAGGGAAAAAAAAAGAAAGAAAGAAAAACTCTTAGCAAACTAGGATACAAGAGAATTTCCTCAAGCTGATAAAAAGTACTTTGGAAAACCTGTAGAAAACATCATATTAAATGGTGAAGACTGGGCCAGCCTGGTGGCGCAAGCGGTTAAGTGCCCGCGCTCCACTGCAGCAGCCCGGGGTTCGCCGGTTCGGATCCCGGGCGCACCCTGATGCACCGCTTGTCAAGCCATGCTGTGGCGGCATCCCATATAAAGTGGAGGAAGATGGGCATGGATGTTAGCCCAGGGCCAGTCTTCCTTAGCAAAAAAAAAGAGGAGGATTGGCAGATGTTAGCTCAGGGCCGATCTTCCTCAAAAAAAAATGGTAAAGACAATACTTTCTCCATAAGATTAGGAACAAGGCTCTTACAACTTCTATTCAACGCTGTACTGAAGGATCCTAGCCAATGCAATAGGTAAGAAGAAGAAATAAAAAGCACACAGTTTTTATCATGAAAAGAGGTTGGATTTGATGTATTACATTTATTGATTTGTGGATGAACCATCCTAGCATCCCTGGAATAAATCCCACTTGATTCTAGTGTATGATCCTTTTAATGTGATGTTGAATTCAGTTAGCTAATATTTTATTCAGGATTTTAGAATCTATGTTTATCAGGGATATTGGTCTGTAATTTTCTTGTCTTTTGGTGTCCTTTTCTCGCTTTGGTATCAGGGTCCTGCTGGCCTTTGAGAAAGATTGGTATTAATTCTTCTTTAGCAGTTTGGTAGAATTCACCAGTGAAGCCAACAGGTCCTGGACTTTTCTTTGTTGGGAGGTTTTTGATTACTGATTCAATGACCTTACTAGTAATTGGTCTGTTCAGCTAGGTATAGAAGGAATGTATCTAAACATAATGAAGGCCATATATGACAAACTCCAAGGTAACATTATATTCAACAGTGAGAATCTGAAATATTTCCCTCTAAGATCAGGAACAAGACAAGGATGCCCACTCTTACCATTTTTATTCAACATAGTATTGGAAGCCTAGTCAGAGAAATTAGGCAAGAAAAAGATTAAAAGGCATCCAAATCAGAAAGAAAGAAGTAAAATTGTCTCTATTTACAGATGACATATTAAATATAGTAAACAATAAAGACTTTACCCAAAAAAACCGTTAGAACTAATAAATGAATTCAGCAAATTCCCAAGATGCAAAATCAACATACAGAAATCAGTTGCATTTCTATACACTGACAATGAACTATCAGAAAGAGAAATTAAGAAAACAATCCCAGGGCCCGTCCCGTGGCTTAGTGGTTGGGTGCGCGCACTCTGCTGCTGGCGGCCCTGCAACTATGACGTACAACTATCTACTTTGGGGGGAAAAAAAAGAGTAGAACAAAATTATCCTTAAAAAAAAAAAAAAGAAAAGAAAACAATCCCATTTACAATAGCATCAAAAACAATGAAATATTAGGAATAAATTTAACCAAAGAGGTAAAGGCTTGTACACTAAAAACTATAAGACACTGATGAAAGAAATGGAAGACACAGATAAATGGAAAGATATTCTGTGTTCATGGATTGAAAGAATCAATATTGTTAAAACGTCCATACTACCCAAAGCAATATACAGATTCAATGCAGTCTCTATCAAAATTCCAAGGGCATTTTTCACAGAAATAGAAAAAACAATCCCACAATTTGTATGGAACCACAAAAGACCACAAATAGCCAAAGCAATCTTGAAAAAGAAGAACAAAGCTGAAGGCATCACATTTCCTGATTTCAAATTATATTAAAAAGGTATTGTAATCAAAACAGCATTATATTGGCATAAAAACAGATCAACATAACAGAATAGAGAGCCCAGAAATAAACTCACGTGTATATGGTCAATTAATTTTCAACAAAAGAACCAAGAATGTACAATGGAGGAAAGGATAGTCTCTTCAGTAAATGGTTTTGGGAAAACTGGACAGTCACATGCAAAAGAATGAAACTGGATCCCTATCTAACACCAATCACAAAAATCAGCTCAAAATGGATTAAGGACTTCAGCATAAGACCTAAAATCATAAAGCTCCTAGAACAAAAAAATAGGGAGTAAGTTCCTTGACACTGGTCTTGGCAATGATTTTTGGATATGACACCAAAAGCAAAGGCAACAAAAGCAAAAATAAATAAGTGGGACTACCTCAAACTAATAAGGTTCTGCACATCAAAGGAAACAATTGACAAAATGAAAAGGCAACCTATGGAATGGGAGAAAATGTTTGCAAACCACATATTTGATAAGGGGTTAATATTCAATATATACAAAGAACACATACAACTCAATAGTCAAAAAACAAACAACCCAATTAAAAATAGGTAAAGGACCTGAATAGACATTTTTTCAAAGAAGACATAAAAATGACAAATGAGTGTATGAAAAGATGTTCAACATCACTATCAGAGATATGCAAATCAAAATCAGAATGAGATATCACCTCACATCTGTTAGGATGTCTATTATCAAAAAGACAAGAGATAACAAATGCTGGCGAGGATGTGGAGAAAAGAGAACCCTGTACACTATTGGCTGGAATGTAAACTGGTAGTCACTATGGAATACAGCATGGAGTTTCCTCAAGAAATTAGAAGTAGAACTACCACAAGATCCAGCAATCCCACTTCTGGGTATATATCTGAAGGAAACAAAATGATTATCTTGAAGAGCTATCTGCACTCTCATGTTTATTGCAGCATTATTCTAAATAGCAAAGATATGGAAACAACCTATGTGTCCATTGACAGATGAGTGGATAAAGAACATGTGTTATATAAATAATGGAATGTTACTTGGCCTTAAGAAAGAAGGAATTCCTTATAAACCAACACACGGACACAGAGAACAGTTTGGTGGTTGCCGGGGGAAGGGAGTTGGGGGGTGGGCACAAAGGGTGAAGGGGTGCATTTATATGGTGACTGACAAATAATAAGTACAACCGGAATCTCACAATGTTATAAACTCTTATGACATCAATAAAAGGAAGAAATTCCTCCCATTTGTAACAACATGGATGAACCTGGAAGGCATGTTAAATGAAATAAGCTAGAAAGAGAAAGACAAATACTGTATGGTATCACTTATATGTGGAATCTTTTTTAAAAAATTGAACTAATAGAAACAGAGAGTAGAAAAGTGGTTGCCAGGGGTTAGGGGGTGGAGGAAATAGAAAGAGCTTGGTAAAGGGTACAAACGTTCAACTATAAGATGAATAAAGTCTGAGGGTCTGATGTATAACATGGTGACTACAGTTTATAACTCTGTATTGTATAATTGAAATTTGCTAAGAGCGTAGAACTTAAATGTTCTCACCAAAAAAAAAGGTAAATATGTGAGATGATGGATGTCTTAATGAACTCAATGAGAGGAATCTTTTCACAACATACACATGTATCAAATCATCATGTTGACAGAGGAGAAGTCAAGATGGCGGGGTAAGCAGACTCTGAACTCACCTCCTCCCGCAGACACAGCCAATTTACAACTACTTGTGGAAAAATTACCCCTGAGACAGAACTGAAAACTGGATAAGAGGAACTCCTGCAACAAAGGACAATCCTAATTGAGGAGAAAGAGGCAGAAACTCCCTTCTGGAGAGAAAAAATGTCGCCTTCACAAGCCGCCAGCTTCACGGCCGCCGGGAGCAGCCCAAAGATATGCAGCCCGCCCTGGAGGAGCGGGACACTGAGCCGGGGAGCGCCCCTACTGTAGGCATTTTGTAGAGCAAATTGCAGCACAATCGAGACCAGTGGCATAATATCTGACTTTGCCTGCTACTAAAACATTGGGGAGTACCCCCAGAAAACCTGGTTCACTAAGAAATTAAAACCGGCTCTTAAACGGCGCACACACAAACTCACCCATTTCAGAAAGCATCCTAAAATCACCAGAAAGAAAGGTGCATAGTGCTTTGGTGTAAAGAGACTCGCCTGATAGGCCCTGAGTGCATCTCAGTGAGAGGTGAGACCTCTCCAGGGACTGAGACATTGGTGGTGGCCATTGTTGTGGCCTGGTGTGGGCGTGCTGACACAGACGCCATTGGAGTTCTCCCTGGGGCCTGCTAGACCAGGTCTGCCCCACCCACTAGAGCACCAATTTAATCCAGCTCAGCCAGGGCAGGCAGCCCACCCTAGAGACTGGCCCCACCCAACAACAAGCCCTCAGGCAACTTGTGGGCCTGCATAGATTGGTGACTGGATTCTCTGCAGCCTGGCAACTGAGCCGATTTCAGTGGGGCAGGGCGTGCACAAGGAGCAGGTGGAGAGTGTGGGGCAGTGGTGGAGTGTGTGGGGCTCCCACCATGGAGAGGCTGGGTCCACTTCAGGAGGTCGGGGCGCACACACAGGGCAGGACTGTGTTGACTGTGTGTGTGGACCTGTGGGCGGCAGGGCTTGTCAGCTGCAGACTTGTGCTTCTCAAAGACCCACATAGGGGGTTTGCCCCACCTTCCAAAGTCTGAAAACAATTGGATGCTCCCATGCCTGAGGCCAGCCCCACCCAGCTGCAATCCTCAGAGAGCTAACAAGAGACCTAAAGGCTGGAGGATTATAGAAATTGTAAGCCCCTGAGCCTAACAACCTGCCATGCTGGGGCCCTACTCACTTAAAAGAAATACTGCAACACAAGTGTGGTATTAGAACTTGCAGCCAACTGTGCTGGGGCTCCCCACACCTGATAAAGAGACGAAGGGCCCACAACAACTACAAAGAGCTGAGTATTACAACAGCTGACCAGGAGCATAACTCGGCCTACCTGGGTGCATACAGAGAGAGCAAACAGGCCACAACAGAAGGACACACGTAGCCAACATAGGGGTCACCCCTGGAACATTGAGAACTGAGGGAAGCACACTGCAGGCCTCCTAAGGCACCACTTGTATAAGGTCACCTATCCAAGAGCCGAAGATGTAGCTGACCTACCTAATACGTAGTCACAAGCAGAGGGAAAGAGGCAAAATGAGGACGCAAAGGAATACATTCCAAGTAAGGGAACAGGACAAAACCCCAGAAAAGGAACTAAGTGAAACAGAAATGAGCAACCTACCTGACAGAGAGTTCAAACTAAGAGTGTTAAGGATGCTCACTGATGTGGGGAGAAGAATAGATGAACTCAGTGAGAATGTCAACAAAGAAATGGAAGATATAAAAAAGAACCAATCAGAAATGAAGAATACGATACTGGAAATGAAAAATTCGCTAGAGGGACTCAAAAGCAGAGTAGAGGATACAGAAGAACGGATCTGTGAGCTGGACGAAAGACTAGAAGAAATTACCCAAGCTGAACAGGGAAAAGAGAAAAGAATTAAAAAGAATGAGGACAGTCTAAGGGACCTCTGGGACAACATCAAGTGCACTAACATCCATGTTATAGGTGTCCTGGAAGAAGAAGAGCGACACAAAAGGGCAGAGAATCTATTTCAATAAATAATAGATGAAAACTTCCCTAACCTAAGGAAGGAAACAGACATCCAGGTACAGGAAGCACAGAGAGCCCCAAACAAGATAAACTCAAAGAGGCCCACACCAAGACACATCATAATCAAAATGTCTAAAATTAAAGATAAAGAGAGAATCCTAAAAGCCGCCAGAGAACGACAAGTTACATACAAAGGAAACCCATAAGGCTATCAGCTGACTTCTCAGCAGAAACTTTACAGGCTAGAAGACAGTGGTACCATACATTTAAAGTGCTAAAAGGAAAAAGCTTACAGCCAAGAATACTCTACCCAGCAAGATTATCATTCAAAATGGAAGGAGAGATCAAAAAATTTCCCAGACAAGCAAAAATTAAAGGAGTTTGTCACCAAGAAACCAGTGCTACAAGAAATGTTAAAGGGACTGATTTAAGGGGAAAAGAGAAGACCACAAATAGGAAATATTATCTATTTCCAGGATAAGAGGGCAATGGATACATATGCACAAAAAAGATGTTAGGTATGATATCAAAAACATAAAAGGAGGGAGGAGGGGAGTTAAAGAGTAGAGCTTTCAGACAGAGGACAAACTAAAGAGACCATCAATTCTGTATAGAAGGAGAAAGGAATAGAGAAGGACTACTAAAACACTGAGAAAAAAAGTTAAAAAATGGCAGTAAGTACGCACTTATCAATAGGTACTTTAAACGTCAATGGACTAAATGCCCCAATTAAAAGGCATAGGGTGGTTGATTGGATAAAACACCAAGACCCATATATATGCTGCATACAAGAGACACACTTCAGACCTAAAGACACTCACAAACTGAAAGTGAAGGGATGGGAAAAGATACTCCAAGCAAATGGCAATGAAAAGAAAGCTGGGGTAGCAGTACTCATATCAGACAAAATAGACTTTAAACAAAAACTGTACAAAGAGACAAAGAAGAGCATTACATAATATCAAGGGAACAATCCAACAAGAGGATATAACACTTGTAAATATCTACGCACCCAATGTAGGTGCACCTAAATATATAAAGCAATTATTAACAGACATAAAAACAGAAATAGACAGTAACACAATAATGGTACGGGACTTTAACACTCCACTTACGCCAACGGATAGATCATCCAAACAAAAGATCAATAAGGAAACATTGGCCTTAAATGACACACTGGAACAGATGGACCTAGTAGATATATACAGAGCATTCCATCCAAAAACCGAAGAATACACGTTCTTTTCAAATGCACATGGAATATTCTCCAGGATTGATCACATATTAGGCCACAAAACAAGTCTCCATAAATTTAAGAAGATTGAAATAATACCAAGCATCTTTTCTGACCACAACGGTATGAAACAGGAAATCAACTATAGGAAGAAAATCAGAAAAGCCACAAATACGTGGAGATTAAACAAAACGCTACTGAACAATGACTGGGTCAATGAAGAAATCAAAGAAGAAATCAAAAAATACCTGGAGACAAATGAAAATGAAAATATGACATGCCAGAATTTATGGGATACAGCAAAAGCGGTTCTAAGAGGGAAGTTTATAGCAATACAGGCCTATCTCAACAAACAAGAAAAATTTCAAATAAACAATCTAACAATGCACCTAAAGGAACTGGAAAAAGAAAAACAAACAAAGCCCAAAATCAGTAGAAGAAGGGAAATAATAAAAATCAGAGCAGAAATAAATGAAATAGAGACTAAAAAAACAATAGAAAAAATTAATAAAACCAAGAGATAGTTCTTTGAAAAGGTCAACAAAATTGACAAACCTTTAGCTAAAAAGAGAGAAGGCACAAATAAGTAAAATCAGAAATGAAAGAGGAGGAATTACAACGGACACCTCAGAAATACAAAAGATTAGAAGAGAATACTATGAAAAGCTATATGCCAACCAATTCGACAATCTGGAAGAAATGGATAAATTCTTAGAATCATACAACCTTCCAAAACTGGATCAAGAAGAAGTAGCGAATTTGAACAGACCAATCACCAGTAAGGAGATCGAAACAGTAATCACAAACCTCCCCAAAAATAAAAGTCCAGGACCAGACGGCTTCCCTGGTGAATTCTACCAAACATTCAAAGAAGACTTAATACCTATCCTTCTCAAACTCTTCCAAAAAATTGAGGAGGATGGGAAGCTCCCTAACTCATTCTACGAAGCTGACATTACCCTGATACCAAAACCAGACAAGGACAACACAAAAAAAAGAAAATTACAGGCCAATATCACTGATGAACATCGATGCAAAAATCCTCAACAAAATACCAGCAAATCGCATACAAAGATACGTTAAAAAGATTATACAGGTCTTACATTCAAGTCTTTAATCCATTTGGAGTTAATTTTTGTGCATGGTGTAAGGTAAGGGTCTACTTTCATTTTTTTGCATGTGGCTATCCAGTTTTCCCAACACCATTTGTTGAAGAGACTTTCTTTTCCCCATTGTATGTTCTTGGCTCCTTTGTCAAAGATTAGCTGTCCATAGATGTGTGGGTTTATTTCTGGGCTTTCGATTCTATTCCATTGATCTGTGTGTCTGTTTTTGTGCCAGTACCATGCTGTTTTGGTTACTATAGCTTTGTAGTATATTTTGAAATCAGGGAGTGTGATACCTCCAGCTTTGTTCTTTTTTCTCAGGATTCCTTTAGCTATTCGGGGTCTTTTGTTGTTCCATATAAATTTTAGGATTCTTTGTTCTATTTCTGTGAAAAAAACTATGAAACTTCTAGAAGAAAACATAGGCAGTATGCTCTTCCACATCGGTCTTAGCAACATCTTTTCAAACACCACATCTGACAGGGCAAGAGAAACAATAGAAAAAATAAACAAATGGGACTACATCAAACTAAAAAGCTTCTGCACAGCAAAGGAAACCATCAACAAAACAAAAAGACAACCTAACAATTGGGAGAAGATATTTGCAAACCATACATCTGATAAGGGCTTAATCTCCAAAATATATAAAGAACTCATGCATCTCAACAACAAAAAAACTACCAACCCAATTAAAAAATGGGCAAAAGACTTGAACAGACATTTCTCCAAAGAAGATATACAGATGGCCAACAGACACATGAAAAGATGTTCAAAATCATTAACTATCAGGGAAATGCAAATCAAAACTACAATGAGATATCACCTCACGCCCAACAGAATGGCTATAATTAACAAGACAGGAAACACGTGTTGGAGAGGATGTGGACAGAAGGGAACTCTCATACACTGCTGGTGAGAGAGCAAACTGGTGCAGCCATTCTGGAAAACTATATGGAGAGTCCTCAAAAAATCAAGGCTAGAACTACGATGTGATCCAGCTATTCCACCGCTGGGTATTTATCCAAAGAACTTGAAAACACCAATGCATAAAGATACATGCACCCCTGTGTTCATTGCAGCATTATTCACAATAGCCAAGACTTGGAAGCAACCTAAGTGCCCATCAAGGGACGAATGGATAAAGAAGATGTGGTATATATACACAATGGAATACTACTCAGCCATAAAAAACAATGAAATCCAGCCATTTGTGACAACATGGATAGACATTGAGGGTATTATGCAACGTGAAATAAGTCAGAGGGAGAAGGTCAAATACCGTATGATTTCCTTCATTAAGTAGTAGATAATAACAACAATAAACAAACACATAGAGACAGAGATTGGATTGGTGGTTACCAGAGCGGAAGCGGGGAGGGAGGAGGGCGAAAGGGATAATTCGGCACATGTGTGTGGCGATGGGTTGTAATTAGTATTTGGGTGGTGAACATGATGTAATCTATGCAGAAGTATAAGTATAATGATGTACACCTGAAATTTATACAATGTTATAAACCAAAGTTACTGCAATAAACAAAAAATTTAAAAAAAAATTTGTCACAGACCAGTGTGTATAACCCCACTTTTGAAAACAACATAATTCTCACATGTATGTATTTATACCCATCAAAAAATCTAAAAGCTAAAAGAAAAAAAAAATCATCATGTTATGTACTTTAAATAACTTGCCATTTTATTTGTTAATTGTACCTCAATGAAGGAGAGAAAAAGGCATGCATATTGGGAAGGGAGGTAAAACTGTCTTTACTTGCAAATGACATAATCATCTATGTAGAAAATCCTAAGGAATCTACCCTAAAAAAGTTCTTAGAATTAATAAATAAGTGCCGTAATGTTGTAGGATACAATATTCTTCTAAAGAAATCAATTATATTCCTATTTGCTAGCAATAAACAATCAGAAATTAAATTTTATAAAATACCATTTACAATAACATCAAAAAATATGAAATACGTAGGGGTTAATTTGACAAAAGATGTGTAAGGCTTGAATATTGAAAACTATCAAACAATACTGAAAGAAATTAAAGAAGATTTTAATAATAAATAGAGAAATATACTATGCTCATGGATTTGAAAACACAGCATTATTAAGACGCCACTTCTCTGCAATTTGAACTATAGATTAGATTTAACACTATCCCATTCAAAATTCCAGTAGTGTTTTTGGTAAAAATTTAAAAGCTGATTGTAAAATTAATATGGAAATGCAAAGCATTTAGAATAAACCAAACAATGGGCCGGCCCCGTGGCTTAGCGGTTAAGTGCGTGCGCTCTGCTACTGGCGGCCCGGGTTCGGATCCCGGGTGCGCACCGACGCACCGCTTCTCCTGCCACGCTGAGACCGCGTCCCACATACAGGAACTAGAAGGATGTGCAACTGTGACATACAACTGTCTACTGGGGCTTTGGGGGAAAAAAATAATAAAATAAAATGAAATAAAATAAAATAAAAGAATAAACCAAACAATTTTTAAAAAGAGGAACAAAGATGCAGGACCTTACACTACTGACTTTAAGACATACTATATAGGGGCCAGCCTGGTGGCATAGCAGTTAAGTGAGCACGTTCGGCTTTGGTGGCCTGGTGTTCGTCAGTTCGGATCCCAGGCATGGACCTACTCACCTCTCGTCAAGCCATGCTGAGGTGGTGTCCCACATAGAAGAGCTACAACTCTACAACTATGATATACAACTATGTATTGGGGCTTTGGGGAGAAAAAAGAAAAAGAGGAATATTGGCAACAGATATTAGCACAGGGCCAATCTTCCTCAAAAAAAAAAAAAGACATACTATATAAAACTGCAGTAAAGACAACGTATATTGATTAAAGATAGACATTTCATTTAGGTCAATGGAACAGAATAGAATAGAGAGCTCAGAAATAAAATCACATTTAATTGGCCAGTTCACTTTTGACACTTTAATTGGAATAGCACAATCTTTCCAACAAATGATTGGAACAATTGAATATCCAAATGCAAAGAAAGTGAACCTTAACCCTTACCTCATAAAATATACAAAAATGATTCGTATACATAAATACAAGAAATAAAACTTGTAGAAGAAAATCTTCTGAATTTGGCAAAAGTCTCTTAAGTAGGAAACAAAAAGGTAAGAATCATAAAAGGAAAAATTAATACATTGGATTTCATCAAAATTAAAAATTTTGCTCTTCAAAGGACATTGTTAAGAATATGAAAAGGCAAACCACAGACAGAAAGGAAATATTTTTAAAACATATTTCACAAATGGCTTGTATCTAGAACTTTTACAATTGAATTAAAACATGAGAGACAAACCAATTTTTTTAAATGAGCAAAAGATTTGAACAGACACTTCACCAAAGAAAATATATGGATGGCAAATGATCACTAGTCATTAGAGAATTCAAATTAAAACCACAATAATATGCCACTACACACCCACTAGAATGGCTAAAACTATACATTGCCAGGGGGAATGTAAAATGTTACAATTTTGGAAAACCATGTGGCAAGTTTCTTAAAGGGGTAAACATATACCTATCTATGACCCAGCCGTTCAACTCCTTGATATCTACTCAAGAGAAATGAGAATATACATCCCCTCAAAGACTTGTACATGAGTGTTCATAGCAGCTTTATTCATAACAGCCAAAAACTGAACACAACCCAATTGCTCATCAACAGATGAATGGGTAAACAAATTTTAGTATATCCAGACAACTGTATACTACTCCACGATTAAAAGAAACAAATTTGATAGACACAACTTGAATGAATCTCAAAATCATTATTCTGAGTGAAAGAAGTCAGACACACACACAAAAGTACCTACTGTATAATTTCATTTATATAAAATTGTAGAAAATGTAAACTAAACGACAATATAGAAAGCAGACCAGTGTTGCCTGGGCATCAAGACAGAGGGAAAGATGGATTACAAAGACGCATGAGGAAACTTTAGGAGGTGACAATAATTTTATTATCCTCATTTCTGTGTTGGTTTTATGGATATATATATGTCAAAGTTCATCAAATTGTATATTTTAAATAAGTATACTTTATTGTATGTCAATTATACCTCACTAAATTTTTTTATCTGAATTTTCAGGTTAAAAATGCAGCTTGGATGTAGCTGAATTAAAAATAAATGAACTCAGGGCCGGCCCCGTGGCTTAGCGGTTAAGTGCGTGCACTCCGATGCTGGCGGCCGGGGTTCGGATCCCAGGTGTGCACCGATGCACCGCTTCTCAGGCCATGCTAAGGCCGTGTCCTGCATACAGCAGCTAGAAGGATGTGCAACTATGACATACAACTATCTACCGGGGCTTTGGGGGAAAAATAAAATTTAAAAAAAATGTTTAAAAAATAAATGAACTCAAAGATAGATGTGAAGAAATTATCCATAATACAGTGCAGAGAGATAAAGAGACACTAAATATAAAAGTGAGTTTAAGAGACCTAGTGATTAGAGTGAGATATTCTAACATAAATTAATCAGAGCTATAAATGGATTATAGAGAGAGAATTAGAGAGCCTCCATATTCAAAGATATAGAGGAAACTTTCTAGGATTAGTGAAAGACATCACTCCTCAGATTCAGGAGGCTCTGCAAAACCCACACACTAGACACATTCTCCTGAAATTTTAGAACACCAAAGGAAAGGAGAACATTTAAAAGCAACCAGAGAGGTTGTTTTAAAAAAAAAAAAATCAATCCCGTTCTAATGAACACGCAAAAACATCATACCCAACACCTGGAAAATACGTAATCTTTTAAAGAACATGTGAAACATTTATCAAAATTGACCACATATGAGACCACAAAGTACGAAGTTTTTTGACAAATTGAATTGGCATTATACAGACTATGTTCTCTGACCACTATAAAATTAAGTAAGAAATCAATAACAAAGAGATAACTAAAAAATTTTATATATTTATGAATTTTTAAAATACTTCTAACTACTTCAAGGATTGGAGAAGTACTTTGTTGGGAATGAGAAAACATATTAAACTGAACGATAATGGAAATACTACCTACATAAAACCTTGTAGGATATAGCTAAAGTAGCACTTAGAAGAACATCTATAAATTAAAACACTTATTTTAGAAAAGAAAAAAGATAGAAATTAATGAGCTGAGCATGCTGCTGAAGAAATGGGAAAAAAGATCAGACAGACCACACTAAAAAGAAAAAAAGGAAATAATAGAAAAAGAGTAGAAACTAATAAAATAGAAGACAGAATAGAAAAAAGCAACAAATCCAAAAGTCAGTTCTTTGAAAAGAAAATTGAAAATCTTTGAAAATTGAAAACTTCTAACAAAAAAAGATTTTAATAATTTTATTTATTTTTTTTCCCCAAAAGCCTCAGTAGATAGTTGTATGTCATAGCTGCACATTCTTCTAGTTGCTGTATGTGGGACACAGCCTCAGCATGTCCGGAGAAGCGGTGCGCAGGTGCGCGCCCGGGATCCAAACCCGGGCCGCCAGCAGCAGAGCGCTCGCACTCAACCACTAAGCCACGGGGCCGGCCCAAGATTTTAAAAAATGAATAAAAAAGGGATAAAATGAGATGTAACAAGCGATGCTGCAGAGATTTAAAAGAATATTATAGGGGCAGGCCCGGTGGTGTAGTGTTTAAGCTCGCGCACTCCACTTCAGCGGCCCAGAGTTTGCACGTTCAGATCCCAGGCACGGACATACACAACACTTATCAAGCCACGTTGTGGCAGGCATCCCACATACAGAGCAGAGGAAGATGGGCACGGATGTTAGCCCAGGGACAATCTTTCTCAGCAAAAAGAGGAAGATTGGCAACAGATGTTAGCCCAGGGCCAATCTTCCTCAGCAAAAAGAGGAGGATTGGCAACAGATGTTAGCTCAGGGCTAATCTTCCTCACAAAAAAAAAAAAAGAAGAAGAAGAATATTATAGCCAAAGAATCCTGTGCGTAAATTTGAAAAATCAGATTTAAAAGAACATATCCCTAGGAAAATATAACTCATCAAAATGACTTAATAAGAAATAGGAAATCTGGGGCCGGCCCCATGGCTTAGCGGTTAGGTGCGCGCGCTCCGCTGCTGGCGGCCCAGGTTCGGATCCTGGGATAGCACCGACGCACCGCTTCTCCGGCCATGCTGAGGCCGCGTCCCACAAGCAGCAACTAGAAGGATGTGCAGCTATGACAGACAACTATCTACTGGGGCTTTGGGGGAAAAATAAATAAATAAAATCTTTAAAAAAAAAAAAAGAAATAGGAAATCTGGGGCCTGCCCATGGCAAAGCGATTAAGTGTGCATGCTCCACTGCTGGCCGCCGGGTTCCGATCCCAGGTGCGCACCGAGGCACCGCTTGTCAGGCCATGCTGTGGTGGTGTCCCACATAAAATGGAGGAAGATGGGCACAGATGTTAGCTCAGGGCCAGTCTTCCTCAGCAAAAAGGGGAGGATTGACATGGATGTTAGCTCAGGGCTGATCTTCCTCACACACACACAAAAAAAAAGAAATAGGAAATCTGATTGGTCCTAAAACAATTAAAGAAATTGAATCTGTGGTTAAACTTACAAAAAAAAAAGACCAAAACCAGACAATGTTAAAGGCAAGTTTTACCAAGCACTGAAGAATTGGATTATTTGTAGCCATTTTTAAAAAGAGTCCCAAAATTCTAGGATACTCCTCCCACCAAGAACTGGGCTCTGTATCCCTTCCCCTTGAATCTGAAGTGACTGCTCTATCAATAGAATACCATGGAAGTGACACTGTGCCAGTTCCAGGCCCAGACCTTAAAAGATTGGCAGCTTCCACTCCCTGCCTCTTAGGAATGCTTGATCTTGGAACCCAGCACCGTTCTGAGAGGAAGCCAATCAGCCACACGGAGAGGTCCACACAGGTATTGCAGCCAACAGCCCCAGCTGAGGTCCCAGCCAACAGCCATGATCAATGGCCAGATGTGTAAGTAAACAAGTCTTGAGATGATTCCAGCTCCACCTTACCCAGTCCCTGCCTTTGAGCTGCCCCAGCTGTCACCACATGATGAGAAACAAGCTGGGCCACCAAGCCTTACCCACATTACAGATTTGTGAACAAAATAAATGATTGTTGTTTTAAGCCACTCAGTGTGGAGTGGCTGTTATGCAGCAATAGATAACCGAAACATTATTCTATTTTTACCCACTTATTCCAGAGAACAGAAGAAAAGCAGAAATAAACAAACAGGGTGGGGCCGGCCCCGTGGCATAGCGGTTAAGTGCATGCTCCGCTGCTGGCAGCCTGGGTTCGGATCCCCGGTTCGGATCCCCGGCGTGCACAGACACACCACTTGTCAGGCCATGCTGTGGCGTCCCACATAAAGTGGAGGAAGATGGGCACAGATGTTAGCTCAGGGTCAGTCTTCCTCAGCAAAAAGAGGAGGATTGGCATGGATGTTAGCTCAGGGCAGATCTTCCTCACACACATACACACACACACACCACACACACACACACACACACACACACACACACACTAAATAAATAAATAAATATTAAAAAAAAAAAACAAATAGGGAGTCCTCTCCAACATGTTTTATAAGGTTAGCTATAGATTCAATGCATTTCCAAAGAAAACTCCAAAACAATATTTTCAAGAAAATTGACAAGCTTACTCTAAAATTTATATGAAAGAGAAATTAATCAAGGATATCCCTAAAGAACATACTTAGTGAACTTGACCTGCCAGAAAATATTTATTGTAAAGCTAAAATAACCAAGTCCATAGAGTGTCAGTGCAAGGAGAGACAAACAGACCGCCAGAACAGAACAGAAAACACAGAAACACACATAAGCATTTACAGAAACTTAATTTAGGATACAGCTAGCATTGCAGAATAGTAGGAAAAGGAGAGCTGAGGCAATTTATTATCTAAAGGAGAAAAAAACAAAATTGGATCCCTCTGTCACATCATACCAAAAAAATCAATTCCAAGAAAATTAATTACTTAAATGTAAAAGAAAAAACATAGAACTTTTAGAAGATAATATGGAAGAATATATTCGTACTTTGAGGTAGGGAACAATTTCTTAAGACAAGCACAAATTGTAAAGAAAAAATGATAAATTTGACTACATTAAAATCAAAGCTACTATTCATCTACAGACAGAAAGTGAACCAACAAGCCACAAAGTGAAAAAAGCAATCTGAATCCAATTTAAGGGACTAAATATTAATAAAATACAAACTTACAAGTCTTTTTAAAAAAAGACAAGCAACCTAATTTTTTAAATGCTAAAAAAAAATGGCCAATAAATGTGTGAAAATATGCTAAATCTTATTAGTAATCAGGGAAATGTACACTGACACCACAATGAAATACCACTACACAACCACCTGACTGGTAAAATATCAAAGTCTAACATAGTAAGTATTGGCAAAAATGTAGAACCCTCATAAATTGCTAGTGATAAAACAAGTTGGTATGGTTTTATATTATCTACTAAAGTTGAAGGTCTACATAACTCACAACCTTGTAAAACAAATCATAAGCATGTACCCTGGAAAAGCTTTTGCACAAATGTCCAGGAGACAAACATTCAGAGCAGCACAACTAGAAATTGGGGGGGTGGGGACCTGGAAACAATCCAAATGTCTGTCCACAAAGTAATGGACAAGGTAGTTTTTTAGACAGTGGAATATTATACAGCACTGAAAATGAATGAACTATAGCCACACATTTTAACATGGATGACTGTCAGGAACACAATATTGCAGTCATAAAAGAATATACACAATTTGATGCCGTTCATATAGAATTCAAAAACGTGCAAAGAGGGTCGGCCCTGTGGCTTAGCGGTTAAGTGTGCGTGCTCCGCTGCTGGCGGCCTGGGTTCGGATCCCGGGCGCGCACCAACACACCGCTTCTCCGGCCATGCTGAGGCTGCGTCCCACATACAGCAACTAGAAGGATGTGCAACTATGACATACAACTATCTACTGGGGCTTTGGGGAAAAAATAAATGAATAAAATTTAAAAAAAAAAAGAACACTTTTAAAAAAAATGTGCAAAGATAAAAACGTGTTGTTTAGGAATATATGCACATACAGTAAAACTGTTAGGGAAAGATAAACTTAAAATTCAGGACTACAGTTAGCTCAAGTTGGGGAGGAAGATGGAGTTGGGGAGGGCACCCACGGGCCATCAACGGTATTGATAATGTTCTATTTCTTAAGCTGGGTAGTAGTGTAGGGGAGAAAGACAATTCCTCTACCCTCTAGGTCTTTCTGGCTGGTCTAAGAATTAAATTTACATGAGCCAGAATAACAGGAGGAACTCAAACAAAGCTTTATAACATGCATACATGGGAGAAACCCAGAAAAACTGAGTAACTCAGCCAGAATGGTTGAAGCCACCACTTTAAATACCATCTTCAGCTAAAGACAAAGGAGAGTGTTGGGGGTGGGAGGAGTCACTTATGGGAGATTACCAGAAAAGGCACAGTAAACAAGAGTAAGGTTATTATGCAGATTTAAGTCCCTGCCTTCCACATTGATAAGAGTTTCTAAAGATAAGGTCGTCCCCCTCTTCCTGGTACAGAGAGGGAGACACTTTCACAAATGGAGATTTCCCTTACAAATGTAAATATCTCTTACAAAGGGTAACTTCTACTTGGTTTTCAGAGCTTCTTCTATGTCTACCAGCTTTTTTTAAATAACCAGCCCCAAATAACGCTCATGCCAAAGAGACACATCTTGAGGCAGCAAATTCTGCTCCCGTACAGTCCCACCTTTGAAACTTTAAGAAATTTCACAGTCCTTTGAAACTTTAAGAAGTTTCATAGTCCAGAAGCTGAGTTGGTATACTGTTCCATCTCACTGAACAAGTCTCTTAGTCCTGATAATAGATTTGTCCAGTAAAATTCATTTCAGGAGGCAGTGATGCAGGTGGGCTCCCAAAGTTAGGCCTATATTGTATAAGCAAGCAATCAAGTATTTCATAAGGAGCATGTCTATGGAAACAAAAGGGAAAACAAGGTTAATGGTTGGAGCAAATTATAAACCAGGTTCTGAGTCCAGAAGACAGCCAGTCAAGAAGATTTTTAGATGTCAGGGTCGAAGCATCTTTTGTAGCTTGAAATGTCTCTGATGATGTCATCTGGTGTTCGGATATCCTTTTAAGTAGCTTACATAGCAATAGGCGTGCTATTGTGATCTCTCTTAAGTTTATATCAAGTTATCCAGCTTCAGTTTGCAGGGCTTCAGGAAAAAGGGTAATTTTAGTTCTCAATGATTCCAAATGAAAATGATGGAAAAAACTTAAAACATTAGTTTGGAGATTTGTAATCAGATATTTCAGGAGACTAGAAGAATATAGGAGTTAGTCCAGTTTAGAGCTGGAAAACAAAACCTCAAAGACAATTAACAGAACTAGAATCTAATATGCACAAATGTGTATTAAAGTTTTTACTGAAACATAATTTTTCTCTCTCAAATCACCCTCATTTTTACCAAAGATTGCCAAATGGAGACTAATTGGTTTGTAAAGTAAGTCTAGTTTTAATAAATTGGCCCAATGATTTACATAAGTACAGCAAGAATAGCAATTGATCATATAGGCTCTTTTAAATCTGCTTTGCTGGAACTTTTTATAAAGAATCTCAGATTGAACTTTATAGGCCTCTTGAGGCCAAGAAAGGAAAGCCAAGGGTTTGTCATCAGACTCTGCCTGCAATACCTTAGATTTGGGTGAATTCTTCTCTTTTCTTGAGGTTCCCCAAAATATTTTCAGGTTTCTTGCACCTGTGAGGGAAGTTACCTTCTTTACTCACCTGGTAAGGTTGCTGAAAACCCTATAAACAAGGTATCAGGCCAATATTTCCAAGTGGTTTTATTCCATAAAGTCCAATCTTTGATCTTCAAAAGCTGTCTGGTCATATCTGAGTCTAGGTATGTTTCTCTCAAATATGACATTCCAGTTACAGCTTTGGTAATATGACCAATGTTTTCAATTGGGTACTATTTTAAGGAAAACAGATTCTTATTGAACTTATGTAAGTAACTATATTGCCATGAAAATAAGGATATTCGTTCACTAAGAGTTTCCAAATTCTGGAGGGATCGGGTAGGGAGAAAAAGATAAATGTTTCAATTCTGCTTACAAAAGTATAATTTGCCAAACTGTTATAAGTCATGGTTAGCTTAATAGGGAAAAAAAGGGTTTTTTGGGTCTGGAAAAACAAAACATTAAAAATCAGCAATATTTCAAACAAAAGTCATAAAAATTTTAATCATCCTCATCAGTTTATTTAGTCCCAAGTAATCAACTTTTGATCTTGATCTTTTGTTAGCAGTTTCATGAAGTCATCAGTTTCTCTGTTAAAGTTCTGTAATTTCTTACCCAGTTCAGTCTTATGATCTGAAAGTTTATTAGAAACCTATATTCTAGAGTAAGTGCCAGAGTTCTTTCCAAGAATCTCTCTAAGGATGAAAACATTTGTAAAAGGAGAGTAAAATAAAACTGTCTGTAAATGACAAAAGACTTCAAAATGGCAATTGACAAAGAAGTTTGGTTAATTTTGTGACATACAACACTTTAATAACTAGAATTATGACTGATAATTAAGAAAGATCAGAATTTTAAGAATTTTATATAATTTTTAAACACATTATATCAATAATATTTACCCACATAATATCACAGGTCCCTATGAAACAATGCTTGGTTATCCATTTAACCATCGTGACAATTAAAAATTTTCAGGTAAATGCAGAGAATTAAATAACTGTAAGAAAAACCTAGCACCTGTGATTAAAGACCTGCTAAAAACAATACAGAAAATGTATTTTGATAAAACGTAAAAACTTTTCATAAGTTTTTTTACAAAGAGCAGACTAAAAGTTTAAGAAAATTATCCTTTTAAGACAGAGGGAAAAAAAACAAATTCTAACCTTGTACCAGCTTACTTTTGATATAAAACTTATTTACTTAATTAAATTCATTTCAATCTTAGCCAACTTAGCCATGTGCAAAACTCTTTTTTCCAGAATTCCTCTTTCACAAACCTTCTACAACTTTCCTTTTACATTCAGAATTTGTCACATGTCTTCTTTCTTCCCTTCTAGTACTTTAGGACAAATTTACCTTTTTTTTTTTTTTTTTTGGTGAGGAAGATTCACCCTGAGCTAACATCTGTTCCCAATCTTCCTCTTTTATTTCTTGAGGAAGATTAGCTTTGAGCTAACATCTGTACCAATCTTCCTTTGTTTTGTATGTGAGTCACCACCACAGCACAGCTGACAAGTGGTGTAGGTCTGTGCCTGGGATTCAAACCTGTGAACCCCAGCTGCCAAAGTAGAGCAAGCCAAACTTAACCACTATGTCACGAGGCTGGCCCCAAAATTTATCTTTTTTAATGAAACAAAAATATTTCCTCTGTTTATACCTTCTTTACTGAAAACATGCATCTTACATCTTAATTTCCTGGATTACAAAAACATTTTCCTTCTTAATTTTTAGTAGCTTTAATCACATATTAGAATTTTTAACCCTTATAGACCTTAATTTTTAAGTAAAATCTAAGAAGTAAGCAATTATGAACTTTTACTTTAGCATTCTGTGGCTTAGAAAATTTATAAACACTTTTCGTAATTTCTGGAAACATGCTACTTAATAGTACAACCCTTTTAATAAAATACAAGACATGTTTACTAATAGACCCAAACACCTTTTAGTTTCTCTGTAATAAGAGAAGCCAAGAGTAGATAAACATTTTACATTTAATAATTAATGTATAATATTTTATCTTATATGGAAATGATCTAGAAAATGAATTTTTATCATATAATTTAACCTAGTAAAACTTCAAAGTTTCAAGTTAGCAAAGAGATTTTGGAAGTTATTTTAAATACACATACCATAAACTATAATTATTGCTAAAATTTTGTCTATAAACTCATCCCACTTACATCTAAACCATTTCTTCCCAACAATTATGTTTAGATTACCCTTGAAAACTTCATGAGACAGACAAAATCAGCTATTGTTTAAAGTTATTATTTTGCTGACAAATTTGTAACAGGGATAACATGAGCTTATTTGACTAGTAAACCTAGGCTGCATGTCTGCATCATAGCCAATGCTGATGACTCTGAGGATGTGTCTATTTTAATCAAACCAACAAACTTAAATAAGCTTTCATTTACTAAAGATTATTTCATATCATGTTAACTTGAAAGACATTTGGGTTAGTTTCTATTACATTTAGAAATAATTTATGTAAGCCTTTACTTTAAGCCAATTAAACAGAGCTCTTAATTTTGGCCATACCATCCAGAAGTGAAATATCACACATATATAACATACATATAGACACACATACACAAAGACTCTATAGCTATTGTTTTAAAACTTTAGGACAATGTACCACACCTTTAAAAGTCTGCATAAAGCATTTAACAAAGGCCCTTTTTTTAAAGTGTGCAATTTAACCCTAGACCAATTTACCTGGGTTGGGGGGAGCTTTTGTTATTATTTTTTTTTTTTAAGATTTTATTTATTTATTTTTCCCCCCAAAGCCCCAGTAGATAGTTGTATGTGATAGCTGCACATTCTTCTAGTTGATGTATGTGGGACGCAGCCTCAGCATGGCCAGAGAAGCAGTGTGTCGATGCACGCCCGGGATCCGAACCCGGGCCGCCAGCAGCAGAGCACACGCACTTAACCGCTAAGCCACGGGCCGGCCCTGTTATCCTTTTTTTAACACCTGATATTAGCTCCTGGTTTTAACTCATACTGTGTGGGCTCAGGCAACTCTATTGACTTCCTTTAGCATGTGTAATTAACATTGCCTGAAGGGCAGATTTGTATGCTGTCTTGCAATCAGGCAGAGGAAATGTTCCCCAGTGAGACAAAATGTCTATCCCTTCAATACAACCAGGCAAAAGAAATGCAATCACTTCACATAAAGTCTGTAAATATATCAATTTTCCTACAGATGTTTATCCAAATTGCATCAACTCTTATACCTCTAATCATAGCTTTCATTAGGACTTTAGCAATAGGTCTTGGTCTTATAATTTTGGATAGGGGAAGCATTCTCAGCCAGACATAACATCCATTTCCAAAACACATTCAGGTAAAGCTAATATAGCCTCTTTACATAAAATTAGCTCAAACATTCCAACCTTTATAATCTTATTAACACTTACACTTTTACTCTTTCTTTTTCAATTTAATTGTAGCCTGAGTCAGGGTTTTAAGGCTAGTCATTATTTTTTTGTGTATTTCTTATTTAATTTGGCCTTTTCATAAGTACCAATGAAGCAATTATGATGAGAGTTATCAAAAAAAGTTATTTCTAGAAGGATGTGCAACTGTGACATACAACTATCTACTGAGGCTTTGGGGGGAAATAAAAAGTTATTTCTGGGGCCAGCCTGGTGGCGTAGCAGTTAAGTTCACATGCTCCACTGCGGCAGCCCAGGGTTCACAGGTTCAGATCCCAGGCACAGACAAATGCACTGCTTGTCAAGCCATGCTGTGGCAGCATCCCATATAAAGCAGAGGAAAATGGGCATGGATGTTAGCCCAGGGCCAATCTTCCACAGCTAAAAGAGGAGGATTGGCAATGGATGTTAGCTCAGGGCTAATCTTCCTCACAAAAAAAGAAATAGCTTTTTCCAATTTAGAAGTTTTTTCAATTTAAATGATCCATCATCTGGCCATTGACGAGTAGGATCTTAATAGTGACTCAAACCAATAAGCCTTTTACAGCTTAACCATGGACATAAGAGGCATCCCCAAATGAGAGTGCAAAAGCAGCAGCCCTCACAAGATCCAAAAAGTTCACTCCCAAAAATTGTCTAAGAAAGCAAAGGCCTTTGTTGCACAGGCAGAGTGCAGTAACAAGCAATGAAGGTTGAAAAGACAAAGATCCCTTATGAAAGCAATTGGGACCCATTACGACAAACTCCCCTGAGAACTGACACAGCTGGACAAAGAGAGTGCATCTCGGAACCTCATTCCACTGGTCACCAAGATGTACACCGGTACATGCATCCTCTGGATGGCAGAGACCAGAAAGTTCAAAAAGCCAAGCTCTCAAGATGTCGAACAAGACAAAAGAAAAAAACCTCATAAAGCGTGGACTGCAGGGCCAGCCCAGACAACAGGCTTATAGTGATTCTTGCATCTTGCCCTATGGTTTTTCCTTTTTATGACAAATGACAAAGACACAGAAAAATAGTGACCATCTCTGCAGGGAGGATCTTCACCAATGAGTACTCAAACCAAATTTCCTGGAGTTGCTGAGTCCAAGAAGCTAGCTTCATCAATATTTTCTCCTACTAATCTCAATTTAGAAAAGGAAAAAACTCACCACTCTCGCTTCCAGTGGACCCTGCAGGCAGAGATCTGGGAGACTGACATGGCAAGAACACTTACCTCCTGCTGGCTCTTTTCAGGGGTCCAGGATCTCTCAGCTGCAGTAGTCCAGGAGCAAGCAGTGTCCAGCCAGTGAAGTTTTATCCCATCCTCGTCACCAAACTGTCGAGAAAGAAGACAATTCCTCTACCATCTAGGTCCTTCTAGCTAGTCTAAGAGTTAAATTGACATGAGCCAGAATAATAGGAGGAAATCAAACAAAGCTTTATAACATGCATACATGGGAGAAACCCAGAAAAACTGAGTAACTCAACCAGAATGGTTGAAGCCACCACCTTAAATACCATCTTCAACTAAAGACAAAGGAGGATGTTGGGGATGGGAGGAGTCACTTATGGGAGATTACCAGAAAAGGCACAGTAAACAAGAGTAAGGTTATTATGCATATTTAAGTCCTCGCCTTCCACATTGATAAGAGTTTCTAGAGGTAAGGTCTTCCCCCTCTTCCTGGTACAGAGAGGGAGACACCTTTACAAATGGAAATTTCCCTTAGTCTCTTACAAAGGGTAACTTCTACTTGGTTTTCAGAGCTTCTCCCATGTCTTCAGTTTTTTTTAAATAACCAGCCCCAAATAATACTCATGCCAAAGAGACACATCTTGAGGTGGCAAATTCTGCTCCCCTGCAGTAGGTATATGTGTGTTCATTTTATTGCTATTCATCTTACACATAGATTATGAATATTTAGTATTTATTTAATGTTTAATAAAATAATTTTTAAATAAAATTAAATTAAAATCCCCATGAGAAGCACCTCAGGCTAAAATTAATAATGGCACACACCTTGCTGAGAATTAACTTAATCATTTATAATCCTGCCAACAGCTAGCTAAGGACTGCCCACTAAAGGAATAAGAGTTTGATGCATAGGAAGAAAATGCGAGTACTACATATTGTCATAAATTGAAGAATTTCTGGAGTTCACAAGCTTTTCTTTGGGAAACAAATACCCAAGGTGGGCTTTAATATCCCTAAAAAAATTGCCCTAATCACAGAATTTACCAATGTTAAAAGATGTTATCCAGCCTTTGCTTTAAAAACACCAGGGCAAATCACTCATTCACTGGGAAGCAGACCTTCTCACTGTTACACAGGTCATTTAATTATAGGGTCAGTGGACAGAGTTGTGGGTCTCAGGCCTCCAAAGGAGGCCTAAAGAAAGACAACTCTGTCCGTAAACATTTGTCCAAATTTATAGCTACCAATCCTAATTCTTAGGACATATTCCAACCTCCAACAGACTTTGGCCCCGGATTTACCTACAAGCTGACCCTGAAGCTTGCTGGCCAAGGGCTTAGCATCTCCTGTTGCGCTGCCTCTCAACCCGTCCTGGGGCTCATTCTGACTCCACTTTTCCTATTGCAGGAACAACAGGATATTGATGTCTTGTTCTACCCAATGTCCAACCTGTATCTGTCTAGTTCTGACTCCTATATGCTCTAAGCGAAGACTGTTCATACCAGTCTTGCCTTTCTATATGGTCAGAGCAAGATAAGTCTCCCTATAGTGGGCTAAAAGTATCCCAAGTTCTGCCCTCCAGAGCTACAGTGTGTTGACAGCCGTCAACCCTTTAAAGACAGTTACCAAACTCTTCCATCATCTCTTCAGGACTCCTCTGCTGCTTTATCAACCATTTCTCGTGGGACATCTTTCTCCTGATTCATACCAACCCCATTGCTCTCTCCTATGCAAAATCACTGAATAAGAGCAGAGAGAGAGCACACGTCCTTAAAAGAGAGCCAGCCTAAGTGGGTTGCAGTACTTCAAATCATGGAAGACAACATGGAAATTCCAGGGCCTGGGGGAGCAGAGGAATAAAAGGAGAGAAAAGTTGTGGACACCCTCAGGAAGAACTTTGATAACTTTGTGATTTTGCCAAAGCCTTAATTATGGCTCCTTTAGTGAATGTCAAGTCTGCTGACAGTGGGGGCTGCCACTGCCAGAGAGGACAATGCAAAGTCTTGGCAGTTCAACTTCTCCAATTTCCTGTTGGGGGTAGAGAAATAGGGAATCATTCCAAAATGGGTAGGAAACAGGACCTCCATTACCGAGGGGTACAGTTGGAATGAGGGTGTGACCTGGGCTCAGCCAATAGGGTGCTCCTGTGCAGACTTTGCGCCTGAAGAGTGGTGCAAACAAGCAGGGAAGAATCCAGAATTCACTCAGACCCCGTGGGAGGTAATGGTGGCATCTAGAGTTCAGTGACGGACCTGGGCAAGATTTGGGCTGCAGTTTTGGCCATCCAACCTCTCTTGGATCTTCCTCTCTTCTGAGCCTCACTCTACAGCCTCCCAGAAATCATATGGACTGGCCAATATATTTCCAAACAGTCCCTTTATCATCAAGTTAACCAGAGTTAGTGTCCATGCTTGCAACTAAGAACTTTGAGCAGTTCAGCTCTGCACACATTGACCATCAAACATCATCCAACAATGACCATGAATGCATCCAACAGCTGCTGTAATACTGTGCTTTAAGCACTTTCTGGAGGGGAACAGGAGAGTGAGGTAATAGATCAGGTCCTTAACAGGAGGTCCCATAAATTCAAAAGTTTGGCAGCCCTGGTGAAGGTTCTGAGATAATGAAGTAATGTCAGATATACTTAGGATTGTAGCCTAGCTTTAAAAGCCCTGATTAGACCCCAGAATGAAACCCCCAGGTTGCTGTGTCCCGTGGTAACATCTGCCCTTGCCTTGTGCCAATCTTGGAGCAAAACTTAGCACTTCTCTTTACTTCCCAAAAGAAACCCTAGCCCATGGGACATTGATCTTAAAATGAGTAAAGACAGAGGGTTCCACAAGAGAAGCAGACAGGCGTCACATCACAGCAGAATAGAAATCTCCATTGGCCATCTCAGTGCTCATCTCCAATCTTCTCAATGCCCTCTCCACATTCCCCACGCCTCTGCCCACTGGTTCCAGCATTCTCTGCCTCTGGATTCCTCCCTACCTGCCCCATTACCACCAACATCTTTCTTAAAAAGAAACTACAGTCCTCTCTCAGCTTCTCCAATCTTAAATTCCCACACTCTGCTCAACAAACAACATTCTTAGGCTATTCCCTTCCTATAGAGCAATAAGTGATTACAAATTACAATGTTCCTTCCCATTTTATTATTACACCATACTGCAGACTTCTGGTCTCAGTGCCCAACTCACTTCCTTCATTGCTCTCCTTTTATCTTTCTCCAACATTGTGTTAGACACTTGAGAGTTACGCCATTATAGGAATCTCAAAAACTTCACATTGGACACAGGGTCTAAGGCCTTCTGTACTAGAGGATAAATTACAGATTATGGTGTACATAGTATCTAGCTTTGTTCAGACTACAAACCAAACTATGCCAAGTTCCCTTAGTGTGAAATAAATTCATTCATTTATTCATCCGTCCATCTATTCTTTTGTAACCAATATCAACTACCCCACAAACTCATGGTAATATATGGTCACACTTTTTCTATTTTTTTCAGTTAATTATGCAAGTCTCCACCTTCTCTATTGACGGTAATTCCAGTATCTCCTTATTGGGCCTTCCTGTTCCCCCACTAGGGTTTCCAGAATTCCAGACCTTAAATAGAAAGAGAGTATAGCAGACAGGTTGGTCACACACACACACACACACACACACACACACACACTCGGTCTTTCACCATTTCAACGCACACTAGCAACTTCCAACATTGCATCTCAAAGAGATCTAAGGGCTTTCTCTGGCCACAGAAGCTGCTCTGTCCATGCTCACAGCACCAGGGGCTGCCACTCAACAACCCTCCTTTAGACAGGAAGACTTCAGACGGAGCCTTCTGAAGGAAATTTCCTTTAGCGAGTCCACAATCATTCGTCTTTCTAAAGGAGATTTCCAAACTGATTCTGAGGTGCCCATGGGTCCTCTTGTGAGAGAAGACGTGGCACAGGAGGCAGCCTTCAGTGATTCAGGAAGACTTGCGACTTTACACCACCTCTGTCACTTTTGAAAAGGAATATATATATTTAACTTCTATCAATTTTCCCTTGAAAAAAATCTCAATATCAACCTCTTCTCTCCATCTCCATGCTCCCACCTAGTTCAATCTCCAGCTTTGCCGCGGACAGCTGTGATGGACTCCTCATCCACCTTCCTGAGCCCTCTTTTGCCCACCTCCAGCCCATCCTCCACACAGCAGCCAGAGTGATCTTTATAAATCGTCAATCAGGAGCCAGCCCTGATGGCCTAGTGGTTAAAATTCCACACTCTCACTGCTTTTGTGGCCCGGGTTTGTTTCCCAGTTGTGGAACCATACCACCCGTCTGTCAGTTGCCATGCTGTGGTGGTGGCTCACACAGAAGAACTGAAAAGACTTACAACTAGAATATACAATTATGTACTGGGGCTTTGGGGAGGAAAAAGAAAAAAAAAGTCAATCAGGTCAGGTCACTTCCCTACCTAAAGCTCATTAGTAGCTTCCCTTTAATCTTCAAGAAAACCCAAATGATTTACCTTAACCCTCAATGTCCTTTGGTGATTCCAAGATCATTTGATTTTCTAAGAGGGACTCCTCAGTTGATTCCTAGGTCTGGCCCAGGTCTAGCTGTCCAGCAGCAGCTCCTGCCTTTGCCCCTCACCTACCACCTTCCAACCACACTGGCCTCCTTTCTGGTTCTGGGACATGCCAGCTTTCCCCCCACGTGGGGGACATGCTCTTTCCTCTGGAGAACTGCTTTTTTTTTTTTTAATTTTATTTATTTATTTATTTTTCCCCCCAAAGCCCCAGTCGATAGTTGTATGTCTAGCTGTACATCCTTCTAATTGCTGTATGTAGGACGCGGCCTCAGCATGGCCAGAGAAGTGGTGCGTCGGTGCACGCCCGGGATCCGAACCCAGGCCGTCAGCAGCAGAGCGCACACACTTAACCGCTAAGCCACGGCGCCGGCCCTGGAGAACTGCTTTGTCCCCAGCTCTGCCTGTGATGAGCTCAGTTCATTCTTCAGGTATCAGCTTAAATGTCACTCCCCACTGACAACTCTATTTATAGAGATCCTCTCACCCCATAATTTTCTCACATAAACGCCCATTTGTTTCATTGACAGCACTTCAAACTTAAAACAAACCCTTCCTCCCCCACTTCACTGCAAGCTTCCTGAAGACAAGGACTTGTCTGGCGTCTAGCATATTGATAAATAAATGGCAAGCAATAGGATATATTGGAGTGTATGAGGAAGCCATTTGGTGTAAAACTAATTTGGTCTGAACTAAACTGTTTTTCCAAAAGAGCCTAACATGGCTGTTGAACACGCATTGTATATCTGCTTTAAGTATTTACTATGTCCCAAAGACAAGAACGATGCCCTTAAAAATAAGGATGTAACTTCCCCCATATTGACATTTCCTTAAGTATAAGCATCTCTCCCTAAACTAAGGATTGATTGCTGACTTGCTGTGCTCACCTTGTGACACACCCACCTCAAGACCACTGACCTGCTGTGTTCACCTAATTGCTGTGCCTGCAGAGCAATCTCGTGACTATTGTAAAAGGGGCATTCCACTCATATATGATACACGCTGTTTGATGGTATATAACCACTCTGTACACCCCAACTTCTGTGGAGTGCTCCATTCCTTTGTGAAAGGACTCTCCCAGGCTATATGGTCCTCAGATCTCGCTCATAATAAACTCACCCCAATTTTGATTTACAGATTTGTTATGGAATATTTGCTTCAACAATATAGTTGGTGCTCAGTAAATGTTTAATGAATGGTGGAACATCATGCTACACACGTATTCGTTCATGCAGTTATTGTTACCTCATCATTCTCTTGCTGCCTACAGACAAGACAACAAGGTCCCCTGCATCTGTATTAATCTGCTACTACCTGGTTTGTTGCTTAGGGTTCTACACTCATAAATCATATTACGAAGTTTTAAAAATTGAGTGGAATCATTCCTCGCTTGTACCCTGGAGAACAGAGTTGACTTATAATTGTACTTTTGCCTTAATCACCTAAACAACTTGGAGAGGAAATCTCAAGGGAAGTCTCTCTAGTTCCTCAGTCTGGAAGGCTCTTTCCCCACCAGGAGGACAATCCTCAGGAGGCTAGAAGCAGGAGCCCAAGGAGTGCAGAGTGGTTCTCTTTCCTCCCTCTGACTTGAGTTGTCTGATTTGAGTAACCCCGAGGAAGAGGCAAAAGAGAAAACTGGCCATTGAGAAGGCACACTCGGATGCTAATCCACTTCTCTCCCTAAATACATTCCTGAATCTTGACTCTGTGCATCACATCCAGATGGAACCTTCCCTTTGGATTAAATGTCCCTGCCTCCAGAGGGCTGTGCGGGAACTTCACTTGAAATGCCCTGCCACCCTTTGAATAGACACTGTACTCTGGTTTTTACCAACTACATGTGAACAAAACCTTGCCTGTTCAGTCAAACCTTGCATTTATCCCACATTTTTCATGTAACCATTATGGAATATAATTCCCAACCTATGGAGCTGAATACAATTCATAACCAAAATTATAAAATATTTTAAAGTATTTTTCAGTTGTCTCTTTATCCCTCCTAATCCATATCTTCTCCTCTTCTAGGTCATCTGCCCCTTTGCTGTTGAATTCACTGCAAATAAGTGGAAGGGAGAGGGGGAGAGTAAAGGAATCAATGCTGAGGAAGACATGCGGTGGAGAGGTAGTTTCTAACTGAACCTCTGCAAACAGTACTGACTGGCATTAAAATAGTGATACTGTGAAACAGGTTATATAGCATTAGCTACAATGGCCCCATAATCAATCAGTCAACAATTATTTATTGAGAAGCTGCCATATGCCTAACATTCATTCACTCATTGGTTCAACAAAATTGTATGTTGCCAAGATCTGTTAGGTGCTGGAATGCAAAAACGAGTAAGATGTGGTCTCTACTCTCAAATAGCTCATTTCTGCAGAGAAGACAAGATCGCCGATACATACAACTGAAGAATAATGAGTTGAATTATGTTTACTAGAAATGAACATTCATAGACAATAGAGCTCAGAATGCACTGAAGTTGTAAAAAAGCAAAAAACAAAAACCTCTTGAAGGAGGAAGTGCCTGAAATGAGCTTTGAAAGAGGAGTAAATAATACATAAGAGAAAGAAAGGAGGGAAGGCACCCCAGGCTGTGGGAACAGCTTTGGCAAAGGCCAGAGGCTGAAATAAGCCTGAAGTGCTTTGGGAACAGTGAGGAAATGGACAGGACAAAGCAGGCTCTTCATTAGATCCACAAACCAGTTTAAATCTCTTTCAAAAGGAATGGTGAAATTTTGATAAGATATTGTGTGTGGGTTCTGAGTCTTTTAACTGTGGTAGCTTATAATTAAACCATTGTCTCTAGTCACTGTTAGATAGCTACTGGGAAAAGCCAGTTACCCCATGCTAATGTATAACTTCTTTGTTTTATGCAAAATAGTCAACTCCAGTCTAAAAAAGAGCTGCGTGCCTCTATTCAAGTGGAAATGAATACCTCCCTCTGGTTGGATAATAAAAACCCAGGGCTTTAATGCTCACAGGGCCTTTCCTGGACACACACAGTCAGAGCGTCATGTAACTTTCTTTCTTTCCCTTCTGCAGTATGGAAAAAGGAACCGAAAGCTCTACACGCAGGGAGGCCTAGGAATAAGCCAAGACCTTGCTGTCCCCATGCAAGGAGTAGATGCAGGCAGATGCCACCGCCAATCCCAAAGGCAGAGAATAAAGGGTATGCCTGAAAGACACACCGCTGAGGAGTGGAAGGAGAGGAAGGGCTGCCAACAGAGGCAGACTGAAGGGAAAGATAAATCACTAAGAAATGCTTTTGTCTACAAACTAAAATTCAGAGAGAACAAATAAAGAAAAATTTAGTAAGAGAAGCCCAGAAATGTTTTTTTACTCTTATTAAAACAATAACAACAGTCAAAGATAAAAATCTTTCACACTATTATTGGTTAATTGGCCAAAGTTGTTAATTTTGGTCATCCTAATAAAGCAGGAGAAGAGAAATCAGAGGAGTGAGGAGTAACAGTCAGAGATGAAGAGGATCAGGATTCTATATTCTCTATTTCTAAACAGGAGAGTTTCCTAACAGTGGAGTCTGTTATGCTGACCGTTAGAATGAGTAACTAAAACAGATTATGAAACCCTTTCTGGAGTTTTCATGGTAAAAAAGATCCTCAAAAATGACTCATTGTGGTGGGGAAAGTAGAGTGTTCGTGAAAGATCCTGTAAAGAGTCTATGGATGACTGAACTCTCACACATTGCTAGTAGGAATGCAAAATGATATAACCACTTTGGAAAACAATTTGACAGTCTCTTATAAAGCTAAACATACACTTGCTATGCAACCCAGCAATCCCATTTTTAGATATTTACCCAAAGAAAATGAAAACATATGTCTACTCAAAGACTTATACGCAAATTTCATAGCAGCTTTATTCAAAATAGCCTCAAATTGGAAACAACCCAAATGTTCATCAACTAGTAATAGATAAACAAGTTGTGGAATATCCATACCATGGAATGCTACTCAGCGATAAAAGGGAATAACTAACGATGCATGCAACAACATGGATGAATCTCAAAAGCATTTGCTAAGATGAATAAGCCAGACACTAACAGCTATATACTGCATGACTCCGTTGATGTGACAGTGTGGCAAAGGCAAAAGGGACAGAGATGCAATCAGTGGTTACCAGGGGCTGGGGATAGGGAAAGGGAACTGTTACAAAGAGAAGGAGGAAAGATTGGGAGGTTATGGAATGCTTCTGTATCTTAATTGTGGTGTGGTAACACAACTATATTTGTGTTTGCAAAACACATTCAACTATATAGTTTAAAGGAGTATATTTTACTATATCTAAAGTACATCTCAATATAAAATCTAATTCTCTCATGGTTTCCTTTTTAGCTCTGTTCTCTCCTTCACTCTGGGATCCCTAAAAGGGCAAAGCTTCTAACTCCAGGACCATCCCTGATCGGAATGAGATCACATTGACTCATAAGTGCTGAGGAGAATTTTTCACCAAGAAAAGAAAAGGATGGTCTGCTATGGTCTGAATGTTTATGTCCCCCCAAAATTCAACCCCCAAAGGTGATGGTATTAGTAGGTGGGGGCCTTTGGGAGGTGATTAGGTCATGAGGGTGGAGCCCTCATGAATGGGATTAGTGCTCTTATAAAAAAGACACCACAGAGCTCCCTTCCAACATGTGAGGACACACAAGAATTCTGTGACCTGGTAGAGGGTCCTCACCTGACCATGCTGGCACACTGATCTTGGACTTCCAGCCTCCAAAACTGTGAGAAATAAATTTCTGTTTTTTATAAGATACCCAGTCCGTGGTATTTTGTTATAGCAGCCCAAACAGACTGAGACAGGGTCCCCCAACGATTTCCAGGAAATCGCTGGGAAAACTTGTCCTACACAAAGAAATGCCCCTGCCCAAACATAGAATATACAGAGGCGTAGAGGACAGGATCAAAGACAAAGATTCTTTCTCTCCAAGTCTAAAAGGAACAAAGGGAAGACTGCCAGTGTGGTTTAGGATGGACACACAGAGTAGGCTGTGGCCTGCAAGTGTAGCAGAGGCACCCTCCTCACTGTCCCAGCTGCAAGTGTTCCAGCCACTCAGGCCAGCCCCAAAGTATAGGCACAGGCGTGGCTTCCCCCACTCCACCAAGATTCTAGGGTGTCCTTTATCCTACAAAAGCCAAATGATGTTCTCATAGCATGCATTTGAGACATCATTTTTGCTCACGGTACCTGGACAGTTGGTTCCAGGGCTCTGGCCACAGGTGACGCTATGTTCCCGCTCAGGCCAGGACTCAAGGATCAATGGTAAGGTCTCTGGTCCAGTCCAACCATGAGGTCTGAAATCATGATACTCACAGGAGTACTGTCCTCCATGGGCTTGTCTCAGGATCTCTAGGATGGGAAAATCACTGTCAGACACCAGGATCAGGCCCCAGTTTGTCAGTCCTACTCATGCCAATCCTAGGAGCAAGGCAGTGGTGGGAAATGGAGTTCTACCTTGTTCTACCCTGCCAAGGTACAAGAAACATTTTCTTTCAAACTATTTTTGATAGCAAAGGAAAAAAAAGAGAATAAATTCAAATTTTCACATAAAAAATGGTTTGAGAATTCATACCCTGCTACCCAAGTACAGTCTCTTATATACTCTGCCCCCCATACCCACCACACACACACACACACACACATGCCACCTCTTCCAAACATTTTCATTTACATTCTTATATACTGTCATCTTCAATAGTAATAACAGTTAAATGATGCTTGCTATTAGCCAGATATTGCTCTAAACACTTTATATGAATTAATAACTTTGGGAGTGAAGTTTAGCATTATCCCTATTTTACAAATGGGGAAACTAAGGCTCAAAAAGATTTAACTTGCCCAAAGTTACCTAGTTAGTAAGTGACAAAGTGGAGTTTAAACCCAGGCAGTGTGACACCAAAGACCAGATTCTGCCACATTTGTCCACACTTCTTTTCCCAGACCCCCTCACAATTCTGTCTCACAACCAACATATACCAACATTTCCCAAGAGCAGGCAAGTAAAGGGAGCTCTTTGCCAGGTGTAATCTCACTCATTCTAGAAGAAAAGACTCTGGGAGTCAAGGCTGGAAAGACCTTAGAGTTCATTTAGCCCACTGGTTTTGAATTTTTTCTGGTTTTCTCCCATGAAATGTGATGAATATTTTCACTCTTTCCGCAGAAAAATGCTTTACAAGTTCACGGATCCCCTGAAGCTTATCCATGAACCCCAACGTAAAACCCTTGATGTATTCCAATCCCTTCATCTTACAGTGCTCGGTTCAATAGTAAACATTCAGTACATTGTTATGATTGTATCTGTTTAGGGCGGGGGCGGTGGTGGGAAGGAAAGCTGAGACTTAAAAAAAGATGAAATGGTCACACAGGTAGTAAGTGGCTGTGTTGGAACCAAACCCAAGATTTTCAGGCCAGTTCTCTTTCTACCCCACCACCTGAAACCAGGCCTTTTGGAGTTTCATTTCAGTCTTTTTTAGCTTTTCAACTTCATCCCATAAAGACCAAAGAAGTGCCTGCCAGTTGGACAGAGAGATGTAAAACAAGTGGGCAGTCAGGGAGTGGAGAAGCGCCCATGTTCCAGTTCTCTCTAGGCCCTTCTTTTTCCTCTACTCCCTACCTTTCACCTGATCTCCCTCGCCCACCTACCTTCTCACCCACACACACTTTGCAACCCACAGAAATAACTGAAAACACAAAAGGACCGTGGCTGCTGGTGAAAAGATCCAGATGGCACCAGTAGCATGAAAGTGGCCTCACCAAGCCCACATCAAGACGTTCAATCATTCTCTGACATATACACAGAATCAAACAAGCCACTCTCTTCTCTCCGCTGCCTTTAAAGCACTTGTCATATTGGGGAAGTATTGGAGTGGGGAATAGTGCAAGGATCTTCCCTTTGAGGCTTCTAAGAAATATAACACAGCTTCCCCCAATGTCTCGCTTGCAAAATGTACTTCCTGCTATCAACTGTACACTCCAGGCTCACTGAGAGTCTCTTTCCTCTAGTTCTCAAGCTCAGGCCATCAAATCTTCAAACATCAGAGCTCCACCTAGCCCATTCTTCTCCTGTGTAAATAATTCAATACCCAGTATCATGCATTCCTAGATCCTCTTGTCTAATTCTTTGATCATTTTTATGACCTATGGTTGGACTAATTCAAATGTCCTGTTTTAGTTATATAGCCTCAAACTGAGCCCAATGCGTGAAGAAGGCTCTGACCAAAGCTAAGTAAACAGAATTACTCTTTAACTCCTACCGGTTGTACTTTACTAATGAAATCCAGGATCATGCTGGAGCTTTTAATGATATAATATAGGTCACCTAACACCTATTTTATTTGGAAGGAAGTATGGCCCTCTAGTGATAGTTCATCCCTGGGAAAGGAGTAATCGAAAATAAATAACGTGAGATTGAAGAGATGGCCTGGATGTATTCAGGCTCCACCATCCCCTCTATAGATATAGATATATAGATATAGATATAGATATAGATATGTAGCCTCCTTCAGCCTCAGTTCCTATTTTTAAAAATTAGAATAATGTTTATTTCAGCATCTAAAAATGGCAAAAAATAATTATAATACCCTATGTTGTAGAAGATTCAGAGAAACAAGCTCTCTCCAACAGCTAGTGTGATCTCTGGGGAGCACAGTCTGGGAATGTGAGAAGAAAAATCCCTTAAATGTGTAGACCTACAGATCCAGCAATTCCACTTTTAGGCAGTTACCCTAAGACTGTAATTGAAGATATGTGCACAGACTTAACTACGAGGACATTCATCTCAACATTATTTATAAAAGTAAAAAACTAGAGTCAACTAAATGCTAGCAGTAAGTGATTGGTTAAATAAATTGTGGTATAAAATAACCAGACAATGGGATATTATACAGCCATTAATAATTATGCATAGAAGAACATTTAATGACTTGACAATATGTTCACAATGCCCTAAGTAAAAAACGCAAGATAAAATATACAGCATGATCCCAATTTTTTATTTAGAAATAAATAAATATGCATGGAAAAGCTCTGAAAGGACAGAATCAGGATGTTAATATTGATGGCCTTAAGAGTTATTCTTATTCATTTCCGTTGTGTATCTATATATTCTAATTTTCCACAATAAATGTGTTGTTTTTTCGAGCAAATAAACTTATTTTTATTATTAATAGTATATACTTTTCTCACAGGGTTGCTGTGAGGATTAAATAGGATAATGCACCTGAAAACCACTTCTAGTATTGTAAAGCACCACACAAACACATAATCTCCTCTACCTAAGCTTGGGGGTCCTCACCCATCATTCAGGTGTACAACCTACCTTCTCATTAGTGTTCTCCTTTGCTGTATTCTTCTATAGGTCATCTCCACACTGGTTGACCACCAGACAGTTCATTCTTCATACCCTCAAACTGTAGCAGACCCACTTCCCTACCCATCTCCTCTTTGGCCTTCATTCTTTAACAAATGCTCATATTGTTAGCAAACCATCGTGCTTGTCTTTTTCATATACTGTAGATTATTAGAAATCCAATGATATTAATTAAAGGCCACATTTCGCTGCCCTGGTGACGTAGTGGTTAAGTTCATGTGTTCTGCTTTGGCGGCCTGGGGTTCGCAGGTTCGGAACCCCAGGCATGGACCTACACACCACTTATCAAGCCATGCTGTGGCAGGCATCCCACATATAAAATAGAGGAAGATGAGCATGGATGTTAGCCCAGGGACAATCTTCATCAGTAAAAAAAAATTTTTTTTTTAAAAAGGCGACATTTCCATTTATTCCTCTCCTTTCCCAACTTCTCCAATTGCTACTCTGCCTTGTCGTCCTTCATATTCTACTCTCTCTACTAAGTTTACCACCCCCATCCCATTTTAGATCTACCTAAGCCTGTAATCTCTCCTTTTCTTAACTTATTCCTTTATCTATTCAACCAAAAAATATTGATTGGTTGCTTGATATGCAACCATCTCTGACTAGTTGCTGGAACATAAAGACACAAAGGAGGTGGGAGGGAGGGCAAATCAGGTGAAGGATAGGAGGAGACAGATAAGTAAAGGCTCAGAGGTGAAAAGGAACATGGCATTGCAGAAGACTTCCTTTTATTAGCGAGTGAATATTGAGTGAGAGAGCTTCTTCCAAGCAGTCAGGAACCTGCTGGAAGCAACTGCTCACACAGACCTCCGCAGCCCTGAGTCAGATGAAACGGCCAGGGGACTGGGGAGCACCCAGGCCACTGTGAAAGCTCATGTCCAGCAAGCCCACACAGCTACTCCAGAAGAGAAGGGGGAAAATGACTTCAGCTTCTCTTCTGCTTTCCAAACCTAGCCAAATACCCCTCATGGGCAGAACACAAACTACAGCAAGAACCCTGAAAGCAAAGGAGTCTGGGGAATTCCATCCTCAGTTTTCCAGACTTTGTGATGCAAAGGAGAGCCCACAATGGCCGGAAGGGTGCTGACTGCCCAGGGCACCCTTTCCCCTGCCCCTTATTGCAATTTCGTTCTTTCCTTCGGCGTACTATGGGATGCTGGATTCTGCATTTATTTCATTCAATCTTGTATTACAGCCGCTTTGTCTCCCCAACTACATTATAAATTCTCTGAGAGGAAAGTCCACTCGTTTGAATCCTTTCTTTGAATCCCCTCAACGCCCAGTAGGTATATTGCTTTACATTAGAACGTACACAATAGATATTTGCAAATATGTGCCGTGTTGACACTAGAATTCTAGCCTTCTGACTCCCAATTCAGAGCTCCACTCAACATCACTCAGCCTTTCTTCATTAACAGGAGGATTTTTTTAATGAGAGTTAAGTGTGAGTTTGAAATTGCTCAGTTCAGTTTTGCTTGGCAGGGAAAACCCTCTGGAGTAAAAAGAACTGAACAGACCACAATGAACGAAAAGTTCTCAGCAAACACCTGGTCAGATGAGTGGAATATTGGTAGCTATGGAGAGCAGTCTCAGCTTCCAGGTGAGGTAATGGTGAATACATAAATGGGACTGAAGAGAACTTCAGCTGGACCCAACCAGCCATTTTTCCAGAATGGACCAACTCAGTGTCATCTATTTCAAGCTAATGGAGAGATGAACATGGGTGCTCTCTATACATTTTTATTAGTAAATAACAATAAGCTCGTGATGTCTATAGGAGAACCAGGACAAGAAAGCTAATTAGATTTGTTATGAAATTTTTTACTAAAGATGAATCTAGGGCCAGCCCTGTGGCTTAGCGGTTAAGTGCGCGCGCTCCACTACTGGCGGCCCGGGTTCGGATCCCGGGCGCGCCCCGACGCACCGCTTCTCTGGCCGTGCTGAGGCCGCGTCCCACATACAGCAACTAGCAGGATGTGCAACTATGACATACAACTATCTACTGGGGCTTTTGAGGGAAAAAAAAGGAGGAGGATTGGCAATAGATGTTAGCTCAGAGCCGGTCTTCCTCAGCAAAAAAAAAAGAGGAGGATTAGCATGGATGTTAGCTCAGGGCTGATCTTCCTCACAAAAAAAAAAAAAAAAAGATGAATCTACAGCTTAAAGTGATAATAACAACCACAACTACAAACTGATATTCATTGGGTGCTTGTCACGTGCCAGGCATCACTCTAAAAATTTTGTGTGCTATCTCACTTAAACCTCACAATAGCCCCATGTGGCACTTTTACAGATGAGGGAGCTGAAGGACAGAAAAGTAACTGACACGCCTAAAAACACACCTCTAGTAAGTGGTGTCATCAGGATACAAACCCAGGCAGTCTGAGATGAGCCTCACTCTTAGCCACTGTTCTACACAGCCAGATGTATGGGACCTAGGCAATTACTACCCGTTGTTAGAAATTCAAACAACTATGTCTTACAGACTGTCAGTAATGACTACATCAAACAATCATTGTCTTTAACTTTGCTTGAATTCGTGAATTTGCTAATTGCTGTTGCTTCTTTACAGATATAAGCCAAAGTGTCAGATATATCTATTACTTTATAACGTTAGATAAATGTCACTTAACTTTTCTGAGTTTGATTCGAGACCATCAAACTCTTATTCTCTCCAGTTTACTAGACAAAATGTGGAGGAGAGTTGGTCTGTCAAGAAAGTCTAGAAGTTTATTAACAAATGAACAGAGCAATGAAACTGGTTAGATTAGATTAAGATGAGGAAGATCACACAGTGTTACTCTGCCCTCCAGAGGTCATTTTGATTCCAGCCTGGGGCCAGGGGCCTGGTTAGTTAGAAGCTGCCTGACAGAGCTAGCCTGACCACAGGGCATCTGGGAAGGCCAAGTTGATTCAAAACCTTTCTGTAGTGTGCGTTCCACTCCAGGATGGGCCTGAAAACCCATCTCGCATTCCCTCTCCAACATGATCCAGCCTTTCTACAGCAAGCTCACGCTCTGGGGCAGGAGCACTGTTGAGAACCATTCTCACTATAAAACTAAGACTAGAGTTGAGTTCCGTCTATGCCCAACAGCAGTGGTGATTGTTCATCCTTTCCCACATTTTCTTCCCCGTCTGCTCCTGCTGCTCATCTTTATCCTATTCTCACTAAACAATGCTTAATCCTGCAAATATTAGTCACTTTAAGTCATAAAATAACCCAGCACACTGAGATATCTTGAGACGCCAAGCCCTCGGTGTGCATAAATTCCTGAAGAGTGCTGGGATGTCACTAAGGAACCACGTGAATAAAACAGTAGCCTAAGAGTCAAAATATCAGGGTGGCTCTTCCTCTTCCCTCTTCACTGCTCTTCCTTGCCCCTCCCTTGAAGGCGGCAATGTGGCCACCAAAGAGGCAGCCACAGGGAGGCAGCAAACCAAGGTGGATGCTGGCTAAGGAGATGGCATCAGGGCTGGGACTGAGAAGTTTGCAGGACCAAGAAAAAGGCCAGTCTTGGGGCCGGCCCCGTGGTTTAGTGGTTAAGCGCGTGCGCTCCGCTGTTGGCGGCCCAGGTTCGGATCCCGGGCGCGCACCGACGCACCACTTGTCTGGCCATGCTGAGGCCGCGTCCCACATACAGCAACTAGAAGGATGTGCAGCTATGACATACCACTATCTACTGGGGCTTTGGGGGAAAAATAAATAAATAAAATTATAAAAAAAAAAAAAAAGAAAAAAAGTCCAGTCTTTGTTGTTGGGACATGGGTTACATACAGGGGGACTGAGAAATAAGTAAATATATTGAGCATGAGAGCTAAGTTTATCAGTGCCTGAGGAGTGATTTACACATATAGAATGGGGAAAGACTAGGGGAAAACCTTGGGTTGGAATTGGGTTGGAATTGGAGGTATTGTTGTGAACTCACACTTGATAGATGAAGGTAGATAGATGATAGGTAGATGGATGGATAGATAGATAGATAGATAGATAGATAGATAGATAGATAGATAATCAATGTACACATGTGACACCTGGTTACAATAAACATACTAAGCACCCAGATCTTGGTTTCCAAATACTACTCTTCACTGAAAGGACCCAGGGCTCCTTGGAGAAATGACTGATTCCAGGACTGGGGCGTAAGATGAGTTTGGAACATCCTATTGTACAGAAAATAAGGAAGTGCTCAAAGAATGATGGGGATATGTCCAAAGGACACAGGACTCAGCTTGAGGGAGTTCTGGCTGGCCACAACTGGGACAATCTGAGCATCATCATAAAAATAGTAACAGTTCCTAATCCATTGACTAACATAAGAATCCATGAGTCCATACTGATATGAATAAATGAATGAAAGAATGACTCAATAAGGAAGAAGGGAAAGCTCTTCCTTACAGTAGGATGTCATCTAATAACGTAGAAGCAATGATAAACTTTAAAAATCACCACGTGGCAACAACCATATTGTTGGCTTATTCAGGCAGGAGTCATCAGTGGAGGTAAGATTGGTGAGTAAGGTTTGTTGAGGAACAGGATATTGGAATAGCCTTGGACTATCTCCCCACAAAATACTATTCAATTACAAACAAAAAAAATGATGACTACCGTGGAGGAATTTGGCAGATATCAACTTAGCCAGTTGATCAAGGTTAACATGACCAGCAATGGAACAGGTTGACATGGAACATCTCCTGATGTGATGCACTGAGAGGAGCACAGCATCATTTTGTGGGACACTCTTGCCAAGAATGCACAGCCTGAGTCTGGACATGAGGAAGCATCAGACAAACCCCAATCTCGAGAGTACAGTCGAGATTGAAATGTGTATGCTCTTTAAAACTGTCAAGGTCATAAAAGACAAGGAAACATTAAGGAACTATTCTAGATTGCAGAAGACTAAAGAAACATGACAACTAAATGCAACATGATACGGCATTGGATTCTAGACCAGAAAGAAAAGAGAAAGAATGGGACAGTTAGCAAAATTTTAATAGGGGTTGTAGGTTGAATAATAGTGTTGTACCAAAGTCGATTTTCTGATTTTGGACGGTTGTATTATGATTATATAGGAAAGTACTCTCATTTGGGGGGAAATACACTATAGTATTTAAGGGATGAGTCATCATGTTTGCACCTTGTTCTCCAATGGTTCAGAAAAAGAATCATCGTATACGTTAGAGGGAATCTAGATAAAGAGAATATAGAGGTTTTGTGTACTGTGTTTTGCACTTTTCTCAAAGTTTCAAGCTATTTCAAAATAAAATGTTTTTAAATGAGATGCTAAAATGACTGCAATTTAAAAGACTGATAATGCCTAGTGTTGTCAAGGATACGGAAGAACAAGAACACTCATACACTGTCGGTGGAGGTATAAACTGGTACACTACTTTGGAAAACTGTAAGGCAGTATCTACTAAAGCTTACATAAATATACCCCATGACCCAGTAATTCTACTCCTAGTTATACACCCCAAAAGAAATGCCCACATATGTGCACTACATGTACAAGAAGAATTGAGCTGCACTGTTTGCAATAGTCAAAAACCAGGAAAAAAATACCTGCACTAGTTATCTATTCCTGCAAAACAAATTACCCCAAAAGTTAGCATCTGAATACACAAACATTTATGTCTCACAGATTCTGTGAGTCAGGAATCTAGTGTGGCTTAGCTTCACAACTCTCACTCAAGCTCTGTCATGATGTTGCTGTCAGGTTGTCTACCAGGGCTGCCATCATCTCAAGGTTGGACTGGGGCTAGAGAACCTGCTTCCAAGCTCATTCGTGTGGTTGTTGGCAGGCCTTAGTCTCTGACCACGTGGACCCCTCCAGAGGGCTGCCTCGTGACATGGCACTGCTGTCCCCCAGGTAAGCAATCCAAGAGACAGCACCCAAAATGGAAGCCACAGTGCTTATATAACAAATCTCAGAAGTGAAATTCCATCCCTTTTGCCATATTCTATTCATAGTCACTAGGTCCAGCTCACACTCAAGGCGAGAAGATTACACAAGGTCACAAATAACAGGGGGCAAAGATCATTGGGGGCCATCTTAGAGACTGCCTACCACACAATGCAAGTGTCCAACAGTGGTAGAATGAGTAATAAATTATAGTCTATTTAAATATAGTGCAATATTAAAGAAGAAGAAAACAGACGAACTACAGCTACTTGCAACAGCAAGAAATGAATCTCACAGTGTTGAAAAAAATATACACGCAAAAGAGAATCATATGGTGTGATCCTATTTATATAACATTCAAAAACAGGCAAAACTAAACTGTGATAATAGATGTCAGATAATAGTTACCTTTGTGAAGGAAAGCTGAGGTAACGACTGGAAGGAGTGCTTCCAGAATGTTGGTAATGTTTTATGTCGTGACCTGGATCATGATTATATAGGTGGTTCATTTCATAAAAATGTATCAAGCTGTACATTTTTGGTGTATGCACTCTTCTGTATGCATACTATACTTCAATAGATGTTATCCAAAAAATAAAATCTCCCCCAAAATTCAGAATTTGGTTTATTTGGTACCTTTTGGTTCTGATATAATTTCAAAGTCACAGTAAAGTTGCAAGAATCGTACAAAGTACTCCTGTATACTCATTCCCCAGATTCACCAAGTGTTTACCCATTTTGCCCCATTTCCTTTATCATTCTCTCTGTATGTGTACGTGTATACATTTTTTCAAATTTTATTTGAAATTAAGTTGCAAACATCATACTTATTTGCCCCTAAATACTTCAACATATATTTCCTATGAACAAGGAATTCTCCTACATTATCACAGTACAATTATCAAAATAAGGAAATTTAACATCGATACAATACCATTGTCTAATCCAAACTTCATAGTAAAATTTCATCAATTGTTCCAACAATGTCCTTTCTTTTTTTTTTTTAAGATTACATGTTACATTTATTTGTCATGTCTCTTTAGTCCCCTTTAATCTGGAAGAGTTCCTTAACCTTTCATATAACCTTGACTTTTTTGAAGACTACAGGTCTGTTATTTGTAGACAATCATTCAATTTGGGTTTGTCTCCTGTGTCCTCAGGATTACATTCAGCTTATGCATTTTTGGCAGGAATGCCATAAAGATGATGTTGTGTCCTTGTCAATGCATCACATCAGAGGTACATGATGCTACTTGGTCCCGTTATTGGTAATATTGAGTTTAATTACTAGATTAAGGCAGTGTCTACCAGATTGCATTACTGTCAAGTTACTGTTTTCCCTTTTGTAATCACTAGATAATCTGCTGGGAAATAATTTGAGACTATGTAAATATCATTTTCCTCATCGAACCCCCCACTAATTTTAGCTTCTATCGATGACTCTTGCCTGAAGCTATTGTTAATACAATGATTGCCAAAAGGTGATTTTTTTCCTCTTTATTTTTTTTATTGAGGTAACATTGGTTAATAACATTATATAAATTTCATGTGTACATCATTTTATTTCGACTTGTATAAACACTACATTATGTTTACTACCAAAAGTCTAGTTGCCATCCATCACTGTTCAAATGTGCCCCTTTACCTCTTTCACCCTCCCCTCACCCCCTTCCCCTCTGGTAACCACCAATCTAATCTCTAGATCCATGTCGTTTTTTGTTGTTGTTGTTGTTTTATCTTCTACATATCAGTGAAATCATATGGTATTTGGCTTTCTCCATCTGACTTATTTCATTTAGCATAATACCCTCAAGGTCCATCCATGTTGTTGCAAATGGAAAGATTTCATCTTCTTTTATAGCTGAGTAGTTTTCTATTGTGTATATATATATACATATATATACACACCACATCTTTATCCATTCATCCATTGAAACTTAGGTTGTTTCCAAGTCTTGGCTATTGTCAATAATGCTGCAATGCACATAGGGGTACATTTACCTTTTCAAATTAATGGTTTTGTATTCTTTGGGTAAATACCCAGAAATGGAATAGCTGGATAATATGGTAGTTCTATTTTTAGTTTTTTGAGGAACCTCCATATTGTTTTCCATAGTGGCTGCATCATTTTACATTCTCACAAACGGTGATTTTCTAATTCCATCATTCCTTTCTTCACTTATCACATTTATTAGTTGGCATTCTGCTGGAAGGAGAAGATTGTTTCTTCTCCCTCTTTTACATATTTATTCATTCATTCATATACATCAGTATGGACTCATGGATTCCTATTTTAATTAATGAGTTTAATGAGTTATTATGTATAACTATCATTATTAATTTTGAGGCTCAAATTATCCCCAATTTGGCTAGTGGAAGATCCAAGATGCATCCTTGCCCTAACTTACTCATTACTAGCCAAGTGACCTTGTACTCTGAAATTCTCTCATACTAAAGTAAAAATAGATTGTGCATTTCACCTGCACAATGTACTCAAGAACAACGAATGTATAGGAGAAAAGGCAGTACAACATAAAAGAATAAAGAGGGAAAATTACAGAAAGGCTATGAACCTGAAGTAGAGAAATCTCTATAGTTTGCATCTTTAAGTTTTAGCAATAAATGGTTAACTCAAAGTAAACTACAGCAACAGGGATGAATTTTAAGGCTCTGCTAAAATCTGCCATGTTTGAAATCAGGAATGAATAATAGTTAAAGTTCACAGAGAAACAACTTCAGCCTTCTTTTTTCTTTGTTGTGGAGGCTCCTTTTTCCATCAACTCGCAATGCTCAGTTCTCTTTCCATTTGGCCTACAGCTCTGTGGTAAGTGTCAACTAACAACAATAAGAGGTAGAAGTTCACCTATAACTCAGCACAATACAAAAAGAAATTGTTTATAAGACCAGGTTATTTTTTCTTATTGTTATCAATCTCAATAGGATGATGACATTTTTCAAGTACACACTTCTTATTTCTGAACGATTCTTCTCATATAACAATGATCTTTATTTTCTGCATCTTGAATAACAAACATAAAATCTCCAAGAAGCATTCTACTTTTCAAAATCTAGGTCATGTTAAATAACTCCTACATTTAAGAAGACAGAAAAGCCTGTCAAACAAGGTGGAGCTTTTTTCTTAGGTAGAGCACTGTGAGTTACACTTAGAGTTGACAGCAAACTCATCTAGAACTCTAAAAGTTTGACAAATAAAATCAACACATACCATTAGGAAATAAAAAGTAAAAAGTCAGAAGAGAGAGCTTGACCATAGCCTAAACAATGAAATGAATATTTCTAAGAGATTAGAAACTGAAAGTTTGCAACCTAGAGAAATAAAAAGAATTGGAAAGGCAAGATTTGTCAGGGTTTAGCTAATTAGCATTGTTCAGAGAAGAGGCTATCTAGGGAGCATTTGTCTCCCTAGATTGGTTACTTTAACCAGCCTCAGACACAATCACATATCTAGACCTTCCAAGCTGAGGAAGCTTTTGACATCATTGGGCAGCAACCTACAAAGCCAATCTGAGCAGCAGTCAGGCTTTGGTGACACCCACTGTTTTCTCATGCCCCCTTCAAACTGCAATAGATATGTTGGAAATTAAGCTCAGTATATGTAGTCATCCACACTGTTTTGAAAAGGTTAGAGCAAAAAGATGAGAAGAAAATCATATGTTGTGATATGAAAACCAAGAAAGGAGAGTTTTAGAAAGAAGGGTAATCAGCAGTGTCAAATACCAGAGAGAAGTCTAAGAGAATGAGGGCTGAAAAAATGCACTGTGCCTTGTGATTAGGGAGCCAGGATTGCCTTTCAGTGAACAGTTTGAACAACAGGAACAGGGGCTGAGAGAACTCCAGGAGGCAAGAGAGCAGAACCAGGAGTGACTGTGCATTGAGAAAATGGAGTTCTGTCCTTAAACATGTAACAATAAAAGGATGAGAAAAATAGGTGAAGAGTTGCATCAAGGTCAAATGAAGGTTTTGGGGGGTTTGGTGGTTTGGTTTTGTTTTTTCCAGCTCAGGGAAGAAAGATCATGTCTGCAGGTAGAGGAGAGAAGAGGAAATTAAAGGAGTTTAAGCTACACAAAAAGGAAATGATTAAGGGAGAAAATCTTTGATTCTAAATGTTATAGCACCCACGGGGAGAAAACAAAGAGGACTGAGAGCACAGGGATAGTTCACACTTAAAAAGAGGAGTTCAGTTGGAATGAGATGGGGGAGAGAGAAAGAAACAGATACAGAATTATTTTGAAATGGATTGAAAGGCTCATCTCACATGGTCTTTTCTTTATTTTGTCAGGAAAGTAGGAGGTAAGAGCTCTTATGAAAGGAGAAGAAGGTACAGGTACCGAGGGGCATCCAGAGGGGACTAAAGGAGAGAAAAGGCTTAGAACAATTGTGAGCAGAAAACTCCACACATAGCGGACATCTGATACCAAGTAGGCACTCAGTGAATGTTTGAATAAATTGATAAAACATGAGAAAAATAATTTTCGAGTAACAGGAAGAGCCACAGTTCATTAGACAATAAAAATTTCTCATAATTTTTATAACCCTCTGCAGTGCCACTACAGCGTTGGTAGTAGAGCGGCAGAACCAAAAGATAGAAGGAAGGATAAGTCACTGCTTTCGATGTAACCTGGGGGCTTACCCCAAAGGTCTTGGAGGAAAAGGAAGAGCTCCAAGGTACCCAGGCTTTTATTTGTAAGGATAGCCCCAATATTGGGATAGACTTGGAAATGCAGGCTGGGCGAGAAGTTAAGTGTACTCCCCAAAAAATATCTTGGTATGACTTCATTTATCAATGCTTTATCATAAAATCATTATTGTATCTTCAAGTTCGTGATCTTTTTTAAATTTTGCTGCTTTTTTTGTGTGTGTGAGTATACCATGGGACCATTGTCTGTCATCTGCTCTTGGCTCCCCAGACCACTCACCCAGAGAATTCAAGTAGTCTTACAGTTTCCATCACCACATCAGTGCTGACAATGACAACATATTTTCAGCTCCCATCCCTCCCACAAACTCCAGTGCCATATTGCCAGCTATAGGCAAGATATTTCTACTTGGATAGTCCACTGTCACTGCAAATTCAATGTATCCAATACCAAACCTGACACCTTTCCAAAAACCCATCTCCATTTCTGTAATAGTCAGGGTCCAGTCAGGAGACAGAAAGCACACCAGTTATTTGGACAGAGAGAATTGAATATAAAGAATTGTTAAGTAGGTTAAAGTTGTTAACTATGTAACCGAAAGGTTAAAAAGAGAACTCTAAAGTATCACAGAAGTAGCAACTGCAGAAAGCAGCTCCCACCCCCATGGCTGAGGGAATAAAGGAAAGAGGCTAGGGTTATTAGAACTTTGAAGCTTAGAGAAAGGCCCTTCAGAATTGAAATTCAGCTGTCTGAGGAGGGAGCACCAGGCAACTGGTGCTGGTGTCTCTGAGGGGGTGTGATAGGATTGGTTCTGCAAGTGTCGGAAAAAATTGAAAACTAGATTCAGCAACTGCTATGAGAAGAACTGCTGGTGTGATGAAGGGCTGCTGGGATGCTGCTCACAGGAAATGCAATTAGATAGGAAGCCCACATGGAACAAACAAGAAGGAGTAAGTCATTTTTCTCTCCTCCAGCCTTCCAGTCTCCCTCTACCGCCCTTTATTGGCAGAGTTGAACAGGGAGCCAGCTGGTGAAGCAGAAATGCAGTTCGTAGAGTACTGGCCCCAGCATCATAAAGCAGTCGGGTTTGGAGCTAAGACAATTACTTAACAACTGACACAGCTTCTGATGGTTCCAGCCAGAAAACAGAAACAGCTCAAAGAATGTCAGAGAAATTTTACCACAAGGAATTGGTACATGGGTAATAGAAGGGCTATGAAGTTGAACAGGGAACAATTCAACAATCCAGAAATTGGCAACAGCAGGCGGCTGCTATCACACCCTAGGCTGGAAAGACAATGGTAGTTGGTGGTGTTACTAGACCCCAGAATCTAAGGGCATCCAGAGGGCACTAGAATTATGCCCAAGTCTGCAATGGAGGGAACTAGGATCGTGGAGAGAAAGGTTGTCTGGCCAAGGAGGAGGAGATGTGGCTGCTAGAAATAATGCAGGAAGCAGAGAAAGGAGGGGGATAATATCCTTGATTCTCTCTCCTCTCTTTCTACACTCTTCAGCCAATGACTTCCATCGACAGACCTACCCAGAAACCAGAACACAAGGAAATGTACTTCCATGTGATAAAAGACCGAGAGAGTAAGAGCAGAGAAGAGTCTGACAGCAACAGAGGCAAATGACCAGTGCACTGATTTATCCAATTGTCCGTGGCACCATCATTGGATTCCCTGCTCAAAATCCCCAAACCTTTATTTTTCTCAACTTCAAGTCCCACATCCAATCAGTGTTTGACCCAACCTGGTCTACAGTGTTTTTCCCTTAAAGTGTCTCCAAAATCTCTCCCTTTCCATTACATTGGCCCAGCTTAATTCAGGCCCTCCTCACTGCAGACGTGGATTATTGTAATAGTCTCCTCCTAACTGGTCTTGAACCACCAGTTTCTTTCCACTACTGTCTATGTCTATTTCAGGGGTCAGCAAACTATGGTCAATGGGCCATATCTAGCCAGTCACCTATTTTTGTACATAAAGTTTTATTGGAACACTGCCATGCTCGTTTGTTTACATATTGACTGTCACTGCTTTCACACAACAGTGACAGAGTTCAGGAGTTGCGACAGAGACCATATGGCCCACAAAGCCTAAAATATTTACTCTCCAGGCCTTTACAGATAAAGTCTGCTGACCCTAGAATGGAATAGAGTCTGTTCTAGTCTGTTACTAATATTCCTAAATTACTCTTCCTTGTGTCATTTTTCTGCCTTCAAATTATCCTTCATGTCTATGTAATAAAACCCAAGGTCACAGCTTGTCATGTTCAACATTTTCACAAACCTGCTTAAATCAATGATTTAGTGAGCCAGTGAATATAACTTAGCGCAATGCCCGGCATCCAGTAAACAATCAACAATTTAGGTACCATTATTCTTATTTCACCTACTCTCCCATCACTATCTACCATATATTTTTCTACTCTACTCACACTAGCCCTATTTTTTGTTTCTGATATTACCAATAATATACTAATTGTTTTTTTAAATAGTGCTATGAGCTGAATTGTTTCCCCCCCCAAAATTCATATGTTGACATTCTCACCCCCAGTACCTCAGAATGTCACTGTATTTGGAGATAAGGTCTTTAAAGAGCAATTAAGTTAAAATGAGGTCTTTAAGGTGGGCTCTAATCCAACGTGACCAGTGTCCTTATAAGAAGAGGAAATTTGGGGGCTGGCCCGGTGGCGCAAGCGGTTAAGTGCATGCGCTCCACTGCGGCAGCCCGGGGTTCACAGGTTCGGATCCCGGGCACGCACCGACACATCTCTTGTTAAGCCATGCTGTGGCGGCATCCCATATAAAGTAGAGGAAGATGGCCACGGTTGTTAGCTCAGGGTGCATCTTCCTCAAGAAAAAAGGGGAGGATTGGCATCAGATGTTAGCTCAGGGCTAGTCCTCTTCACAAAAAAAAAATGAAGAGGAAATTTGAACACACAGGGAGACACTAGAAACTTGTGCAGACAGAAGGATGACCATGTAAACACACAGCAAGAAGGCAGCCATCTGCAAGGAGAGAGGCCTCAGAAGAAACCAAACCTGCTGACACCTTGATCTTGGACTTCTAGCCTCCAAAATTATGAGAAAATTAATTTCTGTGGCTTAAGCGACCTAGTCTGTGGCATATTGTTATGACAGCCCTAGCAAACTAATACAAATAGTATCTAGGAAAAGAAACAAAATATATAATCATTGCAAGAAATGTTAAAATTATAGAACAATATAAGGATGGAAATAAAAGTCACTCATAATTCCACCACCTAGAGATTATCATCATAAAATCTTCAACAAAGGAGCCAAAGACATACAATGGAGAAAGGAAAGTCTCTTCAATAAATAAATAAGTCTCCCAATAAATGGTGTTGGGAAAACTGGACAGCCAAATGCAAAAGAATGAAAGTAGACCATTATCTTACACCATATACAAAAATTAACTCAAAATGGATTAAAGACTTGAATGTAAGACATGAAACCATAAAACTCCTGGAAGAAAATATAGGTGGTATGCTCTCTTTTTTTTTTTTTTTTTGTGAGGAAGACCAGCCCTGAGCTAACATCCAATACCAATCCTCTTCTTTTTTTTGCTGAGGAAGACTGGCCCTGGGCTAACATCCGTGCCCATCTTCCCCTACTTTAAATGGGACGTCACCACAGCATGGCTTGACAAGCAGTGCGTCGTTGCTTGCCCGGGATCCGACCCAGCGAACCCCGGGCTGCCACAGTGGAGCGCGCACATTTAACCACTTGCTCCACCGGGCCAGCCCCAGCGGTACACTCTCTGACATCAGTCTTAGCAGCATCTTTTCAAATACCATGTCTATTCGGGCAAGGGAAACAAAAGAAAAAATAAACAAATGGGACTATATCAGACAAAAGAGCTTCTGCAAGGCTAAGGAAACCAGAAACAAAATGCAAAGACAACCCACCAACTGGGAGAAAATATTTGCAAATCATATATCCAACAAGGGGTTAATTTCCAAAATATATAAAGAACTTATACAACTCAACAAATAAATAAATAAATAAATACCCTGGTCAAAAAATGGGCAGAGGATATGAACAGACATTTTTCCAAAGAAGATATAAAAATGGCTAACAAACACATGAAAAGATGTTCAATATCACTAATAATCAGGGAAATACAAATCAAAACTACAATGAGATGTCACCTTGCACATGTCAAACTGGCTGCAATTACCAAGACAAAAAATAAGTGTTGGAGAGGATGTGGAGAAAAGGGAACACTCATACACTGCTGGTGGGAATGCAAACTGGTGCAACCACTATGGAAAACAGTATAGTGATTTCTCAAAAAATTAAAAACAGAAATACCATATGACCCAGCTATCCCACTACTGGATATTTATCCAAAGAACTTGAAATCAACAATCCAAAGAGATTTATGCACCCCTATGTTCATTGCAGCATTATTCACAATAGCCAAGATGTGGAAGCAACCCATGTGCCCCTCTACAGATGAATGGATAAAGAAGATGTGGTATATATATACAATGGAATACTACTCAGCCATTTAAAAAAAGACAAAATCATCCCATTTGCAACAACATGGATCGACCTTGAGAGTATGATGTTAAGCAGAACAAGCCAGACAGAGAAAGACAAATACCTCGTGATTTCACTCATATGTAGAAGATAAACAAACACATAGATAAAGAGAGCAGATTAGTGGTCACCAGAGGGGAAGGAGGTTGGGGGTGGGCGAAAGCGGTAAAGGGACACATATGTATGGTGACAGATAAAAATCAGAATTCTGGTGGTGAGCACAATGCAGTCTGTACAGATATTGATAAATAATAATGTACACCCAAAATTACACAATGTTAGAAACCATTATGATTTCAATAAAATAATTGAAAAAACAACACACAAACAACAACAAAAAATTATGGAAAAATATAAAGATGGAAATGAAAATCACTCATAATTCTATCACCAGAGATTATCATCATAAAATGTTTGGTGTATTTCCTTCCAGGTTTTTTCCTAAGATATGCATATTTTTTTCATTTTCACAAAATTAACATCTTTATAGTTTTGTATCCTGCTTCTTTTATGTAATTATGAACATTTTTACTAAATCATGAACATTTTGCCACTTTGCTATAATCAAAAATACGTTTTGAGATGGATGCATATTATTCCATTGAATAAATGCAGCCTAAATCATTTTTATTTCTCTATGGCTTAAAATGTAGATTGTTTCCATTTTTAGTCACTTTAAATAACACTGTAATGATCATCTTTGAACATAGTTATTTTCTTAAAAGAAACTCAAACAAAATACAGATTGTTTCCAATTTTTACCATCTGAAGTAACACTACGATGATGATCTATGAATATAATTCTGATTAATTTCTTAGTATAAAGTCTTTGTAACAGAATTACAGGCTTAAACTCTGTTACCGACCAGTCTTCATAGTCTCCTCCACACTCATTGCTGCTTCCGTGCCTGTTGTCTTGCTCCCTCTGCCTGGAAGCACCAATCAAAATCTCATCCACTCTCCTCTTTCATGAATTTCCCCTGACAACTGTGTCTGGCTACTGTCGGTCAGCATAGTGTTTTTGAGATTCACCCATGTCGTTGTGTGTATCAGTAGCCCATTTCTTTTCATTGCTGAGTAGTACTCCAGTGTATGAATATGCTAGAATTTATCTATTCACACACTGCTGAATATTTGAGTTGTTCCCAGTTTGGTGCTATTATGAATAAAGCTGATGTAAACATTCACGTACGAGTCTTTTTGTTAACATATATTTTCATTTCTCTTGAGTAAACACCTAGAAGCAGAACTGCTTAATCATACAGTAAGTGTACATTTAATTTTACAGGAGTCTGCCAACTGATTGTACCATTCTGCATTCCTACCAGCAATTTGTGAAAGTTCTAATTGGTTCACATACTCACCAATACTTGGTATTGTCAATCGATTAATTTCAGCAATTTTAGTAGACATAGTGGTATTTCATTGTGGTTTTATTTTGCATTTCCTTGATGACTAATGATTTTGAGCATCTCTTCATGTGATTTTTGGCTATTCCTTCTGGTATCTTCTTTTGTGAAATGTCTGTTCAAAACATTTGCCCCTTCTCATTGGGTTGTTTTACTTTTGATTATTGATTGTAACAAGAGTCATTTATGTATTCTAGAAACAAATCCTTTGTCAGATATATATATTGTGATTATTTTTCTCCCAGTCTATACTTGCCTTTTAATTTTTCTGATAGTGTCTTTCAAAGAGCAGAAGGTTTTTAATTTTGATGAAGTCCTATTTATCAAATTTTTCTTTTATGACTAGTGTTTTTTGTGTTCTGTCTAGGAAGTCTTTGCCTATGCCCAAAGTCTTCTTTTAGGCTTTCTTCCAGAAAAATTATACTTTTAGCTTCTAAGTTTAGAACTATGATCCATTCTAAGTTAATTTTTGTATATAGTACAAGCTAAGGGTTAGGGTTCAAATTTTTCTATAGGGATATCCAGTTATTCCAGCATCATTTGTTGAAAGATCTTCCTTTTCCCTTTGAATTCCCTCGGCACTTTTATTGAAATAAATTCATCATCTATGTGCGAATTTACTTCTGGACATTATTCTGTTCCTTTGATCTAAACATCTATTCTTATACCAGTACCACACTATCTTGATTATCATTGCTTTATAGTAAGTCTTTTTTTCCCCCCCAAAGCCCCAGTAGATAGTTGTACGTCATAGCTGCACATCCTTCTAGTTGCTGTATGTGGGACGCGGCCTCAGCATGGCCGGAGAAGCAGTGTGTCCATGCGCGCCCGGGATCCGAACCCGGGCCGCCAGCAGCGGAGCGCTCACACTTAACCACTAAGCCATGGGGCTGGCCCTATAGTAAGTCTTAAAATCAGGTACTGTAAGTCCTCCAACTTTGTTCTTCTTTTTCAAAAAGTGTTTTGTCTATTCTAGGTCTCTTACATTTTTTTATATAAATGTATTAACTACTTGTCAACTTCTACAAAAATGCTAGGTTGGGACGGCCCCGTGGCTTAGCCGTTCAGTGTACACGCTCCACTACTGGCGGCCCAGGTTCGGATCCCGGGCACGCACCAATGCACTGCTTCTCTGGCCATGCTGAGGCCACATCCCACATACAGCAACTAGAAGGATGTGCAACTATGAAGTACAACTATCTACTGGGGCTTTGGGGGAAAAAAAAGGAGGATGATTGGCAATAGATGTTAGCTCAGAGCCAGTCTTCCTCAGCAAAACGAGGAGGATTAGCACGGATGTTAGCTCAGGGATGATCTTCTTCACAAAAAAATAAATAAATAAAAAATTTAAAAAGAAAGAAAAACTACAAAAATGCTAGGATTTTGATTTAGATTGCTATAAATCAGTTTGAGAAGATCTGAACAATATTGAGTCTTACCATCCATGAACATGGTATATCTCTCCATTTAATTAGCCTTTAAAATTTTCTCTCAGCAATGTTTTGTAGCTTTCAGTGTACAAGTCTCACACAAATTCTGCTAAATTTTTTTTTTATAATTTTATTTACTTTTCCCCCCCAAAGCCCCAGTAGATAGTTGTATGTCATAGCTGCACATCCTTCTAGTTGCTGTATGTGGGACTTGGCCTCAGCATGGCCAGAGAAGCGGTGCATCACTGTGCACCTAGGATCTGAACCCGGGTCGCCAGCAGTGGAGTGCGGGCACTTAACTGCTAAGCCATGGGGCCGGCCCAAATTTTGCTAAATTTAACCCCTAAATATTTCTTGTTATTGACGCTCTTGTAAAGGTTTTTTTTTTTTCCTTCATTTTCCTATTGTTCATCATTAGTGTACAGAAATTCATTAATTTTTGCATATGGACCTTGTATCCTGCAACCTTGCTAAATTTACGTATTAGTTCTAGTAGGATTTTTTCATATATTCCTCAGAACTTTCTTTTTTTTTCCAGCTTTATTGCAATATAATTGACATATAACATTGTGTATATATAAGGTGTACAACATGATAATTTGATATACGTATAAATTGCAAAATAACTAACACAATAAAGTTAGTTAACACCATCACCTCACGTAGTTACAATGTGTGTGTGTATTTGTTCAGAAGGTTTCTTTCCAGTTTTATTGACATACAGCACTGCATACGTTTAAGGTGTTCAGCATAATGACTTGACTTACATATATTGTGAAATGATTACCACAATAGGTTTAGTTAACATCCATCATCTCATTTAGATACAAAAAAAAGAAAATGTTTTTTTCCTTGTGATGAGAACTCTTAGGATTTCCTCTCTTAACAATTTTCAAATATACCATACAGCAGTGTTAACTATAGTCATGTTGTATATTACATCCCCAGGACTTACCTATCTTATAACTAGAAGTTTGTACCCTTTGACCACCTTCATCCAGTTCCCCCACCCCTGACCCCTGTCTCTGGTAACCACAAATCTGATCTCTTTTTCTGAGTTTGGTTTTGTTTTTTTTTTTAGAGTCCACCTATAAGTGATATCATACAGTATTTATCTTTCTCTCTCTGACTTATTTCACTTAGCATAATGCACTCAAGGTCCATCCGTGTTGTCACAAATGGCAGTATTTCCATCTTTTTTATGGCTGAATAGTGTTCCATTGTGTGTGTAGATAGATAGGTAGGTAGGTAGGTAGATAGACAGACAGACAGACAGATAGATAGATTATTGATTGTAAGAAGAGTCATTTCCATATTCTATATACATATATATACCACATTTTCTTTATCCATTTGTCTGTAGATGGATACTTAGGTTGTTTCCACGTCTTGGCTACTATAGATAATGCTGCTACGGGCATGGGGGTGCAGATATCTCGTCAACAGTGTTTTCATTTCCTTCAGAAATATTCTCAGACGTGGAATTGCTGGATCATTGGGTATTTCTATTTTTAATTTTTTGAGAAACCTCCATACTGTTTTCCATAGAGGCTATACAAGGCTGTACAAGGGTGCAAATACTGGGAGATATGGCTCATTTGGGGCCACCAAAGTAACAGTCTACCATAGGATAGTGTTTTCTTCCTTCCAAGTGTCCAGTAGCTGTATATTGTATATACAGCTCTAACTGTATCGATTATTTTAAAGTAACCAAAACCTTGTTTACAGTCGTATCCAACATATGTGATTGATAGGTCATACCCCTAATTATTACTAAATCTGCATTATATTTCTTTGCCTCCTATTTTTACCATTTCTATCAGGTACATTCATAACCATCCCAAAATAGCAGTGATTAAAATCATTTCAGGCTATTGTATCTTTCCCAAGCTATACTTTGTTATTCAAAAAGCACTCTGTAGTTTGAGAGACTTTGTAGAGGTTCAAATATACTCAACCCTCACCTTTCTGAGCAGTAATTTTTTCTTTGGAAGAAGGGGACTTCACCTTATCTATCTTGAGGAATGCTTTCAGCTTCAAGAAACAAAACACCCAAGCAAAAGACTTCAAGTCTAGACAATAAAGCCCTTTAATTACCTTACACAGCAAAGTCTAGAGATAGGTGGTTCCAAGCTTGGTGCAGCAGTTCAGTGACATCATCAAGTATTCAGGGTTTTTCTATCTTTCCATACAACCATCTTCAGCATGTTAGTTTTTCGTCTTTAGACACGTCCCCTCATGGTCACAAGATGCTCCTCACACAACCCCACTTAAGTAAGGGAAAAGGGAAAGGTGGCGTCTCCTCTTTAACACCTGTCTTTTTATTTGGGAGGAAAATTTTTCCTAGAAGCTGCCTCTCCTCAATGTCAGACTCTAGGCTACCCTCAAATTTCACCGGATCTGCGATTACACTGTTATCTAGCAATAAGAATCGAATATCACCGGGCAGGAAAAACCCAGGCCAAGCACAGCCAAGACTGTCCGGAGCCTACTTTTTCACTCCACAAATCAGGAAAGAATTGCGCCTTTAGAAGACGGAGGAACACGCCTCAGGTTTACGCAGTCACTAAATACAGCCGGTTACTTGGCCCCTAACTTCCGTCTCCTGAAAACACTCCCTGCGCGATCTGGTTAATGTGGGTCTTCTTACCCACTTCAAATATGGCTGCCAAGCTCCAGTCTCCTTTACCACCTGATCTTGGAGACAGCTCTGGCTTCATGCCCATTTCCAAAAGGGCCTCCTCCCGCGGGACTGCAGTTATGAGTGCGCAGGCGCGAACGCAAGTCCTCTTCTCGGCAAGATGGCGGTAGTATTGATGTGCGGACGCCGGGAGCTTCTGCGCCTTCTACGGCCCCAGCGTCAGGTAAGAATGCTGAGCGCCGGGGTGCTGCCCTGCCCCTGTGACGTGAGCCAGGGACAACTCCAGCTGGGGGCATGAGCAGACGCTAACCTGTTCACTGGCACCTGCGTCTCGTGACCTCGGGTCGCCTGAGGACGCAGGAGGGTTACGTCCCCGACCCCGCGGGCTCAGCGGCCCCATGCAATTGTGTCTTCTCGGAAACAAGTGTCACCCCTGCCAAGGAAACCTCAGCCTCGACCTCTGGGCCCCGGGGTGGGTCTGCGGTGGCTGAGGTCCAGGACTCGCCGGTTGCATGCCTTCGGGCCACCGCGGAGAGTAGCCGTGTTCTCTGTGGTAGCGGGCCGCCTGCTTCTTGCGGGGTGAGCATAATGAGCGACTTCTGCTCCCGATAAAACGGTCCACCCTCCTTTTAGTTCCACCGCGTCGCAGGGCCCTCGGAGTGGCCCCGGAAACCGCTGACCGCGGGGCTCCTCTTCCCAGCCGGCGGGTGCTGCGGGCGGCCGCACTATGTCCTGCTCGCGGCCTCTGGCCCCCGTGGCCTCAGTACCTCTGCCATCTCGTTCGCAGAAGCCCAGGTAAGATGCGTTTGGTCCCTGCGGCGTTAGGAGTGGTGCTTCTTGGTTGATTTGTTTTTATTTTGTCTTGACTGGAGGGAAGGGGAATGTGGAGCTGAGTTCTTGTCCACGCAACACACAGCTCTCCAGAATGGTAGCATCTCTGCTTGGGATAGATTTTCACATCAGTTGGGGAAATGATTGAGAGTACAGCAGGAGAGATTTACCTTATACACAAGGCATTGTTTGCAGTGGCGGCAAGCCACTGATGGTGATAGGAAGTGATTCCGGGTGTGTGTGTTAGAAAAATTATAACTTGCATATCATATACATGAGTTCATGGATATTAATATTTATGAGGATGAGACCAAGTAGATATTTCGGTCTTAAAAACTAAGTTGTTTTATTATATGAGGTATCAAAAATAATCAAACTCATAGAAAGAGAGAATAGAATGGTGGTTGCCAGGGGCTGAGGGAGGAGGGAAATGGGGAGCTGTTTAATGGGTATAAAGTTTCAGTTATGCTAGACGAATAAATTCTAGAGATCTGCTGTACAACATAGTGCCTATAATTAACAATTTGGTATTGTGTACTTCAAAATTTGTTAAGAGGATAGATCTCATGTTGAGTATTCTCAAAAAATAAAAAGGGGACATATAAAAAAAAAAAGGGGGACAAAATAAAAAGAAAAAAAAAAAAAACTAAGTTGTTTTAAAGAAACATTCTAAATATGATAGTTTCAGTACGTGCAGAATCGTGCCAGGGATTCTCAACTGACTGAAGTTTAGAAAACACTGATACAAGAAATAACTTCCCAACATAAAGGGAAGTCAGGAAATCTTACTCTAAGTAACTTATTTTCCTGCATGGAGGGGAAAATAAAATGTCGTCTTGAAGCTTTGAATTCTGTGGACACTGTAGGTTAACCTGGGAGAAGAAGTAGGGAGTCAAGAGAACAACCCAATTTGGGTTATCATAAGGGGACCCTTGATTTCTGTATGTCTCCCCTACTGAATATTACACATGGCTTCCTTTTGCACAGGTTCAAGTCCCTCCCGTCATTCCTGCAACTCCCCCACCCACAGCAGTAACTGAGGTGGCTTCTGGAGAGACTGCAGATGTAGTTCAAGCTGCTGCAGAACAGAGCTTCGCTGAACTGGGGCTGGGGTCATACACCCCTGTGGGACTGATCCAGAACTTACTGGAATTTATGCATGTTAACCTTGGCTTACCTTGGTGGGGGGCCATTGCTGCATGTAAGGGGAATACCTCCTGGACAAGGGTAGAGGAAATGGGGACTTAGGGATAGAACTTTAAAGACAGCAGTTCCGTGAGTGGATCAAGGAAATAGTTGCAGAAGTTTAGGGGTCAGAAAAGCAGATGATTCAAATGAGGGATAGAGGCTCATAATACTTAGATGTACGCTACTTATATTTCCTAAAGAGCATTATAAAACCACTAGGTCATCTGGGATTCAAGATGTATAGATATTTGATTGTAAGCATAGGGTTCGAGTTAGGGGACCTCGTTAACAGTGATGAGGCTGCCCTGGTCTATGAGAGTAGAAGGTCAAGTCAGGCACTTAAACCCCAAAATGGAGAAGACACTCACATTGCTCCTGTTGTAAGCTAACACTGTGCTTTAAATTCTGTTTCGTACTATACCTTGCCCCAGTGATCATCCTCTCTCCCCTGTGTCTTCATCTTCTCCCCCTTTAACGCCCTACCCTGAACATATAAACGTGCTCAAGCATACCCTGTGTTGCTCAGGGGAAAATTCCTTTCCCTCATTCTTTGTTCATCTTTAACTACTATCCTGTGTCTCTCCTTCCTTTCATAGCTGTTATTTAAGAGTATTCTGCATCCAGTGGACTTCTTTCTTTTTACTCTTTGACCCTCAGCAATCTGACTTGTACTAATGCCACCTCATTCTAACTGCCAGTGACATCATTGCTAAATCCATTTTTCTTTTTACACTTGACCTTTCTGCATTAGACACCTTAGACCCTGAAATCTATCCCTTGGCTTTTTTGTTGTTTTTTTTTTAATAATTTTTTTTATTTATTTTTCCCCCAAAGCCCCAGTAGATAGCTGTATGTCATAGTTGCACATCCTTCTAGTTGCTGTATGTGGGACGTGGCCTCAGCATGGCCGGAGAAGCGGTGCGTCGGTGCATGCCCGGGATCCAAACCCAGGCCGCCAGCAGCAGAGCGCGTGCACTTAACCGCTAAGCCAGGGGGCTGGCCCGATCCCTTGGCTTTTTGACAGTCTTTCTTGATTTTCTTCCTATCTGACCACACCTTCCAATCTCCATTGCCCAATACTCTAGCTATCCCTTTAGTGCTGGTATTCTGGGTTCTATCCTTAGCTTCCTTCTCTTTCCACTCCACATCATCCATCATACTGTTGATAAAGCCTAAACCTATATCTCCCCCTGGTCTCTTCTCAGCCCAGACCCCTTGTTTGTCTACAGATACTATAAACTAAATATTTGTTGGAATGATCAGGAAATATGAAGTCTAAGAAAAGAAATAGGGAGGAACTAAAGCATTAGGCCACCAGATTACCTCCTACTCCAGGGATTTCTGACAGTGGCTTTCAAACCTCATTCTCGGAGCCCCAGAGTTCTGTAAAGATGCCTCTGACAAAGGAAAGGCCAGAGATTGAACAACCTATAGCCAGACTACCCCCTCATCAGGGCAGCTTGACTGTCTCTGTTATGTATATTGGGGCTACACTTAGAGTTGGGGGGAAAATTATTCCATTGATAATAGAAGAGTTGGGAAACTGTTAATTAGAAAAGCATTTTCTGTCACCTTTTTGTTCAAGGAAAGAAACAGGATTCCTGGTTATTTGCTTAGAGAAGTTAATGCCAGCCTTCAGTGTTGTCAAAGCAGAGGACTGACCCTTGAAGGAATTAAGTCATACCCCTGCCCTTTGTTTTGGGCCCCTTGGGCATGAGTCACAGTCTGGAATAGACTGGAATAAGAGAGACCCTTTCAGTGAGGACCTAGAAACCCTCAACCTAGCTGCAAAACTGCTTTCATTTCACTCCAGTCCTAGTATGTGTTTTCCAGGTACAGTCCTTGCCCGCTGCCTGGTGTTTCCTCTCATCGTGAAGGGCCAACGAGAGGCAGCCAAGATCCACAACCACTTGCCAGAGATCCAGAAGTTTTCCACTCGAATCAGGGAGGCCAAGTTGGCAGGAGACCATGCTGAGTGTGAGTCAGTTGCAGAGTGAGCGTGGGAGAGGACCACATTTGCACTTTCCTGACATTCTGCTGAGGGAAGGGAACAACCTAAATCAGGAGTTGCTGCAGTTGGGCAAGTTCTAAAGATTTAACTGCTCCTTGGGCCAAATGTTTCCAGTGACTGGCCAGGGTCAGTTAGAAATTTCATGGGCCAGGCGATGAGGATAGTCACCTCCACTGACACAACTGTTAGCCTAACCATTAACTTCTCCTCACTTCACAGTTTACAGGGCCTCCTCGGAGATGACCCTTTACCAGAAAAAGCATGATGTTAAACTCTTTAGACCTCTCATTCTACCTCTGACTCAGGTGAGCAAAAACATTTCCCATTCATTTTGTCCTGAACCAATCAGATTACCTCCTCTGTGTTTCCCATGCCCTAGACCCCCAAAAAGCAGGTGGTGGTGATGGTATAATGGTTTTAAATAATGGAGTAATGAAAATGTGCCCTCTGCTAAAGCGTCCTGACACTGTTGATCCTGTGTAATAGGCCCCAATCTTCATCTCCTTCTTCATTGCCTTGAGAGAAATGGCCAACCTTCCTGTGCCCAGCCTGCAGACAGGTGGCCTCTTGTGGTTCCAAGATCTCACACTATCTGACCCCACCTACATGCTACCACTGGTAGTCACTGCTACAATGTGGGGTGTGCTTGAGGTAAGCCCGGGTTGGCTAAGTGCCAGGCCTGCAAAGTGGGGAGTGGGGGTAAAGTAGTTGTGCAGAATGGTCATTCTTCACTCCCTGGAGAAATAGAGTTGATGGGTAAGAAATTTGAGGTAGAGTCACTACAATTGACATGCATTTGCTATTATTCCTCTGCCTTTTTTTTTTTTTTGGCAGTTAGGTGCTGAGACTGGTATGCAAAGTTCTGATGTTCAGTGGATGAGAAATCTTATCAGATTGATGCCCCTGGCAGTCCTGCCCATAACTATCCATTTCCCCTCGGTAGGTAATGGCTTAGGGGCTGGCTCCAAGTCCTTCCACTGGCATAGCCATTTCCCAGCAAGCTACCCAGGGAGGCGGCTTCTGAGTTCCTTCTCTTCCTTCCTTCCAGGCCGTGTTCATGTATTGGCTCTCGTCCAATATGTTTTCCCTGGGCCAGGTGGCTTGCCTCCGGATTCCAGCCGTACGCACTGTGCTTAAAATCCCCCAGCGTGTTGTACACGACTCCAACAAATTACTTCCACGGGAAGGCTTCTTCAAGAGCTTCAAAAGTGGTAAAGGCCTGTCCTCTGCATAACAGGACCAGGGGAAAGTGGTCTAAAAATGAGTACAGGACTGACTGTCTTACTGTTTACACAGGCTGGAAGAATGCTGAGATGGCACATCAGCTACGAGAGCGTGAACGACGCATGCAGAATCACTTGGAGCTAGCAGCCAGGGGTAAATAACCCTCTCAGTCTAAATCTGTCATTTGTTTCCTCCTTTCCTTGATTCATCTATATTTGTTTTCTCCTCTTCCCCCAGGTCCCTTACGACAGACCTTTACCCACAACCCTCTGCTACAGCCTGGAAAGAATCACCCTCCCAACACCCCTGACAGCAGCAGCACCAAACCAAAGTCAAAGCAGCCCTGGCGCGACACACTTGGCTGAATTCTCTTCCCAGCTCTTACTGGCAGGAACTCTGTCTCTTCAAAGACTCAGCCTCAGAACAAGATTTGACGCTGGGTCCTTGCCCCAGACCTAGCAACTGTGGGACATGAAAATGTTTGTTTTCAAAGTGGATTCCACTACAGACTCTTACATCTAAGTGTAAGACGGCACTGGGGAGCCAAGTGATCTTCCCATCCAGAGTTAGTAAACTTCTGTACTACATGCTGCTTTCTGATACTTATTAAACAGGGAAATGGATTGTGTGCTTCAGAAAAATGAGGAATAGATTGGGTGGTGATTGCTCTTGCTGGACCATGCTCTTAGGAAATGTCTTGGTGTTGTATCCAGTGGCATTAAGAGCTTAGGCCCCACCCCATAGATATGTTCTATCCATATTTGCAGTGTAGTCACAGAGGTATGCCTGATGAGTTCAGACTGTAGCTAAATAGAGTAACCACATTTATTTACCCCAAGATTACCTATAAAGTATCCTTCAAGTAGTAGATGTGCTCAAATTCTTAGTGATAATTAAAAAGAATGGAAGCTGGTACAGTTTTTTTCTAACAACCTAACATTTTGCTATAGCACTTTAGGTGTTCTCTTGGGTAGAGATTGGTTGCATCAGCCTTCAGCCACTGGCTTGAGAGGGAAGAAATACTTGGATACTTTCAAGCATAAGATTGTTTTTAGTCTTCCTGCCAGGTTAATGGGAGCTGTCCCAGAGACACTATATAAAATGAAGCCACTCAAAGCTTAGGAACATAACCCTTTTATTGTCCAGCATCTGTGACAGTTTTGTGTCTCTCTAAAGGAGACAAATTTGGAGCATTAGTGGCCCTTTTAAAGGAAAAGAGTGGGTAGGCACATGCAGAGGTGAGTGAATGTCTTAACACATGGGAATGTGCTATTAGAACAACCAAGCCCACACCTGACATGCTCCCCACCATAGTCTGCTTTATTGTCCCTTTAAAAAAATCTAGAACAATAGGTAGCAAAACAAATAAATTACTTTCCATCTCTCAAAAAGCAAGGTCAAAGCTGTTAAAGCTCCCCACACCAGGCTTCTGGACAGGTGCCTCCAAAGAAGTCAGCTTTCCTTTTCAACTTCCTTGGCTCCAGCTGGTATAAGACAAGAGGCCCCTGCTTTCCATATCTCAGGATTCCAGGAGGTATTTAGTTAGACTTGGGATCTTGTTGCTTGGGCATCTCTCCTCCATCTTCCAAATCCATCTCTGCAGCAACTGACATACATAGGACCTGGAGGTACCATGTGGTGGATGCTACAAAGAGAACTTTGAGTCAAAACTGAGAAGAGGTCAACTGGGCTGAGTTCAAGTGGCACTGAATGGGGCTGAGCCTGAGGGGACAACTCAGTTAAGCCTTAGGGTTAACAACCGGAAGGGGCAATGGCAAAAGTGACTTGAGAGACTAGATTTGCAAAAGTTGGGGGGGGGAATAGGCTACGCAATAGCTGAGCCAACTTGAGGAGCCAGGGCTTACCCACAATCCTTCGCAGGCAATGAGGTCGTTTGTGTTCTGGCACTCTGATGATGAGGAAGTAAAAGGGCAAGCCTGAGAGGGCAATGCCAATGCCAATGAGGGAGTTGATGGTATCACTGTAAAGTGGAACACCCACCAGGAAGATGGTGCAGAGGCAGAAGACAATGGGGAAGAAAAGGCTGAGCTAAGGGCACAGAGAAAACAACTGGAAGTTAGGCAACTCAGGACTGACAGCCAAAATAACCCCACCTCCTGTGAAGATCAGAGCACTGGACCTTCTTTCCATCCCCTTTATCTCAGCACACTACCACCACCAAGTCCTAGGTAAAGGTTTCTGAATAAACCGTCTTATAAGAATCCCCTGGAGCAGATGGAGCAGAGGTAGGATGGAGGTGAGTTACCTTGAGGGGACGAGGTCGATCAGGCTCCTTCCAGCGCAGATAAAGCTGACCCACAATAGAGAGCCCCACAAAGAACCAGTAGCTGAAGCTGTAGTAGTTAATGAGCTGGAAGATGTCCTCCACACACAAGTAGATCAGTGCCATGATACCCTGTAAGCACAAGCCCACGTCAGCTCTGCTTATGGCCTTTGTTACTCAAGGCACTTTTCACTCCCCTTTATGTCCCACAGATCATCCCCTTGTCAAGTCCTCAGAGACTCCCTCTCTCTCCTTTTCTGTTCCTACCCCCTTTAGTTCCCAAGTTTCAATACGTCATTCCTTTTGTATTAAGTCAATAGCCTCAATTGGTTTTTCAGCCCATTCTTCACACCTTTGCCAAGTTAACCTTATGTAAAGCACAGCTCAAAACAGTTCCTCAAAAATCTTTTGCCTAAGAGGCTCCCCATAATGGCTCCAACCTATGTTTCCAGCTTTTATCTCCTACTCCCCAATTCCACACTGCCTTATCTCAGAACTTTTTGAAGCTGTTTCTCTTAACCTATAGCCCATCTCTACCATTTGCAACCCTAACCTTAAAAATCCACTTCAAATGCACTTTCTTGGAGAAGTCTTTCCTCATTCAGCCTCTACCCCCATGGAAGTGATCATTTCTTCCCATAAACACTACATCAGTCACTTTCATGGCAGTCGTTACAATGTATTCCCTGTACATATGCCTTATCCAAGACTGAAGGAGGTTACCATTCCTTAAAGAAGATGGATTCTCTCTCAGGAACCACCGCAGCAGTTAGCACAGTGCCTTGCTCACAATGGCTATTCCAACACTAGTTTTTCTATTACAATCTCTTAGAGCTTTCAGGAAGCTAGAACAGTTGCATCTACTGTTACTCAGGTTTCCCCCACAATCTGGCTTTCAGGCCCATCCTTGAGATGACTTACATTGAAGAGCAGAGCTGTCACCGGCGTGTACCGCTCAACCTGAATCATGCAGATGGCGTCGGGGAGATGGCCTTCTCTTGAGCCCACAAAGAAGAGCCTATTGGGGGAAGACAGGTGAGGCTGAGGAACTTGTGAGATGCTGGGTGTGGCCTGGCTCACATGCCACACAGCCCTCTCTCTGCCATCCCCTCCTTCAGAAGAGTTTGAATAATATGGAATGGAGTTCAATATTGAGATTAGTAAGAACTAGAGGCTGCTGATGGAAACGAGTAAAGAGTTGTGAATATCATCTGGGAAGCACAGTGACTAACGTCTGGGCCCTGTTAAGTCCTATCCTCCCCTGCCATAGCTCTTCACAACACATGCCCAGTAAAAGATGCCACTCATACCTAGAAGCAGCCACAATGGAGGCATTGAGGCCACCAAAACAGGATAATGCAACTGCCAGTGGAATTGTCCAGTTGAATATTCCAAAAATCTGGTCTGCAAAAGTCTAAGGGGAAGGAATGAAAAAAGAGTCATTACCAGGACCTAAAAGGGATGAAAGGCATGGACAGGCATGCCCCCCGATTCCCCGTACTAGGAATGCAACCCTCTTCCACAACAAGGGTAACAGGACCTTTTTGCAAGCCCAGTATCCTAAGCATATTCCTTTCAAGGACTACCCCCTTTCTGGGACTTTGAAGAGCTGTGGTATACCCAGAAGCCCACAAACACACCCTCAGCCTTCTGCTAGTGAAAATCCTTTACCACAGCAACAGCATCACTGGCCAGGATGTCCCTCATGTCTAGCACGGTGTAATAGGCCACATTGGTCAAGATGTAGATGATGGTGACAATGGGCATGGAAATGCCAATGGAGAGGGGCAGATTCCTATAGCCAAACAGAATAATGGATACATTAATCATACAGTCGCATCCCCATGTCACCTTTAATCCTTAGACTGTCACACCAGGGATGGGGCCTCCTGTGGCATTTCCCCAGTGCCTTTGCCTTTGAAGTTGCCTAGGATAGTGGCTGAAGCACTGAACTCTTAAGAATTAAAGAGCATCAAGGGAAAAGAATATTACATTCAGAGAAAGGGCTATGCAAAAAAAAAAAAAAAAAAGGATTAACAAAGAACTATGTCACAGCATAATAGTACAGGAAGATGGGAGGTTTTTGGTTTTGTTTTTTTTACATCTAAAGGTCTCTTGGTGTCAGGATTCCTTCTCTAAGATTATCGGAAAATTTGTCTTAAGGTTGAGAAATATAAGAAGAAATTATAGAGGCAAATTGTGAAATCTAACAACTCCAGAGAATAAGACAGGCCCTCAGTAGGAAGCGCAGTGTGCATATCTGAACAAGCAACCTGAGAAATATGTCAACCCCACCTCCTTACTCAGTTTGAGAACCTTGGTGCCATCCTAACCAGTGGCCAAGAGAAAGATGCGAAGACCTCTCAAGGTCCCTCTAGCCCAATAAAGCCATGATCTCTATAAACGTTTTTCACAATGAGACTGGGGGAAAGGAAAAAGAGGCAAAGACATTCAGCTTCTGTCCAGTAGGTGGAAGCACCACCCAGGCCTCTATCCTGCTTCTACTGTCTGCTCCCAGGGATGCAACACTGGATGTGTACTTTGTTTCTCAAAGCCAAAAGGAGTTTATTATTCTTCTTTTGACCTAAAAATTTACAGAAACTCCACTCCCTGGCAAATCTTAGTTCCCAGAATCATTGAATTTTAGAGCCAGGAAAGGCTCTAGAGATCATGTAATTCAACCCCCTCAATTACAGATAAGGAAGCAGGCAAAGAGATGGTGGGAACTCCCTCAAGGTCATCCAGCAAATCAGTGGGAAGACAGGCTCCAGGCCCTTGACTCCCTGTGCTGTGCTCTTTTCACTCTGCATGACTACAGGGTAATTCAGAGTAACAATGGTGGGGTCATATCCTTGACTGGCTGAAACAATACCACTACATCAGTATGAGTCTGAGAAACAAGGAAGGGACCAGAAGGGACACGGGAAGATTTCTGGGAGTCTCTGACCTAAGTTATCCATGTGGGGATAAGAGTGGGTGAAAGATCTATCAAGGAAAATCTATAAAAAAGCATACACGAGCACATGGTACAACCTGCTTTAATTAATGCAGGAATGAATGAACAAATGTGAAAAGGGCTCTTTAAAAAATTTCTTTTTAAAACATACACAAGAAAGTTCACATCTCAGCTCTGTTACCATGATCATGGACAAGCTACTTCTCTGGGCCTCAGGCCTCCCATCTATTAAAATGAGGCTGATAAAAATCAACCTTGGCAGTTGCAGTATGCTGTCTGACAGGCGGTAGGAGCTCAATAAATGACAGCTATCATTATTGCCATGGGAAGTTGATGGTGAGGTACCTACCTCTCAGGATTCTTGATCTCTTCAGTGACATAGTTGAGGGTGTCCCAGCCCGAGTAGGAAAACAGAGCTGAGTACAGTCCCAAGGCAATGTCACCCATTGCAAAAGATGAGCCCTCAAAGGAATTCTCAAAGTGAGTTGAGGTTCCTGGAACCCAGAGAACATAGAAAGGCAGAAGAATTAGTGGCCTACCTCCCAACTTCAAGGCAATCCATAAAGGAGTGGAAGAGTATGGCAATGATAGCAGGTGAGTGGCTTAGAACACCTGTGGCAGCAAGGGTACTGGTGAAGGACAGGGAACAGAAGAGAGAAGCCCATGGTCATGGGCTGGAATGCAGGGTACATCATGGGGATCTTGACAGGAAGGACCGGGGTGACTTTCTAGGAGCTGAGGGGCTGGAGAACAGAGTGATGCGGTTCTGTCCTGCCCTGCGAGCTGCCCGATTCCTGCCCCCTTTCTAACACTGGACAGAGCTGATACGGGGTGGAGGAAGGGCAGGACTCGGCATGCCCAGGCCAGTAGAGTAGTTGTAGGGTGGGGGTTCATACCTGGAACCTGGAGAGGAGTGGGTACAAGGAGCTCATTTCTACCCTTGCCCACTCCCAAGGGGAGAATAATCATAGCCACAGCGTTGGGCTCGACAATCTGCAAAAGCCGGCTGCCAGGGCATGACTGTCAGCTCTTTTGCCGAGATCAGCCTCCTCTGGGAGACAGCATGCATAGAAGTTAAAGGACAGACTTTGGGGTCAGTCCACCTGGGTACAAATTTCAGCTCCACTACTTACTAGCTGGGGACTTGAGCAAGATAATTCTGCAGCCTCAGTTTCCTCATCTATAAAATGGGAATAATAATAGTACCTACCAAATGAGATTGTGCACAAAGGGCACTTAGAGGAGTGTGGCTCATAGAAAATGCTTAACAAATGTTAGTTGCTATTAATATTATTTCTTACCCTGGCCAAGTCTAACAATGCCTGCGATGATGATGGCGATCAGTGCCAATACTTTAGCATAGGTGAAAATATCTTGTACCAGGGTTCCCCACTTGACATACGCACAGTTAATGAAGGTTAAGAGACCTGAAAGAAAAATAATACCGATTGGTGACTGACCCTACCATCCAGAGGGGCTTAGCTTCCCAAGCAATTTTTCCAGTAGCAGTCACCAAAATAGACCGTTTGGCCAAAGACAGAAGTGTCTGGGCTCTGACCTGCTCTGCATTGGAAACCTCTGCCCAGAATGTCCTCCCCACTATCATTCAAAGGCACTTGCTGAGCAGCTGTGTACATAGCACAAACACAAACAGAAACACACACAGAAAAACACACCCTCAGCACTTACACAGGAGACACAAAACAAAGTGACTGTGGAGTTGCTTACATACAAAGTGCTCACAGCAGGGGGAGGCAACTGGTATCCATAGAGGATTAACGATGTGTTCTGGCTGTTGGCTCTGAAAAGTCACGGTCTCTCCACCCCCTGCCTCCTGTTATGGGCTCCAGAACCCAGCATTCTGATGCTGTGGTATTACTGTTAACCTTGACGAGTCCTATTGTGACTTATCCAATGTCTGGGCCAGCAGGTCAGGATGTGTGGCCAAGGATTAGGATGGGGGCCAGACTTCCTGCTACTGCCTGCCAGCTCAGCTGCTTGTTTTCGTGCTTGGAAAGATTCTTGGAGCCGAGGTTCCTATAAAATGGGGACAGGGCATTTTTCCCAACTAGATAATGTAAAAGTAAGAGCTACAAACATTCCTCAAATCCTTCTACCCTAGGGTAGAGGCAATCCCTTTACCTGGACGAGCTTTGGTAAAGTTCACACATCACCCTCAGAGCCAGGGTTCTTTTTTTTTTTTTAAATCATTTTATTTTTTTTTTCATAATTTTATTTATTTATTTTTTTCCCCCAAAGCCTCAGTAGATAGTTGTATGTCATAGTTGCACATCCTTCTAGTTGCTGTATGTGGGACTCGGCCTCAGCATGGCCGGAGAAGCGGTGCGTCAGTGCGCGCCCAGGATCCGAACCCGGGCCGCCAGCAGCGGAGCGCGCGCACTTAACCGCTAAGCCACTGGGCCAGCCCGAGAGCCAGGGTTCTTAACCTAGGACTTCCACAAGGCCTGAAATTCTTTGCAAAGTGTTATGTGCGTGTGTCCAAAGTATATGCATTTTTCTAAGAAAAGGGTCCATAGCTTTCATCAGAATCTTAGAGAAATCCATTACCCCCAAAAAAGTTACAATCAGCTACTTCAGAAGAAGAAATTCAAAAAGGGAGGTCCACACATGCTGTGAGGTTGACCAATAGTCCCTGGATGTGGTGGGGAAGACAGTCAAAAGAAACAATTCTGAAACTCAGCAGACTGTTCCTCAATCTCCTACCAGCCTTTTAAACAGGCAGGAAGGCACCTATACCACACCTTCCCCACTGTGGCAGTGAATTGCTTCACTACTCCCTCCTTCCCAGCTCAGCAACTGGAGCACTAGAAGGACGGCTCCAAAGGCAAGGCCAGAGCCAGCCTGCCTGACCAGCGCAGAGATTGAGACCCAGGGCTGGGCTTGCCTGCTTCAGGCCACCAACACAGCCAGGAAGTACTCCCCATCTACTCAAAACAGCTGTCCCATCATCTCTCTCTCTCCCCCCCTCCCTTACACCTCTCCTGTTCTACTTGCTGCCCAAGTTCTTTTCTGCTCTTCCAGAAACGGGGCATTCCTGTCCCACAAAAACATTTGCCTTTCTGCCTAACACACAAGACAATAAACACCAACCTTATCACAGGGCTGGGCAAAAATGCACCCATAACTCCAGGCCTCCCCAGTGCTAAGTTAATCATTAAAGACACAAGTGTGCAGTCTCCACGAGCACCCCACAAAATGACCAAAGTGCCTGTATGGCGCCCTCCACAAATCTTTCAGATGTGTTGATCCCCCCAAGCCAGTCACCCAGCCTTGACTCCCCACTGGCCTTCGGCCTCCAGCCATTCAGCAGCCCTCAGGCCACTTCCCTCCATCCTTACCCTCGGGCCTGCTGCTGACTTACAAATATAACACAAGCCGGGTTTGCGACTAGAAACACCAGGGACTCCTGATGCTGCCATATTCACCAGGGAATGGGACCGCTAATTAAAATTCATGGTTAGCCCTCAGGGTAACCATGGGTCACAACACCAAACTGGAGTGGGCTTAAGGGACTACTTGTGGTTCAGAGTCAGGCTGCAGCGTGTGCCGCAAGGTTCTGTTCTCAGCTCTGTCCAGGGATGTGGGCAGGGAAAAGCCAACTCATCATCCTTTACAACAACAAACCCTGAAATGAAAATACATGGATTGCTTACATTTTAATCCCTACCACTTCTCTACTCTCACGTCCACCCATTTGTATCCCTCCTTTTACCCGCCAGTATTTCCCCTCCCCCACTGACCCACCATCTTGCCCTGGTCTGCTCTCTCTATGGAACACAGGGGTCTCAGTTTGAATGAAGAAGGGAATCCTATGGAAAGAAACCAGGGCACAGAGGAACTGCCTGAAGAGAGTTGGCCCTCACCTTCCCCAGAGCCCAGCTTTATCTGGGGCCTCTTGGCTGTGGGAGCAGGAAACGAGTATGGCGGCAGCAGTGCTGACTGGGTTCTTTGTCCCCACCCCCAACGGATACAGCTGACCCGAGGCCCCAGAGCCAGGCCAAGTGCACTGTTCTTGAAGTGGAGCCCAACCTCCTGCTTCAGAGGCAGGGACAGGAGGGGACCACAGGGGTAGAATAATATGGAGGCAACTGCAAGTTACCCTCAAGGACAGAGACACCCTACCCTCCTCCTATGTCTAGGTGCAATTCAATCCCCATCCAACGCTGGGCCAAGTCGACAGGAAGATGGCCTGAAATCACCTTGGACCCATGACTCAGGTGCAGCTCCATTCCTGCTTTGACCCCTGCTTTGGAGAAAGGAGCAAGTGCGAAGAAGTCACTCCTATAATCATCTAAAGAGATGCACCTGAATGGATCATCAAACCCAGCCTATATGGGCTCCCCTGGAGCAGGAGCCTAGCTCCAGCACTAAGGCCCAGTGTCAGCTCTAGAACTAAAAGCCAGGAGAACACTGCCTAGGTTGATTCAGAACAGAACAAAGCTTGCAGCCCACTCCGGATCAGATGCCCAGATTTAGTTTAGGTGCTCAAATTAAACAGTCCCTGAAAAAGAACGTTAAACCTACAGTTTTCCCAGCACCATTAGTTTTAAATACATAAAATGTAACACACGAAACTTAGGCCGCTATTTAATCCATTCTCTGCTTCAAATTCCCAGGGACTATAAAACCTCAATAGTTTATTAGACAACTCATTCCATTTCTTCTGTTTTTTGGGGTTTTTTTTGAGGAAGATCGGCCCTGAGCTAACATCTGCCAATCCTCCTCTTTTTGCTGAGGAAGACTAGCCCTGGGCTAACATCCATGCCCATCTTCCTCCACTTTATATGGGACGCCGCCACAGCATGGCTTGACAAGCCGTGTGGTGTTGCGCGCCCAGGATCCGAACCGGCGAACCCCGGGCCACCACAGTGGAGTGCGCGCACTTAACCGCTTGCACCACCAGGCCGGCCCCAACTCATTCCATTTCTAAAGCAATCAATAGCTCTTCCTTCCATTAAACCAAAAACTTCTTCCTTGCAACTTCTACCCAGTAGTCCTAAACCTCTGCTCTGGAGCTGCCCAGAATCCAGCTCAACCCTCTTCCACATACTGGCCCTTCTTATCATTAAACATTAACACCCTGTCCCCCTTGAGTCTTCCCTCTTTCAGGCTAAAAACCTGAAAGTTTCTTCAACCTCTTGCGTGACAAGTGTGACTTCCAGACCAGTCACCATCCCAGTCCTCTCTTCTGCATTTACTTCACTTTGTCAGTGTCTCTCTGGAAACGTGAGACCCACACAGAAAACTCCAGACATGGTTGTAGACTATGGCGTCTCAGTTTGAATTCATTGTCAACTACAGTTCCTTTTTTCCACACCTCAAACTGATGAGCTTTTCCCTCTCCCTCTTTTTGGGCCTATAAAAGTTATTTTTTTTTTTTAATCCCAAATACGGGACTTTACATTTATTCCTAGTAACTTTCCTCTGTGAATTTTTTTTTTTTTTTTTTGCCAGGAAAGATTCACCCTGAGCTAACATCTGTTGCCAATCTTCCTCTTTTTCTTTTTTCCCTCCCCAAAGCCCTAGTACATAGTTGTATATTTTAGTTGTAAGTCCTTCTAGTTCTTCTGTGTGAACCACCAACACAGCATGGCTACTGACAGACAAGTGGTGTGGTTCCACGCCTGGGAACCAAACCCAGGCCACCAAAGCAGAGCGTGCCGAACTTTAACCACTGGGCCATCAGGGCTGGCTCTCCTCTGTGAATTGTTTTTGTGTGTGTGTGTGTGAGGAAGATTAGCCCTGAGCTAACATCTGATACCAATCCTCCTCTTTTTGCTGAGGAAGATTGGCCCTGGGCTAACATCCGTTCCCATCTTCCTCTACCTTATTTGGGATGCCACCACAGCATGGCTTGACAAGCGGTACATCGGTCCATGCCCAGGATCCAAACCTGCAAACCCCATGCCACCAAAGTGGAGCGCGCAAACTTAACCCCTACGCCACCGGCCAGCCCTCCTCTCTGAATTTTTTTTTTGTATGAGGGAGATCAGCCCTGAGCTAACATCCATGCTAATCCTCCTCTTTTTGCTGAGGAAGACCGGCTCTGAGCTAACATCTATTGCCAATCCCCCTCCTTTTTTTCCCCAAAGCCCCAGCAGATAGTTGTATGTCATAGTTGCACATCCTTCTAGTTGCTGTTACGTGGGACGCAGCCTCAGCATGGCCCAAGAAACGATGCGTCGGTGCGTGCCCGGGATCCGAACCTGGGCTGCCAGTAGCGGAGCGCGTGCACTTAACTGCTAAGCCATGGGGCCGGCCCACCTCTGTGAATTTTTAAGCATCATTCCCATCTACTAGAAATGGATTTTTCCCCTTAATTTTATCAATTAATTCAAACGCTTTCAATTTTGTGAAATCTGCAAATTTGATTAGCATACCTCCTCAGTTTTCACCGAAGTCACTGATAAAAATGTTGACTATGGGGGCCAGCCCGGTGGCACAAGCGGTTAAGTTCATGCTCACTGCTTCGGCAGCCCAGGTCCGCAGGTTCAGATCCCGGGTGCGCATCAACGCACCACTTGCGTCTCATATAAAGTAGAGGAAGATGGGCACAGATGTTAGCTCAGGGCCAATCTTCCTCAGCTAAAAAGAGGAGGATCAGCATCGGTTGTTAGCTCAGGGCTGATCTCCCTCACAAAAAAAAAAAAAATGCTGACTAGGATAGGCAGAGCCCCGTAGTCTATCACAATAGACCTGCCTGTATGCCGTCATTATTCCACATCAACCAAGAATCCATCAAACTATTCTTTTCTCTATGCCACCTTTTTCCACCTTGTCAACAAGAATATCAAGAGAGTTTGTCAAGAACCTCTCTGAAATCTCTATACACGTCTCTGCTCTAGCAATCTAATAATGCTATCAAATGATTCAAATGAAATTAGTACATATTTATGCTAGAATGTTCATAGCTCTACCATTGTGATAGTCAAAAATTAGAAACAACCCAAATGCCAATCAACAGTAGAGTGGCTAGATAAATACCATGGAATACTAAACAGCAGTGAGAATGAACCGTCTACAACCACAGACAAAAAGATGGATGAACTTCACAACGATATTAAGTGAAAAAGCCAGACACAAAAGATTACATACCCTTTATATCCATTCACACAAAAACAGGCAAAATTAATGTATGCTACTAGAAGTCAGAACAGTGATTTCCCCTTATGTGAGTGTGGGGGACAGGGGAGAGTGACTGGGAGGAACACAGAGGGGTTTGGGGGCCGGTTTCTCGATGTGGTTGCTGGTTACACATACGTGTTCAGTTTGGGAAAATTCATCAAGCTATACATTATGACATGTGCACCATTGCTTTTGTATATTACACTTGAATACAATGTTAAAATTGAACAAAAATGAGGTTAGCTTAGCTTAGTTTTTTTTGTGGTTTTTTTGGTTTTTTTTTTTTTTTTTGGTGAGGAAGATTAGCCCTGAGCTAACATCTGTTGCCAATCCTCCTCTTTCTGCTGAGGAAGATTGGCCCCAGGCTAACATCCGTGCCCATCTTGCTCTACTTTATACGTGGGACGCCTGCCACAGCATGACTTGATAAGTGGTGTATAGGTCTGCACCCAGGATCCAAACCCACAAACCCCAGGCCACCGAAGCAGAGCATGTGAACTTAACCACTACACCACCGGGCCAGCCCTGCATAGCTTGTTTTTAGTGAATCCATACAGGTTACTAGAGATCCTCCTTTCTTCTCCTCATACTTTGCTAACCAGGTTTAGCAGATGAGTCTAGAATTGGGGCAGGAATCAACTTCAAATTATCAGTACAGAATGCTCAGAATCCACCTTTCTCTTTCTTGGAAAGCCAGATTATCACTCGTGGTGGGCAGAATAATGTCCCTGGAAGGTAGAAGAGTCAGTGTCAGAGTGATGCCATGTGAGAAAGACTTGACCAGCTACTGCTGGATTTGAAGATGAAAGGGGGCCATGAGCCAAGGAATGTGGGCAGCCTTTAGAAGCTGGAGAAGGATTCTCCCCTAGAGCCTCCTGAAAGAAACACAGCACTGCTGACACCCTGATTTTAGCCCAGTGAGACCCATTTCAGACTTCTGAGCTACAGAACTGTAAGATAATAAATTTGTGTTGTTTTAAGCCACGAAATTGGTGATAATTTGTTACAGCTGCAATAGGAAACTAATACATCACTCAACAGCTTCTTTTTCACACCCTTCCTGTTCTCCAAGATCCTGGATGCCTGGTGGTGATTCTGTCACCTCAACTAATTATAAATTTTTTCAATTTGTCTGCAAGTAAATAGGTATAAACATTTAAAGCAATGACATGCTTTATTACTATCTCTTCAACTCTCTTGGTCTTGCTTTCTTGTTGGCCTAGATCTGTTAGCCTGCTGGTTTTTTATTGCACCCTTTCTAGGTTAGCAGTCCTTCTGCCAGGTAAGGTTAGAAGAAAAATGGGACTGTGGCCTCCTCCTTTCTCTCCACCATCTATCATCGTAGAACTAACTGTCCCCAGAGCATCCAGCCCTGCCCTTGTTGTTCTCACTCTGAACATTCCTCTCAGAGCCTTCTATTGTCCTCAGTTGCTTCTTCAGATCTGAGTCCATGCTGGGCACGAACCTTCAGGACACTCTTGCATTTTGTTTTAGTTACATACATCACCTCTCACCATCCCTTGTATTTCATTTCTAAAAATCTAAGCTCATCAAAAAGCTATGTGTTCAGGGCCGGCCCCGCGGCTTAGCAGTTAAGTGCGCACGCTCCGCTACTGGCGACCTGGGTTCGGATCCCGGGCGAGCACCGACGCACCGCTTCTCCAGCCATGCTGAGGCCACGTCCCACATACAGCAACTAGAAGGATGTGCAACTATGACACACAACTATCTACTGGGGCTTTGGGGAAAAAAAAGGAGGAGGATTGGCAATAGATGTTAGCTCAGTGCTGGTCTTCCTCAGCAAAAAGAGGAGGATTGGCATGGATGTTAGCTCATGGCTGATCTTCCTCACAAAAAAAAAAAAAAGCTATGTGTTCAATCACATTAGTTTCTTCAGATGATTCTCCTTTTCTTCCTAAATAAGATAATTTTCAAATATTTTATCAGAATTTCATTTTGAAAAGCTCTTGGTCTTTTTTTTTTTTTTTTTTAATCCCTGGCTATGAGATTATAATTCTTTTCCCTCAACTTTTCTTCCAGCTCTTTGCCTAAAATTTAGAGTGCATTTCAGAGGAAACCCAGCATTCCTTTTTCTGGGAGGTACAAACTCTGAGCAGGCATAGTCACTTCCTCACAAGGATTTCACATTTCCCCTGTTTATGTTAAATAATAATAAGTCCTTATCCTTTATAGAGATTCATTTTGAAGCCCTTATGGGTTAACTGGTATGATGTCTTGGATTTGCTTTAAATAATCTAGTGGGTGAGGGCAGGGTGATTGGAATATAGATAAAACAATGTTGATAATCATTCATGCTGGTACTTGAACCCTGCGAGTTCATCGTATTATTCACTCTACTTTTGTATATGTTTGAAACTTTCCATAACAAACCATTTCTTAAAAATCTATAGCAGGGGGGCCGGCCTGGTGGGTAGTGGTTAATTTTGCACACTCCCCTTCGGCAGCCCAGGGTTCGCAGGTTCGGATCCCAGGTGCAGACTGACACACCGCTTGTCAAGCCATGCTGTGGCGGCGTCCCATATAAAGTAGAGGAGGATAGGCACAGATGTTAGCCCAGGGCCAATCTTCCTCAGCAAAAAGAGGAGGACTGGCATCGGATGTTAGCTCAGGGCTGATCTTCTTCACAAAAAAAAAAAAAAAGAAAGAAAGAAAGAAATAAAGTCTTTCCCACCAAGATGATTTTTAAAAAAAAAATCTATAGAGGTACTGAGAATACAACTGGTTTTAGCAAAACATAATCAGGGAGTTGAGGCTTCCATCATTACCATATTTTCCCTTTAGTACAAATTTTATAATCTTTATTAGGAAAGGAAAATATTTATTTTCCTTCTAATCTGATGGTGTGCAGTATATGCCCACAATTACATCATTCCTACTTCTTTTTGCTTTTATCCTCTGTTCTCTTCACCATGCTTCTTCCCTTAGGATGGGGATTTATTTCCATGCACTATTACTATGGGAGACCTTCAGGAAAATTCCCTAAATGGAACCCAAGTGCCTCTGACAGCACCATGTAATAATTCTTCTTCTCAAGGTAAGCAGATAGGATTAACTGAGGCCGGTGCCTTTGTGCCCTTTCTAAGAGATAGGTCACATATCTGTGGTGAGAGAGGAAAGACTTCCCCTGTTTAGCCATAAGAAGAAACCCACCTGCAGGCAGAGAGCTGGAAGCAGCACTGGGTGGTACTGCATTACATATGCTGGGAAAGAAAGAAAAAGGAAGTAAAACCCTTTGACAGGTCTCTGTGTCTTGGTGTACCAAAATTTCCCTCTCAATCAAAAGAATCAAAATGCGACCTTGCCCAGAGAGAGCAGGCATCCATTGTTACAGCGGATCCTCCTACAAGTACATCTCTTTTTGATATATGACATCAATCTCAGCTCTTCTAGCAAGTCCATTGCTTTTGAATTAGGTATACTCTTTCACTGTCAAATCTAATCAAATATGAAATTGTTCCCTCCTTGCAGTAAAAGTAAAAAGCAAATATATTTATTAGCCTTATTTTTAATGTTCGTAGATATGAGTCCAGAAGCATCATTCCCAATCTTCTACCCTAGTTTCTCCAAAGGCATTACTGAGCAACTTTACCACCTTTATTCTTCTTTCTATATAATATCTCATAGCCTCCGAAATACCCAGATTTATACTTTTATCTGTTCATTTTTCTCCTTTCCTCTAAATTTCAGTTTAAAGCCTTATTAAACACATCTGTCCCAATCTCTATGAAATCTGCTCTATCCCTTGCCAGAGTCTATCCTTCTGGTATCTTAGCATTTACAATCAGGTACTATGTCCTGTGTTTTCTTTTTTCCTTCACATACACAGCCTTTGATTGACAGAGAGATGAAAATTCCACCTGCCACTCAATTCACTATCTTGAACTTCAAAGTCACCAGTGACACATCTCAGGTGTCTTCTGACCAGTGACGTCATTCATCCTGCAGCAATCGGCAGAAGGATAGCGGTCCGTGGGCTTAATTGGCATGAGCTTGCTTCATCATACGTTGCTCAAGAAAAACCACACATCTCTGCATTAGGCTTGTCTAAGTAGAGTAAGAGTCACACTGCTCAGGGAGCAGCCAAGCCCCTTAACTGGTATGCTCAGGCCTGCTAATACCCAGATGTCTCCAGAATACTGCTGCTACTTACCCAGAAGGACCAAATTTGAGCTCTCTGAAAAAGCATCAGATCTGTTGCCTAAACCCAGAAATTTCAAGTCTTTCCTCCTTTTCTGTGCTGTATCTCCATTTGTTTTGTTTGTGTTGTCTAAAGCTGGTTTAGGATACTCTCTACACCTTAAAAATCACTTTTTCAGGCCAGCTCCGTGGCTTAGCGGTTAAGTGCACGCGCTCCGCTGCTGGCGGCCCGGGTTCGGATCCCGGATGCGCACCGATGCACTGCTTATCAGGCCATGCTGTGGCGGTGTCCCACATAAAGTGGAGGAAGATGGGCACGGATGTTAGCTCAGGGCCAGTCTTCCTCAGCAAAAAAAAGAGGAGGATTGGCATGGATGTTAGCTCAGGGCTGATCTTCCTCACACACACACACAAAAAGAAAAAAAATCACTTTTTCTTCCTGGCTCCTTGATGTATTATTTCTTCCATCCTTCTCAGAGGCTGTTATATCTCTCAGATAGCACATGGTCCTCAAACTCTTTTACCTTTTCAGCCTATAGAACCATTTCGCTTACTCAGGCACCATGGGTGAGAGCATCTGGCAAGAAGACACACCAACCATAAACCCTATGGGTCACTGGATCAGATTCCTCCTACTCTGCCTCCTGGAACTCAGTCAGCATTTTAGTTGCTGTGGCTCTGCACCACTCTGAGGGAGCAAGCAGGCAGTTTGTACCAGGAAGCTCTCATATTAAACCACTCCATCTGCTCCCTCTCAAAGCCAGCCAATCCTTATTAATCTTATCCTTTCTGATTTGCTCAGCTAGGTCCAGTTCAAGTCCTCAGAAACAAGACCCCAAGCCTGAGTGAGCATCAGAGTCATGTGAGGAATGTTACCCTATAGCTTCAGGGCTCCACTCCAGAAGTTCTGATGCAGGAGGTCTGAGACGGGGTTTCCCAGGGGAGTCTGATGATCTGCCTGCTTTGGGTGTGCTACCTTAGGTAATCGCTAAACCAGATAATCACACACAGAACAGCCTTGATCAAAACAAGCCTAAACCCTTCACTTAACTCAGCGCTCCTCTATCCTGGCTGCACACTGGCATCACTTGACAAGCTTTAACAAAGTCCAGGCCTCAGGCCCCACCCAAGCCAATGAAGTCAGAAACTCTGGGATGGAGCCCAGGGATCAGCATGTTTAAGCTCCCCAGGTGATTCTGAAGCACGGTGACAACTGAGAACCTCTCCTCCCAAGGCCCCCATCAGTTCTCCTCAACAGCAACTTTCTGCTTCCTCAATTCTCCTTCTCCAGGCCAATTCCCATTCTTCTACCCAGTGGTTCAGATCTATTTGGTTGGGGGAAAGGGGAGGGAGAGGAAGAGGCCATGAGTGTTTTTTTTAAAACCCCTGGGTGATTCCAATGTACAGCCAGGGTTGGGACCCACTGTCCCTAGCTCCTTTCCCAACTTCCTCCAGGCTATCCTCTCAGCTTCTTCTGAGGCAGAGAGAAAGAGAACAGTAAAAGGAAGAGACCAAGGGTGAATCCCTGAAGAGCCTTGAGGATCAAACCAGCACAGAGCTCTACTGCCCACACACACTGCTGGTGAAGTTTGTTCCAAAGTTCACAATGAACCCACACAAGAAAGTACCCAAGGCTCTGACTTTAGCCTGTTTGTTGCTGTGAAAGTTGAAATGTAAGCTTCCCCACCTCCAACCTACAATGGCTCTTGGGAAAATCCCTCTGGGAGAGGTAACTAGCTTCCAAGTAAAAAGTTCAAAGGGCAAAAATCAGTTGGGGGCCCAGCATCTGGCTGTTCCACCTCATTAGCGACAAGTACATGAAGTCATTGGTTCTGGTACCAGGATTAGCTGCACGAAGACACGTAGCCAAAGCTCTCAGACAGACACACAGAGATCCGAAGTCCTCTGCAGACAACAAGCAGCTCTAGCAGACTCAGGATGAGCTGTCTGCCCTCACCTCTGCCCAGCTCCCACAATGGCTCTCAGCCCCCCACCACTACCCTGAGAACCAAAAGCACACAACGCCCTTCTTAGCCAAGCTGAATCAGGAACCATATCTTCTGTTCACTCATCCAGCTGACATTTGTTGAAGCACCGACTACATGCAAGTCACCAGGGCCAAGCGTCAGGGACACAAAGACTCTGCCTGATCCCTAAAGAACAGTAGTCTGTTCCCAGGGGTCCCTGAGTATGTGTTGCTGGCTGACTGGTACGTGGGTAGACTGAAGACACAGGAGATAAAATGTCTCGTTAACAAAAGGCAAAAAACTAGACCAAAAAACCTAGGTCACAGGGTGGGCAAGAGTAGGCAAGGCAGGAGCAGAAATGTCCAATGCTGCCAACAGAGCAGTGCTGGCTTCAAAGAAGGGGCAGTCTCGTGGAGCTGGACTTCTGGACACCTAGCCCTGACTCTGCCAAGAGAAAAGTTCCACCTCTCCTGCAAAAGAGGAAGAAGAGTCTCAGCCCTCCTTTCTGATCTCTGAGCTATTGTAAGACTAAAACTGCTTTTAAGTCATCCAAAGACAGAATGTAGAAAGTAAAGTTTTTAGAAATTAATCAGATGCATATAACTGTGAATATAATTTGCAGCAGTAGATACCGTTTTTGACAGACAAAATTATGTATTAGGTCATTTACATTCTTACGTACGTCATCTAATTTAAACTCTTTATAATTTTATTTATTTATTTTTCCCCCAAAGCCCCAGTAGATAGTTGTATGTCATAGTTGCACATCCTTCTAGTTGCTGTATGTGGGACACGGCCTCAGCATGGCCAGAGAAGCGGTGCGTCGGTGTGCGCCCGGGATCCAAACCTGGGCCACCAGCAGCAAAGCGCACGCACTTAACCGCTAAGCCACGGGGCTGGCCCACGTCATCTAATTTAAACTGACAGAGTACATTTATTATCTCTATCTTACAATTGAGAAAACTGCAACTAGAAGGATGTGCAACTATGACGTACAACTATCTACTGGGGGGCTTTGGGGGAAAAAAAGGAGGAGGATAAGGCAATGGATGTTAGCTCAGAGCCGGTCTTCCTCAGCAAAAAAAAGAGGAGGATTAGCACGGATGTTAGCTCAGGGCTGATCTTCCTCACAAAAAAAAAAAAGAAAACAGGCCACTCACCCAGTGGCCAGCTCCAAAGCTCGTATACATTCCACCACACCATGTGCTTCCCTATTTATATGCAAGGACTGGAACAATTCCAGTGTTGGAATTCCAAGGGTGGAACGCTTGGGTGCGCTGAGTCAGCCTTTCTCTCCCTTGATCAGTACAGAGGATATCCTCACCCCTTTGGGAGGCAGCAATGAGACTGCCATTGTGTGTGGGACTGGGAGTGGGATTATCTCCCCCTGGGGTAATGGGGCTTCTGGCTACAGAGAACTGGAGCAATCCTCAAAAAACTCAGAAGCCAGAATAATCAGCTTCTGGAGGGACCATCTGCACATCTCACTGGTTGGGAAAAGCAACAATTTATAGGACACTGGACAGGACAGCAAAGTTCTTTCAGAACTCAGAATTCATTCATTCATTCATCCATCCATCTATCCATCTATCCATCCATCCAACAAGCATGTATTGAGCACCCACTGTGTTCCAGGCCCTGCGCAGGCTCTGCAATTAAGACCCAGTCCCCAGTCTTTACTAAAAAGTGACCATGTCATCTCAATAGATGCAGAGAAGGCATTTGACAAGATACAACACCCATTTATGATAAAAACTCTCAACAAAATGGGAATAGAAGAAAAGTACCTCAACATAATAAAGGCTATTTATGACAAACCCACAGCCAACATCATACTCAACAAGGAAAGATTGAAAGCCATTCCTCTGAGAACAGGAACGAGGCAGGGCTGCCCACTCTCACCACTCCTATTCAACATAGTACTGGAGGTTTGGGCCAGAGCAATTAGGCAAGAAAAAGGAATAAAAGGAATCCAAATAGGTAACGAAGAAGTGAAACTCTCACTATTTGCAGATGACATGATTTTATATATAGAAAACCCTAAAGAATCCATTGGAAAACTATTAGAAATAATCAATAACTACAGCAAAATCGCAGGGCACAAAATCACTCTACAAAAATCAGTTGCATTTCTGTATGCTAATAACGAACTAACAGAAAGAGAGCTCAAAAAGATAATACCATTTACAATTGCATCAAAAAGAATAAAATATCTAGGAATAAATCTTACCAAGGAGGTTAAAGACCTATACAATGAAAACTACAAGACATTATTGAAAGAAATCCATGATGACATAAAGAAATGGAAAGACATCCCATGCACATGGATTGGAAGAATAAACACAGTTAAAAGGTCTATATTACCTAAAGCAATCGACAGATTCAATGCAATCCCAATCAGAATTCCAATGACAGGGCCGGCCCCATGGCTTAGCAGTTAAGTGCACGTGCTCCGCTGCTGGCGGCCCGGGTTTGGATCCCAGGCGCGCACCGACGCACTGCTTTTCCGGCCATGCTGAGGCCACGTCCCACATACAGCAACTAGAAGGATGTGCAGCTATGACACACAACTATCTACTGAGGCTTTGGGGGAAAAATAAATAAATAAATAAAAATTTTAAAAAAAGAATCCCAATGACATTCTTCATGGAAATAGAAAAAAGAATACTAAAATTCATATGGGGCAACAAAAGACCCCGAATAGCTAAAGCAATCCTAAGAAAAAAGAACAAAGCAGGAAGCATCACAATCCCTGACTTCAAAACATACTACAAAGCAATAGTAATCAAAACAGCATGGTACTGGTACAAAAACAGACACACAGATCAATGGAACAGAACTGAAAGCCCAGAAATAAAATCACACATATACGGACAGCTAATTTTTGACAAAGGAGCTAAGAACATACAATGGAGAAAGGAAAGTCTCTTCAATAAATGGTGTTGGGAAAACTGGACAGCCACATGCAAAAGAACGAAAGTGGACCATCTGCTATCGCCATTCACAAAAATTAACTCAAAATGGATCAAAGGCCTGAAGGTGAGACCTGACTAGGCAACACACTATTTGACATTGGTCATAAAGGAATCTTTTCGGATGACATGCCTACCCAGACGAGGGAAACTACAGAAAAAATAAACAAGTGGGACTTTATCAAATTAAAGAGCTTCTACAAGTCAAACGAAACCAGAATCAAGATGAACAGACAACCCACCAGCTGGGAGAGAATATTTGCAAAACATACATCTGACAAGGGGTTGATCTCTATAATATATAAAGAACTCACACAACTGAACAACAAAAAAAAAACCTGATCAAAAAATGGGCAGAGGAAATGAACAGACACTTCTCCAAAGAAGATACACAGATGGCCAATAGGCACATGAAAAGATGTTCAACATCACTAATCATCAGGGAAATGCAAATCAAAACAACACTAAGATATCACCTCATGCCCGTTAGAATGGCTATAATCACCAAGACAAAAAACAACAAATGTTGGAGAGGATGTGGAGAAACAGGAACCCTCATACACAGCTAGTGGGAATGCAAACTGGTGCAGCCTCTATGGAAAACGGTATGGAGATTCCTCAAAGAATTAAAAATAGAGATGCCCTATGATCCCACTACTGGGAATCTATCCAACGAACCTGAAATCAACAATCCAAAGAGGCTTATGCACCCCCATGTTCATTGCAGCATTATTCACTATAGCCAAGAAGTGGAAGCAACCTAAGTGTCCCTCAACTGATGATTGGATCAAGAAGATGTGGTATATATCTATACAATGGAATACTACTCAGCCATAAAAAAAGACAAAATCATCCCATTTGCAACAACATGGATGGGCCTGGAGGGTATTATGTTAAGTAAAGTAAGCCAGAAAGAGAAAGACAAACACTGTATGATCTCACTCATATGTGGAATATAAACAAACACATGGACAGAGAAAACTGTATTGTGGTTACCAGGGGCAATGGGGGTGGGAGGTGGGCCCAAGGGGTGAAGGGAGACATATATATGGTGACAGACAAACAAAAATTTACAACCCAAAATTTTACAATGTTAAAGACTATTAAAACATCAAAAAAAAAAAAAAGTCAATATAAAAAGTGACCATGGACAATTACAAGAATCAGGTGCTATAGAAGTCACTGAGAGATAACCCATCCAGTCTGGGGCAGTGAAGGGGGTGCAGTGGGCACCAGGACCACCGTTACCTGGACTGAGTGTGTGGAGGCTTGTGCTAGGGTTGGGGGAAGGGAGGCAGAATTCCTGGCAAGAGAGGGCAACATGTGATTACCCTGACAATGAAATCAGCAATGAGTGAAGTCACCCACGCATACAAAAAACTTACCTAAGCAATAAGCAGTAAATGACTTCAAGGTCTATTAGCAATACTAGCATATCTAGGGCTGTAGTTCATCAGCAGTTCTAACAGAAGACTGTGCCTATAAAGGGAAAGTAAGCCACTCTGACAGGAGCAGAAGCTGTATTTGCCCTCTTGAAATTGTCACTGAATAGAAAAGGATGAAAGTATGGCAGAAATATAGATCATGCCTCTATGAGGTAGGGACTCCATTCTACACATGAGGAAATGGAAACTAATAAATTTAACATGCCTGATTCCATGTTCTTAACCACCATGCACCACTGCTTCCCACAGGGATGGGGGTATCCCCTGTGCTGTTCAAGGTAGAGAAATGCTGGCTCAACGCACCTGAGCATTGCAACCACAGAGAAGACCTTATTGTATAGGAAGGATGTTTCATCCAACTTTTCCAGAAATATATTCTTAAACCAACTAAGGCAGGCTTAAGTCTTTCCCATAAACTCCTCCCTCAACCTTGGTGCCTCCCTCTAACCACCACGCTCCTTGCCTTCAGAATCAATCTTCTGGAAACATCTACGTTCCTCCTCTCCTTCCCTTGTCTGATGTCCACTCTACCACACCAGTGAAAATACCACCAAAGTTTCCTCTGACCTCCTAGTTGCCAATTCCAAATGACATTCCATTTCTTATCTTAACAGTTCCTCCAGAAAGGCTACCTTTGAGTGTAAACCCACACCCTTAGATGCACTGCCCTTCCTCTGGACTCCCACATCCCCACACTACCCACACTGCATTAGAATGGTTTACATATCTGTCTCTCCCATCAGCTATGAGCTACACGAGGGTAGACTCGGTAGCGGTCATCCTTGTATCCCCAGAGCCTGGCCCAGAATTAGGCAAAGAGTAGACACTCAAATTTCACTGGATGAATAAACAATCTCTCTGAAATCTGACTCCACTCTCATTGCCCTGAAATTTCTCTGTCCAAAGTCATCAGTGACCTCTATGTTGATAAGCCCAAGCAACTCCACTCAGTTCCTTAAATAGCTTGACCTCTTACCAGATTGGACACTGTTGGCCGCTGACTCCTCCTCAAACTGCTCTCTTCCACTCACTATCTCCCAGTTCCCCTCCTATCTCTCTAGATGCTTATTCTCTACCTTTTTGCAGAATACCTATCCCTCAATGTTGATATTCCTCAGAATGATGTCCTAAGTCCTTTTCTCCTCCCTTTCTACTTCCTGTCCCAAGTTCATCTCATCTGCTACTGTGATCTCAATTGCCACCTATACACCGATGATTCCCAAAAGTATATCACTGGCCCAACTGTCATGATGCCAGAAAAAGTCATGTGTCCTTTAATGATGGGGATATGTTCTGAGAAATGGGTCATCAGGCGATTTCGTCATTATGCGAACATCATAAAGTGTACTTACGCAAACCTAGATGGTATAGCCTAGTACACACCTAAGCTATATGGTACTAATTTTATGGGACCACCATCATATATGTGGTCCATCATTGACCAAAAAGTCATTATGGTGCATGACTGTACATATGACTATCCAACCACCTACTGGACATCACCAGGCACAAACTCAACCTATCCAAAACTGATCCCACCAAATTTCCACAAACCAATTGTTCCTCCAGTGTTCCCTCTATAAGTAACTGGCATCACCATCCACCTAGTTGCCCAAGCCAGAAACCTGGGCATCTTATCATCATCGACAACCTCTACCCATATCTAATCAGTGTCTGAGTCTTAACTGGTCTCCTCACCCCCAAAACACAACTCTAGTCTGACCCACCATCATCTCTCACCAGAGTAATCTTTCTAAAAAAATCACAAATTCTAAAACCTAAATCACAATGTCACTCTTCTTTTTTTTTTTTTTTGTGAGGAAGATCAGCCCTGAGCTAACATCCATGCCTATCCTCCTCTTTTTTTGCTGAGGAAGACGGGCCCTAGGGCTAACATCCATGCCCATCTTCCTCCACTTTATATAGGACGCCGCCACAGCATGGCCTGACAAGCGGTGCGTCGGTGCACGCCCGGGATCCGAACCCGGGCAGCCAGCAGCAGAGCGCATGCACTTAACCACTACGCCACGGGCTGGCCCCACAATGTCAGTCTTCTGCTTTAAAAACCTGAAGCGGTTTCTCATTGCCATAGGAGAAAGCCCACAAAACTTCTTAAAATGGTTCGTGCGATAGGCTGTATTTTCCAAAGATGTCTCAACAATATCTCCCATTCCACATGCTTTTCACACAATGTGACTTTGGCACTCCACCCATCAAGAGGTAGGGTCTATGCCTCTTCTCTTGAAACTTGATGGTCTTCTGTGAATGTTTCTACCTATAGAGTACAGCAGGAGTGACACCATGTGACTTCAGAGGCTAGGTCATAAAAGGCACTGCAGCTTCCACCTGGGTTGCTGGGATACTCATTCTTGAAGCCTTCAGCTGCCAAGTAAACAGCCTGACAGCTCTGAGGCTGCCATTATGTCAGGAAGCACAACATAGTCCATATGATCATGACCACATGGAAAGGCCCTGACACAATTTGAAGCAAAAAGATGCCCAGCTAGTCCTCATCTTCTTTAGCACTCCCCCGTTCTAGCTTCTGCCAACATCTGACTATAACCACATGAGAGACCCTGAGCAAAAACTGCCCCACTCAGCCCTTCCCAAATTCCTGAGCCACAGAAACCTGAAAGAATAAAATGACTATTGTTTTAAGCTACTAAGTTTTGGGTGATTTGTTACATAGCAACAATAACTAGAACAGCTTACAAAGCCCTAAACAACCTATCCTTCAACCTCCATTCACCACTGCAGACCAGCTCTCAATATTTCCTACCTTAAACACAACACTGCAGCCTGCCCTAAACTCCATTCAGTGTCTTGAAGATATCCTTCTTTCTTGTCTTCAAGTTTTCATACATTCTGTTCTTGCTTCCTGAGACATTCCTCTTCCCTCTTTCCTCTTGGTTAATTTTTCATCATTCAGGTGTCAGCTTAAATTTCCTTATGGAGAGTTTCTAAACTGCTAGGCTAGTTCAGGTCTCCTGTTGGTTCCCTGTGCCTCGCAAATCAAAACACTTATCATAATCCATTGTAATCTTGTGTTGCACTGCCCATCCTGCCCCGCCACTGCCCCCCACCCCCCAACGCAGCATGCACACACGCACACACTGAGAGCTCCATAAAGACAATGACCAGTGCTAGGAACATGGCTAGTGCTTCATGAATATTTGTTGGATGCTCAATCTCCAGCCCCATCTCTTTCCTGAGCTCCAAATGGGTAGATCCACCTACTATCCTACAAGTAAATTTCAAATTCAACATGATTCCATCCACCCCCTCCCCATAAATGATGCCGCCACCTACCAATTGCCCAAACAAGAAACCTCACCTCTTCATTCAAAGAATATTTATCGAGCTCCTCTCTTTGTTCCTTTGCTGGGGATACAGCGGATTGGAAAACAGGCACAGCCCCCGTAGCAGAGAACTTACAGGCTGGTGGATGTCTTTCTCATTACCCACCTCTCTCTTACACCAGACATGCCAATAAGTGCTATTGGTTGTACTGATTATACCTTCTAAATTGCTCTCAGCTCTATCCTTTCCTGTCCACCCCCACCACCAAACTGCCCTAGTGCAGGCTTTTGTCATTTCCTGCCTGGATTGCTATGAGAGCTTCCTAACCAGGGTCTCTGGCCCCAGCCTTGATCTTAGGTCCCACCCAAGCTTAGAACCCTGCAGTGGCTCCTCAGAGGCTTTAGGATATAATCTCAACCTCCCGAAGTCTGCTTCCTGCTCCTGCTCTTTGCCTCCCTTTGTCCCTGCACATCCCATACTCCCCTATGCACACCCCACACTTTTCCTCGCCTTTGTGCCTTTACATTGCCTCTCCCCGTGCTAGAATGTGCTTGCCCCTTCTTTTTTTTTTTTTTTTTTGTGAGGAAGATCAGCCCTGAGCTAACATCCATGCCAATCCTCCTCTTTTTGCTGAGGAAGACCGGCTCTGAGCTAACATCTATTGCCAATCCTCCTCCTTTTTTTTTTCCCCAAAGCCCCAGCAGACAGTTGTATGTCATAGTTGCACATCCTTCTAGTTGCTGTACGTGGGACACAGCCTCAGCATGGCCGGAGAAGCGGTGTGTCGGGGCACGCCCGGGATCCAAACCCAGGCCGCCAGTAGCGGAGCGCACGCACTTAACTGCTAAGCCACCGGCCTGGCCCCTGCTTGCCCCTTCTTTATTCACCAGATATTTACTGAGTACCTAGCAGATGCCAGGCACTGTTCTAGGTGCCAGAGACTTGGTAGGTGAGCAAAGCAAAGTCTTTACTCTCGTGATGTTTACATTCTAGAGGGAAAGATACACAATAAACAAGTAAGTAATTAATGTGAGGTGGTGATGAGTGCTCTAAAGAAGAATCAGACAGGCTAGGAGGCTGAGACTGACCCTTTTCGAGGGGTTAGGTAAGGTAACATTCGTGCAAACACAAAAACAGAGTGAGGGAATAAGTTCTAAGGGCATCTGGGGAAAGAGCCTTCCCAGCAGAAGGAACAATAAGTACAAAACCCCTGAAGCAGGAACGTGCCAGGCAAATTGGAGGAAAAGCAAGAAGGCCAGTTTAACTGGAGCAGAGAGAGGTCTGAGATGAGTCAGAGAAGTCAGACGGAACGGGCCTCACGGGCCATGGTAGGTGAGTGCTTCACCCACCCCTGACTCCTCCTCACCCTTCAGTGTTGAGTGCAGACATGGTCTCCTGAAGACATTGCACTCCATCTCCTCCTAGCACTTATCATATATGTTTAATTGACCACTTCTGCCTGTCTCCTCCACCACACTGCATTCCCTGCAGGCAGGGGCTCTACCTTTCAGCTCCATGTTTTATAGAACCCACTACATTCGGTAAATTTTTCTCGACTACTGAAAACTTTCTTCCTTCATTCTGATTCCATGCCCTGCAAACAATTCTCCAATTACTAGACTGCTTTCCCAGTGACTGCAGTACTAGGAAAGAGGTGCCTTGATAGTGAACACACACCACTGGTCATTAGAAATTACATATGTATGCTCACCATTGTACATTAATAGACTGGCATCATCATTTACACATCAGCTTCTGTTTTAGGTAAGTGTGACTCAGTGGGTGGGAAAATGAATGATTCTGGGTCAGGAAGACCCAAGGAAGGCATTGCTCACGGAAGGGCCACATGTGTAGCCCAGCAGAAACGCCAGATGTCCCCTCTACCTCATCACTCAGCCGACCTTCCCTATTATAGACGGCGGCCCCATCACCTCCCATCTGTCCAAGTTTGAATCCTTAGTATCATCTCTGCGAGCTCCCACACCCCATCATATCCAGAAGTCCTAGAAATTCCACCTTATAACTATTTCTTTATCCATCCCCTCATCTCCATTCCAAAGGCCCTGCCTACAGTGTAGGCCCTCACTACCCTTCACGTGGACTCGGGTTTCAGCTCCCTAAACCGGTCTTTCTACCTCTGTCTCTCACTCTTTCCAGAAATACTCTCCACATGGCCACGAGAGTTCTTCTTCCAAGCAAAGCTGATTTCACTTCCCCACTTAAAATCAATAGATTCCCTCTACTTTCAAGATAAAGTCTCACCTGTTTAGGCACCACATAAAACGCTCCTTGAGCTGGCCCTGGGCTACATTTCCAGTCTCCACCTCCTGGCCCCTCTCCCACCCCACATTCCAGCCATACCAACTACCTGGAATTCTCTGAACAGCCTGTTTGCCTTTTGGCACCTCCATACATTTTCACATACAGTTCCCTCTGTGAGAAATGTCCTAGGATTTAGCTACGTATCTTTTCAAAATTCAGTTCAGACATCGTCTTCTCTGTAACATCTTCCTAAGCTCTCCTCCCCACAAGAAGAAAGTTGTCTTGCTTGCTCCTATGGTGCCTTTTTTACCACACTTATTACATTGCATGACAATTATTTGTTAACATGTCTGTCTCCCTCTCGGACTATGCGTTCTTGCATGGCAAGGGCCATACTTCATTCTTCTTTGCTTCCCAGCACTCACTAGAATATCTAGCTTAAGGGACTTTGTTCTCTGTGTCCCTCTGGAGTTATTAAAGATAGATCTGGAAAAAGGTTCAGAAGGGCAATCAAGATTGTAAGAATTTAGGGACATATGATTCTTCCTTCCGTCATTATTTAATGAGCACCCAGTACAAGTCAGATGCTGAGACCTGTGAGGACAGTCTGTCCAGATAATTCCTATGCAATAATATCTCATTTATCTAGCCATAACCACTCAGGAGAAAACCAAGCAGAAGGAAGAGGGAAAGGCCTGTAAGCAGTGAGAAAGATAATAATTTTAAGCATAATAATCATTAGTATGTTACACCCAGAGTCATGATTTATGGTTTTCACTGAATCTCATTTCATTCTCCCAGGAGCCTGGAGGCTAACAGTCATGCACCTCGCCTAAGGTCACACAGTGATGAGATTGAACTCAACCACAAACACAAGCCTGGTGCACTTTTCACTCTACCAGAACTGTCTCAATATGCCATAAATCCATGCGCAAAACTCTGTGTCTTTTATTCACTAGGGAGCCGTGCAGACTAATCATAACTGTGACTACTCTGCACGTATTCTTACAGGAGTGTGCATGCGCGTGTATGTGTACGTGGGTGTACAAGAGTTTGACTATGTCTCTATTCCCAAATTAGAAGCAGCAAATTAAAAGAGGTGACTGATGGAGGTAGGCACAATGCCAGAATCAAAGAACGACAGCTGTCAGAGATGACACAGATTGAAATCACGAAAAAGTAAAACCCAATGAACTGAAGTCTGAGGCCACTGAGGAAGCAAACATTCATCCCCACCCAGTAGCCTGGGGAAGCCTCATAGTCATACAAGAATTGAGAAGTGCAGTGGTAACCCCGAGTCACCAAAAGAAATGTCAAATTATGAAGGCCAGCAGACATATCATCGGTTTTAAAAAGCTTTCAACAAAGATGATTAAAATAATAGAATTCTGGCGCTTAAAGACATGCAGCCAACTTGGAATTTTTACTTAGATGGAATAATCCTTACTCTACAAAAGATATGTAACTATATATTCACATTTGCGGGGGGGGGGGTGCCAAGACCAACAGATCCTAAAATTAGTTTCACTAGTAAGTCAACCTACCAGATCATCTGTAACTGATGCAAGAGAAACTACAGATCACATTTAAGACCTCAGGGGAAAACTCCCTTCTTGCAACACAAGGCAGTGCCTTCCACCTCTCCTTGACTGTTGCCATGCATGACAAACATCTCCACACAGACAAAGATGACTCCAAGCCATACACACGGACACACAAAGCACAGGAGGACCCCACAGAGGACAGCTAGCTCTCTGCACAACAGTAAAAACAGGGAGGCCGGAGAGGAAGCTGAGGTATAAAATGGGGCAGTAGAGAAACTGAAAGAACAGGGGATATGAGGCCAATTGGAGACGGGTGACCCAGTGAGCAATTGCACTGGTACAAAATTCTTCCTGTGCCCCACTGCTGCTGCTGCTGGGGCAGCTGCCCCTGAACCTGACAGAATTTCTGAGCTTCTCCACAGCTCTGCAGTGGGAGGGCTCTCCAAGGTCCCAGGGTCTTCCAGGCTCTGAGGGCATTTTTCCAGAACAGAGCCACCTGAGGGATGGGGCTGTAGAGGACCAGCCTCTCAGTACCTCCAATGTGGCTGTGCTGAATGTACAGATTTAAATATTTATGAGACCGAGAAAAAGTCAAGGTAGATTGAAATGACAGTTTTAAGAATCTAGCCCACAGAAAAACTCGTGCAAGGGCAAAAGGATATTCACTAGAGCATTATCGGTAAGACTAAAAAACTGGAACCAACTTAAATGGCCACTAACAGGATTGATTAGTTAAATAAACAATACATCCTTAAAATTAACATGGAATAACATGAAGCATTTTTTAAAAGTATATCTGTAAGTAGAAAAGAATTCTGGGGAAAAAGCAAACTGTAGAATTATATGCGTATTATGATCCCATTTTTGTAAAACATAGAACAGAACTACGTCTCTTGAAGGAGCAAGAAAAAATCAGGAAGGGTGCGCAAACTTCTAATGGTGTTTACAGAGAGAAGTTGCGGGAAAGGTAAATTGCTTTTTTTTTTTTTAAACTTTGGTATTGTTCGAATTTTCACACAAAGCACACATTAACAACAACAAAAAAGTGTTTGTCAGAGGCATTCCTTTCCATCTGCTTCTTAGTGGTTGACTGGACTCACATCCTGCCTCTGCCCTAGGGCTCCACCCCACACCTCCTGCCCCAGCCCCACTTACAGATGCAGGCAGCAGCCAGCAGGCGGCCGGCAGCATACGGGGCGAAGCAGCTCGGGAAGAGGGGCTGCACCATGTAGTTGGCAAAGGTGATGGCAATCACGGCCTGGCTGGTGGGCTCGATGATGAGGAGGGAGGTCCAGAGTCGGATGAAGGCAAGGAGTCCCCCGAAGGCCTCAAGGATGTAGGCGTAGCTGGCCCCAGATTTCTTAATGGTGGTGCCCAGTTCCGCATAACAAAGGGCCCCAAAGACGGAGAAGAGGCCCCCAACAGCCCAGATGATTAGGGAGAGGCCAAAGGAGGCACTGTACATGAGCACGCCCTTGGGGGAAACAAAGATGCCCGAGCCAATCATGTTCCCCACAATCAGGCACACGCCATTAAGCAGCGAGATCTCCTTCTTCAGCTTTACCTGCTCGGACCCTGGGCTGGCCTCCTCAGCTAAAGGGGAGGCATCTTTCTCATGCTGGGAGGCCACTTCATACTTAACACCGTCAACCATGGTGGAGGAGGAGAAGAAAGACGTCACCAGCTTCCTGGCATTGCCCTCTAAGAAAGAAAAATGAAGATATATAACCATCATTTGGAGGGGTGGTTGGCAAATGCATAGAACGCGTCCCCCATAGGGACCAGTATGAGCAACCCACCCACAGCCCACCATTTCAGAGACCTCTCTCTTGCCTCCCACCTCCCATTGACCTCTTCTCCAGATGGCTCATCAAAACGACCCCAACTTGAATTGTTAAGGAAGGCACTCATTCCCCAGAGAGAAAGCATCTGCTTCCCGGCATTAGGCTGGTGCTGCCCACCTGATTTACAACATAGAAAACAAAATCTTGGTTCTATCAGAGCCTGCTGTGATACGAGACAAGCATAAGAGCAATTTGGCAGTTCTCAGGTGGAACCATAATGATTTGAGCCTACGTTTTTCAGCCTTACCCAAAAAAAGTCTGTCTTCCCTCCAATTTCAGTCTCACCTGTCACCCGTGCTGAGATGCCACCTTAGGAACCAACCTTGCAGGCAGCTGATCTGTGGGTTCCCCTCACCACACACACTGCTCTCTTCCCCCAAGGACCCCAGCTCTGGCAAACTTAAAGCCTTCACATCTCTTGCTGGAAACCCCAACCATTCCCCCTGCTCAGGGAGCATCCCTTAACAAAAAACCCTTAGCGAAGTCTCCGCCTCTAGCAAAGCCCAAGCAGCCCCACCCCACCCTGAAAGAAAACAGGTTAGTCTCTTTTCGTTGCTTTTCCGTCCCCGGACACCTTTCCCAGTCCCTAGCATCTCAGGTCTCCTGCCATCAAATCCCTCACTTCAGCATAGCTGCATTGCCCAAAAAAGTATGAATGAGAGAAAGGTGATCCAAACATACAGCTCAACCTAGAGGTGACTGGAGGCAGCTGATGACCGCTCCCCACCCAGGAGTTGCTGCTGCAGAGAGAGCACCCAAAGCCAAGGCAAGGAAACAGCTGAAGCGGGCAGCTGATGCTGGGCACCACAGAGCGGGAGACAGCTGAGAGGGAGGCTGAGCAAGTGGGGAGATCCCAGGCCTAGAGGCACTCGGGCAAGGGAGTGATTGGACACTGCAAGGCAGCAAAGCGGAGAGGGGCAAGGTGAGCGGGACAGAGTGGGAGGGTGGGAAGCACACTCACTCCCTGGCCCTGGGGTCAGCAGGTTCCCGCGGTGGCCAGCGGCAGTCACAGGAGACGCAGCCTCCTGGAACTGTGGTCTGACCGCTCCTCCTTTTCAGCCAGCAGTAAAAGGAAAGGCCAGGCAAACGCTTAGGGATTTCAGGCAAATCAAGAAGTCAAGAAGGGCGGAGGGTGAGGGAGGGGGAGAGGAGTGTTAAGCAACTGTCTGGGTCCAAAGTTCACTGGCCCTTCACATCTGCAAAAGGGGCGGCTAGGAGATCTTGGCTCAGCACTTTCTGTAATAAGAAGGCGTGCTCTCAGGAATCTCCTTTGTCAGCTCTGCTCCACGACTGAGGGCCCAGAAAAGGACGGTAAGCTGGGTGCAGTTTCTGTCGCCTTGGGGAAGCTATCCCCAAGCAAATTAACTGAGGACAGGGCAGTGGCTGAGGAAGAATGCAAAGCCCTCTCTCTCTGTCCTCCAGGCCCCACCCTAGCCCACTTCTTTCTTCCCCCCAAACAAGAAAGGCAGGAAGGTTGCAGACAAAGGCTCGTTCACCGGCTATTAGAGGAAGTGTAATTGCTGTCCCTACACCTCGTGATCGGGCCTCCTAAGAGAATAACCCTGACACTTCCCCACACAGAGTGTGGGGTGGCTACCCCTAACCTTGGGCCATTACCTCAAGGCTGAGCCTCAAGCTACTTCCAAGGAAACAAGGTTAAGAAATGAGACTCAAGCCTCTGGCTGCATCCCCAACCCACTCACATGCCCTTTCATCCTTAAGAAAACATACCAGGATTTTTGGAGTAAGCATAAATTACAAGTTTACTCCAATTTCCTAAAAATATTGGGAATAAGATTTCACTGGGCTATCCTGGACAGACAGGCCTAGAACAAAGGAAGATGAGCATTTTTTGGAAATCACATAGGTTATTCTATCTTTATAGTCTACTTAAATCTGGTATTCCAGGTCTCTTTTACCAACAGAAATACACCCTATCCATTCTGAAATCCAACTGTCTGTCTCTTCTCACACTCTTTCTAACCCTCTTTGGTTATTCTACAACCAGACAATGAAGATCTAAAAATCCCCAGGGGCCTTATCTCTACCCTACATCCTCCCATTCTAGCCCCTTAAACTTTTTTTTAAATGAAGCGAGGGATCCTGGTGCTAGCCTTCCCAGAGATCATGCTTCTCCCAAGTGACTCTCATAAATGTCTGAAACCCATCCAGAAGAGACTGTCCTTTTCTCCCAGCTCCCCCCAAATGCTCGTATAATGATAATAGCTGTCATTTATTGAGCACTTACCCGGGCCACACACACTGCTAAGCACCTAAATGCCTTATCTCATTCAATCCTCCCTGCAGCCCCTTAAGGCAGGCAGTAAGTCACGTGCCAGGGTCCAACCTAGGAGGGAGGCAGGGAGGCTCGCCAACAGAGCCCAACCTCTGAACTGCACTGTGCTCTCTTCCCAACCTCCCCACCCTTCCAACCTGCCCAGGCTCTAGGCTTTCCTCTCAGACAGGAAAGCACTTCAGATGGCTCCCTAATGAATTACCTGGGGCAGGGCATGATTAGATTAAAAAGAAAGCTTCTGTGTCCTTCACCCTGAAGCCTAGGCTAAAGGCTCCAGCAGAGCCCATCCATCTCCTTCCTGGCTGCTCCTCCCCTTTCTCATCCCTTTGCAGGGATGAGAGGCGATTACAAGACCTCTTGGCAGCGCAGCTATTGCTAGGGTGCTCACTTCTAAAGCAAACAAAAACACACGGAAATACATCATCACGCCTGCCCTTTTAAGACCAAATTCACCGGCACCAAGGGGTGGGCATGTGTCGTAATGGGATGTAAAGAAAAGGAATGAAGGAGGGACGAAGGAAGGGGAAACCGTGAGGGGAAGTGGGGAGAGAAGTGTGCAGGGCTTAGTTCCTGGCTGGTAGTATCTGAAAGTAAAGTCCTCCTCACCGAGTCTTGAGACAGAAACCCACTGAGGGTGACACCCACACTCCAGCAAACAGCATACCCTAGCGGTCTCACCAGGAAGTGTTACCAGTGGACTCTTCCTAGCCTACTCTTCAGTCAGCCCATGCAAACTGGGCAAGGGGAGGCTGTCCTTCAAAGAAAAGGTGCCCCCTCTTTTCTCAACCACTGCCGAGCACCAGCGTTCGTGGGCAGGAAGGCACAGTCTTTGGCAGCTCACATTCTACCCTGAGACCCTGGCTCTCGGGGTAATGCTTCCACCATTCTGGCAGCCTGGGACCAGTAGGACCTCTCCTGAAGGGCTCTCTCACCCCAGGGTTTACAGAGAGCCTTGCAGAGTCTGGAATCCCGGGAGATAACAGCGTTCCTGATACACAGCACCCCTGTCGTCTTCCTGTCTGAGTTGCATTCATCTCTGAGGACCCAGTGGAGGTTACAGGACAACACATTCATCCTACAGCCTGTGGGAGAAGTTTCAGATTCAGAGGTTCCGGGAACGCAGGTAGCAGGGCCCCCAGCATGCGGTGCCTGGCACAGCAGCCAGTGGAGCTCCTTGCCCTGACTCCACCCGTGAATGGCAACACCAAAACACACTTCCTCCAGGAACCAGCACACAATTCAGGGTCCTGGCCCCTCAGTCAAGCTCAGGGAGCTAAATGTGAGAAGACACTTTCTCCCCCAGAGACCCTGTGTCCTGCCTTCCTAGCTCCAACTGGTCTGTGCTGCCTTCTCTAACAACAGAAACGGAAAACACCCTGGTACAGCTAGATTCCCCCATCACCCCAAGCTAGAAGCTCAGCTCCTCCCTCCCCAGTTCTCCACCATTCGTTTTTCTTTATTCCACCGTGGCTACAACAGTCCCTTTATTTGGGGAAAAAAAAAAAAAGTGAAACAAGAAATTGTTTACTCCTATGGTCAGGGCTTCCATTAACGTAGGGCTGAAGTCTCTAGGCAGAGGGCTCTGCCTCGGGAGGGCTGGGGCTGGGACTATGAAACAAGAGGCTCTTGGGTCTCCCTTCAGCCAATTTTCAAGACTCTCACTCCATCCTCCTCCTACACTTCCCCTCTCACCCACTGTCCCTCCTCTCCCATCTCTTACCTGTCCTGTGACCTTTGGGCAGGTGCGAGGAGGAGGGGCTACCAGCACGCTGGGGTTTGGGGGGGGGAGGCAGGTGCTAGGAAGGGGAACCCGGGTATGGCTCGAGCTGCAGCAGCTGTTGACTCTGAAGAACAGAAAAGGCAGAGGGTGACGGGGACCGAAATGGAAAACAGGAAAACACATGTGTGACTCTGGCCGGCAGCGGGGAGGGGCCAAGGGACGGGCTCAAGCTGGGACCGCCTGGTTAGACAGACCCAGAGGACCCAGAGGACCTCGACGCCTGCCTGCCTCTAGGCACCTTCTCCACTCTGAGTCTCAGCTCCTCCTTTTCCCTACCTCAGCCCTGAATGTCCTTGTTGCCCCACATTTACAGAGCACTTAAGCTCTCCCAGCGACTCACAGTGCCCTCCTGCCCTTTACAACTCCCCTCTGCCCCTCACTCTATTTCCTACTCATCTCCCACTCACATACTGTCCTTGGTCCTGCGGAGGGCATAGGATCCACGGTTAGGGCAAAGGAACTGTGTGGTCCCATCTCAAGAGACTCAGTACCATTTCAGTCCCTATGTAAAGCAACGCATGCCAAGGAAGGTAACACATGCCAAGGAAGGCCACTTGTCGCAGTACAGCCAAGCACACACCAGAATCCTAAGCAAGCCAACTCACAGCTCAGGTCCCCAGTTGGTTCAGGTGATGTGTGGGTTGCCAGGTAAGAGCCAGCCAAGGGGACTAGAGCAAGCCCTGGCATCCTGGGCAAGCTAACGAGTTGGCAGCCCTTCAAACCAGGATTATTTAAATGTCTGTTGAATGTTTACTTAGTAGAGGTAGGAGAATACCGATTTTCTCTCGGAATAAAAACCGTAAGCCTCATTCTTTTATTCAAAATTAGAGCTTATTACATGGATTCATTTCATGCAATTTTCTGAAGCTGACAATTCCTTGGTAGGCATATTAAACCATTTAAAATATAGAACATAGCATAAATCTCTCTGAAGGAGTGGCACTTCACAGTGCATGGTGCATTTTCAGAATTCCAGCTATGACTGCTGCCTTTAGGCAACTACCAGCTGGCTCGTCTCAGGGCTACACCTCGCCACTTGTACCTGTACCTGCACACTGCACAATTATTCCAGAGACAGGTGGTCCAGGATTCTGTCAGTGGATGGGAGCCAACTTACTATGTCACCAAGAGATGGAGACAGAAAGCAGAGTTCACTGGCACCAAACATCTGAATTATTCCAAAGATCATTTAGTGCCCTTTTAGACCCAGGCTGCTGCCCAGCTGGCGTGTCCCTTCATCCTATTCTGGGGTCAGGTCCAAGTTGTCAAAGGGAAGTCCTAGGAAGACAGCCCTTAAACTGCCCCTGTTGGCATGGCCCCTGTTCTCTCACTCCACTCCAGCCACACTGGCCTCCTTGCTGTCCGCCACCCAACAAGCACGCTCCCACCTCAGAGCTTTTGTAAGTGCTGTTCTCTCTGCCTGAAACACATCCCCTTGATATTGTTCATTCCTTCACTCACTCCACTCCGGTCTGTGCTTAAACACCACCCTGTCAGAGGCCTTCCCTGAGGAGTCTCTGAAGGAGCAACTTCTCCCCTCGGTCAATCTCCACCCCTTCACCATGCTTGACTCTTCTCCAAGGGCACTTACTGCCACCCAAGTTTGTTTGCTGTCACCTCCCCCACTAGAATGCAAGCACCTGGAGCTTTATTCTCCCCGCTACAGTGCAGCACACAGTGGACAGTCAAGAAATGTTGGCTGGAAGAATAAAGGAATGAATGAACAATGCTGTTCCTCCTAGACTGATTTCCCAGCTAGCTGGGCTCCTGGAACGTTTTTGAACTTGCCCTTCAGGCCCACCTATGGGGTTGCTGCTCTGGCTTCTACAGAAAGAGTATTGGGAGGTATTTCTTCTTTTTGACAGTAATGGGTTGAAGGGAGGAGGAGGGTATAATTTTCACAGTTTTACTAGGAGGCCTAGAACGGTTTGAAATGGAATTTTTGTTTCATTAATGGGAAAACAAAGACAAAAAGCCCCTCACCTAATAAGCTCTTGGCTGCTCCGTCCCACACCCAGGCTCTGGTGACCGGTCTGGGTACAGCGAGAGCAAGGGCCTATGGCCGCGAAGGGGCGAAAGGGCAGAGGAGACGGCAGAGGGGGGCGAGCGCCCAGATTCACGCAAATGCAGGTGGGTTCAAGAAGAGGGGAACCCTAAACCCTTAAGCGTGAACTCCCCGGAACACCACCACCCCCTCAGTTCTGCCCTCCCCTGCGATCCTCCCCCGCCTCCCTACACCCCCCGCCCACCCCGCTCCCCGCGCTCACCTTTGCCCCTTTCTCCCACACTCCCCAACCCCCACGCTCGCCTTCCCAGGCCGGCCCCTTTACGTCGCCCGGCCATTTCTCGTCATTTCCCTCTTTGGGGCTCCGGTTCCGTGTCTGCGGCCCGAAGATCTCGCCTTCCCAAACCCAGACCCAGCCACCGCCCGCCCTCAATGCCCCTCTGACGATTTCGGTCACCCCTGATGTCCAGTCAGCCTGCGGAGGCCGAACCCGGCTCTGCCTTGTGGGACCAGGACCCCACCGCACCCGGCGCCCCTTCCGTTCCCTCCACCTGGCCGAGCAGCCCCGCCCCTCCCCGCTCCAGGAAACAGAGGAGGAGGCTGTGGCCGGTGCAGGCGAAGGGCGCAAAGGTCCCAGAACCGAGAGGCCCGGCAACCCGCTCCCCTGCCCTCTCCTGCTCTGGCACGGCTGCGCTGCCCCGGGGAAATGAAAATGACCGCGGATACCCTGAGATGCGTCCTCCGCCCCAGGAACGCTCAGCTTCCTCTTCCCTCCCTCCCAATCCAGCTCGAGCTGGCGGCCCGACGGGGGTCTGGGCGAGAGCCCCAAACCCTGGCAACCTCGCCTACAGCCCCAGACGCTTGGCTGAAACTCGGGAGGGACTCTGGACTGCAAAGCCCCGCGGGGGAGAGGGAGGGAGCGGCGCCCGCTTGGAGCCAGGGGAGGGGTCTCCCGGAAGGGCGTCTCCTCCACTCGGGGTTCTCAACTCCCCGCCCCCTCGGGGGAGCTGTTGCATCAGCTTCGAGATTCCAAGTTAAAGAAAGTGGTCTGCTTCCACCGGGCCGGGAAGGTGTCGGGCAGTAGAGCCACCGCCAGGAGGCAGCACGTAACCAAGTATGTCCGGGCAGAGTGTTGCCTGGGAGGCTGGACTTCCCCAAGCACCTTTCTTCTGAAGACTGTAGTGGGAGCGTGGACCCAACAAAGGAGGGAGTTACCGGGCTCGTTCAAGAAAACGGATCTGGAAGGATCTGGAAATGCTTCACCACGTTCTAAGACTAAAAGATGACTTGTAAATAATACAATTTCCTTTTGTATACCTTTTGGACAGTCCAGCTTTGGCATTTTTTTTAAAGCCAACATTGCCACTCTGCAGAGATTCACAGAGAGCCACCCACCTTCAAGAGGAATCTGGTGGAAACGCATACAGCTTAAGAGACTTCCCAGCCGCCAGGCAAGAAAAAAGAGTGTAGCCTGAGGTCATAATTTACCCATCTTGAAGCTGGGGTCACTTAACACAGAATTTAGCCTATACTGATTTAGCAGAGATTTGACAGCCATGGGAAAAGAAAAGGAATATGTTACAATAAATTATGTAAGTAATAAGGAAATAATGTGCAAAGCAATGTACTGTGTGAGAGGGTGTTTTATAGCCTTCAATTCACACACTTCTTGCATGGGGGTGACAGTGATTTGATTCTTGAACTGTCCTAAGGAGGAAGATAATGAAGGAACATGAAATAAGACACTTCCCAAATAGTTCGCTCTTCTTCAACCTTACAATTTGGTCACGAGCACGCAAAAAGGGGAAGAGGTTGCAAAATGAGGTGGGTTTGGCTCCCAGAGTCAGCTTCACTTATGTTCTTTCTCCAATGTCATCATTATTCATCACAATGGTTAAAAAAGCACCTAATTTCCCAGAGAAATGCGCTTGTACCAAACTTACTGTATACCTGACAGACCTGACAGAAAGATATTGGAATAAACATACTGGACAAAAACATAAGTGGATCACAAAATGTTAAAGCGAAATAGAAGCCGTGATGCCCGTGAGAGGCGAGGGAATTCAAGAGGAAAGACATGAAGCTCAGATTCCTTATGCTTCACATTGCTCTTAGCTCTTAACTCCAGTCTTTGCCAGATGAAGTCCAGAGGTTGAAACACATCTAGTTTGGGATGATGAAGCTGCTTTCCTGCGGCTTATGAGTCTGATGAAGTCATTGAGGAGTGCTGTCCAAGTGCCAGACACCCTCCCTTGCAACAGTGTTCCATGAGGTCCCTGAGAATGCTGATGATGTTAGCTGTCAGCACTAGTGTTCTCTTTCCCTCTCTCTCTCAAAATCTTAACCCATATTTCCTGCTATTTACAACCCATGGATTGTCCCCCTGCCACATCACACTAACCACGTCAAAGGCTGAACTTGTCTTCCTTCCAAAGACCTTTCTCCTCCCAGATTTCCCAGTCTTCCTGATCAAACTTCCCATCCTGCCCCCAAAGTCCTCCAGCTCTGGCTCCTTGACTCCCACAGCTATTAAATTATTGCATGTGTTCACTTCTGCACGTGGAGTTCATATTGTCCACATTATTTGGTCACCTTAGTGCATGTTCCGTTTTTTATGATTTTGCAAATCAATGGTATCCCCCTAGTGTGTGAGCTACTAGAAGACAGGAGTGTTGCTGGTTCAATTCCTTTATACAGTGTTAGTGGTAGTGCCAGCCTATCATCTTTCCTGTCAATCTTGAATGTTGACGCTGAGGTTATTTTTCCAATCCTTGGCTTCAACCACTAGATTCCTCAACTGTAAACTATGTAATGGGATCCAATGCTGTCTACCTCAGTTGTCTATCTCAGAACCAACCAAAGGCACATGAAGCCAGGCTTGGGAAAGGTGTCACTCAATAATTATTGAAATTGTAAAACAATAAATCCACGGCCACATTTTGTTTCAATTTCCTGATCTCAGAAAACTACAAGCCATCTGTACAATGATTGCTTCCTGGACTGTCTTATCTACTTCATAGGTTTATTATGAAAATTATATGAAAACATTTATATAGAAGTGTCTTGTTTTGATAAGTGAAAATGAAAAGCATGAATGTAAGGTGGTAATGGTACTCTATTGTCTTATTTCCCTGGCTTAGTTTTTTGGAGCCATCTGCTGGCTTATAGCCAAGGTTCTTTTATTCCCATCCCTTCTGGTTCAGCCTTAGCCTATACCATTCTTTTTTTTTTTTTTAATAATTTTATTTATTTATTTTTCACCCAAAGCCCCAGTACATAGTTGTATGTCATAGCTGCACATCCTTCTAGTTGCTGTATGTGGGACACGGCCTCAGCATGGCCGGAGAAGCGGTAAGTTGGTGCGCGCCCGGGATCCGAACCCGGGCTACCAGTAGCTAGCGGAGCGTGTGCGTGCGCACTAAGCCACGGGCCGGCCCTATGCTATTCTTATTGTTATCTCAACAGCTGCTTTTACTTCTTAAACCAGGATCCACCCTTCCCCTCTTTCAAAGCACAGCTCAGAGCCACCTCCTGTGGAAAAACTTCCCAATCTTGCAGAAGGAAATGATAAACTTCCAGATAGGCCATTACACCACTCCCTCAGGTTGCCCCAGTCAGTATGTGTTTAAACCTCTAGCCTAGCACACAGTAATGGGCACTTTTGTAGGCGTGTCACCATTTATAAAGCACTTTCACTTACATTATCATTCTTAAAATGTTTTCACAAATATGATGTATTAAGCTTTTCTTTTAATGAAGAAATTAAGGATAAATGACTTCACCAAGGCGACTAAGTGATAAAAAAGAGGGAAGGAGTCACAGATCTGGGTTCGCCACTTATTAGTACTTACCTCACAAGGTAGTTGCAAGGATTATATTAGACAATGCGCAGCGGTAGCTCTTATAAAAATGCAGTCAGATCTTAGCTCCACTACCTCTTCCTCAAGAAAGGCTTCTTTAAAAAATCTGTAACTGGGGCCAGCTAGGTGGTGTAGCGGTTAAGTACGCGCTCCGCTGTGGCTGTCCAGGGTTCGGATCCTGGGTGCGGACTAACACACCACTTGTCAAGCCATGCTGTACCAGTGTCCCATATAAAAGTGGAGGAAGATGGGCACAGGTGTTAGCCCAGGGCCAGTCTTCCTTAGCAAACAAAAAGAGGAGGATTGGCATGGATGTTAGCTGAGGACTGATCTTCCTCTCACACACACAAAAAAAATTGCAACTATCTACTGTGATGGATGTTAACTAGACTTATTATGGTGATTATTTCACAATATATGCAAATATTGAATCATTATGTTGTCCACCTGAAACTCTTATAATGTTATATTGTCAAATATATCTCATTAAAAAAAGAATATTAAAAATCACATTTTACAACTGCGTTGGCATAAAGATTAATGTATTCATACTATTTTTTAAAAAAAGCCTTCTTTGACAGCTTACTCTAGATCAAGTTCCATTATATGCTCACAAACAACACATAGTTCCCTTCCCAGCTGTAGTATTACAGTGACGAGTGTGACTATTTGATTACTGTCTTCTCTTTCTAGACTGGGAGCTCTGTCAGAATAGTGATATGTGTTTTGCTCGCCATAGAATCCCCAGCGCCTAATATGGTGCTTGTCACATATAAGCGCTTCAATTTTGTTGGATAAATGAGAACTGAATACCAAATTTTGACTCACTCTAGATTTGACTCTTAGGCTGGGAAAAATATGTTACACTGAAGCGGGGGAAGATAGAATGAGGTAACGTGGATGTTACTCCTCCGAGATAAAAGGACAAATTTCAAAGCTGCGAGGAGGTCGTGGGAACTGTTCAGAACGGTTCAGCCTTAAAGGACACGACTTCCACTGAGAATGTAACCACCACCGAGGATGCACACGCAGAACGACCGTTCTCGCTCAAAAGACCCGGGACGGAGTTTCGACCCTCTCTTCCGTACGACGACCCAAGATGGCGGGGCCCGTGGCTGAAAACCAGATTCAAGATGGCGGCTTCCGGCTTCCCCCGCAGCGTCGCGCGTGGCCACCGAGGCCACGCCCACTTCCGGCTCCTGGGCCTCAGCATGGCTGCCTTGGGTACTCTGCTGCCGAGTAAGTGGGGGTAGCGTCGCTGGGCTCGGGAGCCCGCGGGGGCGGGCCCGGGACCCCTGAGCTGGCTGCGCGGCCTCTCTCCCCACTCTGCCGTGTTTTCCCAGCAGGTGTCCGGAGGCTGCACTGCAGCGTGGTGGCTCGGGCGGGCAGCCAGTGGCGACTCCAGTGAGTGCCGGTCTGGGGTGAGCTGGGGGGCCAGAAGCTGGGCTGAGTCCTCACCGGATTGTTTTTCTCCACCCAGGCAGGGCCTGGCTGCCAACCCCTCCGGCTACGGGCCGCTGACGGAGCTCCCAGACTGGTCGTACGCGGGTGAGCGCTGATCTCACAGTTAACTGTACTTCGAAGATTTTCACCCAGAGGGAACGCCCCTGGATGGAGTCGGGGGGTGTGTCCGAGTGGATAATGTATTGAACTTTATATTTGGATTTGAGGGGAGGAAGTCCTATTGTTTATTTTGTAAATTAAACTACGCCTATGGAAAGTAAGGCTAGACAGGATCTTTTTGGCTTGTGGGGATAAGCAGAAGATAGTTCTGACTTGGGGTGCCCCAGGGGAGGGAGCGACAAGACTTTTACGTTTCTCAAAGGGGGAGTTTGTTTCTAAAAAGTTAGAAAGAACCGCCCTTCTGGGTGATGAGTACATTGTTGAGAATTTGGTACCAAATGCAGGGAAAACTCTTTGAAAGGCTGCCTAAATGAGCATCTCAGAGAGGGAGTGGAAGGGTGAGGATTGAGGATGGTGGGCTCCCTTCAGAAGTCTCTTCCCGTAACTTTAAAAAAAGAGAGAGAGCGAGAAAGAAAAGAAATATTAGACCTAGAAGGCAAGGACCTTAGAAAAGTTGAACACTGCCCACTCCCCATGTGGAAGTCCAGTTTACAGCTGGGAAAATTGAGGCCTACAGAAATGAATTGCCTGTGATGATGCAGCTAGATAATAGCAAAGACAGGACTAGAACTGGGCAGAGGCCAGGCCCTTCAACAGCACAAACACCTGAGTATTAATCCCCTATTGAATTCTATAGGAGTATGATCCTGCTTAATCAGATACCTGGTGGCTGAGGAGGATGGTGAAGATTTTTTCTACTTGTTACTTATTCTAGGAAGCCTAGGATCTCCTTGAAGTAGTACGGCATATTGGGAAGACTCTAAAATTGATTCTTTTTTTTTTTTTGTGAGGAATATCAGCCCTGAGCTAACATCCATGCTAATCCTCCTCTTTTTGCCGAGGAACACCGGCTCTGAGCTAACATCTATTGCCAATCCTCCTCCTTTTCTTCCCCAAAGCCCCAGTAGATAGCTGTAGTAGTTAGCTGTATGTCATAGTTGCACATCCCACTAGTTGCCGTATGTGGGACGCGGCCTCAGCATGGCCGGAGAAGCAGTGCATCGGTGCATGCCTGGGATCCGAACCCCGGGCCGCCAGTAGTGGAGCGTGCGCACTTAACCGCTAAGCCACGGGGCTGGCCGGTAAAATTGATTCTTAATCCAGGCTTCTCTACTTGCTAACTTTGTGGTCTTGGACAAGTTACTTGATTGTATCTCTCAGTTTCCAAATCTGTAAAAGAATAATACCTAGCTCTTATGGTTCTTGTAAGGATAAAATGAAACAACCAATGTAAAGCACCTTGCATACACAATATTGGTTCCCTTTTCTGATAAATAATATTTATCTGTCTTGCCTTTGAACTTTTGGGCAGAGTTTCCACTCTGCTTGCTTCTTTCTTTGTAGAAAGTAAGTGTCCTGTCTCTTCATCTCCTTTATAAACTACTTGAGGGCACATACTGCATCTTTTCAGCAAGTCACATATTTATGAAGTTTTTATTATGTGCTTATATGCTTACACTACAGTGAAAACTAGCGATACAGTCCCTGATCCCAAGGAACTTAAAGTCTAGCTGGGAAAACAAAGCATGGACATTTAAAAAATCAAATAGTAACACTTCAGTGCTCTGCCCCTTTCCAAAAGGATTTGAGACGGCTAAATAAGGCTAAAAAGAATAGTATAATAAATGTCCCAAGACAAATAGATGAATATGAAATTATTGATATGTACTTCTTTCAGAGAAGATTGCTGACAGAGTGGAAGAGCTTACAGGAGAGTTTCTGGGCCAGGTAGGGCTTGAGGTGGACCTAAGGATGAAAATTTGGCTTGAAGGAAAGGAAAAGGTGTTTCATTATGGAGTGAGATGGAATTTAGCAAAGACTCAAGGTGAGTAGAACAGAGATGAGATTGCTAGAGTGGAGGATTTCTGAAGATAAAACAGGAGATTCAGCATTGCAAAGGACCTTGAATTCCAGGCTAATGAGGGGTAAGTGGAATAGAGTAGGTATATGCCTAGGAGCTTATTCTTCATGGTTCTGACACACCTCACCCTTGACGATGAGGGACTTGTTTTAGGAGAATTTAAGCTACAGTGGGTGTAAAATGGAAGAGAAGAGCTAGAGATTGGTTCTTCCCCCATTCCTATCACAGTGCTTTCTTTTTGTTGTTGTTGTTGTTGTTGTTGTTGTTGTTGTGAGGAAGATCAGCCCTGAGCTAACATCCATGCCAATCCTCCTCTTTTTTTTTCTTTTTTTGAGGAAGATTGGCCCTGAGCTAACATCCGTGCTGATCTTCCTCCACTTTACGTGGGACACCGCCACAGCATGGCCTGACAAGCGGTGCGTTGGTGCGCGCCCAAGATCCGAACCCGGGATCCGAACCTGGGCCTCCAGCAGCGGAGCGCATGCGCTTAACCGCTAAGCCACAGGGCTGGCCCCCCCATCACAGTGCTTTCACAAAGTGCTGCAGGCCATCCCTAACCCTTGCTTTCTCTCTCACTTCTATCTGCAGATGGCCGCCCTGCTCCTCCAATGAAAGGCCAGCTTCGAAGACAAGCCCAAAGGGAAAAGTTTGCGGTGAGTGGCTAGAGCCCCAGCCAGGGCAACCTGTGTGTAATTGGAGGAGAAAGTTTAAATTGGAATTTGTCTTGAGCTGTGTTGGCACCTAAGTTAACATGTACCCCTCACACCTAGGTTTTAACAGTACTGTGAGAAGGGAGGAAAAGAGTAGAGCACTCCTAGGGCAGGAACCAGTTGTAGATATTCTGCCACACATTTTGCTGCCTTCCTTCTGCTTCCCAACCTAGGACCTGGTCCCACCCCTTCCCCAGTCAGCAGTGTCATTTTCCAGCTGAAACCTCTGACTTTGATCTGTGAGTAAAAGGATATATGGTGCAGATCTCAACTCCCAGATGTTATCCACAGCGTTTTCCTGTCTGTTTCAGAGACGAGTTGTACTGCTGTCACAGGAAATGGATGCTGGATTACAGGCATGGCAGCTCAGGCAGCAGGAGAAGTTGCAGGAAGAAGAAAGGAAGCAGAAAAATGCTCTTAAACCTAAAGGGGCTGCACTGCAGAGCCCTCGATCAAGTCAATAAAAAGCAACTCCTGTCTCCTTTCCCCAGCCTCTCTCTGGCTTTCTTTTCTATCACCTAGATGCCTCATCCCAGCCAGAAGAGAGCCGTTATGTTCCCCATCTGTCTTCAGAGCAGAAGAGCTTGGACCGCAGGAAGAACAGGCTGTAAGATCACTGTGCGCAAGGGTTGGCTCCGTGCCCTCATCCCTGGCTCCATTCCAGTTCGGTGGAATCTTGCTCTGGGATATTTAGTTCATCCTTTCCAGGCCACGGGACTGGCCCAACTAGGAGCAGTAGCTGCTCTGCGAACATGAAACGGGGGCAGCAGTTTTCCCGGTTTTAGCCAGGCATTCAAGCCTTGAATAGCCTATACACAGCTCAGGCCGCGTGCAGTTATGCATTTAATAAATGTTCTGATGAAAACGGCTTTCCAGCTGAGGTCCATTTCTTGGCAAGCAACTGGTGTCAGTTTTCCTAAACCAGATACATGGCCCAAGAGGATATTCCCACTGGGAAGGCTGACATGGGAAGACCCAGACTTGGATATTGCACATTGTGCTAAAGAGTTGGATCCTGAGATTTCCATGGTTCTGACTGAGGTTGGTTGGAGAGAGCCGACCCCAATTTGTGTAGGGGAGCCCTGGAGGTGCTCAGCCCCCCGTCACTGTGAGATAGGTATCTAATATCTACCATATACCTCCCACAAAACAGTTAGCTGCCCAGGCCCCAGGGAAACCTTTCATTTTATTGATCATGGCTCCTCCCACAGATTCTGGGGGGAAAGGACCTTTGCTCCCATTACAATACAGAGCACTGGACTTTTCTTCTATTCTCCAGCCACAAACATTTGTTAGTGCCCAGATCTCTAGGATGTCTGGAGCTGCCTACCTGAACTAATTCTGTCCAGCCTCCTTTACTCATTCCCTTGCTTTCTTTCCCTCCCTTCTTCCCCCCACTGCCTCCTTCCTGTCCCGCTGACCAATGCAATTCTTGGATCTTAGATTTCGCTGATGGTTGAGTTTTCTGTCTCCCACACTTTTCCTGCTTCTGTTGTGCTGCTTTTCCAGATCTAGTTCTCAACCTCTTATCTGTCTCCCTTTCCCACCATGTCAGCCTGCGCTTGCCCTCCCCCTGCCTGCATACCTCCACCTTTTGTTCTCAGAATCTAGTCAGGCCCTGAAGAAGGAGACTTCACTCTTTAAGGAATTGCCTCCTTTTCCAGTGTAGAGAAGGAACTAAACCCGAAAGTCCTAACTCCCAGTCTCTCTTTTCTAACAATTTCACCAAACTTGATTTGCTTTTCTCCAGATTCCATGGCCTTGAACCCCTTTCCTCCCCAGTTACTTCTCATTTAAGGAGCAGCCAGATTGCAAATGACAATAATAAAGGGAGCGCATTTGTCTTCCTACAAGGACGGGAGCCCCAGATCCAGCATGGTTATGGGGTTTGTTGGTGGGTAGCTGGCTTTTGTTGCTGTGTTTTTTTGGCAGGGGAAGGATAGAGGTGGTTGTCAAGAATAAGGGACAAAAGTTTCAATTTGGTTGAGCCACAAGTACCAGCAGGCACCCCCCCACCAACCCAAGTCTCATGAACATAGAAGACTCATCACTACCATCCCAAACTCAACTCCTTGTTCACCCCAACCACTGAGCCTCCCAGTACTTCCCACTCTGAGGTGAGACAAACGCTGAATATCAGAGGAATCAAGCCACCCAAAATATGCTTAGGGGGAGAAAGTCTCCCACATCCCATCCCCTGGTTCCCCCGAGAGCCCCCCGCTCTTGGCTGTGGCCTCAACCCCTGCAGATGGCAGCCTGCACCACAGAAAGACAACTTAGGGGTTTTTTTACCCGGCTCTTGGCTGTAATTGGATTCAGGCTGAAACAACCACGTCCGCACCGGGAAAGGAGGGCATTGGGGCGGGGGCGGAGGAGAGGCTGTGGGAGAAGGGAGGGACCAAAGGAGAGCGAGAGAGGGCTCGCGATCCAGTTCGCCGACTAAGCAGAAGAAAGATCAAAAAACGGAAAAGAGGGGACGAGCGAACAGGCGCTTTCAAGAACAATCCCCTCATCTCCAAGCGGACAGCGCTCTAGGAATCCAAATTCAGTGCCTACCGAAGACAAAGGCGCCCCGAGGGAGTGGCGGCGCGACCCCAGGGCCCCGCCGCGGAGCCCACACGGCCCGGCTGCCCGGACGGTCGCGGACCATGTCTCCCGCGCCACGACCCGCCTGCAGTCTGCTGCTCCCCCTGTTCACGCTCGCCACCGCGCTCGCCTCCCTCAGCTCGGCCCAGAGCAACTTCAGCCCCGAAGTAAGTGAGCACCCCCGGTCCTGCCCGGAGCCGCGCCCGCCGCGCAGGCGAGCCCGGGGGTCCCCAAGGGGACAGCCCCCATTCGGACGGAGAGGTGGGCTCTCGGAGTCTCGGCTGCTCCGGCCTGCAGGATCCCCCTCCCTTTCCTTTCCTCCCTCATCTCCAAACTTCGAGAGTCGATCCAACGTTTGCCTCCTCCAACCAACCCCCCCACCCGCCGCCAACTTTCTTTCCCATTCCTAAAGTTTCCTTCCTAAAGGAAGAACTTTACAGTTAGGGCCCCCTCCCAGCCTTCCCAATTCCCCTGGGCTCTGAGCTCAGCTCGGGAACCGGTCGGGAGCCTGATAAATATTTGGACTCCGCTCACACCCCGCGCTGTCCCAGTTCCTTGTCATGTGCGAGTTTGTTGTTTCCCCAACTTTCCAGCTCTCCAGCGCTCTCCGCCCGCGCACGCCGGCGCTCGGGCGCCCGGGGAGGGCTGTGGGACGGCGCCCGCTCCAGGCCCCCTACGCTGGGGCGCCGCTGCCCTCTTCTCCCCGGTGCGGGCCCCCGCGGACGCAGCCGCAGCCAGGCGGGGTCGGGGTGGACGGCGGAGCTGCCCCGGCCCCCATGCGACCCCGCCTCCGCGAGAGGAGCCCTCCGTGTCCCGGCCCGGGGCCCTGGCATCGAGGGTCGCGGCGCTGCCGCCCTGGCCGCGGTGCAGTACACAAAGCTCTCCTTGTGAGCGGGGGCTCGGCCGGGCCTCCTCGTCCTCACCCTGCCCCACCCCCCTGTCGGCGCCTTTAGGCCCTTTTTGTTGTTTTGGTTAATTGTTTTACCATGTTAATTGCAGGGAGACTGGGGGTGACCCACTGGGAGTCGTGGGGATAGGGCCTGGCCGTGTCTCCACTGCCTCCAGCTCTCCCCCCACCCATTCCTCGACGCTGGCCCACCGGGCCGGGAGGAAGCCGCGTGGGAGTTGTCTAAAGAGGTTTTTCTTCTCTCTCTCTCTTTTATTTTGGGGTGAAGGTGGGAGACGGATTTGATCAACTTCTTATTTTGGGCCATCCCAACCCACTCAGCCCGGCAAGGGCCTGGGTGCGGTCGGGAGGGGCCGGGAAGGGCCCGAGGAGAAGGGGGAGGGGATCTGGACTTGGCTTCCTCCGTCCTGGTCCTGGCCCTGGTCCCACCCCCAGAGGAAACATCTCCAGAAAGAACACACTCTCTCTGTCCTGAAGGGATCTGAGGCTGAAAGGAGAAGCGTGGCCTTTGGAATGGGGATGACCAGGGAGAGTGAAAATCTGCCCTGGGGCTAAGCCTGACAAGGTCCAGGAGGAGGAGGCATCCTCTTTCCAGGCCTGGAGTCTTCATCTGAGGCCTGAAAGGAGAGCTCCTAACAAAAGGAGCCCGGGCATCTGGGGGGCTGCCCACTGCCAACTTTGCCTGCCCTGCCATCCTTCCCTCCCCTGTCCCACTAGGCCCCCTAGGGGAGGGGCGGCAGCCCTGGCTCTGTTTTAAGTGGGTCATGGGTAGTCCCAGTGCCAGAACCACCATTTGCTTCTGGGCCATGGAGGGGTAGGAGGCAGAAGGAGGGAGGAGCAGGCCCAGAGGCTCTGATCCAGGGCCTGCTGGAGAGCCAGAGATCCCCCGACTCTCTCCAGGACTCCTAGGCCAGAGGTGGGAAGGGTTCCCTTGACTTTCCCCTAGGGGAATACCTTACACCACTCAGTTTTCAAGACAAAGCCAGCAGACTGAGCTCTTTGACCCAAGATAGTTGCTCCCTCTCCAGGCCAATCTGGAGGGAGAGCTGGAGTGGCCCAGGCCTCAGGCAGCTGGGTCCCTCCCAGCAGGCCTCCACAGTCCTGCACCAGCTCCAGGACAGCCCTCTGGTCAGTCCCCTTGGCCTGTCTGGCACTTGGCCCTTCCGCCACCCAGCCGCAGACACAAGAGTCCTCTCTTCCGTGGTTCCGACCTCATAGTCTTCTCTGTGGTTCTTGCCTTGCTCAGAGCCTGCCTCTGTGAGGGAAGAAAGCCTAGGCCTGGGAGGAGGAGAAGGACAAGGGCACTTCCTTCCCAGGCCTTGTGGCTCTCTTGACTCCACGGAAGTCCCTTTCTTGACTAAGTCTCCACTTTTCTCTATTGGGTGTGGAGCAGAGGTTGTAGGTGTGAATATTTAGACCTGCCTATCTTCTTGAAAGACTCATCAGGGAGAGGGATTTATCCCAGAGCTCCTGGATGTGGATTCTCCCCACCTGTCTGCCACCCTCCCTTCTGCCATCCTGCCCTAGGAGAATTCTCCTTAGCTTTGCTCCCTGAGGGTTGAGAGGGCCTGACCTCAGTCCTCCTGACTTCTAGCTCCAGCAGTAGGCCGCTTCATCTTCCCCAAAGCTGAACCCCTACCAGGGGTTATAAGCCTGGAGTGTGTCTACCCTACAGGTGAGGCTAGGGGCAAAGGGAGTTTCCTGCATGCTTGGGCACAGGCCACAGCAGGCCTCCCGCGGGCACTGGCTGTGGCATCAGCCAGCGCAGGTCAGGGCAAGCCTACAGCTCCCAGAGAGAGCAGCCCAGGCCAGGAGCACCCTGCTGCTCTGCTCCCCTCTAGTATACCAGAGGTTAAACTGAGCTCTCTCCTCTATCCCTGAGGAGGGGCCTTCAGAGCCGGGTGGTGCTAGGGTTGTTCTGGCCAGGCCTATTGGCTGACGAAAGGCTGGCTTGTTTACATCTTGGGCCCTAATTCCGTCAGCCTTGGGGGATCACTTCCCAGAACCATGTTGCAATTCTTGCCCCTGCAGGCTCAGGTCCCCAGTCAGCTGCTCCTGAATCACCCCCAGCCCCAGTGCAAGAGCGCTGCTCCACACCAGGGCCTAGAGGTGAAGGGCCACATGGAGATCCATCCTAATGACCTGGGGTAGGGGCGCAGTACCCAACAGCAGCCTTCTCTGCTGGGGCCCTCTGCACTCCAAGCTTCCATCCCTAGCGACCTGCAGCCCCGCTCTGGACTCCTTAAGGCAAAGCTGGAGCAGGGACCAGAGCTGTCCGGGTCATTCTCTCCATAGAGGAGTCCAAGCATTTTCATATTCCATATATAGCTTGGCTCATTTTACTTTTCAAGCTTTAGGAAAATACTCCATTGTTCTTACAATAAAGGGTGACTTTTTCCTCGACAGGGCTTTGCAGTGTGTATACCTTTCAATCAAATACAAACTAACTTTAAGGCAATATACCAGCCTTTATATTATGAACAATTCATAACATACCTGAAATAAAATACAGTCACCAAGTCTCCACCACCACTCCCATCTCCCATTCCCTCTACTGAGAACCTTAAATGGGCCTTTAGATCCCAAGCCCTAAGTCAGATGCTGCTTGGATGGGGAGAGGGGCAGGATCCTGGCTCTGTGGCTGGATCACACCCCCCACCATCTCCAAAGGCCCCAGCTTCCCCCATCAGCAGCCAGCCTCAGCCCTAGCTCCCCACCCCTGTTTGAGTTCACAGCCCCAAGAGGACAAGCCATACTGGGGCCTGGCCAGAGTTCGGGTCCAGCCTGGGAGTTCCTCCAGACCCACTGCCAGAGCCAGGCGGGGAGCTCATTGCTCTTTCCTCCCAAGCCAAGGGTGCCTGCCAGGCACCGTGGAGGAGGCAGAGGCTCCCCCTGGGCCACGTGGGGATGCTCTAAGCCACATCCCTTTCCCTACAGGCCTGGCTGCAGCAGTATGGCTACCTGCCCCCTGGGGACCTGCGTACCCACACACAGCGCTCGCCTCAGTCACTCTCAGCTGCCATCGCTGCCATGCAGAGGTTCTATGGTCTGCGAGTAACGGGCAAGGCTGATGCAGACACCATGAAGTAAGTGCTAGACCCTGGCAGGAATTCTGCCCAGCACTCACTGATGTAACCCTGAGCGCCAGAGAGGCTGCTACCTGAATGCCTGACTCCTGCCCCCATACCTCATCCCCACACACTGGTCCTGACCCTTTCCTGTTCACTCTGACCTCATAACCTTGGCCCTTCCCCATACTGACCCTGGGGCCAGACATTCCCTCTCTCCTCTGAAGACCTTTCTCTTTCTCACTATCCTGACTACAATTTTCACCCCCCAACCCACCCCAGGGCCATGAGGCGCCCCCGCTGTGGTGTTCCAGACAAATTTGGGGCTGAGATCAAGGCCAATGTTCGAAGGAAGCGATATGCCATCCAGGGCCTCAAATGGCAGCACAATGAGATCACTTTCTGGTGAGTCCAGTAGGCAAGTGGCCTCTGTCACATCATGTTACCCTTCCCTATCAGCTGTGCTTACAGAGATTCAGAGGCCTCCTGCCCTACTCGCCTCTGTTCCTGGAATGCGTCCTTGGGAGCAGGGAGGAAAATGGCTGTAATCCTGGAGAGGTGCAGCCTGCCAGGGGTACGCCCCAGGGCAGGAAGCCACAGCCTGAGGCTCCCCTAAACCCTCAGTTCTTGGGGCAGAGGCATCACGAGGCAGCAGGAAGAGCTGGGTCAGGCAAAGGTGGCTGGGCGGTTCAGTCAGACTGGGGAGAGTGCAGGGAAGGAGAATTTTGCCCCTTGTTATCCTAACACACTCCCATCCTCTCCCCACATCTCTGGACCTCAGCATCCAGAATTACACCCCCAAGGTGGGTGAGTATGCCACATTCGAGGCCATCCGCAAGGCATTCCGCGTGTGGGAGAGTGCCACACCGCTGCGCTTCCGAGAGGTACCCTATGCCTACATCCGCGAGGGCCATGAGAAGCAGGCTGACATCATGATCTTCTTCGCTGAGGGTTTCCATGGTGACAGCACACCCTTTGATGGCGAGGGCGGCTTCCTCGCGCACGCCTACTTCCCAGGCCCCAACATTGGAGGGGACACCCACTTTGACTCTGCTGAGCCTTGGACTGTCCGGAATGAGGACCTGAATGGTGAGCGAGGTAGCCCTGGGACTCTTATTCCTGGGAGAGTCAACGATCATTTGTACAAGGGTTCTCCTGCCTCCTCCCAAAACCTCAAACCCCAAAATGTCAGGGCTATAAGGGACCACAAAGATCTCCTTGTCTGACTTCTAACAAAAGCAGGAATCCTGCTTTGAGCTACTTATATATGGTTCCTTGTCTCACCCAATAATTGACTTCTCAGGCAAAGACTTCAAAGCATCCACATCACCCACTTTTCTAGGCAAATGTCATGTCTAGCTCCTGGGAGAAACAGGCCTAGATAGGGCCTCAGCTTTCCTTAACACAAGTCTTCTTGGGGTTGGGATCTGGCCCCAGAGCACTCTCACCTCTGCCCAGAAGAGGTTGCTGACTGGTTTTGTGGCCTTTTGGGTGGAAAATATGGCAGGCAGGTGTGGGTGTGAAACTGAAGCCTCTGATGGGGAAGCTGGAAGTCTGAGGGACGGGACCCAGGCGCCATCATAACCATCTCCATCTCTCCAGGGAATGACATCTTTCTGGTGGCTGTGCATGAGCTGGGCCATGCCCTGGGCCTCGAGCATTCCAATGATCCCTCTGCCATCATGGCGCCCTTTTACCAGTGGATGGACACAGAGAACTTCGTGCTGCCTGATGATGACCGCCGTGGCATCCAGCAACTTTATGGCAAGTAATCTATGTCCACGTCTGCTCCTTTCTCTCTGCTCCTTGTCCTCTCCTGGTCTCTCTGGCCTGTGCATTTCTTCCCCTCCTCCATGCCCTATAGTCTCGCCACATCCCCCTCCTGACCCTGCCTCCATCCACTCCCACTTGATCCCACCTTTTCTGTCCTTCCCAGCTGACTGCACAGCCTCCCCCAAAGGTCCATCCACACCTTTCCAAGGGTGTTGTCTGCCCCTCTGTGTCTGTCCTTTCCTCTCCCTCTGCCACCAAGTCTGAAGTGCCCCTTGTGTTCTCTGCCCCAGGGAGTGAGTCAGGGTCCCCAACCAAGATGCCCCCTCAACCCAGGACCACCTCCAGGCCCTCTGTCCCTGATAAGCCCAAAAACCCCACCTACGGGCCCAACATCTGTGACGGGAACTTTGACACCGTGGCCGTGCTCCGAGGGGAGATGTTTGTCTTCAAGGTGAGAGGAAGAAGTGGGCTGGTTTGGGGGAGAAAAGGGCTCTATGACTGGGAGGCTGAGTAGAAACAGCAACAGGACTCAAAACTAAAATTGAGGCAGTGAGGGAGCTTCGAGGACAGAGCCAGATGACTACGTTACAAGATATAATGTACTCTTCCTGCCTCGACTGCCTTCCAGGAGCGCTGGTTCTGGCGGGTGAGGAATAACCAAGTGATGGATGGATACCCAATGCCCATTGGCCAATTCTGGCGAGGCCTGCCTGCGTCCATCAACACTGCCTATGAGAGGAAGGATGGCAAATTTGTCTTCTTCAAAGGTAAGCAGGCATTCTGCCTTAGTCTTTGGGTGTGAGGAGGGTCTCCCTGGAAGGGCAGATTCCACTTGACTCCTTCAAAGACCACAGAGCACAAGTGGAACCCAGATCCTGCCCTTCTCTCTCCTCCCCAGGAGATAAGCACTGGGTGTTTGATGAAGCTTCCCTGGAACCTGGCTACCCTAAGCACATCAAGGAGCTGGGCCGAGGACTGCCTACTGACAAGATTGATGCTGCTCTTTTCTGGATGCCCAATGGAAAGACCTACTTCTTCCGGGGAAACAAGTATGACTTCAACCCCTTGACCCCAGGGCTGCCTCCTCAGACACCACCACCAGATTCCTTCAATTCTGGAGGAAGAGCCACTTTACTCCTGGGATGTTTCCCTGGAGAAGGAGCTAGCTGAGCTTCTGCTGTTGCCTAGCAACAGGCAGCCTCCATTGGGTGCTGAGTGAGTGGGATGTGACCGGGTCACCATTTCAGACCTGGTCATTTGACGCCTCCTGCCCCCAGCACCGTGCCTCCACCCCAGCAGCCAGGCACTGTCATTAAGGGCTGCTGGAGGCTCCTTGCAGCCTGGGCCCTCCCTCCCACCCCCACCTTCCGCCGTTTTCAGCTGCAGGCCCTCATTACTCCAAACCCCCGTCCCCCGCCCTGTCCACAGCCACCCTTTGCTCACTGGTGAAATCAGTCCTGGGTCCCGCTATCCTCTGAGGACACACCCAGTGTCTAACCCCTTCCCTTCCCCTCCTCTCCCCCAGGTACTACCGTTTCAACGAGGAGCTCAGGGCAGTGGACAGCGAGTACCCCAAAAACATCAAGGTCTGGGAAGGAATCCCTGAGTCTCCCAGAGGGTCATTCATGGGCAGCGATGAAGGTGAGAGGGGCAAAGGAGGTGTCCGTGAAGGGAGGCTGGGAACAGGAGTTAAGAAAGAACAGGAGGAAAGATGGGGAGTATCAGGTGGAAAATAACGGTGGTGATAATAACAGTGGGGTTCTTGCCATATGCCAGGCACTGGGCTCAGTACTCTCCACACATCAGACCCCTTAGTCCCCACCACTCTTTCAACCTGGTACTAGAATTATCCCGTTTTATAGCTGAGAAACTGAGGCTTAGCAAGGTTAAGAGATTAACTCAACTGGCTCACACACTGAGATTGTCCTTCTGCTCTCCTCCCCTCTTTGGGTCTTCTCCTGGACGCTGCCCCACCTCTCGTCTTCCTTGCCACCCTCTTGCTGACCTCTGCAGTCTTCACTTACTTCTACAAGGGGAACAAATATTGGAAATTCAACAACCAGAAGCTGAAGGTAGAACCGGGCTACCCCAAGTCAGCCCTGCGGGACTGGATGGGCTGCCCGTCGTCAGGGGGCCGGCCGGATGAGGGGACTGAGGAGGAGACGGAGGTGATCATCATCGAGGTGGACGAGGAGGGCAGTGGGGCAGTGAGCGCAGCCGCCGTGGTGCTGCCTGTGCTGTTGCTGCTCCTGGTGCTGGCAGTGGGCCTCGCGGTCTTCTTCTTCAGACGTCATGGGACCCCCAAGCGACTGCTCTATTGCCAGCGTTCTCTGCTGGACAAGGTCTGACCCCCACCGCCGCCCGCCCACTCCTACCACAAGGACTTTGCCTCTGAAGGCCAGTGGCAGCAGGTGGTGGTGGGTGGGCTGCTCCCACCCGTCCCAAGCCCCTTCCCCTTCGCCCCTGCCTTCCTTCTTCTCTGTCCTGTGACTGGCCTCTCCCACCCTCAACCGTGCCGTTGCTTCGTCCCTAGAAGGGTCCCCTGGGGGCTGAGCAGGGGCTGCCCCTTCCAGCCCCTGCCCCTCAGGGGCCCCTTTAGCTTGGTGTGTGTCCAGCCCCATCTGAATGTCTTGGCTCTGCACTTGAAGGCAGGACCCTCAGACCTCGCTGGTAAAGGTCAAATGGGGTCATCTGCTCCTTTTCCATTCCGTGACATACCTTTAACCTCTGAACTCTGACCTCAGGAGGCTCAGGCAAGCCCCCAGGTGTACTCAATTGGCAGCCTCCACCACTCTTTCTGGCTAAAAGAAATCTAATCTTGTTGTGGGGGGAGACCCTGAGAGAGTGTGAGGGGGTGGGGGCTGCACAGCCACCCAAGACCTTGGGAGGAAAGCTCAGAGAGGGTCAGCCCTCTGCACAAAGATCTGCCTCTGTCCCACCTGCCCCCGAGACCTTCCACAGAAGGAGTCTGAGCCATTAAGGACTAAACTGGGGCTGGAGAAACCCTTGACAGCCCCACCGTCCCAAATGTTAGCCTTGGATGGGGATGTTGAGGTTGGAAGAGCTGAGACCAGGGGTGCAGCTACCGGGGTGGGGTGAGACCAAAAAGAGAGAATCAGTTCCGAGCCCTGGGAGTGAGCTTGAAGGCCACAAAGAACCTTGCTCAAATGCAGGCAGCTGGGGCAGGGACCCAGGGGCAGAGCGGTCAGAGGGGACAGGACAGGACCAAAAGGTAAACAAAGGAGGTACAGTAGGAGTGGACAGCTGGGGGCCAGGCAGGCAGGCCAGCAGGGACGACACAGGGTGGGCTGTGGTACCTGGGGGGGCGGGGGGGTGACTTTTATTGGACCCCTCAGGAAGGGCCTGAGAAAGGCACAGCTGCACCTCTTTGCCCTTCCTCCAACTAGGCATGAAGGGGAAGGGTGGGGAGCCCAGAGACAAGAGCAGAGATAGCAACCATCCTGGAACTGGTGACTCGGGCCCTTAATGACAGTGGCCAGCTAGTGAGGGAGCCGAGGAGGCTCCCAGCGGCCAGCAGCACTCAGGTGGCCCGCCTCAGTGAGGGGGCCAGCTGCCTGGGTGTTTCTCGGTCAGGTTAGCCCCTCATTTCCTGATGCCCCCACCCCTCAGCCCATCCTACCGGTGTCCTGTGCCACCTCGCCCCACCCAGCCCACCTATTTGAAGTCTCCTTCGGCCACTGAAGGTGGTCATGGTACTGGGGACTTGGGAAAGTGAGAGACCCCGTGGGGGGAGTGAGAGGAGAGGGATGTCAGGGGTGGGGGGGCCCGGGGGGGGGAGAAAATGGGGTGAACGGTGCTGGCAGTTCGGCTAAATTTGTCTTGTTTGGGTTTTTTTGTTTTGTTTAATGTATATTTTTATTATAATTATTATATATGAATTCCCTTCAAATCGTTCCTTTTTGTTAACAAGGGGCATGGGGAGGGGTGGGGGTGGGGGGCAGAGGCATCCGACCCCAGGAACCTGCAGGGCGGGGCTGGGTCAGTGCCCTCTAAGGACATTATTGACCTTGTTCAACCTTTCCACAAAGAATAAACGGTGTTTCACATTCTTTGTGTGGCTGCAGTTGTCTTGAAGGGATGGATGGGATGTGGCGGAGAGGGCAATGAACAAGGGGAGGGCGTGCATCGTGAGCTGTGTTTTCCATGAGGTGGGGTTTTGGTAGTTTTCATAAAGGAATAGGTTTATTCTTAGTAGACGAAAGGGAGTGGGGGCCAGAGTTGGGGAGGAGGGCATACTCCATGGGGCCAGGGGAGTGGTCCACAGAGCCCAGTGGCTCTCTCCCAACCTGGCCTAAGAGGCCACCCCTGAGGCCCTGGGGGCAGAGGCAAGAGGAAGTGGTCAAGCTGCAACCTCTTGGAAAATCTTCCTAGATTGCATTACCCTGTCATGTGACTGGCCACAGACCCTCAGTTTCCTCAGACCTCTCTGCCTGCTGCCACGGGGGATTCCCAGGATCAGACTTAGACTCAGATTCAGACTTGGTGGCAGGCCCTTCACCCCAGCCCTCAGGATCTAAGCCTTTTCCAGGCATGGGGCTCTGCTGCTGGGGCAGAAGGAACAGAGGAGGAAAGAGGAAGAGGTTGCCCCATGGCCAATTAGGAGCAGCCTATCTCTGGCAAAACAGCAATCTCACCAATGGCCCAGGAGAGCCAGGATGGTCAGGTTGGAAGGGCAGAATAACAAGGCTTTGTTTCCTCTTTCCTTAGAAACTGCTGCTCCAGACAGGGTTCCCAGGCTGGTCGGCCCACCCTTCCTCCGAAACCAGCCTGGAGGGAGGAATCGCTTGGTTGCTGAGTCAGCTCAGCTGGAGGAGAGCAGCCCTCTTCCTCCCCCCTTCCCTTCCCGCCTCAGCCCAGCCCACCCTGGGCTCCAGCCCAGGTCCCCTCCACAGCCTGCCTCCAAGAGCCTTGGCCCCACCTAGGCCAGTCGTTCTATCCAGCTGCTATCCAGGGCTGGTTGGTGTGATTGCTTTGGCAGAAGGGGTACCCCACCTTCCTGCCAGCCAGGAACCCTGACCCTATGCCTGGCCTCCTGCACCTTTCCTGCCAACAGCTGTTTGGCTGGGCCTGTGTGTCTCAGTGGAGTTGGACACCACTTTCCCGCCACCCTCACTGGAGGAGATGGGGACCCTGAGAAGCCGGCACAGGGAAGTTGGGGGTGTCTGGGGGTGGTGGGGCCCGTGCGTGTGGCAAGGAGCTCAAAGATGAGCTCATGGCCCCTTTGTGTTTTTGTGGCCCACATCTGGAGGCAATTACAGATGTTATCCAGTGGGAGTTCTGCAAAACACAGCTGGAGCCAGTGGAAGAGCCTGGGGAGGGGGGACTGCCAGAGGGAAGAGGAGGGGGAGCCCAGGGCTCCCGTGGCTGGAGTGCGGTTTCCCCATCACGAGGAAATTGTTTGGCCCTGATTCTGGAATCACAAGATGCTCTCTGAAGCCAAGGGGGAGAGATGGAAATGGAGGACCAGAGACAAAGGGGGAAGAGGTGGAAGAGACTTCACAAGCAGGGAGAATTGCGGGGTGGAGGCTGCAAGGTCCCGTGCTTCTGACGAGCCTCTGGCCTGAGAGATCCAGCCCAGCGAGGCTGCCTGGCGACCCTGGGAGGTGCCTTAGTGATCACAACTGAGTGAACCACCGGGTCAGGCTGAGGTGAGGGGAGAGCGGAGGGCCCTGTGGCTCCCGAGAGACCTGGAAACACCGCTTTCACTGGCCCTATCCTGCTTTGTCCATTGGGCCTGACCCAGTTTCTATGGTTCCAAGTTCCTTTATTCGAAAGCAGCACATGTGAGTGAGAGCAGCCAGGAGGGAGCCAAGGGGAATCTGCAAGGAGGTTTGGGCAGAGCCCAGGGAAGCAGGCTCTGAGGAGACTGGACTGGGGGCAAGCGCTGAGGAGAGGCAGTGCTCTGCCCACCACTGCACCCACACGTTCAGAGGGGGGAGCCATGGACTCCCTTGTCATCTCCTCCCTTCTCCAGGGCTCCTGTCACCAGCTGGGCCCATGCCTCCAAGGCTGCCAGCCAGGCGCTGGGTCAGCAGGGTGGAAAGGGAAGGGAAGGGAAGATCTAAGAGGAGCTGGGCCCTCTAGAGGAGAGAGAAATGGGCAGAGTAACCCCCACACACACAATCTGGCCAGGGTGCTGGGGCTTCACTGGCCCTCCCCCAGGGCCCCTTCTCCCCACAATCTGATGGACTTCCCAGTCCTCTCTTTCCCCTCTGTATCCCTTCTTCCCTTTCCAACTAAGGGGAGGTGGCAAGAAACCAACATTTGCTGAGGTCCTCACAACACCCAATGACACAGGCATTAACATTGCCCCCATTTTACAGATGTGGAAACTGAGGCCCCATTAAGACTTGCTAAAGGTCACAGCTTGTTAGTCCAAAATTAAAACCCAATCACTTCTTGGCCTTTTGGCTAAGATCAAGTGCAAAATTAAAACCCAGGTCTGTCTGATTTTTTTTTTTTCTGTACAAGCAGATTCTGACCATGTTTCTTGGGTGTCTCTTCCAGTGTGGACTCCATGTAGCTGGGTGTCTGCGTGGAAGTGTGTGTTCTGGGGATCTGTCAGCACACGTGTGCTTGCCTATCGTGCCCTGTGGCAGCATCAGCCCAGGGAGCCCGAGTGCAGGGGGAGAAGGGCTCTTCCTCAGGAATCCATCTTGCCAGCAGTCACCTCGCTCCTTGGGGGCAGGAACAGGCACTCAGGGAAGGAAGGAGGCAGCAGGACTCAGAAGCCAGAGGGACTGAGTGGGACAATGGCAGCTTCCCTGGGGAGGGATGGGGGTGAATGGCTGTGGCAAGGGCTTACAGGGGAGGGGGAGGCCTTCAGGGGCGGTTCCCATTCCCTAAGGCCCCAAGGAAACTCCACTCAAGGCTGTTCCATTGTCCTGCAGTCCCTGTACCCCCTTCCTACACAGCTCCCAAATCGAAATCACCTCCTTCAGGAGACAAATTCCTGCACACCTAGCCTGGGGGTTTCTGCCTTTCTCCCTCAGACAGTCTTGGGAGACTGGGGAGATCCAGAGGCAGCCTGTGAGGGGGCTGGGCAGCAGGGACCTGGAAGGGAGGCAGGCCTGACTGGCCAGAAGCCACCTTCCAAATGAGCTCACACACATACTTTCCACCCTGGCCCAGGGCCGATGGCTGAGCGCCTTCCAGGCCAGCCTTCCCCAGCCAGGCCCAGCCCCCTCTGTCCTCCCCTGTCCCTCACCAGTCTTGGACCCAGGGGTTCCACAACAGGATCGGGTACCCCAGGCCAGGGCTGCCACCACATCCCCAGGGAGCAGCTTCCTCTGCCTCTAGGCTGAGGCCAGGTCCCCCCAGGGTCCCTTATTCCTCCAATAGGATTTTTATGGCTTAGAGGAAGAGGAGACCAGCTTCCTGCCCCCAAGACCCACACCTGGTAGGGAGGGGCAGTAGAGAGCGCAGAAGAGGTGTCCACACGGCAGTGAATCGGCGGAAGGACTTCCTGTGAGTGCCTGAAGTAGCTCATTGACTCAGGGACCAGGCCAGGTCTGGAAACTGCCTCACCATGGGTCACTTCCTGCTCACTCACTCCATTTCCCGCTAGGGGCACTTCCCTGATTTGGGGCAGGACGGGGTCTAGGTGATGTAAGGCCAGGCTGACCACAAAACGGGAAAGACTGGTGCCTCTGAAGGCCTAGCGGATTCACACACACGCGACACGCTCCAGCTCATTTTGATCCAGCCTGTGGTCAAAGACGTCACCCTTCACCCGGCTTCCAGAAACATGTAGCACCAGGCCAGAGAGCAAGATCAATTCCCAAAAATGCTCTCCTTGGCGGCTCAGTGCCTGGATCTGTGCTAGGAGCATGGCTGCCATGACCGTGTATCCTGGATCCAATAATGTCTTCCTGAGGTTCTGTGAGTTTGTGTATACCCAGACATGGCAGACAATTCATCCCACTTTGGGTTACAAAAATACGGCCACTGCGAGGAGATCACACAGCAGGCTGTTGCCCTCCAAGGCCCTGATGGTATAGTTCTGTCAAGGAATGACTACGATTCATAATAATACTGACCTCATCACAGATACTGGACAAACACGTGCCATCCTCACTTGTCTTACAAGAGTAGGAGGCTGCTAGACACACAGGAGCCCTTAATAAAAGTTTGTTGACTTGAATTGCCAGTGAAAGCTGTGATATACATAGTTAAACAGTGGTAGTTGTGAATACATAAGTATTGTATACATATGTACATAAGTATTATGTATACCTAAGTTAAAAAATCATTGAGCTGTACACTTAAGCCTAGTGAATTTTATGAACTTTACTGTATATATTTACCTCAATCTTTAAAAGGTTAAAAGAAGAAAGAAAAATATATTGAGGTAAAGAAGTTCTTAACACCAGAACAACTACTTTGTCCCTATAGGCGTCCCCATTATGTGCCAACCCTCCCCCATCCAGCCTGCCCTGAATCTGGGAGTGGTCGGTATTGGGTTGTGTTGGCTCAGCTCTTCTGGAAATACCAATCCTTCCGATTGCACCCCTGACCTGGAGGGCCCAGCAGGAAGGTCTCTCTTCCCTATTCCTCTCTAAGCTCCATGTCACTTATCCCAAAAGTCTCTCCTCCACTGTACTGGCCTGTGTTCCAGAGGTCTCCCCCACTTCATGCCTGCACCAAACTGCATGTAAGTTCTGGGCAGAGGAAAGCTGGAGAAGGGGCCTTCAGAAACACCCACCCCAGTCTCCTGGCTGGGCGCACCCCTCTCTGCAGCAAAGACCAGCTGGGCAGGGTTTGCAGGGTGGTAGCGCCCCCTTGTGCTGCGTGTTGGCACTGCAAACCAAACCCGGAGAACAGAGAGATGCAGGGGCAAAGCCAGTCCCACCAGGGCCACGGATTCCACCAGCCTGTCCCTTCCTCCTTTCCACTTTCCATGTTTCCACCCAGGACACCTGTACTTAAAGAGGTGGGACTATGGGCGCGACAGGATAACAAACTCTAGTCTTCCAGCTGCAGAGGGGGAAAAGTCAGAGTTTCCGTCGGCTGTCCCTGTGCGGGGGTTGGTGGGCAGCCTTCGAATAACTCACGGAATAAAGAGGGAGTGGAGATGGTGTGGGACAGAGGGTCCGCAGCAAGAAGGGAAACACTTGGGCGCTTTCTCCTCAGAGCTCCTCCGAGTCGCCACACTGCCCCCCTGTGGATGCCTCAGACACTGATCACTCCAGGATGCCTGTCTCCTGGGCTCCAGGAGATCCAGGTGGGTCTACACTCCTGGCCCTCAGAATGCTATGACAGAACTCCCTCTGACCAAGGCAAGCAGGCTCTGTCTCTCTTTTATCTAAGAGTGGGGCATTTCTGTGCCATTTCTCTGAGGCCTGTGGAGATCATGCCGTGGCCTCTTGGGGGGCCTCAGACCTGCAACCATCCTCCTAACTTCATCCCCACACTGGGGCCAGGAGAATCCTTTGATCCCAGTCTCACATTTATAAGGTTCTTAAATTTGTAGTTTAAAATAAATGCCTGTAGGTATTTTGTGAATAGCACCATATTATTGCATTGTTTGTGCTAAAGGTTTTCATTTGTTAAATACAAACATTTAAAATACATCAAGTATTTTCAAAACCGCCCTAGTATTTCTTAATTTTGCAATATAGCAGAGGCCAAAAAAACGGACATGGTTAAGGTCACTCTCAAACCTGCAAGGGGTGTCCCCAACCTGGCGTCTCATTCTCTTCCAAAGCACAGGGAAACTCACTCTCATAACCATATGGTAGAGTCTTCAATCCCCACTCCCTTCAAACATAAGAGGTTTCCCCATCTTGAAAATCTCTCTCCTGGATGCAGCTGCAGTCTTAAATGATTCGCCCGTTTTTCCCTTTTCTCTCAAGCCAAGGTTTTTCAAAAGCTGTCTGCATTCCTTCACCAGCCATTTCTTTCTAACCCAACCTCTACATCTGTATCCCAAACCAGGCATTTACTGAAACTGCTCCTTAAAAGGCCTTTGTGACTCCCTTCTTCCCATCCCAGGCCTTTTCTCTGCTTTCATTTTCTTTGGCCTCTTGTTAGCATCTAACACACTTGCTTCGAGAAGCCCCCCTTTGCCCCTGTCTTCTGGGAAGTTATGCCATCCTGAAATCCACAAGTCACAGAGTTGTCGAGGAGCCCTGAAGGCCCAGGACAGGCGTCCCTCAGCTTCTGTACCTTGAGCAGTGAGTAGGCTGACTTTCTTTATTTGCCTTGTTACTTCCAGTTTCTGCCCTTCAGACTGTACAGAATAAACAAATTCTTGTTCCACACTACAGCTCTTCAAATATTTGGATCAGTTTTCATGAATTCAATCCCTCACTAAAGTTAAGCTTTTCTTTAAGTGAAAAGCCTTCCTAGTTCCAAAAACAGCTTCTCATATGACATAGTTTAGAGGCCCGCACCGTTCCTATCACCCTCTTCTGGATTAATTCACTTATCAGTCTTTTCAAACGAGGCTTCCAGGACCCAGAGAGCCGGTATCACATAGTGGTGAGGAACAAGGGCTCTGGAGTTACACAATCTGGGTTTGAATCCAGTCTTTATGACTTACTAGTGAACTTCAGCAAGTTATACATCCTCCCTGAGCTTCAATTTTCTCATCTTTAAAATAGGGCTAACGGGGGCCGGCCCCGTAGCTTAGCGGTTAAGTGCCCCCGCTCTGCTACTGGCGGCCTGTGTTCGGATCCCAGGTGCACACGGACGCACCACTTGTCCAGCCATGCTGAGGCGGCGTCCCACATAGAGCAACTAGAAGGATGTGCAACTATGACATACAACTATCTACTGGGGCTTTGGGGGGAAAAAGGGGAAAAAAGGAGGAGGATTGGCAATAGATGTTAGCTCAGGGCTGGTCTTCCTCAGCAAAAAGAGGAGGATTGGCATGGATGTTAGCTCAGGGTTGATCTTCCTCACAAAAAAAAATAGGGGTAATAAAATACCATACACTTTCACTCAAATGTGGAAGATAAAACAACAAACAAACACGTAGATGAGGAGAATAGATTGGTGGTTACCAGAGGGGAAGGGGGGTAGCAGAGGGCCAAAAGAATAAAGGAGCATACACGTACGGTGACAGATAGCTTTTGGTGGTGACCATGATGCAATCTAAACAGAAGTCGAAATATAACAAGGTACACCTGAAATTTACATAATGTTATAAACCATTGTGACCCCAATAAAAATAAGAACAATTAAAAATAAAATAAAATGGGGCTAGTAATCCAAAGGGTAGTGGAGTGGATTAAAAGACATAATCCTACATGATGCCTATGACTGGCGGTCAATTACTTACTTCATGCCAGACACTGTTTTTGGCACTGGGGTTACACCAGTAAACAAATAGATGCCTGCCCTCAAGGAACTTACAGTCTTGTGAAAGGAGCAGGCAAGAAACAAGGTAAATGAGTAAAATAGAAAGTATGTTAGATAGTGATAAGAATTTTCCAAATTTGTAAGTTCTGTGTCCTTTTCGATTAACAATTCCACCTTTAAATCATTTCTCTCTTCTCACATTTTACTATAAGCATTCAAGAGAAACCAGGCTGCTTCTTCAACACTTGGCTTAGAAATTTCTTCAACCAAATATCCAATTTCACCGCTCACAAGTTCTACCTTCCACAAAACACTAGGACATGAACACAATTCAGCCAAGCTCTTTGCCACTTTATAACAAGATGGCCTTTCCTCCAGTTTCCAATAACATGATCCTCATCTCCATCAAGACCTCATCAGAATAACCTTTACCATCCATATATCTACCAACACTCTGTTCACTACCACATACCTCTTCTGAGCCCTCACAAGAATCACCCTTAACAGTCCATTCACAATAACGTAGGCTTTCTCCAGCACGCACCTCCAAACTCTTCCAGCCTCTGCCCACTACCTAGTTCCCAAGCCACTTCCACATTTTTAGGTATTTGTTACAGCAGCACCCCTACTTCTCCATACCACGTTTCTGTCTCAGTTCACTCAGACTGCTATAACAAAACACCACCAACTGGGTAGCGTATATACAAGAGAAATTTATTGCTCACAGTTCTGGAGGCTGGGCAGGCCAAGATCAAGGCGCCAGCATGGTTACCTTCTAGTGAGGACTCTCTTCCTCGTTCATAGCCAGAGCCTTCTCACTGTGTCCTCACCTGGTGGAAAAGGCTAGGGATCTCTCTGGACCCTCTTTTATAAGGCATTAGTTCCGTTCTGAGGGCTCCAACTTCATGACCTAAGCATCTCCCAAAGGCCGACCTACTAATACTATCATCTATGGGGGTTAGAATTTCAACATATGAATTTGGGGGGAACATAAACATTCAGACCATAACACCTTGGCACATGCTAGTAATTTGATCTTGAGCAAGTTATCTATACCGTCTATAACTCAGTTTCCTCAATTATAAAATGAGGATAGGGCCAGCCCTGGTGGCCTAGTGGTTAAGCTCAGTGCGTTCCACTTCACTGGCCTGGGCCCAGTTGCCGGGCACAGAGCTACACCATCCATCTGTCGGTAGCCATGTGTGGTGGTTCACATACAAAAGAAAAAGAGGAAGATTGGCAACAGATGTTAGCTCAGGGTGAATCTTCCTCAGCAAAAAAAAAATACAATAAAATAAAGTGAGGACAAAAATAACACCTAATTTCTAGAGGTGTGATGAGGATTAAATGGGATTATATATGTGAAGTACTTAGAACAGCACCTAGCATATGATGAGTACTCTATAAAAGTTATCTATTTATCATTTTGAAAACAAAACATCTGCCCATTTTCCACTAGTTCCACTATTTTTCATAATTCCTCAAAGATTTCCAAGAACATCTCCACAGGCCCATTCCTAAATGTACTTGATGGTCTAGGATGTGATTTATATGGGCCTAGACACTTAAACTCACTAAACTAAGTAAAGTTTAAATTCATTATAAGCAACTAGGTCCTCTTTAATTTCTTCCTCATCTTTGTTGGTTTGAATTCATTCTTAAATATTAACCCCAAGGTCTAGCACAGTGCCTTTCCCTTGGAAGGCACTCTAACAAATATTTGCAGAATGAAAGTTTGTTCTACTCTAGTGCCATTTCTTTCTGATGACAATGATGGTTGCTCCTAACAGCCTAGATTTTGATTTTCCTTCCTCCTTTCTAAATTCCCCTCCCCACCACAAGCCCATTCCCATGGGTTCTCCCCATGGCTGTCTGGCTTTTTTTATTCATGTATCTGACCTCTCTTTCCAACTAGACTCTAAGCTCCTTGAAGCTAAAGTGAAGTCTTAAGAGCTCCAGGCATCCACCAAGTACCCAGCATAGAGAACACAGCCAGCACTCAACTAAAAGCTCCATGATCCCTTTCAGGACTTAAATATTTTTAACTTCTGCAACCTCTTTGCCCTGCTTCCTTTTGCTCAACATCCTCCTCTCACACTCGGGGTTCTATTTCACCACTCATCAGTCCCAAGGGCTGCAGTAGGGAGCACAGAGAGACCAAGGGACCAAAGTCCAAGTGGAAGAAGGGCCCTTTTATGGCCAACTGTATGGCTTCAGGCCCTGCTGAGGTCCCAGTTTTGAACACATCAAAACGGATGTCAACCACAAATGTCAGAGACAGAAAGCCATTTTGTACCATTTGTAGAGAGGAAAGAGTAGTAAGGATCCAAATGTACACCCTGTCCAGAGCTAGATCGCCTAGGTCCAAAACACTGTTTCAGCATTTACTAGATCCATGATCTTGAGCAAAATACTTAACCTCTCTGTGCCTGAGTATCCTTGTCTGTAAAATGGGAGTAACAATAGTATCTACCTCACAAGATTGTAGAGAGGATTAAAAAAGCAAACACTTAAAAAGTGCTTAGATCTGTGCCTGAAATGTGAAAAAAAGCTCAAAAAGTATTTGCTATTGTTATTGTTTATTAACTATCAGTGCTACAGGAAATCGGTAACCCCAAGCCCACATAAATTAGAAATATCCCCTGTGACTAATAATAACAATTGTCACTTCCCACATGCTCAACTTGCATTATCTCCCTAAATGTTTACGACAACCTTAAGAGGGAGCTGCACTATTATTAATCTCATTTTACAATTGAGAAGCACAGAGAGGTTAAGTAATTTTCTCAAGGTCACATAGCCAGCGAGTGCCAAGGCATATTTATTCGTTTATTTACCATTTATTGAGTTCTTACTGTGTCTCAGCAGGAGAGAAGCCCTGTGGGTACAAAGGTAAACAGTCTAGGCCCCAATCCTACAGGAAGTTTCAGTTTCCAGAGAAGGGGCGGGGCGGGGGCGGGAATGACAAGTAAACAAATAGTTATAACACCGTGTGGTAATTGCTATAATAGAGGCTCACTGCAAAAAGTGCTAGCGGATTTATACACAATGGAATACTACTCAGCTATTAAAAAAAAGGTGAAATCTTGCCATTTGCGACAACACGATGGACCTTGAGGGTATTATGCTAAGCGAAATAAGTCGGATGAAGAAAGTCGAATAGGGTATGATTTCACTCATAAGTAGAAGATAAAAACAACAACAAACACAGAGATACAGAAATTAGATTGATAGTTACCAGAGGGGAAGCAAGGCGGAAGGAGGGCGAAAGGGGTGACAGGGCACATGTGTACAGTGATGGACGGTAATTAGTATTTGGGTGGTGAACACAATGCAGTCTACACAGAAATCAAAATGTAATGATGTACACCTTATATAATGTTATAAACCAATGTTACCTCAATAAAAAAAAAAAAAAAGTGCTGCCGGATCTCAGACGCCGGGACAAGAAAAGTACTGAGAGCTTGGGGGGTCCAATGGAAAGACATGACAGATGCGCAGAAAGGACTAAAAGCAGGGTTAAAAGTGGAGGCAGAGCGCCGGCTTCAGAGCCGGTCTGACAAGTCCGGGCAGGGCGGGAAAGGGGTTAAGGCGAGCCAGTGGGCGGGCCCGCGCGATGACTGGCAGGGGTGGGGCCAGGCTCGTCCCCCGCCCCCTCCCTCCGCCCCGGCTCTCCAACCCCTGGGCCGTCGGGGGTACCGCCCGGTGAGGGCCGGGGAGCCGGGCCGAGCCGCCTGTTCCCTTCGCCCGCTCTTGTGCCGCGTTCCGCGGGCTGGACGCGCTGGAGAAGTTGAGCCGCGGCCGGGCCGGCCCTGGGAGCCGACTGTCGGCAAAGTTTGGCCCGAAGAGGAAGTGGCCGCCAGCCCCGGCAGGTGGCGGCCGGGCCTGGAGAGGGGCGCTCGGGCCTGCGGGCGGGCTGTAGGCGAGGGCGCGCCCCAGCGCCGGGCCTTGAGCCGATCCCCGGGGCTTCGGGAGCCGGCCTCGGGCGGGAGCGCGGCGGCGGCCGGGAAAACAACTCCGAAGTTGGCGAGAGGCGCCGCCCCTGCTCCCGGCGGCCGCCGCCTCCCCGCTCCCAGCCCTGGCATCCAGAGCACCGGCCGAGGAGCCCGGGCCATGGAGCCCCCTCGGGGAGGCGGCAGTGGGGGGCCCGGACGCCCGGTGCGGCGCCGCGTCCCCACTGGGTAGACGACAGAAGCTCCGGGACTCTTCCTGCCCCTCCGGACGGCTCAAGATGCTGCCGGCCGTACTCCTCCTCCTCCTGGGTAAGAAACCGAAACAAGACTCCCCGCCCGACACCCCCCCACCAGGGCTGTCCCCGAGCCCTCACCCCACCCTGCCTGCCCGTGCCCCCCCCAGCCCCTGCTGCCGCAGCCGGCGCTGCCTACCCCCACCCCCGGGAAGTCTCCAGCCCTTCCCCTCATCCGCCATCCTCTCTCTGGCTTCCCTAGGTCACCGTACCACTCCACAGGCCGCGCTGCTTCCTTCGAGGTCACACACCGCAGCCTCTCCCTTCTCCGACACCCCTTCCCATAAACTGCCCGGAAGTCCCCCATGGCTCGCTTCCTCCTGAAGTTGCTCAGGTAAAGAAAACTCTGAGGGGTGACTCACTCTCCTGCCCTTTCTCGCTCTTCCTCTAGGAGGCGCTCTGGCCCATCCAGACCGGATCATTTTCCCAAATCCGGGTGAGTAGAGGGTGCCTCTGGGGCTGCGAACTTGGTAATGAGGGAGGACCCAAGAGAAGTACTCTCTCTTCCTTGAATTCCTCTGGTGCCTATCATGGTTTTAGAGTGGAGATCCACCCTGTATTTTACAGATGGGAAAACTGAGATCCAGTGTGGGCCCTCACCTGGTAGTTAGGTACTATTTTGTTTTTTCCAAATATCCATGCTTGATCTCCCTAGCGGATAGGTCTCCCTGAGAGTGGAGACAGTATTTCCGGCTCCCCCTGGCCCAGTGGCTGGCACGAAGCTGACCTCACGTTGTTTGTGGTGTTGATACCTAAGGTGAAGCTCTGATGAGTGTGGGAGGAAGAGGGCTGGCTGAAGGCTGTAACTCGAGGGTGTGTATCAGTGGGGAGGAGTTTCTCTGCTCCTTCTTGAAGAGCCCAAGCCCTTGAAGGCCTGAAGCCTGGGGAGGGGTGGGATGCTAAGGGGCTCTCAAGCGGTGTCCCTCCCTTTCTCTCTCTCCAGCCTGTGAGGACCCCCCGGCAGTGCTCTTGGAAGTGCAGGGCACCTTACAGAGGCCCGTGGGCCGGGACAGCCGCAGCTTCCCTGCCAACTGCACCTGGCTCATCCTGGGCAGCAAGGAGCAGACTGTAACAGTCAGGTGAGAAGCAAGACAAAACCATATTCCTCTCCCCTGGCCCTCCCTCCTCCACCATGGCAAATCCTTCAAGGATCACTTCTCTATGGAATTTCCATCTCTGTCAACAGGGGCAAGAGTAGAATTTGATTTGACGTAGTCTGCCCTAAAAGCCTAGCTTGTTCTGGGCCAGACACAGTGAATTGGAGCTGGGCTGGGGCAGACATAAAGCTTTGGTTCTGGTCATCTATGAAGGACAACAGTCACCCTAGAAGCAGTCCTTGGGCTCCAATATGGCTGCTCTGAGGAGTCCTTTAATTCATTGCACATCTTTGCTTGGGCTTTGAAGCTATTTCTTAATCAGCTTAGAACCTTCCTTAGCCTCCCCAGATCTTTTAAACAGTCCAAGTCTCCCTGGGCTCCTCTGACCCTGGGACATGGTGTTGGGGTCCATGTTAAGTACCTGGCTATTTGCTTCACACAGTTCACTTCCCACGAATTTACCTAGATAGGGGCTGGGTGAGGGGAGAGGGCAATCTGGGGAGAGGCTGTCGGGGCAGAGGGATCAGAATGCCATTGTGGTCTTAGGCCTCACCACGGGCACTGGGAGGGGATGGTGAGCCCTGGTTAATTGAACTGTATGGTAATTGCTAGTTCCTGCCAGGACTATGGTTGGGTGACAGTGCTGCAACAACTCTGTTCTTAACTCTGTCCCAGAACACAAGTCAGTTTTTCCAAGGGGCTCTAGGATATATCTCATGATCTCAAGGTGCCACTGGCCTCGTTAGGACTATTGCCATTGGCTATAAAGGATTTTGGCTGAGTTTCCATTTGGCTATTTGGATTGTGGATAAGTAGATGTTTGTGGTTCTTGGGGTAGAAGGGGCCTGATAGCACTGGGAGAGGAAGAAGCCAGGGTGGTCAAGAATACCTCACATCCTGCTCTCCTCCACCCCTGTAGGTTCCAAAAACTGCACCTGGCCTGTGGCTCAGAGCGCTTAATCCTGAGCTCACCTCTCCAGCCACAGATCTCCCTGTGCGAGACACCTGCCAGCCCTCTGCAGCTACCTGGGGGCAACGTCACCATCACCTACAGCTATGCCGGGGCCAGAGCACCCATGGGCCAGGGCTTCCTGCTCTCCTACAGTCAAGGTGGGCTCGACAGGGCTCTCCGTGGGGCTATTAGAACAGGCAGTGGAAGCCCAGGGAGGAGGGGAGGCTCCTGCCAGCTCCAGTGATTCACAGCCCCCCGTCTGTGGTGCCTCTGCAGATTGGCTGATATGCCTACAGGAAGAGTTCCAGTGCCTGAACCACCGCTGTGTGCCTGCGACCCAGCGCTGCGACGGGGTCAATGCCTGTGGCGATGGTTCTGATGAGGCAGGTTGCAGCTCAGACCCCTTACCTGACCTGACCCCAGGCCTTGTCCCCACTGCCCCCTGCAATCACACCTTGGAAGACTTCTATGGGATCTTCTCCTCCCCCGGATACTCCCACCTGGCCTCAGTGTCCCACCCCCAGTCCTGCCACTGGCTGCTGGACCCCCACGATGGCCGGCGCCTGGCAGTGCGCTTCACAGCCCTGGACCTGGGTTATGGAGATGCAGTGCATGTGTATGATGGCGCTGGGCCCCCAGAGACCCCCCGGCTGCTGCGCAGCCTCACCCACTTCAGCAATGGCAAGGCTGTCACCGTGGAGACGCTGTCTGGTCAGGCCATCGTGGCCTACCACACAGTTGCATGGAGCAATGGTCGGGGCTTCAACGCCACCTACCATGTGCGGGGCTACTGCTTGCCTTGGGACCGACCCTGCGGCTTAGGCTCTGGCCTGGGGGCTAGCGAGGGCCTAGGTGAGCGCTGCTACAGTGAGGCACAGCGCTGCGATGGCTCGTGGGACTGTGCCGATGGCACAGATGAGAAGAACTGCCCCAGCTGCCCACCTGGGCACTACCCGTGTGGGGCTGCTGGCACCCCTGGTGCCACAGCCTGCTACCTGCCTGCTGACCGCTGCAATTACCAGACGTTCTGTGCGGATGGAGCAGACGAGAGACGCTGCCGGCACTGCCAGCCTGGCAACTTCCGATGCCGGGACGAGAAGTGCGTGTATGAGACGTGGGTATGCGACGGGCAGCCAGACTGTGCCGACGGCAGCGATGAGTGGGACTGCTCCTATGCCCTGCCCCGCAAGGTCATTACAGCCGCAGTCATTGGCAGCCTAGTGTGTGGCTTGCTGCTGGTCATTGCCCTGGGCTGCACCTGCAAGCTCTATGCCATTCGCACGCAGGAGTACAGGTCAGTGGGAGTGCAGCTGGCTGCAGGGGCGTGGGGACTGAGGGTGAGACGGCCTGTACAGCCACAGGAGATCATGAGGGCTCCCATGTTGGGGAGAGGTTCCGGTGACCAGCTTATGGGTTGTCCTACTTGGGGACAGCTTGGGGTGCTCGTCTGAGGGAAGGACAGGTCTAGATCCTAAAAGCCATCTCAAGGAAGGAGGGGACCTCAGCTGACTTGGGAAAGCCATGCATAGGTCCAGTTGTCCTGGCCTGGGTGTGGAGGGAGGAGGCCTGTCCAGGCTGGAACAGGCTGCTCTGGCCGGAGCCACCTGTGACTGAGCAGCCCTTATTCCTTCCAGCATCTTTGCCCCCCTTTCCCGGATGGAGGCTGAGATTGTGCAACAGCAGGCGCCTCCCTCCTATGGGCAGCTCATCGCCCAGGGCGCCATCCCACCTGTAGAGGACTTCCCTACAGAGAACCCTAATGATGTAAGTCACCCTCCCCAACCTTAGCACCACCTGCACCCGGCCCCGCTGTGGCCCTGCCCCTCTACCCTCCTCCCCGCCCCTCTGACTCTGATATCTGCCCCCTCTCCTTGCAGAACTCAGTGCTGGGCAACCTGCGTTCTCTGCTACAGATCTTGCGCCAGGATATGACTCCAGGGGGTGCCTCAGGTGCCCGCCGCCGCCAGCGGGGCCGCTCTGTGCGGCGCCTAGTGCGCCGTCTCCGCCGCTGGGGCCTGCTTCCTCGAACCAACCCCCCAGCCCGGACCCCTGAGACCAGATCCCAGGTTACCCCTTCTGCCGCTCCCCTTGAGGCCCTAGATGGCAGCACAGGTCCAGCCCGTGAGGGCGGGGCAGTGGGTGGGCAGGATGGGGAACAGGCACCCCCATTGCCTGTCAAGGCTCTCCTCCCATCTGCCAGCACCTCTCCAGCCCTCCCTACTGTCCCCGAGGCCCCGGGGCCACTGCCCTCAGCACCCGTGGAGCCATCACTGCTGTCTGGAGTGGTGCAGGCCCTACGAGGCCGCCTCCTGCCCAGCCTGCAGCCCCCAGGACCAACCCGGACCCCACCTGAACCCCATACAACAGTCCTGTCCCCAGAGGACGAGGACGATGTGCTGCTGGTGCCACTGGCTGAGCCCGGGGTTTGGGTGGCTGAAGCGGAGGATGAGCCACTGCTTGCCTGAGGTGACCTGGCTCCCCTGGGGGCTCTAGCCACAGTGACAACAACCCGTTAGGGGGCAGCTCAGCCTCCCTTCCACTGGTTCCCTCCCCACCCTCTGAAGGGACTTGGTGGGTAACTGCCTTAAGGTTAGGTGTCCCTCAGACAGGGAGAGGGCTCACACAGAGCTCCCTCTGCACATGGCCAGAGACCACAGTCTCCACCCACCCTCTCCCCACTCCACCACCATTCCACTGGCTGTTTTTAAAAAGTTAAGTTCTTAAAGGGTCTTAGGCCTGGACACTCCATCGTTGCCAAACCCCCACCCAAAAGTAGCCTTAAGCACCAGAATGCCAATTGGTTAGAGACCTCTAGCCTCCAAGGGGAGGATTTGGGCAGAGCCTGAACTCATAAAAAGAGCACAACAAATGCTTTTGTCCCATAGCAAGGTCATTGCCCAGGAAGTCAAGGTTGAAAATAAAAGAATCAGAAATGTAAGATTTTTGTAAATGAGCTGTGAGCCTGAGCCCTGTCTCTCTACCCGTCTCAGCTTATACCCACCTCATCTGCTCCTCCCTGTGGAGGCCTTCACTCTGCCCTCCACCTCCTGCCCTCTTCCTATTCATCTTCTAACCACCCACCCTTGATTTTCTATACTACTCAGAGGGTAAGAAAATTCTAGGAACCCTAAGGACCAACCCTCTCCACCTCCACTCACCGCCTGGGGCCCAACTCTACAGTGACTGACTCCAGGGGTGAGCTCCAAGCGTCTTTACTCACTGCCAGGCCGGAAGTCTGGTGAGCCAGCTGGGCCCTGTAGCTGGGAAGGTTCCCATTTATGGAGTACTCCCAGGGCACGGATCCCAGGAGCAGATTGTTCCTGGTGGAACATGGGAGCTGTGACTCCTGCCCTCCACCCTACATCCCCACCAGGCACTTACAGTCTGTCCTAGGCAAGACAGATGAACTTTCAGCCAGGATGCCTCAAAGCAGGCAAAGATGAGTCGAGAGGAAAATCACAAACATTTGGGTGTGAGGATGCTGACATCGCCTTGGCCCTATCCAAGAGGTCTTCCTGGAAGAGGGCTCAAACTAGATTCTAAGGAATGCTGTCAGTCACTGGAATAGAGTTATGAATTCCAGGCAGGGTGAAAGTACACAGGATAAGCAAACTAAGCAGATATGAGAGCTAGGGCTAAAGGCTGGACCCTGGACCTCCTGAGAAAAGAGGCAGGAGCGCAAGCAGTGGCCAGAGTCAAAGAGCTGGAGAGGGTGATGGAAGGAATGATCTGTGAGAAATGTTGGAACCCAGCCTCTGGTAAGCAAGGTGACAGAAGCTGTCCCAGTGTTTGAAATGAAAATCTGGACAAAGGATACAGAAGGAGCCTAGGGGGGTAGGTGTGATGCCCCAGGAGTAGAGCTGAGGCGGTCCCTAAAAGAACCAGTCCCCAGGGAAACGGGCTCCCCCTCAGCCTGGCCCTTACCCTTCTGGCCTGGCCTGGCCTATCTTCACCAGCCTGGTGAAAGGGCCCTGTCCACATCCCCACACCAGCACTAACTGCATGATGTTTCCTCTCCCAGTGAGCAAGAGCCTAGGGAAGTGGCAGAGGGGATATGGTGCAGTCCTGGGACCCTGGCATCTGGGCTCGGGAGAGACCCAAGCTGCTTTCACTCCAGACCTTCTCCAGAGATTCTCCTCCTCGCTCACTGTTCTCCCTTTGGGCCTTCCCTCCAAATGCAGACAATCCCTGGGTCCCACCAGTGTCAGGCCAGTGAAAACAGTGAAGCAGGGAACATTGATCTCCCTCCATGCCTCACCATCGCCAGTCTCTGCCCTCTCTTCCCCCGTAGCCACCTCAAAAACCTCCAGCCTGATATCCTCATTCCTTGTCCTGCTCCAGACCTTTTATCTCCTAGGGATATTTGTTTTATGTTTTGTTTTTTTTTTTTTTTTTTTGGTGAGGAAGATCAGCCCTGAGCTAACATCCATGCCAATCCTCCTCTTTTTGCTGAGGAAGACCAACCCTGAGCTAACATCTATTGCCAGTCCTCCTCCTTTTTCTCCCCAAAGCCCCAGTAGATAGGTGTATGTCATAGTTGCACATCCTTCTAGTTGCTGTATGTGAGACGCCGCCTCAGCATGGCCGGACAAGCGGTGCGTCAGTGCGCACCCGGGATCCGAACCTGGGCCGCCAGTAGCGGAGCGCACGCACTTAACCGCTAAGCCACGGGGCCGGCCCCTCCTAGGGATGTTTGTAATTTGGAAGTGGACAAAGATTTAAGGTAAATGAATGCTCCTCATGGTGGAATGCTTCCGAATGCTAGAGGGAGCACTTGAGGGTACAGTTCACTAGGAAGGCCTGTGCATATAGATTCACGGGCCTGAAAGAAGTTTCTCTGGGTGCTGGGTGTGTGCTCTAGGAGGTGCAAGCAGTAACGCTACTTTGTCAGCCACAGAGAAGCCCCAGGTTGGCGGGGGGAGGGGATTGGCCTTGTGTAGGCAGTATGGGGAAACCAAGACAGAGAGTCCTATCCAGGAGAGGGTAGGGCATTGGGGAGCAGTCACCCAAGTTTATTTTCACCATGGCCCAAGGAAAAAGAAATGAGGCAACTTCAGATCCTATCAGGATAGACACCACTATCCAAAGTGCCCAGTCTCAGGGGTGTGGGACTCTCTTCAAGGCTCTTAGTGGGGAGGAGGGTGGTGGTCTCAGCATGAGATGGGGTCAGGCTAGGAATCTGAGATAACAGTAGATACCAGAATTCAGTCCTTAAGGAGCAGAATCTGGGCCTGAACCAAGCTCCAGGACCCAGTGGGAGGGGAGAGGGACCCCCAGCCACATAGCCTGAAGCTGTCAGAGCACCAAATAGTTGGGCAACCTGCTAAGTGTCAGATTCTTTATCATGTGTTAACCCTCATAACAAGACTGTGCCATGGGCAACATAACCCCAGCTCACAGGTTCACGGGCAGCTGCAGAGGAATTATGAGACTAGCCTAGTCTCTACTGAGAGAGAGATTTAAACCTGGATTGCTTCTGTTCCACATCTCATCCTTGTCCCAATATTCCACAGGAGCTCCTATTCCTGAAGAAGCCTGGACATGGGCAAGTGCACAGCCTCTTATGAAGGGGATGAGAGAGGTGGTGGTTTAAGGTGAAACTCAGCCTGTTCCTGTGGCCTAAGGCTGCACTGAGGGCAGGCAGAAGTCATGGTCAAGAATCCTTGCTGGGGGCCGGCCCCATGGCTTAGCCGTTAAGTGCGCACGCTCCACTACTCGCAGCCCGGGTTCGGATCCCGGGCGCGCACCAACGCACTGCTTCTCCGGCCATGCTGAGGCCGCGTCCCACATACAGCAACTAGAAGGATGTGCAACTATGACATACAACTATCTACTGGGGCTTTGGGGGAAAAAAAAAAGGAGGAGGATTGGCAATAGATGTTAGCTCAGAGCTGGTCTTCCTCAGCAAAAAGAGGAGGATTAGCATGGATGTTAGCTCAGGGCTGATCTTCCTCACAAAAAAAAAAAAACAAGAATCTTTGCTGGGGTCTGAAGCCCCTGACTCACTCTTACCTGGTATCGTAGAAAGGAATCCAACCACCTAAGTTTTCCAGATACATAAAGCTCACCCCGTTACAATTTAAAACTTTTTAAAAAACTCATTTTGGAAGGAAATCCTTGTAAAACATTACACTCATCTTCAGCACATCTGTAATATAAATTTTTCTGGATAGCTGAGGATCATTCATGGAAACCAGTGGCATCTCTGCAGCAATGTTTTCGGAAGCTGTAACAGTGTCAGGGAAGCTGTTTGCCTTAACGTCAAATGACCTTAGACCACTTTTAAAATGCTTATGACTGCTTTAAAGGTGTTTTCTGGTGTTGCTACTCTTGCTCCCAGGCTATCAGGAGTCCCTTGCTGCTCTAAATGTGCTTCTAATCCATGAGTACAGGAACACACATGGACATTAATATGTGAATAAAGGACAAGTAGGCCACGATTGAGGCCTGGAGAGTCCAGCCAATGAGTAAAGTGCATGCATATTGTAGCTGCTCCCTCTAGACCCCACAATGTTGTCCTGTAGTTGACCTCCAGATAAGTGAAGTATCACTGCACGTCAGTCCCAAGTTTACTGTTTGCCTCTTCGATTGAAAAAGTCCACTGAAGATTGCAATATAGATTGTTCCCAACAATAGGAGACAGTTGGAATATTTAAGACAAGGAAGGCAGCATGGCATGGAAATGAAAAACAGTCTTTGGCACTGGAAAGATCTGGGTGGGAATCCTGGTGTCCGCTTTCCAACTGCATGATTGATTTGGGAACAGGCCACCCACCTACCACTCTGAGCCTTAGGATCATGAGGATGAAAGGAGATAATGCAGGAAGATGCTTAGCACACCCCTGGCAAAAATGGGGTGAGGAGGAGCCAGAAAATCGGAATATGTGTTTGGGTGCTTGTGGGTGTGTCACAAAGGAAAAAGTGGGAGCCTAAAGAGAAAGGGAACTGGGCAGAAAAGGAACAGTAAAGGAGACACGCCATCCTGGCTTCCCACAAAGACGTAGACTTTGTGTGTGTCACCTTGGGTAGCCCACAAGGCATGGCGGCTGCCCCAGAGAACACTGGGAGGGGAGGCCAGCACTCCCCACCCATCAGTTGGGATTGGGAACTTCTAGACAGCTAGCTCTGTTCTCCCTTTTTTCCTGCCCTGATGAACACTAGGTTGGTGGGCCTGGCAGGGAGCAAGGGAGGGGAGGAAGTCTCCACAATGGTTTGCTCCCACCTGAACCTAATGACAAAATGAAGCTGCCCAAACAAAGCAGCCATCTCTTCCTCAAAGCCCCCATCTGCCTAGGGGCCAGGCTGGGAAATGGGTACTTTTGGGGGTCTTAGCCCAGAAGTGGTGGTATGGGGAAGGAGAGGGTGGCAGGGAAGCTTGCTGGCAGGGTGGCTGTCCTCTGTCCTTGCATCTCTTTTGGTGCCTGCCTCTAGGCCCTCCATTTAGCCACTGAGCACCCACTCTGGGCTGGACATTGAGCGAGAGAGCTGGAATACAGAGCCGAAGGACACATGGTCCTGGCCCCCAGAGAAAGACTTCCCATCCCTGGGTCCTTGCCTCCTGCCATCCTCAGCTCCCTTACCCACTGACCCCTCGCCCCACTTCTCTGAACCCCTGTCTCTTCTGCCCCTCTGACTTTGTTCACGTGTTAACCCGACTCCGCAGTGTGTGTGCTCCCAGAGGGAAACGACACAAAGGAGGGGGGGGCAGAAAGGAGGGAATCCCGCTGACATCACTGCTCATTAGCATGTGTGACCTCATCAGGGGGCGGGACGGTTTCCCCAGGTGTCTTGGGGGAGGGCATGGGGGGGTGGTATTTAAATGGAAAAGCTGACAGTGCTGCTGAGTGAGGGAGCGGGTGCTGCGAGCCGCCAGGCTGCACACGCACACGCACACCGATGCACACGGACTTCTACACCGAAATGGACACGGACACAGAAACCACAGCACTCTGCCCCTCCGGCAGCCACCAGGCCTCCCCCCCAGGGACGCCCACACCAGGTGAGGGCAGAGCTGGGCAGGTTCCAGCTGAAACCATGGGAGTGGGAGCTGAAGCTTTGGGGGAAGGTCAGAACTAGGGGTTGGAGGAGCTTGAACCTCAACAGCAAAAGGCAAAGAGCAATTCAGGAAGTGGGGAAGCTGCCTGCGGACACTAGGACTGGGGCTGGGCTGGGGCAAGGGGGTCCTGCCTAAACGCTCCCTCCCCCATCACTCCCAGGGCTTCGCTGGGGAAACTGGTGCTTAGCCCCTAGGTCAGCCTCATTCCCAAGAGGATGGGACAGGTAGGAAGGAAGGGGGAAAGGGAAGCGGCAGCCCACCAGCCCGGGAATCACGGGCAGGGGGCTACCCTGGGGACCTGTTGTAAGGGTTTCTCTGTCTCCTGGAGGCCCTGGCTGCTGGCCAAGTATTGATCCTGGGCTATTTCCAGCCTTTTTCCATCCCCCTTTGTTGTGTCTGTCATTCCTCCTCCAGTTCCCCTGACCCTTGCATTGTCACTCTCCCTCTCGCTCATGCTCCCACTCTCTCACTGTCTCTCTTTCTCTCTCTCCCTCCCTCCCTCGACCTCACCATGAACACAGTATTCTATCAGACTCCCAGGGACAGCCAGAGATGCAGAAGGATTCTCACACACAGCCATGCACTGGGGGATGCTCACCTATGGGGCCACAGGAAGAGGCAGCTCCTCTCACACACCCATGGAGACTCAACACACACATCTCAAAGAGCAAAGGTCCTTTCCTGGGAACCAGCTCCCCACAAAGTTTTTGACCTACCAGTACCCACCCCCCAGAACCTGGGCAGCAGCTTCAGCTTATCCCCTGTGCCCCTCCCCAGTGTGGGGACTACCAGTGTTAAGAAGCAGTAGGGGGCAGGGCCTCTTGGTAGAAGGAGGGGCAGTCCTGGGGCCAGAGGCCTAGGGCTGGGGGTGTGCCTGCGTGCAGCGTGAAGTGTGAGTGGGTGTGTGAGCCTGCGCACGGATGCCTCCCCGGCATGGGGCTTGTTTTGAACAGGTTGTGGCTGGAACCACATTGGGTCAGCTCCTTGGATCCCCACCAGTTCAGGCTTCTGGGGGCGTTCAGTGTAGGAGGTCAGACCAGAGATTCTCAGCTCCTTCTGGGTCATGGTCATCGACTGGGCCTCTGCAGCTGGAGCAGCCAGGATTGAGCCCTCTGCAGACAGCTAGGCATACCCCACTCATAGCTGCCTTCTCTTTGCCCCCCCAGAAGCAGATGCCACACTGCTGAAGAAGCCAGAGAAACGGTTGGCAGGGTTGGACAGAGGCGGGCCACCCCGTGCCCCAGGGGCCCCCAGACGAAGAGGCAGCATGCCTGTCCCCTACAAGCACCAGCTGCGGCGGGCCCAGGCTGTGGATGAACTTGACTGGCCACCTCAAGCCTCATCCTCTGGTTCCTCTGACTCCTTGGGCTCAGGGGAGACAGTGCCCAGCCAAAACGATGGCATCTTCAAGGTCATGCTGGTGGGGGAGAGCGGCGTGGGCAAGAGCACCCTAGCAGGCACTTTTGGTGGTCTCCAGGGAGACAGTGCTCATGAGCCGGAGAACCCAGGTATTTGGGGGAGCCCTGCAAGGGTTGAGAGTGCCTCTAGAGCCCTACTCAGGGATGGAAGCCGGAATCTAAGAGGAGCTGCTCCAGTGCTTTCTGTGGCAACCTTCCTGGAGGGCAGTCCCTGGTGCTGGGATCTGAGGCATCCCTGCTCACTAGGTCTCACAAGTGTTGGGGAGCCTCTCAATGGGCTCTATTCCCTGTCTTTATTTCCCAACAGAGGACAGCTACGAGAGACGCATCATGGTGGATAAGGAGGAAGTGACTCTAGTTGTTTATGACATCTGGGAACAGGTGAGAACTAAGATGTGGCTGCAAGAGGTGATGAAACCCGGGAGAGCTGGGGAGGGGCAAAGTCTGGCTGAAGGCTGGTGGGACTGCAGGCCCTGGTTTCAGCATATGCTGGAACCTGACTTTTCGTATGTATCATCTCAGAGAGCAAAGGCCCACACCAGTGTGCATATCATGGCACGGAGAGCTGCTGTCTTTCCAGGATCTTCTGACCCTGAGGAAAGTTAGGACCTGAGTTTGACAAACCTCGCAGCTGCAAGCCAGGCTGAACACCCCGAAATTGACCTCATCCATACATTTTCCAGCCTAGAAGAGTCTGATCTGACAGGACAAGAGCTCAGGGCTCTGGAATATCAGGGAAGGAAAGACAAAGTGAGGATTTGGGAATATTTGGACATAAATGGTTACTATGTAGAAAAGAGGCCAGATTAACCTACATTTGAATAGCATTCATTTTTTAATTAAGAGCCTAAGCATAAGAAAGTACAATGGGCTACCCTAGTCTAGGATCCTTTGTCCCCAATTCAATTCTGCCATGTGGGGCTCACATTACAAACTTCTCCCTCCACAAACACACTCTGGGTATGGAGATTATGCCATTAACTAGCTCTGCTGTCCCAAGCAGGTGGCTTCTCTCCCACATCCTGATTCCTCATCCTTGAGATGTAGGTGCTGGACAGGTTCTCCCATGCCCTGAGCCCTGACATTCCACTACTATCTGCCCATCTGCAGGGAGACACAGGGGGGTGGCTGCAGGACCACTGCCTTCAGACCGGGGATGCCTTTCTCATCGTCTTCTCAGTCACCGACCGACGAAGCTTCTCCAAAGTCCCAGAGACCCTACTTCGGCTCCGAGCTGGGAGACCCCACCACGACCTGCCTGTCATCCTTGTTGGAAACAAGAGCGACCTGGCCCGATCCCGGGAGGTCTCACTGGAGGGTGGGTATCCTTCCTGAACCTCATCCATGCTTGCAATCTCGGAGGACCCTCTCCCTTCCAGATCACCTTTTCTCCATAAGGCCCTCACGGGTGCACAAACTCAACTGCATTTAGCCCCAGGCTAAGGGTAGACTCTCAATGCCCACACCTGGGGCCCTGAGAATCCCTTCTCTTCACTCGCCCTCACCTCTTCTCCAAGGCCCCTTCTCCCTCCCCTCCGCACCACCACCGCCCTGCACTTGATCCCAGCCTTGTTCTCTCTCTTGCCCCATCCCTTTTCACTGCACACCCAGGACCTCCCCAGACCCACTCTCGCCCCGCCCCGGGCTCAGTGCAGCCCAGCGGGCGTCTGAACTGGCCCCTTCCTGCAGAGGGCCGCCACCTGGCAGGGACACTGAGCTGCAAGCACATCGAGACGTCGGCCGCTCTGCACCACAACACGCGGGAGCTCTTCGAGGGCGCGGTTCGCCAGATCCGGCTGCGGCAGGGCCGGAGCCGTGCCGGGGGCCAGCGGCCCGAGTGGGGCAGCCCCGAGGGCCCCGCGCCGCCCGCGCGCCGCGAGAGCCTCACCAAGAAGGCCAAGCGCTTCCTTGCCAACCTGGTGCCGCGCAACGCCAAGTTCTTCAAACAGCGCTCCAGGTCGTGTCACGACCTTACCGTGCTTTGAGCCGCGGTCGCCATGGTCACGCGGTCGCCATGGTCACCGCGCCCTCCGCTCGCCCCCTTGCCCCTCCCCGCTCCGCCCCGGTCCGGCTTCCTTTGTGAAGACCGTCTAGGAAACCAAAAACTCCCAGGACGCCCTGGTGTGGCCGCGGGGGGCGGGCCCAGACCCCTGCGGGGAAGGGGCCGGGGGGGGGGGGTCTTCCCCCCTCGGCCCCGCCCCGCCCTCGGGAGTCCTGTGGATACCTCCTTTCCGCAGAGCGCCTGGAAGGCCACGACGCAGCCCTGCGGTGGGGGCTCGCTGCGGCCGGTGGGCGGGGCGGGTTTCGGCTGGCAGGAAGGAAAATAGTTCTGCAAGGTATTTTGTTTTTTATTAATTCGCGCTTGACCACCTCTCCTGTAAAAAGATCCTAACAGCGAGAACTGGCAAAGTGCTTTGTAGACTCCTTTACAGTTTTCCACCTTTGTACTCTGCGCGCACATGCCTCACCTTTAAGAGAGTCTTAAAGGTAAAGACACGGAGACGCTTCTTGGAGACTTTTCATAAAACGTTCGAGCTCTTATCTGCTGCACTTGTCCACTTTGCCTTTAAGCAGTTCTTAAAGGCAAGGACCTCGAAGCGCCATTTTCCAGAATTAAGTCTGTGGTTTACAATTACACCACGGCACTTCCCCTTTAAGGTTATTAAAGGTAAGGTGTGGACAGACGTTTGCCTTCAGATGACAGCGCGAAGAGCTGAGCCGGTGGCAAACCTCTTTCGGCCAGGGCCCAGGAAGCACCAGCAAGGGGGCTGTCCTTCCCTTTTCAATAAAGAATTTTTCTACTGCGCTTGCTCACTTTGACTCTCTGTTCTCAAAGCCCCCACGGAAAAGATGGATGTAGATGGGAACTGTTGCAGACAAGAAAACTCAGGCCCAGAGGAACAAGGAACCTAAATCTCTAGAGAGGCTCCAGAACTGACTTAGTCCTGGTGTGGTCCATGACAAGGGGCCACAGGCCCATAGAGATAATTGGGTCCCCTTGCCAATGAGAAAACAGGCCTGGAGAGGAGCGGGGACCTGCTAGAAGTAATTTAGTAACTTAGTGACACAGTGGGATCAAGTATCCACACTCTAGGCCCCATCTCCTTACCTCACCTTATCTTGCAAGGAGCAGGCTGGAGGCTACATTTAGTGCCCAGAGCTGCACTCAGCTGTGACCTAGGCTGGTTCAAGGTGAGGCCCACATCCACCAGGGAGGCCCGTCAGCTGGGGCAGGATGGGGTTGGCCTGCATCTCCCCTGGCAGGGCCCCATCACCCCAGCTGTCACCTGCAAAGCTGGTGTGAGAACTGAAGCTGTCAGTGCCTCCCCTGGGGACGCCCACGCCTGCTGCTGCCTGAGCCACGAGTTTGAACAAAGGGAGCAGAGGCAGCACCTCCACTCACCCCTAGACATACAATACAGCTACCTGAGGGCTAGGCCTCCACTCCACCCCACCCAGTGCCCCAGAGCTTGATGAAAAGAGGCATGAGATGTCTCCTGAGTCCTTGCAGCTGGGGAGGAGCCAAAAGGGACTTGCGCAGCATGGGTAGTTACAAGATGTTAATATGAATAATGACACTATCCTTAGGAGTTTATTCACTTTATCTGTTAATTCTTTAATGACAATATAACGTTTTACTACCTCTTTTACTGTTGAAGAAACAGAGAGTTTAAGTAATTTGCCTGAGGTCAATAAGCAACAGAGCTGGGATTCTATTCATGTCTGCCTGATACTTAATGGTGACTTTATCCAGCTTTGGATCTGAGGTTCTCCTTCCAGTAAGGATGGGGGGAAGATGAAGAGGGACAGTGGAAGAAATGCAGGGGACATCATGGGTCATGGGCAGGGGCTGTGGTAAAAGGGCCAGAGAAATTATATGGCAATAGTGGAGTAAGCCAGCTCTGAACCCTGGGGACATGAAAAGAGGCAGTTCAAATTTTAAAATGCAGGAAAACACACTGGTCCCATTAAGGGACCAGATGTTTCTACAGTTGGGATGAAGCCTCAGGGACATGAAGAGGAGGGGTAAGAGGCAAGCACCGAAAAGAAGATTTGGAGCCCTACGGCAAAGGACCAGGCAAAGCAGTTTGTGCCCAACTCTGTAGGCAGTGAGAGTCACTGAAGGTCGTTGAGTGTGGAAGTGACATGATCAGGATGGTCCTTTGGGAAGAGGAGGCCAGGAGAGGTGTGCACGGATCAGAGCAGCAGAGACAAGCCCTGCAGAGGTGAGCTTAGGGACCAGCCTGAGAGAAATGGCAGTGAGGAAGGAGAGACAACATGTGTTTGAGAGTCAGAATTGATGGGACTTGGCAACTGAGTGGCTGGGTATAAAGAAAGGGAGGAGTCGCAGGGGGTGGGAGGATGGTGAGGAACTAGGAGTTAGGGGGCAGAGGAGGTAGGGTGTAAATGGCTCCATTTTAGAGACTCTGAGATGCTAGAAGAACATCCATATGGAGAGTTTCAGCAGCTCCTTGGACAGCTGGGTCTGAAATTCAGAACAAGTTGGGGCAAGAGATAGCTATGAGAATAATCACCATAAAGGTGGTAGTAGAAGAGCCAGAGAAAAGGATGAGATGCAGGGATGGCTTCATGGGTGTAGTCACACAAGGCCCCATGCTTAGTTTAATTCTCTGCTGTCACTGTCTTGAAATTCTTTGAAAAAGGAGCCGGGCATTTTCCTTTTGCACAAGGACCCACAAATTATGTGAAGGGAGATATGAAGGGAGAAGGTGCAACACAGGCTGGGATCCTTAACCTCCAATCGCACATGGGCTTTAGGGGTCTGTGATTCCTGTGAAATGGTACATCTGATATGTTTGTACAGTCATGCATTTGTCTGAGAATAGGGTTCATGGATTTTATCAGATTTCCAAAGAGATCTGTGACCCAATAAATTACAAACCAGGATGGTACTGATTGGTGCTGGGAAGGAGAGCTGGGTGGGTGCAGGACGGGTGTGGGAAGTTTACTTTTCATTGTATTCACTTTTTCTACCTCTTGAATTTTTTTATTTTTATTTTTTTGCTGAGGAAGGTTCACTGAGCTAACATCTGTTGCCAATCTTTCTCTTTTTGCTTGAGGAAGATTCACCCTGAGCTAACATCTGTGCCAATCTTCCTCTGTTTTGGACGTGGGTCACTGCCACAGCATGGCTGACGAGTGGTGTAGGTCTGCATCTGGGATCCGAACCCGCAAACCCAGGCCACTGAAGTGGAGCGTGTGAACTCAACCACTAGGCCATGGGGCCAGCCCCCAACTACCTCTTGAATTTTTAACTATGCCATATCTTACCTGTTCAAAAACTAAATAAAATAATTTAAAACGAAACAAAGCCTTGGAGTTCCAGAGAAAGAAGAGGGACCAAACAGAGAGTCCTGGGGATAGGCAGATGAAGAAGGCGGAAAGGCAGCCACCACAGACGCAGTGGAAGAACTAGGATTATGTATGTAGTGGCTACTGCCATGGGAGGAGGTTTTTCTAGAGAAAGAATACTACCAACGGTCAAATATGTCAAGGAGGGAGGATGAGGAACAAGAAGGCCGAGTGCCTTTCATGTGGCAGAAGCTTAAAAAGTGCATATTGAAGATGATGATGGCAGGATCTCCCCATGAGGGGAGCCACACACACCACAAGCCTCCCTCCCCCCAACTCAGCCAGTGCCATCAGCCAACCCATCTGTGTGTTCCCTCCAGACGCCTACAGGGAAGAGCTCAGAACAGACGGAAGCTGAAGCCATGCTCCTGCCAGACTTGGGAGAGGTGAGGTCTCCTCTGAGAGCCAGGCCATTCCTCTCCTCTCGCTCCCTCTGATCAAGGCCAAGTAGGGCCAGGCTGCTTGATCTGGGCTCTTGTGAGATCAGTACAGGGCCGGGGTCTGAGCTGCCTGTGCCAGGTGAAGTCCTCTCTGCCCTCTTGCTCCTCTTAAACACTGCAATTTTGTCTAAGGGTCTGTGCTCTCTTACTAGCGCAGCCCCTGCCCACACCCCTACCTCCACTCCCCCTGGCCCATAAGGCCTCCTCACTGGCCGAGAGCATAGACTATGTGTGCTTTCCCCTGCAGGGCCAGAGGTAAGGCCAGTCCTGTGTCTTGGAAGGTCTCCCTCTGCTCTGGGCCTCTGCTTATGGTTGGGCCATTAGGCCCTGCTGCATCTAACCCTTTCTAGAGAGAGAGGATCAGGGGCTCTCCTCTTCTGAAAGGCTGCTGGAGCCATGGAAGGACAGTTCACAAGTCTGCTGGGTTAAACCTTCACTCTCAGAAAGTCCACCCATACGTACATCTTTTTATTAATCTAACATAATTCCAATCCACATCAGTCAAAGTAAATTTTTCCTGGACATTTTTATCTTTCATCCAAACACTGGTTGTTCCTCCAGGTACTGCCACATGCATCACTGTGATAAGCCCTATGGGGAAAGCAAATACAGAGAAGACGCTATCCCTGCCCTCAGGGAGCTTACAATCGACCTGAAGAGACAGGACAAGGTGGTGACAGCACTCCCATGGCCGAAACAGCAGCAAACTACACCATAATCTGACTATCTAGCACCATCATGCGCTCTAAGAATCTCGAGGAATGGAAGAAACAAAATTTAGAAGACTTATATTTGAGCCTGGCGCCATGGCGTAGTGGTTAAGTCTGGTGCACTCCACTTCAGTGGCCTGGGTTCGTGGGTTCAGATCCCAGTCTCGTACATACACTACTCATCAAGCCATGTTGTGGCGGTGACCCACATACAAAAGACAGAGGAAGATTGGCACAGATGTTAGCTCAGGGCTAATCTTCCTCAAGCAAAAAAAGAGGAAGATTGACAACAGATATTAGCCCAAAGCGACTCTTCCTCACCAAAAAAACAAAAACAAAAACAAACAAAAAAGACAACTTATAGGGGCCAACCTGGTGGCATAGTGGTAAAGTACATGCGCTCCGCTTCAGTGGCCTGGGGTTCACAGCTTTGAATTCATGGCGTGGACCTATGTACCACTTAACAAGCCATGCTATGTATGGTAGGCATCCTACATATAAATTAGAGGAAGATGGGCACAGATGTTAGCTCAGGGCTAATCTTCCTCAAGCAAAAAAAGAGGAAGATTGACAACAGATATTAGCCCAAAGCGACTCTTCCTCACCAAAAAAACAAAAACAAAAACAAACAAAAAAGACAACTTATAGGGGCCAACCTGGTGGCATAGTGGTAAAGTACATGCGCTCCGCTTCAGTGGCCTGGGGTTCACAGCTTTGAATTCATGGCGTGGACCTATGTACCACTTAACAAGCCATGCTATGTATGGTAGGCATCCTACATATAAATTAGAGGAAGATGGGCACAGATGTTAGCCCAGGGCCAAATCTTCCTCAGCAAAAAGAGGAGGATTGGCAGCAGATGTTAGCTCAGGGCTAATCTTCCTCACCAAAAAAAAAGACGACTTATAGTTTAGGAACTGGGCCTTGAAGGATATATGTAGGCTGTAGATAGATGGGGGAAAGAAGGGAAAAAATTCCTTGAGATGAAACATGAGCAAATGCACAGGAGAAATGGTGGGCAGCCCACCACATGATGAGGTAAAGACCCTCTCTATATAGAAGGCAGCAAAATTTGGCTGGATGGTGCAGCCAAGTTATCAAGTGGCCCAAAAACTAGACAAGAGCATCCTGCTTTTTAATCTTTTATCATTTGGTGGCTCTCTGACAGATAAGCTCAAGGCACCTTTTCATCTATTTGAATCTTGATGTCATGCCTCCACAGCTTGGTGGCCTTGTATACTCAAGATGTGAAGGCAAATTCAGTGGGGTCTTGGAAGTGTTTTAGTTAGCACTCAGGCCCACTATTTCTTGAGAGGAGGTCTGTGGACAAAGTCACTCAACCTCTCTCTCTGAATCTCAGCTTTCCCAACTATAAAATGAAGATAATATGGGCCGGCCCGGTGGCTTAGCGGTTAAGTGCGCACGCTCCACTCCTGGCGGCCAGGGTTCGGATCCCGGGCGTGCACTGATGCACCGCTTGTCTGGCCGTGCTGAGGCCGCGTCCCACATACAGCAACTAGAAGGATGTGCAGCTATGACATACAACTATCTACTGGGGCTTTGGGGGAAAAATAAATAAATAAAATTAAAAAAAAATAAATAAATAAAATGAAGATAATAATCCCTACCTTGTAGGATAGTCATGAGGACTAAGTGAAAATGCAAATATCTTTGTAATTTGTCCAGCATTAAACAAATAAGCAGTGGAAGTAATGTTTTTTGCAAGCTGTGTCCTGGTGCCTTATTTGGGTACCCAGGCAGCTTGTGAACCTCTCTGGAGACACAAATTTAAGTTGTGGTCTGGGGCCGGCCCCGTGGCTTAGTGGTTAAGTGCGCGCGCTCTGCTACTGGTGGCCTGGGGTTCGGATCCCGGGCGCGCACCGACGCACCGCTTCTGCGGCCATGCTGAGGCCGTGTCCCACATACAGCAACTAGAAGGATGTGCAACTATGACATACAACTATCCACTGGGGCTTTGGGGAAAAAAAGGAGGAGGATTGGCAATAGATGTTAGCTCAGAGCCAGTCTTCCTCAGCAAAAAGAGGAGGATTAGCATGGATGTTAGCTCAGGGCTGATCTTCCTCACAAAAAATAAATAAATAAATAAGTTGTGGTCCGCATAGTCCAACGTGCCTCTCATAGGACTCACAGGTAACCCATTATTGGATTTGTTGTTTGGGGAGAAAAGAGCGGAAGATTGGCAATTGAAACATAAGTGATAGGGCCGGCCCCATGGCTTAGTGGTTAAGAGCTCGCGCTCCGCTGCTAGCGGCCCAGGTTCGGATCCCGGGCGCACACCGACTCACTGCTTCTCCGGCCATGCTGAGGCCACGTCCCACATACAGCAACTAGAAGGATGTGCGGCTATAACATACAACTATCTACTGGGGCTTTGGGGGGAAAAAAATAAATAAATAAAATTATTAAAAAAAAAATAAGTGATGGTATTACACTGCACAATTTTCCATTTTTGTTCAAATTATAACTTGTCTTTAGGCAGAGAACCTGTGCTGATTTAAAATACTTATTCGGAAAGGAAAATGCCAGAATAGGGCCAGGTTTAGAGACCAACAAAGGCAGGTGCTATAGGAATGCTTGGGGGAGGTTAGGAGGGACGCTAAGTAAAGGGCTGTAACAGAGAACGCGCTAGGATTTCCCCCAGCCAGCCAAAGCAAACAGCACCAGGTACCCTGAAGGCACCTGGGGGGGGGTGCTCATCTTGATTTTTCAAAGCCATCTGGTTGTAATATCATTATGGAGTTTCTGGCATAAAAAGAGACTGGGCCAGTGGGATTTGTTTTCCTGAAAGCTAGGCTGGTTGTATGTGACCTGGGACCTTGTGAGCCTGGGATTTTAGCCTAGGAATAATTAAGGTTTATTTTCACCGTTGCCCCACCCTCTTTCTCCCCCTGTAAATCTTTCTTTTTTTTTAATAATTTTATTTATTTATTTTTCCCCCAAAGCCCCAGTGGATAGTTGTATGTCATAGCTGCACATCCTTCTAGTTGCTGTATGTGGGACGCAGCCTCAGCATGGCCGGAGAAGCGGTGCGTCGGTGCACGCCCGGGATCCGAACCCGGGCCGCCAGTAGCGGAGTGCGCGCACGTAACTGCTAAGCCATGGGGCCGGCCCATCCCCCTGTAAATCTTGAACATTCTCTTAAGTTGGGAAGGAGAAGGAAGCCAGGTACAAAGTCAAGTGTGTAGGCATCCAGAGGAATGGGAATAATGATGGCTGTAGTAATGACAAGCTAGCAAGTTCTAAGCTGTCTACATGTATCATTTCATTTAATCCTCTTAACATCCCTGAGATACGTACTATTGTTATTATTTCGTTTTTACAGATGAGGAGTCTGAGTTAGAGAAGTAAAACCTAAGCTTACTCAGCTGGTTTGTGACAGAAGAGGGATATGAACCATGTAGTGTTGCTCCAGAGTGTGACCATCCTGCTACAAGGGTGAGGTCCCCTGGCTTGGTTAGGCCCAGGCTTCGGGAGAAGGAGGCTAATTCTCAGCACCACTCATTCTGAACTAGCAGGCTTCACAATACTTGAAAGCTGATTGAAGCTCCCCATCCTTTCTGGATGGCAAGAGCTTGACAAGTCTCTGATTTCCAAGGTCATTGTTTCCCCTTTCTGAAATCCAGCACTGACTGGCTCCTTTCCAGTCTTCAGGCACCTCATCCATCTACCCACTGCCCTCAAAAATAACTGCTTAATGGCTCTCCAGTAACTCCAGCCAACTCCTTAAGGGCTTTGGATCATCTGGGACAGCTAACAGAACTCATCCTACTTTTAAAAGTGATCTGTGATCAGCCCTTTCCTTGCCTCCACCTTCCCACATGATCTAAGTCGGTTGGTCTGCTTCACCTCACACTCACAGAGCTCTCTCAAGCAAGGGCACACTTTGAGAGCAAATCAGTTCTAGATACAGAGTGCAAAAGTTGGAAGGGAGGAGAAGGCATGTTTGAAGCCAGAAGATTCAGACACACAGCTTCTCAGACCAGAATTCCTTTCCTGTATCCAGTCATGACTATTGACTTCACCTGGTTGCCAAGGAAACATCAGTCTCTGGAGGATGGCAGGCAGCACTTCAGACAGAAAGCATCACAGGCTACCATGGTAACACCAAAAGGAATAAAGCTGCCTCTTCTCTTGGAGGAGTGAGGGGGGAATGGACAAGGCTGCCAGGGAAAGCAGACTAGAAGGGACTGCCTTTGGAAAGCCTGGCTCTGATTTGAACAGAGAGGGATTAATTCAATTCAACAGACACATAATATGCGCAAAGCAAAGCAATAATGAAAAAGACACGTCTCTGGCTGGCCTCATCAGGCTATAAAATCTAGCAAGAGTCTACAAAGAACTCTAAATAAAGGCAGAATAAGACTTATAATAGGACAAAGAATATTGAAAAGGGAAATCAACTCCAACTAGGAAAGCTTCAGAGTCTTAAAGGACAGGATTTTGAACAGCAGAAGAGGAGCAAGGAGAGTAAGATTAGCAGACATACAAGTGGAAAAACTCCGGGTATACTGAGAACTATGGGCAGAGAGATAAGATAGAAAAAGTGACACTTGCCCAGGACTCCTAGGCCTTGGCTCCCACAAGGGTGCTGAGAGGCAAGTGAAGATTAAGATCAAGGGATCTGAAGCTAGAGTGCCTGCACTGGCATCCCAAACTGGCTGTGTAATCACAGTGCAAGTTATTTAACCTCTTTGGGTATCAGTTTCCTCATTTACAAAGTAAAGATAAAAGAATCTACCTCAGAGGGTCGTTGGAGGATTAAACAATTCATTTAAAGTAATTAGACCAATGCCTAACCCACAACAAATCCTGCGTAAATGTTAACAATTATCATTATACCCTCTCCTACCACCTCACGTCTCAGAACCAGGATCGCCCCTTCTCACTGTCCAAGTCTAACTTCCTGATTATCCCCAGATCCTTCCCTTAACAGAGCAAAGAGGAGCTGTGATAGAATATCTCCCTTCAAGTTTTTAATTCATTTCCCTTCACCACAAGTGCCAGGACTAAAGATTCATAGGTTAAACCCCTGCTTCTATTGGTAGCTCATGTCTGGGGGTTGTTGGAGCCTAAAAGGTAAGCAGAATCCCACTGTCAAGAACACAGCAGTTTAAAAAAACACCACTGCCTTAGAGAAGACAGTACAGGCTATAAAGCCAAAAGTCAGGTGAAAATCCCGTTTAGAACTGAGGACCAGTGGGCAATTCTAACTATGCTGGGAAAGGAACTGGGTCACAGTCTCACCTCTATCCCGCCCTAACCACCATGCTCAGGCAGGAGAGGTTGAGGGAGGTTTCTTTTACCTTAGGCTGGGCCCAGAAGCTGTTTACTGGCCCCTTCTCTCCACTCCAACCACCCCCAATAGAAGGATGAGTAACAAGAAGGCACTGAGTCACACACACGCAATGACATTGTTTGTCACCCACTAGACGCTGTCACCTTATATGGGTTAAGACTAGAGTAGAAGTTGTCTTAGCTGTATCCTCACTTCCACCATTGTCTCTCTCCCAGCAAGAGGCTGTATAAGGAACTAAATACAGGGAGTAAGGAAGGATTCAGGTGGAAGGAATCAAAGTGCAGGAAGGCCAAAGTAGCTAAGGATAGGAACATAAGGACACCAAGTAGAGATGGGGGCCAATCTGAGGCTGGCACGCGGGCAAGGCCTGTAGGCATTTGTAGTTCAGAGGAGTTCGAGACTGCCCTACGGAGGCCTGGTCCACAGCCTCAGGATGACTAACAAAGATGGTCTACATTGTGCTCCTCAGGATGCATCGGCAGTCAAATCAATAACTGCAGGGAGACTGGCCCACTGCCAGCTGCTCCTACCTAAAAATAATGCATCCTCCTCCCCTTCCCCCAGGTGCAGAGAGCAAACTAGGATAGGGAAGGGGTGTGGGTGGCAGCAAAGAAAGCAGCAGCAGCAGGTCAGACTACAGCAGCCCAGAAGAATCAAGAGCTAGTCCTGGGTCCCAGTGGCCTTTTATGCCACAAGCAGCTTCAAGTACTTGATACTTCAGTGTTACAAGCAACCCTAGAAGCTAACATCACCGAAAAGCATCACTCTGCTTAGAAGTCTGAGAGCTGACAAATTAAAATCTAACAGCAATTAGATTGTCATTAGCATGACAATGAAGTCTTAACATCCTGTTGCCATAGAGACCAGTAAAGAACAGAGGAGCCCCACAGAGCCCTGCCCCTGAACCTCAGACCTTCTCCTCTTCGTTGGTCCCTAGCTGGTAAGCCAGGTTCTGGCCCAGGTCCCTTGTGATAATCCTTAAAAGCAGGCAAAGGAAGGTGTGCCTCCCCTTCAGCAGGGCCATTCCTGAAACACTCAGCTCCCTGGAATTCGTTGGTCCCAGGCCTGTGTTGTCCCAGGCAGAGCCACATGGAAAGCCCGAGTTGAGGGACTGACCAAGGACCAACAGCAGACTTAAGGCCTAAGGAGCCCTGAGGTATGAGGCCCAAATCTCTGGGATTTCTACTACAAAGAAGACCAAAGGCAATACGGAGGCCAATGGTAAGAATGGTGAGCCTAGACAGCTTCTCTGGTACTTAAGCTCTTCAAGACCATCAAACGCCCCAGAAGAAGGTGCAGAATGTGCTACTGTCACACTGCCATCTGGTGGAGAGACAAGAGCCTGGAAGTCTGTTCAGTGGGCAGGTAGGTTTGGAGACAGTCAAGATGAAGAAAGATGGAGGAAACCACGGGGCCAAGAGTGTCATGCAGATACAGATGGGGAACTCTGCCCAGGAGTGAGCCTTCCCAACATTTTTCTTTCTAAAGAAAGTTAGATAAAACAAGACTAAAATAAAGGAAAGAAAACACAATGGCATTACAAATGTTTTATATCCCTAGAACCATTCGTGGTTTTGGCTCATTAGAGGTTAACATCAGACAGACACACCAACCGGCCGAGACCACACACATACGGACAGGAGCCACCCCAATAGCGGGGTTTGCCTTTTGTACAAAGTTTATATATATATATATATATATATATATATGTATATTTATGTACACAGACACAAGGGTATAAAATCCAGTGAGAAGGGCTCACATGTCCCCAGCTAGGGGCCAGGAGCAGCTTTAACAGCTGGGGTTGAGCCCACAGTAGAGGCACATAGGAAGTGGTGGAGAGCAGCAGCTTCCCCGCCATCCTTCCACCCTGGGCCAAAGGAAGGACAACTACACAAAGGAAGACGGAAGATACTGGAAAGGTACCCCACCTTTCACTAAACTCCTGAATGCCCCTAAGACATCCAAAATGCCTGGCAGGGTAGATCATTCCCACGCCTCCCAGCAAGATGCTGAACCCACAGGAGGAGTTCTGGTCCCAAGTTGAGGTCTAAGGCAGGCTTCACAATGCACATGTCCATGCTCTCCTCCAGGGCCCTTGCAATGGCAAGCCAGCACCCTCAAGGTTCACCCCCACCCCGGGTCCTCTTGGACCAGAGCTCTTAAGGGTTTTCCTTGACAGACTGTAGGGTAGAGGTACAGGAAAAGGAGAGAGATTAGTTCCTTCAGTTAATGCGCTATGGCCTTCCCAACAGAAGAGGAATCAAGGAATCACTAAGAAGTGGTTGGAAAGGGCAATGAAGATCATCGCGGGAGACGATGTACATGGAGAAACAGGTCTTCAATGTAGGTGTAGATTCTGTTCTCTGTGACCAGCAGCTTTGCTCAGCAGAGTCCATTCCCAGTAGGGCCATGGGCAGGAGTTCTTCTTGGTGTCTAAGGGTGGCCTCAATTCCCCGAGAGTCAATGCCCATGCCCTTAGGATGGCGTGGTCCACAAAATGAAGAGAAGAGGCCATGGAAGAGTAGATGTGGAGAAGGGAGTGGCAGGACCCAGAGGCACAGAGAGGCAGTGTACTGCACCACTGATTTACCTGTGGCAAGGAGAAGAAGTAAACGGGAAGCCAGAGGAAGAAATATTTCTTGAGCTAAAGAGTAAAATGAGCTAGCTCCTGAGACTCACATGGTCTGGGGGGTAAAGAGGCTGGAAAGCTGGAAGCACTGCGAGGCGATGGCCTGGGAGGCAAGGTTCAGAGCCGGAGTCAGAGCTGGAACAAAGAGAGGCACAGTGAGTGAACACAGAGCATTCCTTCTTTCCAGGTCCCGGCCCTTCTTGCCCTTTCCCAAGTCAAAGTCTACCAGTCAGAGCCGCTGGGTTCAGGGCCCCCAAGGGAACTGCTCCATTCAGTTGCAAGGCAGCAGCTTGGGCGGCAGCAGCAGCAGCTGTGGTTGGCAGCTGGATTCCAGACCCTAAAAGAGAAAAAAAAAAGGTGGGGCTAAGTCCCAACCCTCGACCTAAAATTCAACCCCATGTTCTTCACTCTGCAGAGAAACTCTACCTTCTGCCAATTTGGCCATGAGCTGCAAACGGCCACCTGCTGATCCCAGATCCAGCTCCTGGTCTCCATCAGGAAAAGTGATGTCTGTGCTACCATCCGGTCGCTCAGTCACATGGCCAACCCTCATAGGTCGACCAGCAAGCTCAAAGCCATTCAACTGTTCCAAGGCCCGCCGGGCACACTCGGAGTCAGAGAACTACAAGAAACCCAGGCCATGTCAGTCACCTCCTGGCCACAGACATGCTCTCAAAGCCCCAGTAACACTACTAGTCCTACTATCCCAGGAAAACTGCATGCTCACTGTGGCACAAACTTTTCTTTCCCAGGGAATGTGGCCTAAGATCCCCATTCCCCCAAAATGGTTCTCTGAAAAGGTCTTTTTCCAACCGACTCAACGGCAATCACTTTTCAATCTTCCAGCTCCCCTAAGAGCCTAACAACGCAAAAAGTCTATTATCTGTCATGAGCCTAGCCTGACAGGCTGTTTCACAAATGGGCATATAAAAGGGAATTAAGATAGGCTGAGAGCCAAGGCTCCTGGGCTTTTATTTCTGCCCTTAGGACTTGTAAGTTTCAGATCTCAGTCAAGAACCTGGAACTCCAGGGCCCAGCCTTAGGCAGGAACCTACCCTGGTGTGTTGTGAGCAAGACTGCACCCCCACCCCCAGCCCAGCACTGCTGACTCAGTGACCTGCTGACCAGAGGGCCTCTACTCTCTAGTCCCTTTCATCAGCAGCACTAGCAGCAGCCTGGCATAAAGAGGATTCTTGGTGTGCTGTTTAAGTGTCAAGGGTGTTGCCCCAAAAGGCAGCAACACAAGGGCAAAGAGGCCCCAGAGAAGCCTTTCAGCATTTGAGTCACAAAGGGAGCTAGAAAAGGAACTTGCTACCATGAGCACCCCAGCTGGCTTTGTTTACTCTGGCATTACCTGCCCTAGCGCCTGGCACGTGGTACTGACACTTCCTAGGCAGCTGGTGTGGCTGGCCTGCCTTTATTGGATACCTCTGAGGTGAGCAATTCCCGTGGTAGAACACAACCTACCTCCCCTCTGCCCTGCAGGCAACTGTGGGGGTGCATGCTGCCTGGATTGAGCCCAGAATACATTAGCTTCTATCAGACTTTGTGGCTGGCAGCCAGTCCTCAGCCTGGAGTCACATGGGGCTGGAAGAACCAGTTATGGGAATTGGAAACAATTTTGTTGGAGTGTCAGGGAAAGGTGAAACTTGCCCACTATTAGGTGGGCTCACTAATCTCCCTATAGTGGTATTTAAATATAAAGACACTTCTCAGTGGAAAAACTGCTTCAAACAGGGTAGCACCAGAAGCAAGTATAACTTCCTATTCCCACTCCTATCATGAAAACATACCAATTCTATAAAGCACGTCTCTAAAAGCCCATACCTTACCTCCCTCATGCCCCCAACCTTTTAGCTGCAGCCTTGAATCATAACTATTACCCAAAGAGCAAGATGCAGCACTAGGGAAGCTGGACGAACTCCTGGACACCCCCATACCAGGGCCACTGACAGAGTGTAGGAGCAAAGCCAAGATCTCAAGCAATGCACTCATCTCAAGGGGCAGAAGGCTAGTCCAAGCTTCAGGCACCAGGGTTTATGGGTCATTTAAACAGTTCCTAAAGGAGGAGGATGAAGCTAAGCTGCAAAATCAGACAAGTGGACAAACTCAAAGAAAAATTAATAAGTTAAAAACTAGAGACTCACCGTAATGAAACCATAACCTTTAGAGCGGCCCGTATCTGAGTCCTTCATCAGGACAATATTATCAATCTGTAAAATAGGGAGAAATTAATAATAATCTTTTGGCCAATCCGCACCTTTGATCTTTCATACCCAGATTGTTCTAAATCTCTCTAACTTTCTAGCCACCAATTACATTTCTCCAAATCTTCTTTTAAAAAGAGTCAAAGGCCATCTCTTTCCAAAACACCTTTTCTGACTAATCTTACTTAATCTAGATCTCATAATCTGATTTCATGGTGCCTGGCTCATTTGTCCACTGAGCAGTATGAATACAGAGATGGAGCCTAACTCTCCCAGCATGGACCACATGCCCGTTATGAGGCAGGCAGTGGGTTAATCATGGTATACCCACTCTCCCCACTTTTTCCAATTCCCTTCAGAGGCTTCCCTCACTTTCTACTCACTTTGCCAAAAGGCTCAAAGATGCCCCGGAGCATGTCCTCGGTGATATTAAAGTGCAAGGAGCCCACATAGAGGCGCATTGGCCCACCACTGCCCTTCTGCAGGTTGTTGGCCATGGCTGCCAGTCGGTTTTTCTCAGCCTGGGGAAGGAGGAAATAATGGGTCATGTCCCACACCTCCTACCTTCAACTCCATCTTTTCATGTCAGTTTCTTAGCCTGCTCACCTGTGAAGCCTGTACAATGATAGACACTCCCAACAGGCGCTGCCCGGTCAGCCCAATGGCCAGTGGCACAGACTGGATTTCACAGAATTCCACATAGGCGATGCCCTTAGAACGACGTGAGTTCCGATCTGAGATGATACGTACATCACGAACCTATCCAGAGAAGAAAGGAAATCCTGAGTTGGGCAGAAAGGGGAATGGATAGAAGATGGGCTGCTCAGAAGAAAACTAAGGGGGCTAGTTACCTTGCCAACAGCAGAGAAAAAGTCCTCCAGGTCTCGAGGCCGAATGCGGGCAGCTAACTGCATACAGAAAACTGTGCGGGCGTCACGCTCCTCGGGACTCAAATTATCAACTGGCTCCCTAAAGAGTGAGTACAATTTGCTGAGACCTCCCTTCTCAATACTTGGTCACTGTTCACCTGCTGGCCTCAAGTATTACACATTTGTGTAGTTTGGCTCAAACAGCTTTTTATTCATACCTCACAATCCCTAAAAAAAGTGCTCATTATCCACTCACCTGACTGGGCTCTTCTCTCTGAAATGAGGACTCTTACTTTGTCCGTACCTACGCCTAGAGAACAGAGAACAACAAAACTGAAAATCATGTCACCCAGCTTTATTCACATTGGTCCAATGCTGGGTCTTCCCTCATGAGAAAACTAGCTTCCAGCACCCCATCTCACATGTGAACAATACCGACCTTCCAGTAATGGATCTCCTGCCTACCAACAGGTTATAAGCACCCTCCAGCAGAGATCACAGTGCACTTATTTTACTCAGATTACAATACAAAGGTGATCTTATTAGCAAAAGGCGATACCCAGGGGCAAGTGGTGGGCTCCTGTAGCGCACACGATCCTCACGACGCCGGTCCCAACTCCGTGACTCACTACTACGTCGACGATCCCAGCTACGGCTGCGGTGACGACGCTGCCGATCTCGACTCCAGCTCCGACTGCTTCTCCGCCTATGCCGATCCCGGTCTCGACTACGACTAGAGATGGAAATGACTAATGAGTTTGTTAAACAACAAACCAACCTCTTCTGGCCTTTACTGTATAGCTTCCCCCGGTATCTTTCCATTTATCCCCAGAATGACTGACCTGCGCTTTCTGTCCCTGCTTTTACTATGGCTCCGACTCCTCCTCTTCCTGTGAAAGAGAGTGTAAATTCTTACTACTGAGAAGGTTTCATGGTCTCTCACAAGGAAAAGGAATGACACCAAGCCCAGGGCAAAACAGAAAGCAATAAAAGACCAAAGCCCAGAGGACAATCTGGTGGTAGTTCACAGCAACTGCACACCACCAACTTAGACACAGCCCTGAATGCTGTTAGGGAGCTGAAGCAGCCGTGTCCCCCAACAAAGCCAAGCAAAAGCTGCTATTTCCAAAAGCTGCTATTTCCAAATCAGAGGTCTTCTTGCTATCTTATTCAAGTGGAATATGTCAATGCTAGGACTGATTCACAAATCTAAACTAGAAAGTGAAGACTAGAAGATCATTAAATCTAGTCACCATTATGCCCAGGACCCAGTGGAGCCAACCCTCAAAGTCAGGAGTTTTATGAGCAACCACCTCCTTGTTCTGGCTGTTTCTCCAAAAGACACCACTGTTTCCCTTCCCCAAGTTGCCAACCCATTCCTTCATGCCACACTCACTTGCTTGCCTCCCCACTGGCGCTGCTCCCACTGGTAGCATTACCACTGTTGCCAGTGCTGCTGGTGCTATTGGTGGTATTGCTAGGGCTGTCCTTTTTAACCTCTTTCCTTTGCTGCTCATCCTGTGGGGTTCACCAGGAAAATGTCACAAGGTACAAGGTGGCAGACACACAGATTCCATTCGGCAGAGAAAGAACAAAAGTGGACATGAAAGAAAGCTCATGAAATCAAAGCTCTCAATTATCTAACCAGTTTTTGAGCACCTGGATCTCCTAACAAAGGGAGTAAGAGAGGAAGGGAAGAAACTACCCAAAAGAAGAGATCACAGTGACAGATTCTGACGTCAAAACTTTAGCTACCCAACATCTGTTCTACTGACATTTCCCACGAGAGCGAGAAATGAGTTAGGTCTGAGGTACACCAACTTTCTGTGTCATTGAGAGCTATGAGCAAAGCACTCCTTCCCATGACATTATGTGGCCCCGCACCCCCAGTTTTTGGAGCCCTCTCTGAAGGCATGGCCCTTGAGTATGGGTCTCCCGCAGGGCTTACTAAAAGGCAATGCCTTTTATGAATAGCCACTGTATACTATGTACCTTACATAAAATTCTAGAAAATGTAAATGAGCAGGGAAAGAGGATTTACAAAATGTTGTAACTGATGATCCACAACTGCTTTTTCTTACTAACCCAATTCCAAGAGTGAGGTGGGGAATATTACCTCCTCTTTTTTATAGGGAGCCTCCAGCATGGCCTCAATCACTATATCAAATTCATCGGACGCCATCGTAGCAGATCTGAGGAGAGGACATCAATATATAAGAACCTCATTTATATTGTTCCTCCCCTTCTGGCTCCCCACATTCCCTTCCCCCTCCAAGCAACAGACTTCAGGATCTACAGTTCTGTTTCTTGAACTCCAAAGGGATCTTATTGGCTGCTGCTTACCCTAGGTTTATTCTTGCACCTTACAGATCTGAACTAGTTGGGCTTTGCGGCTTAGAAAAGGTCAAGGGTCTAGAAGGAACTGAATATCTAAGTAGAGACAAAATACAACACAGACCCTGTCCTGTGAGGAGAAAACGTAGGTACTCAAAATTACCATTCACTTTACGATGGACACTAGGCCTCCGTTCTACGGTTCAAAATTCTGAATAACTGGTTTAAACTTCAATCATAGAAACAGGCACATATTTCCAATAAAAAAGTAAAAAATCAGGAGCAAAACAAAGCAACACCAGAATAATGCAGGTTTGCCCCCCTAAGCTCTTCCCCACAACCCCCACCCAAACACCAACAATTAGGGGATTTATCATTAACCATTTTCTATGTTATACCAACTAGAGTTTAGGTCACCCAGAAGGATTATGATTAAGACAGGCTTAACTAATCCTTCTTTGAAGCCTTTCTGTCTAGGCAGGCAGGGTAAGACTTCTCACCTCCCCCAGGCTTTCACATCTCCCAAATCTGTCCACCACAGGTCTATGAAGTAAGAAAAACTGGGGGTTGGGGGGGTGGGCCAGCCCGGTGGCACAGCTGTTAAGCGTGTGTGCTCTGCTTCGGCGGGCCAGGGTTCGCAGGTTCGGATCCTGGGCGCGCACTGATGCCCCGCTTGTCTAACCCATGCCGTGGCAGCCTCCCATATAAAGTGGAGGAAGACGGGCACAGATATTGGCTCAAGACCAATCTTCCTCAGCAAAAAAAAACAAAAAAAAGAGGTGGATTGGTGTAGGATGTTAGCTCAGGGCTGATCTTCCTCACAAAAAAACAAAACAAAACCAGAAGATACCAAACAAAATCAATAGGATAAATTATTCAAAAATCACTTATCTGAAATTACTGATATACACAGCATGGATGAATCCCAAAATAATTATGCTGAGTGAAATAAATAAAACAAAAAGAGGGTACATACTGTATGATTCCATTTATATAAAATTCTAGGAAATGCAAACTAACCTGTAGTGACAGAAAGCAGACGAACAGTTCCCTAGGGAAAGAAGTAGGCAGGGAAGGGCTAGGAAGAAAGGATTACCAAAGGGCACAGGAAACTTTGGAGGGTGATGGTTTCATGGGTGTTTACAAAACAAAACCCATCAAACTGTACACTTTAATGTGTACAGTTTTATTATGTCAGTTATAACTCAATAAAGCTGACCAAAAGAAAAAAAAAATGAACTGATCTGAACAACTTCTATCCAAAAATTCTAATCACAATCAGACTTTCCATATCCACAAGAGCTTTGTGCTCTTTAAAGCAGCTAATGCATCATCCAACAATGCTGCCCCCAGAGCCTATAGCCTATTTTTATTTATTTATTTATTTTTTTTTGGTGAGATCAGCCCTGTGCTAACATCTGCCAATCCTCCTCTTTTTTTTTTTTTTTTTGCTGAGGAAGACATCTTCCTCCACTTTATATGGGACGCCGCCACAGCATGGCTTGCCGAGCAGTGCGTCGGTGCACGCCCGGGATCCGAACCAGCGAACCCCAGCCGCCGCAGTGGAGCGCGCACACTTAACCAACCACTTGGGCCACTGGGCTGGCCCTCTATTGCCTATTTTCATGACTTAACAATATAGTAATATAAAAATGAGTAATATTAAAATTACATAAGTAATATAAAAATAGCAGTAATCATTACACCTCTCATTTACAGTACCTAATATTTGCTAGACACTGTGCTAAACACGTCATAGAGATAAGATTCCTGGAAAGAGCTTAATAAAAATTACTTGGAGCCAAATCTAAGACTTAAATGGAAATAAAACCGAAATCAAACAGATGTGTCTAAAAACCAGTTAATTCAATCTCATATAATAAGACCTTTCACTTATTTAGCAATCAAAGGTAATATATGCTAAAGGCAGATATCAGATCCAACACACAGATGAAAAAACAGGTTTTGTGAACTGCTCAAAGTCACAAAGGTAAAACAGAGGAGCGGACTCTTGATCTGAGGTCTTCTCAAACTCTGTCCCTTTCAGTCATTTTGGCTGCCAAGTCTATACGAATTTTCTAAGTGTCATAAAGTTCCTCTTTATTTTTTACAATTTGCTTTTTCCTCACCAAATGAAATGCTTCTGATTTCAAGAATTGCTCTTTGTTGCGTGCTAATACAGGGCAGGGGTAACAACGCGCACATAAAAACTTTCACTTAAGTTGTTACATGAACCCCCATGTATGGAGTCAAGTTTTCACTCAGAAACAAAGCAATGAATCTATTTAAGCATACACATATATACAACATGAGCACATTTTGAAACCTGAAATCTCACTGGGTTTCATGTACGTTTCTAGATGTCCTAAAAGCAGTACAGTCCCAAATACTACGCATTTTCAGGTTGGTAGTTTTCCAACTCTCTCCATGCCCTAACTTATGGGTCAAGACCCATTCAATCCCATCCATTAAAACGCTATAGTGCTTTCTTCCATCCCTGCTCCAAAAACTGCATTAGAGGCCCGCAATCAAGGCAGTGGCTGGACCTTGTCACGGCACAGCCAAGACCCAAGGTCACACTGCTCAAGGAGCAAAGGAGAGTGCAGAACCACTGTCAGCCCAGCTCAGGCAGAATTCACCAAACGCTCAAGACCCAGAGGTGATGGTAGCGCCATCTCCTGGGTCTGGTCACTGAGCTGGGCACAAACATCTCCAAACCGAACACAGCTGAATTAAGAACAGCAACAATGAGAAAGATAAAAACATTATTGTGTTGTGTAACAAGCCAAGGATACGCTTTAAAAAATGGTCCTATAAGTAACCGACTGGCACCATTTTTGCGAGGGCCGTTGTCCCAATGCTAAAACCTCCTATGTGGCCTCATTATACTGCCCTACCGCGACGCAACGTGTGGTCAAAAAAAGAAAGAGGGAAAAGCCCATAGTCGCCAACATAGCGAACATGAGTCTTCTAGAGACTGAAGATTGAGAAAAATCTCAATTCCCTCATCTCTCTCTTTGAGTGGTGGCACTAGGGGCTGAAAACCGACCCTACGTGCTCCCTCCCCAATAAGGAAGACCTACACGTCAGGGCTCGGGGACCTGGAAAAAGATCAAAGTCACTGGGATCCTTGAAACAGCATCTTCATGGGTAAAGGATGTAGCCAGAGGGTGCCGATCCCTCAAATCACGCCAGCTAACTACATTTAGGTAACGAACACTCCAGATTAAACACAAAAATTGAATTTTAAAAGTACGCCTAATCTGCTCTTGACGCCATTTTCTGCCCGTGACGTCAGGGGGAGGAGCCGTGCGGCAACGTCACGCACAGGTGACGTCGCGGGGGACCGGGTTTCGGGGTTTCTCACCAGTTCCGGGTCCCCGCAGGGGGGTCCCGGTTTTCTCCGTTCCTTTAGGTGTGTTGGGGGGCACCAAGCACAGCTATTTCCCAGTCTCAGCAGTAAAAGCAGCACTGCAGCCGCAGCTGCTTCTCTTCTCGGAAAATGGCGGCAGCTCCACTCTCTTCCAGAACTTTCCCCAATCTGCGCAGGCGCTGAAACATTCAGGCGGTGGAAGTAATCTCCCCGGTTTCGTGGCAACAGTCCAAAGTACAGCTTTTCATTGGCTAAAATCCTAAACGCGGGTGGAGCCAAACTCAAATGTTTCGTAGCAACCATCAAGTTTCCATTGATTGGCTCACCTCTCCGAGACTCAGGGACAGTGGCAGCGTCCCTAGGCGGCCGCCCACCGCTCTCGTTGGTTAAATGACTTGCGGCAGGCGTGGAAACCGCGCAGAGAACACGAGGGAGCGACTCTCCTACCGCGCGCCCGGTGCTCAGGCTGAGTAGGCCAGTGCCGTGGGCGGAGTCACCGAGAGGTACCATTGACATCCTTGGCTGTCCCCACTCTCATTTGTCGAGGGGGTCACGTCGGTCTTAACCCGGGGCAGCTTTGTGGAGAGCACCTGCGTTTGTTTCACGTCGGGAAGGATGCTGGACTCCACATCCCCATTCTGAGCGGCCTTTCTACACAACCCTCCCGACCGCCCCTTTCCTGCCCTCGATGCTTGTGACCTGGGAAAAGCAAGTGTTGCTACAGATTTGTTTTATTCCACACTCCGCCTTATTATCACCTGGTCCTATAGCTCACATACCTTCAGTTTAAATCGGTGCCCCCCCGCCCCCCGCAAGGGTAAACTTGAGACAGTTTCTCAGGTGACTCCTCGGGCGCAGCAGTAAGTGCTAACAGCCCTCTAACCAGAAAGAGAAGGAACTGATGCCCACCTTCACATTCCAGGGGCTTCCAGAACCCCCCGAGACTTCAGCTGCCTAATAGAGCTGTCAGAAACGTGGCTGGTTATAACATGGAGAGAGCTACAGCCAGAAGACCTGTGATCTAGTCCTGATTTGAATATTAACTTCATATCACTGTACCAATTACAAATTCCTCCTCTCTAAAATGGAGAATTGGATTAGATGATCTCTTAGGACTTCAAACTCTAACCCTGTGATTTTATTCAAACAAAATAGGTGGCTTCTTGCTGGAGATGCCTGGATGGCTTCCAGTTTCTCCCCCAAGAGGTAACAAAGGAGCTGGCAGTGCAGCAGCTAAGAAAGGTGGAAGGGAAGCTGGCTTCACTCACTGCCCCCATCTTTCTCCATGGTGGCAAACTATGCCTCGTCCCCAGAGAAAAGCCTAATCACAGGTCCTAATGGACAAGACCTCTCTAGTTGGTCAGAAAGGCCTATACCCGGGAGTCCAAGAGTCACCGCCAAGCTTCCTAAATAGGAAACAAAGCTATGCCCCTTCGGGTCTTGGATAAGGGCACAGATCTGAATAAGTTTAAGTCAGGGGTGGGAAAACAGAGGCAGGGGGCAGCAGGGTGGGAGCAGGAAAGGCCATAACTTCACTTTATTTGTATTTCCCCCCACACAAAACCATCAAAACAGGAACAGAGATGGGCAGGGAAAGGGCTGAAAATTTTTTCAATCCACATGTTCTCAGGGCTATTCCAGGAAGTGCCTGAGGCTGAGTGCCTGTCAGAGTAGCTTCAGATCCAGCACTAATTCCTCACAGCCTGGCCTGAAGTCTTCATAGATTGGTGGCTTGAGCCCTGCAATTGATTCTCATCCTTTGCCCACCTTGATGTAAGGTAGAAAAGCAGACTGAAATGCTCCTCTCTGATGGGCAAGGGGAATCACAGCCCACGGATGTACTGCACCTTTTGTGCTATAGGAGCAGAACCTGAAGCTGCTTCCAAGGCTCTGGACACTTGCAGGCCAGGCTAGAGGCCAATGGTGTATGAGCGGCCTGTGGGGTTGTGAATAGCAGAACAGACTGGTGCTGTCACAGCCCACTCATACCACACCTTCTTGGAAGTGCTGCATCGCCAGAAACGCACACAGATGGTCTGGCCTTCACGTACCGTAATGGGCTGCTGTAAGAAGAAAGATAGCGAGGGTCAGGGTGGAGCTAATGAATTATATGTGGCAATGTCTTGAGCTAGGTGTGGAGATAAAATGATAAAATATGATGTTCCAACCCTCATGAAGTTTATTTGAAGTCTGTCAGAACAAATAATCAAAAGTGTGACAAGTGCTGTGAACATGCACAGGGTGCTATGAAAGGGAACGCTAACCTAGTCTAGGAGGTCAGGGAAAGTCATTTGGCAATAGGAAGTTTAAGGAAACCTGGAAGATAAGTTAGCTGGGTGAAGAGATGAGCAAAGAACTTTCCAGGCAAAGGAGAAAGGTGTGAAAGCCTGAGGCAGGAAAGAAGATGGGGTAATAGAGGAACCAAAAGAATCCACAGGGCTGAGCAATGTAATCAAGGGGACAGTAGCTGAAAAGGCAGGCTGAAACTAGATCACACCAAGTCTTATAAGCAATGTTCAGGATGCTGACCTTTATCCTAAGGGCAGTGGGAAGGCATTGAAAGGTTTTAAGAAGGAGAAAGATATGATCAGATTTGAGTTTTTAAAAGATGACTCTTGCTCAAGGTAGAGAATGGATAGAAGAGTAGCCAGAGTAGATGCGGGGAAGCTAAGTAGAAGGCCAGTGCAGATATTCCAATATCTATGACAAGGATCCAAGAGCATGTGAGAGTGGTAGAACGTGGGTCATAGCCAGGCATCATCCTGGGAGAAGGGAAGGGGCAGAACACCAATGGCGGCAGTTACTCCTTAACCCATGGAGTCTTAAAGGCATTTCCTACCTTAATGGGGAAGAGGATGGGAAACCATGAGAACATCCCAGGAGAGTGAGTCTCTGGACGGATACCTGTGTGGACAAAATAATAAAAAAACTGAGGTCTCCATGACTTTGCTTTTTGCCTAGGTTGAGGGGAGTCCCTTCTGTGAACACAGAACAAGTAATCAAAGATCCCCATGCACTGATTCCTGGGCTCCCCGTGACTCTAAATGAAACATGTACATTAGCTGCCCAGGTAGCGTACTCTCATACCCCACCACCCACTGCCCCGGACACTCACTCAGAGTGATATCCTGATAAAGCACAGTCTCAAAGTAGCCTGCAAAGCCATGCAGCACTGTGTTCACCTCCACAGGAAACTCCAAGGTGCAGTAGCGATTGTTGTCAATCATAGGATCTGTCAGGGAAGAGCTGTGTGGGTGACGAGGGGCCAGGAGCCCTAGACAACTTGGTGTAAAGCATGAACAAGAACCAGGAAGGGAAGCCTAGATAGAGCAGACCCAGGACAGCAAGGGAAGAAACCAGGAGGGTGAGTTCTCCCCCATCCAGTCATGTCCCACCCAGGACAGGCCTGCAGGAACCCACCTCTGTTGGGATGGCTGAAGGTAAAACAGGGCTGGGGTGCAGACAGCTGGTGGAAGTTGTGCAGCCGTACCACATAAGGCATCTCAAACTGGGCCTGTCCCGAGAGACAGAGAGCAAGAGTTAGAGAAGACAGGCAAAAGATACCTACTTCCTCAGGGAAAGAAGCTCAAGCCTCAGGGACACAGAAAGAGATAAAAACATAGTTTCACTTCAGCCACTTTCCCACATCCCCAACTCCTCCTTCACCTCTTCATCTTCTCCAGTGGAAGAAACAGTTGATGCTAATATAGAAACATAAGAGGACTAAAGAGAGAAGAGTCCTCCAGAAGAGACTGACTCTTTACCTCAGGGTCACGGTCCTTTTCCCGACAGGCTCGGACCTCATTGTACAGCTTGGAGGAGGAGATAGGAGCCAGAAAGGAGGTGTACTCCCCAGGGATGCTTACACCGTCATCTGTGGAGCAGGAGGGTCACATTAGTTCCCGGGATGGAAATGGTGTGTCTGTACTAACTGGAGGTTCAAACCTCCCACCTCAGAACAGACCCAGGCAGCTCCATGTTGTCACATTCCCAGACCAACCTGCTCCCAACTCCTGCCACGGGGGATTCCACTTCTGGGTTAATTTACAGAGTCACAAAAGATTAAAACTGGAAGGAACCTAACGTATTCTAATCTAGTGGTTTTTAACTTTTGTAGGGTCACAAAGCCCTCTGAGATCTTGATGAAGCTAAGCCCAAGGTACATATCATGTCAGCTCAGCAAGTCCAGACTTCAGGTTAAGAGTCTCTGCTCTCATCCACTCCCTTCATTTGCAGATGTGAACACCAAGGTTCAGAGAGATTACTTCATTTGCTAAAGGCACTGACCCAAGTCCAACCCATGTTCCCCTAAACCCTGTAATCTCCTCCTAGGCTGCTGCCCCACCCAATCCCTGCCCCCAGCCTTCCCAGCATTAATAATCTATTCTCTACTCAGTACACCCCAGCCTGGAGGCACCTTTTAGGAAGTGCTGGGCTCCATCCAGGCACTCAGGTGACAGTTCATTGTCAGCGAAGGAGCCCAGAAGCTCACTGACAATGATGTCTGCTTTCTCTGGAGCCACCCATTCCCGCATGTCCGATGAGACTACTGTCACCTGGCTTCCCCATTCTTCAAACTGCCAGTTCTCTAGCCTAAAATAGAGATGATACAGGTGAGGCACTGGTAAGAAAAACTGGCACTGGGGACACACTTCCCAGCAAAGAGGTTGCTACTCACGTGACCACAGCGTTTGGGTTCTTCTCCACAGCATACAGCTTTATCCGCCGGTCAGCCTGCTTGGCTGCCCGCAGGGAAGCATTCACCAGGGGTCCCCGGCCTGCTCCCAGCACCATTAGCACCCTAAGAAAGAGAGGGAAAGAGTCAAGCTGACTTGGCATACAGAGCAGTAGGCATGCAAACCTCTGGGATTGTGCAGAGAGCACTCACTGGACACTGGTATCCTTCTCTTCGTCTGGCACTCGGTCTAACAGACATTTATAGATGGCCTAGGGGGAAGGAGAGGAGACCTCGTGGCTATAATCCCATCTTCACCCAGGTCACCTCAGCCCTGTGCTTGACCCAATCTGGGACCCACACTGTACCTGCTGGTATTGCGAGTATTTGATGGGGTCCTTTTCAAACACTTCATATGTCTGAGATTCCAGATTGTCCATCAGTGGCTGATGAACGAGAAGAAAAAGGCAAAGTAAGTTAGCCAATTTCTGGCAAGGACAATGCACCGGAATACCAAAACCTTCCCATTGCCTGCTGAGCTTTGGTAGGATTTTAGGGCACCTACTCTCAAGAGACATTTCCCCCTTCTCAGTGTACTCCAGACCCACCTGGAGCGGGGACTGCAGATAGTCTTCATAGCCCTTGGCAAACAGTTCGTAGGCATTGGGTGGAGGGCGGTTCTGGCTCAAGTATTCCAAGTACTGGAGGTAGGAGCAGAACTCCTTCTCTGAGTGGTGGTTGGTGCCTGTGATGATGAACTGCACCTCCAACTGTGAGAGAAATCAGACCCTCAGACACAGTCCTCGAACCAAGATTCTGGAATATTACCATGGTTTATGGCCGCAGAGCCCTAGCATAAAAATAAGGCCCAGATCAGCAGTTCTCCAGTCCAACAAATACCTTTAAATACCAACAAAAACAGCATGAGGCTTCAGTGAACTTATAAAGCCCTCCTGTGCCATAAAAGCATCATCCTGGCTCAAAGGACCTCAAGGATCCTCTCTGTAATTTCTTAAATGAAACCTTCTGCGAAATTTTCATGAGATCTGGTTCCTTTTGAAATGTTTCTGGGGCTCCTACTGCCATTTTCCTTTCTGCTCTCAAGACCCGCAACTTTGCTGAAATTGCTCTTCAGACACCAGAGAGGAGAAGGGTCAGCCCCACAGGAAAAAAGCATCATACATATGTGAATAAGGCAAAAGGATTAGGTGGAGCACCTTTAGAAGATAACCACCCACCTTGAGGAGCCGGAAGATCAGCCTCTGGTGCATCTTAGAAAGAACAGGAAATCCCTTCTTATTGGTCAGGAAAATGCTGGTGGGGAGAATGGCTGCTTTGATGGGCTCCCCAAGCCAACGATCGATGACATGATTAGACGGGAGGTCAGCCCCAATTTCAAGAGCTACACAAGGGAAAAGAAAGACCCATCAACCACTGCTAGGCAAGAAGGCTTTCCTTGCTCTTTTGTGCAAGATCTGTTTACTCCTTAAGAGCAAGGCAGACTGAAGCACAGAGAAAGCAGCAAAACTGCCCAGCAGCCAAGTATACATGAAACTCCTGATTCTTATTCACAAGAGGTCAGAGAAGGGATACCCATCCCAAGACCCTCGTGGACTTACCCACTGCAATCCTCTTACTATAGTCACACAAGGTCCGGAAGTTGTGCCACCTGTCCAGAGTTAAATACAGAAAAATACAGTCAAGTATATATGGCCCACCAATCAAGGAGACCTCCCTACAGGTTCTACTGGGTACTTCCCCTCACCCTACCCTTTGCCCTGGTACAGCAGCAAAAGGAGACATACCACATCCATGTCTTCTCCTCTCCACTATACTCCTCCGTGTGTGTAGTGGGTGCATTCTCAATTATATCATCTCTCAGGTCCTCTGGTGCCACCAAGGGTACCCGCATCCAGAACTGCACATGAACAAGTACCCTATTAAGAACTCTATTTTGAACCCATTGGGTCCAGAATGCTTCCTTCAATTAAAAAGATCTTGATCCAGATCTCGAGTTAGTCCCTTTATATGCTTTTCCCAATTTGTGATTATATCTTGTGTATATCCTTATGTAAATATCTGCCTTGTCCTTTATTCCAACTGTAAGTTTCAGGAAATAATTACATATTCTTATATATATAATTTATAACTCTCTGCTTACCACTTTTAGAGGGGGTGCAAGCAGTACTGACATTTCAATTCTGCTAAATGCACCCCTTACTGAATGGCTAAGTAAGCAAGCCATTACTTACTTAGTACTTAGCACAGCCTGACTACCATAATATGCAACAGGAAAAGAGGCCCTCAGCCATACCATGGAGGAGTGGTGGCCAGTGTGGATGTGGTTGGTCAAAACTCTGGCCAGGTTTGTGTTATCTTCCTGATTTAGGGGCAGCAGGAAAGCTGGAAGACCCAAATATGCCCCAAAATTCAGCTCCTGTAACATGGCCTGGAATGAAGATCAAGAGGAAAAGATTAAGAGCTAGCAACTCGAATAGGTTTAATAGTATATCAGATTTAGTAAATTATGGGGGGTAAAAAAACTGCTCTCCCCACCCAGCTTGGTTACAGACCTGATCTTTAAAAAGATCCAGTGGAGAGGTCAAACAGTCTTACCGCCTCTGAGTTCCTGCGAATCTTCTCCACTTTTGAGTCTGGATGAATCCATGGAGAAAGCTTTCCCACAATTAGCGTATTCCAGTCTGCACTCCCCCACCCAAGAAAGACAAAGACTGAATGAGGTTCAGCACTTTACTCCTTCAATTTCTAGTTCTTAACAGGGAATAGAGAGTAGAGATGAGACACAAAGCCTTTTCCTATCACAGATACAGGACAGCCTGATGCAGAATAGGGAACTAAGGCTCTAAGGTAAGCAAGGAGAGAACAAGTCATCTATATCTCAGGGACTAACCAATATAGCCAAGTCAGGAAAGAAGGAGAATGAGGGCACTGATAAAGCAGAAGTTGTTACTGCCTCTATTAATTAAGGGGCATATGGGATGGTCCCTACCCCTTCCTGACAGCAGTAGGTCTGATCGTGTCTGGGGGCCCGGCCGATTCTTAGCAGGTTCCTGAGTGAACTCCCTCTTGAAACGCGGGTGGAAGACAGGCATGCAGAGGAAATCAAACCTACAACCGCGACAGACCCAGAATCGTCATGTAAAGAGAGCAGCAGTGCCCAGAGATGCAAGCAACTGGATTAGGCTACCTCGATCTTCCACAACCCTCTCAGCTGCCATCAGTCCACGCGACCGGACTGCTGAGTTCAGCCCACCTTGGGGCATATCACTTCCGCTGCACTGTGCCTCAATGTGCCCCCAGAACACAGCCATGGGAAAGAGTAAGGAGAAAAAATGAAAATCCACTCCAAGTGGATTTTCTACTCTGCTGTCACTGGTTTCCCAGGACTGTCACATCCAGATCTGCCCACTACTGCCCATGCTTCCCCCTCAAGGTTCATCTCTTCTCGCTAGCTTCCTAACACTCCCATTCTCAGACGATAATCTCGTTCTCCAGGGCCCTGGAGCTCTGAACGCCCCTTTTGAATTTACCTGACAACTCCCCCAACTTTTGACCTCAGTGACCATCTGCCCCCAATAAGTTTTTTTTTTCTCACGCTCCAGGGCCCGAGGCTTCTCCTGCCAAGGAGTCACGATTTCTCCCGCCCTCATCTTATCCACTCCGACCCCCTCACCCCTGCCTCCCGGGGATGACTTGTCTGCCCCTCTCCTTCCCCGAGTTCGGACTCCGCCTTCCGCTTGCGGAGGTCCAGGCCCTCACCCCTGCTTGGCCACAGCCCCCAACGTGTCAGCTATTTCAGGGACGCAATTGAGGTCCCTCCCGCTGGACACGCGGCTCCCACCGGCAGCTCCGACCGCCATTGCCGCCATCTTTCCCCTCGCGCTGTCCACGCCGGGATTCGTCGCTACTGGCAGCCAATCACAAAACCGAAAAAAAGCCCCCAGAAGGCGGGACGAGTCGGCCTAACAACCAGAGCGTCTTCCACGGCTGCGGAGCAGGAGGCGGAGGGGTGGGGAGTGGCTCCTCCCGCCAATCCGCGGGCTGCCGAGCGACGTGCGGCGTGGCTCCGGCAGACCCACCAATCTCAGGGGCTGGTTCTCAACGAACTTCAATCTCCCATAATGCTTCCTGTATTCGTGGAATCCCATTGAGGGACTACACGTCCCATGAAACCCTGCAGTATAAGCTTGAAGTGTCATCATGGGGCAGAACTCCATTGTCTCAGGGCCAGTGGCGCAATGGATAACGCGTCTGACTACGGATCAGAAGATTCCAGGTTCGACTCCTGGCTGGCTCGGTGGGGCTGGTACTTTATTGCGTCTCGCGCAATACGGCCGTAAGCAGCGTCTTTTAAGTCTCCTTTTCTTTCCTTACACTCTTTAAAGTTTCGTCATTTTCTGGTCTTAACTTGATTGAGTTCTGCAACCATCTTATGTCAGCTTTTTCCCTTACCTAAGTCAAAGGTGGTTGTTGTGTCACTAATTAGGTCCATCTGAACACTGAGAAAACTGGGTTAATGGCTGATGCTCTTAAAATGAGCTTTGTCCTCTTAGTATGTTTTTAAATAGATTGTGGCAACCCAGCCACTAATTCCTCGTGATTCTATATCTCAAACACAAAAGGTAAACAGACACCTAAGCGCGCGCGCACACACACACATCTGACGATAGAGAAAACTTCATTGTGAGGGATTATAGTGGGGAGGAGTCATGGAGCTGCCTGGCGGAGGCCTGAGAGAATCTCTACATTTTTCTTTTTCAATAACTGCCAGAGGACAGAGAAGGAGGAAAGAAATGAAGCAAGGAAAGACATAGGGAGCAGAAGGGGAATACCTGACGGCAGGGAGCCCAGAGGTGCTGAGGGCCTGGCAGCGGAATGGAAAGAACACAGTACAAAAGGGCCTAAGCAGGAGGCGTTGACAGAACTTAGGGACTGAGTGGCAGGGAGCCGTGAGAAACAGAAGTCTGAGGGTGATGCCCAGGGTTCTGGCCTCTCGGTGAAGTGAGACCATAACTGAGAGAAGCGGGTTTAGGGAGAATCAGGGTTTGGGTTTGGAAATGCTGAATTGGACGTCTAGGGGGCGCTGTGTAATAGCGAGTTGGATGAACAGTGATCTGAACCAGACAAGATTTGGAAATCTCCAGAAGAGCCGTGGTGAGTGAAGCCATGAGACTGAATGAGATCACCACGGCCCGTCGGGGACAGAGTCCTGGGAAACACGGGAAGGGTGTGGAGAGGGTAAGTTCTAAGGAGCCCTGGGTGTAATGTAAGTGCCCCAAAAGGATGAAAGTCGGAAAGCCAAAGAACTAAGAAAATGCCTATGAAGCTTAAAGGGTTTGGAGGTGCTTTTGTCCCGTCTTAGTCTTCATTTGATTCCTGCAGGTATTATTATTATTATTGCTAGACTTTATTTTTTAAGAATAGTTTAGATTTACAGAAAATTTGAGCAGATAGTACAGTGAGTTCCCACATGCCATCCCACAGCTTTCTCTGTTGTTAACATCTTCCATTACATGGTACATTTATTACAATTCGGGGACCAATATTGACACATTATTATTAACCAAAGTCTGTAGTTTATTCACATTTCCTTAGTTTTTACCTCCTGTCCTCTTTCTGTTCCAAGATCCCATCCAGGATACCATATTACATATAATTGTCATGGCTCCTTAGGTTACTCTTGGCTGTCACAATTTCTCAGATGTTCCTTGTTTTTGATGACCTTGAGAGTTTTGAGGAATACTGGTCAGGTATACTGTAGGATGCCCCTCTATTGGAATTAGTGTGATGGTTTTCTCATGATTAGACTGGGGTTATGGGTTTTGGGGAGGAAGATCACAGAGGTCAAGTGCCATTTTCATTACCCCTTATCAAGAGTACATACTATCAGCATAATTTATGACTGTCAATGTTCACCTTTATCACCTGGCAGAAGAGGTGTTTATCAGGTTTCCCCACTGTAAAATTACACTCCTTCCATCCTGGACTTTTTGGAAGGAAGTCACTGTGTGCATCCCATACTTAAGGAGTGAGGTGTTATGTGTTATGCTCCCCCTCCTTTAGGGCGGAGTGTTTACAACATTTGTTTGGAATTCTTCCTTGCAGGTCTTTTGAGTAGGTGGTTGTCCCAGGAAGTGGGTGAGTGCTCCAGCGACATTTTAAGAGGTAAAAAAGAGTTGTTGAGGGGGCCTGCTTGTTCTCTGCCCTAGCTGTGCCCAACCAAACTCTACATTCACAGAAGACTTATTAGATGTTGTTTCTTCTTCAGAAGTTAATTATCTGGGTTGTGGACCATCTGTGCTCCTGGCATCTTCCTCCCGATGTCAAGCTGGTGGCTGCTCTGTTGATTGTTAACTAACCCATCCAGGGGTGAGAGAGAGAGAGGAAAATTTATGAAACAGTAATGTCAGTTTTGCCATCAGTTAAAATAATTTTCAAAAGGATTTGTGTAAAAAGAGCCTAGAATTTCTCGCTGACCTTAACGTCAGTTTAGATGGGCTGCATTTTTTTTTTTTAAGATTTTATTTATTTATTTTTTCCCCCCAAAGACCCAGTAGATAGTTGTACGTCATAGCTGCACATTCTTCCAGTTGCTGTATGTGGGACGCAGCCTCAGCATGGCCAGAGAAGCGGTGCGTCGGTGCGCGCCCGGGGTTCCGGGCCCCGGGCTGCCAGCAGCAGAGCGCACGCACCCAACTGCTAAGCCACGGGGCTGGCCCAGATGGGCTGCATTTCATTTGTCTGTGATGTCTTTGTTTTTTCATTCAAAATGGCCCCGGCTGTGTGGCTAGCGTGATGCAGAACAGTTCCCAGTAATTCCACACCACATTGCTCCTCGCCTTTCCTACAACTCTTTCCTGCGCCTTAAAAAACAGCGTGTGCTATGGGTCTGCCTGTATGAGCTGTAGAGAAGCAGAAGGGAAGGAATGAAAAAGACATAGAGAACCTTGTGAAAGACTTGGCCCTAGGCGTAGAGTTGGAGTTGGTGAAGTCTGTCTTACGCTCTGCTTCCCCTTGCTCTCCTCTCCATGCTGAACTCTTGTGCGCAGAAGCATGTGAATCACTGTTATCAACCTACATTGGATGTAGGCCTTTGCTGTGATGAAGATAGGGAGATGGTAGGACAGAAGGACAAATACCCTGGGTGAGAAATAATGTTACTTTCTCCAACAGGAGCCAGTGACCAACAGGCCAGAGCATTGGAAACTTTTCTGGAAGGGCAGGAGTACGCACTCCCAGATCCTCCTCCCATCAGCCCACCAGCATTCCTCACCTTCAGGCCCAGTTCTTCTACCTGATTCTGATTTTATGTCCTTGTTTGAACACCTCAGTCCGGTGTAAAGACTGCTTTCATCTTCTCTTGTGCTCCTCTCCTCCCTCGGCGCTTGCCTCCCTCCCCAGGACCACCTTCACTCACCTCTGTTCCTGACCAGCCAGCCGCACTCTTCAACACCAGAATTATGGCCCATTTGACCCTCCTACTGCTCCAAATTGCTTCTTCACAATCAAGGCTGTCCTCCAGCTACAAAAGTGGCAGAGTTACTGAGGCAAAATAATCTGTGCTGATTTGCATTCTCTTCCTTCTCTTCTCTATTATACAGTGTTTATCTGTCAAAATGAATAGAAAGTAGCAACTGTTCTGGAACATAGAAAAAGATGGAAAACTACCCAATTTGTTTATGAAGGCAGAATAAACCTAATATCAAAACCTGTCGGAAATAGCACCTGCCCCAAAAGAAAACTATAGACCAATTTCACTTATGAATATAAATGTAAAAATCCTAAAATATTTAAGGTTAACACATAAAATTCAGCAGTATATTAACATAATAATTATATACCACAACCAGTTAGGGTTTATCCCAGCAATTAACACAAGGTTAGGTATTAGGAAATTTATTTATGTAATACATCAAAAATAAACCAAATAATTGGGGCCAGCCCGGTGGCGTAGTGGTTAAGTTCACATGCTCCACTTTGGTGGCCCAGGGTTCACAGCCTGGATCCTGGGCGTGGACCTACATACTTACATATAAAGTAGAGGAAGATGGGCACGGATGTTAGCCCAGTGCAATCTTTCTCAGCAAAAAGAGGAGGATTGGCAACAGATCTTAGCTGAGGGCTAATCTTCCTCACCAAAAAAAAAACCAAGAACACTTGATCATTTAATAGTCACCAAAGAGAACACAGTAAGTCAATTCCGTTTTCTGTAAACATTCTTAATAGTCTTAATATTCTTCATATATAAACATGTATATGTATATATATGAAGTTAACAATTTATGTAAAGATAAAATAAAACAAGAATGTCTAGTTTCATCACTGTGTTACTTGATATTATTCTGAAAAATCCAATATGATAAGACTGGAAATTTTTAAAAAGGGGTTATAACTTTTGGAAAGAGAGAGGCAAATTTATCATTGTTTGCAGATGATATGATTGTATACATTGAAAATCCATGAGGGGCCAGCCTGGTGGCGCAAGCGGTTAAATGCATGCCTTCCGCCCCAGCAGCCTGGGGTTCGCCGGTTCAGATCCTGGGCGCGCACCAACTCGCTGGTTGGCAAGCCATGCTGTGGCAGCGTCCCATATAAAGTGGAGGAAGATGGGCACAGATGTTAGCCCAGGGCCAGTCTTCCTCAGCAAAAAAAGAGGAGGATTGGCAGATGTTAGCTCAGGGCTGATCTTCCTCACACACACAAAAAAAAAATCCATGAGAATCAATTCTAAAATGAGAGAATTCATAACAGGATTCAGAGAACTCACGTGATAAAACATAAATGTAAAACAGATCTGTAGCCTTTTTATATGCTAAGAATAACCAGTTAGAGGCCACAATTAATCAAAATATTCCAGTGACATTATAGTTAAAATCATGGCTTATGGAGCCAGATGGCAAGAGGTTAAAAGTTCATCCATTTACTAACTATGTGAACCTAACCCTTCTGGCCTCAGTTTCCTCATCTATAAAATGGGAATGAAAATAATAGTTCTTATCTCATAAAGGTACTATGAGGATTAAATTACCTAAAATAGTAAAGCATTCAGAACCTACCCTGCACATAGTAAGCCTTCAGCACACATTAGCTCTTGTGATGAGTATTTTCCCTATTCACAGTGGTGACAATAACACCATCGTAAAATACTTAGCTGTAACCTTGCTGAAAAATGTGAGGAACCTATATAAAGAAAATTATAAAATTTTGCTGAGAGATATAAAGAAAGACTGAAAAAATGGAGAGAGAGCCATGTTCTTAGAAAACATGAATCTTATAAAGATGTCAATTCTTACCAAATTAATTTCTTACTTTTACAACATTCAATCACAATTCTAATGGAATCTTTTGTTACTTGATAAAATGATTCTACAGTTCATGTGTAATAAAAATCAGACAAGAAAAGCAAAGAAAATTCAAAAAAAGAGGAGAAAGGAGAGGGAATTTATTCTGTATTTTTAGCCCTTTACCTCAATCCCTTTATGAAATAAGCAATATATAAGTAAATAAAGGGCTACAATGTGCCCTTTGGTACAAGAATAGATAGAATAAAAGAGCTAACCCAATAGCCCAGAAACAGACCAGGTGTAATTGTATATATGTGTGTGATTAAATATATGAATTTAATGTGTGATAATAATAACCGCTAATATTTATTGAGCCCTTATTTTGTGTCAGGTTCTATGAAAAGCACTCTACATTCACAAGAAGCCCGAATCTTCACAAGAACCCTGTGAGGTAGGAAATGTTACTCATTTATGGGTGAAGGAGCTCAGTCTTGAGAGGTTAAGTGACTTTCTCCCCTAAGAAGGGGTATAGATGGGGGGGAAACCCAGGTCAACTGACTCCAGAGCCTTTGATATTAACCTTAAGACATATCATCTATAATTTTCCTTCTAGAAAGCTATCCTAGACAGTCTCCACAAACCAGGACAAAGATTAATTAAGAGAAATGCTTAGCGTAGCGTTTTCTAATGAGTACAAAAAGTGTAAAACAACATGTTGGATATCCTGTAGGGATGTGGTTAAATAAATCATCCATGCAATGGAATCTTAAGCAGCCATTCAAATCAATACTGTCAGAGAAATTTAATAACATGGAGAAATGCTCAATGTTATGCATTCTGTGACACAGATTACGAACTGTACATACAGAATGACTTCGAGATGTGAAAAAATTGTATTTTCCAAATTTTCTATAATGAGCTGTTTATATGATATGGAAAACATTTTCTAAAATATGTATAAAATCTGTGCTCTCTCCCTGGTCTTTAGGCTTGTTTACATCCTTCTGTCTTTTGAAAGCCTCCGCTCCTTCTGTGTAGGCTCCTGTAGCTGTCCAATCTTCAGCAGTCACTCTCGTCTCATAGCAATAATATAACAGTCCTCCTAGGCGAATATTTATTAAACTAATATTTATTAAACCCTACTACATGCCAAGCACATTAAATATGTTATCTCACTTAATCCTCAGGACAGAATCTTGTAGGGTAAGAATTATTAATATGCCCATTTTGTAGATGAGAAAACTGAGGTTGTCTTGAACAAAGTTATACTTCAATGAAATGGAAAAGCCAGAATAAGAATCCAGTTCTTCTGATCCCAACTCATTACTTTTTCTTTTACAATGTTTCCCAGAATGTGGTCCAAGAACCTAGGAGATTCCCCTAGGAGGTGCGTGAGGATCTCCAACATGTCTGTGTGAGACCTCATTTTCTTTATTCAACCAAGCCACATATCACCACAGAAAGCAGATGAGGATCCAGTTGTCTTCTATTAAGCCAGATATCAAGGAGATTTGCAAAAATATAGAACAGTGTCACTCTTCTCATTAATTCTTTTTGTTTTGGAAAATACAGTTATTTTTCACTAAAATGTATTATTTATGTTAACATGCAATGAGCTTATTTTTTTAATGAATTAATAAACAAATATTTTTAAATTTTCTCAGTTTTAATTTTTTTTTGATTGGGAAAATATTCAGTTTGTTAAATATTGTGAATGTCTGGAATATCAGATACATCATCTCAACATGTAAATATCAAATCACATTTCTAAGTCAAATTTAAATTACCTGGATTTTTTTTCTTTGCTTTTCTCTAACAATGACAACTAAGATCATTCTATATTTATTAGTTTCTTCAGTCTTTAAAATAGTTCTTTAAATGATGTTCAAATAAACTTCAAGTAATTATCTTCAGCTTTTTCTGAATAAAAAGTTCCCATTCTTAAGACATACGCTTATAATTCATATACTTGATATTACTCAATGGCATTTTTTAAAAATAATTTTATTGATTTATTTTTTCCCCCAAAGCCCCAGTAGATAGTTGTATGTCATAGCTGCACATCCGTTTAGTTGCTGTATGTGGGATGCAGCCTCAGCATGGCCCGAGAAGCAGTGTGTCAGTGCACGCCCGGGATCAGAACCCCAGGCCACCAGCAGCGGAGCGTGTGCGCTTAACTGCTAAGCCACAGGGCCAGCCCTACCCAATGGCATTTTATCTGTAGTAGGAAGAGGGAAATCAAGTTTCAATGAATATTAGAAAACCTTTGAACCCTTACTCATTATTTGCTGCCTCCTTCCCTCTGACATGATCCATAAAGCTCTTTTGGTTCTATGTTTGCCACCAGGGACTAAGTACTGCTTTCATAAAATTGAGACCTAATCAAGATCATATTTAAAGATCAAAGCAATGGTGACTGAATGGAGCTTAGATACTACATGATGCCATCTTGGCAAAGGGTTACATTCGAGAAACATCCATGCTCAATAAAACCAAGTAGTTTTTTTCTCTGATCTCCTTCAGGAAAAGACCATTGATATTCTCTGTTTTAATTTTTAATATGATAAATAACTATAGATTAAAACTTACATAAACAAAAACTCTGTGGGGTCCTTAAAAATCATTGAGAGTAAAGGAGTCCTGAGACCAAAAAGATTGAGAACACCTGCTTTACAACCAGCTGCCCTCCAAGAGCTTCTGATGTTGTAGATAAGATCAATCATACCTCCCGCTGTTGTGATGAAAAATCAAGGCTGCACATGACAAGCACCTTAAAGAAGTTCTAACAAAGTGCTGTGGGGATTTAAATGATAGTGAGACCTTTTCTCGCTGGCGCTGGCGTGATAATGGGGAAGCAGAACTTGAGGTGGGCCTCCAAGATGATAGGATTCTGAGCAGAAGAGTTCTTACCAGGTGGATAGAACCGTGAAGCAGGAAGCAGGAAGGGGTGAGTAAGCTCACCGGGGCAACTTAGGGGGCGTGGAGGGAGTAGGTGGTGGGGGAGAGGTTGGAAAGTGGAGCTGCACGGTGAGGGCTTGCATCCACAGCTAAGCCACGTGGACTGTGTTTGGATGCTGTGGGGAGACCTGAAGTGTTGTGAACAGAGAAATGACAAAATGAAGTGAAAAATTATAAACCACTTATGAAAAGTAAATCAGAGTCATCATAAAAATTGGCCTGGTAGTGGTGTATAAGATGAGAGGAGGGGCAGTTAGGACAATTTGCAGGGGCCCAAATTGGGACCTGAGTAGGGTGGGACAGTGGCAGGGGAAAGATGCCCATTGGCCACGCTGGCTAGTCTCACAGGCTGGCAGGACATTGGTGAGGTCTTCTGGTTGAGGGCCTGGCTCCAGCTTTGTGAGTCCAGGCCTCCATTTGTTAGCAGGCTTTTATGTCTCCAGCTGCCTGCCACGCTCACTAGAGAGCAGTAGTTATGTTGCATGGCCAGTGTATGTGGGAGGATAGCGCTTTCCAGTGGCAGGGATTTTCATCTGATGTATGGGGCATCCCGTTCCCAGAGTCAGGGATAATCAAATCAGTAAACATGATGTTGCTTGGAGGGTGAATGCTTGGACTCAGGGCATCAGAGGGTCTCAGGACAGCAGGTTCTGGAGTCAGACTGCCTGGGTTCACGCCAGAGCTCTTCAACTTATAAGCTTTGTCATGTTATGCAAGTTACCTGATCTCTCCACACCTTACTTAGTTTCCCTATTTGTAATGTGGAGATGATAATAGTACTTAGTCTGAAGTTTGCTCTGATAATTAAATGACTTATTATGTGCAAAAGGCTTAGAAATGATGTCTGATACCTAATAAAGTGTCAAAGCTCTTATTTTATGGAGAGAGCTTACAACCAGACCTTGTTCCTGCCCCCAGTGTAGCCTCTCTCTCCATTGACCTAACTCATATCCCCAATTTAGTGTCTCTTTCAGATAGGGTTAGGGCTGGATGAAAACCAGAATAGCTTTGAGATGGTTAGTTTTATGTATATCAACTTGGCTGGTAACCTATGGTACCCAGTTATTTAATCAAACACTAATCTAGATATTGCAATGGAGATGTTCTGGAGAGGTGGTTAACACCTACAATCAGCTGACTTTAAGTAGAGTACCCTTGATAATGCGGGTGGGTCTCATCCAATCAGTTGAAGGCCTTAAGAGCAAAAACTGAGATTTCCCAGAGAAGAAGAAATTCTGCCTCAAGACTGCAGTATCACCTTCACCTGAGTTTCCAGCCTGTGGCCTGCCACACAAATTTCAGACTTGCCAGCCCCACCATCATGTGAGCCGATTCCTTAAAATAAATCTCACTATTTATATATAAATATAATAGGTTCTATTTCTCTGGATAACCCTGACTTGCTCTTTGGAGAACCCTTTTCTAAACTCTGGGCTGATGGTTTATTTTGGTTACAGGTTCTTTACATTCTTTCTTCAGCCAGGCTTAGTGCATTTAGGTCTCTCTACATTTTGGTTGTATTTTTTGACACCAGGCCTTACTTATTAGCCACTTTGGCTAGATCTCAGCCACTCGAATATTTACCATCTTTTAGGGTGAATTATTCCTACAGATTGTTAATCTCTTTCACAATGAGTTGACTTCTATATTTTCACTGTCTCCAGGTCTAAGGAGACCTGCCAGTTCCTTTAATAAAACCGAGCCCAGGTCCTTCAAGATGGGTAATGTGGAGAGACTCTTCATGGGGTGTGGGGCCCCACAGTGAGCCTTGACCTCGGGGATTCCCTTCTCCTTTTGGGAGCATCAGGCTGGACTCTAGAAGACACTGGGTTTCCTATTTGTGGTGGCTGAGGAAGAATGCAGGGTCACTCCCCCAAGACCTGGATATTCACCCTTCATTGGGAACCTTGAGGGGACAGATTTTGTTTGTCCGACAGCCTCAGAGTTTCCCTACGGAGAGTGATCCTATTCCAAGTTCTGGGGGTGATTTACTTTGCCTCTCATTGTGGAGGAAGAATCACACAGACTTAATTCTTGATCAGATGTGGTACAAGACAAGTGGAGAGAGAGATGCTTGTGAAAGAATGAAGGAGAGGCAGTAAATGTAAATCTTTTCTGAAAAGGGTGAGGGGGAGAGAGAGGGCAGCCGAAGTCCCCGATGCTAATGCTCTCGCTGTCACACACCCCTCTGCTGGCCCTCCAAGCCCCCTTCCCATCTGTTCCACAACAGACCACAGCACGTGTGACGGGCACCTCCTGCGAACCTTCCCTCTCCAGTCAGTGTGAAGAAGGGCAGGACCAAGACAAACCGCTGTAGTGCCCCCTTCACGAGCACTCAACAGCCCTTGTGTCCCTTTCCCCTCAACACGGAACTATTTTGAAAGACTTTTTTCGACCAAACTACATTCATAAGCTCAGTAATTAATTCATTTTTTCATGAACTAACTAAAATTAATATACTGATTTACTGTAATACCAAAAAAGCAAAGGCACTTAGCAAGATACATATACAATGATATTCAATGAAGTATTTTTGTAATAGGGCAAAGTGGAAACAATCTATTTATCATGAAAAGAATGGTTAAATTATGATACAGCCATACTCTAACAATAATATGAGCTCATATTTTTGTACATATGTTTGCATATTTTTAGAAAATGGTCTGGCTCTATATGCACCACTCTAAATCACTCTAGTTACTCTAGGACGGTGGATTGGGGTAATGGGGTTTGTGTGTGTGTGGTTCAGTTTTTTACTTTTTATTGTTATATACTTCTGTTTTATTTGAATTTTTTTACGAAGCACAATTTTTTTGTTTTTAAGCCAATATACTTTTTAAATAGTTGTGCAGCACTGTTGCAGGCAAATGTTCAATTTTCCTTAGTCTTTTGGAAACACAAGAAACAGCTAGCCGTCTATCCTCATGCCGTTTAGAAAGCCAGGGCTGGGAACCACTGCTTAGGAAGCCATTTTGCTTTCTGAGGCAGCTGGAAATCTAAATATTTCTCAAACCACAGCTCGCCAGAGTCTTGATAGAAGCCATGGGATATTTTTCTCAAATTTTTGCCATTTAAGATGAAGGCTTTCGTTGGCACGTGATTTGCTCATTCCTAACTCGGTGCCTTCACACACTGGTCCTTCCCCTTTCTCTATCTTTGATGTTTTTGCAAAATTCTATCCCAAACTCGCCTCTACAAAGGCAGAATCAAATCTGCCTTCCCTGCTAAGGCTATACCTTATAATTCCTAATTCACTTCTCTTGGTTTTCAGCATTGATTTGCACTTCCTGTTACTTTATATTCTTAGACGGTTTCTGTGTGTCTACTATCACCTGTAGGTTGTAAACATTGAGGACAGGGTCCATTTCTTTTTTATTATTATCCTTATTATTTCGAATACTAAAACCTAGTATGGTTCAAGATGAGCACGTGATTAAATGAGGAAATGCTGAATGCATAATAAATATCAGGAAGAACTATCTTGAGATTTTTGAGGTTCATTTCCAGATGCTACTAACTACAAAGGGAAAATGTACTTGCATAGATTAGAGAGATCTGGCAGTTGCCACCTTAACCAAGCAATCAAACCCAGCATAATTAAGAGTGAGACATTCTGACCTGACATGGCTCCAGGGTGATGTAATGTGAAGTACGTAATGCTATCTATTCAGTATTCTTTGCAAAAATGTTTAACTTGAATCTAATAAAGCCTGTAGACCTACTTCCCATTTACAGGAAATGTAGTTTATATAGCTCTGCCCGACAGAACTTTCTGCGCTGATGTAAATGTTGTATATCTGCAAATACAGTAGCCACCAACCTACTGAAAGTTTAATTTTACTTCATTTTAATTAACTTGAATTTAAATAGCTATGTGTGGCTAGTGGCTACTACACTGGAGAGAACAGGAGAGGAACAAGTTCACCACCACAGGAAACAATTAGACAATGGGACATTCTACAAGGTAACTGGCCTGGATTTTTTCAGAGAGTCAATTTCATTAAAAAAAAAAGTGGGAGGAATGTTCTATTTTAAAAGAAATTGAAGGGGCCAGCCCGGTGATGTAGCTGTTAAGTTTGCTTGTTCCGCTTTGGCAGCCCGGGGTTCGCTGTTTCGAATCCTGGGTGGGGACCTACTCAAGGCCCATCAAGCCATGCTGAGGCGGTGTCCCACATAGAAGTAGTAGAAGGACCTACAGCTAGGGTATACAACTATGTACTGGGGCTTTGGGGAGAAAAAAGAGAAAAAGAGGAAGATTGGTAACAGATGTTAGCTCAGGGCCAATCTTCCTCAAGAAAAAATAAATCAAAGAAACCTAACATCCAAATGTAATACATGAACCTTTACTGGACCCTAGACCACAAGAAAAAATCGGGGAAATTTGAATATGACCTGGATAATAGATATTATGAAATTATAAATTTTTTAGGTATAATAATTTTATTAGATATACAGGGGAGTACCCTTATTTTTAGGAGTTGCTTGCTTAAGTATTTAGGAAATGAAATGTCATAATGTCTGCAACTTACTATAAAATGGTTCAGAAAAAAAAGTCTGTATAACTATATGTTTATCTATCTATATAGAGAGAGCAGGAGGAAGGGGAGGAAAGAGGGAGAGAGAGAAAAAAAGCAAAATGTTAGTAATTGTGGAATCTAGGTTAAGAGTATATTGGTGCTTATCATACTGTTCTTTCAACTTTTCTGTAGGTTTGAAAACTTTCCCCAAAATAGTTTGGTAAAAAAAAACTGTAGAACTAAGCAATATTGACATTTTCTGAGTTTTTCCATTAATCTGTTTGCTATTTGTTTATTTTGTGTGGGCCAACATTTGCATAAAAATTTAAAGTTGAGTCAAAGACCTTAATTTTCCTATAAATCAATTCAAGACCATCATTATTTGATCTTAGCAAAAGAATGCCTCGAGATAGTCTCCCTGGAAAGTGGTCTGAGAAGCTGAGTAGGCTCTTCTAAGTAAGGGTAGAAGTCTTCTGCTTCTGTTCTCAGTCCCTGACTTTGACACCAGCCAGGTCCTGCCTTGTTCTAAGCTAAGTAGACCGTGGAACTTGGTTCCTCAGGGTGATCTCCTCCCCCGCTCTGCTTCTGGAGAAACAAGTAACCCTCAAACCACACCAGAGGGAACCAGGAGCACAAGTGGCTTGTCCTTTCCTGTAGCAAAGCGGGATGCCTGGCGGCTTTATCATAGCCACCCCACTGAGAGCCACAGTGACAGACTAGTCCCCTACCCACCTTAGCATCTAGCACCCCTCTGGAGATTACAGTTCTTCAAGAGCAAAGCCCAGTTGTAATCCACTTCTGCTCCCTAAGAATGAAGCCTCTAAGACTCCAAGTGGCCAGGCTGGCACTTCTACCTCCCACCCTTTGCGTAAGCATTCTAGATCTGTCTCTACTTGGATTCACTCAGTTCTCCCTCCTTACTCACAGCCTTCGAAATTCTTTTTTTTTTCTTTTTCCCATAAAGTCCTACTTTTCTTTTTTTTTTTAATTTTATTTATTTATTTTTTCCCCCCAAAGCCCCAGTAGATAGTTGTATGTCATAGCTGCACATCCTTCTAGTTGCTGTATGTGGGACGTGGCCTCAGCATGGCCGGAGAAGTGGTGCGTCGGTGCGCGCCTGGGATCCGAACCTGGGCCACCAGCAGCGGAGCGCACGCACTTACCCACTAAGGCACGGGGCCAGCCCTCGAAATTCTTTTTCCATCTTTGCCCAAAGGAAAATGACTAAACGCCTAGGTCACAATATCATCACTTTATTCAGGAGATAATCAACTACAATACAGGGCTGACACTGACAAATAGCTGTACATAAAAGTATATAAACCTGCTCCATTCTCCAGAAGAGACTCAGTCATTGTAAACAAGGGAGAGAAACCAGGAGGGAGCCTAAAGGACTGCAGTGTTTCAAGCAAGTGTGCCCACACTCCCTTGAGTGACGGTGGCCTCAGCTGGAGGTGGTCCTGTTAGCAGGAAGAGAAGGAGGCAGCGCCTGTGCAGACGCCGCGCCTCCTGGCCCACCACCGCTCAGCGGTAGGCCTTGTTGAACTCCTGGAGGGCCCAGCGCTTGTTCTCAGTTGCCTGCTTGAGTTGGGTGTACTCTTTCACCAGCCTGTCAAATTCCTCCCCGAGGACCTCGTAGGTGTTCAGGACCTGTCGGGACTTCTCCATGTCCTGCTCTTGTAGGCGAATGGCCCCCTCCAAACGGTCCCTAAGAGCCCAGGCACGTAAGATACAATATGAGGATCTGGCTCCTCAGAAAGTAGACAAGAATGGGAATGGGAACACGTTAAAATGAATGAGTCTGGAGAGTGTGGGAACCAGCTCTGAAGAGCTGTGCCAGGCTCTCAGGAGTTCTCACCTAATGAGACGATGAACTTCCACTTTCTCAGCAGTGTAAGTGTCAGACAAAATCTTCAGCTCCTCCATCCTGACAGACGGAAGAAAAAAATGTCAAGCCAAGGAGCCTTGACAGCAGCAGAGTTAGGAATAGGACACAGTACCTTCCCATGGTCAAGGTGTGGGCTAAGCAGTGACAGGATAAACAAGGTCACTCTGAATTCCCCAGCAATTTATCTCACAGTAAAGCACCTATTTCAGAAGGCTTTAAAATGTGAGACTCCAGAATGCTGAAAGTGTTTGGGTCCAAAGGTGAGTACTGCTGAGTCACATTTACTCCACACCCACAAGGTGCTAGGCATGGCAGAGAGGAAAGAAAGATGAGGGCAAGGGTTAGAGGGGGTGGTGTGTGAGACAGAGTCCCCTAGATCCACAGGGGTCATAGCTCACCTCAGCTTAAGGATCATGGCAGTGCACTTGATCTCCAGGTACTGGGCATTGATGCGGTCTAGCTCAGACTGAGTCTTCAGCCGGTGCTCCTGAAGAAGCCTCTGCAGCAAGGCAAGGCAGCGGAGAAGCACCTGAGCCCCCAAGAGGCAGGAGGAAGAGGGTGTAAACAAAAGGCAGTACAAAACAAGGCAGATCAGAGGCCAGCCCCGTGGCGCAGTTAAGTGCGTGCGCTCGGCTACTGGCGGCCCGGGTTCGGATGCCGGGCGCGCACCAACGCACCGCTTCTCCGGCCATGCTGAGGCCGCGTCCACACATACAGCAACTAGAAGGATGTGCAACTATGACGTGCAACTATCTACTGGGGCTTTGGGGGCAAAAAAAAAAGGAGGAGGATTGGCAATAGATGTTAGCTCAGAGCCGGTCTTCCTCAGCGGAAAGAGGAGGATTAGCATGGATGTTAGCTCAGGGCTGATCTTCCTCACAAAAAAAAAACAAGGCAGATCAGAAATCCTGGGCTTTCCCAAAGGTGCCCCTGGGGTCAGGGTAAAAGAGACAGGAGACTAGCCCGCTGCCCTGACAAACCTGGGAGTAGGTGGCGCTCTTCTTCTCCAGCAGCACCGTCTGCTCCTTCTGGTGGCTCTTCAGGTCCTGGCACTGCTGCTTCTCACCCACCAGGACCTCGGCCAGTTTCCACACCTTTGCTGCCTTCAGGGTTTCACTGTCCGAATCTGGGCAAAGAGACAGAGGACTGGACAGGAAAACCCTAATTGCTGCTCCCTTCTAAGGCCATTTTTCAGTGCCCCTATCCTACACCTAGCCCTACGAATTCTGTCTCCTTCCAGGTTTTCTTTTGATGTCCTGTTAAAAGTGGCCCAGTTCTCATAATTAAGTTCTTTTCACTCTTACCTTTAATTCCAGATTTGGCCCTAATTCTTTTTTTTCCCAAATGTATTTATTTGTTTATTTTTTTGCCAAGGAAGATTCACCCTGAGCTAACATCTGTGCCATTCTTCCTCTATTTTGTATGTGGGTTGCTGTCACAACATGGCCACTGACGAGTGGTGTAGGTCCATGCCTGGGAATCAAACCCAGGCCGCCGAAGCAGAGCACACCAAACTTAACCACTAGGCCACGGGGCCGGCCCCTGGCCCTTAATTCTTAACTCATAGATATAAAGACAAGGGGAACACCTATTAGCCTGAACTTTCTTCCCTATTCCATTCTGATTCTCCTGAGAAGAATGAACTCATCCCTCCCTGCAGCCAGAGGACACTCCTGCTTGGCACCTTGCTGAGTAAAAGAAGTCCTTACAAAATTCCTTGCTTTTATTCTACCATCAAGGAAACAAACATGTAAGCATTTCTAATGCTTCCTAGCTTCTGTCCCAAATCTAAAATCCAAATACATTATTCTCAAAACAGCAGACCAGGAGCCCTGAAGGCCAGCTGTGAACAGAGCACGGAGAGCCAGCACTCACCTGAACTGGGATCATGGTAGCAGAGCAGAGTGAAACATTTCTTCTTGAGCTGCTCCTCTACCTCTAGCGGAAGCCGAGCTCTCATCCGCACAAAATCCTACAGCCACAGAAGCAAAAAGAGAGATGCAGACTGCTGGAACTAGGAAGATCCAGCCAATGAATACTTGATGACAACAATCTCAGTGATAACCAAAGAAAATGCCTCAAGAGACAGCATCCACTTTTACCCTATTAAATTAGCAAAGAATAAAATGACTGTCAAGATCCCATGTTGATGAAAAGGTGGAGAATCAGGGCACTGGGAAGGCCCTTCTGGAGAGCAGTTTTGCAGGATGTACCAGTATGTTCTATGTGTATATTCCGTGACCCAGTGATGCCACTTTGAGCACGAATACTCGGGAAATATGAACTAGCATGTTCATATCAGTGTGGTTTCTAAGAGCAAAAATGTGGAAACAACCTTAAATTGATATCCATCAATTAGGTTAAGCAAATTATGCTACATCCACACAACGGAATCTTATGAGTGCTTGAAACTGCTGATATAATACGGACACTGAGCACTAACCATGTGCCTGGACACTGTGCTAAGAGTGCTTTAGGAGGTATCGTCTTATTTACATTTTTTATTGACTTGAAAAAAAAGTCCAAAATATATGAAGTGAAAACAGATTATACTCTCTACACAAGCATGGAGGGTAGAATACCATTTATGTCGAGCTGCATATAATAATACTGTATTATTTCTAGATGTAGTATTTCAGCTTTTACTTTCTTCTGTGTAATGTTTTTCTTTTTTTGGGGAGTGGGGGAAGAAGATTGGCCCTGAGCGAACATCTGTGCCTATCTTCCTCTATTTTGTATGTGGGACGCTGCCACGGCATGGCCTGACGAGTGGTGCGTAGGTCTGTGCCCGGGATCCGAACACACAAACCCCAGGCCACCAAAGCAGAGTATGCTAACTTAACCGGGCCGGCCCCTGTTTTTCTTATTTATGAATGTGTATCATTTTTAAAAAAACAATAAAGCTTAACAAAAAAATATTTAAATATATTGGAGAAATTAACCCATTTTGTTTCTTTGGTCCCAATATCTGCCCACCCCCAACCTCTGAGGGTGGCATGAGCTCCAGAAGGTCCGCTTTCTCCAGCCCGAGCAGTGGAGGCATCTCCCTCTCCTGGCTAGGACCTAAGAGCTGTGTCAGTTCAGTCACAAGTAGCTGCTGTTCAAGGGTCTCATGAAACTGAGAGAGAGAATAAAAACAAAAAGAGGTTACTATAAAACCTCTCCCACTCCCCTCCTCCATCCTCACAAACCAGTTCTTCACATATTTTCATAGTCCTCAAACATGTCAGAGACCCTTCTCAGCTGCTGACCCATGTCAGATAACTTCTCAGCTGCTAGTGCCTTCTCCTGTCAATCTTTCTTTTCAAAACCCTGACAACACGCCCACCTCTTCCCCCATAACTATAGTCCATTTCTTTTTTGATAACCATTATTCAAAGCTCCTCTTTCCCCCAGATCATATAATCAGATGAAGCCATAGTTGGCCTGGTCATTCCTATAGCTGATAACCAACCCCTACTTCATCGCTCCTGTCTCACCTTTTTGTCCTCAGAAGTTAAATTTGTGTCTTGTGTCTTCACATAGTAGTCGACAAGCAGCTCTTGAATGACTCTCTGTAAAATCTCAGACCTCAACCATGTTGTCTTATGCAGTCGAACTTCCTTCCATGCCTAGAAAACCCAAAGAATCCCAGGTGGGAACCTCTCCCTTAGAAGACTTTTCCTTCTTCCTATCATCCCTTCTCCCAGGGCTCTTACCTGAACCTGCTCCTTTGCCAGGGTGAGGCTTAAGCCACTCTCGTCTACGTGCTGTGAGAGAGTCAGCAGCAGTTTGCTGAAGTGCAGGTTCTGTAATAGGTCCTCTTCACTCAGGTTACAAGGAGGAAGCTGTTTGCTGCACACTTAATGGAATGTCCCCCATAGGGACAAAAAAGCAAAGAAGGTATGGACTCTTACTTTATATAATTGAGCATAACTCTTAGCTTAATACTCACTTCCAAAAAAACTCCTAGGTTTTTGGTAGAGAAGTTTTCTAAATCTAATGAAATTAAAAAAGAAAAAAAAATCCACAGCAGCTGGCCTGGTGGCGTAGCGGTTAAGTGCACGCACTCTGCTGTGGCAGCCCCGGGGCGGGGTTCAGATCCCTGGCACACACCGCACCGACGCACCGCTTGTCAAGCCATGCTGTGGTGGTGGCCCATATAAAGTGAAGGGAGATGGGCACAGATGTTAGCCCAGGACCAGTCTTCCTCAGCAAAAAGAGGAGGATTGGCCACAAATGTTAGCTCAGGGCTAATCTTCCTCACAAAAATAAAAAAAAAAATCCACAAATAAACTAGAGGCAATACTCAAAGTAACAAGCTTTTATTATATACAAGGAGATTAATCAAGAATTAGAGAATGAGCCTGTAATAAAACTAAGATCTTAGAAAATGGAAATGCAGTTGGAAAATATTAGACAAATACAATCAATAAGGGACCCATTAGTAGGGGTCACCACAGGACCCAAAATGCCTCATTCACACAGAATAACTAGAGTTCTTGAGGAAGGGGAAAAAAACCCACATGTAAAGTTCCAACTTTGGATGTGATCTCTAGTCGCATAAGCAACACTGCGAGAAGGTATAGTCTTAGGAGTAAGCAAAAAATTTAACTAACCAAATTCTCCTTATTGTAAATAGAGTTGAGTAACCCATGTGGATGCAGAACAGCACATGCATGAGAAAAAGTGCAAGAAACTGGGATTCTCTGGTTATTCCATATGCTCAAGGGGCTTGCTTTCCATCTCTTTTCCCACATGCTTTCTGCTGGGGTCTTCTGTTTTACTCCTACTTACCAAACACTCAAATTTTCATTCTTTGGACCACCATACCCACAGTCCTCTTAGAAAATAAGAAACCTCTTCTTTTTTCCTCTAAGGCATTGAAGGATCAATATGGAAATGATCAAAATATAGAAGATTCAAGTTCTTGAAGGAGTCAAGATATAGAAAGGATTTGAGATATGAAAAGAATTCAAGATAAGGAAGGATCTGAGATTTTGGAGAACAAGATATGAGAAAATTCAAGACACAGGAAGGAAGGAAGCCGTCAAAGTGTTTGCTGGCCACCGTTATCTTCAGGATATGCTTGCTGACACAGCATGGGAGCATCTTGAATTTTTAATCTAATGCCCAAGCAGGTACTGAACAGAAATCAATGTAATCTGTTTTCCAAGAAGAGAGTGTTTAAGAATCTTCATATACTCTAGTTTCCCCAGAAACCTAGGCTTCTGTGAGAGAAACTATACTGGTGAACATTATAAATCCTTTTTATTATAGAAGGCAAGAACCTGGATAAGACTTCTCTGGATAAGTCATCAAACCTCTTGCAAATGGCTACCCTTACCTTGCTGGAGTATTTCCATCCCTTCTCCAGGTGAGCAGAAATCCCCGGATGCCATCTGAGTTTCTCAGGATTCTTATCTGTGGACCTGAGTGAAAGAAACAAAACAATGAATAAATTGGCTGGCCGCTCCAGAGAAAAATACCTTGGGTTGGAATTTCTGTTGCCTACGTGCTGAGGAATCAGGGATGCCTCTTACAGGGAAGGACAATATCACACATCCTGGGTCCCAAGCTCTTATATAAGTTTTAGGGACAGACTTATAAGTGGCATAACATTTTGCATTCTAAGCACATAAGTGTTTCTACTTGTTCCAAGCTGTCTAAAAAGGTGCACCCTTAGGAAAGAAAACTTTCCAATTCACTAAAAAGGAGGATGCCTCCCTCCCCCAACCATTACATCTAAGTTAGAACTGAGCTGCTGCTTTCCAGTTATGAGTGAACTGGGGAAAGGGAAAAAAAAATCAAAGTCTGCTTTTTTCCCCAAATAACTCAGCTATCAAATTCCCCAACAGTTTCTGGCTTCTTTAACTTGTCCTTTCATCTAAGATCTGTTGGTAGTTTTTGATCATTAACTCTAGAAACATCCTTCAGGAGTGACAAATCATTCCACACTTGAACAACAACTGGTTTTCACATCACAGCTTTAGTAAAGAGCACCTGGAGGAAAGAGCATGACAAGAAGACTGACAGGAAGGTCAGTGCCAAAAGAGGAACGCAAAGGTGTAGTTCAACGTGGCTGAGGCTGGGATGTGAGCCCTCAGCATTTTGCCAGAACATGGAGTACACTGCAAAGAATGACATCAACACAAAGGGGGCGGTAAAGGTGGGCACAGTTTGGACTCTCGAGACAAAATTTTTCCCTTGACATTATTGTTCTTTTTTTTTTTTTGCTCCACCCCCTCCTCTCTGCAGGGTATCAACTCCAAAGGTCAGCGGAGCCTCCCAAAGCAGAACACAGAGGGTTATGATTTAACACTTCATGTTCACAGAACATTTGGTTTACTCCCTCGTTTTATGAGTAACATCAAAGTAACTACTCATTTGTTTTGTAACCTGGTCTAGAGGGGGACGCAGCTGAGGAGTCAGAATGCTAGGACTTAATTTGCAGCTCAGCCGTTGCTTCTGTGTGAATTGAAGGGAAATGCTTTTTTGTGCCAAACTCTTTTCCACCTGCAAAACTGAGATAACGATTCCTGCCTTGGATGAGACATTAAGAATTAATAACACAATCGACTTGTCAACAAAAGCCACTACTTAGTTGAGCTCAGTGTTTTAGCAATTCTGTCTATCGTTGATCTAAGACCGCAAATAAAAGTTCTGCAGGCAAATTTCGCACACAGAAATGAGGAGCACCCCAAATTTCAAAAAAGTCAGCTGTTCTTCCCTGGCAGGGAGAACTGCCCACTTGGGTTTTTCTAGGGTGCTTTCCTTTACCCTTTTAAAATGTTACAGGGCGTGGAAGGTGGCGGCAATCAGGCTCGATTCTCCACCCTCTGCACGCAGACATGTTAAAATGCTGCTACAGGGACCCAAGCATTTAAATGTTCTGACTCAGGCGTCTTTTAAATTCTTAGAGCTGTCTTTACACGCTGCACTGAACGTTAAATTGATTTTACAGGTATTTTCACAAGATGTGACCCTTACAGGGCCCCAGATGAATCAAAATGCGGAGCGGGCTCTCCGGCGCCTACTTCCCTTCCGTCTGGGCAGCCAAGGATTCCCAAGGGCAGGGCGGCCTCAGCGGCCGGAGACCGGGGGCTGGCCGGATTGACCCTCCCAGCGCCCCTCCTCCCCGTAGCGCCGCCCGCCGACCCTCTGAAGCAAACCTGCACACCCGAGGGCAGCTGAAGCTCCCGGGGCACTGCGGAGTGTCAACACCCGGGACCCGCCGGCCCCGGCTCCGGAACCTCTCACTCGGGCCGGGTGCAGGGGCTGGGGGAAGCAAGGCCCGGGAGGACCGTCGGAGAAAGGAAAGGGGAAAAGGAGCACCAAAGGCCTCGTGGGAGGGCGAGGGGGCGTGGCCACGCTAGAGGCGGGAACGGAAGGCCCCGCCCCTCGCCGGGCGCGCGCCTTTAGACGCCAACGGCCGGCGGCTCCGGGTTGTGGAGACCCGGCTGGGAAAAGGAGTGGTCTGAGGAACACTTATTTGCCCCTCTCCTGGGTACCTCCCCTGTTGAGGGCAAATGTTGAGAAAATGGTAGTAATTGCTAACAACTATTGAAGGCCTGCATGAGTCAGGCACTGTGCCCGAGTGTTTTGCTTGCCTTGCCTCGCTTCATTTAGTTCTTACCGCGCCCTATGAGGAAGTCACTGTCGTACCCATTTTACAGAGCGGAAAGCTAAGGCGCAAAGAGCTTAAGTGACCTGTTCAAGGTCGCGGCTCAGAGAGTCTGAACCTGACCCAGTAGCCCTCACAACCCCCCCCCCCCAAAGCCCTAGCAGACAGTAGTATGTCATAGCTGCACATCTTTCTAGTTGCTGTATGTGGGACGCGGCCTCAGCATGGCCAGAGAAGCCGTGCATCAGTGCGCGCCTGGGATCTGGTGTGGGCCACCAGCAGCGGAGCATGCGCACTTAACCGCTAAGCCACTGGTCAGCCCCTCTTTCTGTTTTTTAAAACTGTATGGACATGTATTGTTTGCGAGAAGTCTGGAGCTGGAGGTCCCAAGGCTTTTTAGTAGCTCCGCATTCAGTACAAGGTGTCAGGGTTCTTTGCATTCTCCTCATGGTCACTAGGTAGCTGCAGAAGTCCAAGAAGTGCATCCTCTCAACACCATTCCAAGTGGGAAGGGGAAGAGCCTTCTTCCGATAACAGTCAAGGAAGAAAATCTTCCCCAGAAGCACCCAGCAGACTTTCTCACGTGTCTCACTGGCCAGACTGGGTCACTTGCCCATACCCAGACCAGTGAGCTGGATGTCTTCCATTTGCCCCCCAGATCCACATTCTGCTCTTCAACACCATATGTAGACAGTAAGGACCACCTGTAAGGACTTCAGGGTTCCCATATTCCCTGACTGGTTTCAGCCAGTGGGGGATCCCAGCAGGAGGAGGGAGGGAGAGAAGACAGTGATGGGAGGAGGGGAACAATTCCCTGCTTCCTCCCTGAGATTGATCTCAGGCTGGCTATAGACTTTTAACAAAGGTCATTGCTCCTGTCAAGGGGGTCCCCCCACCTCTCTCTGTCTTAGACCCCACCCCCACCCGCAAGTTAACTGGAATCTAGTCATTAGTTGAATTATTTCAAAAATAATATTTGATGCTAAGTAAATTGCACCAAGGTTTATCAAATCTCTTGCATCAGAGAAGAAGCTGATAGTCTGGGATTGTGAGGTAGGAATCTCAGGGTCTAGGTATGCTGAGTGGCAGAGAGTTTAACCTTTTCTTTTAGTACTAACTAGAGAATTCTTCTAGCAGTACATGGGGGAATGGTGTGATCTAGTGCAGAAATTTTATATCCCTGGTCATCTTGTCAGCTGCCACCTTTCATGCTTAATATTAAAGTGCTGTCATTTTCTAAGGCTTTTAAAAATCATTTATGCTTCCTCAGCTCTGTATTGCAGCATCATTAAATATCAGGCATAATGTCCCTAACAAACGGCACTTGGAACAAAATAGCAAGCATGCCTTGGTGACTCAGAGCTGATCAGAAATCTACTGAAATTTCCTGTCTCCTATTTGTCAAATTTTCTAATATGGTACTACAAAGCTTTGGCTAAGCAGCTCTAAAGTACTTGGGGGATGAAGAGGTGAAGCGTGCAGAGGCCTTCAGGTAGGAGAGGAGAGCCATGGGAAGCCTTGAATTGGATCAAACATTCATATGCAATTATATGTTCAATCTGTCTCTGACAAACTGTGTGACCTTGGGCTTCAGGTTCCTTATCTATCAAAAGGAGGAAATAACATATTTCTAGCTCCTCCAATCTCATAGTGTTGATGTAATGATCAAATGAGATAATGGCTGAGAAGGTGCTTTGGAAAGACTATCAAAGTGAGGTGTTTTAAAATTGACACTTATTAAGCACTTATTAAATGTCTTGGAAGAGACACAAAGATAAAGATGACCCAGTCCCTGCCCTGAAGAAGTTCACAATGTAGTTGAGAAGGTAAGACATGCACATGAAAAGCAAATAATACCAGGTGGCAAAAGAGCAGTTTAGGTTATAAATACTAGGTACAGAACTCTTTCTGCAGGAATGGATAGCAAAGACTGTGAAATAAATCTTATCTTAGCTGGGCATGAAAGGAGAGAAAATTTGGATCATTTAGAAGGGAGGAAACATCCCAGCAAGTGAAGCAGAGACAAGGAGTCCAAGCTGCATTCTGGGTCCAAGAGGAGACTGGACCAGCTGAAGTGAAAGACTTCATTGGCCAGTTCTACATAAGACTAGAAAGTTGAGCCTATAGACCATCCTGGCAGTTAAAACTGCAGCAAAATACTGAAAAAGGATCCTACAATCAGACACCATCTGGTGTCCTTGAGCAAGAAAGAACTGCAAGAGAAGCCCTAGAAATCGTTCTTTCTCTCTTTCCTTCCCTACCTCCCTCTCTCTCTCTGTTCCAGACTTTTTAAAAAACAGCTTTATTGAGGTCTTTTGGCATACAATATTTAAAGCGTTTGTTTAAATTAAAGTGTTCAGTTTAAAGTTCATTAAGTTTTGACATCTGTGAAACCATCACCACAGATAGTTCACCAAGATAGGGAACATATGCATCATCCCTTAAGTGTTTACTTGTGCCCCTTGTAATTCCTCTCTCTGGCCCCTCCCAACCTCTGATCTGCTTTCTGTCACTATAGATTAGTTTGCACTTTCTAGAATTTTATATAAATGCAATCAAATAAAGATGTACTCTTTTTTTTGTCTGGCTTCTTTCACTCAGCATAGTTAATTTTAAGATTCATACATGTTGTTGCTAGTATCAACAATTCATTTTTTTAGTTCATCTTTTTATCGCTGAGAAGTAGTACACAATCCTCTTTAAAACCTTAACTTAGGGCCGGCCCCATGGCTTAGCGGTTAAGTGCACGCGCTCCGCTGCTGGCGGCCCAGGTTTGGATCCCGGGTGCGCACCGACACATCGCTTCTCTGGCCATGCTGAGGCCACGTCCCACATACAGCAACTAGAAGGCTGTGCAACTATGACATACAACTATCTACTGGGGCTTTGGGAGGGAACAATAAATAAATAAAAATTAAAAAAAAAATAAATAAATAAAAAATAAAACCTTAACTTAGGGGCCAGCCACGTGGTGTAGTGGTTAAGTCTGTCATGCTCTGCTACGGCAGCCTGGGTTCGAAGGTTTGGATCCTGGGCGCAGACTTACACCACTCATCAGCCAGGCTGTGGTGGCGACCCACATACAAAACAGAGGAAGATTGGCACAGATGTTAGCTCAGGGTGAATCTTCCTCAGCAAAAACAAACAAACAAAACAAAACCTTAACTTGTTTGGGTTTGTATGTAAGGAGGTGCTTCCTCCATGACCCCAAGGTTCCTATCTCAGTGCTTGGCATACAGAAGCACTTATTTGTTTTTTTGCTTTTTTTGTTTTCTTATTATAGTTTTTTTTTTAATGTTTAGTTTATTATTTATTTTATTTTTTTTGGTGAGGATGATTGGCCCTGAGCTAACATCCGTTGCCAATCTTCCTCTTTTTGCTTGAGGAAGACTGTCCCTGAGCTAACTGTGCCAGTCTTCCTCTATTTTTTACGTGGGATGCCGCCACAGCATGGCTTGATGAGCAGTGTGTAGGTCCGTGCCCAGGATCCAAACCCGTGAACCCCAGGCCGCCGAAGCACAGTGTGTGAACTTAACCACTACACCACCAGGCCAGTCCAACTTATTTGTTGAAAGAATGAATTTTTGACCACCCCCACAGTACTAATACCTTCTATAGTTTTGTTTGTTCCATGGAATGCTTGGCTTTTATAGGCCTGTCTCTTCATCAGTTTTGTTCATCTCACCTTCTGCTATGCCATATGCAAAATACGATCACTCACTTCTTAAATGTTCTTTAATGATAAAGCCAAGAAGATACTCAAGTATTCCTGAGCTAGACTCCAGTGGGGGGGTGGGAGCATGGGGGTGGAGAAAGATAAATTAGGCATAACTCCTGCCCACAATCCAGCTCTACCTTCTTGAAAACATTGCTCTTGATCAAGTCTTCAAAAAATATTCATGGATATGTTTTTAACTTGATGATAAATGTAAATGGGAGTCTGAGAAAAAGTCTACTTAACCTTTCAGACCTGGACATTCCTTTGCTGCATTGTTTAGAATTACAGAGAAGAATGGAGATTTGCTGAGAACATTGCAGGGACTCTGCCTCCCACAATCTAGCTGGAAAACAAACTGGTGCTCCAAAGATAGAGATTTCAGGTGAGTATTTAGTATTCTACTTACCAAACTAATGGAAGCTTTTGAGTAGAATATGTTCTCACACTGAAAATTTGGGCTTAAATAACCAGTTTCAAAGGTAGGACGTTAAAATACCCATTGGACTGTGGAAACACACTTAACTGTTTAGAAGATTTAGCAATTGTTTAGAAAAATTAAAAAAAAATAAGCCATACCACTGAAAGCATCTGAAGGCAAGTAGCAGGAATATATTATAGTATTATGGACCCAGAAACTAATTTCAGGAATAAAAAATTTTACAGGCAGTCAAGAGATTTTAGAATTATTTTCAAGGGTGTTCACTGGAAAATGAAGGTATTCAGAGCCACAACTATTGATGATTAAGCTAGAAAATTTCATGCCCATTGTAAGTACATGATTTAAGGAAAAAACAAGTGGATAAAGAAAATATGTAATCAACCTATGACATCAAATGAAAATTTTAGAACAAATGTTCATAATGTGCCATTTTTGTAATTGCTTAACCTTTCCAAGGGAATTTCAAACCCAGACCCTTGCAGCTTCAAGGGTTGCCTGTCTGTTCATGGAAACTTTTGTTATACAAACTGTAATGAGCCTGGTTTTACTTTGAGACACTGTTGTGAACTAGGATGTAAAACAAGTCCTGATAGGAAATTTTGGATCTCAAAGAAAAGCTGAGAAATTTGGCTCAAAAAATGGGACAGATTGGAACAATTTTTACCAAAGGAATATGAGACAGTAAAGGAAATTGATTCAGAAGAGGACTAGTATCATTTCGAAAAACTAGACATGAAGCACAATGTGTGCAGTTCTTGTTTTAACAGATCGAGTGTGCTGCTGTAATGCAAAAACATGTGCCAGGCTGATAAAAGTATTTCCCTGGATTTTAAACTGATGATGACACTGTCTTATACTGAGTTTCACATGAAGGAGATTTTCTCCTTTAAAAATTGTATCAGAACCAGTAGGAGAGGGCCGGCCCCGTGGCTTAGCAGTTAAATGCGTGCGCTCTGCTGCTGGCGGCCCCGGGGTTCGGATCCCGGGCGCGCACCGACACACCGCTTCTCTGGCCATGCTGAGGCCGTGTCCCACATACAGCAACTAGAAGAATGTGCAGCTATGACATACAACTATCTACTGGGGCTTTGGGGGGAAAAAAATAAATAAAATCTTTAAAAAAAAAAAACCAGTAGGAGAAATAGACCAACCAAAGGGCATTAGGAGTTTCATGCTTGGGAACATACACTGTAAATTTTGAAACGCCTCCTATGATTAAGGTGTAATGGCAAAAAAGCAAAACCTTGAGGAAGTAAGCAAGTTAGTATACAGTGCTTTCTATCTTCCATTTACCAAAGAGGAATTTTGCTAAACTAATTGACAGTATGCAACCATGGTAGCTAAGCAGCTTAAGTATTACACCTAGGTTTCCCATGACTGGGTTGCCTTATAAAAAAACTCAGGCACACATAATTCTGGAATGGGTGCTTTTCTTGGGCAACATTTCAAAACTAATTTATTGGTACCTTCAAATGATTAATAGTGGGAGGCTCCATGGATGGGGAGCCCATTGGGATAATCCAAATCAAGGGTTACTGACTTGTCTACGGGAGTCAGGCAGGTAAGCAACGTGTGAAGAGCACAGATGAAAGGGTGGTAGGGACTGTGACAAACTAAGGAGAGAACACTGAACAAAGGAGCAGCCATCACTCAGTCCAACCAATCACTGCCATGTGGGAACGGAATCCCAGAGGTGAGAGATCTTCTGATTATTCAAAAAACCTTAGAAACCCATCTCTTTGTATACAATATCCAGATTTTTATGTGAAATCTCCTGTATTGTAAATGTTGGCAACTAGTTATTTTATTTGTAACAGCTTGTTATTATTACAGAGGCGGTACACATGTGTTGTATAAAAATACAGAGAATGTAGGCCAACAACAATGAAACATATCCTCACCACTCAGAGATCACCACTGCTGACACCTTCGTGCATATCCTTTCAGATCTTTTTTTTTCATAAATATATAGACATTTTAAAAATAAAATGATTACCCTGTACATAAGGTTTGGGAACTGGCATTTTGTTAATGATTTTGAACTTTTCATCTCAATAAATTTTCACCTCATCTAACCCCCGTCTGCGTTAAAAATTTTCCAACTGACCCCCAAATATCTTTTATAGCAATTTGTTTAAACCATAGGGAATCCAGGACCAGGCATTTTATTGTTATTATATGCCTTAAATCTCTTTAATCTAGCAGTTTTGACTTTTTAAAAAATCATACTGACTTGCTGAAGAGAGCTGGCCACTTGCCCTGCAGAATGCCTCACCTCCTGGATTTGTCCAGTTGCTTCTTCCTAGTGTCCTTTAGTTTGTTTCTCTATCCCCAGTATTTCCTGTAAACCACAAGTTATATCTAATACTACTTTTGGGGGTAGGGAGCAGCTAGAACATGTACTAGGTTGAGAAACGTGTGATGACAGTCTGACCCCTCCAACGTACAGTCACATTTCTGGCCTCAAGACCATAAACTGGTAGTGTTATTTGGCACCATATGAATGACCAGTTGACCACCAACCATTTCACCTATGGTTTTTAACACCAATTAACAATCTTTGCCAGAAGCAGTAGTTGTATTCCAGTTCACAAAATGCTGTTTTTCCAATTCTATCCTCCTTTCTACATTCATTAGCTGGCATTTTCCCCTCAACTAGGATTCAAATTAATATCATAAAAAATAACTCCCAATGGGCCAAACTCAGTGCATTTGGGGGCAGGATTTAGCCTATGGGCCGTCACTTTCTGAGCTACAATCAAAGCCAGACAAACTTTCACCCCTGTCATGTCTCCTGTGGCATTAGGTCTTTTTTGTTTGTAACACTCACTTTGCACTTGTTGACATGTTTCTTGTAATGTTCTCAAGGCATTTTATGTGTGTATTTGTCTCCCTGGCTAGACTGTGACCTCCTCAAGGGCAGGGACTCTCCTGCGTGTATTTCCTTTGCTTCTCCTAATGTGCTTTTAGAGGTACTTTGGCAATGGCTAATTCTAATTAACAAAAAAAAGCACTAGAAAGAACTAAAAGTTTTCATAATTGTCTTTCGTGTTCCCTGACTTTCCCACTAAAACTTCCCCTAATGATCTATCATAATGAAGTGCTTATCTGAGTTACAGTTTACTTGTCCATGACAGTCCCTGTGATGGGGGGTGGGAAGGAAGAGGGTAAATAAGCTCTTGATTAGTCTTCAAAGGTTGGGAAGTCATTTTCCAGCTTCAGGACCTTGGGTAAGTCCCGTCATCACTCAGAGTTTTTATTTCTTCATTCAGTAAAATGAGGTGACTGGGTTGTCTCTAAACTCACACCGCGCTGGGCTCTAATTCTCTAGGACACAAGTCTACCAGTACCTTTGAGTAGATGTTCCTCCTACCCCATCTCTCCCTGCTTGGACAGCACCTTGGCTCCCTTCACATGGGTCAGCACTGTCCTTTCTAAGCTTAGGTGAAATACCCACAGTGGACGGAATTTGCCTCTGACGACTCTCCTACCATCACAGTTAGACTGGTCTAATCTATATGATCCAGGAACAGTTTGCTCACATTTCTCAGGTCAAACCTTAGTCCTTCACAACCAAGGCCAAGTGTGGATATTCCAAGGGCCCTACACCGGCAGGTGGCACAGCACAAGCCTAGTCTTAGATTTTCCTTTGCTGCGAGAGGAGAGGATGGAGAGGACTGAGATTGGTTAGACACCTGTCCTTGTCGTGGAGCCTCACCATTAGGGCTCCGAATGACCCCAGACCAGCTCTGGGGTATGGGTCTTTCTAAAAAACAAAACGAAATAAAAACACTTTTAGCTCACTGGCGTTTTCCAGTCCTTTTATCTCAGTCCTATTAGTCTCCTTTGCCTCTTTTTATTCTCTTCTGTATAGATAGAATCTCAAGGACCTCTTCTACCCGGCTTTACGTGCCTGGAAATAGCTCTTTTTCTGCCTCCTCCTTGAGTAAGGACAGTCTCCAGCCTGATCATAAATGGAATCTTACCGTTTCCCTGGCCTTGAGAGTTCCAGGTGGTGAAGGGGGAAACAATCAAGTCTCTCAGGAGTAAGGCAGAGAAAGAACCACCACCAACCTTATTCTACATAAACACATTTGGGCCCGTAGCAAACAGAGCTGGCTAGAGCAAATAGCCTGTCTGCTGTGACAGCCTGACCGCTGTCCTGTAACTCTCATCTAAAGAGACACAAAATGGATCCATAATTCCTCCATTTTCCCCATCTCAGGCCTGGTGGCTGTTGATGAAAATCAGATGCCAAGTTGGCCAAACAAGGTCTACCTTTTGCTGTATCCTTGGCAACACCCCATGGAACTTTCACTATCGACTGTAAATATTAAATAGAGCTATTAAGGATGAGTAATCTCCCAGTGAACAGGAAGAAGGGAAACTCTCGTGATGCACGGTACACTTGGGAGCCTGCCAGTGATGCTGTGGGTGCCAGGGCCTCCCTTCCCTGGGCCTGTCCTTTTTTTGTTTTTTGTTTTGTGAGGAAGATCAGCCCTGAGCTAACATCTGTGCTAACCCTCCTTTTTGCTGAGGAAGACCAGCTCTGGGCTAACATCTATTGCCAATCTTCCTCCTTTTTTTCCCCCCAAAGCCCTAGTAGACAGTTGTATGTCATAGTTGCACATCCTTCTAGTTGCTGTATGTCGGACACGGCCTCAGCATGGCCGGAGCAGCAGTGCGTCAGTGTGTGCCCGAGATCCGAACCTGGGCCGCCAGTAGTGGCGCACACGCGCTTAACCGCTAAGCCACGGGGCCGGCCTGGGCCTGTCCTTAACAGATGTTAGCACTTGTTTGTCCTCAGGAAGAGTAACCCCAGTGACAAGAACAGCGTCTTGGGGAGCCCCAGGGCTCTGACAGATGAAAGGAAATCAGCCAGTCAGCAACAGACGGAGGCCAAAATCAGAGTAAGAAACAAGGGTCAGAGTGACAGAGTGGGCAAGACCCCGAAGAGTAAAAGAAGGGATGGATGTAAAGCTATAGATGCTTATCTGGATTTCCCAGGCCCAGAGAACCCTGGTGAGAAAATTTCCCAGTCATGGAGTCTTCTTTGTATTCACTTATTTAATAACAGTTTGGAAGAAGCAATCCCAGCTGTAGAACAATTTACTTTCAGAACATTTATCCCTCCAAAAAAAGTGCATTTCCCCCCTCTGGCACTCAGTGATATGAATTTGAACTCTTACACTCACTCGGAGGCCTCTTCTGTGCAATTCCCAGGTTGGCTGGCATAGTCATCTTAGAATAACCCCTAAACGTGGAATTGCTGTTCTCAAGAGTCATCATTTCTAATATGAAACTCTACGTGATACAGAATGAAGACTAAGGATCAAAGATTATCAGATTAATTTGCCTAAAACCAATTCACCTAGAAACAATTATTCTAAAATAAATATTTATCAAATCTGCAGCATTTCAAAAGGATTTAGCAGATTCACCCTTTCACTTGTTGCTGTTATCTGTATAACCTTTGTTATTCAACTGAATATGCCACATGTCTGTTCATTTGTTTACATTATATTGGCATTTTAACAGCAGGAATGCAGAAGTTAGACCAAAGCATCAAAATCATATTGAGCTCTGTTACATTTCCCAAGGCATCTAATTTGTAAAGGAATATCCAATTAAGAAACACAAAAAAGGATACACAAAATGTCTGTACCAATTATATTTATTGCTAGAAACTTTAAACTTTTTAAAAAAGTGTCTGAAAAGTAGATAACATAGAAAAAGATATCCATGAACGTAGGAAGTGATATTATCATTTACAAAGTGCTGCAAATTTGATAAATTGGTTTTAAGAGATCTAGTTTTAGGTGAAGCAATGTCAGCCAAACAACTGACTAGAGCCAAGTCAAAGTGTCTGCCCAACTGGCTTCGCAGAGCCTCAGGGTTTGGGAGGCAGTGGATGTAATCCTGGATCCCTCTGAGAGGTGGCAGGTCTAGAGTGGTGCACTATTGCTGGGAACCCAGTGTAAGTGTGCCCTGAGAAGGGTGTGACAGTATGAGTGTGTGTGTGTCAATGTGCCCCTGTGTGCATATACTGGGCTGGAGGGCTCAGTGCACTTAAACCTGGGAGTGTGCAGGGAGTGTGGCTAGCCTGAAGCTTCCTAGATGTCTCACCCAGCAACTCCACAGCCAGAAACCCACTCATTACCTCCCCCAGCTGAGGAGAAGAGGAACCAAGTAAGGCACCCACCTAGCCTCCCCAGGCCCACGTGAGTCCCTGAGAAACTGGCAATACAGTTTAGAGAGAAAGTGGCCAAGAAAAAACTCATGAACACATAGAATCAGACCTTTAGAAAGTATTGGAACTCGCCTGTGTGTGCCTGAGTATATGCTACAGCACAGGCTGCACACACGGAAAGAAGGCCAGTCACTCCCACTGTGGCAACTGGAAGCTTCCTCCTCCACAATCCATTTGGAATGTCACGATCTTTGGGTCTCTGGCCCCTGGGGCCCTCCCCAGAGGACTCTTCTGCCAGGCCTGCAGAGTGCATTCCTTGCCTCTGCTGGCCTCAGAGGGGCCCACTGGCCAGAGGAATTTGTCGATGGTGGTGATGGCAGCAGTGCTGACTGCAGTTCAGATATAGTTGGCAGGGGGCTGTCGGGCATTGAGCCGCTGCATGTGACAGCCATGGCAGAGCAAGTGCCCGTCCAAAGGGAAGCAGCAGCAGCCTTCCTCATCACTCAGCTGCATCCGGCAGTCCTAGGGAAGAAGGACACCTAGTTCACCTCAGCCCAGGCACCTCGGACATCTGGGGAGTCTGTCCTGCTCAACACCAGACTCCTAACTACTGGAAGGGGGTGGGATTGGAAGGAATGGACTCCCAGAAGAGCAACCCGAGAAACTACCTCTGCTGGACACCAGGTGTCGCTGCTACAGCAGAAATCATGAGATGGGCTCCCCTTTCCAGTGGTTACCAGGAGTCCCTAGTTTTAGGAATTCTGACTCCGGGGATGCTACATTCAGAAAGGACTAAACAACCAGGACCAGAGAGAGTGGCTGGAGGATGAGAAAGGGCCTGGAGATAGGTCAGAGCAGCCTCCTGGTGTTCCATGCCCTATATGGACTCCGACAGCTCCAGGACCTGACTCCTCCCAGGCCCCATTCCAGTTCTCCTCCAGGAGCCTCCCCCCAACACTCACCTCACAGTGGTAGCACTCAAAGTGATAATCTCGGTCCATGGATATCACTCTCACAATGTCCTCACAGCCCTGAAATAGTGCAGACCCCCAGGAGGTGAAAGCCGCATGACAACCCCAATGTCACCCTCCCCCCTACAAAACCCCCTCCCACCTGATGGGAAGATCTCTCAAAGGCCTCCAGAGGCTCTCTGCAATCATCTGTAGCTTTGAGATGGCCTTTGCAGATCCTACCAGAACTTCCCTCTCCCCTTCCTTGGTGCTGCCTCCAGGAGGGCATGCCCCCTCAAGGAGCCTTCCCTCTCTCCAGGGCCTCTGGCCTTACCTACCTCTCCTAGCTTGGGGGACGCAGAGGGAAGGGAAAAGAGCAGGCGGCATAAATAAAGTAGGCTAAGCTGGGGACAAGGAGATCCAACAGGGTCTGGCTCCTCCTTGGCTTCTGGCTTCTCTCCCTAGGCGCACCCTCGGCACATACAGCATAAATCATTTCTGACCCCTTCCCAACAGCCCTGAGGATTCTGCCCACCTTTTTCCAGCCCCTACATCTGGGATCTGGTGACCTTGACCTCAAAGAAAGGCTCCTTCTCTGGACTGGGAGAGAAGACAAGGAGCCTGGGCCCAGCAAGGCTGTCAGACATGTCTAGGCCCGGATGTTAGGGTCAGGGTGGTGACCTCGAGAGCAGAGTCACACGGGAATCTTCTCAGAGTACATTCCTCAGCACCATCGCCTCCTGCAGGAGGCCAGGCAGCATGTCCCCATCCCCTCCCCAGAGGCAGCAGCACTGGCTGCCCTGCAGGAGAACCCAGACATACTGACCTCTGAGGGGAGGATGGGTTGGCCACAGGCCGCACACTTAGGAGCATAATTTCTGAAAGAGAGAGGGCAGAGATGAGCTGAGGTTGGGGAATCTCTGAGCCCAGTTCCACACCACACCCCAAGGGCAGACTCACTTGTGGTAGTCTGTGACACAGTACACCTGGTTGGAGAAGTCCACTGTGAAGGGGATGCCGTCCAGGCACTTGTTGCAAACAATACATCGGAAGCAGCCCGGGTGATAGGACTTCCCCATTGCCTGTAGGATCTGGCTCGTGGAGTGGGAGGAGAATCAGTCTCCCTCCAGTCCTGGCTCTCCAGCTACCCATGATGTGCCCTCCTGCTCCTGCTAACCTCATCCAACCTCCTACTATCCGCCCAGAACAATGCTATATAATCTGAGGGGACCAGGAGTCTTAAAACGGAGACAGAAAGCCCGAAAAAGTTCCTAGCATCCAGGCCAGTGGTCCTCAGCCCCGGCTGCATACTAGGATCACCCAGGGAACTTTAAAAACCCATCAATGCCTGGGTCCCACCCCACAAGTAGTCATCACAATCTCTGGTGATGACCCAGGCACTGGTATTTTTTTTACTGCTTCCGTGAAGATCTGAAAGGCTGCCAGGGTTGAGAACCACTGATCTAATCCAATCCCTCCTTACAGAAGAAAACTGAGTTCCAATTGATCCCAGCCAGTAGCAGAAAGGGGATTAAGACTCAGGACCCCACACTCCTAGGCAGAGGGCCTGGCTGTGCCTGCAGAATTAGGGAGGGGCCAGATCCCAGAAGCCTGGGGATGGCAGGATTAGGAGTCTGGACTTGATCCCACAGGCAGAGGGAAGCCACTGTAAACAGTTTCTCTGGGGAGGAATGGGATGAAAGTGATTCATCTGGTGATAGGTTTCCTCCTCACATCTTTTCTTAGTACCCATTTAGCTCCTGATTCTACCCCTCAGCCCCTCAGCCTCACAGAGTCTTAGCTGAAGACATTTTGCTTACCTTCTCCAAAATCAAGTGACCACAGACACAGCATTTCTCAGCTGCCTCCTGAAACCCTGAAAACTAGTGAGCAAGAAAAGGCCAAGGGAGGGTGTTACAAGCTGAGAATGACCTGATGGCTGGAACCCCAATGGGCCACCAAGAACAGGGTCCCAGTGTGGGAGCCAATTGCAGGCCCAGAGGACCCCTCACTCACCAGATAATCTTCCTCACAGTACACAGAGCCATTGACGCTGTAGAAAGCCTTGCAGCGCAAAGTTCGCCCTAGAAGCAGCAGAGAAGGAGCTGGAGCCTATCCCGGGGCCCAGGCACAGGCAGGGCTTCCCTGCTCCAGGGTCACTGCTCCCCAATGTGGCATGATGTATTTAAATCTAGATTTTAGTACTTGTCCTCCAAACCGCCGTCTGTCCTCCCTCCCCGCACAAAAATCCCATCTGATGCAATTTCAATTTCCTTTGTCTCATTCCTGCCAACTTCCCCTCTCCTCTGCTCACTGCTCCTCCAGCTCCTGCCTCCTCAACAGTTTTCTATGACCTTGCCCTAAACGAGTGCCTTCCTCTCCAGTGCCTGGTGTATGCGGAGCCATCTGGGACAGCAAAGCCTACCCCAGGCTGGAGTACAAGGTGCTGTACAATGTGCACAGAGATGATCGCATTGTCACAGGCCTTGCTCTCTGGGACCTTTCAACCTAGGGGCCTCTTCGCCTGAGCACAGCAATCCCGCTCTCCTAGCCCTATCTGTCTCCTTCCAGGAAGGCTCTATGGAGGTCAGGACGTATTGGAGTTACTGCTGGCTACAAAGGGCTTTGTTTGGGAGCAAAGTCGGTCCCCCTTCCTGCTGCACTAGCCTGCTTCCCCAAGCTTAGAGGGACAGAGTCTCCAGGGTCAGAGGCAGCCCAGGATCTTCTGTGAGCAGACAAGGCAGGACTATCCCCCATGTGACCAATGACCCAGGAAGTGCTCCAGGGTGTCTAAATTGTCAAGGGTCGGGGAAGAGTGAGACCAGGGCCGAGAGTGGGCAAGTTTCCCACCTCTGCCCCATTCCCATCAAAATCTTCACTTCCAGCTCTGCCCAGTAGTTTAGAAAAGCTGACTTAGAAACTCATGAGACACAAGGGGGTAGAGAGAAGGAAAGAGACATACCCAGAAGAGGCCCTAGACACAGAACAGACAGAGAGATGAACCTAAAGAGAACCAGGCAGAGGCTGGGGGTGGTGGGGTGAGAGAAGAGCTGAGTGCTGGAGTCAGACAGGCAGAGATAGGAGATTAAAGGTTTAGCAAAGGAATCAGAGTGGGTAAGCAGTGGGGAGGGGTAATGAGGGAGGTAAGGGAAGGGCTGGGGAGTTAAGGCCGCTGGGAGCACCCCCCCTCCAGGCGGGCCTCCTGAGCTAACAGCAGCGGGCATTCCTTGAACGTGATGTCATCAGCTTGGCATGGCCCGGTGGCCTGCACTCTAGCGAGGTGGCTGAACTCTGACCAGCCAAGAGAAAACCCCCCTCTCCGCCCCCCACAGCTCCCCACTCCCCCAGCCCACCCCGCCCTTCCCACATTCCAGTCTTTCACTGTCGCCCCAGGCAACTCGACTGCCCAAGACCAAACCCCACCAAGGAGAGGCCAGAGGGCCGGGAGTTCAGGCTGGGCAAGCAAGGAGGCAGAAGAAAGAGAGAGAAACAGAGGGGAGGCAAGCGGCTGAAGAGAGGGAGGACTGACTCCAGAAAGCAGACCCAACATCGGGGCGGGAGAGCCAGGTAGAGCACAGAGAAGGGAAGCAAGAGAGAAGGTGGGGCAGTGGTCGTCCAGATACATGGTGGGGACCCTCTGCGAGCAAGGAGGAAGCACAAGCTCTGCTTTCTCTAGGCACTTGTGAGTGTGACCATGTATGTGTGCGGGGAGTACTTGAGGCCCGGGGGCTGCACTCACCACAGGAGCAGCAGACAAAGCACTGAGTGTGGTAGAGGCTGTCCAGGGCCTGGCAGGCGTTGCTCTGCCCATAGATGCCTTTGTTGCACTTGATACAGGTGCCTGAGAGGAGAGAAGAGGTTGTCAGCATCACACCCCTCTCCCACAGCTCAAAACCAGGGATTCCCGATCTTTCCTGACTGCTCTTTCCTGATTGTGCCAGAGGACCACCAGTCACAGCCTCCCTTTAATGGGCTCCCTTCTGGGAAGAGAGGGTAATGAGAAGTGGGATGCGGCAAGGTCTTGACTGCGCAGACCCATTCGTTTACTGATTAATCAACAGATATTTTCTGAGCATCTATTTTGTGCCTAGCAAAAATATTGTGCCCAATACTGTGGAAAATTGGAGAAAATCAAAGATATGATTGTTGGCCTTCAAATGCTTAGTTTCTGCTGGGGAGAAAAGACTAAACAGGCAAGGCATGATCCCTGTTGCACGGTGTGGGACAAACAGTCAGACAAGCCAGTCCATAAGGGCCCAGCAGCAGACTCGAAAAAACTTCCTAGAGAAAGCAAGGCAGGCCCAGAAAGCCTCTCTGGGACCTCAGTTTCCCCATCTGTAAAATGAGCTGCTATTCAGCTACAGAATGACTTCTCACTGCTCCATACCTCAAAGCTTCAAAGGATGGAAAGAAGGATCTGGCTCAGTAGAGGGCCCTGTGCAGAGGGGACCATGTGAGCGTGACTCCTGTGAGGAGGTGGCTGCTGAGAATGCAGGGTGTGTTCCAGGGATTGAGGGTTGCATAGGAAGGGGGTAGGGAAGGGTAGCAGAACCCCTAATGTCTCCCTGTCATCTCCTATCATGGGAAGGACAGAGCTGAACTGCTCTTCCTTGACATCCCCCCCTAAAATACATACACCTGGCTCTGCACCCGCCTTTCCTGGGTGTGTTCTTCCCTCCCTCCACTCCCCAATTCCAGGCCCATGAGTGAGGGCTAGAGCCTGTCTTTGGGGAGCAGATCCCAACGGGCCCGCCTTACCCCGCCCCACCTTTCCCCCTCGGCATACTGCCACGCTCCTTGCCTGTTGGGGCCCATCCCAGTCTTTGCCCAGGGGCTTGGGAGCCCGTGCAGCAGCTGCAGCAACTGATGGGCCCAGGCCTGTCCTGCTCCCACCCTCTGGCAGCTGGGCAAGGCTGTAGCCAAGGAAAAGGGCCCCTACTAGGGGCAGGAGTAGGAGGGTACAGTCAGGAGGAGGGTTCTGTCAGAGAAGGCAATCTGACCCCCCGGAGAGGAGTCCCCCACCTCTGGGGTCAAAATGTGGCCTCCATGGGAGGGGAGATCTGCCCCAAAATTGCCATGCCAGGGGGCCCTGTCAGAGCTATTTTTTTGGGAAGCCTTGGTGATTATGGGAAGACAAAAGCAAACTGCTCAGGCATGGCCACCTAACCTCCTCTAACCCAGCATATCCACACCTAGGTTCTTCCTGCCATTTTATTGCACTCTCTCTGAGCTCCTTTCTTCCTTTTGGCTCTGATGGCTTAGCCAAGGAGACTTCTTTCCATCCAACAGCTACTTCTCCTGGGCCTCAAAAGGAAACTGCTAAAAGGATCCTGGCACTTAGTCTCCCTTGACCAAAGCATTACCTGCTGTGGGCTTTCCTCTCTCAGGGTAGGGGGGAAAAGGTGGAAGGGTTGGGGTTAAACTAAGCAGGTTCCTTCCCCTGATGCCTCTGAATCTCCTCCCTACTCATGTTTATAGCTAGGTTCCTCTCCCTACTCAAGCTTATAGCCACAGAGGTTTAGAGCATGGGGTCCAGGGCAGTAACAAGGATGGTGAGAAAGGTGAGAAGGAGATGCTTGGAAAACCGAAGGGGCCCACAGCCCTAGGGGTGAGCCTTCTACTTCTGTTCTTCCTATCACAATCAGACTAGCATTTCTTTATATAGTGAAGTGGTCCTGTGGGTCTTGGCTAAAAGATCGTTGACACCCCAGTATCCCCCCCAGCTAAAACATATAATCAATGAATACTTCTTAAAGGTAACCGCATGGGGGAGAGACAATTACCAGGTTTCCTTAACAGCAGCAGAAAGTAAGGAGCTAGACTAGCCTGAATGCTAAGTAGGTTATGGCCAGAACTGAAAGCCAGGTACTTCTGGCAGTTACGACCCTATGGTCGTTATCCATCCAGGGGTGATGATGTCCCGGTGGTCGTGGCTTCTGCTCTGACTTCCGGAGAATGGGGAAAAAAGAAGCTGACACCACCAGGTCTCCGATAAAATGCCCACGCATGCACCGAGCCAGCAGGACTGGGGCGAGCCAGCAGTAGGGTCCCTGTTTTCAGTCCCAGGCGACTTCATCCTCCTTCCCCAGGATCCACTTCCCCCACCGCGGCCACAGTTCCGCGCGGGTTAGGAAGCAGGCCCCCCGCCTCGCCCCGCACCCCACCCTTCTCCCCAGCGCCGCGCAGCCGGCCCCGCCCGCGGGCACCTGGAGCGCCGGGGCAGGAGCCGGCACGCACGCGGCCTGCCCGCCCCGCCCCTCCTCCCGCGCATTCCCCGAATTCCTGCGGGCGGAGCCTAGGCCCGGGTGGGGGCGCGGTGCGCAGAAGCCTGCAGGGGCACCGCCGCCTGCAAGATGGGGGATGCTCTCATTGCCCCACTTGGTCCCCTCCCTATGAGGCCTCCTACCGCGAAAAACCGAGGCTCTAAAGCTTGAGGAACTGGGACTTCGGAGATAATCAGGGGGCTTGAATTTAGCGAGAATAAGGAGCCCCTGGTTCATCTGAAACCCAGTGGGAAGGGGAAATCCCTCTTGCCTCTTTTCTAGCCCCGCGTCTCCGCCTCCGATCTCCCGGCGCCGGCCATTTGGGCTGTCGGGGCAGTGCGGAACCGAATGCGGTGGCGGGTCCCTTCCCGTCCCTAACCACTTCTCTCACTCACCGAAGTAGTCCTCTCTGGCCTCCGGCTCCCGCATTCGGGCCCGGGCGACCTCTGGAACGAACGGACCCGGCAGCTCCTCCAGACCCGACGGCTCAATCCCCGACGGTTCCCCGCGGGCGCCGGCTTCTCGTCCACCCGTGCCCACCGTCAGGCGCAGCAACGCTGTTAGCTCATCCTGGTATCGGGCGCCCGCGGCGCAGTCCCCGTAGCCGGTCACTGAGTGTCGTCCGGGTTGCGCCCCTCGTCTCTCCAAGGGCCCTGCGGCTCCCATTCCGGCCCCGGCTAGAGCTCCGGGGCTGCCTAGGGCCGGGGGATACGAGTGGCGGCTTTCCTGGCAGCCGAACCCCGCGGGCCGATGAGCGCACAGTCGGTCCAGGGCAGCGTGGAGCTCCGGGTAGGCGGACGGCACCCCTCCAGGGGAATAGCCCGCCGGAGCCCCGGGCAGGGGTGGGCCAAACAGGCATGGCCCGGCGGGCAAGGGACTGCCGTGGCGCTGGTCGTAGCCCATGCTGATGCCGCTGGTACGATTGCTGCAGGGTCGGCTACCTCCGGCTCCGCCAGCCCCCGCCCCGTCCAGCAGCAGGCTGCACCGGGGGCTGGACGGCTTGCTCGCGTCGCTGGCTGAGCTACTGGCGAAACTGGAGCGAGGGCTTAGGGCTGGGGCCGTAGTCTCCAGCCGAAAGTCGGGGGGCAATGACTGAGGTAGAGGCAAGGCCCGGTTGGGAGGCGGCCCCCCGGGGAAGGAGCCTTCGTAGCGCTGCGCCTCAAAGGAGCCGCGCGGGTTCCGCTCTGCGTCCAGGGGGCCTTGCTCCCGGGTTGGCTCCAACGGCTCATCCCCAGGTCCTCCAGTAGCTCCACGGGGCCCAGATTTCCTAGGTCCCCCCAGCCCACTCAGTCGCCCCTTGCCCGGCCCAGGGGTCCCATCAGACCCAGACCGGCTAGATTCACCCTTTCTGCGGCCGAACTTGGCGCTGCCGGAGTCCGAGAGCCTTAACTTCTCCAGCAGGCGACTGGCTTTCTCTCCTAATCGCTCCATGCCCTCGGGCCTGGGGCCTCCAGCCCCCTCCCCGCCCGGCACCCTGCAGCGTCTCAGTGGCCGCTTCTCTTTCCCTGCGGCCGGACTCCGGTTCGCCAGGGGCACAGAGTAGGCACACGGGTTTAGCGGGCGGCCCGGATGCCCGGCGCCAAGAATCTCGCAGCATCCCCCAGCGAGAGAAGCTGCGGCCCCCCGCGCATCAGGGGTTAAGCGGGGCTAGAAGCTCCTGCGGCCGCGACTGTCCCGTCCGCAGGTCTATCTGTTCACGCGTCGACTCGCTGGGCAGACCCACTCTCGCCGGCCCCCGCCCCCCTCGCACTCACACTCAGCACCGACCCAACTTCTCTCCCAAACTTTTGTCTGCCTGGCCGGATCTACTTTCCTGGAGGGCGGAGCGCCGAGTGCGAGAGGAACGGGGGTGTCTGCGCAGGGATCTCTGGTGCGCCAGGCAGTGGGAGGGGGTGGCGTGGGGTGGTGGTGCTGGTGCTGGTGCTAACTGCCCTGGAGGTGGAGATCCTGCGACTGGAGGCGAGAGGAGGGCGAGGAGCAGTTTGGGCAGCTGCCGCTACGTTACTCAAGAATTGGGGCAGGAAAAAGTGGGGTGGGAGAGGGGAACTCTTTGTTTGCAGTTGGAATGCGCGCAGGGGCGCGGAGGGGCACGGTGGAATGTCGCAGTCCTGGACGGGGCGACGCGAGGCTTGTTCTCCGCAAATACTGTGACTTTGTTCTTAGTGTGGGGACTGTGGGAGAGATGGAGAAAGACTGATACAGAAGTAGTGAGAGAGGGAGAGATCCATAAAAAGGAAGACAGGGAGCAAGAAGAAAGGTACGTACATAAAGAGGTTCAGAGACGTGTACATAAAGAGCCCAGACAGGCGAGGAAGCCCCTACAGAGACGTGATGGAAGACAGGTAGCGAAAGAAAGGGAGAGCCCCAGCAAAAGGGGTCGTGGGTGGTGTGGAGACAGAAGGATGAATAGTAAGAAAAAGACAAATATATGCAAGTCCAGAGAGAATGAGAGACAAACAGATAAACTGCAATTAAAAAGAAACCATTTTCTGAACCCAAAGCTCTGTGATGGGTGGGAGGGAGAAAGGGAGCTTTAGCGTCTATGTAAAAGGAGTGAGGAAAAGGTTTGGGACTAATCTCTACCTTCAGGGTGGGACAGATAGAGGGATAGACAGACACCCCCTGGTGTTGGGAAGTGAGATGTTTAGCAAATATTTCAGGTGACTATGGGGATAAAAGGCCTGGTTTTAGGGCTAGGGAACGCTAGCCTCCTGCTTTGTTGGCCTACAGGAGATTGGTGATGAAGAGTAATTTAAGATTAATTTAAGAGGAAGAAAAGAAATGTCATTTAGAGGAGATAGCAAGTGAAAATGATCAGGGTGGAAGAAGAAAAGAGGCTGATCTTGGCCATACTAAAAGGATAAAGAGGGCCGGCCTGTGGCTTAGCGGTTCAGTGCCTGTGCTCCACTACTGGTGGCCTGGGTTCAGACCCTGGGCGCTCACCAATGCACAGCTTCTCCGGCCATGCTGAGGTGGTGTCTCATATACAGCAACTAGAAGGATGTGCAGCTATGACATACAACTATCTACTGGGGTTGGGGGCGAAAGAAAAAGGATAAAGAGTAAGGAAAAGAAGGCCAGCCCTGTGGCCTAGCAGTGAAGCGCACGCATTCTGCTTCAGCGGCCAGAGGGGTCACAGGTTCCGATCCTCGGGGCACACAGAGGCACCACTTGTCAAGCCATGCTGTGGCCACATCCCATACAAAGGAGAGGAAGATGGGCACTGATGTTAGCCCAGGGCCAATCTTCCTCCACAAAAAGAGGAGGATTGGCATTGGATGTTAGCTCCGGGCTGATCTTCCTCCCTGAATGAATGAATGAATAAATAAAAGCAAAATTAAAAAAAAAGAAGAAGAATAAGGAAAAGAAGAAACTGTGGCTGAAGCTGAACAAACCTGATTAAATACCAGCCAGCTGACTTTGCCCAGACTAGCACGTCAGGGGCCAGGGGCTGAGGAAGTAGAATGGAGAAGGAAAATGACTCCTTTGTATTTAGATAGTAAATGAGTATGAAAATTATATGCAAACAAATCATGCATATTATTTTCATCTCAACATTTGAACACCTTTTATAATCTTCTTGTAGCCTTAGGGAATGGGGAAGGAAAGGAGGTTAACATCTTTGGGGAAATTAATTTGGCACACACTATTTGGTTCTTTGTCCTAGCTGCATTGTCACCCTGACCTCATCTCTCCTGAGAGTCAGCCTGTTTCCCTGGTCAGGCCTACAGCTTTGCTCTGATCCAGAGAAGAGTTTACTATTGGACTGGAGGCAGGGAGCACCGAAAGCATTAGTAACAGAGGAGAGCTATCAGGTTGTATCTAGAACCCACTGTGAGCAACATCTTCAAAATTAACCATAAGACTCTCCCTCCTTTCCTGTCTCCAGATGGGGAAGGAGAACCTGGATTCTTCTTTCCAATTCCTTACATCCAAAATATCCACACAGCCTCTAATATTTGGAAGCTTTGCTCCTTTGGGGTGAGGATGGGAGAGTAAATCTTGTGAAAAGTTGAGAGGCCATTAAAGGAGGCCCATCCAGGAGTTGGTGGTGGCAGCAGTGGGCACAGTTGGGATTGAAAACCTGTGTTTTCAGGGGATAGCAGGAAGCAAAGACAAGTGCAGGGGGAGACAGGTGCACTGATAGGGCATGCTGGAGCAGTGCCCACGAACTGGGGGTAACCACTCCACTGTCTGAACTGGAGGCGGGAGCTCCACAGGCCCTATTCTCCACCCCCAGGACTTGAATTCAGCCAGCCCTGCTGGTCTAGTGGTTAAAAGTCTATGCTCTCATGGCTGCAGCCCAGGTTTGTTTCCCAGTCATGGATCCACACCACCCGTCTGTCAGTTGTTATACTGCGGTGGCTGTGTGATGCTGAAAGCTGTGCCACCGAGGTGGACAGGTTTCAGTGGAGCTTCCAGACTAAGACAGACTAGGAAGAAGGACTTGGCCACCCACTTCCAAAAAAATCAGCCATGAAAACCCTGTGAATAGCAGCAGAGCATTGTCTGATAGAGAGCCAGAGAGGATGGCACAAAAAGACCAGGCAGGGTGCTGACTACTAGCATCTCCACTTGGTTGCCTCAAAGGCATACTGACCACCTTCCCTGCCTCCCGAAACTGGCTCCTCCAGCATTCCCTGAGTAAATTGCACCATTAACCAATTAGGCGCTTAAGCCAGAAACCTGAACATCAACCTTATGTCCTCCTCCCTTAACCTCATATCCAACCAAGTCCTATCAATCCTGCTTCCTAAATATCTTTCAAATCTCTCCTCCCCTTATCACCATGATATCTATCAAGCCACCATCTTTTCTCTCCTGAACCACTGCAAAAGTCTCCCTGCCGAGGCTTTTCTCCCTCAATCCATCTTAGACCCTGAGGTCAAGTGATTCTTCTAAAACACAAAACTGATCATCTTGTTTCCCTGCTATAAAACCTTTCAATGATTTCTCACTGCCCTTGAACTAAAGTCTATACTCTTTATGATATTTTACAAGGTCTTTCTACCTTTCCAGCCTCTTCTCTCAACACCATCCCCTCCTCCAACTGTTCTCCAGTAGAATTGCACCTTGTATGTGCTCTCTCTTGCCCCTGGACTTTTGTACTTGCTGTTCCCTGTGTTTGGAACACTCTCCTGGCCTCCCTTCCCTTCTGGTTAACTCTTCCCCTTCTTTCAGGTATCGGTTTGAACTCCACTCTCTGAGAAGCCTTTCCAGACTGCCAGAGTAGGTTAACTACCCTTGCTGTATACTGCCGTTGCTCCCCCAGCATGACCCTTATCACAAGTCATTTCATTGCCTGCTTAAATGCCTGGCTTGCCTGGCTTCCCGACTACACAATAGTGTAGTCAACCTCTGACCTGATCAACAGTGTACCTTGTACACTGTACAAGGTACCATAGTACCTTGCACAGTACCTGACACCTAGTAAGCAATCAATATTTGTTGTAGACTGAATGGAGAGCCATTTTTACTTCTCAATCCATTCAAAATGCACAAATTTTGTGTACGTGTGTGTGTGCGCACGTGTATGCAGCTCAAAATACAGCTTGGCTGACAGGACTAAGAAATAGCTACAAGGCCCTGTAGACTGCTTGGTCACACAGCGGGAGAGCAGCTGCTGGTGAGACATACAACTCTTTAAGCTTTAATTTCCTCATGTGTAATACGGGAATAATAAAATCTGCCTTATATAATTCAATAAACAATAGCTATTATATCTATATCCCAATTCCCAAATAGGGACGGAGCCCGTGTTCTGCTCAGAAGAATCAAGCCCATGACTAAAACTGCCCACCAGGTGGCAGTATTACCCTAGACTGGTCCTGAGCGCCTTCCACTGCAGAGCAAGACCAGCAGTCGCTGGGAAACAGAAGGTACCACCAGGGCTGCTTCCCCAGAGCTTTGAGTGAAACCAGGAAAAAAAAACACAACTCAAAGACTGGGGCATATGTCAAGAAGGCCTCATGTTTCTTAGACCCATCCTCCTCCTTTTCTTATCTCAGGCTCCTCTGAGGCACTATTTATGCTTAGGAATAAGCATTTTCTGGCTTGCCATTCACAATGGGGAGAGTTTTCCCCCTTCTAGATAAGTCCTTTTATCCCACTAGAGCTGCCAGCTTCCACTTCCAGTGGGGGCTGTGTTAAGAAGAGGGGCAGATTTGCCTTCTCAGACTGCAGAGAACATCTCGTTATTCTAGGAAGCCCCACGGCCACCCATTTCTGGGACATGGGGAGTGGCAGAAGCCAGAGTTACTCTTGGTTACAGATTTCACTCATCCTTTTCCACCTTGACTTCAATGAATGAGTTCAAGTCAGGACAGCAGGTTTTGTGCGGTTGGTCAAAAGATGGGGAGACAGGTCCATTCTCATCACCTCCCTCATCTTCCTCTTCTTGGAAATTAGGATTATAAAGTTCTGGTGGAAGGAGCTGGGCCTCAGCCGAAGGTAGTCGGTCTGAGGGAGGCCCATACACACGGTTGGCTTTAGTGCCATGCTTAGAGTTGGCATCCAGGTGGTAGCAGAGCTCTGTGAGGCGCTGGGCCCGGAAACGGGGAGGCCGGGCCACCCAGACACCTGGCTCATTAAGACTGTCCTCTTCATCTGACATCAGCTCTTCTGTCACATCCTTCCACAGGCGTTGGTCCTCAGGTCCAAAATGCCTCATGATGCTGGTTCGGTTGGCAAAAAGCTAAGGTGGGAGCCCAGGACAGAGATTAGGAAGAGAAACAAACTATGCATTAGGTTTGGGGAAAGGGCTTGGGTGGGAGGAAGGCTGTGTAAAATCTGTGCCTGAGAGAACCCAGCCCCCAAGTCAAATCTTAGAACTGGCTCACCGTCTTCCTCCTCTATCTGGCTACATTCTTGGCTCTCAACCGTATTCTCAGACGTCACGTCCTCTGGCATTCCCATTGTGGCTTATTAGGGTTTAGAGTTTAGCATCTCGAAAGAAAGGCCTAGAAACCTACCCGGTATCTGCGACTTCGAAGTTTCTTCTCCTCTTTTTCCTTCAGGCCTTTAAAGGGGTTCAGGGAGTTGCGGTACTCACGCCTCTTAGTAAGGAAGTAGGCTACACAGGCTCCTAAAGGGGAGAAGGCAAAAAGCAGGGACCTCTAGAGCACTGGTCCTCAGCCCATTTTTCTGCCCAAACACTACTGGGTGGGAGAGTGAGAATCACTATTTAGATAGTGGGCTTTCTCGGCAACCTATCAGCATCTATTCACTCCTCTGATTTAGCGCTCTCTGCCCACCTCCATCTCCAACACTAACTCCTCCCATATCTCCCACTAGAAAAAGACTCCAGTGCTTCGTTAACTCCCTTCCCCACCCCCAATTAAATCTACCCCCATCCTACTCTGCTGATAGCAGATTATAAGTACATTCTCAGCAGAAGCTTTCTTCTTCTTTTTTTTTTTTGAGGAAGATTGGCCCTGAGCTAACATCTGTTGCCAATTTTCCTCCTTTTTTCTCCCCAAAGCCCCAGTAGTTGTATGTCATAGTTGTACATCCTTCTAGTTGCTCTGTGTGGGATGCCCCCACAGCATGGCTTGATGAGCGGGGTGTAGGTCTGCGCCCAGGATCCAAACCTGCGAACCCCAGGCCACTGAAGTGGAGCGCGTGAACTTAACCGCTACGCCACCAGGCCGGCCCCCAGCAGGAGCATTCTTAATGCTTCAGGGTTAGTTATGGACAAAGAACGGAAGAGCAAGAAAAGCAGAGAACGCAGGATGTCATATTTAAGGACAAAAAGGCAGGCCTGGATTCTGACCTCCTTGTCATCACACCCTAGATTCAGGCCTGTGGAAACATCATGCATGATGGTGTTCTATCCTTTTCCTTCTCCCATTTTCATTTCAGACTGAGTAAGGGAATAAAAAGGCAATTAAAGACAATCTGGTGAATATTGTAGATGAGCAGAATAGCTAAAAATAATTTTTTAAGTCCACTATTTTCAAAACCATCCGAATCATCTCCATTATGCCTTTGCTCCCCTGATCAGGAACAGGGGCTGGAGAAAGGATGAGATGGGAGTGACCTCAGTTTTTCTCACCTTTCAGCTCCTTATCAGTGTAATTGTGGGGACTGGTCACCAGCTCCTGCTTGAGCTTTTCCAGAAGGAACTTCACTACTGAAATATTCCAAGAGGACTTGATGCTGCCACAACGAGAAGAGAGTGAAGAAGGCAGTCAGCATTTTAAAGGCTAGACGACAAACAGAGATTCCCAGCACTAATCAGCTTTGTGGTAAATTCCTCCATGGCCTAAGACAGGCCACAGGGGGCAACGGTGTGATCAAAGCCTTCGCCTCATTGTTATATTGGAGCAGCCCCCTCTACTTCCCTCTCCTTGGCCAAGTGCCTTGTGATTCTTTTCCCTCAAGAGGATCATACCTTTCAGACCCATTGAATCTCTTGTCATTGGTGATGTGGTTATGCACATTGTGGACCAATTTCTAGGGGAAAAAAACAAACACAGAATCAAGCCAGGAGTGGATATGATGAAACCCTCCTCTGGTCCCTAGGCATTGTATCTATGGTGCTCTCTGTCCGAATCCTTCCCGTAGTCTGGGTACCATTTCTGTTGATGCCCTTTCTTAGCCAGAGAGCCTATCCAAGTTAGTAATTCTCATGCCCCCCCAACCCCCTTTTCCCTTTTCATTTAATTTGTGTGAAGACTCCAGGAGCATCCTTGGTCTTACTTCTGCTCCTGAGGAATATGATCACTAGAGCAGAGTCTCAAACATTTCCAAACAAACTCCTAATAGCAAGGAGAGAGCGAATATGCATAGGGCTACTGCAAGTAGACATTTTTTGAAGCACCATACTCTTGTGAATTTTAAAATTTTCTTCACAGTATATCTGTATTTCTTTTAATATAAAAATGTCTCCCGAAATCTAGTAAAATTGATGACCCAGGAAAATGCCCCAGGTACATCCATTTGCACATTACCACAAATCCCAGGGGTACTCACACTATGGTCTGAAAAACACAAACCTAAAATAACAGAGATGTGAAATGGAAAGGGCCTTGGAGACTATCACCCAGTCTCCCTTTCATATCATTAAACAGGCTGTCTTTCAGCTTTCCTTCTACACCTTTAACGATGGGTTCTCACTAGTTTTTGAGTCAGCTTAGTCTACTGTTGATCATCTCTAATTGTTAAAAAGTTTTGCCTTAGATGCTCCAAAATCTGACCCCAGTTTTGCCCATAATAGCACCTGAAATATTTGAAAAGAGCTTTCATGTACTCCCCAAGTCTTCTCTTATTTGGTCTAAACACCCAAGTCCTTCCACCATTCTTCATGACATAGTTTCCAGGCAGACTGCTCATGAAACTGTGAGGCTCTTTGGTTTGCCAGTATCCCTCTTACAACGTGGCACCTGGAACCGAATCTAACTCATCAGTTGAGGTCTGGCCAAAGGGAGCATTAGTTCCCTGAGTGGAACTCTACACTTCCAGGAATGAAACTCAAGATGGTGTTACCTTTCTTAGCAACACCATCCCTACTCACAGTGTCACAGGCTTCATTCATAGTGAGCTTGTAGTCAACTCAAGTCCATTTTTCACATGGATTACTATCTCCACCATTCCTCAATTGGTTTTTTTTTTTTTTTGAACTTTAATACAGGATTTTATATTTCTTCCTATTATATTTAGTTTTGTTGTTTCTGATTATATTTTCATCCCAAGTTCCCTCAGTCAATGGAAGTTACCCAAATCGATGGACTCATATCCTCATCTCAGGACTTCTGCTTCATATTCAGAAATGCCCAATTTACCCTGTACCTCTATGGTTGATTGACCATAGCAACTTAGGAAAGTACTGTCAACTCTTTATGGCTAGGGTCTCCACTCTATAAAAAGGACTGTTATTACACTAGCTTCATATTTGATATAGTTATTTTACTGCTTAGAAGTCCAAATTTAAGGAATCACAAGGGATAGGTGAATGCTTCAGAAGGAATTTGAAAGAGTTGCAAAAAAAGAGAAAAAATGAGGGAGTTGCAAAGCTTCTGATTCAAGTGGCTCGGAAGAGATTAGCTGATAAAAATCAAACCAGGCTTGAAGTGGAAAGGGAAAATACTCTAGACAAAAATAAGTGTTAAGACTACAAGGGCTGCTGGCTCACCTACCTCCTGTGTGAGCTAAAAATAAATACATTTCCCCAACGGGTAGCTGGAATCTGCAGCATTCCAAGGAATTAAGAGTTCTGGTTTGGTCCTTTCGGACTAGCAGCAATCCACAGCAGCCTCATCAGATTGGAGAGATGCCTCTCTGATTCCTTCCCAGAGATAAAGGTTGGAATAGTGAAGATCTGCAACTACCCCTCTCCCTCTAAGCCCCACAGTTTGGCACAAGAACATTTTAAACCTTCCTCTATGATGAGCAGCAAAATTCCCTGACTGGTCCTCCAGATCCTTTTCAAGTACTATAATGGAAAGCATGATGAGTGAGCATACTCTCCTCCCAGAAGGTCCCAGTTCCACAGAGCTCTCCAAGGGGAGAAAGAAGCCAAACCTCAACACTAGACCTCTTGCTGGAGGCAACAGGCAGGAAAGGAATGGAAGTGATCGAAAATCCTGATTTTATACAAATTATAATTATCACATATTTATTCATGATTTAAAAACAATGAAATTTTGGGAAATCCCTTGAAATGCATTTCTAGGAGTATACCTCCATTTCTATCACTGGCAGACAGAGTGGCCCTCCTGGGCCAGAAATCCATGACAGAGAAACTAAACCCATTCCCTGTTCCTGATAAGTGAGATGTCCCTGAACATAACCGATATTTGAAATGAAGGTTACAAACCAGTTGATACTGATTATGAATGCTGTCTTCCTTCCCAGGGAAAAAAAGAATCCTTCAGTGTAAAAACAAATCAAATGAAAGGGAGAGTAAGAGCAAGATCCCTTACAAAAGGAAAAGGAAGCAAGAAGTAATATAAATAAAGGAGGTATAAGTGGTAATCAGCTGTCTTCAATCTTTACTAAGACTGTAACAAGCAGAAATAGGCTATATACTATAAAAGATTTTGGTTGGATGTGAGGGGTGCCCTCCACTCTTAACCAGAACTCGCAAGTTACTTCATCAGCCATTATCCAGAGAATGGAAACCCATTGGTCAATATGAACATTGTATGGCTAAAGAACATCCCCCATGGTCATCAGAAAGATGTTTTTGGGCACAGAGCTGATCCAAAGGACTGTGGTCACCCTAGAACAGGGTTTCTCAACCTCGGCACTATTGACATTTTAGGCCGGATAACTGTGAGGGGCTGTCCTATACATGTAGGATGTTTAGCGATGTTCCTAGGGCTCCAAGCCACTCCAAGGTTTCAGGCAGAACTGGTTTAGGCCAGTAACCTTCCCTGCCAAGAGCTCTTAGAATCACTAGAATCTCCAAACCTCTGTAACTGAGCTGAGTGTCTAATGGCCCTCTGCATCTTTGGGGTTTGGGACCACCTCAGGACACCTTGGCCTTTCTGCCCAGGTGGCCCCTTGCCACTTACCCTGAACACTGGAAATCTGCAGGCAATTTCCAGTGCCACCTTTCGGTGGTCAATCTGCTCAACCCCTTAAAGATCTTGCCATCATGATTATTAGATCACTGGGAGATGTGATATAATTCCCCTCTCTTTAAATAGAAGATATTGATCTACCTGGAAAAGCCTAAACAAAGTTCCACGGAGAGCGGGGGAACTGCCTATCCCTAGGGTGAGTTAATAACCTGTCTCCTTCTTGTCCCTCCCACTCCAGTAGGATTCAGATTACCATTCATTCAATATGGGAATTTTTAACATCAACCTACACATCACTCTTCACTTATCTCTCCAGAATGAAGAAAAATTTATAGAAATTGAGCTCACTCACAGAGAGGACCAGATCCCGCTTGCGCCTGGAGTTCTTCTGCCCACTCCCTCTGGTCCTGCACGGGGAAGCAGTAAACCCTAGAGAGTGTCTCAGCTCCCCAGGTCCCCCCGGGCCTGACTCTTCCAAGTCCAGCGCAGCAGCAGCACTGAGCATGTCCTCGGGGCGGGGTGGTGGCAGCTTGGTTCCATTTTCTGGCCCTGTCTCTGAGGTTGCCCGCTGGATAGCCAGTTGTGTGGCTGGTGAGAGCTGCTTGGCATAGGCAGGGACCAGCACCCGCTGTACTGCACCCTCAGAGGCCACATAATCATCCACCAGCTATGAACATAAAACAGAATAGCCTATTAGCCATCCAGGCTTAGGGGAACCCGGTCAACCATCATTCTCTGGCCAAGGATAGTGAATGAACAGAGGGTGGAAAGCAGGGGGAATCTAGCACAGTTGTTAATGGTCAATGGCTTGTTTCTCTGGGACTTGCATGGGAGTGCTGGGCAAATATTTCCTGCGACGTTGGGTCGTTACCATGATTACAAGGACAAGGCATGTTTCTGACGCTCTATTTGTGAGGAGCCATTTATGATTTGCTCTTGGGTATAAGAACTGCAGCCAGGTAACTGTTTTGTCTAAAAGGGATCTGGGGAGGAAGTGATGGCAAGAAAGGAAAACGAAGCAAGAGAAGGAGCAAGAAAATAAAATAACAACGATAAAGAGGAGAAATAGGAGGAAAATGGGAGCAAAGGAGGGAGAGAGAAAGTCAGAAATCTCTAGAGAGGCTGGCTTCCCCACCCCCCATTCCCTTTGCAGGGCCAGTCGGTGCCCTCACCTTGATCCTGTCCTGGCCACATCCGACTGTCACTGCCTTGACATCTACTTGCCTGCCTGTGCCCTCACTCAAGGACATACAGGGCAGGGAAAGGAAGGAGGGAGGGAGAGAGAGGGAAGAAGAAAGGAGGGGGGATTTCTGCAGCCAGGAAAACAAAACAGTGAAAGTGGGGGGAAAAAAAACACAGAAAGAAGCGGGGGAGGAGACTGAGATTTATAGACCTGTGAGCTGCTTTCTGCGCTGTGAAATCTAATTCCATCCTGTCGGCTTGGAAGCCTTCCCTGCCTGAAAGAACCACAGCTCAGGGCACTGCCTGGCCTGGTACCCCCCTGCCTCCTCCCACCTTCCCAGTTCCTCCTCCTGCGGCCCCAAACCGCTGAGAGCCCTGGCCAGGCACAGACTGGGGTGAGCAGCAGTGGCCATCACCCACATGGCTAGGCCTTCGGGGAGCAGTGTGACACTGGAGGGGGACAGGGGAGTGTATCCATTCATTTCTCAGACCCAGCAGATGGGCTAGGAGTTTCATCCCTCTCATCTACCCCATGTGTTTTGCTCCTCTACTCTTTACTGGGTGTCTGGGCCTTGTCATGGGGGAAGCAGGAAAGAGAGAGGGTGAAAGAAGACCGCACTGGAGTAGAGTTGACAGAACTCCCACTGTCTCTCAAGGGGCAACACATCTATTTTCCCATCTCTATGATCCCTCTAGTTGCTCCATCTCCTTTTCATACTTCCATGTGTGATACTCTGCAGTTTTTACTCTACTCAGCCAGGATTTTCCTGCTCATAGGGCCTGAGCAGTAAAGAAACTGAAATAGCACTATGTACTTCTATGTCTTCTCCTGCTCACAAAATATGCTCACTTGCTTCCCTCTTTTTCCCGACATGTTATTCTGTTACTATTAACTCTCAAATGTCCATTTCTTTTCCTCATTTTATTTCCTTTCCTCTACCTCCCTCTCACCTTACCTCATAGTCTCATTCTCACATCAATTCTTTCCGTTTAAATTCATCTTTCTTCTAGGCTCCTTGCTTTTTCTCCTTCCTCACCCTTAGTTTCCACTTGCCTCGTTCCCTCCATACACCTGTCTTCTATTATCTCTGTCCTCTCCCTTCTCTCCATCTCTCTCTCCACCTCTGCCTCTCTCCCCTCTACACTCCGATCTCTCTCTGTACTGAATTCCTCTTGGCAAGCAGAGGGCCCCTGATAAAATATGAATGAGCCGTCTGTGCACAGCAGGCATTCTCGCCAGGAGAGGCAGAGCCCGTGGAGCAGCCGAGACAGCTGTGGAGGAGAAGGTGCCACACAGAGCCACCGAGGGAGGGAAGGGCACCCCCATCACCACACACACCAGAAATGACCTCCTGCTAAAGAGGCTAGGGTTCAGGAAGAAAACAGGAGTGCTGACTACCCTTTTGCTGAAGGCAAAGGAAATTTGGTACTGTTCTGTGTTATCACAAATACAACGCAAAGAAAGGTTTAAGGATGGAAAGAAAATAGAGAAAGAAAAAAGAGAGAAAGGCCAGGAAAAGCCCTGAGGAGCAACAACGCTCGTGCCCTGCTCTGTGGCCATACTCACGGAATTGAGCATCGGGGCTCCCTCGCTGGCAGCCAGGGGGCATCCCGGGAGCCGCATGTCTCTCTGAGCAGCTGGGAAGCCCAAAGGCCCAGGCCCCACAGCCGAGGCGGCTCCCAGCTGCCGCAGCTCCTCAATCACCACCTGCACGCCGCTGCCCACGCTGTCACACTCCTCTTCCACGGCAGACACAGCCTTGCAGGATTCCCCGGGACTCTCCTTGAGGGGTCCAGGCTGCTCAGGTGGGGAACTATGTGCCCGGCTTTCCCCATCTTCCTCAGGGGTGGGTACTTTCCCTTGCCTCAGCTCACCCACTTCCTCCTGGAGACGTTTTAACAATTCATTGTTGGCCCTGGCAAGACCCAGAGCAGCCTCAGCCAGACCCACGGCCTTATCCACCCGCTGGTAGATGATATGCAGGAGCTGCTCTGAACTCTGAACTGCCAGGCCATGTCCGGTCACTGTGATAGGAGTGCTGGGAGGAGGATTCCCGCCCTGGGAGCCCGTGCTGCCCCCACTAGTCTCGCTCTTACAGGCACAGCAGCAGCATCTGGCCTCGCTACCACTGGGAGGGGAGAAGAGAATGGTGGCACTGAAGGACATGGCGGGCGGAAGCCGGAACAACCACGCTCACACTGCTGGACTGCTCCAAAAGGTGTCCCCAGTCAACTGGACTTCACGGGCTTGGTAGGAAGCACTGGCCTCTCTAGATTCACTTTCCTTTCTCATGGAGGGTGATCAGAGGAGCCTGGGCACCAGGCGGTGGGTTCTGTGAAGAAGGAGTAGGCAAGCCGTGAGGGAGCACACAGCACATGGCTGCCTGTCCTCGGCCTGCAGAGGAGAGATGCCTTCTTCTCTCTGCAGATCCTGTGCGCCCCTAGCACAGCACTGGGTGTCACGCTCACCCCTTACCGAAAGGGTAGTGCCTACAAGGGCCTTCCTGACGAACGAGGTTTCAGAGTGTGGAAGGCATTCTTCCTGCACCCGCGCATGGAACCCCCACCACTCCAACCTAAGGAACAGAGAGGAGACTCAGAAGGACCCACCAGCATCTGGAAAGATTAGATTAAGGAAGAAAATGCAGATCTGTCTTCTCCTCCTCACTATCTTTGCTATAATAACATTATTGCATTTTATTGCTTTGACATCATTCCTTAAGGAGTTCAGAATACTTCACGTGGGTTCTCTCATCCACACGACAGCTCTAGGAAACACATATTACCCCAGGTCCAGAGAAGAGACATGCAGAGAAGTTACAGATCTTTTTCAAGGTCAGAAGACAGAGGAATTCAGTTATTGCTACTTTTAATCTAGTGTTTATTTTTTTGAACTGATACCACTTTTTGTTGACATAAAGAATAATGATTCTACCCTCTCTATAATTTTCATACAGATGCATTCAGAGTTAAGACTCCTAAATAAGGAATACACTGATCACGGCAGCCCTCAACGTGTCACCAACCCCACACTATTCTATCATTAATGCTTTGGGGATGGGGTAGGGAAATGAAAGGAAAAGCTGGATCAGAGAGGTGAGCTGCCGTGACCCGGGGCTGCACAGCCCCCTTGCTGTCACAATTGTACACCTGGGACTCCAGCCTCTGCAAAACAAACTAGCTGTTCTGAATCCTCCAGCCAGTAGGAAGCCAAGAGAAATCACCTCTGGGGCCCCTTGTCTCCACTTTTCATGCTCCTTAAGGGAGGAGCAGAGCTCAACAGCTAAGTGCTGCCGCTTTGTCCACATGACCAGCCCCTATAAAAGGAGAAACCAGAATATCAATGATAAACCAAACTGCCTCTCTTTTGAATCATTGTAGTTAAGCAACTAAACTACTCCAGGAGAAAAGAAAAGGAAAAAAAAAAGGCATGGGAGGGTTTGTACCACTGAGAACACTCCAAGGAACTTCATATTGTCATTTTCTAAAGATACTTGATTATAGAAAAAATAATCCTTCTGCCTAAAGCTCCCTAAGTGACACAATCTTAAGTATGTTTATAATTTCCTCAGGAGATACATTTCTATCTTACCCTGTAAATTATATCATAACATCACAATTAAAAGGAGAGGAGGAGGTTAGGAGAATTTTCTGTGTATTGAGATTTGGGGATTTTTTTTTGAATCAGCAATCTCATTTCAGAAACAGGCAATATCAATGCCTCTGAGGTACTAAAATGTAAATCTGACAATGCATTTTAATTACATTTCGTTATTAAAGAATAGTCTTTAATTTGCTCTTTCTACCTTTTATATCGAAGAAACGCTTTTCTGTGCCAGACATTTACTTCTTGCAAGAACTTAACTCAAATCCATTTACAGCTTCTCTGTCATTAGAGTCACTGGAAGGCACAGCTGAACCTAAAACTAAAGGTTAAAGCCAAATTAAAACTAAAGGTTAAAGGAGAGCACTGAGGGATTCCTATGTCAATTTATGGATGAAGCATTTATATATCCTTTTCGTTCCTAAATAAGGGCTTACCCTGCTCCCGCAGGGTTTTTAATTTTTTTTTTTTAACCAACATCTTGCAAGGAGTTTATTCTGAAACATGGATGTCATGAGAAAAAGGATTCTAAGTTATGGAGAAGCTTAACTAGTAAGAATGCTGACTAGTTGGGTTCAGTATTTGTAAAATCAGAAATTAAGATGCATCAGGTAGGGACACTGAGTGGGTACCCTTTCTGGTACCAAATTCATGACTGCTACACTCTTGCCGCACACATTTACTCTTTCTTACAAGAGGCCTTTATCTCCCGGGGCCCTTCCTTCCCCCTTGAATGGTCTTTCCTAGGTCATCTTTCCAAAACAGCACTAAACTGGAATTTTAAAAGAGGTGGGCGGGGGGGGGGGGGGCGGTGGTGGTATTCTCATCCTGCTGCACCACTTAAGAGCTATGTGAACTTGGGGGCCGGCCCGGTGGCTTAGCGGTTGGGTGCGCGCGCTCTGCTGCCAGCAGCCCGGGTTCGGATCCCGGGCGCGCACCGACACACCGTTCCTCCGGCCATGCTGAGGCCGTGTCCCACATACAGCAACTGGAAGGATGTGCAGCTATGACAGACAACTATCTACTGGGACTTTGGAGGAAAAAATAAATAAATAAAATCTTTAAAAAAAAAAAAAAAGAGCTATGTGAACTTGGGCAAATTATTGACTTATCTGAGCCCCAGTGTTCTCATCTCGGCCCACTTTGAGTGTTTTTGTGAAGATTATACATAACATATAGAAGGCACCTACAGAGTGCTGGCACATGGTCAGTGTCCCACAAACGGCAGCTGGATGATATTATGATTATTCCTGAAACCTTTTGTGTTCCCACCCTGGACATCCATCCTGATTTCCTAATCTTGAAAAAAATGCAATGGCTTGAAATGGAATTTGGGGGATTTTCCCCCTAAATTTCACATCAAATTTCTCAGAAACAAATTCAAGTCTACAAGGATGCATTTATAGATACAAAACCTTCTGTGATGCAAATGAGAAAAGTAATCCAGAAAACACAGTATTTGCAATTTACTTACTATCATGACCTGGCTTTAAACTAAGGATGACATTCAATTCTGCTAGTTTTTAATGCTAAATGTATTTTCCTATTGTGAGTTCATTTTGTTCCTCAATTTCTTGTTACTTTCCTACTTTGTGTATTACCATACTATGGTCCATTTTAGAATGTCACATTCAGGGCAACAAATAGGTGTTTTCTTGAATTAACCTGTCTATAGAAACCTGGTATAGTGCATTGTAGCACAATGGGCATTCAAATAACTTTTTTTGTTTCTATGGACATTATTACTGACTTAATTTCCCTGCCTCCTGCTATAGTCTTCCACGTAAACTCTAAGACACTGAAATATAAGGACAAAGACAGAAACGGTTCAGCAGGTAATAAAGGAATATTTCACATTATAATAAACTCCTTGAAAGATGTTGAGGTGGATCAACGAAGACAAAGTTGTATACTAGAGAGACATTCTCTTTACTTTGGAGACAGATTTTCCTCAGTATAAATAATTCAAATTGATAATAGAACTTTATTATAGGCACTGCTGCATTATCTGTTGTTACAACCTGTTAAGTTCTTTTCAAACACTCCAGACCTGACATAATTCTTCTTGTTTTGTTCCATCACTAGCTTAAGGTTCTCAAGCCCATTTAACCCTGCCAACATTATTAACATACCTAAACTTTATTCTGATATTTTTATTTTACTTTTCAAACTGTATAACTGTTTAATTCAATAACCCATGGAATGTTTGGCAAAATAATGGTTAACTGTAGTAAATTATCCAGGCAGTGTCTGTGCCATTATTATTAAACATTAATACTGTCAACTTTTGCAATTTCAGATTGCTAATTTATTTTAAAACCAAGAGTTCATATTTTTGTTCACAAAAGAAAAAATAGGAATAAACTAAGATTGACCACCATAGAATACATATGGCTTTTGCAAAATGCTATCAGCTTTCAGAATTGAGTGTTAAGGAAAAGATCTTCAATCTTGTGATGAGTTGCCAACACAAAATGACAGCATCTGTCAAACCTAAGTTTTGTTTGCATAAAATATATGTGTTTGGGGTTCATTTCTGTATTGGTCTAATTTTATTTTTATTTTTTTATTTTTATTTTTTTTTTATAATTTTATTTATTTATTTTTATTCCCCCAAAGCCCCAGTAGATAGTTGTATGTCATAGCTGCACATCCTTCTAGTTGCTGTATGTGGGACGTGGCCTCAGCATGGCAGGAGAAGCGGTGTGTTGGTGCGCACCCGGGATCCGAACCCGGGCCGCCAGCAGCCGAGCGCGCGCACTCAACCGCTAAGCCACGGGGCCAGCCCTGTATTGGTCTAATTTTAATACATGTGAAAGGAGCCTAGAAAAATGTACTTTTCAATAATTTTGATATTTTATTCATAAATATTTAGCTAAAAAAAAAGAAAACTCATCTTTTTTAGACAGTTCAGGGTGAGACTGTCCATACTCTTAACTATCCCTTTCCTCCCAAGTCACATGTATTTTTGGTAGAACTAAATATATCATACTCTTGGCAGCTCCCTTGCTTGCTTTTTCCAAGTTTGCATTTTCTGCATGACTGAGTTCACCTCCAAACTATGAAAAATAAAAGTTCTCTCACTGTTTAATAGATGTGTATGATATGGTATCACTCAGATGATATATGTTTTTATAATGGGCCCTTGACTCATTCAGGGTCGTGCTAGCAATGGACTTCCTCAAATGTGATTACTGAAAGCACAGCAATTCATACCATAATCTCCATTTTAAGAAATAAAAAAAAGGAAAATGGCCACTTCAAGCTCTTGCCGTACTGGTCAGCCCTTCTCCTCCACTTGAATGTGCAAAATGGCTCACCTGTTAGAAGGTCCTCTCAAAACATATTTCTATCAGAAATGAGCTCCTTATCACACAACAGCAGGTAAGCAAACGTCTTAAAATACTATTTTCCTAGATTTTGAAAGACTGACCCATCTAATGATCTGCAAAGAAAATCTAAGACCTAATTTTTAGGGGTAAAAAAGAGGGATGTACCCAAAGGGCGTGTGATCTGAAAATTCCAAGTATATTTGTACAGTGGTACAAGAGTTTTTAACTTAAGTGTAGCAGTCTTTTTTATTTACAGTTGCTAAAATGCAACTTGAGAAGATTAAAATTTCGGTTTAAGGTTTTCATATAAACGTGCCTCACGTAAAGAAATTCCTGCATTTCTGGAGAAACTGAAAAATGAAAAACCAGCTCCTAAAGCTGTATCATGTGCATCGCAAGCCCTCCGTAAATGTTAGTTGATTAAATATTGGTCAAAGATGACAAGGTGGGCACCAGGGACAGCAAGACCATTTCCGAAGAAAACAGTGACTGAGCCACAGGCAGGGGGACCGCAGCGACGCGGGGAAGCAGGGCTCGCGTGCTGCCCTCGAGGCCGCAAGGCACACGGCGACCAGCCACGGAACTCAACGGTAGAGCGCGTCCTGGGGATCCCGGGAAAGGGGTGTTCCCGAGAGGGCGGCAGACAGCCAAGTGGCCAGAGGCGCGGTCGAGGATCTCGCTGGGTAGGCTACGTGGCCACGAAAGCTCTGAGCACTTGGGCTTAGGGCGGCACAGGAGTCCCCGCGGCGGTCCCGCTTTGGCAGCCCTACCGGTGTTCCACCGCGTGTGCCCCGCGCCGCCGCGCCAGCTGACTCAGCGGCGCCCAAACAAGCGCCCGGGTAACCGAAAGTGACGCCGGAGCCGGCCCGTGTACTCGGCCAGCGCGCGCACGTGGGGAGGCACCGCCCCTCTTATCCTCTCGCTCCCGGTGATTGGCAGTTACACTACGGGGGGAACAGGACCAGGGACGCTATTGGCTACAATCCACAGTCACTCAACGAGCCAGGGAGGGGAGGGGCCTCTTCAGGGAGGGACACGATTGCGAGGCTTTTTCAGGGCCGTCAGGCGCCATCTTTAGCTTGCTTTTTTTATTTTGTTTACTCGCTTTTGTTCTCTGCTGCTCACAAAGCTGCGTGTACCTGATTATATGTACAGTGGCCACAAATCGGTTTCTTACGTTTGGTGGTGGGAGGCTTTTAGTTCTTGTCGGCCCTGGTCACAGATCTTTCAGATATCACCAGCAAAATGGCAGTTCTCCTTAGTTCAGAGTTCTCATCTCTAGGGGCCCCGCGGATTCCCGAGCAAAATCAACCAAGTTCAGCTTTGCTCTGCTTTGATAAGAAGGCCAAGCCAACGATATATTCGTGGGAGGAATTCTCTTTCTTACGAAGAAAGAAACTCAAAGCAAGGACATTGGATATGGGGCTAGGTTCCTAGAAAAAATCAGAGAGTCCAGAAGTCGGGACGTGGGCTGCGTACCGCTCTAGGAGGAGCTCTCCCTTTTCTGAGAAGTTAAAAAGTACACGTGATGACCTGCAGTGATGCGGAAAAGAATTAGAAAGGGCAAAACTCCATTAAAAATGACCAGCATTGCCACCATCACAAAGTTCACTGGAATCAGACTGGATTTCATAGATACACAGGTCTAAACTTGTGGAATGATCCACATTTGAGACAGTGTTATTAAACACTGACCTAACTTGCATTGCTAGGGAATAAAATACACTCAGTACAGGTGAGACCCCAGAGAGCCCACACAGGGCCACTTGCATTATAAATAATTTCAAGACCTGTACCAGTAGTTTTATCGCCATTGTTTAGTGTTCTAAATGCTGCTTCAGACTGCGTAGGCCGCTAGCCAGGGATGGAAGTGTATTATTATCATACAGAGGTGTGTTGCACTGAAATTTGAACTCTACAGTAGATCTTTTATCTCCTGGTTGCTACTTCTCTTGTGACATTCCAGTTTCTCCCTCATCACCCATATCCCTCCTATGCTTTCACTCCAATCTGCGAAGATAGATTTGAATATACATATTTTCTGTGTGACTCTTAATGGAGACAGTGGTTCTGTAACGGAATGAAGTGAGAATACGGCTCATATAACGGAGGCTCTGCTCTCAGCCTATTCTTTAATTCATACGCTTTTCTCTGTGACTCTTAGACATGGAGAGGCTTTTCATTCCAAAAATGCAACATGATAACCAAAATGCATTTCTATCCCTCCTGTGTATTATTTGCCGTTGCCTCCTCTGGGCCCCTCCCCCATCACCACCACCGTGAACAGTTTTGAGAATTGGACTTGACTAGATTATTTCCTGATATTTTGCCAGCTGTGGAGCTTTTCAAACAAATCCCAACCTATAAACGGCCATTCTGTCAAAAAGCCAAGAGAGAATTTCCCTTCTGAACACACCAACCAAACCACACATAAAGGCCAAAATATACACAGTTGTACATTTAAGAACGTGAGACAATAAAAAGCAAAACCACTTAGGCAAAACAGTCACTAAAGAAGGCTTTGAATCACAGATTCAATAAATTGTCTACCCTCATTTACCACATGGACTGTATACTCCTTGGCAATTATTTAATTATTCACTAATCTGATACTTTAGAAGAGGAGCAAAAAAAATACAGTAAATGCACATAGAATGAAAGTGCCTAAGTATGCTAAGCATAGGATTTCTTCTAAACTGTAATTTGCATACAAAATCCTGTTTGGATCACATTTGGGAACACAACAGAAAAAAACTTACATCCTAGGGGCTACTTTGCACACATAAAACCAAAGGTAATCATTTTTGAAAACAACATCTGCAATGACACATACACACATACTGTACATATATACAAAGCACAAAACCCCAAGATAAATCTTTACAAAATAATTTGCTTTGAGAAACACACACACACAATGTCCTCATGAAAATGTGTGTAAGACACACTGTAAGAAGGGCTTTGCCCCCACTCCCCAGGGAAATGAGTGTCTCCATTATAATAGCCAAATATTTTAAACCTACTGGCCTTGGATAATTGCCACATTCAAGCCACTTGGTTTTGGTTCTGGGGGAGGGTGTGTAAAACGCACGCAAAAGCTTTGTGAGGGAGTCTCAAATCTCCCCTTCCTTCGACGTTTGCCCGTGGCAGAAATTTACATTATCCCTTCAGCCAGCTTAAAAAAAGAAATCTATACTTCCCAAGCGGCTAAATTTTTCAAATCCCTCGACCATCAAAATTTACCAGTTCTTAAAATGTGACAGCAAAAAGAAAAAATCTCTATAAATTTGGCTGGAAACAGTTGTACACGGCCATCCTGCTTCTCAACTTCTTGGTATATTTAAAACCTTGACCAGGAAAAAGAAAGAGGAAGAGAGACAGAAAAAGAAATGGGGGAAAGCGCAAATTCCCCTTAGCAACAGTTTCCTCACCCCAGCACTGCCACAGATCTCTATTTTTAAAAATTTTGAAAGCACACACAAGATTAAGGAGGGAAAAAAAATGGAAAAAGGATACCCGAAGGTCGTATGGCTCTTTGTATTCGTGTGTGTGCAAAAAGAAGGACTCGCGGAGCCCGAGCCGGCTGGCCCCGCCCCTCCCCGGTCGCCGGCCCGGATTGGCCGCCGGCGGCCGCGGGGCGCCCCGCCCGCGAGCACACGCGCCGCGCCTGAGGCGCGGGCCCCGGGGGGCCCCTAAGGGTCGCCCGACCCCCGACCCCGGGCCCGTACCGCCTGGACCCGAGAGGTGCGGCTCGCACTATCCTCTTCCGCACCTCTCTCCCCTTCCTTTCACTTTCTCACCCTTTCCCATCCTTTTTCTCTCAGTGAGACGAGGCCCCAGTCCCCAGTATAATAACAATCCAGTGAGCGAGCTCCTGATAATTTGCTAAACTTGCTTAACAGTAAAATTCTAGACTGGGATTAGGCATCAAGGACTTGGTGCGTGGGCCCGAGCTCCTGATTTCCAGGTGGCATGTCTCTGGGTGGAATGTCACGTCTAGTGCTTAACACCCCCACCTTTAAATGAACATTCATACGAGTACGTGACATCCTTCAGGTGAAAGACAAAGTAGTCCTACACTTTGGCGTTGTTTTTGCTCAGCCTGAGTCCCCAGTTTTTCTCTATTTGGCTAAGACGACATTCTCTAGAACCTAAAATGGCTCCCCTTTACTTCCTGCATGAAGACCTGGCTTTTTATACTTGGATTTTAAGCCACTCATAATCTGGTCCCCCGCCCCTGTTCTCAGTTCCCACTACCCTCACCTTTTCACCCCCCTATTACTCCTTTGCTCAAGTGGTCTGTCTGTCTGAGTAATGCCAGTCTCCTCTTCTCTGACTAGTCAATTTTTATCCATTCTTCTTCAGCTATTTCAGTCAACACAGACCACTTCCTTCTCTCTTCTGTCAGCATGAACTTCATGCTAATTCAGGTTAGTGGCACTTAACTCTGCCTTGATTATTTCACATATTTTAGTAATTTCACACTGTTTGAGATCGGAGATATCTTAAACTTCTTTTTCCATTCAGGAACTATTTTTTTGATTCTTACTGCAGCAGCTGGCATAATTGTAGACATTTAGTAAGCACTGAAAAAAATCATTTATAATTAAATGAGTGAATTTTTTTTCTAAGACACAAATTTTGAAACTCAGATCCCACAACAAGAATTTGCCTTCTATAGTAACTAACAGTGCATGAGCACTTACTGTATAGAGACTGGCATGAACACTTTACATATATTAACATATTTAATCTCCACAGTGGTGGGTAGGTACCATTATTATCCCCATTTTTTTTTTTATAATTTTATTTTTTTTTTCCCCCAAAGCCCCAGTAGATAGTTGTATGTCATAGCTGCACATCCTTCTAGTTGCTGTATGTGGGACGCGGCCTCAACGTGGCCGGAGAAGTGGTGCTTTGGTGCGCACCCGGGATCCGAACCCCGGGCCACCAGCAGTGGCGCGCACGCACTTAACCGCTAAGCCACGGGGCCGGCCCTATTATCCCTATTTTATAGATAAGATTAAGGCACAGAAAGATATAGTAATTTGACTAAGGTTATACAGCTAATAAGAGAGAGACCTGGGATTTGAACCCAGAAAAATTGAGCTCCATAGTCCAAGTTCTTAACCACTGTGCCTCACTGGCTCAACAGCACAGCTTTTAAAAGTATTGTTATCTGATTTCATCCTCACAATATTCCACAAGACAAATGGCCTGAATGCTTCTGAAATATCAATGTAATGAAGCTACACACAAAGGTGAGGGGACTGTTCTACATGAAAGGACAATAAAGAGACATAACACTAAATGCAAAATATGATCCTTGATTGGATCTGGGTCAGAAAAGAAAAGCCTATAAGGGACATTACCAGGATATTGGGGAAAATTGAATATGATAAATGAAATATATGAAATTAGATAGTCTGATTGCATCAGTGTTAAACAGGCAGGTTATTGGCATTCCCATTTTACAAGAAACAGGGTCAAAGAGAGCTTACTACAAGGTCTTACAGCTAACAGGTGGCAGACCTGAACCCCTAAGCCAGCTGTCTTCTTCAGCGTCTCACATTTCAGCACGGCCGTCAGTCAGGCCTCCTACATACACTTGTTGGTTCTCAAAGTCCAGGACGTTCTTGGTAGGATCTGGTTCTCAGCGGAAAGTGCTGTTGCCTCCAGTGTTGTCTTCACCCCAGCAGCACCCTTGTTTATGTGGCAACCCAGCCAAGAGCCTTCCTTTTACCTGAAAATGAGATGGCATTGTTTATATTCTTAAGGGTTATAGATTTTCTGTGTTTTCTTTTACATGTTTTCCATTACAAAAAGTTTTTTTTCTTTATCATGCAAGCCAGCCAGGAAATCACTATGAAAATATTAACTTTTGATAGGAAGACACTAGGACATCTCATATCCTCAAATGTACAGGTGATCATTTTCAAAATGTTGGGATGAAGGGAAAACAGAATTGTTAACAACAGTTATTCTAATCAACATTTATTGAGAGTTTACTTGGTGCCGGGCACCGTGTCATTGAATCAGTTCTATGAGAGGAGCACTATTATACTGCCTCTTTTACTGATGAGAAAATTGAGACTCAGAGAGGGAAGGTGACTTACCTCAAGGTCACTGAGCTCATTAAATGGTGGAGTCAGAACTTGAATCCCGGTCTGCTGACTCCAGAACCTGTGCTCTTGACCGTTCGTTAGTCTCTGCCAAGATCCAAATCCACTCTGCCTTGCTCTATTACCCTCTTTTGCTCTCTTGTTCTGAGTCTGTGAAAGACAAGCTGTCTTCCCTCTGATGATCAACGGAATGTTCATATGCCCCCATACCTTGTCTCCTGGGATATATTTTTTATTATGAACCCATTTCTACCAATGTTAGAGTTAAGTTGGAAGAGCCATTTCTTTTTAAGTTTCTTTTTTTCCTCAGTGGTCATAGGGGAATCTTTGGTAGAAAGTTTGAGTAAAGCATTTTTGTGCTATTAGGTAATGAGAATAGGGATAAAATGCACCTTTTTCACCTGAAAAAATTGCAGTTTTGAACTCTAAAACATGTGAGATTTCACATGGTAAACTTTACAGACGAATTGTCAATTGTGGAAAAGCTGCTTCTTTGGCTTTGAATCAAGCAGATCTCTATTTTAAGCTGTTTCTGTTCAGTGAGATCCCAAAGGGGCCTCCCCATGCAGTGAAATCTGACTTTCCCTGGAGCAAGGCCTGGAAGCTGTTTCTGACGGTCATTCATTAACACACCCAAGAGCATTTTAGAACCGTTGTGGAAGGAAATCCCAGAGCTAGTTGGGAATATGTCCTCAGAGACACTGGAGAGGGAAGTGTGTGAGAGAGTTGAGATTTGGAGAGATGAAGGAGATTACAGAAAGGTGGAAGATAATGCAGAGGAAAAGAGAAGGCAGACAGGCAGGCAGCAGAGAATAGTACTCAAGGAAGAGAGAAGAAAGGAGTTTGTGTTGTAGCGGGAATAAGGGGAGATTCAATTTTAAAGGAAAAAAGTTCTGAATCTGACCAATTATTAAATGCAAAGGAAATTGTATAAACAGCTGGGAAATCTTTCTTAAAGACCAGTAAAAAACAATAAATACCCCCCCCAAAAAAGCAAAAAATTAAAGATAGATAAATGCAAAAAAGGAGGATGAGGAGGAAGAAGAAGAGGAGAAGGAAGAGAAAAAAAGAAAACGATAAATGCCAGCTAATATACTTAGAAGAAATGACAAAATTTGAAAAACCAATGTTTGGCAACCACCAATGCAAAAATTGATTCAGAAAGGATCATCAATGGATGCTAAAACCATTGGGTGCAAAACTGTGGGACAACAAGATGTTCACGTGATCTCAAAGAATCATTCTACTTTACTAATTAATTACAAAGGGCAAACATGCCTTTACAATGGAGACAGGCAAACTTCACATCACCAATAATGTAATAAACTGACATTATGAGCCTCCTGATGCACTGCAATGGGAAGTATAGGATATCACCTAGGTAACATTCTTGCTAAAAATGCTTAACCTGAATCTAATCATGAGGAAACAATCAGACAATCCGGGTTGCACAAGACAAATGGTGGCTTGGATTCTTCAAAGTATAAATGTCATAAAAGACACACACAAATATGTTGTAAACTGAAGGAAACTAAAAGACATGACAATTAAATGTGATGTGTGAGCCTTGATTGAATCCTGGGTCAGGAAAAAAAAGCTATAATGGACATTATTGGGACAATTGGGAAATTTGAATATGGACTAGATATTAGATAATATGATTCTATCAATGTTAAATTTCTTGGTGTAGTATCGTGGTTTTGTAAGAGAATATCTTAGTTCTTAGGAGACACATTTAGGGGTAAACTGTCATGATCTCTGTAACTTACTTTCAAGTGATTCAGTAAAATAAATATTAATAAATCAATGGATATATACAGAGAAAGCAAATGTGGCCAAATGATAACAATCAGTGAACCTATGTGAAAAGTATGTAGGTATTCATTGTGCTGTTCTTTCAACTTTTCTGAAATCTTGAAACATTTCAAAACGTGAAAAAATAAGATAACTTTTGCTTTAGATATGTGGATTCAGCTCTTTCTCTAGATGAGGAAATAGTCCTACAGACTCTGGGATTCTCTGATTTATTTTAGGACTCCGTTATAATGCTTCAGAAAATTCCAAAGTGCACATTAATGCATGCCACCTAGGATGTCAAAGCATTTTTTTCAACAAGTAGAAGAAAAATAAGGGGCAACAATTCTAGATTGTAAAGGAAACCAAAACCCAAAGAAAAGTGGCTTGTCTCCATTTTCAGGTTGTGGGGCTTGGTGATACAAATCCTTCTCTTTCACCATCAACAATTAGTCCTTCCCTTGTAAAAAGCCACTCACTCATGCACTTGACTTCCAGGGACCAGGCTTGGGTATTGGCTAAGCCTCTGTCTATGAGTCTAAGAGAAAAAAAAACCAAACCAAACCAAATATGCTAAGGGAGATAACCTACAGAGCTATACCTGAAGTTCAGTTCTTCAGGGTTGACCGTATTTTGTGTGAGACTAATCCTGCCATTTGAAGAGAAAGACAGTGGACTGCAGAATCTGGGCAAGAGGGAATGGGCAGGACGGGTCTTCAAAACTGCTTTTTAGGGCCCGGCGCTGTGGCTGAGTGGTTAAAGTTCCTTGCGCTCTGCTTCAGCAGCCCTGGTTCGCAATTCGGATCCCAGGCGCAGACCTACTCCACTCACCAGCCATGCTCACGTACAAAATAGAGGAAAGATTGGCACAGATGTTAGCTCAGGGCGAATCTTCCTCAGCAAAAAAACAAAAAAACCCTGCTTTTTATGACACCTAGTTGTCTTCATTTATAAGCAGGGAGTGGTATAACATTAAAAAAAATTCATGGGCCGGCCCCATGGCTTAGCGGTTAAGTGCGGGCGCTCCGCTACTGGTGGCCCGGGTTTGGATCCCGGGCGCGCACCGACGCACCGCTTCTCCGGCCATGCTGAGGCCGTGTCCCACATACAGCAACTAGAAGGGTGTGCAACTATGACATACAACTATCTACTGGGGCTTTGGGGGGAAAAAAAGGAGGAGGATTGGCAATAGATGTTAGTGCAGAGCCCGTCTTCCTCAGCAAAAAGAGGAAGATTGGCATGGATGTTAGCTCAGGGCTGATCTTCCTCACAAAAAAAAATAATAAATAAATAAATAAAATAAAATAAAAAAATTAAAAAAATTCTTAAAGTAATTTTGTCTTAATTTTAAAAATTAAACATATGTTTCATAGTATGTTTTAGAGCAGCAAACAGCATCTTAAAATCCAACAATAGCAGAGTCACAGTTCTGAGAAGGATAAGTAAGAATCATTGGCATAAGAGCACAATAGTAAAATCATTTATTCATTCACTTATTCATTAAAAATACATTTATTATACTATCTCTACTGAGTAGGCTGCACCATGCTAGACACCGTGGGGAACAAACAAATGTACAGTATTGTAAGTGTTTAACTAAAAAGGAAGACAGCCATATCATGAAACAACCAGAGACCCTACACAGATGCTCTTCAGTGTAGCACATGCCTAAGGCTGTTTAAATGAGATATGGAATGCTGCTACCCCTAGCCAAGGACCATATCTGGGCTCTGTTGACTCAAGGCTGACCCAACTTTGTGCACATTTTTCCTCTTTGGGAGGTGAGATGCTTAATCTGTTGTTCTGGTTTAAAATGCTCCATTGCTTTCATTAAGCTGAGAGTGCAGCCTCAAGACTCAAGGGACACAGGGTGATTATAACCCCCCAGCCACAGAACCCTGGTGCTCAGGGGATTCCCTCTGACCTGACAACTCCAAACATCACCACTCGAGATGAACTGCCGTGAAAAAAGGGCCTATGTATTGTGTGAAACTCTGTATGCCGGGGAGGTCAATACGTATGGTGTCCCCAGGATAGTGATGGCATTGAGGCTGGGCTGGGAAAAAAGCCGCAGTAGTTCCAAAAATATCCCCTTGACTTTGGTCCCTGGTAGTCTACATACATTCCTGCTTGGACCGAGTTACTTCCTTCTTACCTGAAGCACCTGTTATTCCTCAGTCTTCCTGAGAGTTTGTATCCCCTCCCCCCATTTGAACAGCCTTGGCCCTGACCTGTGGGCAGGTATAGAACAAAGGGGACGAGTTCTGTGTGTGATGTGTGTGGCCAGCGGAGGGAGGTGAGGGGAGAGAGGACCTCTTTGTGAACCTGAAAATGAAATTTTGAAAGGTACTGAATCTGTGATCCTGCCTCACTTATCCTGTTCCTCTTATGAGAGAGGTTTCTACTTTTCTGCTTGCTGCCTGGGTTGAGAAGATGGTTCTGAGAGACCTCAAACCTTTCCAACCTTGCACAAGCGGTGTAGACATGGAAAGATTCTTGCAGAATGTAAGTGACTGTGACAGTACAGGGGCAACACACAGAGAGGCACGTGTTCATTATGTATGGCTGGAGAAATTATCTGTCTCCAGGGGGACATGTTTCATTGTGCATTAGCTTCTAGCTGCTTCCTTCCTCCCTATTCCCCTGCCCACTCTCTCTATCACTGTCCTTCTGAGTCTCCTCTCCCACTCCCTGTCCCCCCCCATTTAGTCCAGCTCTGCCCATCAATGTCTCCATCCATCTCTGCCACGTCCCTGTCTCCCTCTCCACTTTGCTCAACCTCACTGTTGCTGTCCAGGAGTTGCTTTTCTGTTTCTGTCTCTCATTTGTCTTTCGTTCTCTCTAGCTCACTTTCTCACATTCCATCTGTGTTTCCCTCTGTAATACCAGCGTTTTAGGTCCCCTGCAGCTAGTGATAACCTTTTCTTGTCACATTAAAGTCCATAAGCCGCACTTGGTTTATTGATTGATTGGTTTTTATTTAAATTCTGCAGAAGAAAAAAAAGGCAATTTTTATAAAGAGAGAGAGCAGAGAGGAAACATGAAATCAAGCAAGGGGAGAATAGAAAGAAGGGGCAGCCTGAGAGGATAGGGGGAGTAGGCGGAGGCATCAGAAGTGGGTGAACCCACGGGGTCTTATTTCCTTTCAGTTAAACTCGGTCTGATATTCATGGTTGATGACAGCTAAATCTGGATGATAAAGGGTTAAGTACCAAGTTAGGCTTGGCACCTAACTCACAGGCAGAACCTTCAGGGAGAAATGAGTTAGGTTAAATAAACCCAAGGAGCTGACGTGGGTAGAATTTCTTCTGCCTGACCCACTAACAACTGCGAACGGGTCATTTTAGAAACTCGTTTTATTGAAATGCTTCAGTGGGGCATAGCCCCTGGATTCAAGAACTTGGCTCTGAGGCCAGGCCTGGGGAACCCTGCAGGGATGTGGACAGTTGGCTGACGAAGGGGGAGAGGAGGGGCGGCCGGGGTCAGGCAGGAGGTGGCAGCAGCTGCTGATCAGGGCAGTTCTGATTGCTGTGCTAGCTCTCTCCTCTCGCCCGCTATAATTAACGCTTTCACAATATGATGCTGGCTTCCTGAAGGGAAACTAGAATTTAAAAACAAACAAAAAACAGCAGAGACACTTGGTTGCAATATATGTATATTTTAAATCATAAAGCACTTGATCATGTCTTGAGGTCACTGCTGCTGGTCAGTTTCAAAGGACCTAGTCTTGTGCTACAGCCCTGGCAGGAGGGGCTCGTCTAACAGAACACAACAAACAACAGAACATAAAATACCAAACTGTACTCGCCAAATTAGATATGCCCATGGAACTCCTCCACTGGCCGTCATCCTCTTTACCGCTGACAAGGGAAGCGCTCCGATCCCCCCGGGCTCCCTCACCTTTTTTTCCCTTACTCCCTTTCATCCCACCTCTTGCTTCTCTCCCCAAACAGACCACACAGAATCCGTGGACCTGAATAAATCAGTTGTTTTATTTCCCCTCCAAGGATGTAACCTTCCACTCCCCAAATGGCTTTGACAGTTTTCTCATTTGCTAGCTGAGGAGGATATCAAGAGACACTGACCTGGTGGTTTTGCCTAAAGAGGGAACGCTCAGTAACTATTATGCTTCAGCCCCTGATTTGCTTTAACTGTGCCCTTCTCCCTCCTCCCCACGTCCTCCCTACCTTTTCACCTTCCCTCGTGAACGTTCTACTTATGCTGCTCCCCACAGCCCCCCTTGTCTGGTGTGGAGCTGCTATAAGGCACATCTGCCTTCAACCCCACAGCATTCTCTGCCAGCCAGGGAAAGCACGGGGCCTCTAGGAGTGCCTGCTCCCTATTTAATCAGATTAATCCCATCAGCTACCCTGAGGAGTCAGATTTTGGTGTTAAGTGAGCTATCTGTGGAAGGAGGAGAAATTGTCAGACATCACTTAAAGAGCCCTGTCCCTTGGACGACTGGGAACTGCTGAGAGAAATTAATCTTCCAGCTATTTAAGGCAATTTCTTTTCCATCATCCTTTGTCAAGAGGACTGCACTGGGAAATGAATCTGATGGGAGTCCCTGAACTGGTACACTCCACTCAACAGCATCTCTCCAACGCTATGCGGCATCCATCATCCCCACACAAGCGGAGACACACCACCACTGCAAAGCCAACTCCGACCAGTCCCAGCAGCAAGAAGCCACGTCTGCACAGGGTGGACATCACTGGGCCTGGGGGCCTGCAGTGTGCCTCTGCCTCTGCTCTACTTTCTTTCCAGAAAACCTACCACAAATTGATCTCTTCCAGTGAGTCTTATCCAAGATCCAGGAAGGCAGGGAAACAGGAATATGCCAAAACACAGGACTGTAGGTTATGCGTTTTCTTGCCTGAACGTAAGGACTCAGGCAGTGCAGAATAGGTGTTTACATTAAACAGCCAGATTACTGCCGAAGCCAAGCGTGAGTCAGAAACAGGGCAAGGGTACCATTGCTTCAAGACCATCTCTTCTCTCCAGGCTGAATTTTCTTTCATGGGCTATGAGCCCAGGGAGTCATGCTCTCTGGGGTCATGTAATAGAATTCCAGTCTTCATCTTTCTTTCCACCCTCAAAGTTACTTCTCAGGGCAGGTATTTTCAAATTGCATTCCTTGGGATTCCAAGAAGTGCCAGGGAGTAAGGCAGGGCAAGGGGTGGTAGCAAGTGGCCGGAGCGGGAAGCTCAGTGGTTGAGGCTCTGGACTCCTCAACTCTACTTGACCTGATTTGATTTCTTTCAGGTGTTGGGATTGCTCCTAAGAGTTCATTTTTTTTAAAAAAAGGTTCTAATTTTTTAAAAGATCTGTAAACCAGTGTCCTAAGCGAGAGGAAGATGATTGTACCTGTGCCTCTCATACAGCTGACCATTTGCCGATGGCTTCACAGAAGGGAGACGTGGCATGGCGCCTGCCTGCTTCAACTGTACAGTAGGTCCAGGTCCACGCTAGCAGCTCCCTGACTCCAGGGGCTCCCGAGGCACTTTTCAGCAAAATGAATCTCCTTAGGCACGAGAGTCATTTGTTTTCCAAACTCCCTTCTCCAATCTCACTAATTCCCAATTTCCCTGCATTTGACAAATGCAATTAACAAGCCTCGATCAGTTCCTGGCCGACAGCCCTCATCAATCAATAGGGCGACTGCATGAGGCGGGGAGGGGAAGAGAAGGTGCAAGAAGGGAAGGTAGCTGAAGACGGGGGAGAACAGGCCTTACTCCGTCTATTTCTGTGCAACACCCTCCCAACCCCTCAGTGTCAAAACATGACACTGGGTTGTCACCCTCACCAACCGCTCTCTTCCTTCTTGCTAACTAAATACAAAGCTGTTATTATTTATGCCCTCCTCTCCCAGCTTTTTAAAGGTTTCTCCCACCAACCTCCTCTTTCCCTTATTTCTATGTCTTCTCTTTAACAGAAGGCCTTGCCATCTGCTGTCACCATAGCCTGGGAACCCCCTCAGTGCTGGGTGTGATAAATCAGCCATCTCTCTGCTCTCAGCTGGGCCTCTTTCCCACCCACACGTTCCAGTGACAACTTTGTGATTCTTCCTGCCCAGGAGGCTATATAAGCCCACCATCATCCCCCTCTGTCCCCTATATATACACACACTGGAGGGCCAAAGGACAAGGATCACCCAGCTTGTGGTCACTATTGCCTTCACACTCACCTCTTCCCAGGTCCAACCCTTCCCTCCTCAATTAAAGATTCAAGATGGACCCTCTTCACTTTTCTGCTCTGCACATAGCATCAGCCTCCCCTCCCCCACCACAGGGTGAGAGCTTTTTCCTCTGCAGCTCAGCCTGGTACAGCCCTGTGCATCTTTCCACCTCATCAACTTTTCATCTCTTTGCAAACGAAATCGGGAATTCTCTCCCTCCTCCCTGCCTCCCTCTCCTTCTCCTTTGTTATTAGCTTCATGAGTGGGGACGTTAATGTATTCACGAGACAATGTCTTTACACCACTGTTTCCTGTAATTACAGTCACTTCCCTCCCACTGTCCTGGTTTATTTGACTGTAAAGTGCTTGGAGGAGGGACAGTGTGGACAAAAGACACAACACAGGCTGAAGTCGAGTAGTGTAATGTTGACATCCAAGAAAGTAAAACAAATAATCACCTCTGCAGCATCTCATTAACAACTGGAAACACAGAGGTCAACGCACCAGAGCTTAACAAAATTATCAATATAATCGGGGACGCCTCCACTATAGGATGGGGTGCTATACCCAGATTACCAACGAAAGTCACCCCCCCAACAAATGCAAAATAGCCACATCCACCCTCCTTCAGGGGGCAGATCCACTATACTTGTCATGTAGATCAGCTACATTGTCACTGGAGACTCGGATCCAGCCATCCTCCCGGACATGGTAGAGGTTGACCGCACCTCCTGAGTAGGCATCTCTGTAGGTGGCTTGGTAGATGGCTCGTCGGGCCAGATCATAGGCCTCTTCCACCTCCAGGTCATAGGAGTAGCCCCGATCCATGACCCCATAAGCATACACAGAGCCAGAACCTACAGAGAAGGTGGTCCCTGAGATCCGGTTTCCTTCACTGTCCACATAGTAGAGGCCTAGAAAGAGAGATGAGGTTAGCAGGGAAAAAAAACGACTACTCCTTTGACATCTAATTCATTCTCCAAGGCAATAGTTCTCTACCCTCTGGAAACCCAGGCGAGACCAACATAAATACAAGAAAATAGGACTTCTATAAAATTGCTTAAAAAAAAAAAAAAAAGCTGAGGGAATCAAATTAAATATTAAGACTCCAGGCTTCTACAACATACCACCTCATCTCACCTCACATTATAGTAACTACCTTGCCTGTCTTCTCTGCACAACCAAAAAGCAAGTATAATTCAAATGACTTCGGTTTCAAGACCGGAACTTCAGGCACTGTGGGAGATAATGTTTAAAACAATCCTAGCCCTCAGAGTTTAGACTATCTGGGGGACAAGACATATATCACACAATAGGAGAGTAAAGCCTAGAGTTCCAAGTCATATTGTAAGGATCTGCACCGTCCAATGTGGTAGCCACTAGCCACGTGCCACTACTGAGCATCTGAAATGAAGCTAGTACCACATGCTAAAATGATAACATTTTGGATTTGTTGGATTAAATACAACATACTATTAAAATTAATTTCTTCTTTATTTTTAATTTTTAAAATATGGCTACTATGAAATTTAAAATGACATGTATGGCTGACATTATTTCTATTAGTGCCAGTATAGACCTGGGGTTGGCCAGGCCAACCGCCTATTTTTATAAATAAAGTTTCATTGGAACACAGCCACACCCATTTGTGTATACACTGTCTATGACTGCTTTTGTGCTAAAACAGCAGAGTTAAATAATTGAGACAAAGAACATATGGCCTGTAGGCCTAAAATATTTACTATTTGGCCCTTTATGAAAAAGTTAGCCAACTTCTAATATAGATGAAAATTTAGACAAAAATTTTAATAAAACTTTTATCAGTTCCAACTGTCTGCTGGACCTCTCCAACTGGATGCCTTTCTCACCAAGTTCAGATTCAAACTTCCTGTCCTCAAATACTTTCAGTGGTTCTCCATTACCTACCAAACTCATCCTTCTTGTGCCCCACCAACCCATACTTCCTCCTGTAGTTTCAAATTCTGCCAATGGCATCACTTATCTTTCTCCTATTTCAGTGGTTCTTAACTCTCACTATGCATCTGAATCATCTAAGGAAGCTTTTAAAAAAGATGCCTAGGACTTACTCCAGGTTTTTTATTTCAATTGGTCTGGAGTCGGGGACAAGCATGGAGCTTGTTTTTTAAGTTCTTCAGGTGATTATAATGAAAGCCAGGTTGGGGACCCACTGCCCCGATCAGTTTTCAGGTTCAGATGATTCTAATGTCCACTCCAATCTAGCCCTTCCTCAGTCCCACTGCCACTACCTTGCCCAGCAGGGTCACCACCTGGCTCCAATTTACCTTTCTGGTTTCGTGGCTCACTACTCCCCTTCACACACCTTAGTTCCAGTTAAACTGGACTTCCAGTTATTCCCCCCAAAACCTCATGCTTCCTTCCTTCGATTGTTATGTTTCCTTTCTCTCATTTTCGCATCCATGACAACTGCCACCTTTCCATGAAGTCTTCCCAATTCCTCCTATCAGAAGTAACCCTCTCCTCCTCAAACCTTCTTCAGCATTTTATTGGTTCTTTTAAAAATCGTACTCATCTCATTCAGCCTTATATTAAGTGATCTGTGATCCTTTCTCAGTCTGGTTCAGTCTGGTTCTGACTCATTCTGAATGGGATGGTTTGTCAGGAAGGGTTGGACAGGGTACCATTTAGGTTATACTCAGCTTCCTGGGTTGTCCTTGCTAGCCAGTTTCTGTACTCCCTTACACTGTTTCTACCACCTGGAACAAACCCAACAGCTAAGGGCTCAAAGTAACATTTCTGAAATGCTTCCCTAGACCACACAAGATGTATGGAACTATTCTTTCACACCTTTCAAAGAGAAAAGTGTCTCGCTTTCCAAAGTAACAAACTGAGCTCCTCTTTCACATCTACTTTTTAATCTCACCGCATTCATTCTCCATTGAGTAATGAACTGATATATTCCCCAAAGCAAGTGAAAAAGTTGTGGGTACCCTACAATTGTTCGAGAGAGGAAAACTAGGCATTTAGTAAGGAGCTAAATGAATGAAGCAAAAACAATAGGAGCAAAGAGTAACTATTTTCAAGCACGGAAGGGGAAAATTACACAGAAAGTGACTAGCTGTATTCCAGCTTGACTAAAGGGACATTCAAAACTGGCTGAAGAGGAACTGACACCAGATACAAGATTGAGCTTCCCAGCAAGGTTTTTATAAACTGGAAAGGAAAATAGGCTAAGGAATTTCTTTTGAGAGAGATGATGGACTAGAACCTAGGGTGTTTATATTAAGCAAGGAAAGGAGATGAACCCAAAAGGCCCCTTCTAGGCCAAAGACTCCCTAAAGCAAAAAAGGGAAGAGAAATGACTAATTTTTGAGTGGCTACTTACTGTATACTAAAGTTTTGCTGTCCAATACAGTAGCGACTAACCCCATGTGGCTATTCAGCACTTGAAATGGGGCTAGTGCCACATGCCAAAACGATAATATTTTAGGTATTTTAGATTAAATGAATTGTTAAAATTAATTTCACCTATTTATCTTTACTTTTTTCATATATTCACTAAAAAATTTTAACTTAAATGTGTGGCTCATATTATATTTCTATTATATAGCACTGACTGGAGTTTTTATGTCTATTATCCAATTTAATTCTCAAATTCCACTCTTTGTAGGTCTTATCATTTTGTGGGGGAGAGAGTAGAAGGAAAAACATTATGTGCCAGACATTACATGCTTTACATGTATTACCTCATCTAACCAATGTAACAGATGAGGAAACAGAGGCTGAGAAAATAAGCAACCTGTGTTGAGGTCCCACGGTTAGTCATGACACAGCAGGGCTAACTCCAAGGCCCTTTCCCACCCTACAGTGCCTTCCATGAACAAAGAGAAGGAAGGTCCCAGAACCTAATCAACACATCCTCAGCACTGAAAGCCCTTTCATTCACCCGTTCATCCAGCCCCTCCTTTCTGTAGGGGCAGCCCAAGAATCATGCCACTGCAGCTAAACTCACCAGGGCCTCTCTTATCCCAGCCACAGATCATGGTGCCCATGGACAGCCCCATGCCCTTATACTGATACACCATGTTGGCCAGCAGCTTGGAGGCAGCTGCTACCGAGATGCGTTCCTTGTTTCGAAGTTCATAGATTCGACATTGCCGAGCCAGCAGCCGCTCCCAGAAGCTGCAATCGGCTGCCCCTCCAGCCATGGTGCCCAGCAAGTAGGGGTTGATCTCTATCACCTTCTTTACTGTCTGGGAGGCAATGTAGGCACCCGCTGTGGCCCGGGAGTCCGCTGCAACAATGACTCCATGTTGAAACTGTTAAGATCAGAGGAAAACACAAAGCAGGCCACATCAGACCACAAAAACATCTCCTTGACATTTCTCTTTGCGTCAGTGCAAACCCAGAACATCATCTCTGTCGTATTATACTTCACAATATACTTTCCCACATACTAATGTCACTTGAGCTTCACATCAAAGGGAACAGGTTCTATGAGATCGAATGACTTGCCCAAGATCGTAGAGTTCATTATTGCAAAGCTGGGTCAGGAATCCCAACTGTTTGGCTCCTAGTACAGTGCTCCCTCCCACCAATCTTCCCCCACATGCCATAACGTTTCGGTTACCCTCGCCTAGCCAGCGGGGCCACCCAGTTTCCAAAATCTTTGGTGAATGGTTACAACAGCCTTCCCTCTGCCAATGTTCATTGCTGCTGCGGCCTCCCCTTTCCTGAACAGGAGCAACCGGGGGTGGCCTAGGCATCAACCCAAGCAGCCTCGTGTTCCTTCTCCCACTCACCCCCAGCCCCACCGCCCCCCTCGAGAACCGAGGCCTCCCTGGGCAATGAGACAGCGAAGCCGCTGGTGGGGAGACAAGAGGCCCGGGCCTCCGCTTGGGTTTCCTGACCACGGCCACCGCGAGCTCCGGTCGGCTGGGAAACCGGGAGGGGCGCGGGCGTGCGGGACTCAGCCCGGCGCGACGGCGGGGTCTGCACCTTGAAGGCCAGGGTGGTGGTTCCATGAAGCATTTCGATTCTCGGCTCCTCTGGGACACCCCAGCTGGGCGCGGCCAGGCTCAGCCCATCACTGGGACTTCCGGGACCCAGGTCCAGGAGATCTGCACGACCCCCGAGTCCGAAAAACCCGCGCCGGTTCACCGGTAGCGGCCTCTCCAACACACTGGCCAGCGCCATGTCTAGTAAGGGCAAAAGGAACTCCGGGAGTGAACGCCTAGGAAAGAGCGGCCGGGCAACGCCTCGCTGTCACAGCTTCACTTCCTTTTCAATCTATCCCAGCCCGGAGCCATTTTAACTCCTGGCAACCACGCCTCCAAAAACAACAGCCAGGCGCAAGGGACTATTTTCACCGAGAGGGAAAAAAAATAAATGGCTTCACTACCCTTAAATTCTAAAGGGATCTGGCTGCCATCTTGACTCTGGTCATGAGAGCAGTACTGGATTACATTAACCTCAAATTCATAGGAAGCGATCGGAAACGTCCATGTTGCGTGCGGGAAGTGAGGCCGGCCATCTTTGAGAAGGGCGTGACTGGTTGAAAATCAGTTCTGAACCCTTAGCGGTAAGTCGTCCGCGCCCAGCCCGGTGTCCGAGCAACACTTTACATCTCTACTCATTCAGCACCCTGTTAACGCGACTGGAGTTGCCATTTTGTTTAAGGGCACCCTCTAATACTGGGTAAAATAATGATCTCCTCTGAGGCCATTTTCCTATGAAGTTAGTTAAACCACAGGAGGTTGTGGTGAAAAGCGCAACAATTATGAAAGTGCTATACGTCTTGTTTGCTAGCATTAATCGCCACACTACCCACGTTCTCTAACAGTAACCAACTTTTAAGATTCAATATTTTCTTTACTCCCACCCTCTGGTGGAAAATCTTATAAGTAATGAATGGCCCAAAAGGCAGATAGAATAAAGAAGAAAAAGCAAAGGGCCCAGTTAATCCACAAACTAGATTCTCAATTCAGCTCCTGAATAACTGAGTCAATAGTCGTTTACCATCTCAGAGCCTGGAGGAGAGAAGGCTCCATAAAGATGTACCAAGAGGTTCTCCAATTTAAGCTTGCTAAGACAAGCTCTTTATTCAGGAATGTGCTATATTTTATTGCCTCTCCCTCTCTCCACCCACCTTCGTTTTTCAACTCTTTTGGGAACCATAACAAGCAAGGAAGTGGGCAAATGTATGAAATGTTGCCTCCTGCTTTAAGGCTCTATGAAGTCAGTGTCTGGCCTTCCTTGGTGGATTCCAGCGGCAACATCCATCAATATCTAAATTTCACTTTCCTCTCATGCCCAACTCAGCCCCTCCTTTTCCCCAGCAGACTCTGCATGTGTTGTATTTTTAATGCTGAAATTTGGCAACCCTTTCCAAGACCAACCATCAGAATGGAATGAAGCAGATTTTTATCTGTGTCTCACAGTTAGAGTGTGTGGCAAATGCAGAGTGCCTCTGCTTATTGAGCAGGTATTATTTTGCAGTCACCCCTGCAATGCACCTAGGCCTCCTTCTGACTTCTGTCAGGGTTCTGTCACTCTGCCACTAATGGCATTTGTACCTCTCTTAAGGCCCTTTCACATTTTACCTGGTTGTAAGTGTACATTTATTTCCTACTGGATTGTGAGCTTTTAAAGACAGGTATATGTCTACTATTCATCTCTGTACCCACTGTGTGCTTAATACATGTTTGCCAAATGAATACATGAAAGAATGACAACAGTGTTCTTCCAGTCACAGAGGCTTGAAGCCCTGGCTCACCTTTAACAACTCCCCTTCCTTTCCTCTACAGCCAGTGAGTTGCCAAGTCCTGTTGATTCTCCCTCTACAATCCTTCTCACATTCTTTTCAATTGCAACTAATACCACCTTTGGCTTCTTATCTCCTCACTCTTGAAATATTCTCCTAATTGATTTTCTGGGCCCAGACTGTACTCTGTAATTCATTCTGCACATCACCAGACTGAGTTTCCTAAAACACCATCTTGATCTTATCACTCACCTGCTCAAAAATGTTCTGTAAGGTCCAGCTCTTCAGCATGGCATTCAAGGCCTTCCATAATCTGTTTCTGATTTACTTTACAGTAGTTCTCTGCTCTAAGGTCCCTACACTTGGAGACCTCAAAAAGGAGAAGTACAAATGACGCTGCTGTTGGTGGGAATGTAAATTGGTGCAGCCACTATGGAAAACAGTATGGAGATTACTCAAAAAATTAAAAACAGAACTATCATGTGATTCAGCAATCCCGCAATTGAGTATTTATCTCAAGAAAATGACATCACTATCTTGTAGAGATATGTGCACTCCAATGTTCATTGCAGCGTTATTCACAATAGACAAGACATAGAAACAACCTGTGTCCATCAACGGATGAATGGATAAATAAAATGTTATCTATGTGGTGGAATATTATTCAGCCATAAAAAAGAAGGAAATCCTGCCATTTGCAACAACATGAATGAAACTTGAGGGCATTATGCTAAGTGAAATAAGTTAGACAGAGAAAGAAAAATACTGTATGATCTCACGTGTGGAATCTAATAAAGCCGAACTCTTAGAAACAGAAAGTAGATTGGTGGTTGCCAGGGGCTGGGGGTGGAGGAAACAAGGAGGTGTTGGTCAAAGGGCACAAACTTGCAGTTATAAGAGGAATAAGTTCTGGGAATGTAATGTACAGCATGGTGACAATAGTTAACAATACTGTATTGTATACTTGAGAGGTGAAGAGAGTAGATTTTAAATGGTCTCATCATAACAACAACAAAAATGGTAATTATGTGAGGTAGAGGATGTGTTAACTAACCTTGTTGTGGTAAACATTTTCCAATATATATATGTATCAAACATCACATTGTGAACCTTAAACTTATACAATGTTATATGTCAATTATATCTCAATAAAGCTGGGGTGGGTGGGTAGGAATGATAAGTGCTGTAGTTTAGAGGTGGGAGAGGAGGTCACTATAGGTTGGGATGAGGTTGGGGGTCCAGGAAGGCTTTGCCAAGGAGGTCTGGATTCATTTCTCTAAATGCCTCTTGGGTCCCATTGACTCCTCAAACCCACAGTCTCTCCTCTCTCAGCCCATACCTGGAAAGGATTTTCAGAATACGTGGTAATTAAGCCAGACTTTGAAGAATAGGATTCAAATAGATGAAGGGGAGGTGGGAAATGTGTTAGGAATAGAGTAAAAAGAGGTTGTAGTGGGTGAATTGGGATTGGACCATAGTGGCCTTAAATGCCAGAGGCCTTAAATGCCTGGGGCAGAGAAGGTGGTTCAGATTTGATTTTGAAGCCCTTCCAGGTTTCTTAGTAGAAGAGACACAGAATTTGAGTGATTCCTTCGGAAAACACATCAGTGTGGAGGATAAGATTAGAGGGGAGACTGGAGGGCAGATCTCCAGATCTGACTGATAATGGCCTCCAGATTGTCCAGATCTGACTTGATAATGGCCTGACCTAGGGAGGTGGCAATCCAGCGATGTATGAAGTGTCTAAGACAGTCTTTATTTTTTAAATTTTATTTTTTTTTATTTTTTATTTTTTTTGTGAGGGAGATCAGCCCTGAGCTAATATCTGTGCTAATCCTCCTCTTTTTGCTGAGGAAGACCGGCTCTGAGCTAACATCTGTTGCCAATCCTCCTCCTTTTTTTTTCTTCCCCAAAGCCCCAGTAGATAGTTGTATGTCATAGTTGCACATCCTTCTAGTTGCTATACGTGGGACGTGGCCTCAGCATGGCCGGAGAAGCGGTGCGTTGGTGCGTGCCTGGGGTTCTGAACCTGGGCCGCCAGTAGTGGACCACGCACACTTAACCGCTAAGCCACCAGGCCGGCCCTAAGACAGTCTTTAGAAAGAGGAGACATTCTTATCTTTTCAGTAAGATCCCCATGTGGTCCTACTCAAAGGAAGGGAGGACTGGTTGAACTTGGCTTGACCTCGGCTTGACCTCCTGCTCTCTCCAGTCTTCCCATGACAGGTTTACACTTGCCATTAGACTGAGACGCCAGGAAACTGCCAGAGCCCCACCACCATGGTGTCTGGAGCATGCAGGCTCTTTCCTTTGTGTCTGGGTCTGTTTCTTTGAATAAACCCATTCCCACAACATCCCTTCGAGCTGCAATATTTAGTAAAATATACTCCATATGGTGCTGGAAATAGTTCCAGCTTGTTACTCTGGCCCAATCTACTTTGTCTTTCTGAAGGGCCAGTTGTCAGGGTCCAGCAACCTTACCCCTTGACCCCCCCTGGTTGGTCTAAGACTTAGACTCAGCATTATGGGGTCAAGGTCAGTTGTTTCTCCTGCCTCAGAACTACAAACCAGTTTCTTGCCATTGTGAACTATTGGGCAGAAGGAGGACCAGGAGAGGGAAGGCCACTAGATCCTTTCAGCTACATCCTCAGAACTGGAACAGAAGTCTGAGAAGCTATATTGCCCGAGAACTCTCAGGAATGCCATCTCTGTATGCAGATGGAAGTTCATATTCACGCCCAAAGTGGAGGAGATAGAGCCTCAGGTTCTAATTTCCCTTCACCTTGCACCTTAGTACCCTGACTTTCTGGAAGGTATTTGAGCCTCCCCACCCCACCTCACAGGCTCTCTTGCTGTTTTCTCTTTTGTCCTTGTCTCAGTCCATTTCTCCTTCCTCACCTTGACCATGAGGTGAAAATGTGAGCTGAGGGCCACAGTTCCCTGGCCCCTACCTCTGAAGGGAGAACCCCACGTCAGGGACTCTTGCCTCAGTGGGTCCTTGGCACTCTATTCTGACTACATCTGAGCACTGACTTGTCCTCACCTCCGCCTAGGCTGGGAGCTCTTTCAGGGCGGGGACAGAGCCTTATCGATCTTTGCATGCCCAATGCCCCCCGCAGGAAGAACAAGAGGAACCCTGCCCTGCTCCTTCCACTCACGCCTCCTTTCCTTTGCGGTTACCCAGCCCCCACTCCACTCCAGGTGCTTGGGGGAAGACAGACAGGAGACTCCCTGGGTGACGCTCAGGTATGTGATGGGCAGCGTCTTCCCAGCACTAGAGACTCTGCTGGCCTCATCCTGTCTCCCCTCTGCAGTCCTCTGGGGAGGAGGGGGCTGCTCCATCAGCTTGTCCCAAAGCCTGATTTGGAGTTAGGGAGAAGTGAACCACAGGTCACATGCCTTCCTCACCTGTTCTGGCTGCAGCCCAGCTTCTCCGTGGCGTCCCTCTTTCCTCAGCTGACCCCAGCCCACAAATCCCTGCCTTGCTCCTTCCAGCCTTCACTCAGTCCCAGGGATGGCTCTGCAGGATGTGTGCAAGTGGCAGGCCCCCGACACCCAGGGACTGTCACCTCACCTGCTTCAGGCTGGCGGCTGGGCTGTGCCCCGGGGCTGTGACCCTCAAACCTTCTTGCAGATCCACGGCCCCAGGCTGGCCCACGGCACCACCACCCTGGCCTTCCGCTTCCGTCACGGAGTCATTGCTGCGGCTGACACGCGTTCCTCCTGTGGCAACTACGTGGCTTGTCCAGCCTCATGCAAGGTCATCCCTGTGCACCAGCACCTCCTGGGCACCACCTCTGGCACCTCCGCTGACTGTGCCACATGGTACCGGGTGCTACAGCGGGAGCTGCGGCTGCGGGCACTGAGGGAGGGGCAGCTGCCCAGTGTGGCCAGTGCTGCCAAACTCTTGTCAGCCATGATGTCCCACTACCGGGGGCTGGATCTGTGTGTGGCCACTGCCCTGTGTGGCTGGGACCGCTCGGGCCCGGCCCTCTTCTATGTGTACAGTGACGGCACCTGCCTGCAGGGGGACATCTTCTCAGTGGGCTCTGGATCTCTCTATGCCTATGGCGTGCTGGACCGCAGCTACCGCTACGACATGACCACCCAGGAAGCCTACGCCCTGGCTCGCCGCGCCGTGGCCCACGCCACGCACCGTGATGCCTACTCAGGGGGTTCTGTAGACCTTTTTCACGTGCGAGAGAGTGGATGGGAGTACGTGTCACGCAATGATGCCTGGGTGCTGTACTCGGAGCTGCAGAAGCTACCGGAGCCAGAGAAGGAAGAGGAGGAGGAGGCCAGCCAGGCCCATCCTGAGCCTGCCGCCCCGCAAAGAGCTGGTGAACTCTCTGTAGGGGCTGGAACTGGGAGACTACAGGATGCCTGCAGAGACTGAGACGCTGTGAGAAGCGACAGGACTCGGGGTGCTGGCTCAGGGAGTGGGTGGGAGGATGGGGCAGCAGGGGGAGCAGCCTCACAGTTTCTGGCTCCAGCCCTTGTGAGATGCCGGCTTCATCTGTTCCAAGTCTCCATCCCTTTCTGCCTCCCAGAGCTGTTGATGGCTCTGTCCAACACGTTCCTATTGACGCCCAGTAGATTGGTTCAGCCCCTTCTCGGCACCGAGTCTTTCTTTCAGCAAGTACTTACTGCGTGCCTGCTACACGCCAGACACCGTGCTGGGTGCTAGACCTTTTTCTTGCCATCCTCTTCTCTGCTTTTTTCCATCCTATCCTGGTCTCTCTTCTTCCTCCTGTTTCCGTTCTCATCTCAGCTTCAGGGGGTCTGTCACTTTCTCACCTTGGCAAGGTGGGGTGACCAAGAGAGGAACCAGGTGGGGAGAGTAGCCCTGAGGGCACAGGCTGGGAGGGGCAGGGCCAGTTCAGCATGGACACCGTGGGTGGTGAGGGGCTTCTCACATCTGCTCTCCTCCTCTGCCACCCCCCACCTGCTTGACTCTAACGACTATAATGATTGTGCCTTTACTGAAGGCAGTTCTCATGATAACTCTTTGAAGTAAAAATTATCCTCACTTTACAGAAGAGGAAACAGGTTCAGAGGGTTATGTGACTTGCCCAGGTCACACAGTAAGTGGCAGAGACGAGGCGTGGATCAGGCCTTCCACTCCAGAGCTGTGCTCCATCAACACAGCCTCTCCTCCCAGTCCTCTTCCCTTTCTTTCCTCTCCCCACCACGCAGAGCCCTGCAGGCATCTAGGGAGTGAGGTAGGGGCGAGAGGAGCTGGGCCAAGCCCCTGCCTGGTGGCCAGGGGTGAAGGAGCCCAGGGAAGCTGCCCCACCGAGTCTCATCTGGTCCTACCTGCCGGGACCTGGAGCCATCCCACAGCCCACTGTGCGCTCTGGGCTTCTGGGCCATCGTTGCTGCTGCCAGACTTCTCCTCTCCCTTTCTCTTTCCCTCCTCCCCCTTTCTTCCCTTTGCCTTCTTTCCAGCCTCTCCTTCCTGTAGCTCCCTCTGGGGAGTGAAGGAAAGAGGGAGGTGGCTGTGCCTGTGGGAACTGCGGGTTAGCACATCCTCTCCTGCCCCTCCTGGCCCCCCTCCCACTCCGCTGTAAGCCTGGCTTGGAGATGCAGGCTGACAGCTCCAGCGGGGACAGCGCCCGGCCCCTCCCCTCCCCAGGCCAAGTGGAGGAGGAAACATGGTGGGCCAAGAGATGGGACCTGATGAAGGCTGCTGAACCTTCTTTCTCTCCTACAGCTTCCAGTTCCAAGATTAACAGCCACTCTTCCTCTCTCCTGGACACCTCTCCTCCCAGCCTCCAGCCCAGCCCTGAGCCCCAACCCTGCACCTCAGGCTAAGAGTTCCCCCAGGCAGGAGCTGGCCAGAAGGAGGAGACCTCTAGGCTCTGGTCTTCTGGGGATGACTAGGGAGGAGGGAGGAAAGGTCTTAGGAAGGAGAGCAGTGGGGGCAGAGGGGAGGAAATATGGTGGGGACGGGGAGCTGCAGAAAGGTGCCCGGTGCGGGAGGACTAGCCTTGGAGCCAGGGTCCAGGAATCTGGCTGGTGGCCTCCACAGCAACCCTTCACCCCTCGCCCACTCCTCAGCCTCAGGGGAGGAGGTGCGGGTCTCTGGGAGTGATAACTGGAGGTCAGGGACCCCTGGCCAGCCTGGTCCTGGAGGAGCACAGCAGGAAGGGCAGTATTTGCCCAGTGTTCCAGTGTGTGATTGACTCAGGCAGAGAGGGTGCATCTCCATGTGCAGCGATGTGTGTGGGTCTGTGTTGTGGTATCAGGTGATCCAGCATAGGTGTGTGCACGTGAGTGTGGCAGGTGATGCATGCGTGGTTCCTGTGTGCAGAGACTGGAAAGAGACCAGAAGAGAAAGAGCAACACCTGGATGAGGAGAGCGGTGCTGATGGGGGAGAAAGCCAGACTGTCACTTCTTTTGGGAAAACAGTCCAGAGTGTAGAGGAGGTGGGGGCAGGGCGCACCCCACAAGTTCACTACTCCTGCATCCTCCCACTAGCATCCTGAGAAAAGGCAGGGAGGGAGCGGGGGCCTGGAGCCTGAGGTTGCCGCCTGAGCCCAGCCACAGGCTGGCTGAGACCTGCATGCAGCTCACTCCTCTGGGATGCTCTGCGCCACTCCCCCCGCTTCCCATAAACCATAAACCCGGAAAGGAGGATTGAACCCAGTCAGAGAGGGCGGAACAGGAGGGAACCCCTCTTGCATCTCCTTTTCCCATCGCCTCCCCCCTTCTCTTTTCCTTCAGCGATCCTGCCCCTCTTCGCTCCTTTGACAGCTTCTGTCCTTCCAGGTGATGAAGTATTTGAGACCAGAGATAAGCCCAAGGGTCTTGCTGAGAAGCCTGTTTCCCTGTGCCCTGCTTTTTCCTGGAAGTTTAATGGGTTGGGGAGGACGGGAGGAGGGTGTTAGGGAGGCTGGGAGAGCAGGCGAGGGCCCGTGTCCCGCTAGTCCAGTGCACCCCTCACTGCCGAGGAGTGGCCCACGACTCAGGCCCTCCTTTTCTCCACTTGTTCCTGAAAATTTGATGCAGACGTCAGGGGCAGAGATCTTGCTGTCCTGCCCTGAATGGACGACCTTGTCCCTCTGACACCCTGCTTGGGATGCTGCCTCCTCGTCGTCTCCTTCAGGGCGCAGACAGCCTGCTCTCGCACAGGCCTGTGGGCAGTCAGGAGTCCGGGTCCGACCTTCAGCAGAGTAAATGACAACTCCAGCCCTGGATCCGGGGTCCTTGTTCTCCCACCACCTGGCTGCCCTAACCAAGCAGGTGTGGGAGGTGTGAGAGAAGACATCTTCCCTTGGAAGAGTTGGGAGGGTCATAAGGACCTATCCTGACCCACCTACTCGGGTCTCTAGGAGCCCTGCCTGGAGTTAGGAGGCCTGGGTGCTTATGCTGGTTCCTTGGTGGATCCTTTCCCAGCTCAGGGAGTGGACACTGAGAGATGCTGGCCATCCGCTCAGCTCCTACCCCAGGTGACTTTGACTCAGCCCGTCCACAGCCTGCCTCCCTAGTCCCTCTCTCCCTCCTTTGTTCTCCATGAAGAGTAAGACCATGGACTGGGGAAAATTCAATGTGACTGCGCCATCTCCCCCTGGCCCACCCTCCCCCCAGTGGCACTGCAGGCCCCAGCAGGGACTGGCTTGGCCCCCTGCTGCCCCCACCCACATTTTTTTCCTGCGCTGGAACTCCCTTTCCTCTATTAGTCCTTTATCTCTCCTCCTCTCTTCTCAGTAGCTCTCACCCTCTACTTCTCCTTCCCACCCTCCCTTCGGGCCAATCCCCACATCTTCATTTCCTTGGACAGTTTGAGACCAAGAGGGAACCCAGTGTGTTGGCAGTGGGGGTACAAGTCATTATTTCCTTACTCCCTGAATAGAATCAACCCAAACCCTCCTCTATCCCGGGGGGGACTTGAAGTGGACGGCCCTCAAGGGAAGAAAGAGAATGAGCGGAGGGGACAGGCTTGGGCCTCTCCTCCTGCCCTTTGGCACAGTGAACTCTGTACAGAAACCTGAGCGCAGTAACGGAAGCAGTGCCCCAGCTTTACAAAATAAAGTGTTTGTTTATTATGAAATTAGAGATGGAGGCCCCTCCCCTTCCTCCCTCTTTCCCCTTCCCCAGCTGCCTCCCCCATTCCTTCCCCTCCCCGCACCCTGAGGCCCCTGGGAAGCATAAAAGACAACGCCCAGAACTGGGAGGCCAGGGGCAGGCAGACAGCTGGGCAGAGCTCCAAGGAGGCGGCCACTGGGGCTGGAGCTCTCGCCCTGGGAGGTGGGCTGGCTCCCTCTCTCTGCTGGAGGCCGTGGAGCCAGGATGAGGCCATGAGTGATGGATGGAACCATGCGGGCGGGTCTGTAAAGACAGGAGAGCCTGGTTAGAGGTGGTGAGTGGGGGCGGGCCCTGGGCCACCCCTGTGCCCCACATGGTCTAGGAGCACTGACCTGGGACAGAATATCCCCTGCAGGAGGGTGGGCAGCAGTGGCTGGAAGTTTCTCTTGCTTTTGGGATGGACAACGAAAAAAACCAAAAAGCCAGTCACAGGGACCCAGAGAGAATGCGGGCAGATGTGGGCAGGAGACAGACACAGAGTGTGTGTGTGGGCAAGGGAGACAGCGAGAGCGTGTATGAGAGATTTAGAATTGAGGAGACAAAGACAGAGCCACGGAGAAAGTGGAATCACAGTGAGAACAGACTGCGAGTCGGAGCCACACAGCCCAGACGCGGACAGGGAGAGTGTTACAGACAGACAGAGATCCCTGGAGAGAGACACACAGACGACTCAGGAGAGGGAGGTAGGAAGGAGGTCGCCCTGGGGAAGCTGGGAGGAGGGACACGGGACCGGAGGAGGCCTGGGGGCTCCTGGGCTGCTGCCGCCTGCCTGGACCCCGGGGGGCTCACTCAGAGGGCCTGTGCGGGCTGCCCCACGGCGGCGCTCAGGGGCCCGGGGGCTCCTTGGCCCCGTACAGCTCGGCCAGGGTGCGGAAGAGCGGCCCCCAGTCGTCCAGCGGCTCAGCCGGGCCCGGGGCGCCGCCGGCCTCGCTGCCGGAGCCCAGGGAGCTGAGGGAGCCGCAGGAGGAGCCGCGGCCCTCGTAGCCGTACACCTGTACCGAGTCGTAGGGCGGCATGCTGGGGTCGTCGTCCGCCTCGCGTAGCCGCAGCGCCAGGAGCTGCGCCACGTCGGCGGGGCCGGGGGGCCGGGGCTGGCGCGGCGCCCGGGCGCGGGGCAGCACGTCGCGGCGCGCGGCCGGGCCGGGGGCCGGCGGGGCCGCGCCGTCGGGGTTCTGCAGGGCGCTGATGTCGAAGGCCTCCGTGTCCTCCTCGCCGCCGCCCTCGTCGTCGTAGGTGATGATGTTCTCGCGGACGTCCTCCTCCTCCAGCACCATCAGTGCTTCCTGCTTCTGCCGCCGCAGGGCCACGAAGAGCACTACCAGGGCTGGGGAGAGGCGCACACGGCCGCTGAGCCCGGAGCACGCAGACGGCTTGGGACAGAGCGGGCAGTGAGGCCTAGGGGTGGCAAGCCTCGTTTGAATCCTGACTTCACCCCTTACTTGCTGCGTGACCATGGGAAGTTGCTTAACTTCTCTGAAGCTTTTTGGCCCTTAGATTGCTTGTAGGGAAAACATATTTAATATTGACCTCTTAGGGTTGTTGGAAGGATGAAATGAAATACCACAGTGATGTGCCCAGTGCCACACGTGGCCCAGAGTCGGGGTCAATAAACAGTTCTTATGGCCTGTTCCTGTCATTACAGACTGGTATGTCAGGGATATGAGGCCAAAGCTTTTCTCTTGGATGAATCAGGCAGTGGGAACAGCCAGGCATGAGGGTTCCTTCAAACCCTACGGTGGTTTCCCTATGTCCAGGGTCCTGGCTCCTCTACATACCCCCTGCAGGCCTGCACCCCACATCTGTGTCCCACTGAGGCCTGACTCACCAAGCAGGGTGCCCACACAGGTGACGATGGCAAGCAGGGCCCCAGTGCTGAGCCCAGTGGGTGAGAGCTGAGCCTCAGGCCGGCAGGATGCCACGGAGCCATCAGGCCGGCAGCGGCACACGCTGACAGTCACGGTGGCCGTGCTGCTCAGTGCTGGCTGCCCCCAGTCCCACAGCTCTACGGGAACCAGGTAGGGGGCCTGGCGGGGAGGAGCAGGGCGGGAGGGCAGCAGCAGGCTGGCGGAGCCATCTGTGGGAGAGGGAAGGTGTTGGGGGCATTCCTGGGACACTTGCCCAGTAGGGTCGGTGCAGTCCATGGAGACAGCTTTCCATGGGGAAGGTTTGCAAAGAGCTAACATGTGCAAATCCACATCTACCTTCTGTTAGGTGGAGGGCCCAGAAAGGTGGGCAGGGCTCAGGTAGGCTGGGGTAGGGGGTAGTGGAGGAGGACAGGAGGATGAGGCAGGCATGGCCATGGTTGCATGAGGCCACCCACCTCGGTTGTCCCGGACAGTGAAGTTGGCATCAGGGCCCAGAGGACCTTGTAGGGAGACACGGCTACTGTTGCCGACTTCATCTCTGTCCAGGGCCCGGATAACCTGAATCAGCTGCGAGGAAGAAGAGAGGCCTTGTATGGAGTGGGCAGCTGGAGGTCTTGAGGTCCCAACTCCTCTGCCTCAGCAGCTCACCTGGCCAGGGGGTGCAGAATCACACACAAAGGTGTCGTAGGGCTCAGCCAGCTGGGGAGCATTGTCATTCTCATCCAGGGTCTGGATGGCCACTTGCACCCGGGAGGCCTGTGCAGAGCTGTCTGAAGCCAGAACACGAACACATACACCCCACACACGCACACACAACAGTTTATACACAACACACATGATGCATGGGCATGGATGCCACAGGGAGCACAGAGCACACACATGTAACACATGAAACACGCATGCAATACAGGTAGCAATGTTGTGAAATGAATGCAACAACACCAAGTGCATGCAACATTCAGGTAGTACCCAAGATGTGTGCAATACACATTATACATTCAACAGAAATGTAGCCCCCATGATATACATATACAATAACCCACATGCAGGGCACATGCAGCATAAACAAAAGGCAGACAGAAGATGCATACAGGACACACACAGACAATAGCCATGAAATATACAAACACATTCATACCATATATTCGATGTACACTCAGCGTTTAAAACAGATGCAACATACATGAAGTGGATATTTGATATATACAGTGAATGCAGTGTCCCACCCCGCCAGGGCCCAGAGAATGCATTTTCATGCACGGCACCGGTGGGATGGACACACACACACGCACGCCCCATCAGAGGTCTGGGAGCTGTGGTATAGCAATGAGTATCACTTAGAGTTGACTTTGGGGAGGGATGCACAGGGTACAAAGCCAGGCCAGCCTGGGCACCACAGCCAGACACAGGCCCTCACATCACACATCCCTTCATCAGGTGGCTCCCACCATTACCCTGCCTTGCTCCTCACTTGCCATCCAAGAGAGGATGGAAATCGTGTATCCCTGCTCTCTTCTCCTAGGCTGAATCTCCTGGTTCCTCTAGCCTTTCCCCCGGGCAGGGGGAGAGCTGGCTGGCCCTGGTGAAGGGGCTGAGGTCGCAGCCTGGGCAGAGGAGGCTGAGTGGGCTGCCTGGGTAAAGGGTCTGGGATGCCCCAGAGATGGGATGGGGCTGGGGTCCATTCCTTCACTTCAGTAAGGGTCCAGGGGCTTCTAGTTGATGTTGGGGTTTGGGTGGGGTTGCAGGATTTGACAGGAGGGTGAGAAGACAGTGAGGGACACAGGCACACACACACACAGGGCTACATATACACAGGCAGCTACAAACACGCTATGTATACACACATATACACACAGGAACATTCATACAGACAGATGTACATGCACTGCCACGCAACACGAAGCTGCATGGACATGAACGTGAACCTATACACCTACAGTTCCACACCCGAGAAGCAGTGTGGTGGAGCGGTGACAGCTCAGACGCTGCAGCCTCACTGGTCTGATGGCTCCGCCACTTCATGTCTGGGTGACTTTGGGAAGTTAGTTAGCTTCTCTTTGCCTGAGTTTTCTCATTTTAAAATGAGGAGATAATCATACCTCCCTCATAAAGTTGTGGTGATGATTAAATGGATTAATCCATACTTGGTACTTAGAACAGTGCCTGATACACAATAAGTAATAAGTTAATATTATCTGTCCACGAACAGTCACATACATAAAACAACATATACAGACAGCTATTTGTACCTATCACCGTACACATCCAATTATACATGTGCACAAATAATAGACATATAACTCTACACACTTAACTATATACACATATATGTTCAGTTACAGACATATACTTACAGATATATGTGTATATATATGTATTTTTCACACACATGGAATTATATACACAGGTAAGTACATGCCCAGGTGCACATACACATCTAGCCCTTTGCTGACATGTACAAACATCTACGCACTCAGCGACAACTCTCATAGACAGGACACACATAGCAGATGTGGGAAGCCCTGGGCATGAGCAGGGTGATGGGGGAGGTTCATAGAGGGGAGGGAGGTCTCCCCGCCTCCACAGGCCCAGGCTGCCCAGAGGCTGCTGGGGACTGGGGACTGACAGGGGCCCTCCAGTCAGCCCCCAGAGGAGGTGCCCAGCCCTTCCCTGGCCCCCGCCTGCAGCCTGAAGCAGAGAGTGGGCAGGGCAGGATCTGCCAGGGTGCAGGTTTGGGTTCATTAGGGGTTGGGAGCTATTTGAGGTTAGGTTTATTTCCAGGTTGGGGAAAGTCAGGTATGGGAGTGAATTTAAGGTCAGGCAGACCCGCTGTGCCCAGCCCAGCTCAGCCTAGACCAGGAGGCCTGCCTGTTGGTGATGGTCCAGGCTGGGGACCCAGTGGCTGTAACCACCCGTCCCCACCCCCACGCTCAGGGACAGCCCCTCTGCCAGGAGGCTGCTGCTTCTCCCAGGCCTCCTAGGGGGCCCAGGACTCCTCACCGAGCTCTGTGGCCAGCACTGTGATGTTGTGCCAGACATGAGCCTCGCGGTCCAGGGGCACTGCCGTGTGGATGGTGCCGTCTTCGGGCTCGATGGAGAAGCAGAGTTCCGGATCCGAGTGGGGGAGGATGGAGTATCTGGGGAAGGTGGAGCCAAGCTGGGGGCTGATCTGGGGGCAGGGCCAGAGCTTGCTGCCACCCCTCCCTCCTCTCTGTTCCCCTTGCTGGGCCTCATGGCTCATCTGGGCAGAGGGCCGGAGCTTGTTGGGCAGAGCCTGCCCCACCCATGCACCCAGAGCCATAATTCACATGAGGGTCCCCTTAAAAGATGAATATCCTGAGAAGTCATCAACATGAAGCACCTGTCCTAAGATTCAGGGGGACTGGGTTTCCTGGGTGAGGGGAGAGAGACACACAGAGGTGGAAGGGGGTAAACTCTGCCTGTCTTTCAGATGTCTGGGCCTGTTCTGGGGGCCCAGGGACCTGTGTTCTAGCCCTCCCTGCTCTGCCTCAGACCAACTGTGTGACCTTGGGCAAATCATTTAACCTGTTTACTCAACTACCGAATGGGAATGACACCAGCTCCTCCTTCAGTGCTGTGACAGGGATGCTGGCGGGGGTGGAAAGAGCGGCTCCTCTCCAGGCCCACAAGTCCGGATTTGAATCCCAGCTCTGCGACCTACTGACTGTGTGACCTTGGGCAGGTTACTTAACCTGTCAGGGCCTGGCCTCTCAAACAACTGGTGATGACAAAGCCTACCTCATAGGGCAGTTGTGAGAATTAAATGTTACCACGTGGGTAAAATAAACTGTGAAGTGCTGAGGGAGTGGTCAATAGTGACAGCGATCAATTGGTCAATCGCACTCATCAGATGAGGTAACATCTGATTGCACTGCCACTGGGAGGCGCCGCTCTTACCTGCCCAGAGGGACGGGGTAGAGTGGGGAGTGGTTAGCCAGGTCCTTCAGCACGCCCGTGGCCCCCAGACCCGCAACCGGGGAGACCACTGCCAGGAGCTGAGTGTGATTTGCGGTAAGAGGGGCACGTCCTTGGATGGAAACAGCCTGTCCTGGGCTCCTTCCTCGAGGCCCGGCCCTGCCCCGGCCTACCGCCGAGCTCACCTGATTGGGCTGGCCGGGGAGTCCAGGTCAGTGGCTGAGACCTGGCCCACCAGCGTCCCGGGAGCCTTGTTCTCGGGCACTGCCAGGTGGTAGGCAGCCTGGGTGAAGGCAGGTGGCTCTGGGGCATCCTGTACAGCCACGCGCACCGAGGCCACGTCCTTGAAGGGCCCTCGCCGCAGGTAGGCTGGGTCAATGAGCGTGTTGGTGGCCTCCACCCGGAAGGAGTAGGAGTGACGGGTCTCGAAGTCTAGGGGCTGTAGTAAGGGGAGATGAGTGGCTGAGGCGTGTGGAAACCAGGGCAGGCCCAGGCTCCTGGAAGGTGAGGAGTCCCTTCCCCACATGCATCCAATGCCCAGCCCTCCTGAGAGGAGAGGTGGGCAACAGGGGGGCAGTGCCTGGGTAGTCAGGGTGGGGGCAGATTAGTCAGTAGCTCTAGGTCTGCCCCCAGCTCCATCATAGACTTGCTATAGGAAAGTCTTGAGCCAGTCACTCAGTCCCCCTTTCTGGGCCCCAGGCCCTCATTTGAAAGATGAGGAGATGACCATGATCTCTGAGCTCCAGTATAGGGGTCCTGAGTGTGTTGTAGACCAGTTAGAAGTGTGTCTCGTGGGGCAGGAGGAAGGTGTGAGTCTGCAAGTGTTAGCAGACAGGAGGCTAACCTTGCGGACAGTGAGGAGCCCGTCTCGACCTTGGGAGTCTGTGCTGATGCTGAAGGCCTCGGAGCCCTCCCCATCCAGGATGCTGTATGCCATGAGGGCGTTGTCTCCCAGGTCTGGGTCCTGGGCCCGCAGCCGGCCCACCAGGGTGCCCGGCCCAGCTGTCTCCACCACAGAGAACTGGTACAGGCCTTGAGGGTGGATGGAGGGAGACACTCTTAGAGAGGTCCCCAGCCCTCCTCCCTCTCCCAGCACTTCCTTTTCCCCGGGGCCTGGATAGGGGAGTGGTGGGGAGGAACGGTTTCTCCAGAGGCTGACAGGGTGGGGTGGTCAAAGGATGGCTCAGGCTGAGCCCTGGCCCCTTACTCTGAGGGAACTTGGGGGGGTTGTCGTTGACATCGCTGAGGGTGACCGTCACCGTAGTGCTGCCCGACAGCCCCCCCATGTGGCCGCCCATGTCCTTGGCCTGAATCACCACCAAGAACTCCTCCTGCGTCTCCCGGTCCATGTTGGGGATGGCAGTACGCACCACTCCTAGGGAGAGATGCTGGGTCAGGTGGTGCCGGTTACCATGGCTGCTCCATCAGGCCCCCGACCTCCATCCTCACCAGTCTGGGGGTCCACAGAGAAGAAAGGCAGTCCGTCCAGCACGGTGTACACCAGCTTGGCGCTGTTCCCATAGCTGGGGTCATCGGCGTCGTGAGCAGTCACCTGGATCACTGACGTCCCTGTGGGGGATCCCGGCACCTCGCTCAGCAGGGGCAGGGCCGGGTGGGGAAGACCAGCAGATGAGGGGGACCCAGACATGAGTGAGGCCGAAGGAGGTGGGTTCTGGGGCAGAAAGCACTGGGGGAAGGAGAGGTGAGGGCGCTCCAGGAGACAGGCTCTGGGACATTTGGAGTTGGGGTGCTCACCGACGTTGGACATCTCAGGCACTGTGGCGTGGTAGGGCCCGAGGGGAAAGATGGGTGGATTGTCGTTGATGTCTTGCACCTTGATGATGAACTCTGATGGGGGCTCCAGGGGCCGGTTGGAGGCTCGGTCCACGGCTTGGGCCAGTAGCACATACTGTGCCTTCTCCTCCCGGTCCAGGCTCTTGGTGACATGAATATTGCCTGTGGCCTCGTCAATCACAAATACGGTGCCTGCCCCCTCCCCCGTCAGCAGGTACTTGGTGCGACCCTCGCCCCTGTCCACATCCGAGTGCAGCTGTAGGGGTCAGGGAAAAATGGCACTGGGTTCCAAGCATAGGGACAGAAGGTTAAAGAGTCCAAGTCTAGGACTGGGGGAGTGTTGGGAGTCCTGAGTGACCAAGGTCACTGCAGAGTGATGAAGGTGCAGGGCAGGGCCTAAGGGCCTCGAGAGTCAGGGCAGACATGGAGGGGTTGATCCTTACCTTGCCAATAAGGACAGGCTCTGGACCGGCATATTCCTCAATGACAAAGAACTGGTTCCACACCCAGCTCCTTCGGGTCCGCAGCAGTGTGGGTCCTGGGCCCCCCCGGGACCCTGCCCAGGCCTGGGCTGGGGCTGCCAGGCGCCCCATGCAGCCCCAGCCACCCAGCCAGGCCAGCAGGAGCCTCACCAGGCCCCACATGTTTGGGTTCCAGCCAGGGCTCTGTTCACTGCCCCTGGGTGCTGAGGCATGAGCTGGCTGGGCAGAGGAGCAGAGGCGTTGGGGCTACCTCATGGATCCACACCTGCGGGACAGGTAGCTGTTCAGGGTCAAGGAAACCCTTAACCCTCTCCCCCAACCAAAGTTAGATGCTGAAGATGCAGACCTCCAAGGAACCAGACACCCCACTGCCCACCCAGACTAAGACAGAGCAGACAGTCTGGTCCTTCCCTCCACCCAGGCTCGCCTGTATTCACCTCCAGCCCTCCAAGCTGATAAATCTCCAGCCAGTCAACTATGAGTAGAGAAGCTGGGGAAGAAAACAGGAGAGGGGGTGCTGGGAGCCCCAAATCTGGCCCCTGTCCTCCCAGGTTGGGCATGCAGCCAGGGGGCTGGAGGAGATGGGGGCTACCAGGGAAAGGACTTAAAATCCAGGGGTTGGGATCCATGGAGGTGTGGCCTCAGGGTGTCTAGGGTCAGGCAGAGAGATGACAAGGAGTGCAGCCTAAGACAGGCCTGTGAAAGTCGCTCCTCCACAGGGAACCACACCTCTCCAGAACCTGCCCCCAGCCCACCCTGCCAGCTGAAGACCTTGATGGGGCACCCGGTTCATGAGGCAGATTGGAGGGCCAGAGCTGAAAGAAGAGGGGGTAGAGTTGGGGGCAGGGCCAGGAGACTGGGGTGGGGGAGCAGAGGCAGACCCAGAGGCTAGAGACACAGCGTGATTGAGGGTGAGACCAAGACTCAGGGACTGTCTGGCAGAGACAGAGACAGAATGGCAGCAAGAGACAGAAGGAAAAAGACCAAAGGAGGCAGCTGGGCATCTGAAAGGCAGAGAGGAGTCATAGGTACCAGAGTTGGGAGAGTGTGTGTGTGTGTGTGTGTGTGTGTGTGTGTGTGTGTGTGGAGGGGTGGAGGGCAGGGGGGCTCTCATCCTGTGTGGTGGGCGGGCAGGGGCAGCCTCCAGCTGCAGGGGTCAGACCAGGCCGCCAGAACTTCATTCTGGGAGAGAGGGCAGCCAGGAGGGGCTGTGAGGGAGAGGACCCTTCCCAGTGTGTCTCCTTCCTCTCTTCCTGGGGGGACCCCTCAGGTAGCTGTGGTTGGGTCCCTCCTCCCCCAGAGCAGACACACACTTGACAGTCCTTTCCCTCCCTGGGGAGGAGGGAAGCCGGAGGGAAGCTGGGGGACCAGGGAGGGAGGCGGGATGAGGAGAGAAGGAAAGGGATAGAGGAGTGGGAAACAGGATAGAAGGAAAGGGAAGAGGAGAGAAGAGGAGGGGACAAGGGATGGAAAGGAGAGCGAGAAAAGGAAAGAAAGATAGAGGCAGAAAAAGGCAAAGAGGAAGAGGCGATGGAGAAAAACCGGGCAAGAGAGAGAGAGAAGGGTTGGGGAGACAGAAGGAAGGGGCAGAGAAGACAAACGGGCAGAGAGAAGGCAGGCGAAGAAAAATCGAGGGAGAGGAAAATGGGAAAAAGAGGAAGAGAGGTGCGAGGCAAGAAGGGAAAGAGGTAGAGCGCGGGAGAAGGGAGCCGGCAGTGGCTCCCAGCCGCGGAGCGCACCGCTCGGAAGACACCCGCAGCTGCGGGCCCCCTGCTGCCCCTCCGCGGATTCCCGACCCCGGGCTCCGGGGCAGTCGCCCTTACCTGGCAGCGCCGAGGGGCCCAGGCCCGGCAGGGAGCGCCCCCGCCCGCCCCCGTCGCCGGGTCCGGGGGCGCAGCCCCAAGCCGATCCGAGCGGGCGCCGCGGCTCCGCTGCAGGTCTGAGCGGCCCCGGCGAGAACAAGGGAGCGAGACGGAGGGGGCGGGGGAAGGAGGCTCCGCCTGCGGAGGAGCGAGGCGGCTCCGCGCCGCGCGGGAGAGGAGAGCCCAGCCTCCGACCCTCCCCGGCCAGCCCGGGCTGCGCGGCGGGGGCGGGGGCGGTGCCTGGCTCCCGCCCCCTCGGCGCTGCTGGGCCGCCGGGCGCATACAGATGCGACTTCCCTCCAGGGCCGGCCCGCAGCGCTCGGCGGGGCACTCGGGCGGGAGGACGGCCAGGCCGTTTCCGAAGAGCTGGCGGGGAGGGCGCACCCGGAGGCGCGAAGCGGCCCGGACGCCCCCGGCAGCGCGGCCCCCGTGCAGGGCGAGCGCGCGGTGAGGCAGGGAATTAGGGGTCCACTGCGGAGAGGCCCGGCTCCCCGCTCCCGGACCGGCCTTTGGGGCTGGTGTGGACCCTAGCCGCACGGCGGCGGCGTTTTGGGAGCCCGAGCAGGGAGGGCACGGTAGCTGGTCGGTTGGGGTGCGCTTAAGGACGGCAGAAGGGTCCAGAGAGTCCGCGGGCTGGGCCCAGGGAACAGGGACGGAGGCACGACATCGGCGGGAGGGGACGGAGGTGGGGAGTGGAGCGTTTTGGGGAAGCTCCTTTACAGGCGCCCACTGAGCGAGCGGCTGCCGCCCCCTGGTGGCAATTGTGGGAGGCACCTTGAAGGTGGTGAACAGGTGACCAAATGCCTCTAGCACAGGACCTGAACAGGGAACAGAACCCTCCTTTTCCCAGGGGGTCTTCCCCTCTACCCTCCAGTGAGAAAGACAGTTGTGGTGTGGTTAGAGCCAAGGCCGGGATGGAGAAGGGTGGGCAGTCCCCGCTCCAGGAAGCAGCAGCCTAAGTAAGTGTATGGAAAGGAAGTGATGCTGGCTCCATGCTACAGCCATCCTCTTCAATTGGGTTTGGCTCTCACCCGGGCCCTGCCCAAAGAAAGCCACTCACACACTAGTTAAAACTAAGTCAGATTTTTATTATTTTCCATAGACCACATCATTTAATAATAAAAAAAATAAAAATAAAAATTGAACGAAAGGAAAAAGGTGGATATAAAGTGGAACCGGTGGGCAAGAGGCAAAGGCTGCAGGACAGAGACTGGGAACTGCAGGGGCCCTGGGACTCAGGAGGAGAGGCTGATTCAGCTCATAGGTGACCCAGTCCTGGCCCCGGCTGTTCCCAAGAGGGGGTTGTGAGTGCCCAAAGGAGGTGGTGAGCAGGATGGAGGAAAAGTGAGAGGTTTGGGGCTCCTAGCTGTTCCCCACCTCTGGGCCATCTCCCTTCCCTAACCTAGCTCTTCCCCCCTCACAGACTTAACAATGGGGAATGAGAGGGAGGAGAGGGCCAAGTCCTAAGAGACAGGCTATGGGGTAGGGGGAGATGGCCACTGCTCCATTTGGTATGTGGGGACAGGTGGCAGCCATACTTCAGCATTGGGCAGATGGTGTGAAAGAGCCCTGGTTCCAGGGTGGTGGAGATTGTACCTATCCCTTGTGGCCTTGAACCCCCGGGGGCAGATGGCTGGTGCCTGCAGCTCTCCCTAGTGTTCTCCCAGCTAGCGGCGCCCACCCCGGTCCCGCACAGGTGTGCTCCGACTCCGGCTCCTGCTGTGGCGCTTGGTGTCTCTGCGGTCCCTCTCCCTGCCTCGCTCCCGGTCCCTTTCCCTATCCCGATCTCGATCCCCCCTGTCCCGCTCCCTGTCCCTCTCTCTCTCCCTGTCCCTCTCTCGGCTGTGCTCTCGCCGCTTCTCGCGCTCCAGCTGTCGGGTCCGCTCCCGCTCCGCTTCCTTCTCCCGCTCCTTCTGCTCCTCTTCTTCTTGCTCCTTTCGCCGCTTCTCACGCTCCTTGGCCCGTTCAGCCCGCTCGGCTTCCTTCTGAACAATCTGTTGCAGGCAGGAAAGGCAGAGAACAGGCACCTGAGCCCTGTGCGCAGCATTCCCGGCTGGTCTATGTGCCCCTGGACCCCACACTCCTAGCTCAGGGTCACTGTCAGCTTTGCTGTTAAGCAGGAAGTGAGGGCCCCCCTTTGCTGGGGCGGGGGGGTTCAGCAATCACATCTGTCCTTGCCCCAGAGCCCCAGTCGCTCCCTTTTATACCCATGACAAGTAGTGGCACCATCCATGCCTGGCCTCTGGTATTTCCCTAGCTACTTAGGGACAAATCTCTTCTCTCTTTAGTTGAGTAGCCTAAGCATAAAACTCCCAAAAGGCCCATCACAAAGAAACTTAAATTTAAAAAGCAGAGAAATGGATGAGTTTACCAAATACAGATTGCTCAGCTAACTAAAACCAATTTCCACGAAGCGAAGCTGGCTCAGCCACCTACCTAGGACGCACACAGTTCCTGTCTTGGCATCTCCCTTCACCCTCTGAGGTGTGGCTTCTCTACGACAGACTCATCAGCTGGTTCTTAAAACTGCCTCCTTGATGCTTAGTTCCTTCCCTCATTATCCTAACCTGGGCCCACTAGCTCTTGCAGGCTGGTGACTCCCCCCTTGCTCTGCCCCGCTTCCCTGATGCAGCTCTGAGCAGGGCAGGAGGCGGGCACTCACCTGGCTGTCAGTCAGCGGGAGCCAATAGATGCAGGGAGCTGCTTTGGTCTTCCGAAAAAGGTCGTCCAGCAGCTTGGCAGGTGGTTCCTCCTGAGCTTTCTCTGAGGTGGAAGAAAGCGAATCAGACTTGATGCCTATGACCCTGTGCCCATCCCACCTACCACTGAGCATGGGTGCCCCCAAGGCTAAGCACCTTTCTTCTCACTCTTCTTTTCTTTAGACTTTGCACGTTCCTTGCGGCGGCGGTCACGGGACCGTGATCGGGAACGGGGCCCTTCTCGAACTTTGTCCCGATCCCATTCGCGCTCTGATCGAGTTCGCTCTCGCCGCTCCATTTCCCGTTCCCGCTCTGCCCACTGTTCTCGCACTGCCCGCTCCTGTTCCCGCTGCTCTGCCCGGGGATGCTGTGGTGGCTGGGCTGGGGGTGGGGGCGGAGGGTGCAGAGGCCGTGGAACTCCCTGCTCCTCTGTCTTAGTTTCAGAGGGACGGTCCACCAAGAGGCCCCGATGATAATCTAGCTGTGGGCAGAGGAACAAGGACAGTCAGGATGGAGATGACATCACTCCCACTGAAGCAGCTCAGGACCCCAGGGCACAGAGACTTCAGAGCCCCATGGTTCAACTAAAGGAACCAAAGGGGAGGGAGAAGGAATCCCAGTGACTGCAGGTTTGGCCAGGATCTTGGCTGGAATCTAGCAGATACTGGCCTCCCTTGCCCCTCCCCTCCCTCCTTTCCCCAGGTTTCTTACCTCATCTTGCTCAGCATAGTCAGCACAAAGGAATTTGGGATTGGACTGGGGCCATTTGACCCCATGTAGAGCGGTACGGGTAGCAACTGCTTCCTCTACTGTTGAGTACTGAGGGAGGAAGGGAGAGGGCAGAGGGTCACGACAGGCCTTCAATCCCTCTCACTGGCCACAACGCCCTCAAACCTGCCCACACTGGTCACAAAAGGAAGTATATGCCACAACCTGGAGAATCAGCTTCTTGCCCTCACCGTTACAAAGCAGTGGGATTTGATCTTGTCAATCCAGAAGGCCTCTTCCACCAGAGTTCCCGTACGTCCCAGCAATTCCTTCAGTTGGCCTAAAGTGAAGGGACGAACCTGCCAACGAAAATGGAGTTTCAGGGTCTTGAAGAAGGCAAGAACAATGCACATCTCACTGGTCTCAAGATTTCCCAAGCCGCTGTCACAGGAGTACAGCTTCAAAGTCTGGATGAGGGCAGAGGTTAGGAACCCTCTAGTAGGAAGGAGAGAAGAGTGGTAACACTAACTGAGACATTATGTGCCAGGCTCGCTTCAAACCCTCAAGACAACCCTGCAGGCTGATGCTTTTTTCAGATGAGGAGACAGGTGTGAGATGAAGCAACTTGCTCAGAGTCGATGAATGAGTAAGCTGGCAGGTCTAGGTGCTGAACCTAAGAAGCATGAGTCCAAAGCTCCAACTCTTAACCATTAAACAAGGCTGCACCGTGGAAAATGACTTACCAAATTGGAGATGTGGACGATGTTACTGATCTTGCCCCGGGGCGGGGAGGGCACCTGAGCAGTTCGGACTGGGTCATCAATTGTAATGGAAACTCCAGACTTCTGCTGGCTAATGGAACGGCGAGTTAAAGTATCTCCTAAAGTCACTATCGAATAGAGCACACGAATGGTTTCAGTAGGGAGCACTGATGGCTCTTTCACCTCCAATATGACTTTCTTTTATTCCCTACCAAGCAGTCACTCTTCTGTCTAAATGTGCTGAGCACCTCTAAAGAGCAAGATACTGTCTAGGCTAATCTCCTGACTATGGAGATTCAAAGATTAAACAGATTCGAACCCAGCCCTCACGTAGTTTAATAACTAGAAGGGGGAGATAAGACAAATATGTAAAACACTAATACAAGGCAGAAAACATGAAATGCTGAGAGAGATCCAAATAAAGAGCTCTGGGAATTCAGGGAGCTGCATTACTTTCCACTCAACGCTTCACCCACCTTTCTTTACTTCATGCTCCACAGGTGGGGGCAAAGCCACCTCTACTGAAACCTGGGGAGGTATAGGGGGTTCTGCTTCAGGCTCCTTCTCTTCTTCCTCCTCTTCCCTCTGCCCATTCTCCTGGCCCTCTGCAGGCACTACCTGTAAGGTATCAGATAAAGTAGAGGTTCTTAAACACCAAACTGGCACATTCTTTTCAGCTCCTGGCTTCCTGGTGAGAGAGGGTGGTACACTCAACTTAGCATGTTCCTTCCACTGGGGGAAAGATTTCATTATTAAGTTCACCTCCGCCAGACCCTGGGATTGTTAATGCCTCAACTCTGCCATGAGGAAAACTAAGGCAGGAGTCGGCATTTTTCACATTTTTTCTGTATAGGGCAAGATGGTAAATTATTTTAGGCTTTGTGAGCCATACAGTTTCTGTTGCAACTGTTCAACTCTGACATTATGGCACTCAAGCAGCCACAGACAAGAGTAAATGAACTGGTGTGGCTGTGTTCTAATAAAACTCGATTACAGGCAGCAAGCTGGACGTGGCAGCCTGCTGACCCCGAGAAGGGCCAATCAGCCCCACCCTCTGCACAGAGGGGCGACTTCCCTTCTAGGACTCCACCTTAGCTCCTCAGCTCTGCGTCCGCTGCCCCCTCCCCTGACACTAGGGTGCAGGAGCCTTACCTGAGTGACGGTCCGGCATATTTTCAGCCCCTTGTCATGGGTCCCATCGTCACCATTACGCTCTGTTTCATCCTCAGAGATTCGGGAGTCATCAGCATGAAGATCCACAACAGCCTCCTGCCCCGCCAGGGGTTTGATGTCGGGGATGAGGCTCTGGGACACAGATACCGCCCCCCCCGTTACACTGGGCCCATGTCTACTCCCATCTCAACATGTCTCGTCCTCCCTTCCCCGGCTCCTCCCACCTCACCTTAAGTGATTCAGTGGTGATACTGATGGAGGGTTTCTTCTGTGTGGTGGCTGTGCTGGCTCCCCAACGCCGCTTCCGACCAGGCTGGCCCCCCTCTGTGTCACTGTTTCCAGCTGGAACCCCCTTGGAAGCTGCTGTCCCCAAGAAATAGGACCCAACAGTTAGATGGTCTCAGGCCCTCTGCTGGTTCACACCACAACACCCACAGATAGCCTTCGACTCAAGTTTTAGTAAAAGGTAAACCTAAGGAAATGATATTTGGGGGCTGGGGAAACCGTGCTTCAGAGTGAACAACAGAAGGACTGGAGCCACTGCCTGACAGACGGAAACTACTGATCTTGAAGGCAATGTGGGCGGGGTAACTAGACTGGTGAGCAGTTGAAACTTTTAGTGGTAGAAATATCTGAAGTGCTGGAGAAGACAGACTCAGAACAAGGGAATGCAGAAAAAACAAGACTACGTGATACTAAAATCTAAGTCAAGTTAATTTAAGATCATGATGTGATCTATAAAGATCTCTCATACTTTTCTCAATTCAGAGTTCCTCATTGGGAAAATGTTAAAAATGTCACTGTTTGAGGAGTAGAACCCTCTCATTTTCTCAGATGCTCTTTTAGAATAAAGCATAGACTGGTAAGCATTATATAGGAGCCCCTCAAAGTCACTCCTGGTTCTGCGGGTTCAGATATCTGAAAGAATAAATGCATGTAGGACTGCACAGGAAACAGTGAGACACCTCAGTTTATCTTACTAGAGTTAAGAAAGAAATATGACTGCGAAAAATGACAGGGATTGTCTGAAGTTTTGAATTTCAAAATGGAACCCTACATATGCCAAGAAGGTTGACTGGCTGGGTGGAGGTGGTGGGGTGGGAGGGGGTGACCCAAGAATCCCACTGAGAGCGAACAGGAATCTATTTCTCTATGAACTCGGATTTTCCTGGTATTCTTGACCTTGATCAGGGATGTGGGGCTGGACTTACAGACAACGGAGATCTTCCTCTTGAATGATTTGGGCAGCGAGCTCTGTATAGAGAAGAAAAAGGGAAAAAAGAGAAAGAGACACACCCCACAGAGAGGGGGGAAAGAGGTTAGATGGGGCAGTCTCAGCATAGGCTCCAAAGACACAGAGAGAGAGAGACACAGAGACAGACAGAGACCAAAACAGAAGCGGCAAACGGCAAAAACGAAGCAGAATCAATGCAAGTTAGAGAAAAAAATAAAACCAAACATCACAGCAGGGAAAAGTCATCTAGTCCATATCACACCTGTGTATTAGCTTAACCAGAAATAAGCTGGAAGAGGAATTCAGCAGTCTCACAGCCCTTTAAAGGCGTTGGTCATGCCCTCTTCCACTGTCTCTACAGGGCGAGAGGATGCCAGCCCAAGAAGCTGTGCCCAGAACTGGGTCATCTAGTCCTCCGAGGTCTTCCTTGCTACCTCGAGGAAAACACGAGGAAACAAGGAAAACCAACTCTGGGATGGCAACTTCAACAAAGTAACCCTCCTCCTTTTCTCAATGTCCAGCCTGACATCCACCGACAGTGGCTGTGAGTCACTCAGACAGCGACTGTCAGGACCGCCCAGACCCCCGGCAGCACCAGACCCAGCGGAGACGAGACTCCTGCGCCCAGTGGCCGCAGAAAGAATTGAAAGGTGTCTTTGCTAAAGGAAGGTTTTTACAAAGGCAGACTGTCCCCAGGGGAAGTCTCAGACTTCCCAACCACTGTACAGAGCTCTCGCAGAGCCTGAATGTGTCCTCTGTGGCCAGGGTTTAAGCCTTAGTGGCTCTGCCAAGGACCAGAAACTTCCAAACTTTCTTTCCAGCAAGTTTCTGCCCCAAACATTCAGTAGGGAAAGACTATGGACAGAGCAAAAAGAGGAAGAGAGAGAGAAAAGGGGAATAGAGCATTTTTAGATTTAAATGCTTATTTCTGGAAAAACTAAGACCTACCACCCTTCTAAAGGGTAGGGCAGGACCCTCTTGATAAAATCCCTTTTCCCCATCCACCCCTCAGCCCCGTTTGTGTCGTCTAACCAAGTCTCCTTGGTCTCCGTTAAGGGCCAGCCTGACCCCTAGCCGGGCCGCTCTCGATGGGTAAGTTAGTGAGAAAAAAAAAGGTCTTAATTAAAACAGGAAAACATGAACCAAATAAATAAATAAATCCAATAAAGAAATCAGAAAAATAAAGATAAAGAAAAAAATTAAAATAAAAGATTTAAAAAAAAGAAGAAGAAGAAAATAAAGAAGAAAATAAACTAGGAATATGACAAATGTTCCAGGTACCATCTCACACCTGGGATCTTCAGTTCAGCCAATCGCACCTCACTGTGTACTGTATCTAGTCAACCGCCGGTCCAATCAGAATGAGCCCTCCCTGCTAGGCGCTGTGCAATTGGTGGGGGGTTGGGTTGGCAAAAAAGGTGGGCGCACGGCGTGGTGGTCAGCACGGCACTGCCAGAGTCCTCCCAGGGGCGCAGGGGGGGCGGGAGGGAAACGTGTAGGGGGACGCTGCCCAGTTTCCATGATGTCAAGACAGTTCACTGGTGGTGGCCAGGCTCAGCGAGGGGTACAGGGGGAAAAGGGGCAGAGACATCAGTCCCAGCCCTGTAGGGGCATCATCTTGCAGTCCCTGATGAGATGGCCTGTGAGTAGCAGGAATGGTCCTGGCCTTTCATCGTGAGAGGCAGGCAGGACCCTATGTCCACCAGTGGCAGGCTGCAGCAACACCACCACCCAATACTTGGAATCCAGGTGATGACTCCAGAGTCCCTTTCTCCTCTGCCTGTAACTGGGGAGGGGGTCCTCTCACCGAGTGGGATCATGGAGCCTCTGATGAAGGCAGCCTGGGGGTAGTAGTGGATAGCCCCAGGACCCGGCACACATTCAGCAGCAAGGTCAGAATACTTTTCTTCTGAGTTGTGTGTGGCATCTCCTCAGGGACTCCAGCTGAGACAGTGGTTCCAGTCAGGTGGATGGATGAGCCCCTGCCTCCAGGGATGGAGGAGAAGTTGGAGCAACCAACATGCTGCCCTTCACCATGGACAACAGGGACCAAAGGGAAGTCCATCTGATGAGCAAGTGGTGATACATGGCTGGGCTGTCATCAGCATTAAATCCCTGGGCTCAGACCCTAGACATCTCTGCAGGGTTCCTAGTCGTCACAGCTTAAGCAGAGAGCCCCACTCGGTATTTTACAGCATGGCACTGTGATCACAAACATTGACTCTTTAGGAGGTCTTGGTGCCCTAGATGGGAATCCCAACAGTCTGTAGCAAACAAGGCAACCCACAGTCCTCAAAAGGGCAAGGGCATGTGGGCAGGCGCCCCAGCAATGATACAAGCTCTTCTTGGGGTGTCCCAAATAGGGAGATGATGCAAGTCCACCCCTTTCCAAATGACTTTTGCTTTCTCAATAGAAGTCTCTCCAGAACAGTGCTCTTCTTGGCCCCCTGATGTAAGCAAGGCAGGGAGGCAAAAGGGGGCCCATCACAGGATCCCATACACATGCCCCCCTCTGGCCAAGACACCTGGATAGCAGACTCGGCTCTGACTGGGCAGCTCAGTAGCAGCGGGTGGGTCCAGAGGAAGAGGCGGCATCAGCGATTGGCCAGTTGGGCAGGGTTATATTTTACGGGCGGATTATCGTACATGAGGTACTTGGACAAAGTTTTACGGGGAAGAAGGACCTTGTAATAAATAATATTCTGCACATCAAATCACTTTCACCGGCCCCCACCCCCGCAACACACACCAAAGAAAGGCTACACACACAACACTCCCTCCCACCCGTTTACCCACTCCCAAACCCAGCTAATTCTTCCTCCAATACTTTAAGAGCCAAGAAGACTTCGCTGGCTCTGATGGGGGGAGCCCCCTGAATTGGGTGCAGGACACAAGATAATATATATGCCAAAAAAAGAGGTAGAGGGGTCAGAGAAATGGAGATGGGGCCTTCAGGATCATGCCAGGTGCTGGCTTCCAAGTGGCTACATCTCTGCAAAGAGACCACTGGGGGGCAGATGAGGAACAAAAATTCCTCAGCATGGCTGGTCAGCTGAGAAACACCAAAGACCACTAGGTGGCGCTGAGCTCCAACAGGCTTTTAAAAAGGAGGGAAAGCTAAAGGAGTTAGTTACCTCAGGGAGAAGCTTGAGAAGGTAGCAGGGAAAGCTGAGCTCGGGTCTTAGATAATCTAAGGGCCATTAACTGACTTTCCCAATAGTTACAAACTTCCAAGAGACTGCACTGCACTACCTCCCCAACCAGGGAAGGGGAACGAATGAGCCCTGTCTCCATCACAAGGGGTCTCCCTTGCTAAACCAGCGAATTCTCCCTTGGCCCTATCCTGATCCAAGTCTCCATCTAGCCCCTTCTTTAACCTATCCCACTGTGTAAGAGGGATCACCAGAGTGTCTACTCTTTCCCCTAGGTCCACTCCTGCCCACCCACCCCAACAGGTGGCTTGGATATTTACCTCTTTCTTCTCCTCATCTTCGGCACTGCCTTCTGGGCGGTCATCATTGCTGACTTGGTCTGCACTAGGCATGGGGGCCTCGGGAACCTCATTTTCAGGTCTGTTTTCACTTGTGTCCATGGTCACTTCCTCCTTCTCCTCACTGACAGTATGGGGGGAGGATGGGAGGGAAGGGCAGGAAAGAACCAAGGGGAAGAGAGAGCAAGACTTTAGGTTTTGGGTCAGGAAACCCCCATGCCTCATCACTTGGGTGGGAATAGGAGGGCTGCTTTTCAGATCAAACTAGAGAGCTTGCCCCCACAGGAAGAGTGGGAAACCGTTTTTCTTGGGGAAAGAGCATAGATCACAGCAACCACATCCACCCACTGCCCAGATGGGATAAAGCTGTGTCGTGTGGGGTCAGGACTCCAACTGTTTGTTCTTAGGTAATTCACCAGAGTACTCATGTATGAAGAGGAGAAACACCCTCTCTGGAAACAATCCCTCAAAAGTGACTGTGATTTGCGCACAACCCTGTGGCCTCCCTATCCCCTGGCACCTTTATTTAACAAAACTGCATAAGAAACTAAGGGAAGGCTGATTCCTTAAAAAGACGAGCAGAATGGCCATGGTTGTGGCAAATGATCCCAACCTTGTGTTTAATCAACTGCTTAATAAGTAAAGGCCTACCGACCCAGAGGCTCTGGAGACACCAGGAATGGAGAAATGGTGGGGGTGGGGCTGCAGAGAAAGGAGGGCTGGTGAGGGTTCAAGCTTCAACAAGGACCCTCTCTCTTCCAGAAGGGAAGACTATAACTGCTGGAGGGTATGAAAGCTCAGAGAAGAATCAGGCCACTTTTACCTGCTCAGAGGTGTAGGAATTGTTCTTATATTCAGCTTTCGCCCAGTTTCTCCCACTCCCTCATTCCAACTTCCAAGAGATAAAGAGAGCAGGCCTCCCAGTCAGGACACGCCCTCCCCCACACCATGCACCCCCCCCAACACTGAACCCACTCCCCCACTGAATCACACAAGTTAGCTCCCATTTCAGGCAATGAATCCCAGAGATTCACTTCAGATAAACTATCTTCCCATTTTCTTTTTCTGCCTTCATCTCTAACGTCCATCTCTAATCTCACCCCCACTACCACCCAAACACTGGGGAAAAAATATCAAATCAAGATGATCAGAGGCCTAAGTTTCATGAGAGGGGAAAGCAAGCCTCCCCAGGCTGATAACCACCACCAAAAAACTCAGCATTCCTGACAGGCTGCCTGACACCCAGAGGTCAGAACAGCCTCCCCAGAGCAGGCAGGGAGGGATGCACGGGAAGGGGGAGGGGAAAATCGGAACTGTGCCCCCAGCTAACAGGCCCCCACAGAAACACGCGCTTCAACTGCTGAAATCTAAAGAAAAAGCTTATCCAAAAAATACCTATTTCCCACATAGAAAGGGCAAGTGGGGCCAATTAGAAATCGGGCAGGAAGGACAAAGGGGGAAAGCAGAATGACTGAAAACAAACCAAAACGAAAGACGGAGTGAAAGCCATGGGGAAGAGAAGGAAGATGAGGTGGGCTAAGCGGTGGGGAAAAGGGATACATGGAAACTTGAAGCTCTCACCCTTCTTTGCTTTCTGATAACATGATTTTTTTTCTCCCCCTGGAAGTGCTGTTTATCCCTTTCTGGAATGGAAGAAATAACAAAAACCAAACAAAAAAAAATCCTAAAAAAATTTTTAAAAAAACAAACACCTTCCTTGTCCCAAGATCCCACCACCTCCTCCCCAGCCACCCGATCCAGAGAGAGAAAATCAAGATGCAGCAACTGGGGATCCAAAAAATGGTAAATGGAAGGGGAGGTGGTGGTGGTGGTGAGGGGAGGCTAAAAGAGATCTGGCTTTTAAGAGATAAGCGTTAGGTCCTCACGGCAAACCCCGAGTTCAGCTGGATTGGTCTCTCTGGAGAAGGAGGAGGAAGCGGGCCAGGCTGCTGGTAGTGGCTGGCTCTATTGTATTGGCGGAGCGGCGGCGATCAGCCGGAGACATGCAGGGGAGCCATCTTGCCACTTACCCAGCAGCCCGTGTGTGCGGATGGGGGAGGGCCCTGCTGCAGCAGGGGAGGGGAAAGAAAAGAGGGAGGGCGCTGAGTGAGCAAGGTTCTTATCCTCTGGCAGGCCACAGGGAGCTCACTGCTGGCTCAATAGGCCTGGCCTTTTTCCTTCTTTTCTCAGGTTACAACAGCTACCGAGGCCTAGCCCCACAGGGAGAGGGTGCTCTCTCCTTGTCTTCCCAGGGGGCGGGGAGGGGGCTGGGTGGAGAGGACACACAAAGTTACAGCTGCTTGCTTGGAAGATTCCAGAGAAGAAAGGAAACAGCAGAGCTGGGAGTGAAACATGATTAAAGAAGGAAGATAACAAAGCCAAAGTTGAAAGAGACACAGAATGGAAGAGTATGAACAATTTTTTATGTGCCCACCTCCCTCTCTCCAAGAAGCCACTCGTGGAACACTGAAACCAACTCAGTCAGTCAGCTGTTCAAGGTGGGGAGGTGGGATGAGAATCGGCACTATCCAATCACTACAGTAAGTGGCTGCTCACCCCAGCAATGACCACGTGTTACTACTCCAACCTGCCCTCTCGCCAGGGATGGTGGAAGGAGTGGATAAGCAGAGAGTTCCTTTCTGAATTCCCTGTAGAGGGGGGAGAGGTGTCTCTGAAGAGATGACAGACAACTTTGTTTCACAAAGTCTTTAATAAGGTCACCCTGCCCCAGGGTCCACTGGAGCCAGAAAGGAAAAGGATAAACAGCACAAGGGGACCTTGGTTGGCTGAAGCCTGAAGGCCACTTGAAGCAAGGGCTCCAAGGTGAGGGCTGTGAAGTAGATAAGGGTGGGGGTGATCCGGCAGAAAGTGACTGGGAACTAAACGGAAATTATTAATCATGGGCATCTTCACCAGACTAAATGTGAAACAGGAAGCTGACTCTTAACCATTCAAAAAAACACTTGAGTAGATGTTCAAAATGCTCATTTGTTGACTGCAAAGGTGCTCCTTTTGTATCCTAGTGGCAGTAGAGGTTTAGCACTAAGACAAGCTTCTGGGTACTTAACCAGGAATAAAATTTCCTCCCTGCTGCTTAAAATCTTAAACTTACACGCCAACTGCATGCTAAAGCAGTCATGCTTACACATTACTCTAAGAGTTCCTTTTCACTGGGTAGTCCCGGTCTGCTCAGTGAGATTGAGAGTTCTAGAGTCAAACTGGCTAGGGCCCAATCTTGGCCCTGGCCCCACCCCCATATAAGTGATGTGATACTGGGCAAGTCCCTTATTCTGTGCATCTATTTCTTAACCTGTGAAGTGGAGATAACAACAATACCTATCTCACGGAATAGCGTGATAAGGGTTCACTCTTAAAAGTCTGGTTTGGACGACACCCCAGGTCAAGGTAAGGATGGGCATAAACACATATACATTTAATAGGCCATTATTTCATTTGATGCCACCTACGGAGTTTTGGAGTTTCCTCAAACAGTAGACTGCTCTTTCTCGGATGCAAAGGCATTCAGTAACTGGCTTGACAGATTTTCGGTAATGCCCTCATCACTGTATAATAACCGCTGGTTTACTTGCCCCTCACCTCCACTCTGCAGAGTTCCTCAAGGTCGGAGACTGCATCCCTTGGCCCCTAGCCCAGGGCCTAACACAAAGAAATTCTCAGTAAATATTTCTGAATTAGGTTGTCATTGTGGGTACCAAGTGGACACTTTAATAAATGCTTGCTGAACTAAAAGTATTCTTCTTAAAAATTTTTTTCAGATACAATTTCTACAGAGAACATTATCCTCAAACACCCTCAAATAAATGTTCTCTGTCCATCAATTGTCCTAAAATACCTTCAGCTGCCAATATGCCTCTCCAGAAGTAGCTTCCTTGGAGGAAGAATTTTCTTGTATTGGAAATTCTATCTCGTTTTTTCAAGAATAAGAATGTTACCACGTTATCTTTGGCCTTCTTAAGACACAGCGAGTTTGTGCCGCCTATTTCCCCGTGATCAATTCTGTGGGATCCAAGAATTCCCAAGACTTTATTTTCATAAGAAAAAGAGGAATTCTTGAAATTGCCCCAAAAGGGGACTTGATCTACTTGTAGGACCAGTCCCAAAGCCTTGTCAGCTATGTGTCAGAGCTCCACACAGCTTTTCTGTGTAGTCTCTTTGAGACAAAAGGCATCTCCCTTCCCACTTATTTAAGTTCTTGCACAAATGTTTCTGATATCTTTGAAAAATATGTGAAATTGCATGGGGGTTGGGGGTGGGGGATATCTATCCACAATTAAATAGCACACAAAGCATTTGTAGCCCCGAAGAAAAGGACAGAACTACTTGGAGGCTAGTAACATCACATTACAGTTCATATCTGATTATGAATGAGATTCAGAGAAGCTAATGGAAAAGGAAATTTCTGTAAGCATATATGTTTGAATTTTAGTTATTGTACAAAATTCATGAGCAGCTAAGAACCTGATGTGAAATTTAATAAGAAATAGTGGGATTTGACTACCCTCAGGCAGTGAGATTTAAATATAGAATACCCTCAGGAGCATGCTAGTTCCAAGATAATCAAGGACAGTATGATTTTGGGGGTGTGTGTTCTTAGATACCAATTTCTTAGTGATCAAACTCTACCGATGACAATAAATTCTACTTTTTTAAAATATGGGTCATTTGCTATATTGGTATTGTAGGTCCCCTGGGGAGTATCAATTACACTGTCATATTGGCTTAAAGGGCCATTTCCTTCCTCCTGCTCAGGTAAAAAGACAAATAAGCATAGTGCCAAGAACCCAAAGCTGCTATTGCCTGCAAGGTTTGTGTACACAGGAAGTTTGTACTCAGAAAAATTCAGGTTTGAATTAACTACTGCTAGATGATACAGCTGCCCATACAAAGTTCTTTTTTTTCTCTCTCTTTTTTTTTAACGTAAAAAGAGAGTACCATTATTTTCTGCCGTATGAGGACCTTTTGGTTATACGCGTAGCAGGCAAAAGACTGGATTCTGGAACAGGGCTCAACTGAAATAGGACTGAGGGCTCATAAATTCCTGCTCCAAGCAATGAAAAAGACACCTTACCTCATAAATCTAGAATTCCTTAGGCCACAATCAGAATCAGAATGTATTTAACCAAGCACAGCAAAAAAGTTAGGCAATGTCTTCCAAGTGGTGAGAGGTCCTTGAAGTAAAGCTTAATTTTTTTCTTAACATGTTATTGAATCAATAGGCCCTAGCTCTGTTTTTTAAAGTCATGTGACTTCTTGTTGAGACAGACAGGAAAACCAAGGTTAAGCCACAAATGGTCTTTTCCATTTAGTACTGTTGATGCCATTTCTAAAATTGGCCAGGACTCCAGAGGTCACCAGGCTGAACACTAGGACTCTAGAGAGGTGAAAGGCCAGGAGGAGTGTTGTGAATCAGTTGTAGGGCCTCCAGAAATGTAGGCAAACTTCTCAAAGATTCATTTACCAAATCCATTGCCAGAATAGCCCATGGGTTTAGGCCTTTGGGCATGTCTTTTGGATAGGCTGCTGAATAGACCATCTGGAAAGCAGGCAGAAGGAAAGCAGGTAAGAGGGATGCATGTGAGATACTCCTGAGCTCACACTGCATTTCTAATCTATAGGCTGCTCCACTGAAGCCTGCCTAGGCAACAATGGACAACCTCAGTATTTGCCCAAGGGGCCACTTGTCTATCACCTTGCCAGAATCAATGTGACTAGATTACCTCAGTCATAAAATGAAGATCAAAGCCACCCTTACCTGGGGAGAAAAACCCTGTATATGACTCCAAACTTCATCTGTCCTGGACTTGCATGCAAAAGTCCAGAAATAAAGATGCTTCAAAACAGCATAAAGTGCCATTCTACTGCCAGGATGTCATAGAACTCCAGGGCAAGAAAAGAGCTTTTCAGAAAATTACTTGTTCTCAAGGTGCATAGGAGGCAGTTGCTCAGGCCCAATTAGTAGCAGGCTGTCAACACCTACTTCGAAACTGCCATTATACAAACGACACGCGGTACCCCCTTGGGATGGGGGAGGGGAGGGCAGCTATTATCTCTGGTTGATGGATATGGAAGGGAAGGTGTCACCCCATCTCCTCATCGATGGTGTAGCTGGGGAATCCTGAACACCTTCCAGAGAATCCGCTGGATTTTCACTTTATGGTCCTAGAAGAAAAACTCTTTTCCAAAGGATAATGTACCCATCCCAAAAGGGAAAAACAAAAACTTTTCAAAGGAAGTAGAGTGAAGTTTTGGCTTTCAAACCAAAAATGTAATGGCCACAAGATGGCAGCAGAGGCAAAAATATTAGAAGGGACAGTAGCAAGGGTATATCCCAAGGCAAAAGATACACAGTAAGGAGCACAAAACTATTATTAAAGTCATAAGGAAATGAGATAATAAATCACGTCACCTGCCCACCACCCTCCAAAATCACAGGCAAAAGACAGTCTGAAGCTCTCAGAAGAATGTAAATCATTAGTCTTTTACATAAGGGGGAAAAATCATACTGATGGTATTAGTGTTAAAATGACATAAAAACAATCATGGAACAACTTTAGGCCAACTGTCTATACAGGACATTCCCCAAAGCAGTACAGGATTCCTGAAGTCTAAAAGCTAAGCCATCTTATTTCCACAATGCTTTTCTTGTTCATTTCCCAGGAGACTTTGAAGTCAGGCATTTTGTTTCAATGGCTTCTTAATTTATAACATCTAGCTCAGAATAACGAAGGATATACCTGTTCAATTTCAAATTTTAAACTGATATAAGAGATTTTTCTAGGACTAAATATAAGGAATAAAAAACCCACAGTATTTGTATAAATGATAAAATCAAGGGTCTTAGGGGCCCAGGAATAAGCTTCTGACTTGATATGGACTTTACCTTTTGCTGTACTGTATGCTAAGAGCTAACTAAGATAGACTGTGCTTAATAAATTTAATGACAGATAATAACCAGGGAAAATACAGACACTAAAAACCAGCACCCTCTTGTGCTTTTCTTTGTAGACCCTCAGTATCCTTTATTAAACTGTTCCCAGGCTCAGTTGTAGCTGATAAACGTGAGCTACAGATTGAGTTAAGATGCCCTGAGTCAATTTCCTTACACCATCTTTAGTTTGGGAACAGAAACCTCTGCTGACTGCTCCTTAAAGGAATTATTTTGGTTAGATGATTCCAGATATGGGTTTCCTTACGCTCTCACCGCTACTTTCCAGACTACTTTAAGAGTTCTGGTGGCAGCTGCCAACACAGTAACTGAAGTCTAGCCTTTGTCCAGATAAAGCTCTGCCTACATGTTTTAAAAGGAAACTAGACAGCTTCGTCAAAGAACTCCAGGGAGCAAAGAACTATGACACACTTCTCGGTCCCTGTTACACCCCAGGTGAGATATATCACTTACACTGTGAGACGACTCCTTTCTGATTCCGGTAGGTGAGAAGTCTGAGTCTCTGAGGTTTGGGGCTGTGTGGCAGCTGGTGGCTCTGCCTCTTCAGCTTCACACTTCTTTGGGCTCCCCTGTCAGGACAAACATAGCAAAACAAACATAGCAACGTACTTAAACCTGCTTGGTTTCTTTTCTTTAACGTGGAGCTGGTAAAAGGCAGAGCAGGACACAGTACTAGCTCCACACACAGCCCTATATATCTTCGTTATTTCATTTTAGAAAGTGGAATGGAATACTGCTTAAAGAACTTCTACTCCAGCAATCATTTTATTAGAATTCTTTTTTGAGGGCTGGCCCCATGGCTTAGCGGTTAAGTGCGCGTGCTCCACTACTGGCAGCCCGGGTTTGGATCCCAGGTGCGCACCGACGCACCGCTTCTCCGGCCATGCTGAGGCCACGTCCCACATACAGCAACTAGAAGGATGTGCAACTATGACATACAATTATCTACTGTGGCTTTGGGGAAAAAAAAGGAGGAGGACTGACAATAGATGTTAGCTCAGAGCCAGTCTTCCTCAGCAAAAAGAGAAGGATTAGCACGGATGTTAGCTCAGGGCTGATCTTCCTCACAAAAAAAAAAAAGAATTCTTTTTCGAGAGAACTGAGAAAAGGCTTCCTTTGGGGCAGAAAAAAGACTTTCTGAGGAAGAATGACCTTGAGAGCCTTGGAGATGAGAACTCTGCTGCTTGGCCTCATGTAGAGCTTCCATGAACCCAGGAGTTAGAAATGAGTTAAGCGGAATCTAACAGGTATCCCAAACTCCTTCATTTCTGTTGAACCCTGTCCATACTGACCTTTCAGTTTTATAGCTAACACAACAAGGAAAATCACGCCTAATCTTCCATCTCCCTCTAGGGAGGGGGCATGATAGCCTACCCGGTCAAGCTGTAACCTCTGGGTCACATGCTTTTCGGCTGGCTCAGGTTGGCTCATACGCCTCACTTGGATAGAGGATGACGTGGAAGTCCTCTCCTTTGGCTCAAGGACCTGCAGTTGTGGCACTGGTGGAGTTACAACCTCCTGACCAGAAGAGGGATCTTTGGTTTCAGTGTAGCTGGTGCTGCTGTCCCTGGAGACTCCAGGGCTCAGAGACTGAAGAAATGAAACACATAAGACAAATTATTTTATATAGTATATATTCAGTAGATCACCGAGTTTTCCAACTTACATTGACCCAATTTAATACTTTGGATCTTTCTGTCCCTATGTTTATTGCTGTTTGAGTTACTGATCTCCCTAACTTCCTAGACTACTCAACAAATTATTTATTAAGTCCCAACTAGGTGCTGGGTACTGGGATACACACATAAAAAGGCATGGCCATACCTTCAAGAAGTTGATAGTCTAATGGAGGAGATGGGTAAGTGGATTCAACATTCTTTGGAATCAAAGGGATTCAAAATGAAAAAGGATCCTATTTAGGGATCAATTAATTGAAAATTTAACTCTGAAATGAGGGGCAAGTAATCACTGAACTGGGACTAAAGGAAGCTTTTCCTATTCCTGCCAGAAATCATGATAGGTTCTCCCGGGGTTGAAAAACACTGGAGTACAGAAAGAACATCAACGCAACCAGGATTTTCCCACACTTACTTTTCTGCTGCTGCTTGATGCTGAACGGGAACGAGAATGGGAACGTGACCTGGACTCTGATGTTGATCTAGAGCCCATCTTGGATCTACCACAAGGGTTGGTGTGAGTACGTGCCCGAGATACATCTCTCTGCTTGGATCTTGGAGGTGAGTGAGACTGAGAGCCTGAGCTGTCAGGAGAGCGAGATCTTGATCTAGAACTGGAGGATGAAGATGAAGAGGACCGGCTAGAGGATGAGCCAGCTGATTGTTTTACTCTGTGGCTTGAGAGAAGGGTATGAGAAGCCCTTCTGTCTTCCTTCTGTTCCAAAGAAGGCTGTTTCAGAGACTGCTCAGTGACCCCTTTGGCCGGTGCTAATTCCTCGATTTTTAGAGAGAGCGGTTGAGCAGATTTTTCTGATTCAGTTTCAAGACTCTTCTGGATTGAGGATTCAGCTAGTGTGCTTTTCTGAACTAGAGGCAGGACATTTTCCTTGGGCACTTTCTCTGCTGGAGATTCCGCTTTGGTGTCTGCAGGACTTGACAAAGGAGACAGGCCTCCCACCGACTGGACAATATGCTGAGATATTAATAGCTCCCTGGCCTTAGCATCTGTATTAGGAGGAGATAACTGAATGAGGACAGGAGGGGCTGGGCCTTCCATGGGCTCTATTTCTTCTTCACTTTGGAGTTGTGTATTAGGTGGTGAAGATGCTTCCTTGGTAAGTAAAGGTGGGGGAGTCTCCTCCTCACTGGCAGTCTGCTCTGGTTGCAGCACAAGAGGGGCCTTCTCCAGATCTTCAGTCAATCGAGGAGGGGAAGGGGACTTTGATTTTTCCTCCAAGCGTTTTGAAGATTTTATTTCTCTTTCTTCTTCCTCAAGGGGAGAAGTTGTTTTCACCTCTTTCTCCTGCTGATGTCTGGCCAGATGACTTCTTCTAGCCTCTTCCTGGGACCTTGTAACTCTCCCTCCTCTCTCTAACCCCTCCTGTTCCTGGGATCTTATGGTTTGGGGTCTCTCATCCATCACCTCCTCTGGTTTTGCAATGGGTATCTCTTCTCCCTCTTCTTTCTTAAACTGTTTCAGGACTGGTGCATCCCTAGATTTTTGTCCCTCATCTTCTTCTTCCTCCTCTCCCTCCTCTTCTTCCTCTTCCTCTTCCTCCTCTTCTTCTTCCTCTGTTTTCAAATTTCGATCTGCTCTGACCCTCAGGTTTCTGGAAGGTGTTTCTTGATCCTCTTCCTCCTCAACAGCCTGGCTGCACTCAGAAAGTTTAGCTGCTCTTGCCTGAAAGAAAAGATATACAATGGTTCCAAGTGTATTTGCTCACTATCAAGAGAGGAGAAAAAAGTATCTCACGAGACACACACAGGAAGGAGAAACTCAATGATATACACTTTCAGCAACCAGAAATAAGTGTGACAGTAGACAAGCATGACTAACACACGCTCTTACAGGACTTAAAATAGAGTGACCAAGAGGAATAGAATAATGAAACTGCTAGTAGTTCATTTTTTAGCTTCAAGCTTTAAAAATAAATATAAACTGAATATCTAGAAAGTGTGTGTGGGGGGGACTGACCTATTATCACTTAATGTGATTATTTTTTATCATTTTGGTATATTTAATTTTCTTCTCATCATTTCTTTTCCACAGTCATAATTACAGTACACATATACTTTTGTATTCTGCTCACTTAACATCGTATCATATAGCTTTAAGGTTTTAATTGAATAATTATCTCTTTTCTAATAATGTGCTTCAGGAATATAGACCAAGCCTAACTTTTACAAGTTACTTTTATTTTCTATATATTCACTTAAAAATCTAAAGGCCAGAGCAGATCTAAATTAAAAAAAAAAAAAAAAGCTGGGCCGGCCCCATGGCGTAGCAGTTAAATGCATGCGCTCCGCTGCTGGTGGCCCGGGTTCGAATCCCGGGTGCGCACCACCACACCGCTAGTCAGGCCATGCTGTGGTGGCGTCCCACATAAAGCAGACGAAGCTCGGCACGGGTATTAGCTCAGGGCCAGTCTTCCTCAGCAGAAACAGGAGGATTGGCATGGATGTTAGCTCAGGGCTGATCTTCCTCACACACACACAAAAAAGAGAAAAAGATGATAAAGAGGAGAAAGATGACTGTATAGAAATCTAGAGAAACACCCATTCTGTAAGAGTCTGAGGAGGAAGAGGAGGAGGAGCTGTCCAAAGCACTACCCAAAGAGGTGATGGAAGCTTTAGGAGGTGTCTGGTTACCTGTCTGACCCTGGATGATCGTCTTTCTCCTTTCCTTGGTTTCTCATCATCAGATTCACCTTTCTCTTCAGAAACAGAGGAGCTTTTTCCTATCAAATGAAAGAAAATCAAGTCACACTCATAACGTGAATGTTCATTCAAGGCTGCCTTCTAAAATTCAATCATAGCATATGAGCTGGTCTATACATTATCTATATCAATTTTTTGACTTCTTTGCAGAAGAAAAGACTACACACAGCCCTAAGGGTCAGGGTCTTATTGATAATTCCTGCTGTGCATGTCCGGAATATTTTTAATATCCCAAAGGCAATTCACATATTACAAATAACTCAAATAAATGTAAAATAATTACCAGTGGCTTCAAATTGTCTAGCAGGGATGTACAAATACAAAGTGCTGTTATTTCTATAAAATGTTTTGTCACTCTGAATCAAAGCTCAAGACTTCACTATGTTTAGTGTCCATTTTTTTGGACCGCCTATTGCTACCACTAGTTTTGACCAAAATATTATGACTAATATACCAGTTGTAAAACAACAATCTCACAAAATAAGTACTTAGATGAATGGTTTTCAGGGCCCTAACGTTCCTAGAAATTATTTCAAGCCAACTGGACAGGGCCTCAGAAATGGGCCCTCTCAATTATGTTTTATATATGGGGCTCAAGGTGAGATTTTTTTAAGGAAAAATAAGTTCTATTAAAAGAAAGCTTGAAAACCACTAATCTAGGTCATTCCAAAGAATAACTCCGTGTAAAACTGTAAAAAAATTTCACTCACATTCCATGAAGGAAGGTAACTGTGGGTAAATCAATTAAATAATTTGGGTCTCAATGTCTTGACTGAGAAAGAGGGAATGGACTGGAAGATTTCTAAGTTTCCTACCAGTATTGAACTATTACACAGAGTAGCAATGCAAATATTGATAAGAACCAGTTTAGAAAATGGCCTAAAGATAATTATCTTCTAGACACTTACTCAGCTAGATTGGAGTCAGTTTTAATACAGTGCAAAGGGTGTAAATGATTCACAAAACCATGTTCTACACGAACAGTATCTAAACTAGTGCAGATAAGGCAGACAGTGTGAGCTCTAACCCAACGTCTTCGCTCATTTCTGTATCCCAACAATCTAAAATGAACTAGATCTTTGCTTTTGTAACTAAAAGAAGAAACTTCACTTGATTAACAGGATCTCTGAATATATACTATCTCATATCTGGGTTAGTGAATAAAAACTTGCATTATGAGTGTGTGTACAGGATCTGTGGTTAAGATATATAGTGACAGGCCAGATTCTTTAGCAAATATCTGAAGAATAATCTGTAAGAGATTAATAAATAATGTAGTGGCTGTAATAATCAATGATTTCATAACTAAATGACCTGAATAGGTTAAATTACAAAATGAGTAAAACCAAGACAAAAGACATTATTATTCATGAATTTTAGGCCAAGCTCCTTTGCAAGTATAAGGAGAAGAAACTTATTATAGTTTAACAAAAAAGGAAAAAAAGGCAGGGGGGAGTGATGAATAGGCAGAGCAGAGGATTTTTAGGGCAGTGCAAATACTCTGGATGATACTATAAGGATAGATACATGTTATTATACATTTGTCCAAACCCACAGAATGTACAACATCAAGAGTGAACTCTAAGGTATCTACGAACTTTGGGTGATTACGATGTGTCAAGGTAGGTTCACCAATTTTACGAAGTGTACCACTCTGGCGAGGGATGCTGATAATGGGAGAGGCTATACACATGGGGGGGCACAGTGCATATGGGAAATCTCCATAGCTTCCTCTGAATTTTGCTGTGAACCTAAAACTGCTCTAAAAAGTAACGTCATAAAAAAAAATCATTATTCAGATGCTCAAGAATTAAAAAGAAAAAAAGTAGGGGCCAGCCCGGCGGCATAATGGTTGGGTTTGCGTGCTCTGCTTTGGCAGCCCGGGGTTCACAGGTTCGGATCCGGGGCACAGACCTACGTACCACTTATCAAGCCATGCTGTGGCAGGCATCCCACGTATAAAGGAGAGGGGGATGGGCATGGATGTTAGCCCAGGGCCAATCTTCCTCAGCAACACGAGGAGGATTGGCAAGAGATGTTAGCTCAAGGCTAATCTTCCTCACCAAAAAAAAAAAAGAAAAGAAAAGAAAAAGAAAGAAAAAAAAAATATACACCAAAATATCAATTGTGGTTATTTTAGTTTGTAGGACTACTGGATAATCTAAAAATTTGTTTTTTCTAGTTTTGCAAATTTTCTTTAACGAATATACTACTTTTTGTAATAAGAAAACAAACATTTTTAAAAGTTTAAAAGCCTACACTCTGGAGGGAAAACCTATAGAAGAGATTCTCAGATACTTCTCAAATACTATAAACAGCTAAATTCATAGGCCTAGCCATCCCAAGTACTCGCTTTTATCACTGCAAGTTTTATATAAGAAACATTTTCTTGGTTGTTTTCTTTTCAATTTAAATACAAGAGTGATAAGCATATATTTAAAGTCATATGAAAGATGCTTTGTGGTAAATAACAGGCTTTCAGTATGCACATATATGCTCTGAATAAATAAATGTGATTTTAGGGAAGGAAAAAAGGCATGTACAAAGTTGGCCACAGATAAATGTGTTAAACAGATCAAATGAGAGCTTTAGAGTTGCGGTTTTAAAATTAGATATGTACAAGCAAATAGCCTCTTTCTCCACCTATTACAAGCTGTACACTATTCTATTAGATCATAATGTTATTTTGATATTGTAAAATGGCAGCGATAGGATTCTAGATGATTATTCCTCTGGAAGCATCTGAGTAATAAGTCATCAAAGAGGTGGGAAAAATGGACAGGGCTCTTCAGAAAGTTTTGGTCCTCACTGTTTTGCAAAAAAAGTGATAATTGGAGGGGACCCTCAGACATGAAATAAGCACTTGGTAAGCAATACAAAATATAAGGAAGAGATGAGGAATCTCGTTCTAGCTCCTTGTAAGGAGCTGATGTGATGCAGACAAGGTTCTGGGAAAAGTGACATCTATTATGAGCACATGGCCAATGAGTGTCTGAAAGCCAGATGTTAATACGTGTAGAAACTGAGCACCTTTAGCAAAGAGGAGAGGTAACACGTTAACAAATGTATTTCAGGAGTTGAAAAGCAAGTCAGGATGAATGTAAGATTTCTAAGATTCTGAAGCCAGAAGCCTTCAGGAGAAAGGAAAAGGTGGCTACTAGACAGTGTAGAGTGTATTAAAGTGAACAATGTTTAAGGGCCATATAGGAAAGTAGTTTCTTCATCCTAGAAAATAAATCTCTAGGCAGAGTTTGCAGGACCCAAATAAGGTAGCTAGAGATCACAGCAAAGCCTGTGGCCAAAAGGTAGCCTTGGGTATGAATAAGAAGCAGGAATTAAGAGAATGGAGACCTGGCAATGATGCCCAACCTAAATGTGACTCATGTTAGCTGTATAAGTAACTCATCCAGCATTTCTCGAGAATCTCAGCATCCAGATCTAACGTGAGAAAAAGGAATGAGGGCTACATGCCAAAGATCCTGGCTAAGATCCCACGGGGCTATACTTTTCTTAAAGAATCTGTATTCTGAATATCCATTTTTAAATGTTGTTGTATTTTTCCTCCTAAATTTCCTAGATTGAGCTCTTTTTGAAAAAATTAACTGAAGGCAACAAGGACTTTTGTATACTCAGTCATGGTTTAGAAGGGAATCCAGACAACTTCTGAGTATGGAGGGTGGATACTGACTCCCAACACTTTAGAAAAATCTGAAGAAAATGGTGGAGAGATAAGAAGTCGAGGAGAAGAATCCCATGGAGGACTTTATAAACCAATTCTTCCTTCCTGTTTGGGATTTTGTCTATAGAACATAAATGGGAGGTTGCTGGAATATAAGCCAAGGATCTTGATTAAAAATAATACTGAAAAACTATTCCTTCAGTTAGTCATTCATAAATTGAGTTGATCAACAGAACTACCAGGGGACTTAAAAAATGTAGAGTTCCAGGACTCACATTCTCTGAGATTCTTGGGGTCAGGCCCAGGAATCCACATTCTTAAAAACAGTAATGCTAAAAAAAAAAAAAAAAAAAAAATCCTCAGGTGCTACTACTGATTGGCAAAATATGTTACTAGGAACCTTCCTTTAATCAAAATCTTATTAAAGAGAGAACCCCAAAACATCCAAAGCCACAAATAAGCTGGCATCCCAACAGTTTACTGGCTTATGGTGGACTAAGACGACACACCTGAAAGAATCTAATTTCTGGGTAAACTCCAGGTATTACCACTGATCTAACTAAGCACTGCCACAACTCCAAACTACCACTCCATTTAGGACCTTGACCAAATTCTGTACCACATCTATAACGAAATTCATATTCTAGCCAAGATCTGATGTAGGAAAGTTTATGACAGAGAGTACACTGAAGAGCACATATGGCAATTACCAGCTTACTCTACAATTTACTACATTCTTCTAATTTATTTTTCACCCCTCTCTTTCCTTTTCTTTTACCTGTTATCTTCCCTCCATCAATTATAGCCATAGGCAGAGTCCTGCTGATGGCATAAAGCACTGAAGAGACTGGCTACGCTCACTCTAAACCTTTATTTGCTTTTGAAACTTTATTTCTATTTCAGGATCCATTCCTCAGTTTCATTTCAAGTTACATTTAGAACTGAGAGAGTCTTCCTTTTCTAAGAAAGAGTTCTTTATCAAATCATGTTCCTATCAATAATTTTGAATGGTTCCCCCATCACCTTTAGAATAAAAAAGCTCATACTCATTGGCTTGATATTCAAAGCCTTCCGCAATATTATCCCCATCTACCTTTTTAATTGTTTCTCTGACTATTCTTGAATATGAAAGAATACTTGATGCTGGCTAGATTCGTTTACTACTTCTCCTTTAAAAATATCACCTTGACTCCTAGCTCTATGCCTTTGTACCTTCCAAAAAACCCTCGTCTCCTCTGTGCCAATTCAAATCCTACCTATTTGTAAGGCTCAGTTCAAGTCCTATACCTTCATGAGGCTCTTTCTAATCACTCCAGTGCTCAGAGAGCTTTTACTCTTCTGAATTCCTTTGGTACATGTGTCTGTACTATTTATATGTCACTTAAAAACATACTATCTTCTATTGTTAGTTTTACATACAATTGTCTTCTTTCTAATAGATTTTACAACGTGCTAATTCCCCATGTATTCTAGCATGGAGATATGTATATAGAAGGAATTCAATAAATACCTTATTTTTTTTTTTTTTGGTGAGGAAGATCAGCCCTGAGCTAACATCCACGCCAATCCTCCTCTTTTTGCTGAGGAAGGCTAGCCCTGGGCTAACATCTGTGCCCATCTTCCTCCACTTTATATGGGATGCCGCCACAGCATGGCCTGACAAGCAGGGCATCGGTGCGCGCTCAGGATCCAAACCCGGGCCACCAGCAGCGAAGCATGCACACTTAACTGCTACACCACGGGGCCGGCCCCAACAAATATTTTTTGACTGATTTTTATTTGAGAAGAAACACTGACAACTCATTTATAAAAGAGTTTTCCCCTTCCTCCTGGCTTTTTATAATCAGGGAAAAAAAGAGTGCTAAGGGCAAAATCCATCAATTGAGGGTCTGCTACTTTTATATTTGAGGAGAAAAGAGATCTTTAAATAAAACTTGTTTCTCTCCCACCATTAAATATCTCCTAAAAATCTATCTTCAGGAAGGAATTCTGTATTAATCAGAAGAGCTAGCAATTTTCATACATTCTAAAAATACAAAGTATGGAGTGATCACCTTCCCCATGACCACTAACATTAATAATGATTCAAAATACTTGTTAATTTACACATTGGTTTAATATAGCTACCTACCATCCACATGCCTTATATACATGTTCTCCTAAAAGTATACTGTCTTAGGTAGTTCTTAGAAGACAAAGGCTGCATTTACAGACTTTTTCTTGAGATATTATGCAAAACTGGGTGCTTAATATTTTTTATAACGTGAAAAAATTAATCTTGCCTGAACCAACTCCACACACTGGGTTAGAGCTTCCTGTAATATGCTCACATAATACTCCACGCACTGCCTCGCATAGCACATAGCACACCTGTAACCAATTATGTAATAATTTGCTTAACGTCCATCTCCTCACTAGATTGTATGTTTCATTAGGGCAGAAACTTGTCTTTTTCTCTACTACACTCCTCGTGCCTAGCACATGCCTAGCATACAACAGGCACTCAATAAAAATTTGTTGAATTAATAAACTGCAGCAGATGCCCACTTGGAAGGATGATTGGATGTGCAACACATAATATATACAATTGGTAAAGAGATGAAAAAGAGTTGAGACTGTTGCTAAATTCAGAGGGAGAAGAGGTTAAAGAAGTACAGATGAGAAGAAAAATCATACTGCCTTAAAAAACATTCAGAGGTTAACACAACATAGAGGTGAAAGCAGACTTCAAAAGGACATAATTTCCACGAAAAACAGATGTCAAATATCATTGTCACAGAATTTCCCTGGGACTTTAATGGAGGCTTACTACCTCCCCCCACCAACTACGCAGGATTGACAAAACAGCGCAGTGGGGAGGGAGATACGTACTGGGCGAATGTCTGCTGAGCTCCAGCTCTGGTCTCTCCAGGCTGCTCTGAAAGTCAGGAGGCAGCAGGGAAGCCACTCCCTCAGGATGGATCATCTCGTCCTCCGACTCAGCTGAAGCTTCTGCAAAGCACAGATTGGGTCGGGGCAGGGAGGGAGTGAAGGGCTCAGCATGTGGGAACATGTAGAGGAGTGACGGAGGTCAGGCAAAGTCACAGATACAGAGTATATACTAAAAAGAGCATTGTACATAGAGAAAAACTCCCTAGGATTAAGCTCTACCTCATCTCAAGGGTAGCTTAATTTACTTATAACTCTTCCTGTTGGCAGGAATCCTCTTCTAACGAGATAGTCCAATTAAGTGTCTTCTTCCCTGACAAAAGGGAAATAGTAACTTACTCGGTTCCATAAACTACCAAAGCAAACAAGTAGCAATCTCAGCCTGACTTATTCCTGAAACTGCCTAGTTACACAGGCCCATCTACACAGTGACAGGAATAAGAATGAAGAACTCCTTGTAAGAAGAGACAGTCTGGGGTTACCTTCAAGTTCTGCAGCTTCTCGAGCTTCACGTTCCAGACGCTGCCTAAGTAGCTCCTGCTGCTTTTCCAGATACTGCTTTATGAAACTGTTCTGGCTCATTTCCTCGCCAATCTGTGCAGAGGACATGGGAAAAGAAAGGCTAAGAAAGCAAACCAGGAAAATACAAGGGAGAAAATTCCATGGAGCAAAGGTCTACCCCTTATATTTGGACCTAAGAAAGATAATCAAAACGTTGGTAGGCCCTTTTCTAAGCTACTCCTATACTGAGGATCAAAATAAATAGTGCTATGATTCATAAAAGATGGCAAAAAGAGAGACTGCACATAATTTTTTACTTTAAATATTCAGTTCCCAACCAAAGAGTGATGCACTAATAACTTAAAAAGAAATCAAAATTCCTATAAAATTATGCCTTTTTATCTAAATTTTCAGATAATCTAAAATATTATCTTGGGCCAGCCCCATGGCTTAGCGGTTAAGTGCATGCGCTCTGCTACTGGCGGCCCCAGTTCGGATCCCGGGCACGCACCAACGCACCGCTTCTGCAGCCATGCTGAGGCCGCGTCCCACATACAGCAACTAGAAGGATGTGCAACTATGACATACAAATATCTACTGGGGCTTTGGGGAAGAAAAAAAAAAAAAAGGAGGAGGATTGGCAATAGATGTTAGCTCAGAGCCGGTCTTCCTCAGCAAAAAGAGGAGGATTAGCACGGTTGTTAGCTCAGGGCTGATCTCCCTCACCAAAAAAAAAAAAAAAATTATCTAAAGATAATCTAAATTTTCCTTTAGTTAAATCTTTTAGTAATATCAAAAACTGAAAGGAAACATACTAGTTCATCTTTTGTTCATAGAAAAGATCAATCTTCAACTATCCAGGAAACATTCTGTCAAACATCTCCAAAATTCAAGTACAGTACTTAAAAGCATGAAAGCAAGAAACTAAGAAAAGGGATGTCCATTCAGCATTTAGAGAGAGTTCTAATTCCATTTTCTTTGGATGAGAAGAAATCCTTGGTAACAATATTTAAAATCCAGGAGCTTAATCCCTTTTCCCATTTTTGTCTGAAACAGACTCTCATGTCACTTTTTCCCCTTCAGCTTTCTCTTACAAGTCTTCCCCCTGAGAACCTTCTTGCTTAGCAAGTCCTATCAGAGCTTCAGAAAAAGAAAAAAAATCTGAATAAATACTTTCTATGTTATGAGTCATCTTTCCTAAGCATGGTAAATGTTTATTTTCACCTAAAGTAGAGATGAGTCTCTTGGTACTCAATGGACATTGATGAAGTGTGGGCTGCTTGTATTAGAGACATATGTATTTGTTGCAAAAATCCTATGTTAATAAAAGCAAAGCTTCAAAGACTAAAATGCAATGGACAAAAGGAATATAACCATAAACTGTTTAACTTTTGCAGTTTCTTATGCTTGTTAAAGTATTTCACTAAACCTCTGTAAGCTGGCTAGATTATGACACTTACAGCTTAATGAGGTGATAACAAGGGAGTAGGAAGGCTCTCTTGCCACAGTATCTTGGGACTTCATCTAGGACTAGAGATGCACACCATTGCACACACAAAGATCTGGACTTTTCCTTTAAGTGCATGACACACTATAATGAGGGGATTTTAAAAGCTGAAAAGAATCTTAAGAGATCACGCAATCTAAGAATTTTAATTTTTTTAAACCGTGGAATGATTTCTTCTAAAAAAAATCTTGCACAAACTCAATATACAAAGCAGATAAAAGTAGATCCAATCTAGTTTAAGAGGAGAGTGTGAACTCCTGCTCACTTGAGAAGGCATCTTCCCTAGGAAGCCCCCAAAAGCAGCTCCACAAAACCCTGACAGAGCAGTTACAAAACTACGGATGTAGTCCAACCTTTTCTCATATTACGTACAGGGAAACTGAGGAAACCAAGGCCTCCAAAGGTTAAGTTTCTTGCCCTAAGTAACAGAGCAATTAATGATATTTAGGAGTAACAGCATAGTTAGTATTAACACTAGTAATGATAGATATTTCCAAAGGATTGAATTCTTGGAAAATCTATGTCAACACAAGAGTTCCTGATCAGCAATTATTTTCCTACACTGCTCTACTGATTGTCTACTTCATATCTTCATTCAAAGACATCAACTACTTTTCCAGAATCAATGGCAAATAACTGACTTCAGATTCCTGTACTACACTTAACTAGAGGCACATCTTTCTGCACACACCATTTCAAGTATCAGAAATTAACTAAAAGCTCCTCTGATTCTGTTCTTGAATTCCTTATCAGAATTAAACTGTCCTAGGGGCTGGCCCTGTGGCGTAGTGGTTAAGTTTGTGCGCTCTGCTTTGGGGGCCCAGGGTTTGTAGGTTCGGATCCCAGGCGCAGACCTACACACCACTCATCAAGCCATGCTGTCAGGGTCCCACATGCAAAACAGAGGAAGATTGGCACAGATGTTAGCACAGGGCCAATCTCCCTCACCAAAAAAATAAAATAATTCAACTGTCCTGGCATGAGAACATCTCCAACCCAGGGAATTGAGGAAAATATTGGTGAGGGATTAAGCATCAAACATACAACATCATGTCCTTCCACGTGTCTGTGCACAGAGCCCACCCTATCTAATGAACCTTCTTTCTTACCTGGGAATTTGGCTGGAATGCAGCATGGGGTGTTGAGTGTTTCTGTAAATTTTCTAGCATTAGAGCCTGGTATAGAAAAGGGCAAAAGTCAGAAACAAAGGAAAAAAACCCCACCCCTCCCCCAATCTCTTCATTAAATGCGATGACTAACCATACACACTTAAACTGTACTCCTTTTCCAGGGATCTAAAAGCCCTTTACTAGTACTGTTCTCATTCATCTTCAGAAGACCCTTAAAGGTAGCCATGGTTACTGCTCCCAAGTGCACAGATATAAAATGCAGGCACATAGAGAAAATCAGTGACCTGACTATGTAATAATATCAGTGACAGTGACAGAACCAGTACTACAATCCCTATTATCTTCTGCCCTTCTGACTAGTGCCCCCTTCGCCATCTGGCCATGCAGGTAAAATCACTTCAAATAGTCAAATCAGCTTCAAATACATGAAACCAACATGGGGCTGCTGATTCTGGCCTGACTGAATTACTTGGTCAGTTACCCAAGACTAGATCTACCTGAGTGAACGCCTATCGTTTCCAACGGAGTGGCACCTAGATTTATCAAATTTATGAAAATTTCAAAGATGAGGCTACAGAACAAAATGACCACAGACTCTATAAACTGTGGTCTGACCCAAACCTCACACACACAAGAAACCATCAGCTTCTGTATAGGCAACGGTCTGCCAACTTAACCCTTGAGCCAACCCAGCCCTAATCTTAACTATGCACCACGTATCCTAATTAACACCAAGATACCATCATCTTCCCTCCGTCTACACCAAACCTATAGAGACACACAAATCCACCCGCCTACCTCAAGATAATCCCACCCTAATCTACTCAAACCGATTCAAACCCCCCAACGTATATCAACCTGCCTCACCTCTCTCACCAATATTCACCAAACTCTTATCCACCCAAATTGCTTCTGGACGCCCTATAAATTATACACCCCTCTAACCAAGTCCCTTCACATCAAGGCTTCTCTTCATCTCACCTCCTAATCTAACCAAGCATTTTCCCCAACCCCAATCCTATGCTTCCGGATACCAACACCAACCCCATCAACCCCTCAGCCCAACCATACCCCTAACTCCGACCCAGCCCAACTCGCCCCTCTCAGGCCAGCAACGCCGGTGGTTGTAGTGGGATTTAACTCCTTCTGCAGCGCATGCGCCGAAACCACAGACACAAACAAGGAGCGGGTGGGGGAAGGAGGAAGGAGCTTAAGACACTCCGGGAGAGTAGCGTGCACCCTCCCATTTTGGGCTCGCGCCCCTGCCGTTAAGGCGGGAACCGGCGCTATCTCTATTCCAGCGCGAACCTCCTCAACCACCGTGCGCGCGGATCCGGAGGCTCGCGCTGGCGGCCTGAGCAAGCTCGCGCTGAGCCCGGACACTGCGCCTGCGCCGCGGCAGAGACTCGTCTCTACCGGGTCCGCTCCCCTCCGACACCCCAGCAACGCCGTCTCCTCACCCCTTTGAGCCGCTTGACCAGGGCACTCTTTTGCCCGCTCTTGGCTAGGCCTCGCTGCTCCAGGGCGGCCTTCAGGTCGGTCACCCGCAGCGCCTGAAGAGGCTTCCCGTCCAGAGTCACCTCCTCCAGCTCCGCCATCTTGCGTGAGGTACTCGGGTCCGTCCCGACGGCTTCGGGCATCTTCGGTAATTTCCGCCAACGCCCTTCGAACGTACTGAGCTGACCCCGCCCACTGCCATAGTCAACCCGTCGATTACCACTCAAAACTCCCCGGGTTCCTCCGGAACTGCTCGGGTGTTTCCGTCTCCACATCGGCACCAATCGGTTCTTTCCATCCTCCCAGCCGCTCCCCCTCCCTCGCCTTGCTTTCAGAGCTCGGTTATCTTCGTCTCACCGAGACTTTGAATCGAATCTATTCGGAAGCCCTCGACTCTGGCATAACCATAATCGGAGTTATTCGGCTATCTCCGGACCTAAAGCTGAGGCGCTAAGGCGCTTGGGTGTTTGGGGCTGGCCCGGGGCCGGAAGTGCGTGGGCTGCTCGGCTGGCCCTGCTTAGAGTTGTCAGGAAACATGGAAGCGGCGGCGATAGTTGGAGTCTAAGCACTGTTGTGACGGTGTGCGGGTGCCCTGTGAGAGGAAAGGGGAGGTAAGCGGGGTAGAAGTCCGTCCCTGGGCCGGGTCAGCCTCGGTGTTTGCGGGTTACTCTAGTAAGGCAATCCTCCTGCTGCCCTGCGGAAACGGCTGCCGCCTCCCATGCTCTGAATCCCCGCCACTCCCATCTAAGGCTGCTCTTTGCGACCTCCGAATGCCAGGCTCCGTGGCCTCTAAAGGGACAAGTGGCAGCGCCGTGTCTTTGGACCTAGATTGTAAACTAGTTTGTAATCATTGAACTTGAGTTTGCCGTGGAAGCCATGTCGCAAGACTCGGGAAAAGTTCTCCCTTTCCCCCGAATAAGAGAATCAAGTTCCTTCAAGAGGAATTGCTTTTTGTAGGGCCACTGTGAAAAAGGCAACCTCCCTGGACTGTTTTGGTACTGAACTGATGTTAATTGCTGGAGGTTCCTTTCTTTGTCGCTACAAATAGTCCAACTTGCAGCAGAAGAAACACAAACAGTAAAATAGCCATAGACGGTAGTTTCAGGTTTTCATTGTTAAAAATTCAAGTTGTGGGACTCGAAAACTATTCAAGTTGGCTGACGGCCCAATTGCATTAGTGATGCAAATCAATGTCAGAGCATCGATAGGTATCATAGTAAACATTAAGGAAAATTGTTCAAAGATATGAATTAGTCATACATCTACAGCAGTATAACACTTGTTAGTCCCTAAGCCACCGAACCAACTAGACTGTTTTTTCAGTCTTGAATCAACACGTGGCTTCTGCTGTTTTTCTTACTGTGTTATCTTATTTTGGGCAAGGCACCCTCACTTACTCTGCTCTTTAATTTTTCCTGCTGCTTTACAGGAAATAATAGGGAAGTAATGGATGTTATGAAGTTCTTGGCATATTTCAGAGGCTCTTTGCGCATTGCAGAGAAGGCTCTTTCATCATATATGAGGTTTTTTCTTTTTTCCCCCCACTGTTGATAGCTCTGGAATGATTAGCATCTAGGCCCTGACCAGCTGTGTGTACTAGATTTAAACATGTGTACCTTTGTTCATTTTAGGGAAGAGGTGATGGACGAACATTAATCACGGTTTTTTTCTTTACTCAACCTGGAACATAGAAGTGGGCGGGAGAGAATAAGCAAGAAATGTGTTGGTTATTTTTAGATTCTTTATAAGAATGATGGAGGGAAGCGGTGGTTGGGGCAGGTTTGAAAGAGAGAGGAAGGTTGGCATATATGAAATAAAGTTATTCTTGGGTGACTTCTCTAAGGTAGTTGGATAATAGTCTAAAGAAGGACCCTGCCGCTTTCCTGTAAGTCAAATTGGTGAAAAGTAATTTTCTCTGTAAATGCTGATTGAGTGTGATAAGATTCTTTGTTGTTGGGAAGTTGTATTTTGGTTGCTCTATTTAGAGAGTACATAACAGTGCTTTTATGTTTCAGGATGTCACTGGAATCATCCTCCTCTTCGATGCCGCTATCCTTTCCTTCTCCCTTGCCCTCGGTACCAGACGGTATTACTAACTCTTCCCCTCCGCCAATGTCTTACATCACTTCCCAGGAGATGAAGTGTATTCTTCACTGGTTTGCCAGTTGGTCAGGCCCCCAGCGTGAACGTTTCCTACAGGACCTGGTAGCTAAGGCAGTGCCAGGAAAACTACAGCCACTGCTGGAAGGTCTGGAGCAGCTTAGTGTGTCTGGAGCAAACCGACCACCTTGTATCTTTGAGTGCCAGCTGCGTCTTTGGGATCAGTGGTTTCGAGGTTGGGCTGAGCAGGAGCGCAATGAATTTGTCAGGCAGCTGGAGGTCAGTGAGCCAGACTTCGTGACAAAGTTTTACCAAGCAGTGGCTGCTACAGCTGGTAAAGACTGATAGGCATTAAAATCAAAGAAGATAACCATAGCTGGCGGAGCGGAGGCCACAGCTTTACAGTGAGAACTTCAAATGTGTCACTTAAAGGTCTGGGGATGGTATCCCGATCAGCTGACTGAACTCACTGACCAGTACCAGGCCTGGTTATTTCAATGTTAACAGCATATCAACTGGACTTCTAGTGTAAATGTTTTTCATCTAAGCAAATCGAGATCAGCAGTCTGCCTCCTAGCTTGCTTCTTTCCAAGCGATGTCAAACCCTCAAGAATTTAATGGCTTCTTTTGTAATTGTAACCAAAAGGAACCTACACATGATAACTCAAGCCTACTGCTGAACCCATGGGGCCGTAAAGGAAAACCCTCCTCCTCCAGAAACAGGAGAGAAGGGTAATAAAAAGCTGTGTTTTTATAGTTTAGCTGGATTCAGATGGCTGGTTTCACCACCCTTACCAGATTCTGACTTAATTATGTGACATCCAAACCACTAGCTTTCCTAGTGATGATTCAGTAAAATTATGGAAAAAATCAGGAGAGGGAGCTAATTGGTTACTCCACACTTTCTCCATACTGATGTTTGTTTGAATCCAAATAGCAATGACTTTTTTCTAAAGCATATACAATGTCTTTGGAGCTGGTAGCAGATGTTCCTATTCTGTAAGTTTGCTCTACAACAACATGAAAACAAGTGACACTCTTTACAGGTTAAAGGGTTTATTTTTTGTATCAAAATAAAGAATGAATCTTCAAAACCATAAGTCTCTACCTCTTTTTCATTGCGAGGCTAGTATAAAGTGGATATCCAGAGAAGGGCACTCTGTGAAAAGTAGAACTTAAGTGTAGACAATAGATCAACTTTCCATCCACTTGTCCCCCAAGCAGTAATCTCTACCCTACCCCCGTCATGCTCTGGGTAACATCACACCTCCCTTATTCCTTCAACTGGGCCCCTTGTGCCTTGGAGCTCTGGTGAATGGTAAGGGGCAGATGGTCCCACCTGAAGAGTAGCTCGTTTCTGATAGGCCACTGTTCCCAGTGCACCCACCAGGATAAGCAGCATTAGGCAGAGTCCCATGGACAGACCTAGATGGGTCATGGAGGGATTATGGTCCGAGGTAACCAGAAACCTAGGAACATAGAGGTAATATTGGGCCTGGAATAATGCCCAGGCTTAGGAGGTAAAGGGCTTTACCTTTACTATAATACACAGAACTCATGAAACCCTGCTGCATTCCAACAGCTAAACAGGAAATTAATAAGAGGGAATATAGAACCTGAAAGTAGGAATAAGACCAAGATCCAAGTCTTCCAGCAACTTAAGTTGTTGGAAAGAGACCTAACTTGGCAGTGAGGGAAGTGGCTTAAGGGAAGAGTTAGACTGTGGTGTTTAGGTCACTGGACATGATGCCTGGGTAGTCCTTAAGAAAGGAAGGGGGCTAGGATCCCTATGGCCTAGCCATGGGGGAACTCCATTATTGTGGGAGGGAGAGGTGGCCCAGAGTGATAGGCTTGAGGTGGTCTTGTTAGTCAGGGATCCTCGTTTTCTGAAATAATAACCCTGTCTAGGACAGTACACATATGGGTGAGTGCTTAATAAATGTAATTTCAAACATCTAGACTCCAGGAATTTGGAAGAAGGCTACCTGGAATATTATCTTACTTGCTGTATTCTGCGGTAAAGCTGGCTCCTCCATAATATACTTCTAGAGGCTGCTTCTGGAGAGTCAGGGTCAGGGTCCTGTGCAGCATACCAACCGAAGGCCCTTGGCAGCCAGGAGACTTCCACATATGCACAGTGAACACCAGGCTAGTGGTAATCGAGGGGCCGTGGAAGTAGCACCTAAGTGGACATTTGGATCTCTTAGTGGAGGGATAGTCCCAGAAGAGTCTACCTCATGAGACAGGCTCAGGCTTAGGTGTGGGATGAACACAAGTCTTCCGAGGACAGTTATGAAGTAAAGAACTTAAGCGTTCTCCCTGGCCCGTTGCATAAATCCTCAGCCTGCCCCATCCCTTTACCTGCCAGTGCCTCCTCTGCTCACCAGAGCCTTTAGGACTGCTTCAGTCAACTCTTCTCGCTCTTCCTTCCCCAGGGAGTGGGCGGGGGGCCCAGCTGATCCTAAAGCCAGCTGGAATACCAGGTCTTGGGTTGAAGGACTCAAAGCTGGGGAAGTAGCAGCATCGGTACCTTCATTAGTCTGACACAGCCGACCCCGAGGACAGAAGAGAAGACCGTGGTACCCAGGTATCTGCAAGGAAACACGGAGCAGGGTATAGTTATAGCCTCAATTGCTTGCTCAAGCCCTCCTAAAGAAACTGTACAATCTAGATCAGAGTCATGGACTCAGTGGGTACTTGGTAAAAAAAATGAGCGTTGAAACAGGGTGGATAGTACCACCGTACGAGCATTTCCACACTTCTTCTTGCCTGCATGGCATGGCTGTTTCACATGTGACACCCACCTGAATAGCCTTTCCTGGAAGGCAGGAGGCCCAGGGTGATCCCTCCACCTGCACTTTGTATGCTCCCCTCTCTGTGCATTGATGTAAGTAGCAGCGGCCAGTGAGCTCTGCTTCCTTTAGGTGTGGGATCTGAGAGGGATGCCTGATCTGGTCCCCTGGGAGCAATTGTGAAGTGAGGTTGGCAAGGAAGCAACGACTCTGGGAATGGTAGATCTCCCCGTGGGGATTCTCTGCCCCAGGTGGGACTCCATTTTCCTTCTTCCAGCATTCACTCTGAAGGGCAGGGCAGAAGGCAGAAGAGTGTTTGTCCAGATGCCGTAGAAGTTGACTCCTCTCCAGGCCCACTCAGTTGCATGCTCTGTTCTCCAGTCTACTCACCCCGTTGGCCAAGGGCTTGAACATGCGGCAGCCTTCCAGCGTGGGGTCTGAGGAGCAGCTTCCCTTGTCCAGGTGCAGGTAGTGGCAGCCCGGCCCACTGTGTGGAAGGGATGTGTGTGTGTGTGGTGTGACACGAGGATCACCGACAGCTGGACAGCCCCTCAACCACTCAGTGCACATACCTGCCAGTACAGAAGAAGTCTGAGGAGCCGGTCCCACAGGTGCTCACCAGGCCAAATTCCAGGCCAGATCCTGCTTGAGAGATAGGAAAAGAGAGAAAGAGCCCTCAGAACAAATGGAGCCCCAACCTCAGCGTCAGCTATGCTTACAGCTTCAGTTATACCTGAGCAGCAGACAATCCTCTCCAACCTCTCTCACTTCCCCCAAGCTGACCTGGGTCCTGAGGGCCCCTCTGCAGTTCCCCCTGATTTCTCACCCTGGCCCCACAACAGCTCCTCGGCAGCGCTGTGGTTGACTTGGTACCAGCCTGAGTCTTCGAAGGCAGCCAGGGTGATTGGGTCGAGTCGAGTGCGCTGGGCACCATCGAAGGTGGCAGTCATCACAGAGCCCTGGAGCAGCCGGGCCTCCCAGTGTGAAGACAACAGGCCCTGCTGGAGGAGGTGGCTGGCTGCCACCTGCTACTCCCTCCTCCTTCCACCCCCCCCCAGGTGTTCTCATTCTCACCTCTTCTTCCAAGGGGACGCCCAGTGAGACCCCTAGTACTCCCAAGTGTTTGGCCAGGCTGTGGCTAACAGTTGGAGTGGTGAGAAGCAGCTGTCCCCACTCGTCTCGCCTTGTCACTTGTTGCCTTGTAGAACAGTTCTCTCTGACTGACTCCAGCAAGGAGAGAAGGCAATACGAGGAGAGGAAAACTTAGGAAGGGTGAGGTAGAATCGGAAGGAAGGAGTTCATGAGACAGTAGTGATCCCCTCTGGTTGACCTGGTAGGAAGACCTCTCCCTCATTCTGTCCTTTACCACTGGGTCCTGAGGGGCAATCCCGCCACTTCTTGAAGAGCTGTCCAGAGAAACCCAGGGCATGGAGCAATTCATGTAGCGTAGCCTAAGGGCAAATGGCGCAGTGAGGGGGACTGGATTTGCAGCGGGACTGACCAGCCCCTCTGCCCAACCAGCTCTTCTTAGAGCTCAAGGCACCTTCTATTCCATCCTAGGTTTTTCCACTTCATGGGAAGCTGGGTGACCTGCCCCCCTGCCCAACCTGTTTGCTTCTTCCCATTCATCATGCAGCAGTCACCATGACGATGTCACTGTGGCTGAGGCTGGGGCTGGTGAGATGTTGGGCACAGTAGACAATGGTACCAGCAAGGGGCCTGTCTTCTGAGTCCAGCTGGCAGCAGGCAGCATAGGCTATGATAGAGGGCTGAGGATGGGCCAGGACAAGGTGGGGGCGGAAAGGAGGGAAGAGAGGTAACACGGAAGAAATCTTCCTGAAAGAAGAGGCCCAGGGAACTCAGCAGGGGTGGGACTGAGGGATGGCTTGGGGGATTTTTAGCCCTGACCCAAACTTCATCAGCATGCCTCAAGTTACCCCAAATAAGCACAATTTAATAAAAACTGCTTTTATGCTCCCTACCCCTTCCCATGATATTTAAGGTCAAGAGAGGCAGAGCAGGGCAAAGGGATCCCATTTGAACCTCACCTCTCGGTGGCACTTGGAAGTGTGGGCAACCCGCACATACAGGAGGAAATCAGTGTTTGGGACCCCAGGCCCATCTGGTTGGACCAGTTGTGGGGGACCCTGCTCTGGCCACAAGGCATAACCATGGAGATGGGCATCAGGGATCTGGTGGGGAGTGAAATGTAGCATCTAGCTTAGCAGACGGGCTGGGAGATAGGGCAAAAGGACACTGGGTACGAGGAGTGAGGGCAGAGAGTCTCTATCTTTAATCTGCCTTAGTCTCATCTAGGCAGCTGGCTGGAATAAGGGGTCCTCCCCCAACCCAAGTCTCTGATTTAATAAATTGCCAGGGGGAGAGGGGGTTCAGGAATCTGCTTTATCAGGAAGCACGTTAAGTAACTCAGATGCTGGTGGTCGTGGAGAGGTCTAGGCAGCCTCCCCAAGAGGATCCCCAAATCTGAGTAGTTTCTCTCACCTTCGCCCCTAGGCAACTCTCTCCTTTGTACCCGGGGTTCAAGAGGCTGCACCTGCCAAGAACGAATATCTGTGGGTGAGCTGGAAACATTTCTGGGGACCCCTGAAGAGGGACTGTACACATTCCCAATGACATGAACTCACCTGCGGTAGTTTGGGGTATCTGGGTCTCCCCAGACACCGTGGCAGTACTGTGCAGGGTCTCGACTCAGAAGCAGAGGGCCTCGCACTGGAGGGACTTAACGAGACCAGGAGTCAGTTTCACCTCAACGTCTTAGAGTTCCCGTTCCCCTTCTGTGGCATCTTCCTCCCTGGCTCTCTGCTCCTCAGCCCTCCCTGACTCCTGTTCCCCCACTCACCTGCTAGGACACCCTGGAGGCGCTGAGCAGCCTCTCTCACTGCGGCCAGGGCTCGGGATCGCCCTCTCATCCCGTCTCCCTCAGGATCCCAAGCTCCATCTGATACAGGATCTCCTATATAGCAGATTTGGATTCGGAGGGGTTGAGGATCCAGGGAGCCAGGGAGGGTGAGGGAGGAAGAGCGGAAGTTTGGGGGAAGTTGGGAGAAAGAGGGCCTGAGAAGGCTGACAGACTTCTGTGTCTCATCATGTAGACATCTGCTCGTGGCAGCCCCCAGGAGCAGCAGCAGCAGCAACATTTTCCTTCCAGGGTCTCTCCAGAGCCTGCCCTGGATCCTGTCTTCGGCTCCCTTCACCTTGCCTCCTTACCACCTCTCTCTATATCCCTCCAACACTCGTGCTTTTGTTTTCAAGATTTGAGTGTTGTTGACTAAATCTACAGTTCCTGCCAGGAGGTCGGATGTGAACCACAAGGGCCAAAGCTTTCTCCCTGGGAGGCAGAGATGGGGAGCTGGGGGAGGGGCAGTATTATTCCCGAGGCCTCAACTGACCTTCCCCAAGAGGAGCCTGCCCTGTCCACGGAGGAACTCTCCTAACCCTCTTCCATCTCTCATCTTCACCCCCCTGCTGTTGTGAGTGGACAACCTTGGAACCTTCCCAGAACTAAAATATTGGTGTTCACATAATGGTGTGTGTGTGTGGGGCATTCCTTACTTTATAGGTGCCTGCCTATCTCACTGGAGGTGGGCAAACAGGGCTTCTGCACTTCACTAGCCTCGTATCGGCGCTGGGTGGACTCTGAACTGGCAGAGGCATCTCCAGCATCTGGGTTGGGCACTTCTTAGGTGCGCAACAAAGACGTGTTGGTTGACTGACACTTCTGTGAGAGGCTGTTGTGTTAGCTCTGTGAGGCTTCACAGAAGCCACTTACAGGCTTGCTGTGGAAGGAAAGCAAACTCTTAAAATGGACACTAATAGAAGATGCTCAAAGACGTTCTCACTGAACTCTTGGAACTCCCTTTGTCTTCTTTGCTCACGCTGTGCTTTCGAATCCTGTTTCCCTGCCTGGAAACCCCTCCTTCCCTGCCGGCCTCTCGCTAACTCCTACCTTCCCTGTGATTACCCTGGGAAGCCTTTTTTAACACCTCCTGCCCACATTCCACACCTGCCTGTGCGGAGGGGCCTCTCCCGCTCCCAACACAACACTTATCGTCCTCTATTGTAGTTGTTGGCTTAGTGGCTCTCCCTCCACATCCTGAACTCCTCCAGGGTGAGCTGCTTCCTGGCTGGCTGTGTCCACAGCACTAGGCACAGCCCAGCAGGCCAGTTTGGGGATGAAGGGAGAGAACCCAACCCCATCACTGAACTTTGGAAGAGGCAGGTCAGGGGTGAAGTGACGTAAGGGGGCGATAAAGCCAATTAGTGACAGACAAGGACTAGAGCCTAGAGACGGGCTGCTGACTTCCTAGGAGGGTGGATTTTATACTTTTACCTTCCAGAGCTGTGGCTGGAACTACTGATTACAAGGAAGACATCCAAATTGGGGCCAAACCAACCCTGCTGCTTTCTATCTATGTCACTTTGGCCAAGTGCCTCAGTTTTCCCATTTGCAAAATGGAGATGATTGTACTTACCTCACAGGGTTGTTATGAGGAGTAAGTGAATATCTGTGAAGTGCCAGGAACAGTGTGGTTCATGGTAGATACTAGGTAGAGAGGACACATTCTACAGACACTTGAACTCAGTGGAGAGCTGGTCTGTTCTTATCAACATGTGCACAAATCTTCAGGGGACTCTTGTTCTTTTTCTAAGACAAACCCAGTCATTGTCTCCACGCGTCGGAAGCCTTTTTTCCTCCTGGCTTGGCCCGCCCACTGTGGGAACAAAACGTCCTGGTCAGGATTCGTGATGGATTCCAGTCTGTCTCTCTTCAGGTTTTCTGGCCGGTGCCTGCAGCCGCTCCTGATGCTTTGCTGCCCCCTTGTGGCCATACTGAGCTAGGGCGAGCCCCTGCTGGGGGAGGGGCTCATTCTAATTTCACACATGCGCGCGGAACTTCGTACCTTGTGTTTCTCGTGCGCCAATACCTCTCTCCCGCCTTTGCCTAGCAAATTCTACCTCATCTTTCAAGATCCAGCTGAGGGGTTATCTGCCTGCTGAGACTTTTCTTTACTCCCCAGGCAGAGTTAGTTTGCATATCCTCTGTTCTCTAGCAGCGTTTCTTTCACATCTTTGAAGTAGCATTTATTATACTCTCCTGACTTTTGTTTTTGTGCTGGTTTCCCTGCTAGACTGTGGGCCGGGGCTGAGCCTGGGGCTGAGTCGGTGAGTCTTTTCATCTCTGCCTCTTTATGTTTTTGTTTTCGGTGAGGAACATTGGCCCTGAGCTAATATCTGTGCCGTTCCTCCTCTATTTGTATATGGGCTGCCATCACAGCATGGCTTGATGAGCCGTGTGTTATGTGATCCGAACCCGTGATCGGAACCTGTGAACCCTGGAGCGCGCAAACTTAACCACTGTGCCACTGGGCTGGCCCCCATCTCTGCCTCTTTAAAGAGGTATGAAGTAGGTACCAGGGACGATGGAGGTAGAAGATGAAAGTGAGGAAAAAGAAGGGACTTAGGGAGAGAGGGTGAGACTAGCAGTCATTTTATTGGCACTTCCTTTGTGCCCAGACATTGTGCCCAGCGCTTTAGACTCATGTGATCCTTTTGGCAACCTTAGGAGGTAGGTATTATTATTGTCCCAATTCTACAACCGAGGCACAGCAAAACCAGGCAGGTGGTAGATGTGGGATTTGAACTCATGTAGTTAGGCTCCGGGGCTTTAACCCACCACACAGTGGTGCTTCTCAAGTGCACTGCATGGAGGAACAATAAAGTTGTGATGAGAGGAACATGGTGGGAAAGATGAGGGGAGGATGAAGGCGACAAGAGAGGATGGGGTTAGAGAGGAGAATAGAGGTTAGAGAGGATGGGGGTGGAAGTGAGAAAGAGGGCGTGGAGGCAGGACGTGAGATAGGGATAAGGAGAGAGGAGGCTGTGAGGAAGGGGTGGAGATGAACGAGAGGGTGTGGGACGTGGGATGTGGAGAGAGGATGAGGCTGACCAGAGCAGTCGTCCTAGGTGGTGTCATCATCTGTGTGGGCACTCCATCCAGCCTGATGACTTCTCAGTTCCTTCCCCTCTCATCTCGAACATTCTTCTCCATTCCACCTTAGCAAGCCACTCCCAGGGTCATACGGGAGCCTTATCATCACCAGAAACTGCAGCACCTATGAAATAACTGAATCAAACATCCCGCTCTCTGATATGATCTCCTTTCCTTATGGTTTGTTTGCTCAAGTCGCCTCGCTGCAGCTGTTCTGCGAGTTCATTGAAGAACCACTGGCCCTTCTTGTCTTTTCATCTCTCCTTACCGGCCTGAGGTTCCAGGCTTACCACTAAACCCCTCCTTTGCAAGTGCCTTCAACTCCCCTTCCCAGTCTATCCTGCCCATCCCACCTCCCTGGGGAAGCCTCAAGCCCAGATGAACCCAACATTTGTCTCCTTTACACTTGCTCCCGAGCAGCTAGGGGCCCGCTGAAGGAAATCACCCGGGAGGACAGACTGTTGTCACTCTGAACTGTCATCATCGACTTCAAATGGGCACCCCAAGTCAGAAATCTTAGCAATCAGCTCTTGCACTCTCAGCAACCAAGATTTTACTGAGAGACCCTCAAGCCGCCTCCTCAGAGCCTCCTGCCCAGTCACTGCAGTCACTTCTTCCATGGTGAAGGGAGAAGCCAGCCTCACCCACTACCAACCTGTCTGCATGTGTGTCTGTGTTGGCTGCCCTCCCTCCCTCCCTCTCTCCCTCTCTCTCTTTCTCTCTCATTAGGAGAGGACACGTCCTCTTCCTTTGGAAAGTGTTCCTCCCACTGATGCTCTAGATCTCATCGGGCAAGATCTGGCCTCAGCCCCTCTCTGACCTGAGCTCTGCCCCTTGGTCTAGTCTGCCCCACACCCCAGCCTCTGTCAGTGACCAGGAAGGACCTGCCTGGGGCCTTTGCAAACACTTCTCTCTCTGCTGGGAACCTCCGCTTTTTGACAGACTGACTCCGACTCACCTTTTAGATCTGCTTATATGTTCCTTCCTCAAAGAAGCCCTTCCTGACCCTCACACTTGAATCAGGCGCCCTTGTTACTCTCTGTTGGTCACCCCTGTCCTTTTGCCACACAGCACTGCCCAAAATTTAGAATTATGTATTTGTCTGTGGTATTATGTTTGTCTGTCCCCTGCGTGAATCAGTAAGCCCCGCAAGGGTAGGGACTGTCCTCCTGCTTTATCCTGTAGCTCCCATAATGAGCAAAGTGTCTGGCCTGGAGTAGGTATTATTAAGTATTTTTTTTTAGCAAATGAATGAATGAATGAGTGTGGTGAGAAGGCAGGAGGGAGGGGAGGGAGGAGGAAGGGTGAGGATGGGAGATGGAAGGCGAGGAGAATGGATGGTTAGTGAGGGGAGAGGATGGTAATGAGCACAGTGTGCAAACGTGAGGTGAGGGATGGAGGGGAGAAGCGGTGAGGGGAGGACCGGGCAGCAGGGGTCTTTGCGCTGGGCCTGAGTAAGGCTTCCAGACCCGAGTGGGCTTCCCAGGAGCGCTGTCTTCTGGCCACGCCAGCCAGCGAGGTTTGAAGGCAGAGCCGGTGGGCGGGGCTAGACTTTATCTTGGGGCGCAGCCCTAACCTCAGATGGTGACAGAGCTCAGCCAGCAGGGGTTTTGCAAACCGTCCCGATTGCAGCAGGACGGCTGTCTCACTCGGGATGGCGGGTGGGGCCTGGGCTTATCTCCTGAGGACAGTCCTGACCTCAGATAGTGACAAGGCGGGCGCTCGCGGGCGTTTTGCAAACCGTCCCGATTGCAGCAGGGTTGGATGGCCTGGCCAGGGGTGACAGTGCTAGCACTGTCCTGGGGGACCACAGGGGTTTGGAGAATTTGGGGCGTCGGGGTGAAGCTTGGCTCGTGGGGTTTGTGGGATTCATTCTATGTACGGCTCGCCTCTACCTACCTCAGATCTCTGTTTCTAAGAGGAGGGAGGCTGCACTCTGCCGGCGGGTCTCTCCCTGCTAGGAAGCCTTCCTTTTCCCAAGTCCCGGGACCCTTCGGCTGCTCCCTAAAGTCAGAATGGATGGCCAGTTGCAGCCTTTTCCTCTGAAAATACCCACAGGGTAGCCTCGGGGATTTCTCATGCACCATGAAAGCTTATCTGAGGCCAGGCCAGGTTGGACCATTCCCACTTTGGAGTAGCCCAGGCTGAGTCCTGAGAGGAGAGGTCTGTCTGCTGGGAGCTAGCAAGGGTGCCGGGAAGTGACTGGCCTGTTGAGGAGGAGGTACAGGGCCCTTAGCTAGCCCTGGCTATTGTTGCCTTAGCATCTCCTATGCAGCCCCCTCCACCCCATAGTCCCCTCATTGGCTTGGGGCAGGGTAGGGGATGGAGGTGAAGAGGCCCCTTTCCACCCCCACAACCCCAACCGGGATCTTGCAACACTGGGATGGGGGCCCTGGGGGCCCAAGAGTGTGGCAATCATTGGGGGCGGGGGGGAGGTGTGCACCGAGCGGGGGACCGGCTTTCACAAGCGGCCACCGTGCCGACTGACCTTGGCAAACTCACCTTGGGCGGCTTCCTCCCTTCCGTGGTGTCTCCAAACAGCCTTCCTTCTTGTCTGCTTCCCTGGGGCCCAAGATCCTGTCTCTCAGCTCAGGACTCTTGTGCTGGTCCCCAGTTTTGCTCATGAAGGAAAAGTGGGCCCGAGCTGTGGATTCTAGAACACTAGGAATGCATGTGTGCTGTTTGGACCTTGACTTGCTGGTTTTCCAAAGTGATGGTGTCCCCAGGCCTGGCGCCTTTCCCCAGGCAGGGGTGGGGCTACTTTCCTGCGTGGGGCTCCTTCCCTCTGCCATCTCCTCTCCCTGCAGTGCGGCGCACTGGGAGGAGGGGTTGTGGCGGGAAGACTGCTCTCCCTCCCACCCCAGCTTCCTAGGGCCCGGCCAACGACAGAGGGAATGAGAAGAGTCCTTTGCCACTGTTCTGGAGGAGGGAAGTGTTTGTCATGCTTATTCTTCTCCTCCTCCTCTCCATCCAGACAGCCTCATCTGGCTTCCTTTCTTTTTGTTGATCCCCCAGACTCCTTAGGGCTCTGCATTGCTCCCCCCTCGGCTCACCCTTGCCCCAAGTTTGGCACATCTGCCGCCTCCTCGAAATTTTGTAGGTTTCAACCTCCTCAGAGAGGACTTCCTTGACATCCCCAGCTAAAATACCCTCCCTTCCTGCTTGTTTATTTGGTTTCCCTGATGGGTGGATTCAAATGGGGTAACTGGTGACTTTAATGAAGGTGCTTTATAGAGTTGGGAAGGAACGGGATTAAGGGAAAGTGGCAGGGAGTGGTGAAGTGGGGCAGGTGGCCATCACCATCCCGGGCCTTAAGGGCAGGAATCCCATGAGAGGAGAGTACCTGTCCTGTCCCGGATGGGTTGAGGGATAAGCACCCAGCTTCACTCCCCTGCTGTCTTCCCCTGGAACACGGCAGGATGACCAATGGTAGAGGGGATCTGGAGGGGCAGAGGAAGACCCCAGTGTGCTTGCTTGTTGCCTTTTTCTTCCTACCCCTTCAGCTAAGAGCTGGGTTTGTCTCGGTCACCACAGTGTTCTCAGCACCTCGCAAGGGCCTGGCGGAAGCAAGATGCTCAACAGATACTTGTTGAATATGTTGCTTTGGCCCAAACCACTTAAGGTCGGGTTAAAAGCCTCATCCAGAAAATGTGACCTCTGGCTACCTGTCGCCTCCCTGGGATGTGATCTGCCACAGAGGATAGGGGTGTGCTCGCCACCCTGGGTCATGGGGGACCAGGCATGCTCTTCTGGAACAGTGGGGCCATGGCTCTTCTCCAGACCTGGAGCTGGGCACCTGCCCGAGGAGCCTGCGGGGAGGTGGGGGCTGGCAGGAGACACAGTTCAGAGCTGTGGGAAAGAAGCTTGAAAATAAGTCAAGGGGCAGTGGTCTTGAGCTGAGAGGAGGAAATCCGGAGGTTGAGTCACTTACCATGTTCTGTACAAACCCCCCTTATGCAACCCATCCCCTGGGCTGAAAGGAAGGTGTGGGATTCTCCCAGGCATCCACAGACTGGCACCTCCCCCTTCCAAACTCTGGCAGCCCAGGCAGGTGAGGGAATAAACCATCTAGTGAGGTTCAGATCTGTCTGCCCAAACCAGACCTGGGGCAGGGGGATCCAGGGCACAGATGTAGGAGAGATGACGCCTGAGAGACATGGAGGCAGAGGCAGGAAAGGACTGAGTCCCGGGGGAGGCAGGCAGGCATGGTGCACACGGATGCCCAAGATGTGGGAAGGCTGTGACACTGGGGATGTGGAGACAGGAGAGGGAGAGAGAGGCCTGGGAGGATCCAGACCCCAGTCTCTCTCCCTCTCAGAAAGTTATTCCTTGAAGTCTTTCCCAGCGTTGGCCCACAAGTCATTGGTGGCCTAGGAGAGACTCTAACCAGCCCGTATGGTGTACTATATCTCTGACTCTGTTGGCAATTCCTGATTATTTATTGAACAAGATTCGTGTGCACCCGCCTGCCTCTGAGGGGGGAAGGTGTGAGCACCGAGTCGAGAGACAGGTGCCGGGTGTGAGACAGCAAAGGGCCTGAGTGAGCTTCAGGAGAATGTCTCACCGGCTCTGGCCCTCCAGGGCTTTATCTATCAAATGTGGCTCACACTATCTTGCTCGTCTGAGGGCGAGCCCACTAGATGATCTCTTGAGGTCGCTTTCAGCCCCTCTTGACATCTGTGATTTTAGGGAGCTAATTTTGGTCCTGCCTCAAACCAATCGTGTCCCTCCCCCTCTCTGAGGCCTCAGTTTCCTCACTTGCCAAATGAGAAGTTTAGATGAGATCTCTAAGGTCTTTTCAGCCCTCTAAAATTGGAATAACAACAACTATGCCTGCTTACACAGGCCGGGCCCTGTTTACCTATGAACATAACAGCACTGTGAGGCAGGTGCTCTTTCGCCTCCCATTTTGCAGATGAGGAACCTGAGGCATGGAGAGGAGTAACTGGCCCGAGGTCACACACCTAGTACATAGCAGAGGGAGAGTCAAACCGAAGCTCTCAAGCACTGAACTCTGGTGTCCCTCAGACTAGAGTTCTATGGAAAGGACAGTGCTTTGAACGTGGGGGCTCACTGGCACAGGTGGTTGTCATCCTCCTCATGATCAGTTTTCTCATTCCCCAGCCCCAGGGGATGAGGGACAAAGATGGGGGCGAGTGCGTGGGAGCCATGGGGGGATATCAGTCTGGTGGACTAAAGCTGAGGAACTGGAGAGAAGGGATCGAGTCCTGGATCAAGAGCTAAGGGACCATAAATATGGCAGAGCCATCTAGAATTTTCCCTTGGTCACCTGGGGCAGGAGCTCCCAGACTTATACCTCAAGGTAAGAGAGCAGGGCTAGGGTCAGCAGGCCTGGCATAGAGGACTGGGTGGTGCTGGGGTCTCCCTGCAAGCCACAGAGCTCCGTCAGGAGAGTATCTAGAGGCCACTCCAGGTCCTGTGGGAGGTGGGGGTGGGGGTGCCTTCAGTGTCCAGAAGGACAGACTGGGCCGGGGAAGAGGGGGACAGAAGAGCAGAGTGACAGACACCAGCCTGGCCATGTGGTGTGTTGGTGGAGAGCTGTGGGCAGCATGTCTGCTGAATATTTGGGAATATTCCTGAATACTCATTTGGGCATGGAATCAATAAGTATGCACACCTAGCCACATGCATTCACCACCCTTGGAGTCCCCCATGCCACACATGCAAACACACACACACACACACACACACACACACACGCACACACACACAGGTCCAGTGTACAGCCCCAGCACTGAGTCATGGTGTAATTTTATTCAGCCACAGAACCATCACGCTGGGGCCTGCCCTCCTCCCTTGCCACCCGCTGCCGTTTGTCCATGTCTGTGTCTCAGGCTCGGCCTGTGAGGGGCTCTAGGACCCCAGCAGGGTGGGAGTTCCCACGGTCAAACTGGGCCACGGGGCTGGTGCCCACAGTCTGCCAGCCGGGCTTAGCTGCAGCCCCCAACGCCCTTGATGAGGTTGGCGGCCTCAGGGATCTGGCGGAAGAGGTTGCGAAGGGTGTCCAGCTCCTGGGTCAGCTGCTCCACGCGGCTGCGGAGCCGCTCGTTCTCTGCCATGTACTCCAGCACCTTCTGCTGCGTCTCCAGAATGCGCCTCTTGGCCTTGTCCCGGCTCTTGCGCACAGCGATGTTGTTCCGCTCCCGCCGCAGCCGGTACTCCAGGCTGTCCTTGTTCACCGCCTTCTTGCCCTTGTGCGAGGGGCCGGCTGGGGAGGGCGCTTTGAGGAGGGGGCTGCAGGGCGGCGCAGCAGCGGCCAAAGGGGCCTGGAGAGGAAGACACAGAGGGAAGAGGTGACAGCTGGCTGGCAAGCAGAGTGGAGGCAGGGCGGGAGTCCCAGCAGCCAGAGCACTCTTGGGCATCAAAGGGATATGGGGTTCAGAGCAGGCTCCTGGCTCCCAGTCAGGACAGCCCGTGCCCTGCCAGATGCAGAGGGTCCTCTGCTCTGACTCAAACTCCTGTCATGTTCCCACACTCTCTGAGGACACTTTCTTTCAATCTATCTTGAGTCTCCAGTTCTACGATCAGCAGGCATTTCTTCTTCTAGAAGCAGGAGGCAGAGAAACAAGAGGAGTGCAGCAAGCTGGTGGGGGGCCAGAGGTCAGGGCAGGTCAGCTGGCCACAAGGGCTGCAGACATGTTGGGTTCCAGCCACATGGTGAGGTTTGGGGTGGGAGTGAATTCACAGAGAAGCAAAGAGGGGTCGTGGTTCGGTGGTGAGCACGGAGGGCTGTGGGGAGGGTAATTTCGCAGAGCAACACCAAACACAGACCCGTTAGGTAAGCAGGGAGCTCAGAGATCCCCCATCCAGAGGGGCATCTCTGCAGCCCCGGGGTGGCAGGAGGAGAATTGACCTGTTCTTACCTTGAGGACACGCAGGGGCTGGCTGGGTGCTGCCAGGGCCGGGGGCAGGTGCATGGCCGTCTGCCCACAGTGCGCCACTTGGTACTGCAGAGGATTGTAGCCGCTGCGGCTGGCCCCTCGACTGCCCTCTGGCCCCCGAGGCTCCTCCTTCACGGCCACAGCCCTGGGGTCGTAGTTCCCTGGGCTGCTGTAGATGCCAGGCCCCAGCGCCTTCCTGTCAGGGCCGAAGGTATGTGGGGGGTAGGCGAAGGGCCGCGGGTCAGGCGGCAGGTAGTGGGGGAAGGCAGGGGTTCCGGAGCCCTTAAGGCCTCGGGCCTCAGGTGCAGGCTTCACAGCGAAGAGGTCAGAGAGGAGCTGCTCCTCCCCAGACTCGATGTAGGCGGAGAGGTCGATGGAGGCCTCATGCTCACACATGTCCCCCAGCTCCCCAGGCCCCGCTCGGCCCCCTGAGAACTCGAGTGGCTGCTGGCCAGCCCGGGGCTCACACTCGTAGTAGGTCCCGTGGGACATGCCGGCCCGCCCCCTGGGCTCCCCGCCCCCGCCGCTGTGCTCTTGGGGCACGCTTTGGGATGCTCGGCTTGCCCTGTCTCGATCTCCCCCTGCCCTAGATCTGCTCTAGATCTGCCCTCTCCGATCTCCTCTGTCACCCACTCCTGTGTGGCCTCTCTCCTCCCTCCTCTGCTGTTTCCTTTTCCTTCCTCTGTAGTCAATGCTTCTTTTCTCTTCCCTTTTTTCCCCTCTCTCCCTGGGCTGACTCAGGGAGGGGCAGGGTGTACCCCGGAGGAAGGGATGCAGGCCTTAGAGCAATGGGGCCCCGGACCTATTTAGCAGTTGGGGGCACTCTGTGGTCAGGGTCCCAGCCAGGGTTCTGAGATGCCCAGGAGCTGATGCTTCTGGGAATGCCTCCCCCTCCCGTTGAGTCCAGGGGATTCCAGAGTCCTCGCTGAGGGCAACACCTCACTCTTGAGTGTCCTCCTCCCTCTGACTTCCAGAAAGTTCTATGCAGAATGAGGTGCCAAGTCAGAATGAACAGAGAACACCCTCTTCCAGTGCCGACCCCCAGCCTGATCTGAGCTCCTCCTTTGACACGCCTCCCTCTGGGTCCCCCGCAGTGCGGGGCTCCACCTACCCCCAGGGGCAGCGAGTTCCTTTTGTAGCCCCACCTCCAAGGGCATTCTCCTGGGTGCAGGCCAGGGATGTTGTTTGAGGGGTTTAGGAAGCAGTGAAGGTCTGGGACCAAGCTCTACAAGGAGGCCTGTACCATGGTGCAGAGCATGCTCATTTGCTCAGTTTTTGCACAGGGCCTGTGCAATAGCCCAAACCCTCACATGTTTCCAGCCCTGGCCAGCTCTAGCAGTCTGGCACTGTCCCTGACTGCCTGGGCCTGGCTGGGGTGCCTGGTCAGGTCTTGGGCCCTGTGCCCCAGGCCCGGGAAGCCTGCTGCCCCAGGAACCGAGAGCTGCACTCCTCTGGTGGCCCCAGTGCCTCCCTCTTCCAGCTGCCCTGCACTGCTAGAGCCTCAGGCTGGCACTCTGCCCTGCTCTGGTCCTGAGGCTCTGCCCCATTTCCTGTGCCCTGGGCCGCAGGGCTCAGGCGCTCTGCAGCTTGGTTTGCTGTCTTTCCTTCTGCACGGCCGTTCTCTGACCTCGATGCGTGTCTCTTGGTCCACTTCCCCTTGTGAGGCTTGAGAAGCCTTCTCTTTTGTCATCACCTCTTCCTGAGGCTTTGTTTCAGGGTCTCCAGGAGAAGCCCAGGGTTCACTCTGTACTTTTGCTCTCCTGCTGGGCTCCCTCCCTCCTTCCCTTTTCTTTTTCCTCTGGGAAGCCCCACTCTCTCCTGCCAGAGGCACCAGCTGTGGCTCTGATTTCACCTGTCGAATTTCATCTACAAAAGGGACTCGAGGTCCAGTGTAAAGGACAGGACACATAGAAATGTGTCGTTGGCTCTTTTATCACCAGCAAATGCTGTGAGGGCCCTGTGGAGGCCAGAATGTTTTATAAGTCGGGTACACCAAGGCCAGGCCCCAGCGGGGCAGATGCAGAGGGGATATGTGCGGCGTTGAACGCTAAAATAAAGTCTGCAAGCGTAGACAGGGCCGCCTACAAGTCAGACTAGTTAGCATCCTCCTTCCTCCCTTCCTTCCCACCCCTACACCTACCCCAAGAGCTCTCTTCGCGGGGCTTGAGCTACTTTCTCTGAAAGCCCGGACGTGGCGTGGGGACATCTGCGTGCATCCCTGAGACGGGTCTCAGGAACCAGATGGGGAGATTTCTACCTTCTCCTCATTTCGAAGGACCCTGTGGCAAACAGGTACCAGAGCTGAGCTACTTGTGTGGCGGCAGTGCCTCTTTTGACCACCAGGTGGAAATATTGGTCCAAAATTCAGGCCCTGAGGGGCTGCCATGGTCAGGAATCAGGTGGACGGCAGAGGGCAGCCTCCCACAGCCCCGACCCGGGCAAGGCAAGGCTGGGCCTCCATGGAGGAGGAAGAAGAAACATGGCCAGGATGGGGGCTTGCGGTGCAGTTACACGCAGAGTGGGCAGGTTGAGAGCACTGGGGCCAGGGCCTTGTCTCAGTGAGGAGAAATTTTATCCCCTCCCCAACTTTGAAATAGTGATGGTGGTTAAGGCCTGGCATTTTCTGGTGTTATGCTTCTCCAATCATTGAAACATACTTTTCCATGCTGACCATTTCCCTGTGCGTTAAGTTGGAAGGTAAGCAAAAGAGACAGTATTTTTACCCCTACCTTATACACGAGGAAACCAGGCTGAGCTGCCCAAGGTCATACAAGGATGCGTTGATCTTGGGGAAAAGGGCAGTGCCCTAGTTCTTGAAACCCCCAGGCAAGAGGGGCTAGGGAGAGGGGGAGCTGTGTGACTCAGAGAGCCTTCTGTGCCCTCAGTCACCCCCCCAACCCCCCCGCGGGGGACGGGGAGACTGCGTGGACAGTGATGCGGCGCTGGAGGAAGCAGGGAGGTGTGCAAATAGAGCTGGCAGGAAATGAGAAAGCTCGGCCATAGAGATAAGGGATCTCGGTCCCTCATCTCCAGGCTGGTGGCTGACGTCGCTGGCGCACTGACATCAGTGTTTCCCAGTAACCGAGGAGTGGAGAGTGTGGCTGGGCCAGCGGCGGCGCTCTGGATGTCGGGGCAGGAGAGGAGGGGGCACTGGACAGGAAGCGGGTGGGGAGGGCAGTGCCAGTCCAGGGCTGGGGGAGTGTTGGGGATTCAGGAGCAGAAAGAAGCCCTCCCTGGTCAGCAGGATCCTCTTCTCCAGGCCACTGCTGTTGCTACCTGTTTGCATGAACTGGAACAATGCCTGCGTATTATCTTAGTGACTTTGGGACAGGCCTCAGTTCAAACACCACCTCCTTCATCAAGACTTTCCAACAGGGAGGGGGTGAGCATGGTGGTGAAGTATCAGAACTGGGCTCAAATCCCGCCTCTGTCACTTACCCGCTAGGTGACCTTGGGCAAGTTACTTAATCTTACATGTAAAATGGCGGTAGTAATGCCTACTTTGTCCTGTCGTTGAATTAAACTTTGAATAAGATAATGTATGGAAAGCAATTGGTCTCAGTAAATGTTCAGTCTCCTTCCGCCCTTCCTCTAACTGCCCCTTGTGGTTTATCTGTGTCTCCTACACAGAAACACTCTCTGCAGCCTCTTCTGAGGCCTCAATTTGACAAGCGTTTTTTTTTATACATGTATTTTTGATTTTTTTGTGTGTGTGTCAGGAAGATTGGCCCTGAGCTAACATCTGTTGTGAGTCTTCCTCTTTTTTCTTTTTTGGTGAGGAAGATTGGCCCTGAGTGAACATCTGTGCCAATCTTCCTCTATTTTGTTTGTGGGTCACTGCCACAGCATGGCTTGATGAGAAGTGTTGGTCCGTGCTGGGAACCCAAACCTGTGAACCTGGGCGGCTGAAGCGGAGTGTGCCAAACTTAACCACTATGCCACCAGGCTGGCCTTGACAAGCGTTTTTGAGCACGTAGGTACCAGGCACTGGGCAGGCTCTGGAGATCAGGCAGTTCAGCCCCGCCTGCAGCAGCTCACAGCCCAGCTGGAGTGGACGGTCAGTGATGCTGTGAAGTGCACACTTATGTACCACAGGCCTTCTTGCCGTCTTTCCCCCGTAGACTACACCCTCCCTGAAGGTAGGGTCAGATACATTTTTTGGACCTCTTCAGCTATGGTCACCATGTTGCCTGAATTAAAATTAAGGACAGGTGGATTGATACAAATGAGTGTGCTTATGGAGACAATGGCACAAAATATTTGGAGTCTGTGATGATTTGGAAAATTCAGGGATAAGTTTGCTATTCTTACAGCATATAGCAAAATCCTTGGACACATGGTTATAAAAAGATGTGTTGTGTGACTTTATTAATAAGTGAATGCTTAAGCAGCTATGATTTCAGCCTCCAAAAGGCTCCCAAATTCCCTAAGTTCTGAGCATCTGAATTCCTAGCGTTAAAGTGACTGACAGGGTTAAGTCAGGGTAAAGGCCCAGGTTAAAAATAAATGCATGTTGCCCAGGAGGAAACCCATATTTGCCCATTTGACCAGGTTGAAAAGATCAGCAAGTGTCACCTTACAGAGAGAGGGAGGGGCCCCAGGGACAAGTGTCTCCAGGGAGTGAGAGGGGATTGGGGAGAGAGGGCTGGACTTGCCGGAATGAGGCCACATGGAGGAGACCTCAGGCAGCCCAGGGATAGGAAAGTGTGTGTTGGGGGAGAGGGGTCCCAAACTGTGGACGTGGGGTGGAGAAAGGCCTCCTGCACAGGACTAGCTCTGCCCAGTTCTGCCCTTGCTGTTTTGGGACAACCTTGGATTGGGGGATTGAGGAACACTTTGAGATTAGGTTCAACTCTTCTTTTTTTCTCTCTAAAAGTGCTAAATAGATGAAGTGACTTGCCCAAGGACACACAGCTGTTCAGTGGCTGACCTGGGACTCCGAGTCAAGTGTCTGTGCCCCTGTGAATGGCGAGCCTCCAGCCTTGGTCTAGAAGAACGCCCGTCACAAAGCAAGAGGGTTGGGGCCGGGCCAGGACGGGACTGGAGGCATCTTGCCTGCCTGTGTCCTCACAGTGTCCCAGTTGGTGGAGGGTGATGTCTTAACACCCCTTCTGTCACGTCTGTCAGCGGTGCTGGCTCTGGAATGATGCTGTCCCAGGACAGGCGGCCCGGAGGGCTGCCCACACAGGAGGGACTCCAAGCAAGGCCTGGGGCTAATCCCTTCAACTTCCTCCAGCGATTACCCCAAAGCACCAGGCCAGACTTGTCCCTCCCTTAACTACTTCCTCCTTTGTCCTCCTAGTCTTCCACCTAGAGATCTTCCTCCTGAAGGCTCTGTACAGCTGTGTGGACCCCCCTGCCTCCCCTCCCTGGCCCTCCCATCAAGCCCTGTCGACCCAGCTTGGCACTCTCCTAAGTCCCCTTCTGGGTCTTTCCACAGACTCAGCCCCTCCCTTCCTTTCTCATTCAGCTGTGGCTGTCCTGGTGCCAGCAGCCTTTGCTGATGGGCCTTGGGGACCACCTCTGCCTCCACCTCCCTCCACTCAGCTTGATGCTGCCTCCTGGTTGCCTAGGTCCCCACCTTGGGGAGCGACGAGTTTCTGCTTCCCAGCTAGTTTGCAGGCTCTCAGCACAGAGCGGGAACTCACTAACACTTCGTGACTTCACAGAAGAAATGAGAGCAAGTTTTTGGTTCAAAACAAAAGGGAGCTGTTTGAAGTGCTATCACTGGGTCCCTGGGACAGAGGGAGGGCCCTGAGGAATGCCATCCTGGAAGGAACCTGGCAACCAAAGACCTCCTGAGGGCGACCGGAAATGCCTGGCAACTCTGTCTCACAAGGTCATTGAATTATCAACACCACCAACTTCATTTCCATTTTAAATTTTATTACATTAAAAGAAAAAAACAAAAGCCCTCCACAAAACAAACTAAAAAACCCCTCTAAATCCTAAACCAAAGACAGAGATTATTATCCAGGTAGAACTAACCCCCTCCCCCCCAAAACAACCGTACATTAAAAAAATCCAAAAGAAATAGAAACGCCAGCTTCAAAAATATTTATCCAAAAAGTAAGGCATTCACTTTACTAAAAAACAATAATGGAAGGAAGGAATGAGGTTGGAGGAATGAGAAGAGGGAACAAGTGGATGGGGCCAGCCCCAGCTTGCGTGGAGTCCACTCGGAAGGGACCGTAAGGTAGACCAAACCAGCATCTCACCGGCGCGGGATCAGGTGTCGGGGCCGGAAGCTGGGAGGCCGGAGCTAGCGGGCCTGGAGGGCTCTCTCATTTTCCAGTTTAAGCGGACAGGATGGCTCGGCTTTGGGATAAATTAGTCATTAGCGCAGCAGGTGAGGCAGGGAGGCTGCAAGGCCCAGGGCAAACACTGGGCCGTCCTCTGGAGCACAGGGAAAGGCAGCCTCTGCCTGTGGGAGGGCCAGAGGTCCACACACGTGAACGACCAAGAGCCTCCAAAGGGGGTGGCTTCTGCTCCTGCCCTGGGGGCTGTCCAAAGACAGGACAGTGGTGGGGCCAGAAAGAGGAGGGGTTATCTGGGGGAGAGGGGGAGGAACTGGCCTTCAGAATACACTTTCTCCCCCAATAGAACCCGAGGTTATGGGATGGGTGCCTCTGGGGGGTGGGAAAGCTCCCTCCCTCCCAGGAAGGCTTTTTATACCACGTTTGTCCTGAGGGTTAGAAATAAGGGAATATTTTTAGGTCCATTTCTTGGATGGGAGGCGACCTCAGGCTGATTTGGCTCTAGTTTCAGGCCTGAAGGGCTGGGGGAGACTTCACACGGGGTGGAGGGTCCAGAGAGGAGGGAAAGGGCAAGAGGGTCTGCCGGCAGTGCTGGCTGCGTGGGGTGTGCTGGGGGCTTAGTTGCAGGGATAACAGGGTGACTGCTCCTTCCGGTGCGGGTGCAGAGGGAGGGGAGCTGAGCTGCTTTGTCATCAGGAGAGAAATGTCCACTACATTGTAAATAAGAAGGTTTTCTGGCTGCAGGAAGCTTGGCACCGAGGTGGGGGCAGGATGCAAGAGGCAGGGGCATAGCTGGGTCTCTGCAGTCTGAGCCTCTCCCCATCTGCTCCGCAGGCCCGGCTTGGAGCTAGGAGGAGGGGGCAGTTCTCCTGCTATTGGTCCTTAGCTCAGGGGGGAGGTGGCCTCCTGACAGGAACCTTCCTCTGGACAGGGAGCCCAGGCTGGGGTGGGTGGAAGTATGGCAGGGTGGGGTGGGGAAGAGGGCAGAGGGAAGCATTGCCTCTAATTTCTTGGGTCTCTCCAGCTGACTTTTAATGGTGACAGATTTGCTTGAGTCTGTCCCTCCCCAACCAACTCGCTGTTGCTGCCTCTTCTCTGGAGCTGAGGCTCCCTTGGGCTCAGGAGCGGGGAGGGCAGGCTGAACTCAGGTTCCTGAGGAGGCAACTGAGGGTGTGGGCCTGGGGGGAGGGCCTGGAGGGCGCCCCTGCAGTTCCACTCTCCTCTAAAGCTCCAGCGTGGGCAGCCCTCTGCACACAGGCCCTGGGGGCGAGAGGCCGGTTCTTTGGGTACAAATGTCAGTGTCTTTGTTTATAGTTTCTCACCACCCACACCCAGGTCCTGCCCCTGCTTGACAGAAGCAGAGGGGTGTGTGTGTGTGTGTAGGGGGGACCCAGGCAGGGAAGGAGGGCAGAGAGGGGGATGAAGGAGGGAGGAGGCAGCTGAGAGGGGCTGGTGGTCCTCAGGGCTGGGGCTGCTCCACTGAGTCCTTGCCCTTGGAGGCAGTGGGTTGGCAGATGGGCTGCCGCTGCTCCTCCATGTCCTCCTGTATCTCCTTTGTCCCCGAGCCCCCCTCCGCCTCGGGGTACACAACCACACACAGCTTCTGGCTCACCAGAGTTAGCAAGTCTGTGGGAGGAGGTCACAGAATCCCGGTCAGTGCTGAGCATGCCACCAACCCGGCTGACCAGGCCCTGGCCCTTCCCAGGTCTCCTGCCTGTAGAAGATTCCCTTTCCTGGAGACGCCACCTCCCCTGCCTCCTGGCTCTCAGGGCCTGTTTGCGGGCTGCCCCTTTCCATCAGGGCCCCCGTCTTCCCCCTTCCCCATGCCCACTGACCACCAATGCCAGGCTCTCCCCTGCTCTCCACCCAGCCCAGGCAGCTCCTGCAGGATGGCTCTCAAGTTGCCTGTGCTTGCAGGTCTAAGGTCTGTGTGGAAACGTCAGCCCTTCTCCTCCCCTCAGAGGTCTCTGGCAAGGTGCCTGCCCCTGACTCCTCCAGAGCTCTGTGGACCAGCCTAGGCCTCCTGGTCCTGGTGGGGCTCCCCCGCCAGACTGCTGACCACTCTATCCCAGACCAGGAGGCCCTCTCACCACCCAGAGCCTTCAACTCACCAATGAAGTTGTTGAAACACCTGGGCTTGTGTTGCCAGTAAACACCCAGGAAATACACGGGCACTCCTGTCAGCATGATGGCCAGGCCGATGCCACACACCACGGGCTCCGACCACAGGCTGAAGACCAGCAGGAAGGCCCAGAACAGCAAGTAGATGATGGGGAACAGCAAGTTGATCTGTGGAGCAGAGGCACTGTTAGTTGTGTAGACCCCTTGGCCCTCAGGATCAGGGCATCCTCCCTCTTCTTCACCCATAGGGAAGCATCTTCGAGAGCAAAGGCTGGCCTTCCCTCAGCTCTGTGGCTCCCACACCCTGAGCCCTGATAGGGCAAGGCTATGTCAACAAATGTTGGTGAACTTGGGCAGTTGAACCAGAAGTGGGGGGGAACTAGGGAGAGGGCGACCCTCATTGCCCATCTCCTCCCTTCCGGGCAGGATCAAACAAGGCCTCATCATCCATGCCGTGTGCCTGTGGCAGCCAGAGAAGCCCATGGGGATTGATAAGCTTGCCAGTATGTTGGCATACACCTGCTGAGGTCCCAGGGTGGAGGAGTGGTGGAGAAATGAGTGAGGGGCAAGAAGGAAAGGACCTGGGTCAGTCAGACTCCCTGCACCTTGTCCACTTCTAGGCAGGGCCCTCCTCTGGGCACAACGTGGCGAATATCCATCCCTGTCACAGGGATCAGCCTCAGTTTGTTTCTCTCAAGCAATGTGAGAAGATAATTCTGCCAAGACCTGAGGAATCAGGAAACCTAGCACAGAATAAGGCAGCTCAGGGCCTTGACTCTACTTCAGAAGGAAGCATCAAGGCTATGGGCTTCATCCCTTCTGGTTGACAACAGGTGGAAGTTCCCAGTGGAGTCTTCTTCAAGACTCTCGATTCAGCTGCCTTTCTCCTCCTTGTCCTCTCCTCTCAGAGGGTGTGAACGTGGTGGGGAGATGGGGTTATTCTACCTCCTCTTTCCTCCGGCAGGCTTTCTAAGAGTGGTAGGAAAGTGCCCGTGGAAAACAGAGATTTGGAGAGCCCTCGATTCTTCAGCTGGAAGAATCTTCTAGAAGTATCTACTCTCTTCTGTTTCCAAAATAGGATTATTCAAATAGCTCAGGGCTGTACTCTAGTCTTCTAATTTGCAGGAGAACCCATAGCACTCTAGCATATTTTGTTTTGAGCAATCTCATCCATTCCCATCACAGAGTTATTTTTTGTAGCAATCAATAAGTTGACTGGGTACTCTACTATGTGTAGGGCTACAGGAGTTTGAAAAGGTGGCTCATGGAGGGCTGGAGTGGATTGGGAAGCTTCAAGGAAGAGGCGATGCTTGAGGCCCATGTGGGATAGAATTCGGATAGGTAGATGGGAGGAGGAAGCTTATTCTGGGATGGAGACATAGCACAATGAACCCAGCTCTCTGAGGGACAGGAAGAAGACTGGCCAAACTAGAGGGTCCAGGGAGATGCCAGAGAGATAAGGTAGCTGGAGTTTAAGACAGAGTCTTGGGGTTGGCTCGGTGGCATAGTGGTTAAGTTCACGTGCTCCGCTTCAGCAGCCCGGGGTTCACGGGTTTGGATCCCGGGAGTGGACCTACGCACCGCTTATCAAGGCATGCTGTGGCAGGCGTCCCACGTATAAAGTAGAGGAAGATGGGCACAGATGTTATCCCAGGGCCCATCTTCCTCAGCGAAAAGAGGAGAATTGGCAACAAATGTTAGCTCAGGGCTAATCTTCCTCACCAAAAAAAAAAAAAAAAAAAAAAGACAGAGTCTTATGAAACAAAGGAATGATGTGATGAAAGTATCATTTAATTTAACTTATTCCTCCAGCTGCAATTTGCTCTGGTCCTGTCCCTAGTGGAGAATGGAAGTGACTGCCCCCTTCACACACGGCCCTTGTTGCCCAAAGGGTCTGCTCCCATCATAGAGACGATGACCTCTGGCCAGCAGCTGAGAACAAGGAACTTAAAAATCTGATCTGCACCTAGAACCAGCAGGGGCGGGGGAGGGGACCCTAAGGGAGGTTCTCGCACCTTGATGGGGCGGGGCATGTTGGGCTTCTTCCAGCGAAGCACTATCTGTCCAGCAACTGTGACCCCGTAGAAGAGGTAGTTGATGAAGCCCACGTAGTTGATGAGCGTGTACATGTCACTGGTGACCAGCATCAGGAGGGTGGAGATGCACTGGGGGGAGGAGAGAAGCTCATCAGCGATCAGAAAGGTATTCAGAGACAGGAGGAGCTGTTCCCAGGCCAGGGAGCTGTTCTCCGGATGTCTCAAAATGGAGACTCCACAGCCTCCCCTGGTAACCCAGGGCGTTGCTAACACCTTCATTGCCAGGAAGTTTTTCTCATTGCAGGGGTGATAATCAAAATATTTGACCACTGGTATGGCATGGGCCATACTGGCTGCAAACACCTGGATTAGTCACACTGGTGGCACCTGGCTCTACATCAGCCCCACTCTCGTTTGTATTTCTCCCTTGATTGTAGCTCAAGCTAATTTCAGTTTTTGTTTTTTTTTTTTTAATTTATTTATTTTTTCCCCCAAAGCCCCAGTAGATAGTTGTATGTCATAGCTGCACATCCTTCTAGTTGATGTATGTGGGATGCGGCCTCAGCATGGCCAGAGAAGCAGTGTGTTGGTGCGCGCCCGGGATCCGAACCCGGGCCGCCAGCAGCGGAGCACGCGCACTTAACTGCTAAGCCACGGGGCCGGCCCCTAATTTCAGTTTTTATCCCTTAGGGAAGATGGTTAACTGCAGATTAAGGCTTTATTCTTGCCCTCATCCTCTCTCCTGGCTGAGTCATCAAATTTATTTTTCCTCCTTCCTTTTCTTTCTTTTTTTAAAAAATATCATTAACAGTTATATAGCACTTACTAGGTGCCAGGCCCTATTCTTAGCATTCTACAAATACTAACTCACTGAACCCTCCTAACACCCCTGTGACGTTTTCTTGATAGGGTCCACTTTCCAATTTCAAAATCATCTCAGAGGCTCTCGCGGAACGCTTTGCTTCCTCTGCTAATTTGTTAAGGCCAATAGAAGGTTCAGTTCTCCTGTGAGATCTGATGTGAAAATAATCAAGGCGATTTTAAGGGATGAATAAGCCAGATTCTTACTGTACTTGCCTTGCAGTCATAGTACTGCACAAATGGCTCAAGCTGAAAAGAAGTTTGTGGCCCACTAGGAGTACTGAGTCTTCTTCAGTCGCCTTCACAACTAACCAATCAAAATGACCTTCATCCTGTATCCGAACGTTCTGAAATTCCTCTAATGTTGTCCAATGAATGCCCTTGACTTCTGAGAGCTCTACCATCCTAGTCTAACTGCTTCTCTGGTGGACCAAAGTCATTTTCTATGTTTTATTCAGGATCTAGAAGGAAAAAAAAAGTGACTCAAAAGACTCAGTGGGAACAGGTCTTTGCTCCTTTTTGCTTTCTCTAAATGATTCTACCCTGGGGTCATTCTACCCCCATCTCATGCTTCTTTTTCTCCATTTTCAGTTTACCAGTCTTCCTTTCTTTATGATTTTCCTTATTTGGCGTGCCCTTAACACTGAATTTGTTTCAGTGTTGTTTCCCAAGAGACTGGCAGAGCCTGCTCAGGCAAGAAGATCCATGGGGATGGGGGGTGGGGTGGGTGTGGTGATCAGCCAGGAGCAGAGTCCTAAAGCTGCAACCCTGGGACAACGGGTGCAGGGAAGCCGAGAAAGCGGAAGTTTCCTAGTGAGGTTGTAGAACCTTAAGGCAGCCACTTTGGTCTGACCCAAAAGGATGGAAGAATGGAAATGAGCCAGGCTGAGATCCTTAAGGTGTTTCAGGATTCGAGGTCTTTCCTTGCTAAATCTCGATATTAATAAAGCCCATGTACACCACTTGCCAGATTATCTAAGACCCAGTGAAATCTAGGAGCAGAGCAGAAGGGTGACGGGGCACGTGTGGGAAGTGTGAACTCCCAGCTCAGACAAGCACCAAGAGGGAGGAGTGTGCAGGGCTGGCAGAAAGAGAGGCCCTTACTGTGAAGAGCAAGGCTGGGATCGGGGTGCAGCGCTTCACATGGATCATGGCCAGTACGCTGGGAAGGTGGCCCTCCCTGGCTCCAGCAAAGAATAGCCTGGCAGAGAGAAAAGCAGGTCAGCCTGGGATGGCCCACCGGCCACCCAAGGACGCTCCCTCCCAGCCTGGCTCCCTCTTCCACGCCCACCTTCTGCCCACACAGGAGCATCTGCCCTCCACCCAGATACCCGCCTTCTCGTGCACACCTTCCAGCCCACTAGTCACAGGACCCACGTTCACGAGTGCAGGTGCAGGCAGACCAGAGGCAGCCAGTGGAGAAGTGGATGGATCCTGGGTGCCTGGAGACCTTCAGTGTGGTCTGGGTTGTAACCTCAGGTCTGGCCTGGGGTTACTGATGATCGTGCCCCCATTCTGTGGGTCTCTTGCAATGCCTAGAATGTGGCAGAAGCAGCCTCTCTCCTTTGCCTGAGGCCTTAATCCCTTAAAAATGTGCCTCCCCCATCCTCAAGGGATATAGGTTCTTTGAGACACGGGACTGACCTGTACAAGAAAAGCCTTAAAAATACTCATATCCTAGTCAGGAGGTAGTTGCCTCTGTGGGGGTGGGGAATTGCTGGTGGACCAGACGGGGACCTGTGGGAACTTGGGGGATGTGTGGAAATGTTCTCTATCATGTTTTGGGTGGTGGTCACATGGTTGTCTCAATTGTCAAAACTCATCAATCTGAACACTTAGGATCTGTGTATTTTATTGTATGTAAATTATATCTAAAAATTTATATCCTCAAGCTACTTATTCTATTTCCAAAAAGCCATCCTAAACAAATGAACGGAGAGTTAGTGAAAGGTGTACATACAAAGATATTCTGATGATACAAAAAGATTGGAAATATCCTAAATGCCTAAAAGTGGCAGACTGATTACATAAACTGTGGTATATCCATGAGATGGAATATTATGCAGCCATAATAATGTCTTTGAAAAAAAATTAATTATATGAGAATATGCTCAAAATATAACATTAAATGAAAAAAGCAAGATAGAAAGCTGTATGAATCCATACAGTATGATTCCAATCAATTTAAAAATTATTTACAGGCATGTAAAAACATACATTAAAATACCAGCTGATTATCTCTGGGTAGTGGGATTATGAGTAATTTAAATTTTCTTCCTTAGGCTTTAAAGCAAAATTTTAAAAATTCTAAAATAGACAGAAAATTCATAATCAGAATAAAAATTATTTTTTAATTTAAAAAAATTAAAATTTTTATTTTGAGATAATCGTAGATTCACATGCAGTTGTAAGAAATAATACAGAGCAATCCAATGTATCCTTTACCCAGTTTCTCCCATTGGTAACATACTGCAAAACTGTAGTACAACATCATGAACAGAATATTAATGTTTAAAAGTCACTTTTGAAAAGAGAAATTTTAACATAAAAAGCAGCCCTTCTTCCCCTTTTCTCTCCTGAGAGAAAAGAGAATACTATAAACTGCTAGGAGTCATTTACATATTAGTGTGAATTACATCACTTCTTCTTTTTTCTAGGATTTTGTAGGGAAAGGAGCATGTAAGGGGTAAGAGAAAGGGGATAGTGTAATGGGGACAGGAAGGCACTTACTTTGTAATCTGTGAATGGGGAAGAGTGGAGCTAGCAGCGGCAGCTCATCTGAAGGGTGGGAGTCGATTATGGCCCCAAGTACCCATGAGCACCACCACCAGTTGCCATCATCAACTACCTAGGCGAGTGTCACTAGTTTCATGCAGCCACATGGCATCCTCTACAGTGCAGCCTCATGCATCCAACTGAGCCCCAGGTGCTCTGTGGGCCTCATCATGCACATAGCCAGGGTCCCGCATTCACATCCCTTCTCCACATGCAGCCAGGACCAAGTGTAATTGTCCAGGCCCAACAGCATTTGCAAGTGTCAAATTCACAAGAGACAATTCTTACGCGGATAGCCAACAACGAAAGAGACAACGACATTAAGCATGACACACATCCACACATACTGCTACTCCTCATAAGGATCATCCTCTCCATAACCCAAAATGCAAAAAAGTGAGAGAGAGAAAGAGAGAAGGAGGGAAGAAGGTGGAAGAAAGGAAGGAACTGGAAGATGAGCAGAGGAGGCCTGGTGGGTGAACTGTGTCTCTGAATCAGAGGCTGAACACACCATGGCCACCATCTCCTGCATGCACACACAGCTATACTGCATGCATGCAGACCACTGCTTGGCCTGCCCAAGGGACAAACCCCACTCTAAAGTGACTCTAGCCAGTCACTGTCCTCCAATAGATCCCAGAGAGCCTCATGGGTCACTGCTCTTCCACTGCTCGCCCTCGGCTGGGGCCTCCAGGTGGCCACTGCTCCTGTGTAACACGCACATAAGGTTGCTGTGGGTGAGTGTTGTAGGGTCCTGGGATACAGAGGACACCCACTCCCTCTTTCCTGCCCTGGGTCCTGAAAACATGGCACTTCTTTGTCATTTCACAGGAACTCCTTCCTGATGTGTTGGTGGCTTTGGAAGCAGCTAAACTCAGAGACTCACTTCTTTTGCTGTATCTTTCAAGTGCCCTGGGGGCAGGAGGACTTTCTAAGAACCCTGGGAGGACCCCTTGAAACACATCAATGGAAATCACCCAATATCTGCTGGCCTCAACAGCCCATTCTGGAGACAGCAAGAAGGGTCACCAGGGAGGGGCCAGATTCCTGGATGTGTGGAGGCAGGAGGAGACTTCTGGGCCCACTCATGCTTCTGGTTTCCCTGAGAGTTTTGGGTGGGGGACGTGGCTTTGGACAAATGCTTTCCTTCCGCTCCTGCCCCCGTCTCTCACATCACATCCTCCACTCAAGTCTCATGGGTGGCCCCTGGAAGACCTCCCACAGCTGCCTGTCTATTGAGCAGGGAGGAGCCCGCTCCTGTAGGGCGCTCAGAGATGATGCTGTTCCACCTGCAGTCTGCTCTCAGAACTTTTATGGGAGGCCAGTCAGAGGCCCCAGGCACAAGTCCCTCCTGTCCCTTTCAGAGGGGTTCCTTTCTAGCCAGCACAGTCTGTTTCCAGGCAAATGGAAAAGGGGCTTTGGGGCTGCAGCTGAGACTGCCCTGCTGCCAACCAGCCCGGGACCTGGGAATGCGTCAGGCAACCTGGGGCCTCCTCAGCTCTCTGCTCCTATGGAAATGAAGTGGGACGGGGCTTCTCGCCACTACATGTGAAGCCACACACATCGTAGGTAACCACGTGAGCAGCACACACCCCTCTGTGTCCACACCGACACATGCACGCCCTCACATGAGCACTCACCTCCTGCGAGGTCACCACCCAGATGCCCACACAGACCCCGGCTGACGGAGACAAGCCCCCCACATATACACAGAGCAGTATGCACAGCAGAGTGGGCCCTGGCCAGGGAAGGGCACAGACAGCACTCACCGGGAGGAGGTGAAAAGAGATCCATTGACTCCTCCAAATGTGGACAGGGCAACGGAAATGGGCATGATCCAGGCCATGACCCCTAGGAGCTTCTCTCCGAAAGTCTGGGAGATAAAACAAGGGGGTGAGCGGAAAAGGAGAGGTTACGACTCCCTACCTGCACGTCCCTGCTGGGAATGTTCCCTCCCATCCCCAAACTTGCTGTGTCTCTCTGGCTAAGCTCCTGGAGAGGACGGATGGCTACTGGCCCCTCCTGCACCACAACCGCCCACAGTGATGACTACACAGTGGGGATTCAGAAAGTGTTTTGTGCTAATTAACCAAAGGAGACAGTGTAGGGTGGTAATAATAATAATAATAATGAACTAACATTTGTTATCCTTGATTTATGGATGAGGAAATTGAGGCACGAAGCGATTAAGTAGCTTGCCTAAGATCACGCACCCAGGAAGTGGAGGGCCAGGACTGGAAGCCAGCTGTGGGAGTCAAGGTCTCATGTGCATTGTACGCTTTCCCTGCACAGTGAGGGGCACAGGCTGCTGAGCCAGGCAGGTTGGGGCTCAAATCTTAGTCCAACATTTGGAGTTTTGAGACCCTGAGCCAGGTTCTTAATTTTTGACCCTCAGTTTTCCCATCTCTAAAATAGACATAAATGCTAATTCATAGGGTGAGAATTTCTAAATTCATAGAAACAGATAATATTAGGGGGAAAATGATAAGAACAAGCCACCATGTAGGCTGAGAAAGAAAACATGGTGAAGCTCTAGACTAGTCTTCATGTACTGAAGAAATATAAAAGTCAGGGGCCAGTCTTTTCCATATACTCTGGGCCAAGTACACACTCAGTTTATAGCCCATTACAGGGGAGAGGGTGTTTAGAATAGCCATCCTGCTGGGGAAGGCTGGTGGTCATGGGAATAGGCTGCCAGGGGACTCTGGAGCCTGTTTCTTTACAGTCTTCAGAGGTAAGACAAGTGATGACACTGTTTGGCAGGGTGACATCCTGGCCCAGTTGAAGCCAGGTGAGGGAGCAGCTTAGCTCCCAGGTCTCTCCCAGATGTCAAGGACCCCTGTGCCTTGGACCTGCATGATCTCCTTCCCCAAAGGGCACATACCACTCCTACTTCCCAACCGCTCACTGGCACACACTTTTCCCTGATGAGGGAAGGAGCCAGATTGTTGATTTCCAGAGGAGGAAATGGAGGTAGAGAGAAATGATGCGTCTTGTGCAATATTATGCCTTTCTGAGGAGCCTGTCTCCTTTACATGGTCATCGCATTTGAAGTGTTCTAGATTAGGAGTCAGCAAAGCTTTTCTGTAAAGGGTCAGACAGTAAATATTTCGGCTTTGTGGGCCATGCGGTCTCTGTGGTAATGATCAGTCCTGCCGTTGTAGCTGTTCTAGGTGCCACCCAGCTGCCAGTTTGCTCCTGGGCACCTGAAGGTGTGGTTTCCACCCTGAGGACTTGGGAAGACTTCCGATCCCACAAATCCATGGATCAGGGAAAAGTGAGTGGGGCTAAGCAGGCAGGTCTAGGTCAACATTCCTGGTTTGAGGGACTGCAGGTGGATTTCTTACCACAGCGACTGCGTTTGATGCCAGCAGCTCCTGGGGGGACATTGCGGTGACATAAGCGACATTGGCAAAGACATACACAAATGTGACCAGTGGGATGGAGATGAAGATGGCTCTGGGAAGGTTCCTGTAGAGGGAGAGGAGGTGAGAGGGGGAAGGCCTGGCACCGGGGACCACCAGCCTGGTCGTGAGGTCCAGGGAGGGCCTTCTGTCTTTCTGCACAAAGCTGACCTTGCAGCTTTCCGTGGTGCTCCCTCTCTGGGGGGATGGATTTTGTCTCACTATGGGCAGGATACTTTAAAGGAAATGAAACAGCTCAGATGGGAAATATGCTCCACATCTATTGATCCTTCCTGAACAGAATCTCCACAATGCGCCCTGCCCCCTGTCTCAAACACAGACTGGCCTGTCCCAAACAGGTGTGTAAGATGCCCGGAAACCTCTCAGGCCGCATTTCATGCTCTAAGGCAGGGGTGTTATCTCAGCACCATTTCCAGCTTTTAACCTGCTTCGGGACAGTCACTGGATCATTTTTCTCCTCCTGGCAGGGTGGGTGGCAAATGGTCTAATTTCCTGGGAAGTGAACTATTTCTTCAGGATAAACCAAGTCATGGTCAGAATGGGGGCAGGGGGAGAAGTGGCCAGTGGACACCAGGCTCCCTCTCTCTCGTAGCAAGTGCTGTGGCCTTTCAAGGGATAGAGGAAGAGCTGGGCTATTTCAACTCACTTGTAGGGATCAACAAGTTCCTCAGTCACGTAATTAAGAAAGTTCCAGCCTCCGTAGGCAAAGGAGCCCTGAAGGAAAGCCAGTGCGATGAGGCCGATGTTGGGTTCTCGGAAATTTGCAAATGCGTTCTTTGGCTCCAGCCAGAAGTATTCTCCTGTGGACACAGGGGCAGGAGGCTGCTCAGAGAGACGAGGCAGAGGCCCGGCAGCCGCTGGCCTGCCTGGTCCCGTCTCTGCCCCTCCCTGCAGCAAGGACCCAGCTCTTTGTCTTGTCTCCAGTGAACCCCAGGTATTGGAGAAGTGGGACCAAAAGGAACAGGGAAATACAGGTCCAGGACCTCCCCAAACCTGGTAACCTTGAGTCCAAATAGGGGTTCAGGTTCAAGGCACAGTCTGAATGTTCCTCTTTTAAAAGGCAACATTACTTAGAAGGAAAGGCCTGGCGGGGTACGGGACAGGGCAGGGTAAGTTGGAGCTGGCTTGCTGAGATTTGGAGACACAGGGTTAGGGCCACTGGCAGGCTCCTGACCACCTTCCCGAATATCTAAGTTTGTACATTTTCACGAAGAAAGCATCAAGAACAAACGCTCAAACATAAGCTTCCATAATGCTGTTTTTGTTCAAGCTTGTTCTGCTTTCTTTGTCAGTATCCTCCTGTCTCTTTCTAAGGTGTGTGTATGGTCTCCCTTTTCATGGTGTCGATTATCTGTGAACAAAGAGCTTTTAGACTGCCTTCCCAGCCCTGAGCACAGTGTCCTGCACACAGTGGGCCCTCAAGAAAGGCTGCTGACTCAGGGAGGTCGTAATGAGACGCAGATTAACTGCCCATACTTTATTTATTCATTTGTAATCCGGCATTTGGACAGGAAATAAGGGCATTAGAGTGATTAGGAGAGAGCACTAGGACCATATCAGGAGGGACTCACTATCTTTGAAAAGATAGCACAGTGATTTCCTTAAGTCTAAATTCCTGAAAAGAATATGACCTGCTAAAGAACTTAATCCAACAGATTAAAATAATCAGGCACATTATATAGCAGAAACTTAATTGTTTCCTGCAGTAAAAATCCAGGCAGTTCACACTGCCTTCAGCGCTTGTGGCCAGGTGGGAGGTCTCCCTGTTTGTCATCTGACTTTCTCCAGGGGGTAGGGACACTGGGCAGAGGCTGGCAGCGCTACGGGTCCCATGGAAACCAAATACAGACCTGGGCTTGGAAAGGACTAAATCCAATGGGGAATGTTGGCAGGGGCCCCAGGAATGTAGAGCTCTTTTTGGTAGAGATTACGAGTAATTTTGAAACGTATAAAATCTCCTCTGTCCCCCATTTTAGACATGGACAAGATACATATAAGATGCAAGGAGTTCTCCTGAGGTTGAGGCAAGAGGGCAATAGGAGTCCAGAGATCTGGAGTCTTCACCTAGATGTGTTAGAGCCATGAGGTCAGCATGGGAGGATTAAAATCTGCAAATTAGGTGGGGCATGCTCTACTTCCTGGGGAAACAGTTTCTCTTCCCCTTTGTCAAGCAAGTGAAGAAGAGAAGTCCTTCAAGGCCAGAATTGGGAAATGTCCGGGTGTGCACTCATCCAAAGGCAGTGTGAGGGTTGTGTACAGCCAAGGGGTGGAAAGTTGGGTGGGGCCCTGTTGTTCCAATGACACTCACCTTTGCAGATCTGTACAACCCCCATGATGATGATCAGGGCCAGGGCCAGGAGCTTCCCAGCTGTGAAAATGTCTTGAACTCGGGTGGCCCACCGCACGCTGGAACAGTTGACCCATGTGAGGAGCACTGAAATGACAGACCCCCAAACATATCCTCAGGGGCCACAATGAGGCTGCAGGACACCTTCTGCAAGAAACAGAACTGCTCCTTGCTCCTGATGATGGGATTGTAACAGGCGAGCCCAATATCCTGCAAGCTCAGCCCCCGTATGCAGAAACTTTGGCCAGGTTAATGGGTTACAAATGGGGATTATGTGCCACAAATTAGAGCTTGGTCAGAACATGCCCAGTCCAGGGCTGGAAGCCAGAAGTAGGCATGGAAGTGTGGGCACCTTCTTTGGGAGAAAAATCAGCATCTGATGAGGGCGTGAGTGTGGGCTTTGTTTTCAAGTCATTGTATGTTCAAAGGGAGACCTGAACAGCTGGTGGGATCCTGGATGTCATCTTCCTGAGCCTGATTTTGGGGCAACAGAAGTTTAGGGGAATCTTTTGTTACTTAGGCTTATTGGGGTATAATTTACATACAGTAAAATTCATTTCCTTAAATGCACAGTTTGATGAGATTTGACAAATGTATTCAGTTGTTTAATCACTACTTCACTCTCTATGTGGAATATTTCCAACATTCCAAAAAGTTCTTCTGTGCATTGTGTTCCTTTGAGGTCAGTCCCCTTCCTCTACCTCTAGCAACCAGTCACTTGATTTCAGGCCATATAGTTTTGATTTTTCCAGAATGTCACATAAATGGAATCATACAATACATAGCCTTTTGTATCTGGCTTCTTTCACTTAACATGATGTATTTAAGATCCACTCGTGTTGCTGTATGTACGAATAGTTAGCCCTTTTTATTGTCAAGTAATATTCCATTACATGGAGCTATCAGATTGTTTTTCCATTTGCCAGCTCATGGACATTGGGTTCCTCCTAGTTTGGGGCTATTTTAAATAAAGCTGCTATAAACACTTACACAGAAGTCTTTGAGTGGATTGTAGAGGTCTTTGAGCGGGGTTTTCATTTCTTGAGTAAATGAATACCCAGGAGTGGGATTCTGGGTCATATGGTAAACGCATGGTTAACTTCATAAGACACTGCCAAGCTATTTTCCAAAGTGGCTGTATCAGTTTTCATTCCCACCAGCAATGTGTGCGAGTTCCTGTTCCTCATCAATATTTGGCATTGTCAGCTTCAAAAGTCTGGCTGTTCTAATAGGTGTGTGGTGGTATTTCACTGTGGTTTTTATTTGCATTTCCCTAGTGACTAATGACATTGAGCATGTTTTCGTGTGCTTATTGGCCACCATCCCTATATCTCCTTTGGTGGCATGGGGCGCTTTTAACTCTGTCTCCTTTCCTAGGAGTCATAGGGCTCCCAAAGAGATCCCAACAACGTGGAACCTCCAAGGGCTGGAGGAGAGCTCAGAGGCTGAGCGCTAAGATGGAGGGGCCCTCTGTTTTACTGCCACACTCCCTAAGCAACCCATGGGAGCCCTGTGCTGTAGGAATGGGACTCTCAATTTCCTGGTGGTTATGAAGTGCTTGAGAATAAAGCGGAAAAAATTTAAAATCCTCTTGCTTCCCCTTCCCTTGAAACGGTGACCAGGACACCCTTCAGTCCTCCGAGGGTACAAGTCATACACGCAAAAGCATGAGACTCTCTCTCCTCAGGCCTCTAAGCAGGCTTCTGACTTCACTTGAGTAGCTGATCAAGTTATATCACTACCTTATCCTGAAACCGTGCTTTTTCTTTCCAAGTATCTTCCAACCTTACTTGTCTCTGAGAACATGTCGGCAGGGAAAGGACCTGACTTGATTATCCACCTGTAACCTACCTCCCTGCGCCATTTCTACCTGGCCAACTCCTTCTCATCTTTCAAGATCCAGCTCGAATGTCACCTTTTCTGTGAGTCCTCATTAGTTTACTTATTCCTCACAATGTGCCAGCCAGGTAAGATGTATCAGCTGTGCTTCATAGACAAGGAACCAAGTTTGGCCCTCTTCTCTACTCCCAGACCACTTTGTTTATATCTAATTTTGGCACTTATTTCTTTATATTGTAATTATCTCTTTCTTTTTCTCTGTTTCCCTGTGACTTTTCCATGTTTTTAATCCCAGGGCATATCATTGGGGCCTGTAAATAGTAGGTACTCAATATTTAATACTTCAATAAAGAAAATGCCCCAATTCGTGAGCCCCCCAATCTCATCTCAGTCTACACATTCCACACTGCACCAACCTCCCCTGCTCCCCAAGAAGCTCATCCAAAGGAGGCACGACCCCCAGTTAGTTTCACAGAGCGAAAAAGAACAAGAAACTTGACTTCAAGAGTAGCAACTCTTGACTCCTCATGGAGGAGCTGTTATCCAAGACAGTGTCATGTAAGGAGAACCAAAACATGTTGTCAGAGGAAGGATTTTTAGTGCCTGAACAGAGAGAACATTTTGTAAATACTCGAATGTTCCAGATGGACCAAGACGTTCTGATAAATACACACTTGGTTTATCTTACTCAATTCAATAAAGATTTCAGGATCACATGCTGGTGACAATTCAGCCCAAATGACTCTAAGCAACTGGGCCTGTGATCTGGCTTCTCCCCGGCGCCCTGTGGCGTGCTAGGTGCGAGGCTGGGCCCCTGGGCCCGAGAGTTCAGGCAGACACAAACAATAATGACTCAAGGGTAAAGGAGATTGATTTATGAAAGGACAGAAGATTAGAATGCAAAACCCATGTGGCTCAGGGATAGGTAAGGATTACAGAATAAGGAACTGATCTTGATCTCAGAGAAGAAAATTATCCTCCATCAAGGGGAGGAGAGGACAGGGCGGGGAGGTGACAAGAAAGTGCCTGGAGGGAAACAGGGCAGAGCAGGACACCCCAAAGAAAGTCCTCCTCCCTCAGGCAGGAGGAGGAATGTGGCCACCTCCCTGTGTGCTGGGATGGAAAACACAAAAATCATCTCCTTACAAAGGGACTTTGTCAAGGCAGCCAGAAGGACTCCTTCATTTGGTCCGCTCCACAGTAATCCTGAGGTTTGAAGGGACGGACAATTTGTCAAATAAACTTGCTGTGGGTGTTTTCCATCTCGCCTGAGCTTATCTCACAACTTCACAAGAACCCAGCCCTTGACTAATATTTAACCTTTCACCTTTACAGGGATCTTTGAGAAATAAAAAAGAGAATTCCTGAGAATAAGGCGAGGACACAGGCTGCCCAAGACACTAATCTCCTCAGAACAATGGCTGCCGGCCCCATGTCTGACCCTTTACCCCCGCAGCTGGGTGATCACAGCATGTGACTGAGGGGAAAGAGGGCACTTTCAGTCTCCTGCTACCACAGGACAGCTTCCCTCACAGCAGGCTGAAACCCGAGCCTTGGTCCAGAGAGGAAAGGTCACCGAGTGAAGGCAACAAGCCCAGATGCTTGTGGAGCCCCTGCCCAGCTCCAGCGTTCTACCTCTGCCCGTCTGCTACCCAGTGCCCCTTTCTGTTGCTGACGGCCAAGTCCCCTCTCTCTTCTCAGCCAGACCCTGAATTCTGCATGCTTGAGATACAATGACCTCAGGGAAGCCACATGTAGATGGGGACAAGTGGCCACTGCAGCTTGAAATGTGAGGGTTTTCATCCATCCATCCATCCATCCATCCATCCATCCATCCATCCATCCAACCATCATCTACAAAGGGCCTACACGTGCTAGGCACTCTGGTAGGTGGGGGAGTTGCAGATAAGACACAAGTCCCTGTCCTCAGGAATTTGACAGCATAAAGCGGGGAGACGGGTGAGCTAAAAGATGATCACAAAACAATGTGGTGACAGCAGAGCCTTCATGGAAGCTAGCGAGCGTCCATGAGGAGCCCCGAACTCAGCCCACGGCAATCAGAGATGTTTCCTACAGGAGGGGGAGACCCTAGCAACAGGAAGAATTTTATAATTTTGGCCCAGCTGGACACAATAAATAAAAAGGCATACGACTGGTTCTTGTCCATTGTAATGTGGCTGGTGGGGGGCGGGGGCAGGGTGGTTGCTGCTTCTCTATAGGCCCCCTTGGAATCCCAGGCTTATCTGTATTTCCTGGGCATTTTCTCATCTCTTTCTCTTCTGTTTATTGGGTAAAAAAAAAAAAAAAAAGGTGAAAAGACTATCAAGAACAGGAGACTTCAAAAAGATGCTGAAGTCAGGGGTTGGTTACTTAATCTGCCATTTGAAAAGCTTAACGTCAAGGTGATAGGAGGGATACAAAATATGAGGCAGGCAGGGGGAGGGGACTCAAAGCCTAGAGCCCAGGGCCTCTCAACTGCCACGTAGGAGAGGTGGGCTCAGTGCTTCCTGCCGGTGGGAAAGCTGCAGGACTGGCAGAGAGATGCAGAGTCCTTGTCAGATCGATAACAGTGCAGATCCTGTCGCTGAGCCGGAATGTGTCCACTGTGGTGGGGGTGGGTAAGCTCCCGCTGCCTGCAGAGAAGGTGCCCCTAGCTTCATCCCAGCCCTGATCCTCAGACTCTGATCCCTGGGGAGTCACAAAGGCCTGTCCTTCACTTCCTCCCTCTGCCAATGACATCAGAACTCCTGGGAGCTGTGGTAGGCAGAATAAAGGCCATCTCAAAAATGTCAACGTCCTAATCTTGTGAATATGTTACCATACACGACAAAAGGAACTTTGCAAATGTGATTAAGTTAAGGATCTTGAGATGGGAAGACTATCGTGGATTATCTGAAAGGGCCCAATGTAACCTCAAGAGTTCTTATAAGAGGGAGGCAGGAGGGTCAGAGTTAGAAAAGGAGATATGATGAAGGAAACAGAGAAAGGGAGATATGAAGATGCTGCTGGCTTTGAAGATGGAAGAGGGGCCATGAGACAAAGAATGTAGGGGGCCTCCAGAAGCTGGAAAAGGCAAGGAAACAATTCTCCCCAGAGCCTCCAGAAGGAACATAGCCTTGCTGACACCTTGAGTTTGGGATTTCTGACCTCCAGAACTGTAAGATAATAAATCTGTGTAGTTTTAAGCCACTAAATTTGTTGTAATTTGTTACAACAGCAACAGGAAACTAATAACAGGGCTAGACACCGTACAGAAAGACCAGAAAGCAGGGGACATGCCCTTAAAGAGAAACACTTTGAAAGAGCAACCAAGCAGCACACCCCAGGATCCCAAAGGAGTGCCTGTCCACAGCCTTGCAGGACACCACGTTGAGGGAGGTGGTAGGGCTCGCTAGAAGTGGGCAGTGAATGTGAGGTCACCAATGTGCTAACCTAGTTGGCAAATTTCCACACCACATGACAGCATCCCAACTCTTCCACACCCCTGGGATCCTATAGCTAGAGTGGTACTGCCTCCTCTTCCTCCCTTTGGTAATTTAATATTGCAGTAAACAGGCTTGCCCTATAATAACTGTAGCTGTGCTTTTCCTCTCAGAAAAATTCAGGGCCAAAGATACTCCCCGCACCCCTCCTTCATCTAATCCCAGGTTCTCCCCCAGTCTCCTCCATATTCCATACAACTTCAGGCCCATATACGCAACCCAGATACACATGCAAACACAGGCCCAAGAGGTAAAAATTTCCTGCAAGGCAAGTGAAGTGCTGGAATGTTCAAAGACACGATTCCTTTGTTCTCTGCCCCCATGGTTTTATTGGTGTCCTAATTTTACCGGCCAGAGGCTATAATCAAAGGCCATAAAAGAAGTCAAGATGAAAAGCCAAGAGATGAACTCAAGAGCCCTGAGTCTGAGTTCCTTCCTGGAGTCGGAGGGTGAAGAGTGGCCACACTGTGGGCTATCTCGTAGGGCACAACACCAAACGTGCTTCGGCAGAGCTCCCTGAGACTTTCCTAAGTGGCGTCAACCCAACCTGACGGACCTGAGGTTAAAGGATTACACATTTTGGAAGGGAAGAATAGAAACAAGATTTTTGGGGAAATTTTACCCTAAATTAATACATTATAGACTAGAGGTAAAAGAGGCAATTTAAAATTAATCTCTCTAGTCCATTTTGAAACAGAACACCAGTGAATCATTAGCATAAACAAATAAATCTTCAGTTAGAAAGTTTTAAGGATGGATTCGGGAACTGTGGGGCTGGTTTTAAGTCCCTGCAACCATCACAGAGCCAGGGCTGGGACTTCATCACTCTTCCTTCAGCTCTACCTGGTAATAATACCTGGTGAGTGAAGGACCATGTGGGTTTCAGGGGTCTTTTTGAGTGCAGAACAAGCAAGTAGAGCTCAGAGTAGCTTGTGAAGGAGTGAAGTGATAAGAATAGGGTGGGGTTGAGTAGCTTGGAGGGATGGAGGCAGAGATGGCTCCCTCAGAGGGACCTGGCAGCCTGAGCTGAGTCTAAGAATCATAGAACTTTAGAACTTGAAGAACCCAGTGGCCATGGTGCCCTTCCCAGCTCAGTCACTCACTCTCAGGGAGCCTTGACAAGCCACTCAAGCTCTTTGAGCCTCCCTTCCCTCTCTGTAAAATGGACCAGGTGTGATCCATTTTAATCCCATGAGGATGCTCTGTAACCCGTGTATGCTATATAAAATGTTAAGGGGTTATTCTTATTGTTCATAAACTAAGAAACAGACCTCAAAAAGAGGGCATGATTAGCTCAGGATAATGCTGACAATTAGAGGTGAGGCAGAGTGGACGGGAAAGGGGATGGTTTTGGAGATGCAACATCACACATCAGGACATATCTTGCATTGTTGCATAGCTTCTCCCTTATCGCCTCCTCCTCTATCCCTGACCTTGCTCCTCAATTTCTAATCTGTTTCACCTTATTCTCAGGAGGATGCTTGTCCACAAATTACCTGCTCTGGGGTCCTTCAACCCAAGCTCTCGGGAAGTGTGGGGTCACGGGCACGAAGGTGGAGCAGGGGGTTGTGAGGCTGGTAGGCATAAGGTTAAGGCACTGAATCAGGAGTCCAGATGTTCAAGTATGTCCCTTTGTCTTGGTTTCCACAAATGAAGAAAATTACATCAACCCTTAAAAATCATTGCTAGGAAGGAACGCCCTACAGAAGCCAAGGAGTAGTGTGGCCGCTGCTGCTGCTGCTGCTGCTCTATTCCTCAGGCTCAGGGAAGAATGAAACTTCGCTGTTCTTCCCTCAGCCAGCAGTGCACACACAGCCATAAACAACACCCTGCTGGCCAGTGTGACCTTGAGATCCTGTAACACTGTCTAACACACAGTAGGAACTAACAGTTACTGAATAGAGGCTGGATAGATGGATAAATCTATGCAGAATACATCAGGGAGGGTGCATAGGAGCCATTGTGCTTCTCCAGGGAGTAACTATCAGGGTTTTCTACGTCATGGGCCAGCTCCGTGAAACAGCACAGGCAGGTGCCTGTGATGCCAGACAGAGGTGGGGGGAAGGCACACAATCGTGGCTGCTTCTCCTTCCCCTGAGAGAGCTCACAAAGCACAGATTATCCCCAGAGACCACCAGATGACTGTTTTCAGGTGCCCCCTTGCTTCTGGACACAGGACTCTAGCCTCCTGTTGAGCTGGGTTGGCAAAGGGTCATGTTGTATCTTCATCAGAGGGCCGATGAACACTTTCCCGCATGGATGCCCACACCAGTCTCATTCCTCTTACCAAGCCAGCTTCTGCTCTACGAACCACACTGTCCTGGTGTGATGGGGTGAAAGTTGGGATAGGCCCATTTGGATAGGAGGCTGGACTGATTGTTGTAAGAACAGGGCTCAGAAGGACAAACTAGTTAGGGCTCTCCTTGTAGATAATTTCTGGTCCTGGAGGGAGATGTTTGAGGCCTGCACCCTACTACCCAGAGGCATGTTTCCAGCCTCGTGGGCAATCAGAGCCAGGAAGGACCCAAGAGACCCAGAACCTCATTTTATATGTGAGTGAAGTAAGACCTCAGCTAATTAGTGCCAAAGACAGGAGAGCCCCCTGCCTCCACCATTCCCAGCCTTTCTTTTGTCACACACACATCACTGTTCTTTCCCTTTGCCCAGTCCCACATCCTCTCTCTCCCCTGCTCCTGTCAGTGGTACCCAATGGTCACTGTTGACAGTGCCACTTGGGGCTCTGAGTCTGTCACCTGCAGATACTGGCTTGGCCCCAACCCAGCTGCTTTCCCAGGCAGACTTGTTTCTCTGCCTTGTGTCCCCTCCCCCTGCACCCCTGGTCAATGTCACCATCACATGTTCCCTAGAACTCCGGAGGGAACTCCATCTGGATTTCTTCATCTTGCTGGCTCGCACCTTTCTCAGGAGTGGGCTGCAGGAAGCTTGGAAAGGCCTGTTTTCCTCTAGCATTTGCAGCACCAGGCCTCTCCTTGTCTTTTCAGATAAGAGAAAACAGGCAGTAGAAAGGGAAAAAAACGCCCAGACTTGCCAAAGTCCATAAAGACAGATGGCGAAGAAGAGAGGGAAAGAGTGAGCATGAGAAACAACAGGGGGGAGGAAGGAAGCGGAGGAAAATTTACATCATTATGAGTGAGAGAGAGAAAGAGCTTGAGAGGGGAAGAGAGAGAGAGAAGGTCAGGACAGAAAAAAGAAAGATGGAATGTACTAAGCACCCAGCTGCTGTAAAGGGAAGCCAGTGACACCACTTTGTAGAAATTGGAACACCCTGTCCCTCTGCAGAACTTCAAAATAAGCACCTTTCCGGGACAGAGCTCCCCAGCCCTCTGAAACAGCCGTAAATTTCACCTGGTCATGGGTTTGCCAGAAGCGGTGGTTTCTTAGTCTCGCCTTTTGCTGGGGCACACACTTCTCTGCCTTCTGCCACGCCCTGGCCAGCTCCCTCTGACTCCCTCCCTCTGGACCTGGAGCAAAAGGGACGAGGTGATGCCCCTCAGACCAGCCCTCCGGGTGCCCACTCCGGAGCAGCGGGTGAGCGCCCAGCCTGCGGGGAGGGGGTGTGGAGACTCTCGGCTCTGTGATAGGCTGGACGGGCTCCTTGACCGCCTCCCCTCGCTTTTGGAAGGAAGTGGGCACGTGTTTCTAATTGCGGAAAAGCTGCTTCGGCTTGGCCTGCCTAGCCTCAGCCGTTTCCAGATCTAGGAGGTAACCAGTGCCGGCTGCCAAAGGGCGCTGATAGGCAAGAAAACACTGGAGTCCTGTTTGAGTTCTAACGTAACGCTACGCGAGGCTCTGATAACGTTCCGGTTCTGCCCACGCAGGCCAGCCTGAGCTGTCCTTCCTCCTCAAAGACCTCTGAGAGGCCTGGGGGGAAATTGGCTAGGAGTAAGGAGACACAGAGTTGGCTTCCTAGAACCCTTCCCCACTTGCCCAGGACGGAGACATTTTTCATACGGGGTGAGGAGCCGCGTTATAAAGTCTCTGCCTACCTAGAACAAAGGTTGGTGTTATTACGTGTAAATAACTTGACTGATGAAAGACACAAACATCAAAACAAAGCAACAGAAGCAACAAGAAAAAAATCAAAGGAGCCCTCTCCTATAAACTAAGATTTCATCCCAGCTTCTGGATCAAAGGTCCACAATGAGGCTTTGAAATAGATTTTGCCTACCACACTACAGTAACATTTTGCCCTTCTCCAGCACTTTTCATCTCAAAGCACTGACAACGTTTTAGAAATCTCAGAAGCCCCTTTAAGGAGAGTAGGTGTCCTGAGCCTTCCCGAAGGTCCACTTTCCTCCAAGGGCAAATAAGCAGAGGAGAAGGGGCACAGAGACACTATGGAACTTCTGGAGGTCCTCAATCACAGCTTTTCCTGGACACTTCCAGCTAAGCTCCCACCTATGCTGCCCCGCCTCCACCCAACTCCCTTCCTGGCTCTCTCTTCCCCTTCCTTCTTATCCTGACCCTCTGTGGCAGTTGCTGAACCTGGAGTTTGTGCTGAATCACCATCCAATACTTAGTTCAGCCAAGAAGCCTGAACACCCAGCTCAGCATTTTCCAAGAGCTGAGTAGTTCTCTCTTCAGCATTAGCTAAACATGGCTCCTGAGCTGGGGAGGGGGAGAAGAGAAAAATAGAAGACACCCAGAAAGCAGGGGAGACAGACGTACTGTGCCATGCCATCTTGGGGAGCCTCGTTTTAATGCTACTCATTATTTTTCCAGCTCAGGCCTGAAAAATTCCTGTTATCTCATACCCCAATTCTCAGGGCTGATGTCTCCCGGACCCAGAGAAATGGGGATGGGGCAGATTCTGTTGGGTCTGCACAGAGTTCAGAAGGGCCAGCCTGACTCCATCATACTCAGTCTTGGAGGAGAGGGTGTTGGTCCTGGAAGATCCTGTTGGTTCTCGGACTGGAAGGCTTGTGGGCTCTGTTAGTATCACCGAGGTCTATAAACCTAGATCCAGGCTGCAAAGTTCTCAAGACTGGTCAGTTGTAACCCAGTTCCAAGGGCAGCTAGTGCTCAAACTTGCTAAACTCTCAAAACAAGTCTTGCTCTCTCTTCTTCCCCCAAAGCTCCATGTATCACTAGATCTCACTCCCATGAGTCTTCTGATTTTATGTTCTTGAGTATGTGATATAAATTTGGCGTGTCACATTAACCCTTAAAAGTTCACCAGACACAATTAACAGGTGCCTTCATAAACCATAGGTACTGGCTCTTCTAGGATAAACAAAGTGATCCTTCAGCGTCATCAACAGGGCCGGCCCCATGGCGTAGCGGTTAAGTGCTCGCGCTCTGCTGCTGGCGGCCCGGGGTTCAGATCCCAGGTGCTCATCAATGCACCGCTTGTCAGGCCATGCTGTGGCGGCATCCCACATAAAAGTAGAGGAAGATGGGCACGGATGTTAGCCCAGGGCCAGTCTTCCTCAGCAAAAAGAGGAGGATTGGCATGGATGTTAGCTCAGAGCTGATCTTCCCCACAAAAAAAAAAAAAAAAAAAGAGTCAGCAACAAAGGGCCAGAGGAGAATTTAAGCTTCTAGGCTGGTTCAAGAAAGTCAGCAAGTTGTTTTCATACTGGTGGAAGCTGAACTCCAGGAAAACTCCCTGTTTCAGGAAGCCTCAATCCCAGTCACTGTTCTGCCAAGCAAGAGTGGACACATTCCCAGGAACAAGCTCCTCAGTCCCCTATTTCCAGAATTAAACTATGTAGACACACCCTTTGAACAGCAGAACTCCAGTCTGAGATTAAAAGCTGGAGACCAGACAAGACACTACGGGAAGCCAGGAAAGAGGAGGTGATCTGGACCAGGAACTGAAGCATACTGAAACTAAAAAGAAGACCTCGATTTCCCAGGTAGCCAGTGAGGGCAAAGAGCCTGGTCTGTAAACAGACTGGATTTAGACCAATGGACAGAAGTGTCCAGTACCAATGGATCTCTAGGGAAGAAGACCTCCATATAACTCTCAAATTCTCTGTCATATGTGTAATTGCTTACTATGATATATAAACTATAAAGCACTGAACCAATAGTTGTTCTTCTTATTAGAGCTCAAGACTGAGTCACTCTTACAGAAATGTAAGATGAGGATAAGTGAGATACCTTCACAAGAAATACTCCCGAGGCCATATAGGGCAGGGAGGAGGTGAAATGGCACTAAAGAATGGGCGTTTACTCTGCCAAAAGCACAACAGACATCTTCCTCAAGTCCCAGAAACAGATCTTAAATATTGGAGAGTGAATGAGAAGGGTGGCAAAGACAGAGGGGCCAACTCAACCCAGTCTGAACCACACCAATGAGAAGACATTAAAATATGATCCAGTGTTGTCCTCGATTTATTTCACCTGTGTTCCAACAAGAATGTGCCATCCTTGACTCCCTCACCCTTAATCACCAAGTCCTGCCGATTCTACCTTGTAAATTCTCAACACATCTACTTCTCTCCACTCCCACTGCCGCACCCCTGATTCACATCATTGTCATCTCTAACCTGGATTCCTGTAACCACATTGTAACCAGTCTCCTTGCCTCTGATCTTATTCCCCTCTCTGATCCATCTTTTACCCTTATAGCCATGATTTTTCTAAAATACAAATATGATAATGTCAGTCCTCTGTTTGAACCCTTGAATGCTTTCCCATTGCTCTTTGGGTAGAGCCCAGTATCTCTAGCATGGCCCATAAGGCCTTTCATGGCCAGGTCTCCATTTCTATCTACATTTCCTACCTTCTAGTCTATGCTGTGGCTATACTGAACTACCCAGTGTTTCCCAGGAGGGCCAGGTTCGTTCTTGTCCTCAGACCTTGGCACATGTTAATCCCTCCTGCTAGAACATTCTCCCCATCCCATTCCACCCTCCTCTCCATGCTGGACACTACCTGGCCATCTCCAACTGATCTTTCAGACTTAACTTATATGTTACTTTCTCCAAGATTTTCCTCAGCCCCGGTCCCTGCCCCCACTTCTGTTACATCTAGCTGCCTGGATGTTGTCCTCGTGGGGAACTTAGCACATAGAGCTGAAATTCCCTGTGCACTTGTCAGAACGATCCATTGGACTGTGGGTTCCTTAGTACAAGAACTAAGTATCCTCCTGGCTAACACAGTGCCTGGAGCAGAACAAACACTCAAATATTTGATAATGATTGAATGATTCTGTATCCCCTATAGAGGACACACAAGTGGACTCAATAAACACTTGTTGAGAGAATAGGCTTAATTTTCTGCTGCTGCAAATGACAATGAGGGTTTTTTGGTTCTCTGTTGTATCTCCTGTGCCAAAAACAGTATCTAGCACATCATGGGCGCTTGATATATGTTTGTTGAATGAACAAAGTCTTAAGACTCTGGTTTATATAATGTTTCTTGAGAGTCCCAATCCTTTCCAAGTTATACTGTTGAAGAGCAGGCTTTTGAGCAGCATCCTGGGGTAACCACCCTGAGGAAAACTTCCAACCAGAGACCTGATCAGTGCTCCTCAGGGCTTTGTAGAGGACATGGAAGGCAGAAATAGAGAGAACACATTATAATTGCTCATCACAAATGCTGGAGACAGTTAAGTTGAAACATACAGCATTTTGATTTGTAGAAAGACTAGATTTCTCCCTCTTAGTAGTCAGTCAATCAACATGTCCAGCTGAGTCTACTCCTAAATCTTTCTTGTTTTTGTCACCTTGCAACTGTGTTTTTATTTCAGGCCACCACCTCTCTGGCCTGGACAAATGCTTAGCCTGCTAACTGGTCTCCCTGCTTCAAATGTCATGGTCTTTCTTTCTCTCAAATGTAAACATAATCATGTTACTCCTCTGCTCAAAATCCTTCAGCGGTGCCTTGTCTCTTGGATGAAGGCTGCTCTTTTCTGCATGATATATGGGATCCTTCAAGATCTGGCTCCTGCTCACCTGTTCAGCCTCATCTCCTGTCACTCTCCCAGGCTACACACCCCCACAAAAGTACTTGCTTTTCTCCAACAGGTCTTTTCTCTCTTGACCCCAAGTCTTGCCTGAGCCCTTCCCTCTACTTAGCTGTTCTATTTTATGCCCATCTGGAGTCTACCTACTTACCTTTCAAGAGTTAACTCAACCTGCAGGTCTTCCCTGACACTCCTCTCCCACCTCTGAAGCACCTTTCTCTCTGTTGTACACACTTTTGTCATCACATGGTATTGTAATTATTTGTTTGTACACCAATCTCTTACTAGCCTTTAATCGCTTCCATGACTCTGTATACATAATGCCTATCACCCCTCAGTGTAGGGGCTCAATATGGTGATTAACTGATGGATTTGCAGTTTCTTTATTTTTTCCTAGGAAATGCACTTCCAGAATAATTTTAGTCTTAATGCATCGTAAAAATGAAAAATGGGATGTTAGGCAAATTGACCACTGAGTAAAAATCAGGAGATTTTTTAAATATATTTAGATTTTAAAAGTTGGCTGGTTAGAAGATGTACAGAGGAAAAAGGGGGCTTGGAGATATGGGCATCAAATCTAGGCCAGTCTGTATTTGTCTGGATTCATATACACAAGGCTGACGAGACAGCCAAAGAACTCTCTGGGGACTTGGGAAGGGCAAGCAGGCAGCACTGCCTGGCATCTGAGGCAATAGGTTTAGTGCATGAGGATGAGAAGTCTGGGGCTAGAGGACATGAAACGTCAAAGGAAAATAAGCTGCGGTTAAGGGACTTAGATGTTGGAAAGACTGTTGAACCCTCTGATGTCAAGGGGCTAATTTGCAAGAGACTTGCGAAACAACACACATGAGTTTCTCTCTCACGGCATCCTGCATCAAGCACTTGAAGCTTTCTGTGGAGCAACTGCTGAGCAACTCAGGGTTAAAAGTCATCCATACAGTGAAGTCCCTTCCCTTCCAAATCACTCAAGGAAGAAGTGGGAGAAATCTGAAGCCCTGGAAAACTAGCTTCTTAGGAATCTTAGTAGAAAGATAGAAAACAAGATAAGAAGCATTTTTTACTTGAGAAATGCATGCAGGGTATTCCTTTCTCAGGGCAAGAACGGAGAAGGAGCTTCTTTAGTACAAGGCATTCAGGGAGAAGAGGGGGACTTCAATGAGAAGGAAAGATTCTACTTCAGATGCTGGATGTAGAGAGGAAGGCGGCCAGGAGCTGCCTGAGTGAAAGGTGGCCCAGTCCCCAAGAGAGGGGGAAAAACAGATCCCAAAGGAAAACCCAGAGTTAGGAAGCAAGAAGCATAACTGGGCGACCCCAGAACATCTGACACTTCTTCTGCGTCACGGCGACCACTTTGTTTATAACTAGAAAGTCAGGTAATAGCTACAAGATGCAGCTAAATGATAAAAGAGCAAGCTGCAGAAATAACCCATCAATGTGTGTCTCTATATGCCCAGACATGTACATCGATAGATGCATTGTATTTAGAACTGTCGGGACACCCATCCACTGTTGCCACGGCTACTGGGCAGGGGAGAGGGCTGAGGATAAGGGGAAGCATTCACAGTTGACTCTCTTTACAGATTACTTGAATCTTTTACCTAGAGAATATAGTCATTTACTTATGAAATAACTAAAAAAAAAAAAAAAGAAGAAGAAGAAGAAAGAAAAGAGAAATACTCAAGTAAATCACAAAAGGCGGCACCCAACCAAGTGTTAACATCTCCTGTTCCCCTTCCTAACTCCCTCTTCCCACTAATATGCTTGCTCTGGAGAAGGGAGAAAGGCTTTCATTTAATCAAAATGTAAAATAGTTTCTTTTTTTGCTGCCTGGTGGCTAGAGTATTCTGCTGACTCAGCAGTGACTAATCAGCTTTGACCTAAATCATAGAATAACTCAGAGTGGCAGCTGCAGTTGCATAAGCGTGATCCAGATCTGCAGCGTCTGCCCTCCCTCCCTCTCCTCACCCCTCCAGGCTCCAGGCAGGAAAGCCAGTTACAGCAGGCTCTCTCCGCCTCACCACCCCCATCTGGCTCTTCTCACCATCATTTCTCATCCAATCTATTCCAAATCGGCCCCACCACCAACCAGACTTAACCTCAATCTCCTTCCTCCCGCAGCAAACCCCAGCCAGGGGCTTTGCCATGCCCGCTGCGCTCCGTACCGTGTCCTCCAGCTCCCTCAACCCACGCACTCCATTACACACCAGCGACCTCTTCACAGAGGGTGGCCTCTCCCTCAAAAACTCTCCTTCCACAGTGGTTCGAGCCAGCCCTGTCACCAGTATGCCAAAATGACACAGCAGAAGGTAGAGCTTCTTATATAAATACATTCAGACCATCCCCAAGCTCTCTGCTGCTTCCCTCAAGAATATGGCTGGACTGGGCCACGCTCGGCTCTACTGCCAAAGAACGGTGGGCCTATTTTACACAGCTGGCTCACCTGGCACCTGCTAAGAGGATGGGGTGCGGCTGGATGATAGTGGGAGGGGTGCTGGAATAAAAGATATCAGCATTTAATGAAAGATAGCATCCCCCAAGTCTTTCTGACAGCTTGGTTCCTATTTTACTAGACACTTGGAGAGACGATTTGGGGGACCTGTCAAAGTGAGTCCCCCAAAAAAAGAAAAAAACATTCAACAAACCAGAAAACAAAACCTTTGCACAAAGACTCAAAGCAGCTGGGAGTGTGTGGTGAGGAAGGGCAAGTGTGTGGCTCCCTCCACCATGCACCCCCACGGGATGGGAGGTGGGGGCTCCACATGGCCCTCACATCTGGGAGGACAGGGGTGGCCTACACGGTGGGTGAGGAGCTGTTTTCCATTTCCCCCAAGGGAAATAAAGAGGAATGTTTGGATTTAACAAGATTTTTCTGCTTACAAAGGTAGAAAAGTACTTGAACACATATCTCAAGGACATTGAAACATTCCTGTCTCTGGAGGACAAGATTGAACGCTGTTAAGCTAGAGATAATTTCCTTGCAGTTCTTCCTAGGAGGCAGAGGACAGGCCAGATAAGTTTTATTGAACCTTTGATGGCAGGAATTGGGAGAGGGGAGGATCTTGTCATTTTTGTTATCAGAGTTTCTAAATCCCTCCTTGGCTTGGTGCTAGCAGTGTCCAGATGAGGGTGGCCCTGCGGAGGGAACTGTGTACAACCTGTCTTTCTGGAGCTGGGCTATGGGTAGGAGTGATCCTTATCTCCTGGGAGATTCTGGCTTGAGGGGATATCTAGGGGCTACACCACTCCAGAGGGTCTTTGTGCAAGGGGTCACATACCCTTGGTGAGTCTGGGGAATGCAAAGGAAGGTGTGGGGTCTAGCTGCCCAAGGAACTCCGCCCGGTGGCCTGGTCTTTCTCCTAGGGGACAAACTGAACAGCCTCAGGGTTCTCTATTTCTAGCTGGAGGGTAAGGGTGGCCTCTGTCTGAGACACTTTAGCAGCATCAGCAGGAAAAAGGAAGCCGTGTCTGTGTGCACGAGACGCTGAAATAGCAGGGCCAGCACTTATGTGGTCCCTCTTCCCACCCCCATCAGCTGTCTGATGGCAGAAACAGCAACTTTTCCTGCATTCCCACACCTCCTTCCCCTTCCCCACACCTCCCCCAGCTCTGGATCCAGCTAGCAAGCAAGGACCACGTGACTACCCTCAGTGACCACCCTCCGTGACCACCCAATACGACCAGGCCACGAGGTACCTGACGCTGTGCTAAGAATCTTTGCAAGCATGACCTCCTGCGCAGGCAGGGAGGATCACAACCCCCAACTCACAGTCGGTGGTGGGGAGGGGCAGACTTTGACAAGCACTTGCCACAATAAGAAAGCGGTGCAGCCTCAGGCAACCTGGCTCTGGAGCCCACATTCCTTTGCCTCTAGGCCACGAGCAGGTCTGACCAAGCACAAAGAATACTCCTCAAACAAGTGTCCTGGCTCCACAGTACCACTTGCCTGGATGGTGGGGGTCTATCCCAGAACTGACACCGCTGCCAAAGAGGGCACACTTGCCAAGGAGACCACCCCTTGGAACCCAGCTGGTTGCCCTGTGAAAGGCTTTGGGATGGGCACCCCCTCTCCATCCCCCTCCCCATCCCCCTAGCATGACTGAAGGAAAGCAGCGTGAAGACCTGGGAAAGGGTGTGGCCGGGTTGGTCACTACCCTCAGCTAAGTGTCTGTGTGTTGGAAGGTGTGGGAAGGCAGGGACCAAGCTAACTCTAGAAGTAGAGTCTCTGAAAAAATCCAAATATTTACTTCAGAAATTAGTTTTTGGTTAAAAGATATAAAATACCCCAATCCGTTTGAGATCCCTGATATCAGAGGCTAAGTGTGGAGACTTCTAGAAACACGGGTGCAGAACTTCTCTGTAAAGCCTCTCAAACCTATTCCTGCTCACAGAGATTATTTCCCCTTCTCCGAATTTTTACTGCAACTGAATCCTAACCACAGATTCTGTTTATATGGCTCTTCTCCCCAGTTAGACAGAAAACTTATCAAGGGTAGGGACCACGGACAATGCATTTATTTTCTTCCTATTCGCACTTTTACACTCTCCTCTCAAAGACTTTTAAGATATAAGCTGGCAAGTTGAGGTAGAGGTGGGTGAGGCCAGAAAAATCTTCCTACGTGCAGCAGGGAGCCTTCGGTGGGGTGTGTGTGCTGGAAAGAGAAGGAATCTGGAGACCGGGGCTCCACTCAGGGCCTGCCATCTTGGGTAAGTCACTTGCCTGTCTCTGTTTCCTTATTTGCTCTAGGAAAATGATAATACTGGCCCAGCTTACTCAGGGATTTGTCACGAGGCTCAGATCAGAAAATAGAGGTGAAGGTGCTTTGTGTAGTGTAAAGAACCCTGCCAGTGAAAATGACTGTGCCTCTGAGCAGCTACTGAAGTGTCTTCTTTTTTTTAACACCAGATAATTGTATGCAGAATCCATTCATCCAAAACACAGATGTAAGAAATTGAAAGAAAAGTAATGAGGGGAAAAAAAAAAATAAAGGAAGGAAGGAAAGAAAGAGGGAAAGGAAAGAGAACCAGAGACATGTAGGCCACCAGGAAGGCTGAAAGAGCCGTCCTGAGAGCAGGGCCCAGATGGCACTTACATAAGCAGATGGCAGCCAGGAGCCGAAGGCCAGAGTCTGGGGGGAGGCAGGTGGGGAAGAGCGGCTGGAGCACGTAGTTGGAGAAGGTGAGGGCGATGACTGCCTGGTTGGTGGGGTAGATCACCAGCACAGCAATCCATAGCCTCAGGAACCTGAAGGGGGACGAGGACGGGACTTGACCCAAGACTGCAGTGGAGACCCTGTCCCCGCCAACAGCCATGGCAGGGATGCCAAAGTCATCAGGGAAAGCCTGGGCAAGTTTCTGGGCCGCGTTAGGAGAGGCAGGTGGGCTAAAGGGGTGCATTTCCTTTTTGTTTTCAGGGATGCTGAGGAGCCCAGCCCTCCCTCCCCTCAAATGAGACACCCAGCCCTCTGCAATGACAATAAAATTGTTGAACGATGCAGAGCTTAGTTTCAACTAGTACTAACACACGTCTTGGCATTCTTTCTCTCACCCCTCTCCTTTCATCACCTCTTCTCTACCACTCTGGCTCCCAGCATCCAGTGGTGGAAAATAAAATTTGCAATCCTGGAATTTTGACTGCCAGGACATGCTAAGGGTGTGGCCACTTAAGCAACTGCCAGGGGAGGCACAGAGTAAGGTTTGAGGGGGAAGTGTCCCACACACCCTTGGGCCCCTTGGGGAGGGCTGAACTCTTCAGTAGCAGGGCTGCAGAAGCTGAGGAAGTACATTCTGGCTCTAGAGGCCATTATCCTTGGTACTGTGAGAAGAGGGGACCCTGTGTGTGAGGTGATCACCTCATTTGTCAAGATAAAAGGGCTTTGTTTTGGGATGTGCCTTCCATGGGGGTTGTCATATAGTTCTATCTGCTCTCACTCATAGACTCTTGCCCACTAAGATCAACAAAGAGATCAAAACTACAACCTGGTTCTTCTGCCACTTTCAGGAGCATCAAGGGGCACAAGGCTACCCTAGCAACCACACACAGAGGCAGAAGAGGAATCCCATTCTCTAGCTCTCCTCGGCACACTGGAAAACCCCGGTCTCGGCTGCCTAGACCACTCAGGCCTCCACAGAACCTCTTACCCAGCCAGTCCTCCAAAGATGTCTTTGACGTAGGAGTAGTCACCTCCAGATTTGGGGATGGTGACCCCGAGCTCAGCATAGCACAAGGCTCCCACAGCTGTGATGAGACCCGTCACGATCCAGACGATGAGAGCGAGGCCCACAGAGCCGGCGTTCTCCAGCACGCCCTTTGGCGAGACGAAGATTCCAGAGCCGATGATGTTTCCTGCACCAGGCACCAAGGGGACAGGGGGAGACAGTGGAGTCAGCACAGCTGGCGGGACCGGCATTGGCAGGGGTAGTCTAATGCCTGATTTGATTCTAAGATGCCTTCAGGATGGGTACATCACTTTCAGGCAGGCGTTGTCTAGCACTAATTCTCCTTACAAGTAGGGAAAAGAGGAGCAGATAAGGGGCAGGTACTGCCCAGGGACTTGGTCAGGCACCTTACATGATCCCTGTAATCCTCAGGACGACCCTGTGGAGTCAGATCTCATTTCTCCCATTTTACAGAGGAGGAAACTGAGTGTCAGAGATACCAACTGCATTGCCCAAGTCCATGTAGTAGTAAGTGGTGACACAGGTCTTGAACCTCAGGACCCTCTGCCCGGGCTGTACATGGTCCACTCAAGGTGACAAAGTTCTTACGACTGGCTGGAAACAACAGGCCTGGAAAAACAGGCTGTTCTCAGTGACCAGCTGCCAATTAGAGCACTTCAAAAATGAGCTGAAGAGCAATACCTTTTGGACAGACTGTGATCACTCCCCATGACTGGGGGTTTTCAAGACCCATGAGTGTGGACAGCGCTCCGGGGGGCTGGCCTCTACCCCAGACACGACAGCTCCACCCTTGGTGAGAAACATGAAATAACCCTATAAAAACAGTCCTAGGAGGGGCCGGCCCGGTGGCGCAAGCGGTTAAGTGCGCGCGCTCCGCTGCAGCGGCCCGGGGTTCGCTGGTTCGGATCCCGGGCGCGCACCGAAGTACTGCTTGGTAAGCCATGCTGTGGCGGCGTCCCATATAAAGTGGAGGAAGATAGGCACGGATGTTAGCCCAGGGCCATCTTCCTCAGCAAAAAAAGAGGAGGATTGGCGGATGTTAGCTCAGGGCTGATCTCCTCACAAAAAAAATAAAAATAAAAAAAAAAAAAAAAATAAAAAAATAAAAAAATAAAAAAAAAAAATGATAAAAAAAAAAAAAAAAAAAAAAAAAAAAAAAAAAAAAAAAACAGTCCTAGGAGTCTGGAAGTGGTTTGTAGGAGTACAATACAGACAAAGCCTCCGCACTACAGTCTTCCAAAGGTCGCTCCCCTCCATCATTTCATGTGACCCTCACAACAACCTCGTGGAATTCAGGAAGAAGAGGAAGGGCAGGTGTCTCTCTCTGTCTTACAAACTAAGAGCCTAAGATACAGAGGGGTTAAGTGGCTTTCTCCAAATTCCACAGCTACTGATGGGTAAAATTGGATCTAGAAGTCAGTCTCCTGGTGCTTAATCCGGCACTCTTTCTACTAATCCACTTCCGCTTCTGTGTGCAACAGGCTGGTTTTACCCTGAGAGTGAGGCTGGCAGCAAGGACTGAAGGGTTGGCTGTTGGGTTGTGTCTGTCGGGCAAGGGAGGAGTAGGAGTGTGGGGGCAGCACCCGACATGCTCCTTCCCAAGCTTCCCTTTGTCCACTTCTTGTGATTCAAGGTGGAGATCAGGGTGCATTGGACAGGTATTTGAAAGCTCTCTCTTCGAGCCCCACCCAGCTGCACCACTAAAGGCTGGAGGGAAGAAGCAGAAACTAAATGAATCCAGGGAGAAATGCACAGCTGGAGTTATCATGAGGCTGGTTGGATTTGACAGCGCTCTGAGGACATCTCAAATTCCCACCATCTTTCTTTAGTGGTTTGGAACCAGTTCTGGGCTGAACGAGATGCAGAATATAGGATTTTATGTTCAACTTTCAAAAACTGACTTTCAGAGCTCAGCCATAACTCAACTTCAGTCTATCCTGAAACTTTTCACTTCTAAACCAAAATTCAGTTTTTAACCCCAGGCCTCACATCCTGTTATTTCAGTCAAAGGGAAAGAGAAGAGAACATTTATGTATGTTCTAAAAACAATAATATTCTATTCTTCTGGGATGCAGAATATGCCGCCCCTTTTCAAAGTAAAAGATTACAGTGTGAGATGAGTAATGAATGGGAGAGGGAAGGGGTCCAGATGGGCATAAAAGCAGCAATAAGCCATGAGACTGAAATGCGGAGTCAGAGGGCAGGGGCCACAGCTGGATTCAGATGGGAAGGAGGCACATTTCTGTCTCAAACATGCTCTCCTTCTCCTGGCGCTAAGAGTCTATCCCAACAGAATAGGGTTGCGTATAGAAATAAAACCAAAAGAAGAAACAACCCCTCATGTTCAAATTTGTGATCTGAACATCAGGCAAAGAGAGAGAGAAAAATGAGGTCTGGGTGCCACCAGTTCTTAAAGGCTTTTCCTTTCCTTGGATGTTGATTGAAAGTCCTATGATAGGGCCGGCCCCGTGGCTTATCCGTTAAGTGCTCGCACTCCGATGCTGGCGGCCCGAGTTTGGATCCCGGGTGTGCACCGATGCACCGCTTCTCCGGCCATGCTGAGGCCGCGCCCCACATACAGCAACTAGAAGGATGTGAAACTATGACATACAACTATCTACTGGGGCTTTGGGGGAAAAATAAATAAATAAAAAAATTATAAAAAAAAAAAGAAAGAAAGTCCTATGATAGGGTGAGGACATGTTTCAGCCCTCTTCTCTCCTCAACTGGTCCCCATATGTGCTTTGCATGACTGTTGGGTTAGTGGAGACTAAAAGGCCTTCTGGTGGTTAGTATCCCAGGACTCAGGACACCCTGTCAAGTGACCCTTCACCTGCCAACCTAAACATGCTGCTGTCTCCTGAAAGACACCGAATGCTGGGAGCTGAGAACTGCAGACGGGGTTGTTAAGAGTGCTGAAAGATGATAGCAAATTCCTTGCCTAGCAGGAATTTATCAGGAGAGTGATCTGTAGGGCATTTCAAAGGCAGCCAAGAAGAGAGCATACCAGTAGGATTATAAAGCTAGCTCAAGGGGTTAGAAAAACAATCAATACAGGAGAAAAACAAGGTTTGACTTTGGTCTTTAAGTTGTGTGGCGGGGGGGAAACAGCTGGGCGTTTCTCAGAGCCAGGAATGGCTGTTTCCAAAGGGAAAGTGGGAGTGGATATTATTGGAAAGATCCCATCTTCTCAGGAATGAAGAATGTCAATGTTTCACTAAGAGTTTTTGGAAAACAAATATTGCGATGGGGACCAGTAAACACTCTTGTTCTCCAGCTTTGACATTTCCAGAGTGTGTGCTCCCTCCCTCGTTCCAGGTAGAGGTGGGACTGGTAGAGCAGATAGTTCTACCTCGGTCCAGGTAGAGCAGCCCTTTGTGGGGTCTGACCACTTCCTGCCTGCACTTATTCTTGGACACCACGTCCATCCATGGAGCTGCCCAGTGATGGTGAGGGTTGTGATAGGTTGGCACTGGGACAAGAGTCCTCATTTTATAAAAATTGGGTTCTCCCCTGCCAACAGTCTTAATTTTGACCCAATTAAAATGACAAAGATAAAAGCTTAAAAAAAATTGAATTATGTTAGCCAAACCTGCGCGCCAGGGAACAGGATGGAGAGGAATGCCTCTCCCTGATTCTAGGAAGCCGCTACCTAGAAAACCAGAATCGGATAACATTTCCTCCACCTTAGTGGCCTCTGGAGCTTCTGCACGGGGGGGAATGCCACCCATGGCACAGCTATGTTCTGGAGCTGAAAGAACATTTATTCAAAAGTAATGCCTACTAGCTACAGTCTTGAGTGCGATTATTCGATGAATATTTATCTCCCCCAATACAAGTAAGCTCCATGAGAGCAGGAACTGTATTGCTTCCCCTCGCCTGTAAAGTGTCACATAGTAGACATTCCATAAATGTTTCCCGAATGAACCATGTCTGACATCAGTCTAGAACTTAGCTCCACAGAGCAATTTAATATACCTGTTTCTTTGGAACCTCCAAATCCTGTGAAGTATGTCAAGTGTGTATTGTACGCAAATGAGTAAAGCAACCCACTTATTTCACTGCTGAGGAGAATAGACTGCTGTTTGTTATTACCATCTCCAACTCATAGGGGAAGAAAGTAAGGCAAATATTATTCTTATTTCCCAAATGGGGAAAGTGAGGGAGGTATTATTGTCCTTATTTTATGGATGAAGAATCTGAGACCCAGAGAGGTAGTTATTTGCCTAAATCACAGTGTAGGTTAGTAGTAACTGAATTAGAGCCTAAATCTTCCGTCATAGCCTCAAGCTTTTCCCTGAAAATAGTTTTACATGCTCCACTTTATAGGCAATGAGAATGGTTCACAGAAGGTGCTTATTAAAGAATTGGAGCACAGGTCAGATTCCTGCCTTCTTTTGCAGTACCACCTTCAGTGCTGATTTACAAAACGTCATGTTCATTACCTTGATTCTCATAACTACTTTCTTAAGTGCACAGGGCAGGTATTATCAATCCGATTTACCTTGGCAGAGACTGAAGTTCAGAGAGGTGAGGAGATGATCAAAGTCATATACTGCACAGGGAGCTAGGCCTGGACGAGAGTCCAAGTCCTCGGACTCCCGGCCCAGGGTTTCCTCCACTACTCCACACTGCCTCTCCTGTAGAAATTGCACAACACACACTTTAACTGCAGGGCTTTTAAACTTGGACACTGTCCAAATGAGGCTTTTCTGGAGTGGCCTTGAAGAAGAACTGGGAGAAGCCTTTTCTATCTTTTTTCATGAGAGGTTGGAAGAAAGTTGACGACTATGAGGATTGTTTTTCTCCGCTGTTTTACTCTTAGACTCATTGTCTCTAAAGCTATTCAAGAATGAGATTCCCACGCATCTGGCAAAGCCAAGGTACTGGAGGTCAGAGTTCCAATCCTCTTTCATTCACCCCAACTAATAATGTAATTATCTTATCACATAGATCTTCTTTAGTGAAAAATGAGTCCTAAGATGCCTGGACAATGAGGCCCAGCTTGGTTTGTTCTATCAAAGAAAAGCCAGGCAAATCACTTTATTAAAAAGGGGCTAAGTTGTATCAGTGGGCAAGTCTTCACTAGAAAAATTGCCGGAACTTAGAAAATCCACGTTTGCCCCGAACAACCACTGACTTCCCCTGTGGGCCCATACCCATGTGACTCCTATTAAGGCCATACTCACATCTAGGCCTGTCCACACTAGAATGCTGTAGCCATCAAAGAGTTTCCTGGGCCTGGAATTACAGACTTCTAATGGCCAACAGACCCTTAGATCCAAAGGGCTTTGGCCTTCCTTACTAACTCATGCTAGCCTTGAAATCTAGCCAGAGCTCCTCCTGGAACTTGGAGGTTCTGTCCGTTTCCATGATGTCCAGAGAAAGCTGAGGTGAACCTTCTTTGTGCTTCTTCCATCAAGTGGCTGGGAGGATCTCAGGATTTCCAGGACTGGGGGAACAGCATGCAAGCAGGGTCTGGTATGCTGAGGCCGGGCTTTTATCCTCACGGCAGGCCTGGAAGCTCACCATGCCTCTCTTCCTGTACAGTAGTCTCCCCTTATACACAGGGGATACATTCCAAGACCCCCAGTGGATGCTTGAAACAGAGGAACATACCAAACCCTATATACACTATGTTTTTTCCTATACATACATATTTGAGGTGAGACAGCAAAACTAGCACAAATTTCTTTTTCCTCTTTCACAATTTCATGGATAGAAGATTCATTCTTCCTGTAGATCTTAGCAACCTCAGCATGCGATTTTTTTTCTTTCCTTAAGTTGAGAACTTTCACCTTTTCACTTAAAGGAAGCACTTTACAGCTTCTCTTTGACATATCCAAGTTGCCAGCATCACTACTCTTTCTCATTGGGGGCATTACTAGATAAAATAAGGGTTACTTGAACACAAGCACTGAGATATGACGACAGTCAATCTGATGACCAAGTGGGCTACTAAGTGACTAACGGGCGGGTAGCATATACAATGCTGGACAAAGAGATGATTCACGTCCCCAGCAGGATGGAGCAGGGTGGCGCAAGATTTCATCACACTACTCAGAATGGCATGCAATTTAAAATTTACTAATTGTTTATTTCTGGAATTTTCCATTTAATATTTTCAGACCAAGGTTGACCATGGGTAACTAAAACTGTGGAAAGCAAAACCGTGGATAAGAGGGGACTACTGAATATACTTTCCTGTCAGGACTGTACAAATAGCTACCTCAGGGTGACAGCAGGTCAAGACTCTGACACATGCCCTGTGGAGTTGCCATCTCCCACAGAAGAGATGTAGAAGGTGATGTAGGACTCTGCTGTTTTGGATTCCTTACTGAAAAGTGAAAAGGCACTAGACTTAGAGTTGGAGGAGCCATTGAGTCCTTGCTTTGCCACTCACAAGCCGGGTGACCTGAATTTTTCTGAGAGTCCCTTTCTTCATCTGCTGGTTGAGAATAATTGTTCCTGCCTGCCTACCTCACAGGGTTGTTGTGGGGATCAAAGGAGATCACATATGTGTGGGAGAACTTTATAATCTGTGAAATCCTAGCAAATATAAGGAATTGCTAGGATTTATAGCAGTGGGGATAGAGACCATTTCCAGAAGAATCCAATGGGCTTGCTTTGGAAGCTTGGCTCCGAAATAGCACGGTAGAGCCAGGACCATAGGCATTCTCTGAGTCATTTGTCTGCTTGTCTAGGTATAATTTTTAGATGCCTCAGGTGGGTGGCCAGCAGGTAATTGCATCTCAAAAAGTATTTATTAAGCACCCACTCTGTACATGCTTGCTTTAAAACATAATCGGGAAGCACTTGCTCACACATGGACTTATTACGAAATAGATGGCGCCAACCACCACCCACCAGCCACTGAAAGACAGGCATGTTGGCCTGAGGGGCTAAGAATGCTGAGCCCTCAAATATTCCCATTAAGGATTCTCATCCCGCCTCTAGTGTCTCCCTGTCTGGTTGGGGAACCAGGCATTGGCAGTGAGAGGCTTTGTCTACCCTCAGTGGTTCTCTTCCAGGAGCAATTTTGTATCGTTCCTCCACCCCTAGGGAACAGTTGGCAATATCTGGAGACACTTTTGGTTGTCACAACTGGGGGAGGGGGCGTTGTACCCAAACATCTAGTGAGTAGAGGCCAGGGATGCTGCTAAAAATCCTATAATGCATGGGACAGCCCCCCCACAACAAGAAAGAATCTGATCCAAAATCTAATAGCACCAAGGTTGAGAACCCTGCTCCACCTTCAAGCCTCAATGCCATCATCTGTTTAGTCCCTCAAGTCCCTTTCAGATTTGAATTTAGATGATTTGAGTGTGTGTTTTTTAAGTCAAGCACAAAAATTCATTTTTAAGCTAATAAAATTTTTTTTTGTGGTAAAAAACACATAACATTAAATTTACCATCTTAACCATTTTTCTGTCTTTCTTTCTTTTTTTGGTGAGGAAGATTGGCCCCAAGCTAACATCTGTGGCCAATCATCCTCTTTTTGCTTGAGGAAGACTGTCGCTGAGCTAACATCTGTTGCCAATCTTCCTCTGTTTTGTATGTGGGATGCTGCCACAGCATGGCATGATGAGCGGTGTGTAGGTCTGTGCCTGGGATGCGAGCCCGTGAACCCCAGGGCCACCAAAGCAGAGCATGCAAACTTAACCACCACACCACCAGACCGACCCCTCATCTTAACCGTTTTTAAGTGTACAGTTCAGTACTGTTAAATATATTCATGTTGTTGGGAAACATGTTTCCAATGGATGATTTGTTTTTGACTGACTTCTATTATTCAACAAATACTTTCAAAGCACTTACCAGGCCGAATATGAGGGGATGTGAAAACAAGCAAGACTCAGCCCCTGCCTTTAAGGAACTGTGGGGAGAAGTGAAGACGTATGTGGACACAGAGCTGACAACAGCAGTAGAGTAGAGGTTGCATGAGTGCTACTGCAACATATGACAAGATATTAGGGATGGAAAAGGTCACTGGCCCGGGCTGTTCAGAAAGAGCTTCCTGGAAGAGGGGAAGCAGGAGACAGACGCTGATGAGTAATAGACTCAAATCAAAAGAGAGAAGAGGAAAAGCATTGGCTGGTCAATAAGCAGGTTAGACTTGGGTTGAATTGGCCAGTTCTTTTCATTACCACATCAGTCCAATCTAAACTTCTGAACATAATTAGTGAGTGTGTGTGTTTAGGTTGGGGATGGGACGGGAAATGGGGGTGGTGGAGGATGAGCTCAAGGAGAGAAAGAAACTAATATTTATTGAATATATACCATAGGCTACTGGCTTTATTTTAATACTCCACAAGAAACTTCCATTTTACAGGTAAGTAGACTGATAATTAACTTGTTCCAGGTTACAAAGTTTGTAAATAGGGAAGCAGTTTGCAAACCCAAGACTATCTCCAAAGGCCCTCCCCTTCTACTAGATCATCGCTGATGCTCCCTTTCTACAACATGCTGATGCAAATCATGGAAAAATTCATTATACCCTCTCTGCTTCCAGCATCAGGGCCACTTAACAAATGCCTCCTTATTCCTAGGGCAACCTGACCTGCCTATGTCACCCTATGCAGAATTGTTCCCTAAAGAAGCAGCTAAAGCATTTATGTATTTCATAGATGTACAAACAGGCATCTTGAAAATCTATATGTAGATAAGAAAAGTGCACTAATAATTCTGCAGCCACGGTACTCTCTCTGGGTGATTCGCCTTCACAGCAGGCAGCCCAGTGTGAGTTTGGCCAGAACATCCTCAGGCATATTGTGAAACTCTCTCCCCAGAAGTGACGTCACTGCTAATGCTGAGGATGTTTAAAGCAGGGAGCAAACCAGTGGGAGGACTTGTGACTGTGACAAAGGATGAGGGATGAGATGTGATCGATAAAGCTTTCCAGCTCCAACTTCATTCATTCTATGAATAAAACAGCTTAAAATAGACTCGAGGGATAATTTTGTTTCTTAGAAATAAAATTTATCAGTGCTCAGCACAGGGCCTAGTATTAATGTGCTCAGTGAGTGTTTTTGAATGTTAAAATATGGACCGATCCCGAATCCTATGACCAGCAGCACCCACCCCTGTCCCAGGGAGCAGCCTGCAGTTTGCCATTTCCAGATCTCCAGGGAGAAGGGACTGGGGTGGAGGGGCTCCTCAGTAGGCACATTCTGGGAGGGGAACAAGGAATGTCCTTCTTGCTTTGTATGCTTAGCCAGGAGTTAAAAATTGGAAGGGAATGGTTCCTAGCCCCCTGGGTTCCTGAATAGTTGTTGTTTTCGGTAGTTCAGAATATATTATTTGCTTGTGCCTACTTTTTTCTTTTCTTTTCTTTTTTTTTTAGTGAGGAAGATTGGCCCTGAGCTAACATCTGTTGCCAATATTCCTCTTTTTGCTTGAGGAAGATTGTCCCTGAGCTAACATCTGTGTGAATCTTCCTCTATTTTGTACGTGGGATGCCACCATAGCGTGGCTTGATGAGCAGTGCGTAGGTCTACGCCCGGGATCCGAACCCGCAAACCCTGGGCCGCCAAAGCAGAGTGCACGAACTTAACTACTACACCACGGGCCGGCCCCTCATGCCTACTTTTTTGATACCTCCTCCCCACCCTAAATGATAACAACAACAAAGCAACAAGAGCAACCACAGAAATTCCTGAGGCATTTCTTTGTAGGTGTCCAGGCTGCTGGATTAACGCTTAGAGCAAAGCAGGAAACCTTGGTAGCCAGGCAACTTGTGAAGCCCCAACCAGTATGCCCCATACCTCCATGCCACTTCACTAAGCCAACTTAATTCAGAAAAGTTATGTATACAGTGCCGGCCTCTCTGAGAAGGTCATCTGATCTGGGTACAGGGTGTTTTTGTTGTTGTTTTTCTAAATAAAATGGGCTGTTTGGTTCTGTTTCTTGGACACAATTTTTTACCTACTGGGTTCCTATTTTCTTTCTCCAACCCTAAGCATCTCCTGCTAGTCACTCTTTCTGCATAACTCTGCTCTTTGAGAAAATATATTGTAGCCCTGCCAGGAGCAGGCTCAACCAGATTGCTCCTTGATCTCCCTGGTTCCTGGAGGCAGGAAGCATGCAACAGGATCCCCGATCCCAGCCGCCCTGAGCTCCATGCTGTAGCGCATTTTGGTTAAGCCCAGGGGTTTCAGAGTTCAATGACCTAGTGGGAATCCTGGCTCTGCCGTTGCCCAGTTATTTATTCATTCTAACCCTTCCTTTTTTATAACAGTACTTATTTCATGGGATTAGATGAGCATAGTCATAAAGCACTGATCAGGTACCATGTATTTGGTGCATAGTGGTCGATAAATGGAAGCTACGCATTACTATTATTACACTGCTGGGTACAGCCTTTCTCTATTCACCAAGATGTGTTTGTTTTGACAAGCCTCCTAGTTGGCTTCTGTCTCAGAGTTTTCTTTGAGAACAATGAGAATTTTAAACATGTTTTCATCCTGAATGACCAAATCCTAATCCCTCCATGTCTAAAATAAAACAAATTGAAGTACAAACTCAAAAAGCAGTTTTCAGACTCCATCCCTCCAGTTAATAGCCAGTAGACCTTTTGGGAATTAGAAGCTAATACATCATATTAGAGACTAAAATGTAAAATCTTCTAAAGTGGTGTAAGACACATGGGTCTGAAAATCTTTTGGACCTGAAATTTTTCCAAATCAGCCCAGTGCCATTTCATTATGGTTACACCTATAGCCACACTTCTTTGTTGACAAATAGACTTAAAAAAAGTTTTTCCCCAAGTTTTTCAGTATCAGACATACATGGTCTTTCCAGACTTCAATCTCAGGGTTATGGTCCCCCATGGCCACCACAGAATACACACCAGCCTCCCTCCCTCCTCTCTTGGTTACCAATTAGAAATGGGGAATGGCTAAGAGCTTTGGCTATGGAGTCAGACCTTCTCAGTAGTCAGTCATGTGACCCTGGGCAAATTACCTACCAGCTCTAGAACTTGATTTCGCCATGTTTAAAATAGAGATAGTTAAAATACCTACTTCCATAAGATTATGGTCAGGATTAAATAAGGCAATATATTTAAAGAGTTTATGGCACAGGAACTGGCATTTAGTAAGAGCTCAATAAATGCTATTTTTTAAACATCTTGTTAGTTGGGAGAGAGTAGTCTAGTAGCTAGATCTGCATCCAGTATTACTCTGCAGCAAGTTTCCCCAGAAACATACATTGTGCTAAAAACAAAAAGGTCTGACATATTATGAATATTTTTCTTTAGGCTCCGCAGCCAGCCTGGTCCCTTCAGACCTAGATTCTGGGTGTACACCTAAACACATAACTGATATAAATTGACCTAAACAGCCGGGAACTCTGTAGGTGCCTCTACCACAGCTGGGAACAAAGCTGCTCCGTAGAGGAAAGGTGTGCACATGAGAGGATTAACGGGAGCGTGGTCTGTGCTGGCCAGATCCTCAGCAGCTGAGCGATGCACCCCAGGCTCCCCCAAAATCTTCCTGCAATTGTACCAGGAATGTCACCTTCTTCCACTCCCAGCTGATTGCTCAGCTCCCCTTTACACTGGGATGCACCCTCGCCAGGAACACAACACTAACAGCTTCATCTTTAAAAACGAATAAGGACCTCTGCCCAGGGTCTAAAGGAAAATACCCCTCTTAGGACATTAAAATAGATGTAGTAGAGAATAATGCTTAAAAGCTTGATTCGGGATTCAGACAAGCTCTAGGTTCGAATCTTGGCTTCAGTACTTTTCAGCTGTGTGACTTTCAATACGTTGCTTATCCCTCTGAGCCTCTATTTCCCTATCTGGGGGCAGGGATGACAAGTGTCTACCACAAGGGGTTATTGTGGGAGATAAATAAGATAATGTATGTGAGGTAATCAGATGAGTGTCTGGCATAGAATGTGTGTTTAATAATGATAGCTATTAACAGTAGCTTTGGTATCATTAATAAATGAATTTTGCTGCTCCTTCACACTCTCTTGAGATTTTTGGGGGACTCCACATTCACGGAGAAATCTAAGTTCCTCTGTCGCTAACAGGTTTCCTTAGCCAAGTACATGGAGAGCAATAGCCTGGTGACATTAAGGCAAAGGTGATATTAAAAAATTAAAACAGGCCAACCTAATTGTCCAGACTGATGAAATTATTCCTAGTTTAAAGATTTTCAAGCCAGGCTCCCAACAGCCCTTCAGATAAACACTTACTACTACTGTCTTCAGATTTTTGTCCAGAAGTCAATTAAATTCAAGCATCATTTAAGTAATTATTCCATGTCCGGCACTCTGCTAAGGACTAAAGATTCAGAGACGTATAAGACACACTTTTTTGCTCAAGGAAATAGTAACCGTTTAGTTGTTGTCCTTTTACCTACAAAATCTCCCAGAATCATCTTCTCTACTCCATCTTTCTCCACATCCTTCAAGATGCTTCTTAATCTAGTTCTGGGTGAGAACTTCTCTCTCTTTGAGCTTTCCACTATTCACCTAACTCCACCCTCCTTCAGCTCTCACACAACTCAATCATATTACTAATTTTCAATGTTCTCTGTATAATGCATATGAATCTCATCTCCCCAATCAGATTATAAGTAACTCTAGGGCATGAGTCTTCTATTAGTTCAATTTATATTCATGTAACACCTGCCATTCTGTTATTCTTCCTTTAGATCATCAATGATGTTGGTGAATGAAATTTTATGAGCTTGTGTGAAACATAGTTTAACTTATCTCTCTAAGTCAACTGGGTATGAGATAGATTCGGGGCAAATTGCTACTTTCCCACACTGTGTCACCTGATTCACTTAGGAAATTACCTTTCTCTTTTTGCTGTCTAATTCTCCTTCTTCCACAGTGTTGACGTTGAACACTAGATTGCTGTTTTCCACATGGAAAATGCCATTCCTATTTTTGCATTTGGTCTTGAAAAAACTCAAATCACTATCATCCACTTGGAAAGCCCTCTAGGGCAGCTGCTCAGCACATTTTCAACTCAATGGTCATGCAAGAGGGGAAGTGGAAAGGATTTTGCCCCCATATCATCCCAAAGGGGAAATGTGCATCTCATCCTAGGTTAAACAGAATTGTGCCTATTAACTCTACAAGGATTCTCACACTTTAGAAAAATATCCTGATTTCTCTGAAATCACGTATTTGGGATCTCTTTTCACCATAGAACACCAGAGGTATTATTCTTATTACTGTAATGCCAATGGGAGCATTGGGACTATTCTCACATCGAAGTGCCATCCATGGGGCTGTGGACAAATCAGTGGTAACATTCACCCAACTGAAATTGTACTTGTTATGACTGAACACTGTTACTTCTTCATAGTCTTAGAAAAATGTTAAAGAAAGAGACAAAAACAACCTCAGTATATAGGAAAATATCCTCTACCCTTGAATACCTGCCTGTATGTGGGAGTGAGTGAGCAAGGCTGAGGCACAAAGGATGTCTGATTGTGCTTGTGTGCATGTGGGTGTGCACATCTGTGTATGAATCAGAACCTTTCCGAAGGGAGGAAAATGCTTAATCCTATCAGTCAAACTGGTGAAAGAGGTAACCAGCTCTGGGCTATTTATAGACCTTAAATTGGCATGTGCTGTACATATTGAGTACTTTGCTGATCTCATTTTTTAGAGCAATTGAAATAAAGGAGAGGCAAAGAAAAGGTAATGAGAGATTCAGATCATGGCTGTAATTTTTTTAAATAACATTGCCTTTCTTACAACTGTAGATGCCTGGAAAACTTCCCAGGTCAGACAATTAGATAAAGTGGGATTCCATTTTGAAAACAGAGTGGAGATAACATGATCACTGAGGTCTGGGTGTAGAGGTGAAGAGGATTATCTGCACTGATTTTACTTGATTTCAAGGATGTTCTCCAGTGTCACTATTGCTCAGGTGCCAAAATGTCTCTGTGCTACTGCATGAGCCCTGGGGTCACCCAGACAAACTAGTTCATGGGCACCAGGACACAATAAGCCTTCAAAAGGAACTCTAGAGAGACAACACAGAAACATATCTGGCCTGACCGCACTGCACCCCTTTCTCTGGGAAGAAAGTAGAGCCCTCCACCAAAGACAGCAGAAGAAACTCACTCTTGGAAGTGAGGACACTAATGAGCCATTGCCCATCCATCTCCAGGGCCTGTCTGGAAAGAGGAGGATGTGTTGTCTAGAGATGGAGCCATATTTGGGACCCCCCTGCCCGGTAGAGCATAGTTAGGGGGTTGGAGTGGCCCACACTGGCACTCTCAGGGACACTCACGCTACCCAGCTTCAAGTGGGACACCCAACTCCCAGCTGGGACACATTTTACTAGTCAGTTTCTCCTTGACTTCACATGCTAGGTACTCCCATATCCCTTCAAGAACCTCACAGGGACTTCTGTGCGTGTTAAGAGACAGGTGGACTCCACTAGGCAACTAGAGAAACTGCAAACTATACATTTACAGAAAGGCCCAGTCTGTTTCTTCTTTTCTTCTATAATTTATTTCCTCATCTGTAAAATGGGAATAACAGCCCTGTCACATCTACTTCACAAAGTGATAGGGCTGAGTAAGGTGGAAAAACTATAGAAAGGCAAGGCATTATTACTGCCTTTGTAGCTATTTTTATTATCACACATCCCCTAGGTGCATAGTTTCATATAACATAAAACAACAAAATATCTACTAAATATATCTCAAAAGCCAGTCCACAACCTGCTGAGACGGCTGCATAAAAGCTTGTTAAAAATTCAGGTTCCCTAGCCCCACCTTAAGCCTACTGAATCAGAACCTTCAAGTGTGGAGCCCAGAGACCTATGTTTTCAACAAGCTCCCAGGCAATGCTCCATTGGGAGCAAAGTTCCCCTGTTTGCTCCATTCTATGAACGCTGGACAGAACTGCTCAGCCTGGTTTGGGGGAAGAGATGTAATGACATACACCGCTTCCCATACCTCTCAAACTTGACCAGTAGGGGTAGGTTACAGCACAGGTAGATGACAGTCCTTTTCTAAGGAAGTAGGATAGTGCTTTAGAGGGGTTAAGGTTCCACAAGAGGACCACCAGACGGGGAGGAGTGGTCGGTGGGAAAAGGAATTGGACTCACCTACAATGATACCACAAGCACTGACCAATCCAATCTGTTTCTTCAGGGCTACTCCGCCCCCTCCGGAACCAGTCTCGGGGCTGGCGTCCGACTGGCTCCCACCCGGGTGGTTCTTTTCAGTGTTGTTTCGGTGCCTGGCTCCTTTTTCCATCTTTCTCAGTGGGATTTCAACCTCCGAAAGGTATTTCTCCTTCTGAATGCGTGTGGGTGTAAATATATTTAGAGAGAGAGCCTTTCAAATTGAAACGTCCTTTTCCGAAATAAGGACCACTCCTACCCTCTTAAAAAAGACCCAGGCGGATAAAAGAGTAAACTGAAAATACTCCTACTCCGTATTGACACTTTCTTGTCATTCGTGCTTACAAGCAAGGAAAGTGTTATTAAAAGGGGGGGAAAAGACATAGATATTTAAATATAAAAATAGAACTGTACCAGCTCCTCTGGCTGGAATTCTCGTGAAAGGGATGTAGATCTTCAGAAACCAGGATGGTTCTGCAATGTGTACCAGGCAATGGCTTATTTCAGACGCTTCAAAGAGACAGTCTGAATTTCCCTCAGCTCTCCCCCTAAGAAAACAGAGATTGTTTTTACCTCCCCTTAGCCTTTTCTTTTATGATGAGGATAAAAGTAGTTTTCATTAACTGAAGGGAAAAAAGAGTAATCCTCCGGTAATTCTCTTCCAGGAAAACGATTGTGGACCCGACCGGTTTGCTCTAGATCTTGTTTCCACCTGCTGTGGGTTTCTTTTTCCCTCCCAGTCTCCTGCCTTCCGCTTTCTCCAGATGTCCCCTTCTGTCTCGCTTGTCTTCTTGTCCTTGGTTTTCTTCTTCCGATCTCCGTCCTCACGGCACAGGCTGCCCCATCTCTCGTGGTTACAGGAGAGTGGCTCTGGCACACACGAACGTGCTTCCCTTTTAGCAAGGGGTTTTATGCGCTGAGCTAGCTCCGCCCCCACCTCCTTGGTTCCTCTCCATCCTCACTCAGACCGTCTCCTCGCTCCCCTTCAGTTTAAACACTAGCACACAGCCCCTAAAGATCACCGAGAAGATGGATTAAAATATTTCTCTTTGTAATGGTCTCTCTTTCCCCATCCTTCACCTTGTGAGAAGTGGAAGTAAAATCCATCCATGTTAACTGTTCCAGGAGAGTTCATTTAGCTAGTATAGCGTTTATGAGCTTTATAAAGGTCATACAGCATTTGTGAGCTTTATAAATAAAGGACTGGTTGTGCAGACACTTTAATGCTATCAGAAATACACTGACAAATGTATTAAAATATTTATGTCTGGATCATTTGAGGATACAGGAGAGAAGGTTATGGGGACATCATCGTCAAGTTTGTGAAAGTAGGAAATCCACGGGTGGGGGAGGGGAATGGAAAGAAGCGTAATGGAAAAGAGGTTCATTTAGTATAATTGTGAGCTGTGAAGAGTAGAGTGGTAACGAAATCACCAGGAAGAGGTGGTAGCCTCCCGGTTCACAGCTCTTATTTAGTGTTAGCTGAGACAGGAAAAAAATGACTCCCATCCTGGTTTCAGGAAAGAATGACACAAAATCTGACGGAAGGGAGACTTATACAACCTCTAATATTTTTTTTATTTATAAATTATTTGAAAGGCAGACCAGCGAGGGGATGGGGAGTTATCAGTACCTCTCTGATCGTGAAACAGATTGTTGATGTTAAGAGATGACTAGCTTATTACCATATTGATATTGTGTCTTGAGTCCCTGAAGAATTTCACCCAGAAACTGCTGCCTCACAGGCGAGGGCAATGATGTCTATTTATAATTGTAAAATACTTTGAAAAAACAGCAAGAAGCAATATAGCAGACAACACTATAAATCTAAAATAAAATTATTTTGAATGTCGATTAAATACATTATGCAAATGTACTTGATTTTAAAGTGAGTCTATAAAATAAAGTTCCCCAAGCTGACCACTAAGTACAGAAATTTGGTTTCACTTTTTGGAAAATGTTCCCAAAGATTTTAGATTTTAAATAAAATAAATAATTACTTACAATGGAGATGGTTGAACTATTATGTAGCAAAGTCTTTTTCAAATGGGGTAAAGATCAATCAGCAGTCTTTTCCACTTTGCCCCTTGATCACTCAGCAAGTATTAAGAGGTTTCAAAGGTTGGGAGTTCAACCCCTTCTTCTTCTGCCAGTTCAAGATACAGCAAATTGAAAGCCTCAGCAAAAAAAAAAAAAAAAAAAAGTGGGGGTGGAGATGGGTGGAGATGTATAAAGGATTCTTAACAAAAAGAACAGACAGGGCAGGGAAAATGTAGCACAAAAGTCCATGGGACGGGATGAGTCACGGGAAATTTAAAAATCTTGAAATGCCGCTGGCATTTCCTGACATCAGAAAGCACTAAGGAAAAGTTTGATAAATTCATTTTATTCATTTATTTATTTATTTTGTGAGGAAGATCAGCCCTGAGCTAACATCCACACCAATCCTCCTCTTTTTGCTGAGGAAGACTGGCCCTGGGCTAACATCCGTGCCCACCTTCCTCTACTTTATATGGGACGCTGTCACAGCATGGCCCGACAAGCGGTGCATTGGTGGGCGCCCTGGATCAGAACCTGGGCCGCCAGCAGCAGAGCGCGCGCACTTAACCACTATGCCACAGGGCCGGCCCTGATGGATTAATTTTAAACAAGCCAATTTGAAGACTTCTGCTCACATTTCAACATCAAGTTATAAAACAAATAATCTTTCTGCTTCTCAAACAGGAGTTCTTTCAGTAAAGTTTGTATTTCTAATTTAAATTATATAGATTTAATATGAGATAAAACATGAATGTGAATGAATTTGAGGTCTCTTGCCAAAACCAGTACAAACTGACCACAATATGGTAAACTTTAGCCATCTCAGTTTATGAACTAAGAAGCTAAGGGGAGTTATGGGATCAAATACATTCTTGGGATATAGTGGTGCTAAGCATATCAGATTGGAAAGGAAGGGTGGTTGAAGATTAACATTTCTATTTCTTCAGCACTTGAAGATTACAAGGGGCTTATGACTGTCTATAAATGGTACAGTGTAAAAGCTAGGTAAGGACTGTCCCCTCCTTCAATGAGACCATTTATTCAGATTATATGGCTCTCTTCAGGTTGGGATCTTTTTGTGAAATAAACCCTAAGTGTGTCAAAATCCCGCATGACTAACATTGAACACAGGAGAGAAAGAAGTCTTGGTGTAATATGTTGAGAAAAATCTCTGGAAATGATTAACTGAAGTTTCTTCAATTTTGAGCACTGAATACTTTTTTATTCATAACTCTATTCTACATTTGCCTTTCTGTCTTTTATTCTACTTTAAATAGTGCTTTACAGGCTACGAAGTGTTTTATGCACAATATCTCATTTTTTTTCCTCCTCACTAAATACTGTGGGTTGACCAGACAATTATTTTTCCCTATTTTAAAGTTAGGAAGCTGAGGCTCAGAGAAGTGTCTTACCGGAGGTCAAGGACGAGACACTTAATCTAGTCACGGATGAGCGGGATATCAATGGTTTACATTGAGAGCTTTCCCCAGGACACTATAGCTAGTTGCTGATGCCTTAACTTCTTTCGCCTGAAGGCAACAGAAGACCATTGTTCAGGGCAGTGTCCATGTCTTCTTGAGCTGGTGTCATAACTGTGCCTTTTAGAGATCCACCTTGATGCCAACACAGCATCTGTTCAGTGAGACCCACACAACTTAATCTGCCCTCCCCCTCAACATTTGTCACCCCCTTCACACAGCACTTGGTTTGGCCGTTTTCCAGTACTTTAGTACAACTCTGTTTCCAATATCTTGGTGATTGTTTACTGTTGTTTTGCATGCTCAAGATGGGGAGAAATTGATCCTTTTAACCAGGGAAAAGGTGGGTAAGAGGGCTGTTGTCTCATGAGTATGGATTTAGGAAAAGAAACACTGTGTGAGACTGACACCTACCTCACAAAGAGAGATACGGCATGAGGATATGCTGCTTGTATAACAGTTGAACAAAAACACTGTCATGTTCCACTATTCCCTTTTTGAAACAACAGGTAAGTAGTATCTGTTAATGCAAAGGAATAGAGCACAAAGTTTATTCACTCTATTCTTGATTTTTTTTTCTGCACCCAATAGACAAGCACTTTCTTCTTCTTCTTTATAACAGAGCTGTGAAATCTGAGGTCACTAATAGAGGACCCCATCTCTTCCCAGAGGGAACTCACAGTCCATGCTCCCACTCCACTTGTCTTCTTCTCACACCTACATGCCCGGAGTCAGAAGCAAACCCTGATGTCAATTCAAGCCAACTTTCTTTCTAGAATCTCAGCAACCACTGCCAAACAGTGGCTTCCTGAGCTAGTGGTTCTAGGAGCCTTTACTTCATTAAAAAATGGAAAGCAGGGCCGGCCCTGTGGCTTGGCGGTTAAATGCGCGCGCTCTGCTACTAGCGGCCCGGGTTCGGATCCCAGGCGCGCACCGACGCACCGCTTCTCCGGCCATGCTGAGGCCGCGTCCCACATACGGCAACTAGAAAGATGTGCAACTATGACATACAACTATCTACTGGGGCTTTGGGGAAAAAAAGGAGGAGGACTGGCAATAGATGTTAGCTCAGAGCCGGTCTTCCTCAGCGAAAAAAAAAAAAAGAGGAGGATTAGCATGGATGTTAGCTCAGGGCTGATCTTCATCACAAAAAAAAAAAAAGGAAAGCAGATGAAAATTAGTGAGCAAAGAGGAAAGAAATAAGAAAAAAAAAAGCCAAATGGGTCAGAAAGAAAGAAAGGAAGATGACATGAGGAGACATAGTTAATAAGTCCTTTTTAGTGTGTGTTCTGTTTGCCTCTTGGACATATTCATATGTTCAAAGGAAGTTGTATCTTCTAGGGTTTATGCAGTCCTGGGAATTTGGATGGAGCAGACTCTGTTTTGTTATGATGGTCAATTAATTCATGCTCTTCTGAAGAGAATGATGAATTTTGCTCTGACACTAGAGACAAAAATTCCAGCAGATTACTCTTCTGTCTGCTGCACTTGGCCAGATTCCACAAAGCCAGGCCAGGACTAGTGGGAAAGAAATAAAGAGGCAGGCAGCAAGTCCTTACCTCCTTTGCTGGGCCCAATCTGCCATGGGGTCTTGGTATTCTTCTTTCTAAGGATTTAGGCAACTCCAGTTCTGAGTACTTGAGTATGGAAACTTCCACTTCCTGATTGGTTTTCACTGAGGATTTATGTTTACCAAAGATGAGAACTCATATTTTTTAGAATGTGGAAGATAAGTTCCCTGAGGTCAGAAACTTGTTTTGTTCACTGCTGTACCCCTAGCCCCTAAAATATGCCAGGTATGGCTCTCAATGAATGTGATTGAATGAATGAATGAATAAATGGTGATGTACATTAATGCATAATAGATAAATTAATTAAATAATAACCGATGAACTGATGTGCCAACTAATTGTAATAACATGTAGCCCTCAGTTCCTGGAGAGGGGGTGGATTGTAGAAAGAGGAGAAAAATGTGATCAAAGGTTTGACTTTGAAGACCATTTCACATAGAGCACAAATCTCAAGCAGGCCCTCAACACTGCCCAGCAATCCTATCACAGTCCTGTAGTCAACTGACTCTTCCATTTACTTTCTTCTCTCTGAGAACCAACACCATCCTCCAAATCCTCACTTCTAGTTGGTCTCCTGCCTGCTGTTTCATGGAGAAAATAGAAATAGGCAGAAGAGAACTTCCACATCCTCCAACCGTTAATCTCTCAATCTCCCCATAGCTTTCCCCACATACTCTGCCTTCCCTCCTATGGAAATGGATGTGATCCTATGTATCTCCCTGACTTGTGCACTCTCTTCCCTGTCCTACCTTACCTATTCAGGAACTTTGCTCTTGCAATTATTCCTCTGTCCCTGCATCGTCATTTTTTCACTCTCTACTGGATTATATCAGCATGCAAATGTGCTGTATTAGCTCCCATTAAAAAAAAAAAACCTAACAGAACTTTCCTTGACTCTACATTCCTTTTCAGCTGCCACTCAACTTCTCCACTCTCCTGTTTTCACTTCTTCACCTCCATTCATGCTTGAATCCACTACACTTAAGCTTTCATCTCTATCATCTCATTGAATCCATTCTTGTGAAGCTCACCACTAGCCGCCACACGGTCCAGTCGAGCGGTCATTTCTCAGTCTTCATCTTATTGATCTCACAGCAGCATGGCTCCTGGGCATCTACTCTCTTGGCTTTCCTCTACCTCACTGGCCTCTTCTCAGGCTCCTCCAATGGATCCATTTCTCTTCCCAACCTCTCCTGTTCTCTATCCTCCCTCACTACCTGGGTGATCTCATCTAGTCCTCAGACTTTCAGTAGCATCTACACACTAATATTTCCCAAATTTATAGATACAGCCCTCATCTCTTTCATAAACTCTAGAATTAGCTATCTAACTGTCTACTTGATGTCTCTGTTTAATAGGCATCTCAAATTTAGTAAGTCCAGAGTGGGCATGCTCCTTTCAACGGGCTCTTCCTCCAGTATTCCCCACTTTAGTAAATGGCCAAATATCTTGGTGATAGCTATGCTTTTAATTGTTCTTCTTAAGACAAACTTTTTAAAATATGGTTTTATTTCGTCTTGCTTTCTTACTAAATCCTGATAATTAAGTGTGATCTCCAGAAATGTGTAGCAAAGTTGGGAGGGAAATACAAAAGTTTAGTTGGGTGAAAATTTATGGACCCAATCACCTGAAACTTGCCAGGCTATAGTGTGGAGATCACTGATATAGAATATAAAATCTACAGTAAGAGAAGGTGGTCTTTTAGGAAATTTTCAATACTACACAATTTATCAGACTAATAGAGAAAGAAATTCTAATAGAAATTGGATTACATATACCTGGGTGTGCTCAATTAATTTCATTCATATATTCAGCCAATATTGATCAACTGTTTACTGTGCTAGATCCTGGGGCTATAATGGTGAACAAAAATCCTCTGCCTTCAAAGACCTCAAGGACTGTGATGATTAATTTTATGTGTCAACTTGACTGGCCACAGGGTGCCCAGATTAAACATTACTTCTGGGTGTGTCTTCAAGGGTGTTACTGGATGAGATTAGCATTTGAAAATGTATACTTAATAAAGCCAATTGCTTTCCCCAATGTGAATGGGCATCATCCAATCAGTTGAGGGCCTGAATAGGGCAAAAGACAGAGAAAGGAGGAATTGGCCCTTTTTTGCTTCCTGTTTTCCTGCTTGAGTTGGGACATCTCCTCTCATCTTCTCCAGATCTCGGATTGGGATTTAAACCATTGATTTCCCTGGTTCTCAGGCCTTGGGACTCCGACTGAATTATACTACCAGCTTTCCTGGGTCTCCAGCTTGCAGATGGCAGATCTTGGGACTTCTCAGCCTCCATAATGGTGTGAGCCAATTTGTCATAATAAATCTCTCTCTCTTTCTCTCCCTCAAGAGTATATATAAATATATATCCCTATCTATCTGTCATCCATCTTTCTACTATCTATCTATCATCTCCTGCTGGTTCTGTTTCTCTGCAGAACCCTAACTAATACAAGGACCTTAGATACAGACACTTTAGATCTTTCTCTTTCCTCCCAAAGTCCAGGGACAGCATAGTTACCTGATCTCCCCAACAAAGGATCACTAACATTTGAGGAAAGCTCCAGCATGAAAGCCATAGACAATAACAAACATAGATGATGCAAGGAGCAGAAGAAAACTTTCAAAAAATTACAATTCACATACTCAGAAAGGATGCTTAGAGTGAGAATACAGGCCCCAGCTCTGAGCCCTGGTATTAACTCCATTGGGTCATATCCATCACTGCCTTCAAAACCAAACTCCTCTCAGTTTCACAGACTAAGCTGTTCTTCCTCCTGTGTTCCCAGTTTCCAGCCATGGCTAGCATCATGCTATCATAGTATCATGCTCTTAATCACCCAAGCCTGAGACCTTCATCTTTCCCTCCCTCTCTCTCCCTTTGTAGCCCCATAGCCAATTGGTCACCAAGTCCTGTTGGTTCTGTCTCTGAAAACTGCCTCACAGTTGTCATCTTCTTCCTACCCCTTGGCTCCTGCCCTATTCCGGAACCACTCATCCCTCTCCTGTCTCACTGATACCAGCTCAACACAAGGTTGGTGTAAGGAAAGCCATATTGTAGAAAAGAAACCCTATTGTAACTTTGAATGACCTCTGACTAACTAGCCCAGACATGTTCTGTGGATTTTATGGCACCTCCTAGCTGCTATAAGTTGATAACTTTGTTCTCTTGAGTTCCTTAGGAATGTGATGACCCCCGGGCAAAGAGTCAAGGACAACTAAAAGATCAGGGTGTAGGGAGTTGCTCTGGTCTTTGATGCCTATCAAGTAAAACAAAAGATGATTAGGAACTAAGACCAGATGTCTGCCCCACCTGGAGGTCAGATGGATGCCCCCACCCAGAGACCAGATGCCTCTCCCACCCGGAGGCCAGCCCCGTACATAACTGGCCTGTAATCTTTGTTCTGTAAGATGGTTTTTTTTTTTTGGACATTAGTTGGCCATCTTCCCTCTTGCCAGCAAGCTGTAATAAATAGTCCTTTCTCTCCTACCACCTTGCCTCTTGACTATTGGCATGTCTTGTGGTGGGCAGAAGACCCCCAACTTGGGCAATAACACCACTGCAATAGCCTACCAACTAATCTCCCTGTCTGTGACCTTCCATCCCTTCAATCTGTCCCCAGAGGTATGTTTTATAAAATATGGGGTTGATCATATTTCTAGCCAGCTCAAAAGCCTCTGATGGTTCTCCATTGTATAACGCAGCAGTCTCTAAGGCTGGCTGAGTGAGCAGCACAATCACCTGAGGAACTTTTATTTTTTATTATTTTTTAATTAATTAATTTATTTTTCCCCCAAAGCCCCAGTAGATAGTTGTATGTCACAGCTGCACATCCTTCTGGTTGCTGTATGTGGGACGCGGCCTCAGCATGGCCAGACAAGCAGTGCAGCAGTGCGCGCCCGGGATCCGAACCCGGGCCGCCGGTAGCGGAGTGCACACTCTTAACCGTTAAGCCACGGGCCCAGCCCAGGAACTTTTAAAATACATCCTTGGCACAGGGGAAGTGCTCAATAATTTCTCAGGTAGACCTTCTCCTATGGTACCCTCTGGTGGCAACTTCATGCAATGGCTGATCTTCATTTTACCCACAAAATTCCCTCTCAGATTCTAATTCAGTGGATCTGCCTATTGCTTGGGGGAACCACTAGCTTAAAAAATGAAGTCTAAACTCCTGTATAGAGGCTTCAGTCCATCTCTCCAGCTTTTTTCTCCATAACGTCTACTTTTCCTCACCATCCCTCTTGATATCCCATTCATTCTTCCCTTTGGTCACACTGGACCACCCCGTAGTTTCCCAGACTGATGAGTTTACTAGTGCTTTTTCTCTGCCTGGAATGCCCCTTCCCTCCACCTCTACAGGAGAAACTTTCACTTTGTTTAAGGGTCATTCAAATACCTGTTCCTCTAGGAAACCTGCCTAAATCAATCTGATTTCTCTTTTTTATTGATGTTTTAATAGTTTATAACATTGTGAAATTTTTGGTTGTACATTTCTGTTTCTCCATCACCACATACACGTCTCCCTTCACCCCTTGTGCCCACCCCCCCTACCCCCATTGCCCCTGATAACCACAATACAATTTTCTCTGTCTGTGTGTTGGTTTATATTCTACATATGAGTGAGATCATACGGTGTTTGTCTTTCTCTTTCTGGCTTATTTCACTTAACATAATATCCTCTAGGTCCATCCATGTTGTTGCAAATGGGACGATTTTGTCTTTTTTTATGGTTGAGTAGTATTCCATTGTATACATATATACCACATTTTCTTGATCCAATCATCAGTCGAGGAACACTTGGGTTGCTTCCACTTCTTGGCTATAGCGAATAATGCTGTGATGAACATAGGGGTGTATAAGCCTCTTTGGATTGTTGATTTCAGGTTCGTTGGATAATCTGATTTCTCTTTTCTCTCTGTGCTCACAGTATTCCATACTTCCTCAGGGAAGCCTTCCCAAATTATATGCTCTTATCATTCCTGGTGTTTCATCTTTTATGACAGTACTTAATGTACTTAATGGTTATGTATTTATTTGTGAGATTTTTAAAAACATGTCTTTTTCTCCTACTATACTGGAAGTGCCTTGAAGGCAAGAGCCATATCTGTTACCATGTACAGTTGGTACGTGATATAGAAGCTCAATATATTTGTCGACTGGGTGAATTAATGTTTCTGTAATGACCACATATTCTGCTTTGTAGTGTGTATAATTGTATCTACATTTGGATTCCCTGTGAGGTCGCAGCCTTTTTGAAGGGACAGATGAAATTTCTTGTTTTCGTATCCCATCCCCTATCCCCACCTAGCTCTGTGCCTGGGATTCAGTAGGAGCTTAGATAAAATTGCCCTGCTAGAACCCCAGGGGAATACAAACTCTACAAGAGCGAAGACTTATCTTCTCCCTTCCTATATTCCCAGTGGCTAGAACAGTGCTTGTTCAGTGGCATTTGCTCGGGAAATCCCTGTTGAATGAAAGATTTAATTGCCAGATGGATCCTTCTATAGTACCCAATGGTGGCAACTTTAGAAAATTTTTTTTTAAAGATCTGTTTTTGTTTTTTTAATTTTTATTTTATTTTATTTATTTTCTCCCCAAAGCCCCAGTAGATAGTTGTATGTCATAGTTGCACATCCTTCTAGTTGCTGTATGTGGGACGCGGCCTCAGCATGGCCAGAGAAGCGGTGTGTCGGTGAGTGCCCGGGGATCCGAACCCGGGCCGCCAGCAGCAGAGCGTGGGCACTTAACCGCTAAGCCACCGGGCCGGCCCCCCAATGGTGGCAACTTTACATAACCACCAGTCTTCTTCATTTCATCCCTAAATTTCTCTTTTCCTGTTGACATGTGTTTCCTGTTTGAGTGTGCTAACTTGGATCTGGAAGCCAGGTAAGATTCTCCCTGATAATTTCCTTTCCTATTCCATCATTTATCACATAGTTACTGAGCACCTATTACATGTCAGACACCGTGGAAGGACTGGTAATCTCAAAGTGAAGCTATAGTCCCGGTCTGGTTAGAGAGAGAGAGGAGTGAACAATTATAACACCGTGAGACAAGGGCCATGATAGAGACAGGCAAAAGATGCTCAGGGAGCGCCCCTCAGTGGGCAGGCCAGAGTAGGCATCTGGAGAAAGTGATATCTGAGCTGAGTCTGGAAGGACGAATAGAAGTTAATCTGGAGGACATGCCAAGCAAAGGAAACAGTTTGCATAAAGGCACACAGAGAGCGCATGATTTAAATTCAACGTGACTGAAGTGCACAGTGCTTTTGACCAAATGCTGAGAGGTGCAAAAAGAAATGTAGATCACAAAGAGCTTGAGTGCTATGCTCCGTAAGTTGTCTTGAAAGTGTCAGGCAGTTTTAAGCAGAGCAGCAATTGGACCTGGCAGCAGTGGTAGGATGAAATGGAGTTGGGCAAACACAGAGGCAGGGAGGAGTTAGGAGGCAATCAGAGTAATCAAAGCAAGGAATTAAGAGAGACTAAAAGAAAGCAAGGGTGGTAAAATGGAAAGATGATGGATTCAAGAAATATTTATAAAATGTGTATACTCAAGGGACACTTTCACATCTAGAAAGTTGCTTTTAGAAATAATTGCATGGGTGGGCAAAGATAAATGAATAAAGATGTTTATTACAGCATGTTTTTGCAATAGTTAAAAATTAGAAACACTCTATATGTCCATCAATAGAGAATTGATTCATTAAATTAAGGTATAATTAATCAAATCATGCAAGCTTTAAAAAGAAGATGCATATATAAAGATAAAAATGAAATATTAACTAAAAACAAATCTTAGAGGTTATGCATAATATCACATTTTTGTTTAATGTATATAACATATATGTGTGTTGTGTGTTAGCATATGCATTGAAAGAAGTTCTGGAAAGATTTATATATAGGCTGTCAACCATGTTTATCTTTGGGGAATAGAGTCAGGGGTGATGGGTTTTCATTTTCCAATTTATAAACTTGGTTTTTACTTATTTTTTAAGGGACAACTAAATGCAACATGTGATCCTGGAGAGAAAAAACATTTTTTTCTCTTTCTATAAAGGACATTTGTGGGACAACTGGTGAAATTCGAATAAGGTTTCTAGATTAGATAGTAGTACCATATCAATGTTAATTTCTTGATTGTGATAATAGTACTGTGTTTATGGAAGAGTATGTCCTTGTTTATGGGAAATACACACTGAAATACTTAGGAGTAATGGAGCATTATGTCTGCAACTTATTCTCAAATGGAACAGAAAAAACTAATAACAGAGAGAACAACAAAGCAAATGTGGTAAAATGTTAACATTTGGGGAATCTGGATTAAAGTAAACAGAAATTCTTCTATATTTGCACTTTTCTGTAAATCCGAAATTATAAAATTAAACGTTTTTTTAAAAGGTATAGAACAGAATATAAAGTATGCTATCATTTGTGTATGGGGGAAATGGAATATATATAAATATATGCATTTATTTATAAATATATAAATGATCTGTGGAAAGATACACAAGCATTAGCACTATCAATGTCCTTTGGAAATGAGAATTTGGTAGCTGGGAACAGCAGGAAAAGGAAGACTAATTTTTCGTTTTATGTCTTTTGATATCTTTTTAATTTTCACTAAGTAAATGATTTGCCTATCAAAAATAAATATGATTTAAAATAATAAATCATCTTGTACAATGAAGAACTGCAAGCATACTCAGAAGTAGAGAGAAGAGTACAAAGAACTCTCATATCCTAGATTATTACTCAGTCTACAATTATTCAAGATTTTGCCACATTGCTTTATCTATCCTTTTCCACTCCCTCTATTTCTTTTGTCTTCTTTGCTGAAGTATTTTAAAGAAAAGTCCAGACATCATTCCATCCCTACAAATCTCAGTAAGCATCTCTTAAAAATATGGACATTTTCTTACATAACCACAAGGCCATTATCACACCCAACAAAATTAACAATAGTTCTTTGGTATCAACTAATATATCCAGCCCATAATCAAATTTCTTCAAGCATCCAAAAAGGTCCACACACTGTATATAAACACTGTACTCCAGCTGAATTTATTTCTCACGGGATATGGATTAACAATTCTGAAACTGTTTTACATGTACACTGGGGTTGATCAAATAAGTACACGTATAATTGATGTCGGAGTCAGGGTTCTCTCACTGTCAGAAACAGAAGAGGGGAAGAAAGCAAGAAGGGGAGCCTAAATGAACCCTGTACTGGATTAGAGTTGGAGACATCAGTATGAACTCATGTTTAGCCTAATACACATGCAGATAAAGAAATAGAAACAATGATAGATATGTGTGTATACATGAATTAGTACCCATACTTACACTACCTAGTACTGTTCACTGAGAGGGCCTAGAAGCAATGACATCCCCATGGTAATGAGCACACCTTGTGCCCAGATTTTGGTTTCAAAGTACCCTTCTCCAATAAAAGCAACCAAAGATCCTTAGAGAAATGTCTGATTTTAGAGCTGGGGAAAGGAAAATACAAAATAAGTCTGGAGCGTCTTGTAATATGAAAAATGAAAGAAATGTTTAAATTTTCAAAAGGATAGAGGAATCAATCTGGGAGAGCTCCCCAATGGCCAAATGGAATAATTTGAGCAATAAAATAAATAGCATAGTATTATATTATAATCCAAAGTATAAAATAAGTATACATGCATCCATACTGATATAAATAAATGACCTAATATATAAGTGAATGGTGGACTAGAAACAAATCTTTACAGAAGAATTCCAAATAATGTATGGAGATACTCTTCCTTACAGGAGATGGTGGTTAACCACTTCCTCCCCACTTTGGGCTGGACTTGTAGTCTTGCTTCCAAAAAATATAGAAAGGGCAAATATTAAACTTTAAAGTGGAGAAAACTGGCAAGCACTACCCTAACCAACTGATCAAGATTAACATCACCAATTAGTCATGTGGCTATCAGGCACCCCCTGACATTATGTAATGAGAAGGGCACCTCACCTCTGTGGTATCCTTTTTAAAATTGTGATATCACAATGTTGTACAGCTATCACCTAGTTCCAAAATTTTTCATCACCTCAAACAGAAACTCTGTACCCATTAAGCAATAACTCCCCATTCTCTCCTTCTCACAGTCCCTGCTAACCTCTAATTTACTTTCTTCTCTATGAATTTGACCATTCTAGATATTTCTTTTTTGTTGTTTGTTTTTTTGTGAGGAATATCAGCCCTGAACTAACATCTGCCAATCCTCCTCTTTTTGCTGAGGAAGACTGGCCCTGGGCTAACATCCGTGCCCATCTTCCTCTACTTTACATGGGACGCCGCCACAGCATGGCTTGACAAGTGGTGTGTCGGTGCACACCCGAGATCCAAACCCTAGGCCACAGCAGCAGAGCGCGTGCACTTAACCTCTACGCCACCGGGCCAGCCCCCTAAATATTTCATGTAAGTGGAATCGTACAATATTTGTCCTTTTGTTTCTGGCTTATTTCACTTAGGGTAATGTTTCCCAAGTTCATTCATGTTGTAGCATGTATCAGAACTTAATTCTTTTTTATGACTGAATAATATTCCATTGTATGTATATACCACATTGTTTATTCATTTATCTATTGATGAACACTTGGGTTGTTTCCACATTTGGCTATTGTGAATAATGCTGCACCAATATCATGAACTCTGATGTATAAGTATCTATCTGAGTCTCCGTTTTTATTACTTTTGGATAGACACCTAGGAGTGAAATTACTGGGTCATATGGTTATGACCAATAAGTTTTATGATTAACTTTTTAAAAATTTAATTTTTGTGTGTGTGTGAGGAAGATTAGCCCTGAGCTAACATCTGTTGCCAATCCTCCTCTTTTCCTGAGGAAGATTAGCCCTGGGCTAACATCTGTGCCCATCTTCCTCCATTTTATATGGGACACCACCACAGCATGGCTTGACAAGCGGTGCGTCAGTGCACACCTGGGATCTGAACCCAGGCCATCGCAGCGGAGCATGCGCATTTAACCGCTATGCCACGGGGCCGGCCCTATGGTTAACTTTTTTTTTTTTTTTTTTTGTGAGGAGATCAGCCCTGAGCTAACATCCGCCAATCCTCCTCCTTTTTTTGCTGAGGAAGACGGCCCTGGGCTAACATCGGTGCCTATCTTCCTCCACTTTATATGGGACGCCGCCACAGCATGGCTTACCAAGCGGTGCGTCGGTGCGCGCCCGGGATCCGAACCAGCGAACCCCGGGCCGCCGCAGCGGAACGCGCGCACTTAACCGCTTGCGCCATCTATGGTTAACTTTTTGAGGAACAACCAAACCGTTTTCCAGCAAAGGCACCATTGTATATTCCCACCATCAATATACAAGGGTTTCAATTTCTCCACATTCTCCCCAACACTTGCTTTCCTTTTAAAAAAATTATAGCCTTCCTAATTGGTGTGAAATAGTATCTCATTGTGGTTTTGATTTGCATTTCCCTAATAAGTAATGATATTGAGCATCTTTTCATGTGTCTATTGGCCATCCATATATCTTCTGTGTAGAAATGTCTATTCAAGTCATTTTCCCATTTTTTAACTGAGTTGTTTGTCTCTTTGTTGTTGAGTTGTTAATATTCTGGATATTAAACCTTTACAGATAATATGATTTGCAAATAATTTATACTATTTTGTGGGTTGCCTTTTTGCTCTGTTGATGCACAAAAGTTTTTAATTTTAAAGAAGTCCATTCATCCATTTTTTCTTTTGTTGCCTGTGCTTTTGTGATATTTAGAAACCATTGCCAAATCCAAGGTCATGAAAATTTGCCCCTATATTTTCTTTCTTTTTATTTATTTATTTATTTATTTATTATTATTTTTTTTTGGTGAGGGAGATCAGCCCTGAGCTAACATCCATGCTAATCCTCCTCTTTTTGCTGAGGAAGACCGGCTCTGAGCTAACATCTATTGCCAATCCTCCTCCTTTTTTTCTTCCCCAAAGCCCCAGTAGATAGTTGTATGTCAAAGTTGCACATCCTTCTAGTTGTTGTATGTGGGATGTGGCCGAGGCCGGAGAAGCAGTGCGTCGGTGTGCGCCCGGGATCTAAACTCGGGCCGCCAGTAGCAGAGCGCATGCAGTTAACCGCTAAGCCAAGGGGCCAGCCCCACCCCTATATTTTCTTATAAGGGTTTTATAGTTCTTGCTCTTACACTTAGGTCTTTGATCCATTTTTAGTTAATTTTTTTAATACAGTGTAAGGTAAGTGTCCAACTTTATTCTTCTTTATTTGGATATGCACTTTTCCCTGGAAAAAGACTTGTTATTTCTCCCAATCAATGGTCTCGGCATCCTTGTTGAAAAGCAGTTGACCATAGATGTGAGGGTTTACTTCTGGTTTCTCAGTTCTATTCCTTTGGTCTATATTTCTTTCTTTCCTTTTTTTTTTTTTTTTTGAGGAAGATCAGCCCTAAGCTAACATCTATGCCAATCCTCCTCTTTTTGCTGAGGAAGATCGGCCCTGAGCTAACATCTATTGCCAGTCCTCCTCCTTTTTTTTTTTTCCTCTTTTTCTCCCCAAAGCCCCAGTAGATAGTTGTATGTCATAACTGCACATCCTTCTAGTTGCTGTATGTGGGACGCCGCCTCAGCATGGCCGGACAAGCAGTGCGTCAGTGTGCGCCCGGAATCCGAACCCAGGCGCCAGCAGCAGAGTGGGTGCACTTAACTGCTAAGCCACGGGGCTGGTCCCTGTGGTAAGTTTTTAAATTGGAGAATGTGAGTCCTCCAATTTTATTCTCCTTTTCAAGATTGTTTTGGCTATTCTGGGTTCCTTGAAATTCCATGTGAATTTTAGGATGAGTTTTTCAAATTCTGTAAAAAACACCTTTAGGGTTTTGATAGGGATTGCATCGAATCTGTATATCATTTTGGGTAGTATTGTCAACAATATTAAGTAGTTTTAAGTAGAAAACTACTTGCATCTCCTTGGTTAAATTATTCCTATGTATTTTATTCTTTTTGATGCTATTGTAAATGGAATTCTTTTCTTATGGACAACTGATTTTGACAAAGGCTATTTAGTTGAGAAAAGATAATCTTTTCAATGAATGATGCTGAAACAATTGGATATCCATAAGCAGAAGACAAAAACAAAAACAAAGCAACACACATATACACACAAAAGAACTTTAATCCATACCTCAAACCATATAGAAAAATAAACTTGAAATGAATCATTCCTAAATGCAAACCCAAAACTGTAAAGTTTACATTTTTGGAATTTCTAAAAGAAAACATTGGAGAAAATCTTTGTGACCTTGGATTAGGCAAAGATTTTGTAGATATGACAGCCAAAAGTGCTCGTAAAAGAACAAATTAATAAATTGGACTTCATCAAAAGTAACACCTTCTGCTCTTCAAAAACCGCTATTAAGAGACTGAAAAGGGGCCGGCCTGGTGGTGCAAGTGGTTAAGTGCACACACTCCGCTTCAGCGGCCCGGGGTTTGCAGGTTCAGACTCCCAGCGCACACCGACACACTGCTTGTCATGCCACGCTGTGGCGGCGTCCCATATAAAGTAGAGAAAGATGGGCACAGAAGTTAGCTCAGGGCCAATCTTCCTCGGCAAAAAAGAGGAGGATCAGCATAGGATGTTAGCTCAGGGCTGATCTCCCTCACAGGAAAAAAAAAAAAAAAAGAGTAGACAAATAAAAAATTAAAAAAAAGAAAAAGAAAAAGAAAAGAAAATCTTAAAAAATAATTAAAAAAAAACAAAACAAGAGAGAGAGACTGAAAAGACAAGCCACAGACTGGACACATACTTGATAAAGGAGTTTCTCAGAATATATGAAGAACTCTCAAAATCAATAATAAGAAAATAAACAACCCAGTTAAAAATGGGCAAAAGATTTTAACAGATACTTCACCAAAAATACATACATACATGGCAAATTAGTACATGAAAAGATGTTCCCCATTGTTAGTCATTAGGGATATACAAATTAAACCACAATGAGGTACTACTACACACCTATTAGAATCATTAAAATTAAAAGAATGGAAATACTAAGTGCTAGAAACAATGTGGAGAACCTGGAACTCTCATACATTGCTAATGGGAATGTAAAATGGTACAACCACTTTGGACAATTTTGGCAGTTTCTTCAAAGGTTAGACATGTACCTACCACACCTACTATATCATCTAGACTTTCAGCTTCTAGGTATTTACCCAAGAGGAAAGAAGGCATATGCCAAAAAAAGACTTGTACATGAACATTTATCGCAGCTTTATTTGTAATAGCCCCCATCTGGAAATAACTCAAATGTCCCTCAACAGATGAATGGATAAACAAGTGTATATACATACATTGTCGTATATGCATACAATGAAATGCTACTCAGCAACAAAAATGAAAGAACTATTGACAAATGCAACAACATGGATGGATCTCAAAATGATTATGCTGAATGAAAGAAGACAGAAAAGAGTATAAATGATTCTATGTATATAAAACTCTACAAAATGCAAACGATCTGTATTGATAGAAAGTACCTGGGTTACCTGGGGAGAGAAGTGTGGGGAGGGTTAGGAGAGATAGTTTACTAAGGAGCAGAGGAAAACTTTTGGGGATGATGGATATCTTCACTACCTTTATTGTAGTGATGGTTTCAAGGGTGTATACATATTTTCAAAACTTATCAAACTGTACATTTTAAATATATACAGTTGATTATATGCCAATTCTAGCTCAATAAACTTGTTTAAAAAGTCACCAATCTGATGTACAGTTAAATTCATTTATTTCAGTCTCCTCCCCTCCAATTTTTAGGAATTGCTTTTTAATTCTATTTTTGAATATGTAAAACAATTAGATTTCCAAAGACAAAATTATATAACAAGTTAAATTCAGGGGAGTCTTCCTTGCCTATTGTCACCTCTACAACATTCCCTTCCTACTCCTGTAAGTAACCTTTTTTAGTAATTTCTCTTTAATCTTCTAGTGTTTCTTTTTGATTTATATCTCTATTCCTCCTTTCTTAAACAAATAATTGTATATTATGTAACCATCTTACCTTTTCTTTCCACTTAATAAATTCTGGAAATTGCTTCAAATTATGTATCAAGATCTTTCTCATTCCTTTTTACGTCTGCATAATATTCAACTGTGATTTGTCACTGATAAATAAATACTTAGGTTGTTATAAATCTTTTGCTATTATAAATACTACTGCAAAGAATAACTGTTCATAATTGATCTCATATTTTTGGCAGTGTATCTTTGGGACAGATTCCTAGAAGTGGGATTGCTGGATTACAGGATAAAAGCATATGTAATTTTCCTGGATAGTGCCATATTTGCTGCAGAGCAGTAGTACCATTTGGCATTCTCACCAGCAATATATGAGAGTGCCTGTGTCCCCATAACCTTGCCAACAAAGTATGTTATGAAATATTTGGATTTCTGGAAATCTGATAGATGGAGAGTGGTACTTTGATGGAATTTTCACTTGCATATCTCATTAAAAGTGAGGTTAAATATCTTTTAATATGTTCAAGGGCGATTTTTATGTCTTCTGTGAACTGTTTATGTCTTTTGTTCAAATGTCTATCAAGTTATTGGCTTTCATTTTTAAAAAGTTCTTTATATATTAAAGCTATTAGCCCTTTGTGATTTAGGTGGAAGATATTATTTTTCAACTTGTCACTTCGTTTTTGACTTCGTCTGTGGTAGGTTTTGTGTGTGTGTGTGAGTTTGGCCATGCAAAAGGTCTTCTTCTATTTTTATGTAGTGAAATTTATCAGTCTTTTCTTTTATTGTTTCTAGATTTTTGATCATAGGAAGATCTCCCCCACTCCTAGGTTTTAAGTATTCACCCTTGTCTTCTTCCAGTACTTGTATGGTTCATTTTTATATTTAGATTTCTGACCCATTTGAAATTTATCCTAGTGAATAATGTGAGATACAGACCCAATTTTATATTTTTCCAAATGTCTATCCAGTTGTCCCAACTCTATTAAAAAATTCAATGCCTCCCCCTCATTGAATTCCTCACCTTTATCATAAATTAAAATTTCCAAATATACATGATTCTATTTCTGGACTTTCTATTTTATTGGTCTGTATGTTTATCCATGCACCAATACTACACTTTTTAAATTATAGAGGCTTTATAATATGTCTTAATACTCGGTGTGGCTAGCTTCCCACCCCACATGACACTAAAAATTTTCAGGGTTTTCCTGGATATTGTTTGTTTGTTTGGTAGTTTTCCATATGAACTTTATAATCAATTTGTTTAATTCCAGAAAGACACCTTGTTGATGTTTTTTATTGGGATCATGTTAAATTTATAAATTAATTTAGGGAGAATTGACATCATTAGGATATTGACTCTTCCTATCCAAAAACAAGACTTGCTTTTCCATTTGTTTATGTTGACTCTTGTCCCTTTCAGTAATGTTTTAAAGTTTTCTTCATATCTATTTGCATATTTCTGTTATGTTATTGCCTAAGCATTTTTATCTTCTTTGTTGCTATTTTAATTAGAGTCTTTTCTCCTATTATATCTTCTAATTGGTTATTATTTGAATATGGAAATGTTACTGTATATCTCTTCGTTAATTTTACAACCTGTTACTTTACTAAATTTTCTTATTATTTATAGTAGTTTTCCCATAGATTTCTCTTGGATTTTTCAACTATACAATAATATAATCTGCTAAAAGATATTTTTTTATCTTTTCCTTTTAAAGTAATGTTCAATACCACGTTAAGTGGTAGTGGCATTCTTGTCTCATTCCTAACCAGCAAGCATGCCTCTAGTGTTTCCTCATTAAAAAACATGTTAGCTTTGCATACACATACACACACACCACTTTTAATTGTGTTAAGGAACTATCCATTGATTCTTACTTCGCTGAGATTTTAAATCAGAAATGCATATGAATTATGACAAATGCTTTATTGGCAACTGTGGAGATGGTTATATGATATTTCTTCTTAGAAATATTACTATAATAAATTATATTAATGGGTTTCCTAATATTTAACCATCCTTTCATTCCTATAATGAACATCACTTGGTTGTACATAATGTATACTTTTTTTAATTTGTTATTGGATTCTATTTGCTAATATCTTATTTAAGATTTTTGCATCAATAGTCACAAGTGAGACTGTTCTGTAGTTTTCTTTTGTGTGTGTTCAATCTTTATCACTTTTTGATATCAATGTTAAGTTCATTTCATAAAAATTTTTTGAAAGTTTTCTCCTTTTTACATGACCCAGAATATTTAAGTAGAATTAAGATTATATTTAGGAAAATCATTTATGTGATGGTTTGAGTTATGAGCTGAACTAATCACTTTTTTTATGGAACACCATTTTTACTTAAAAGAACTAACAAACAAACTATAGTTATTCAGACTTGAGTATCTGATAGACATTTTCTCAAAAATAAACAAAATGAGCTCATCAATTCAAGGAAAACAAGTGACAGTATTTGTTGCCAATGATAAAATTCAAGCTTTCAGATGAAAATTAGAATTTTGGAAAACTTATATCTGCAACTGTGAGCCTGACAGCTTCCCAATACTCAAAGACTTTTCTGATGAGATAGTGATATTAACAAAAGTGATTTTTAAATATTGTATAATGAAGTGTGTCAGTATTTAATATTGTATAACAAAATATGTCAATGTGCATAACTCAGTAAGCCAATATTTTCCAAATGACCAGTTCCACAATTTTATTTATTTTTTTCCCCCAAAGCCCCAATAGATAGTTGTATGGTATAGCTGCACATCTTTCTAGTTGCTGTATGTGGGACACGGCCTCAGCATGGCTGGAGAAGCGGTGCGTTGGTGCACACCTGGGATCCGAACCGGGGTCGCCAGCAGCAGAGCGCATGAACTTAACCTCTAAGCCACAGGGCAGGCCCAAATGACCAGTTCTAAATGTAAAATGTTACATGTTCATTGATATGGTGTCAGATCCCATGTTGCAACTAGCTTTTAATAAACTCCCACTTCTTGAATTTTGGTATAGTATCCAAAAAAAAAAAAATGTTCAAATTATCTGAATAGGCTATTAAAATACTACTCCTTTTTCCAACTACATATTTGGATGGGTCCAGATCTTCACACACTTCAACCAAAATAGCATATTGCAATAGAGTGAATGTAGAATCAGATATGCTAACCCAGCTGCTTTCCATTGTCAGATAGTAACAGATTATAAAACTGTAAAGCAGTGCCACTCTTCTCACTAAATTGTTTTTATTTTGGAAAATATAGTTATTTTTCATGTCATGTTAATAATTAATGGATTTATTATTGTTGTTTTCAAATGAATAAATATTTTAAAATTTCTCAGTTTTAATTGCTAATATGGTAAATATTGATAGATATAATCCACATAAACAAAAACTCTTTGGGGAGGGGGTCTTCAGTAATTTTTAAAATGTAAAGGAGTTCTTAGGCCAAAAAGTTTGAGAACCACTGCTTAGTGGATTCCTCAGGAAAAGCTCATGTTCACATTTTTTTTGTCAGCAGCCTTTATACTTGAACACAATATAAGGGGATATAAAGTTCTTGGATCATATTTTCCCTTTGAAAATCTTGAAAATGCTGTATCATTGTTTCTAGCATAAAATGCTGCTGTAGAGAAGTCTGATGCCAATCTAATTTTCTTTTCCTTATAAGTGTCTAGTACTTTTTATCTGGATGCTCAAAGGAGTTTTTCCTTATCTTTAAAAACCAAGAGTTTTACTAGAAAATGTTTTAGTTTTGACTGTTCTGGATCAGTTTTCTACTATACACGGTATGCCCTTTCAATATGTATACTTAAGCGTTATTTTGTTACAGGAAAATTTTCTCTAAATGCTGTTTTAAATATCTGTTCTGATACATTGCTCTGGTTTTCCTTGGGGGAAATAAATAACGTGTGCGTGCGTGCGTGCGTGCGTGTGTGTAAAATCTCTTTTGCTTGTTTTCTATATCACTTTCTCTCGAAACTTTTTCTTTCTTTTTAGAAAATCATTCTCCTTTCAGCCCTTGATTGTGCCTTTTTTCTCCTTTTTTTATTTCTAAAACAAGTCAAAACTTTTTTCCTGACATTTGTTAGTTCTCACTTAATATCCAACTGTTCTCTATCCATATCACTTTTTAGCTTTTCTATTTCTGATTTCTGCTGTTCTTTCAAAGCATCTATTATTTTATTTCATTAAAAAATATTAGCTTGAAGTTTTCATTTTGCTTTGTGACCACATTTTTCTACTGTTACTGCCTACTGGAACATTATTAGGTTTACTTTCACCTTGTTTCCACAGTAACATGTATGAGATTAGATTACATTCCTTAATTGTTCCCAATCTTAAACGAGGTATTAGATTTCCCCGGACCATTACAACGCAACCTCGCCTGTCCCACTGCAAGCCCCGCCCCCGCCCCCATCCCCATCCCCATCCCCATCCCCATCGCGCGGCCACGAGCCGCGCCCACGCCTCGCGCACGCCCGGGCCCCGCCCACGCGCTTAGTACACCGCCGGGGACCCGCCCACGCGCTTAGTACACCGCCGGGGCCCCGCCCACGCGCCTCACACGCCGTAGCGGGCCACGCCCAGCCTCTTGCCTCTCCCGGGTGCTAGGCTCGCTGTGTATTTTCCCGCCATTTCCAGCTCTTCCTGAGGAGAACTGGATGGTTTCGATGAGATCGGAGGCCTTCTGGGATCACGGCGGCCAAGTGGGTAGGGAAGGTAGCTGGAAAAGAACTACTGGTAAAGTTGAGACTGCTGAATCCCCATCACTCCTAGAGACCAGGCGAGTCTTGGCCTCACAAACCCTATTAACTGCCCTTCTTATGAGGGGTTCGTCTGGCCACCCATTTGATTAAAATTGTTGTTGCTGTCCCTAAACAAACCAGGACATAGGTAGTGGGGCCTTTTCAGTAGTTCTTTAGACTACTGTAGAAATTAGTGTACCGTGAGCAACAAATAGAAATCTGAAGCTTATGGCTCCGGCGGTGTAATGCCTCTGCATTGAACTGTTTATTCAGTAAGTTTTTATCATGAATCTTGCCTTATGTGACAAAAACGTTCAAGTGTGGTGCAAACTAGCCATGATTCCTTTGGCAAATCTCTCCATAAACCACTTAAAAACTTTTTTTTTAGAGAAAAGACTTCCATGGGGGAAAAATTACCTTCTGTTTTGATTATTTTGCCAATTTAATTTTAAAGGAAATCGAACTAATAAATATTATATTCTTAAATAGCATATTCATGAAATTAAACATGAATTCATTAAATGTATAAAATAATTCCAGCTCAGTATGTATCAGCTCAGTTCTGTGTTTTTGATCTGTCAATTTCTTCATTTAAAAATCTTAGAAAGTCATATTTACATAGTGAGGTATTTAACAAATTATATGGAATTAGTATTGGCAGAAAATATAGTTTGTATGGCTGCCATGTCTAACACAAAGGCTTACTTAATGTGGTAGCAAGAACTTTACTCAGGGAATCAGGAGACTTGGGTTCTAATGCCAGAGCTGCCACTAAGTAAAATGGAACTTTGGACAAGTCATTGATTTTCAGTGAACATCAGGTACATCTTTTGAAAAATGGTGGGATTGGATAAACAGTTGAATGATGTTCAAGGCCCCTTCCAGATCTATGATTCTGAGTTTCTGTAGAGTACAAGGGAAATTGTACAAGCTGAGACAACATTGTCGTTTACAAACCATGTTTCCCTTAGATAAAATGTGTTCCAAGTGGCTAATATGTGATCTTCTATAACTGGTCTGCTACCTCCTCCTCGCTCCATCTCGACATATCACAGGAAACTGTTAGGAAAGACGTGGATGGTTCTTTTTTTTTTTCTTCTTAAGATTGTTTTTTCTAGTAACAAATTGGTACCTGAATTAATCCAGAAAACTTGGAAAACAAAAAAAGTGTAAAGGCGATGCATACACACACCCCCATAATCTCACCACTCAAAAAAATCTCATCATTGTCCTATTACTTTGCTAAATATATATATTTTTCCTTTTTAAAAAATGGTATAACATAGTCTGCAGTCTGCTTTTTTCACTTCAGAGGTATATATACTTCCTTACAACCAATTGGTATGCCCGCATCTCAATAAGGTAGCAGAAGCTAAGCAAACATTGCTACATAGATTTTGGAACAGCTATTAATTATACTCTTTCTCTCTACCTGCTTCAGCATGGATTGGTTTCACTGCAACCAGTGTTTCCGAAAAGATGGGGCCCATTTCTTTGTCACCAGCTGTGGCCATATTTTCTGTAAAAAGTGTGTGACTCTGGGTGAGTGACTTAATTGTTTTCAGATTCAGGCAAAAATTTATTTAACCTGGAAATAATGATTAGCCATTTCTCTGTGTGACTTGGGAAACAAAACTTAGTAGGCCAAAGGTGGTGTGGATAGAGTAGGAAACTGTTGATAATGGAAATTGGTGGAATCTATTAATAAAGAATGATTGAGCAAATGGTATCTATTACTTGAACACCAAAAGGTACTTGTCAGTGTTTTGAAGTCTGCGACAGGAAAAACCACAAGGTTATCAGGCTGATTAGAGAAAAGAAAAAAAATAAGAATAATGAATAGGAATAGGGGAAAGTGGTTGATAACAAGAGCGATTTCTAATGAGAAGTGATCTAGCCTATGGAATCAATTTGATTAGAAATGATGATGGTGGTGGTGGTGGTGGTGGTGATACCTTTGCAGTTTAAAAGTATTTTTACGTGTACCAATTTTATGTATCCTCACCACAATTCCAAGGGGTAATTATTAATAGACCCATTTTTACAGATGAGGAACTGGTTCAGACAGGATAAGTGATTTGACCAAGTTCTCACAGCTATTGAGTCTTAGAAATGAGACTTGAATTTAAGTTCAATTTTTTAAATGCTAAAATACTTATAAGGTATGGAAATGGCTCAGAAAAGGGACTTCAGATAGAGTGCTTTGATTAGGGAAGATTTCTTAGGAAAGGTGTTGCTTCAATAGAGTTTTGAATAATAAACTGGAGTTTGCTGAGTAGATAAGGCAGGGAAGATCATTCTAGTTTAAGAGAACAGCGTATATAAAGGCATACCCCATCATAAAACCATAGTGCAGGGGACTACACATGGTTGGGATTGGTAGAGTATAAAGAATAAGGCAAGAAATGGTAAGAGATGATGCTAGAGAGGTAGGCAGTGGCCAGATGATGGAAGGCTTTATACACCAGGCTAAAGAACCTGAACTTTATCCTGCAGGTGATGGAGAGCTGTGGAAGTTTCTTTGCTTGTTTTGTGTTTTTCTTAAATAGAAGAATGATTTGCACTTGCTAGCTCACTCTGGCAATAACACGGACGAAAGACTAGGAAAGAGCTTTAGTCCCCAAGGAGAGAAGAGTCAAGTAAGGTAGCCTCTGGAGAAGTTTTTTTCTCTGTATGAATCCCATGACCCTTTTAAGGTGTCCGCTAATGTAACAAAGCTGTTTACTATGGTAACAGCAGCTCACTTTGGAGCAGTTTGTCTCTGTGAAGCATATGTCATGTGATGTGTTCTCCTGACATGGCATTTGTTTTAGTCAATGGACAGCACCACTACTAAAATTTCAACTTACAAGGAAAGATTAGGAATTTTAATTTTTGCATCTTTCAGATTGGGTTAATTAGCGAATGAGAGTAGGAGAGCTTCAAAGCAAGATCCAGGAATATTAGCAAAGTGAGAAGAGGGCAGGAATAATTGGGGAGTTTCTTATAGTATCTAATGTGTGCCTGCAGTCAGGTAGATAGGATAAAAAAGAGTAACTTAAAGTTGAGATCATTGATACTCTTGTACTCTTCCCAGTATTCTTATAAATGTGCTCCAGTACTCCTCCTGGGGAGTTAGAACTGTCCCTCACCTGCAGAAGAAAATTGAAAATTTAAAAAAAGAGAGGGAGAGATGGGTACATGGTAAAGCCTTAGTTGTCATCAACATACTAGTTTGGAAATACTGATTTAGAGAACAGAGCTCAAGTGATGACCTTCTGTAGCACAATGATATTCTAGATTCAGTAAGCCCTCTTTTATTCTTCTCGTGCTAGCCTACTTGACTATCACCGTGTACTTTAGGAAACTCTTACTTCATGCCCATGAGAATCAAACATTTTTCCTCTTTCCCCTCCCAGAAAAATGTGCTGTTTGTGGAACTGCCTGCAAGCATCTGGCTCTTTCTGATAATGTAAGTTTTTCTCCCCCTGCCACAAACAATCTTATCCCATTCCTGGCCTGTAGGAAATATACAAGGAGTATGGTTGATGAGTGACTAAACACTGAATTTTAAAGAAAGAAAAGAAAAGAAACAAAGAAAATTCACAGAGAGCAATTATAAAAAAAAGAGTTAAAAAACAGATAGAAGAGGGGCCGGCCCGGTGGCGCAAGCGGTTAGGTGCGCGCGCTCCGCTGCGGCGGCCCGGGGTTCGCTGGTTCGGATCCCGGGCGCGCACCGACGCACTGCTTGGTAAGCCATGTTGTGGCGGCGTCCCATATAAAGTGGAGGAAGATGGGCACCGATGTTAGCCCAGGGCCGTCTTCCTCAGCGAAAAAAGAGGAGGATTGGCGGATGTTAGCTCAGGGCTGATCTCCTCACAAAAAAAAAAAAAAAAAAAAAAAAAAAAAACAGATAAAAGAATTATTTGTGGCTGCTGTTACAGAAGCACCAGGTAAGGAGAATTAGATCATATAGTCTGTATCTTCTAGGGCAGTGTTGATTGCCCTCTTAGCACAGTGAAATAGTACCAGATGCTCTAGAGAGGGTGGTACATCCTTTGCCATATTTGCCAGTATTTATTTCATTCCTTTTTGGGTATGCTCATTGTTTGTCTTACTCTCTTCATAGCTAAAACCTCAGGAGAAGATGTACTTCAGAAGCCCTGTGGAGACAGCTTTGCAGTATTTTAGTCACATCTCTCAGGTATGAGAAACAAAAGTGAAGAAAATCTGATTCTCCAGGCAAGTTCTAATTGTATCTTATTTCTTTATCAAAGATTCTCTTTAGGCTGCATTTGTACACAATGGAGAGCAGTTGGCTGCTCTGTTGGCTTTCTTCTCTGATTATACAAATCTCAAGGGTTAACTTTTTACTGACCCAGAATCTGTGATAGGCTGTAAAAACCACTATGTAGCTGACATCTTGCCTTGTGCTTCCTAGTTCTGTTAAGTAATTTTTAAGAATAAAGAAGGTTCTGGGGGGCTTAATAATCTTTCTGTGCAGGTTAATGAATCCTCTAGAAATTGCTTTGAATATATAGGCCCAACCCTGCAAACAATAGATTTAGTGGTCTAACTTTCAACCTTTTACTTACAAACCTAAGGTCAAGAAGGAATTTCTTGTTCCGCATTCTCATTTTTCAATAACCTTTCTTAGTAATGCATATATATTTAATTCTTCGTTTGGTGTTCATAATTGGTCACCTGAATTTTAGAAAATATTTGTCTTTTCCTGATGCCTGATATGTTGGTATACCATTGACTTGGTCAGGAGCAATAGGAATGTAGAAGTTAGAGAGAAGACCGGACAACTGTTTGAGAGAGTTCCCAAATTGTAAAAACTTTGGTTTTACCGTTCCACTCTCCAGTTCCCCACTGAGATTATTGCATAGCCTCATGAGATTCCTATCTTGGCATGTTTCTTGAGATTTTACCACTTGTTCTCCTTCTGTTCTTTTTTTTTTTTTTTTTGTGAGGAAGACCAGCCTAAGCTAACATCCGATGCCAATCCTCCTCTTTTTGCTGAGAAAGATTGGCCCTGGGCTAACATCCGTGCCCATCTTCCTCTGCTTTATATGGGATGCTGCCACAGCATGGCTTGACGAGTGGTGCATCGGTTTGTGCCTGGGATCCGAACCTGTGAGCCCTGGGCCACTGAAGCACAACGCGCGCACTTAACTGCTGTGCCACCGGGCCAGCCCCTCTCCTGCTGTTCTAACTTCTCATTCTTAAGAGAGTGTCCCTTTCCTAAACATGAAGATGATCCTTAGTCATTTTCTGGCTGAAGACAGTAGATTTAATTTTTCTTTGGTGTCTCACCCCTCAATCCTAACTCTGGAGATAGAGGAAAGGGAATTAAGGCTTTGGCTGCATCCTGCTTTTAGCTGCTTGGGTTAGCCATCATATTTGAGATACTATTTAACATTATGGGGAGATAAAATCCAGCTGAGACTCGAGAAATGTAAACAAGGTCACATGAACAAGAGAAAGAGCAGACCTTTGGTTAATAACTAAACCCAGGGTTAGTTAATGATCAGTAGAGAAATTATATGCAGTCTGAATCTTAACCTGCCTAATCATGGGACCAATTACACATGGTCAAATAATCAAGATAAAATAAATGGAAAGGGTCAGTTAATCATCACTAAGTGAAGGGCCAGTTTGGTGAAGTCAGCAATGTCTGAAAATGTGTTTTCCTAATCTGTGGAGTTGAATAACTGATCTAATACCTAAATTGCCTCATTCAGGCTTCTGCTCAAATTTTCCTTCCTCAGTCAGACCTTCACTGACTCTCATATCTCAGATAGTAGCCCCAACACTCTCTACTTCTTACCTTGCTTTATTTCTCATCATAGCTCTTATCTCTAGCATTATATAATACATTTGTTTATTGTCTGAATGCTGCACTGGAATGTAAGCTCCATGAAGGCAGAGATTTGATGGGTTTTGTTTACTGCTGTATACCTAGCTCTTCGAATAGTTCTTAATATGTAGTGGACATTCAAAAAGTTGTTGAATGAATGAATGGAATGTTGTTCTAAATATCCATTTGTGTTTTAATCATCCCCAATGTTTGTAATGACCTGACAGGGGCATTTTTGTGCTGTACTACTCTGTGGCCAACAGTTGGTCAAACTGCCCGTTGTGAATTCTTCTTTTTTTCCCCTCCCCAAAGCCCCAGTACATAGTTGTATATCTTAGTTGTAGGTCCTTCTAGTTCTTCTATGTGGGACACCGCCTCAGCATGGCTTGATGAGCTGTGAGTAGGTCCGTGCCCAGGATCCAAACTGGCAAATCCCGGGCCGCCAAAGCAGAACATGGGAAGTTAACTGCTATGCCACTGGGCTGTCTCCCTGTTGTGAATTCTTAACTCACCACTAGATAAAACTATCTAAGTATTTTTGGGGATTGGAGAGCCTCCTATGAACCTGTTTAGCTTTCTTCTATTTCTAGGTCATAGACTGCACCCTTATCCACAGCTAGCCATCTTTCAAATGCATGCTGATAATTGTTCCTTCTTTGGTAAAGCCTTCCCTGATTCCTGTAGGCAGATTTTTGCTCTGTCCTTTGTACTCTTATCCCACCTTGCTCTTAACTCTGCGGAAGTACTTAACTCTGCAAAAGTGTTTTAATTTATTTGTTCATATGTCTGTTCCTCTCACTAAACTGTGAGCTTTTCAAAGGCAGGTGTCATGTTTGTATTGCCCAATGCCTAACTAGGTACCTGGCACAAATTAGGTGCATAAGAAGTGTTTAAGTGAATGAATTCACATTAAGGCTGGGAGGAAGGAAGGGAGGAACGATTCAAGGTAAAGTCAAAGAGAGAGGCTTGATCATATAGGGACTTGTAGGCCATGGTAAGGAATTTATATTTTCTTCTAACTGCAGTGGAACGCCATTGAAGGATTTTAAGCAAGGAAATGGCGTTATCCAATATATAATTTTAAAAGAGACTGGCTGCTGAATGGAGAATGGACCATAGAGACGTTGAGAGTAGAAGCAGGAAAACCAGTTAGGATGCCATAGGAGAAGTCTGAGCAAGACTGCTTGGGCTAAAGTGGTGGCAATAGAAATGGAGAAGGATAGTTAAATTTGAGATGTGTTTTCTAGGAAGAACTAGTAGAACTATTGTTGATTTGGATGTGGAAGATGAGAAAAAGAGAGGAGTCAAGGTAGACATCTGGGTTTTCATCTTGAACAGCTGAGTGGGATGACTGTACCCTTTAGCAAGACTGAGAGGACCATTTTGAGGGAAAATACCATTTTGGAAATATTAGGTTATAGATGCTTATTAGAAATCCAGGAGGAGAATTCATAGAGGCAGATAAATTTACCATTCCGGAGCTCAGGACATAGGTCAAGGATGGACATATAAGTATGAAACTCATCAGCATATAGATAATTTCTAAAGCCTTGGGGCTGGATGAGATCACCCAGGAAAGAGTCCCTTCAATATCTAGTGATTAGGTAGAGGAGGAGAGGTTAGCAAAGAACAGCAGTGAGAGGTGAAAACAAGGAGGATGTGGTGTCACAGAAACCAAAAAAGGAAAATGTTTCAAGAAGGAAGAAATAATCAGCTGGGTCAAATACTGTTGGAGAGATGAAGATGAGGGCAAAGGAAGGTCAACTGGATTTGGCAACATGAAGATTGTTGGTGACCCTTGCAAGAGTATGTTGAGTAGGGTCTTGAGAAAGAGAACCACTGTGGAGTACATTGATGGGTGTGTGTCTACACTCAGTGTACTTCACCTCCCAAGCCTTTCCTCAGCTGTCTGCAGTCTGGCCTCAGACTATCTCACTGAAACTGTTCTTGCTAAGGATATCAACAGCCTCCTTGTTATCAAATCCAATGGATACTTTTTTTTTTTGTTCTTATTTTACTTGATTTCTCGGCAGCATTTGAGGCTCACTCGCTCCTTCAAATATTCTGTCTTTGGCTACTGTAACCAACTTCTCTTTCCTTTTTGTGTTCCTCTTCTGTCCATCTCTTAAATGGTTATATTTCTCAGAATTCTATCCTGGATACTTTCCTTACTTTTTATATTCTTCATGGATAATCTCATCCACTCCCATGCTTCAGTTATCATCAGCATATGAATGATTTCCAAATCTACCATATCCAGTAGAGATCTCAGCTTAAATGTCACCTCAGAGGAGTCTTCTCTGACCACTATATCTAAATTGGGTCTCCCCCTTTATTCTCTGTCATAGCAACCTTTTTGTTTCCTTAATAGCAGTTGGGTAATTTGCAATTTATTTTGGTGTTACTACGTGTTCCATAGATTGTAAGCTCCATAGAGGCAGGGACCAACTTTGTTTTGTTCATTGTTGTATCCACTACAATGATCACAGTTTTGCTATATAGGAGGCACTCAATACATTTTTGCTGAATGAATGAACGCTCCTTCTCTCCCTCTCTCTCTTGCTCCCTTCAGAGCCATATATTCATTTGCTGACTTGATATCTTCACTAATTCAACATGTCCCAAACTGAACTCATTATTCTTTTTTTTTTATAGAAATGCTTCCTTTTTTTTTTTCTTATAATTTTATTTATTTACTTTTCCCCCAAAGCCCCAGTAGATAGTTGTATGTCATAGCTGCACATCCTCCTAGTTGCTGTACGTGGGATGCGATCTCAGCATGGCCAGATAAGCGGTGCGTCGGTGCGCACCCAGGATCCGAACCTGGGCCGCCAGCAGCGGAGCACGAGCACTTAACTGCTAAGCCACGGGGCCGGCCCCTGAACTCATTATTCTTAACACCCCTCCACCCTGCGCATCCTCCACATTCACACAGTGAAACGGGCTACTCTTCCTGTTTCTATTGTGGTAAATGATAATCGCCATCCACATAATGACCAAACCAAACATCTAGGAGTCATTCTCGATGTCTTCTTCTCTTTGCATATCCAATCCGTTATTAGATCATGCTAGTTCTGTCTCTCTAAAATACTTAAATCTCTCTACTTTATCTCCAGCCTCCTAGTTCAGTCCACGATAGTTTCCCATATGGGTTACTGCAGTAGCTTCCTAGCAGATCTTTTGACCTCCAGTCTTTCCTTTTCCTATCAGTTCTCTGTATTAAAGCCAGAAAATCATTCTAAATATAAGTATGATCATGTTATTTCCCTTTTTAAAGCCATTCACTACAACCACTGCTCTGAGGATAAAGTCCAACCCCTTAATATGGCCCATAAGGCCAAACATGCTTTGGTCCCTGCTTATCTCTTCAGTCTCATCTTTTATCCCCACCTCCGCCCAGCTATAATACAGATAGACTGAATCTATTTTAATTATTTGTATAAATAATTTTCTCTGTTGCTTCTGGGGCTTTGTACATGCTGTTCTATCTGTCTGGAACATTTTTATCCCCAAACATATACATGGATATAACATGTGTAATACCATATTGCTGTATTATAGTTTTCTGTTTGCTTGTCTGCATCCTCCCATGAGGAGAGGGATAGTATCAATCTTATTCATCTTATATATCAGCTCCTGACACAGTACCAGGAACATACTAGGATTCAATAAATACTTTTTAAAAGAATAAATGGAATAACCTTCCCCATTGAGCTTTCCTTAATGTATATCAAATATGGTAAAGCGATAATACTGGGAAAACTACTGGAGTAGAAATTCTAAGACTAAATCTGCCTGCTAGCTTGTAACTTAATTTCTTTGAACCGTTTATACACCCTCACATGTAATGGGAAATAATAATACTCATCATAGTTCTTATAAAGATCCAATGAGATATGTTTATCAAAGCATTCTGAAAGCTGGAAAGTACTCTATTAGTTTAAAGAATAATATGGAAAACTCATAGTAGATTATGAAACGTCACAAACCTACAGGAAAATAATTAATGACCCCCTAAGTAAAAAGAAGTTTGTATTTTTTAAATTGTTTTCACAGGGAAGTATAAAATATCCTGTCTACTTTTTATTTTATTTTATTTTTTGTGAGGAAGATCAGCCCTGGACTAACATCCGTGCCCATCTTCCTCCACTTTATATGGGACGCCACCACAGCATGGCTTTTCAAGCAGTGCGTCGGTGCGCGCCTGGGATCTGAACCGGCGAACCCCGGGCCACCACAGTGAAGCGCGCGCACCCAATCGCTTGTGCCACCGGGCCGGCCCCCTGTCTACTTTTTAAGTAACAGCTTTACTGACATATACTTTACATACCAAATTCACCCCTTTAACGTATGCAATTCAGTGGTTTTTAGTATATTCACATAATTGGCGGTCACTACTACCTAATTTTAGAACATTTTTATCACTCCAAAAAGAAACCCTTGTACCCATTAGCAGGCACTTCCCAAATCCTCTCCACCCTCCCTAGCCCTGGGCAATCACTAATTTACTTGCTGTCCCTATAGGTTTGCCTATTCTAGATATTTCATAAATATGGAATCATACAATGTGTCGTCTTTTGTGACTGACTGCTTTCACTAAGCATAATATTTTCAAGGTTCATCTACATTGTAGCCTGTATTAGGACTTCATTAGTACTTTGTTCCTTTTTATGACCAAATAATATTCCATTATACAGATGGATATATGTTTCATGTATCCATTCATCAGTTGAGGGACATTTGGATTGTTTCCACTTTTTGGCTATTATGAATTATGTTGCTATGAACATTTGTGTAAAAGTTTATGTGTGGACATATATTTTCATTTATCTTGGATATGTAAGTAGGAGTTGAATTACTGGGTCCAATGGTGACTCTATATTTAACGTTTTGAGGAATTGCCGGACTGTTTTCCCAAGTGCCTGCACCATTTGACATTCTTACCTGCAGTGTATGAGGGTTTTGATTTCTCCACATCCTCACCAACACTTGTTTTTATCTGTCTTTTTGATTGTAACAATCCTAGTGGGTGTGAAGTGGTATCTCATGGTTTTGATTTGTGTTTCTCTGACAAGTAATGATGTTGAGCATCTTTTCATATGCTTATTAGCTGTTTATATATCTTCTTTAAAGTACTGTCTATTCGGATTCTTTGCCCATTTTTAAATTGGATTATCTTTTTATTATTAGTTGTAAGAGTTTTTTTATATATTCTAGGCACAAGTCCCTTACCAGATATATTATTTGCAAGCATTTTCTTCCATTCTGTTGGGCCCATCCACTTTAAAATTAAGAACAAGTAACATAAATGTCCATTAAATAAATATAAATAGGAAGAACAGACAGGATAGGAAATCAAATAGAATAGGAAATAGAGAGGAGAGTCTGAAAGAAAAAGAGGGGAAAAGATATAGATTCATAAAGAAAGACAAATTCAGAGAAGAAGATACAAATGGATATAAAGAGAAAGACTTCCATAAATTTAGTGTTGGGATTGACAGACTTTTTCTTAAAGAGCCAGTAAAGATTTTAGGCTCTGCAGGCCGTACAGTCTCTGTTGCAGTTGCTCGGCTCTGCTGTTGTAACACAGAAGCAGCCATAGGCAGTATGTAAACAAATGGGCATGACTGTATTCCAGTACAACTTTATTTACAAAAACAGGCAGCTGGCCCTGGTCAGTAGTTTGCTGACTTTGAAGTCATATGTTTTGCTAACATATATATAAATAACTGCCATATATACCATTTGAATAAAATCAGGTCAAGACCTGACCTCATCAATAGACCAGACCAGTTCTCTATCCCTCACTTGAATTAAAAAATTGAACAACTGAGGTAATCAGAGATGCCTTTGAAGAAAGGTTTTGTTTAGTCGAAGATTATTTTATCTGAAAAGAAAAATCTAATCTGACGTTATTTAGGACTTCTGAAACAGTGTAGTTGAGTTCTTTATCACTACTGAGCAGGCTGAGGAACCTTAAGCCAGTGTGAGAGGTAGTATTGCTTTGATCACAAACCGTGCAACCAAAAACTTAATGCACCTCCTGGTGGGCTGCTGGGCCTCTCTCATTCAGAGTGGGTACCTCTGACATCTTAACAGTCCTCCAATTGCCTTTCATAAGGAAGAATTTTTAGGGTTCTTTTTTGCTCAAATCTATTCCCTCTGAGCACCATAATAATCCATTTCAATTACAAATCTAAACATGTAACTGCTTTTTCAGAACCCGTTGGTGGCTTCTCATCACCTAAGTTTCAGACTCTTCTGAGTGACACTTAGTTCCCTTAACGATCTGGTTCCTCCCTCTCCAATCTCATCCACAACTACCACCTCACATCTTATGTACCAACATAAGTTCTTAGGTAGGTTATTTATTACCTAATCTGTAAGATAGATTTAGTTCTTTGCAGTGCTTTTATACACCATATAATTTCATACCTCTGTGCCTGGAATGCCTGACTTCCATACTCTGAAGACTGACTAGTTACCTCTTAATCATTATTTCTGTACTTTTTACATACTTCTGTTCTGCTTATCACCTTGTATTTTATTTATTGGTTCACATGTTTGGATGTCTATTCTACTATATGTTGAAGAGCTGCTAAGGGACAAGAACCCATACTGTTCATCTTAGCATTTCCAGTTCCATGTATCCATCACCTTGTTTCACCAATTATCAGCTCATGGCCAATCATCCTTCATCTATACCTTCTGCCACCCCATTTAGATTATTTTGAAGCCCAAACCAGATAGTATATCATTCTGATCTGTAAATATTTCAGAGTGTATCTCTAAAAGATGGGTACTCTCTTCTTAGATCCATGTCATCCTAAAATAATAATTCCCTAATATTATCAAATAATCAGCATTATCAAATAGTCAGCATTCACATTTCCCCAGTTGTCTCATAATTATTTTAAAACTATGTTTGTATTGGGTTTCAATAAGTTCTATATAGTTCAGTTAGTTGTTATGGCTCTTAAATTTCTTTTAAACTATAAGTTTCCTTTCATTTCTTTTTTTGTTGTTGTTGAAGAAGATGGTCTTTTGTCCTAGAGAGTTGTTCACAGTGTGGATTTTGTTCATTGTATCCCCATGGAGTCATTTAATATGCTCGTCTATGCTCTGTATTTCCTATAAGTTAATAGTTAGAGTTAGGCTTAATCAGAATCATTTGATTAGGGACATGGGAGGAAAGATGACTTTATAGCAGTGTTGTGTTCCACCAAGAAGTAGGTAATGGTGTCCTGTCGGTTGTTTTGTGTGATGGTAGCCATTGATGAACTTTACATAGATCCGTTAATTCACTAGGAGTTACAAAATGCTGATATTTTAATTCTGTCATTCCTTTCTCATTTTTTTAGCTGGACTACTTCTATAAAGAGAAATTTTCTATTCTCAATGGTATGATTACCTTGAGATAAAATTCAAAAATACTAAGACCTTTAGATATTATGGAATGAGGGAGTCAGTTTCACAAAAGATAGATAAGGCAAACTAATAGGGGTTTTTTTGTTGGTTTTTTTTTTGCTGAGGAAGGTTAGCCCTGAGCTAACATCTGTTCCCAGTCTTCCTGTTTTTTTCGCTTGAGAAAGATTAGCCGTGATCTAACATCTGTGCCAATCTTCCTCTGTTTTATATGTGGGTCCCTGCTATAGCATGACTGACGAGTGGTATAGGTCCATGCCCCAGATCCAAACCCAGGAACCTGGGCCGCTGAAGCAGAGTGCGCCGAACTTAACCACTAGGCCATGGGGCCAGCCCCAAACTAATAGGTTTTGAGTGCCGAATGGAGATAGTGAACTTACCAATACCTTTAAAGTAAATTTGTAAAACTTAGCAACTCCTTTACAAATGTTCAAAACATTAAAATGGCATAAGAATATAAATCTTCAACTAAGAAAAACTCTGACGTTTAAAAATAAGAATTAGGAAAGCCATTCGTTAGTACAAAAGAAACAATCGGTCAAGCTAATATTCATTTTCAAAGAATGTATTACTTTTTTTGAAGAAGAAGATCAGCCCTGAGCTAACATCCGTGCTAATCCTCCTCTTTTTGCTGAGAAAGACCAGCTCTGAGCTAACATCTATTGCCAATCCTCCTCCTTTTTTTTTTTTTGTTCCCCGAAGCCCCAGTAGATAGTTGTATGTCATAGTTGCACATCGTTCTAGTTGCTGGATGTGGGACGCGGCCTCAGCATAGCCGGAGAAGCAGTGCGTCGGTGCGCTCCCGGGATCCGAACCTGGGCCGCCAGTAGCGGAGCACACGCACTTAACCGCTAAGCCACGGGGCCGGCCCTGTATTACTTTTATAAACAAACAAAACCTTTTTAAAAAATAAGGCAGTAAAATGTGCACCCCACATTGGACCAAAATATCATATGTCTTGTCGTAATAAACTACTGAGCTTCCATTACGGTGCCTCTCTCAGGATCTTTCAGTGGTTTCTCCCTTACTTTCTCCAACCTCTTGCCATTAACTAGACTAATTCAGAACTGAAGTTTTAAAATACTCTCTTCAGTAAATAAAATAAAAATTATGTTCCATGTGATCAATTCCAAAATGACTGATAATCCGGAGCATGAAGATCATGATACCCTTACCTGATATGGAGGTACAGGAAAGGCATCTAGGTCTAGAAACAGGTAGTTTCTTACATTGTTCCAATAAAATAAATAACACTTTGCGTTATCCAGACAGTGTTTAGTGTTATCAGTAGGACTACTTTTATTATTATCTGCTCTGTGTGATTATATTAACAAAATAATCCCAACTTTAAAAAAAAAAGTGAGCAAAATTTGTCCTTCTTTAGGAAAAAGAAAGAAGCCAACGTTTTTATGAGAATGAAGGATTTGAATGAGACAAAATAATGAGTTTACGAACAATGAGATTTTTTAAATACTGAGATTCATTGCTAAGTTAGGTTTTAGAATCTTCTTTGGTAGATATATTTGAAAGAGGCTAAACATTGATACCCTAGCATTGGACAAAACCACTTGTTTCTCTCCTCTAACATTTGTTGCTGGTGATTGTTTCTTGGATTGGTCTTTCTTCTTCATGGAATGGTCAGGTCTGAGATTTGGGTTTGAGTTCTTTTGGGTCAGTAGGCAAAGTAGGCCTGCTTAGGCTTAGGCAAAAGGCCCTCCAGGACTCCAGTCTGGCTTCCTGGAGTTCTACAGTGGGGTCTGTTCCTGTGCACGTATGACCCTTGGTGGGAGAACCTCTCCCTCAAAGGGAGAACTGGTCTCTGGCAGGATTTGGGTTTTCTTGGCCCAGCCTGATACTAACTTAATTTCACCACAGACTGATCCCAAGAGTAGGTGAGGATGTTTGGGATACTGTCTCTTGGCTGTATATTACATCTATCTGTAATATCTATTGCTCCCCAACACCCCCACCATTTTAGGTAACTCTCGTGATTCTGAGTGACTTTTTTTTTTTTTTTGCTTCTGCACTGTTCAAATTTCCTAAAATGAACATGTTTTATTTTTATTGAAAACAACAACTTTTTAAAAAAATAAAGTTGACTACAATGAATTCTTACTTATCTAGAACTCGTTTAGTTTGCTTTTGAGTAGAAAGGAAAGAAGCTAGAGACTATATATATTTAACTGTATAAACTGTTAAATACAATTCTGTAGTAAGGTGGAAAAAGCAACTTGCAAATTAGGTGAGAGTGAAAAGTTTATGACAAAAGTACCAACATCTAGGAAAGGACCTTAGACAAAAGGTTTATAGTCTGAGTAGGAAGGAAGCAGATGAGACATAAATACTGCTGTGTATTCAAAAATAGAGCCTGACAAAGCCAAAACACTTTCTAAATATTAACTTTCGATCGGATTCAGTAATCCCATGGTAGGCACATCTGTCTATCAAATGATAAAGTAAAGCAAAAGATAAAATTATTTGTCCGTGCCCAGAAATAAAATTCAGGAACAGGTAATCTCCTTCTGTGCCTCTTCGCCCATTATTGTAGCAGTGTAAACAGCCTGCAAGTGTCTCTGTGTGCATTTCTTAGGAAAAGTAAATAGGTTACAGGGCTCTGTATTAGCTAGGAGTGTGGAAGCTGAGTCCAAACTAATGGTAGACAAGTTAGATCAGAACCAATTCTAAGCTTGAAAAAGTGTTTTGGGTGTTACTCTTTTTGCTCAAGGTGAAAGATTATATTTTTAAAGGCCTGTTCTACGATGTCAGAGCATTCTCATTAAGATGTTAGGAAGCCATTGTCCTGGAAATGAAGTTTTGGCTTTCCCCAGTGCTGACTCCTCTAGTTCTGAGGAGTCATGAACTGGGCCAGATGCTCCAGAAGAAAATGATCAGTAATAAAATATGACTTGGGATTTCCCTTTGTTGCCAGAAGTAAAGGGAAAGGAGTTATGGGGGTGTATGTCAAAGGCCTGTTTTTCCCTAGTAGGTGTGGAGTTTCCAGAAGAAACAAACAGATCTCCTCATCGCCTTTTATAAGCATAGAATTACAAAGTTAGAAGCAGCCGTGCAGGAGGCGCAACAAACAGTGACGAGCCAGGACAAGTAAGTGACAAATCAAATCACTAGAGAGCTTTTTTCCTTTCAGAGAAGCTGTAGCCCTTATTTCCTTATGGTGCAAAGCCTGAAAATTGCTCCATGTGTATTTATGGTTTTTTGGGCAAGTCAGGTACAGAGTTTTTGGTCCCCTCAATCTCCATTTTATTTTTCTCTTTCTTTCCTCAAAGGGGCCCTCCTCACTTTATAGCTTTCCTCTTTGACTTCCCCCGTAAAAAACTGCTTCATCAGAGAAATCAGACATGGCCTTTTCACAGTGATAAAGACGAGAGAGAGCATTTATTTATTTTTCATTTATTTATTTTTTTGTGAGGAAGATCAGCCCTGAGCTAACATCCATGCCAATCCTCCTCTTTTTTTGCTGAGGAAGACCAGCCCTGGGCTAACATCTGTGCCCATCTTCCTCCACTTTATATGGGACGCTGCCACAGCATGGCCTGACAAGCTGTGGGTGGGTGCACGCCCTGGATCCGAACCCCAGCTGCCAGCAGCAGAGCGCGCGCACTTAACCGCTGTGCCATGCAGCCAGCCCGAGACGGGAAAGAGCATTTAAAATGTTACCTCAGGGCCGGCCCCGTGGTTTAGCGGTTGAGTGCACACGCTCTGCTACTGGCGGCCCAGGTTGGGATCCCAGGCATGCACCGACACACCGCTTGTCCGGCCATGCTGAGGTGGCATCCCACATCCAGCAATTAGAAGGAGTGCAACTATGACATACAACCATCTACTGGGGCCTTGGGGAAAAAAAGGGAAAAAAAAAAAGGAGGAGGATTGGCAATAGATGTTAGCTCGGGGCCAGTCTTCCTCAGCAAAAAGAGGAGGATTGGCATGGATGTTAGCTCAGGGCTGATCTTCCTCACAAAAAAATAAATAAATAAAAAAACAAAATAAAATGTTACCTCAAGGAGGGTGTGTTTTGGAAATCTTAAACTAAAAGATGAGATTCTTGATGGAAATTTTCAGACATCAGCAGGCCAAGGGTGTGTGTGGAGAGGAAATGGAATTCTGTGTAAAGTCCTCTGAAATCATGCCACGTGGATCCTTATTTTTTCCACCTGATTCTTCTCACTGTGTAAATCCTGCCGTGGTCTCTAGTGAATCACTAGATCTCTGACAGAAATACCATCTATAGTGGCAGGCATCTCTCCGTAAGCATTAACTGGGTGTCGATAATAATAAAAATCAGGTTTTTTAATCCCCCTAACGTGCTGGAGCTGATTGTTTCCATCTTTTGCCTAGAGAGCTATCAGTCTTAAGGAAGGAGAATGGAGAACTGAAGAAATATCTAGCCATCTTAAAGGTGAACAAAGTAGATTTTCCTTACTATTATTTTCTCCCCTACTTTTCCCATCTATCTAGCTGACTACAGAATAGTGTTTCCTAAGCTTTTTCACATCATGGCACATATAACTGATAATATTTGTACAACAAGCACACCATAGTAAATGGACGAGGCCACAGAAAACCTTGGAGGGCTCAAAAGATCAATATTGAGCACACTGGTAACCCATTCTCGAACCTCAGTGAGTCACAACCTACCATTTGGGAAGCTCTCTTATGGAAGAGACATCTGTTGTAACTTAAAATTTCTCTTCAAGAATCCCGAGACACCTCAGGACCCTTCCTCTCCTCAAACTCTATTTCCTAGACATTTCTCTCTTCCTAAGAATGTTCTTTGTGTATGTAATGTTACTATTGATCCTACTCCTGTATCTATTCTAGCACATTGTAATCCTGTCATTTTCCTTTCTCTCCCATAGGCTCTCGATATTTCCCCATATATATCAGTCTACAGGATTCCCAATGTGTTTTTATGAAGAAGAACTAAAATTTTAATCCCCCAAAGCTAATAATTTCCTAAGGAGACACTGCTGCTATTTTTCCTCTTACTAGGAATCTTAGCAACCACAGCTAGAGGACATTGCAGCTTAGTTATCTCACAAGGAAGATCCATTGATTAGGACCCTTGAGCTGCAGCTTCCTTCACTCCTGTTTTTTTCACCTACAGGAATCTCCAAGTTGGTACCAAGGAAGCAGGTCAGTTTTATCAGGCCCTGTACTGGCCCTCTTTGAAAATTTCCGTTCTTTCTTGACTCTTGGCTGTAACTCCGGAGTGGGCTCTGAGGTGGAGGAAATGGTTAATGAATTTATCTTTCACTTCTCCAAGAAAGAGTTACTCGCTTAAAAGTGCTGAAGTAAAATCTTGAATGTAAGCTTACCCTTGACCGTCACCTTATAAAATCCTACTCCTCCTTCAAAATTCAACTCATATGTCATTTCCTCTGTCAAGACTCCATTAGACAAGAGTTAGATGTTCTATTATTCATTTATTCAGTAAATATTCATTAAGTGCCTACTGTTTATCAGGTACTGTGTTAGGTGCTGGGTGTACATCACCAGTTATTCTAATTGGTAATGTCTGTTCTCTATCAGTTGTTAAATGTTTTTAGTATCAGCCCTGTACTGGTGGATTAAAAAAGACATGGCCCCTGCACTCACAGAAGTTATAGTCTAGTGTTCTTTCATACTTCTGTACTTCTGATATGTACTCATTATAACACTTAAGCATTGCTTTATTTATTTATATTTTTGTCTTTCCCACTAGCCTGTGAGGCTCTCAGAGATAGGAACCATTTTCCAGTTATCTTTGTAATCACAGGATCTAGGATGTATGAGCACTAAATAAATGCTTGTTGGATAGATAGATGAGGGATGGAGGAAGTGAGGGAATGGTGGATGTGAGAATGGATGGACAGATGGATAGATATATGTAAAGTTGAGACAACTTGGTGAGGCACTGAGGGAAGGAAGAAAGGAGGACTTAGAAACTTCTCCTGTTACAGGCAATAGAGAAGTGGAGAAGGTTTCACTTAGGGAGTTGGAGAGCCAAGGAGTCTCATGGAATCTTTCCCTCCATATTTTGGGGTGACACCTATACTGTATGATAGTAAGCAATTTGTGCTCAGAGAGGAAGCTGTTATTTCTAAAAACAATGATCTGATTTATCCTCTAAGGTAGCACTTAACTTCTACTTATAGATTTTAGAGCTGCCTCTTTCTTTTTTTTTTTTCCTTGCAGGTCAACCACACCTCGACCAGTGGGCATTACTTCCCCATCACAGTCAGGTACAGAACATTTTTTGCCCAAATATCTGTGTGAGATGAATAAATATCCGTTTCCCATATGGAAGATGGTTTCCTTGGAGACTGTAATGTGATTTTCGTAATCTTATGTATGATATAAAAAGATCATACAACCAGATACCCACTTGCAACCGATTGGCTCGGCAAGGCGGAGCACACCATTGATGGCAACTTTCCCTTCTGCACTTGATTCTTTTTCAGTTACTCCACGACCCAGTTCTCAGCATAGCAGCCAAGTGGTCAGGTGAGTTGAGAGCCTACACAGCAACATTAAAACTGTTGGTAATAGTTAGAAGATGAAAGAAATACCTAGATGTGGCTGAGATAGGGACTGAGGAGACTTTAGGTCTATGTAAAAGTTTAACACCAGGTTTGTTTGTTTGTTTCCTTTTTGTCTCACCTTATACAGTCGGTCCTCCTCAGTGGAGTCTATCCCTTACAGAGTGCCTGGCTTTAGTAGCTTGGGACAAGTAAGTCATATTTACCTTCTCTTTCCAGATTGAGATTTCTAATGCTGAATGAAAGCAAAGATTTAAGGCAAGAATATTAAACTTATATTGATTTTGGCATAAGTTATCTGATGCTGTGCTTGGACTCTCTTTTCTTTTGGCAATGCAGACCTGATGTTAGAGGCTGACACAGAGAATGAATAGGGGTGAAAATGGTGGAAGTGTTCAAGGACTAAGTTAACAGTGTCCATCATGTTTCTTTTGGAAGTGGTAAAGTGTGGATCCTTCTTGGATTAGCATACCCACTCTGGAGAACTAAATGTGCTTCAATGTGTAGATGTAGAAAAAGAGCAAGGAATATGGAAGCCAGGAAATTGGGATATATTTATTAATTGATGTTTATTATTTGTCCCTCAGGGAGCCAGAGGCTTGCAGGGAAGAAGCACTCCCAGAGACTATTATACCGGTGAGAGGGGGGGAAAAAAGATGTCAGAAACCAACATATTCTGTGCAGATAGCAGCAGAATTTCTGGTTTTCTATAATATAGAGTCACATGTCACTTAACAACGGGGATATGTTGTGAGAAGCGTCTCTAGGCAATTTTGTCGTTGTGCGAACATCCTAGAGTGCACTTACACAAACCTAGATGGTATAGCCTACTCCACACCTAGGCCATATGGTACTAATCTTGTGGGACCACCGTAGGATATGCAGTCCCTTGTTGACCAAAACGTCATTACATGATGCATGACTGTAATGCCATTTTACTTAATTTTTTTCCAGACAGTGATTCCAGGTATCCAGACATATATTACTGCTTTTCAAATAATGATATTTATGTTCTCAAACTGATAAAGGGAAAATAAAAATTTGAGCGATAGAAAGTCATTGAAAACCTATGGTCAGCAAATGGAGGATAAAATTTTTGAGTAAAATAATTGACTTGGATTTTTAAAATTGCCACAAGATGGCAGTAGAAGTTAGGCTTAAAAGGAAAATTAGATGCTGATTCTGTTAGCCTGAAGGCTATCTGGCTTCTTCACTGTGTATTAAATATAAAAATATTCCAGAAAAGAAATATTTTGGTTCCACTCACTTAATTTCTTCTTTCTTCTTATGAGACTGATGCGCTGCCTACTGTGCTAAGAAGGCACTCTTGTTTCTTTCTTCTTAGAACTGTTACTGTTATTACTGTTTTCAAGAGCATTAGCCATTCTGTAGCGAATACTTATCAGAGAGGACTTCCCTTTCCTCTGTGCTGCAGTGTATAACTGTGAAGGAACTATGGTGGAGGGGAAAGAGCAGCCAGAAGGCCCGGGTTTGAGTCCTGGCTCTGCCATTTAATGGCAGATCCCTCAATTTGTTTTTCTTTTTTTTTTTATCGAGGTGACATTGGTTTATAACATTACATAAATTTCAGGTGTGCATCATTATATTTCAACTTCTGTATAGACTACATCATGTTCACCACCCAAAGTCTAGTTGTCATCCGTCACCGTACATATGTGCCCCTTTACGCCTTTTGCCCTCCCTCCACCCCCGTCCCCTCTGGTAACCACCAATCTATTCAGCTTATATATTTGTTTGTTTGTTGCTTGTTTATCTGCCACATGAGTGAAATCATATGGTATTTGTCTTTCTCTGTCTGATTTATTTCCTTAGCATAATACCCTCAAGGTGCATCCATGTTGTCACAAATGGCAAGATTTCATCTTTTTTATGGCTGAGTAGTATTCCATGGCATATGTATACCACATCTTTACTCATTCATCCATTGATGGGCACTTAGGTTGTCTCCATATCTTGGCTATTGTGAATATTGCTGTGATGAACATAGGGGTGCATGTATCTTTTCGAATTAGGGTTTTTGTGTTCTTTGGATAAATACCCAGAAGTAGAATAGCTGGATCATCTGGTATTTCTATTTTTAATTTTTTGAGGAATCTCCAGACTGTTTTCCATGGCTGCACCAATTTACATTCCCACCAGCAGTGTATGAGGGCTCTGTTTTCTCCACATCCTCTCCAACATTTGTTATTTCTTGTCTTTTTAATAATAGCCATTCTTACGGGTGTGAGGAGATATCTCATTGGGGTTTTGATTTGTGTTTCCCTAATAATTAGTGATCTTGCCATCTTTTCTTTCTTTTTTTTTTTGTGAGGAAGATCAGCTCTGAGCTAACATCCATGCCAATCCTCCTCTTTTTTTTTTTTTTGTTGCTGAGGAAGACTGGCCCTAGGCTAACATCTGTGCCCATCTTCCTCTACTTTATATGGGACGCTGCCACAGCATGGCCTGACAAGCGGTGCATCGGTGCAAGCCCAGGATCCGAACCTGGGCCGCCAGCAGCAGAGCACGTGCACTTAACCACTACGCCATGGGGCTGGCCCCGACATCTTTTCATATGCCTATTGGCCATCTGTATATCTTCTTTGGAAAAAACGTCTGTTCAGATCCTCTGCCCATTTTTTTTTTCCCCCTGATAAAGATTCACCCTGAGCTAACATCTGTTGCCAATCCTCCTCTTCTTTTTTTTTTTTGCTTGAGGAAGATTAGCCCTGAACTAACATCTATGCCAGTCTTCCCCTACTTTATTTGTGGGTCGCCAGCACAGCATAGCTGACGAATGGTGTAGGTCCGCGCCTGGGATCTGAACCTGCGAACCTGGGCCGCTGAAGAGGAGCACGCCAAACTTACCCACTATGCCACGGGGCTGGCCCCTCCTCTGCCCATTTTTTAATCAGGTTGTTTGTTTGTTTGTAGTTGAGTTGTATGAGTTCTTTATATATTTTGGATATTAACCCCTTATCAGATATATGATTTGCAAGTATCTTCTCCCAATTGTTAGGTTGTCTTTTCATTTTGTTGATGGTTTCCTTTGCTGTGCAGAAGCTTTTTAGTTTGATGTAGTCCCATTTGTTTATTTTTCCCACAAGAGTCAGTTTTGAAGTTTGCAAATCTCTTTCTAGATAACCATTTTTGAAATTCACCAAATAGTCTCCCTCCAATTCTTTCATATCCACACCTTTGAAAAATGTAGATGTTCTAGCCAGTTTATTTCTGTCAGGTTAGTAGTAATATTCCCTCTTTCATTCTTGATTTTAGCTATTTGAGGCTTCCTTCTTTTTTGCTTGGACAGCCTGGCTAAAGACTAGTCAGTCTTGTTGATCATTTCACAGAACCAGCTTTTGGTTTTGTTGATTTTCTCTATTGTTTTTCTATTCTCCATTTTATTTATTTCTCCTCTAATCTTTATTTCTTTCCTTCTGCTTGACTTAAGATCTGCTTTTTTAATATAGATATTTACAGTTATAAATTTTGCTCTAAGCACTGCTTTCACTGCGTCCTATAAGGTTTAGTATGTTGTATTTTTGTTTTCATTCATCTCAAAGTATTTTATAACTTCTCTTGTGATTTTTTTCTTTGACCCATTGGTTATTTAGCAGTTTGTTGTTTAATATCTGCATATTTGTGAATTTCTCAAACTTCCTCCTGTTCTGATTTTTAATTTGACTTCCTTGTGGTTGGAAAAAATACTTTGTATGATTTAGATCCTTTTAAATTAATGACCTAACAGATGGTCTGTCCTGGGGAATGTTCCATGTACACTTGAGAAGAATGTGTATTCTGCTGTTGTTGGGTGAAGTTCCTATAGATGTCTGTTAGATTTGGTTGGTGTGTAGTGTTGTTCAAATCTTCTGTTTCCTTGCTGATCTTCTGTCTAGTTGTTCTATTCATTATTGAAAGGGGGGTATTGATGTCTCCAACTATTATTGTTGAATTATCTTTCTCTTCAATTCTGTCAGTTTTTGCTTCATGTATTGTAGGACTCTGTTATTAGGTACATATGTATTTATAAGTATTACATATTCCTGATGGGTTGCCCCTGTTATCATTTTGACCTTTGATTCTAGTAACAATTTTGTCTTCAAGTGCTTTTGTCTGATATTAGCCACTCCAGCTCTCTTTTGTTTACTGTTTGCATGGAATATCTTTTTCCATCCTTTTACTTTCAACTTATATGTGTCTTTGAATTTATTTATTTTATTTTTTTAATAATTTTATTTATTGATGTTTTTCCCCCAAAGCCCCAGTAGATAGTTGTATGTCATAGCTGCACATCCTTCTAGTTGCTGTATGTGGGATGCGGCCTCAGCATGGCCGGAGAAGTGGTGCGTCGGTGCACGCCCGGGATCCGAACCCGGGCCACCAGCAGCGGAGCGTGCGCAGTTAACCACTAAGCCACGGGGCCGGCCCTGTCTTTGAATTTAAAGTGAGTCTTTTGTAGATAGTGTATAGTTGGATCTTTTTGTTCTCCATCCTGCCAGTTTCTCCCTTTTAGTTGGAATGTTTAATCCATTTACATTTGATATAATTACTGATACGGAAAAAGACTTCTGCTATTTTGCTATTTGTTTTCTATGTCTTGTGTCTGTTTTGTTCCTTACTTCCTCCATTACTGCCTTCTTTTATATTAAGTAGATGTTTTCTAGTGTACCATTTTAGTTCCCTTGTTGGTTTTCTTTACTATATTTTTGAGTGATTTTCTCAGGGATTATAATTAACATCATAATTTATGACAATTTAGTTCAGATTAATACCAAACAATTTGAACAGTATACAAAACCTTTGCTCCTATATAGTTTGCTTCCATTCTATCCCCACTCCATTGTACTGTTATCATATAAATTACATCTTTATAAATTGTGTACTCATCAACACAAATTTATAATTATTGTTTTATGCAGTTTTCTTTTAAATCAGATAGGAGAAAAAAGTTACAAACAAAAATACACCTATATTTTTATATTTACCTATGTAATTACTTTTACATAAAGAAATAGTTTAGTATTTCTTAATGTAGCTTTGAGTTACTGTCCAGTGTCCTTTCATTTAAGCCTGAAAGACTCCCTTTGGTTTTTCTTATAAGGCAGGTTTGATAGTGATGAATTCTCTCAATTTTTGTTTGTCTGGGAATGTCTTAATTTCTCCTGTATTTTTGAAGGATAGTTTTGCTGGATTTAAAATTTTTGGTTGACAATCTTGCTTTCAACATTTTGAATATGTTATCCCCTGTGTTGTGGCTTCTGTGGTTTCTGAGGAGAAATCAGTGCTAATTTTATTGAGGTTCCCTTGCATGGATGAGTGGCCTCTCTCTTGCTGCTTTCAAGGTTCCTTTTTGTTAGGCATTTTTTGTATTTTTTAATTTTTTTTTAGGAAGATTGGCCCTGAGCTAACATCTGTGCCAATCTTCCTCTTTTTTTTTCCTCCCCAAAGCCTCAGTACATAGTAGTATATCCTAGCTGTACATCCTTCTAGTTCTTCTATGTGGGACGCCACCTCAGCATGGCTTGATGAGGGGTGAGTAGGTCCGCATCCAGGATCTGAACCAGCGAACCCTGGACTGCCAAAGCGGAGCGTGCAAACCTAACTGCTATGCCACTGGGCCAGCCCTCAAGGTTCTTTTTTTTGTCTTCATCTTTCAACAGTTTATGATGCATCTAGGTGTGGATCTCTTTGAGTTTATCCTGTTTGGAGGTTGTTGAGCTTCTTGGATACATAGATTAATGTTTTTCATCTAATTTGGGAAGTTGTCAGCCATTATTTCTTCAAATATTCTTTCTGCCCCTGTTCCTCTCTTTTCTCCTTTTGGAACTCCCATCATGTATATGTTGGCATGCTTGATGGTGTTCCACCAAGGTCTCTGAGGCTCTATTCATTTTCCTTCATTCTTTTTTTTTTTCCTCTGTCTCACAATGGGTAATCTCAATTGATGTATCTTCAGATTTGCTGATTCTTTCTTCTGCCTGCTCATATCTGCTGATGAGCCCCTCTAGTGAAGTTTTCATTTTAGTTATTGTACTTTTCAATTCCAGAATTTCTATTTGGTTCTTTTTAATATAATTTTTCTTTATTAGTATTCTCTATTTGTTGAGACACCATTCTCATACTTTCCTTTAGTGCTTTAGACATGGTTTCCTTTAGTTATTTGAACATGTTTAAAATAGCTGATTTAAAGTGTTTATCTAGAAAGTCCAATGTCTGGGTGTCCTCAAAGACAGTTTCTATTGATTGCTTTTTTCCTTTATGGGTGATACTTTCTTGTTTCTTTGCATGCCTTATAATTTTTTGTTGAAAACTGGACATTTAAAATAATATAATGTGGCAACTCTAGGATTAGATTCTTCCTCCTCCCCAGGGTTTGTTGTTGCTGTTCATTGTTGTTGTTTAGTGACTTTTTAAAACTAATTCTGTAAAATCCATATTCTTTGTCATGTATGGCCGCTGAAGTCTCTATTTGGTTAGCTTCATGGTCAGCTAATGATTGGACAAAGATTTCCTTAAACACCTGGAGCCAGTAAGTCTCTCCATCTTTGCTGAGGGACTCTCTGTGTGTGTTGGGGTGCACTTTCAACACTCAGCCAGGCAGTTGATAACTGTGCCTTAGCCTTCACTTCTTGCTTATATGACCTCAAAGTAAGCCCCAGATGAGAGCTTAAGTCCTTTTCAGGTCTTTCCTGAGCATGCACACAATTCTGCACATGCACGTGGCTAGATTTCCCAAAATCTGTTGTTGCTTTCCAAAGTCCTCACGCACAGCTCATTCCCCAGCTTTTCCTTTTATGCTTTTTGGTTAGCCTATTGTTTACCCCATTGATATTCACCTCCCCAGGCAGCCTAAACAGGTGTCTCTAATTGTTTGCCACAAACACTCCTGGGGAAAAGGCTTTTCACACTTGGTGAACTCTAAGCTCCAAGTCCTGGTGAGTTTGGGCTCCAAGTCAGGTCAAATAAATGCAGCCTTGCAAGTGGAGTCTCCAGTGAACCACTCGACAGGTCTATGATGACAATTCTTTGGGAATGAGGCTTTGAAAGCCTTGGTTTTCAAGGCTACCATGGAGCTGAAGGAGAAATGGGAATAGGGCAAGTTAAAATGCCATAGAGCTTGCTGTCCTTACTCACATTCAGCTATTTTTCTGGACATTCCTCAGATTGCTGCAAGCTCTTTGTTAATTTCCAGAGTTCTGAAAAAGTTGATTCTGACAATTTTGGCAGTTTTCTCATTCCTTTTATGGAGAGAATTTTTGTAGGTCCTTACTCCACCATTTTTGCTGATGTCACTCCTTGCCAATTTAATGACCCTTTGCCTTTAGCCATTCTTTCTGGCAACCTCCATCTTAGAGGGGAAACCAAGGCACAGATACATTAGGGCACATCAAGGCAGTGATGGATCCTGGCCCACAAACTCATGAAAGGGAGAGGAAAGCTCCTGTATGAGACACAGCTAGGTGACTTGTGAGCTTTTTCACTTGCCATTAGCCCCTAAGCCTAACATATGTTACTGAAAACGTTTGATCTCCCGTTCCTTTGCCCTGGCCCCCAGTATACGTGAATCTCTTCTCCAGTTCATGGATTATCTCAAAAGCTCATTTTTATGCTTTGCAGAAACCCCTTCACCAGCTTCCACTCACAGCCTATCTTACAGGTGAGTACCACTATGCTTCCTTTCACTTGGGATCTGTTCACACTGATACTCTGCCAGCAGCCCTGGGGTTACTGCTCGGCTGGCCTGTACCACTGAGGTTTATAATCTACCATGTAAACAAAAGAGAAGGTTAAATAGGACTATCTAATATATGTCTGAATTACTTAATTTTATTCTCAGTTGCAAGCAGGGGATTTATTCTTCTCTGGTCTAAATGTATAGGCTCTTCCTTTACATATACTTTTTACCTTTACCCTTTCTCTTCTGCTGATGCTTTTATTTCCCTTCTTAGACCTTCATCTGCCTCCTCTGGACAAGGGCTCTTTCCTTTCAGACCATCCCTAAATGGTGGGGATTCACGCCACACAAGAGTCCTCACCCCCAACAATTCAGGTAAGTTAAATAACATTCCCAAAGGAGTGGAGCTTCAACCATTGACATATATTCTAAAATGAAGATTTTCAGGGTGAAAAGAAGTTGAGATTTGCCCTCCCCCGCCCACACCCCACAAGAGCATTGTCTCCAGTTTGACTCCTTAATGTTCTTTAAGAGTTATCCCATCTCCTTCACAGTGAAGGGAGGCTTTGGGCTTTGCCTAAATAGCGCTCATCCTGTCACCAGTCTAGTCCTGCTATTTAGGCAGAAGGTTGCCTGAAGAATTAAAAATTAAACTGGCTTTTTTTTGGGGGGGGGGATTCCTATGTTTGAACATTGCTGGGAGCTCAGTTCTGAATGAGAATGATAAAACCAGTATCCTTTTTTCTCTCCATCTTTTCAGAAAAGTACCTCTGTTACCAGTCCTCTTGATAAGGGGCTGTCATCTTCCATAGCTCACCAAAATCTTTATATTGTCTCTACATCTTTCTACTCAAAGTTAAACTCAAATCTCAGACCTCTCTGTCAGCACCCCATCCTCACAGGAAAAGAATGGACTTTATAACCCACTTCTTAAATTGCTTAGCCAACAGTCTTTTCCCTCTGAGTACTGTGCTGCAGATTGGGAACTACCCATTTACCCAGATCCATAAGTAACACTGCCAAGGAACTGCCCAAGGAAGTTATCTTTCACCATCCACTCTATCCTTCAGGTCAGAGGGAGATGAGAACCACACCAGAGAGCCTTTCTGGTTTCCAGCTACCAGTCCTGCAGGTGAGCCCTGGCTAGTCTAAGTTGTCTGTGCATGAAAAGCTCCCACAGTTGGGCCTCTCCACACTAAATGCCTCATTCTGGCCTCTTGTTAAGGTTAGAATGTAACCAGTGGAGAATGACATGGGTATCAAGTGTGGTAACCATATGTTCATAATTTTCCAGAATGGTCTTAGTTTCAAAGATTCTGTCCTGTCAGATTAGCTTCCTGGTTTGGGGTTTAAAAATTAGATCACATAGTAATCAAAGGCTTTAAACTGAGAGGTCTTGGCCATTGGGAACTAAGTTTCTGGACACAACTGACATTCCCAGAAGTTCCACAAAAAAATGTTTTCCATGGAATATATCTCTGGGGTGGAGGTACTGCTTGAACTAGGGAAAACCACATTTGCTTCTCCAGAGATAGCTAGAATGTTTCGTAAATTTATGTGACTATGATTCTGATCCAGGCAACAAGAGGAAAAGGGCATGGGAATGAGAAGAGAGGTTTGTAAGAAGCTCTATTAAATGAAAAGTCCAGTCTTGCCTTTTAAATTAATTTTTATGGCTGGGCTTTTGAGGATATGTAGGCCCTTTTCCAAGCCAAGCTCCTGGTGACCCCAGGGACGTACTAAAGTATGTAAATATTTTGCTTTCATATTCCAAAATGCCCTTTATTTTCATCAGCAAGAAATTAGAGTCTGGGGCTGGCCTGGTGGCGCAAGCGGTTAAGTGCGTGTGCTCTGCTGCGGCGGGGCAGCCCGGGGTTCGCCGGTTCGGATCCCAGGCGTGCGCCAATGCACCGCTTGGCAAGCCATGCCGTGGTGGCATCCCATATAAAGTAGAGGAGGGTGTGCCTGGATGTTAGCCCAGGGCCAGTCTTCCTCAGCAAAAAATAAATAAATAAATAAATAAATAAATGAAATCAACTTCCCTTTAAAAAAAAAAAAGGAAATTAGGGTCTAAGCCCTAAGAGACAACACTGGGGAAATAACACCCTTCTCTCAGATCCTCACAAATGGAGAGATTAACCTGCAAAGGAGACGAGACTTCTCTAGTGGAGAAGGGCAGTGAGAGTAGAAATGAAAGAAAATTGGCCATGAGTTATTTGTTGAAGTTGGGTGATAGATACATGTGAGTTTATTATAATACTCTACTTTTGTATTTTTTGAAAATTCCCATAATAAAGTTAAAAAAAAAAGAGTTATTAAAGAAAATGCCACCTCCCAAGAGGCATAAGAATTCTGCCTCCCTGGTAGTCATCTCTGGGCATGGTAGTCATATGTTTCAGATCTCCCAAAAGAGTTTGTTTCAAATATTCTGCCATACTATCACCGTAAAACACTGAAATGTTCCAGAGAGTTTCAAAAGTAGCAACAAAGCCTTTGTCACACTAGGTGTATCAAATCTGAGTTTGGAAAAGTTAGTTATCATGCAATGGAGAAAACGATGGGGAACTAACAGCGATGGTTTACTGTCCCAATAAACTTCATATAATGGCTTAAGAGGGCCTTACTTGCCCTTTTTGTTATAAACACCCATATCTGCCTTCCTGTCGTCTGCTGCAGACTCTCTACCAACAGAGACAGATGGGATTAGCCAGGGGGAGAGAAGCATGGCCACTTCCAGATAGACCATCTTCAAAGTCTGATGTATACATACAGCTGAAGGACGGACTATAGCATCCAATACCCGTTAGGCATGATGGCCTTGGAAAATGTACCCCTGCCTTGTTTCCTGGTTTCACTCTGTACCTTATCTTCCTCGATCTTTACCATATACACCCTGTATTACCTCCTAGGAAGGTGGTCAGGTCTTATATAAGGCTTGTGCTTCACGAAGATGTTTATATCTCTCTCACAAAACATATGTAGCTCCCTCATTTCTTAGAACTTGAAACAAAGGTTGGAAAAACAATTCTTGGCATCATTGGGGGTGGGCGGTAATATACTCATTAACTGTGTTTTATTTCTGGATTTCATTTTTTAGTTTTGGATATATATCCTCCCATTGCCAATGTTAACAAGCAACAACTCTGTTCCTTGTCCTAATTTATTATACCTTTTCTATTTGCCTGTTGTTTCCTCTATGCCTAGTTACTGTTAAATGTGTTCATTTTCCTTTCTGTCTGGTAACAGTTGCAGACACAGACTTTCAGCTCACTAAAGTACATACATAATAAAATAAAGACGATGCCCTTTTATTGGTATTGCAACTCTATTGGTATCACAGGCTCTAGAATGGTGGAATGGGCAAAGAACACTACCACTAATCAAACATTTATTTTTCTTTGGGTACTAAGAGGTAGAAATGAGGAATAACATGGGTGGGCCACTAGCAGGCAGGCCTTAATCAAAAATACTGGAAAAATGTAAAGATAGCCAGCATCTGCCAGAAATAAATTAGGTCTTGGGAATGACTTGAAGCTGAATTAGGATCCCACTACCCTTTCTGGAACTCTGAATTTATTTTTAAAGGCATTTCTAGACACCTCTTCTTCTAGGTAAGAACCTGTGCCATAGCACGTGCAGGAAACAATCTGCCCAGTGATAGATACTGATCTACTGCATTTTTTTTTTTTTTTTTGTGAGGAGATCAGCCTTGAGCTAACATCTGCCAATCCTTTTTTTTTGCTGAGGAAGACTGGCCCTGGGCTAACATCCGTGCCCATCTTCCTCCACTTTATATGGGACGCCGCCACAGCATGGCTTGCCAAGTAGTGCGTCGGTGCGCGCCTGGGATCCAAACTGGCGAACCTCGGGCTGCCGCAGCGGAGCGCGCGCACTTAACCGCTTGCGCCACAGGGCTGGCCCCTGATCTACTGCCTTTTCAAGTTTTTGTTCTCTTAATCTACCTCAGAATATCCTGCTGCTTCAAAAAATAAATAAATAAATAGAGTATACTAAATCAGAATGTTAATGGATTTGGCTCCATTAGTCTCTAAACCATAGAAATGGCAAAGTGGAAGAGAGAGAAACAATTTTATTTTTGGCCTTTTTATTATTATTCTAGAAATTTGGGCCTTCCACTCTTTTATTTCTAGATGGTTAACCCACTGATATCGTTATATCTGACCCCAACTGATGAGAACCATTCTAACACATCAATAATTAGTTCAGTTAAAGACCATGGTCCCTTTGTCCCCAAGACAGATCTTATAAAGAGAGGAAAAAGTCTCTTTTCTGGACAAAAATTGAACCAACACCAAAAAGATGACAAATCAATGTCTGTCAAGCTAGGCAGGAGGAAGTGTCAGGTTTGTAAAACCAAACCTGGAACCTACCTGCACCATCCTTCTGAACAGTCGAAACCATTCCCTCTCCTCTATCCCTCTGTAACCTAATCTACTTTTTTAAAGGACATCTCCCCTAAGTCCCATCTCCAATAAATATCTGGTCTAAATTATTCTCCACCAAATCATTAAACTTTTTCACAAGCTCCGTGGGGAAGATTTACCCTGAGACAAATAGTGAACAGAATGGGGATTCTGGAAAGAGTTAAAAAGGTACAAGGCAAAGTGGTCCCAGTATCAGAAAACATTCTGCTACCTGTGTGACACAATAATGAAGCAGGTGAAACATACAGTCAAGTTGGTATGAGGAAGAGAGTGTTTGTGATGAGACTGGGACATATTGAGATTCTCTGCTGCATTGTGCATGGACTTGTGCTCAGAGAGAAAGGGGTGCAAGGCAGCCTTATATTCCAGAGAAAATGGTGGGACTGGGGGAGGCACTGGAATCATCAGTTGAATCAAAATTCTTTACTCCTCCTTTCCAGTCCTCCTGTAGACGTGGGGCCAAGGTCTGGCCCCTCTGTAGTGCACTAAGGGAAAGAGCAGCAGCTATGAGCAAGAGCCTTTATCTGGCTCGTAGTTTGGACCAGATCCTTAGTGCTCTCTTCACTGAGGCTAGAGGCCTGGATTTCCAGTCCTCACATCACTTTGTGCGCTATGGTCATCCTCCCTGGTCCACCCTCACTACATCTCCCTGTCCACCAACCTCAAGAACACAAAACTTTTCAGTTCTTTGCCACAAAGTAATTTTAAAAAATGTGGTTTCTTTGTTTAAATGTTACTAAGTTGGTTCATCTTTTAGTAACAGACCTCCCCGCCCCCAGCCACCCACTCAGTCCTGTATGATGACATCATCATCCTCGTCTTCCTCCTCCTCCTCCTCTTCTTCATCTTCATCTTCTGGCAGTTCTTCCTCCTCCTCTTCCTCCTCTTCATCTAGACAAACCACCACCTCAGCTGGCTCAGGTAGTCGAGAGTCAAACCAATCCAATACCTGTTGGGTGCTAAGCCTTGACGCCTGACTCAGTTGAGGGATGTCACTTTGCCGTAGCTGTTGGTGGGCTGCCCAGTACCTCTCCAAGGGTCGTATATCCGGTGGGGGTGGGGGAGCCGGCAGAGGTGGTGTCTCAGGCCATTCATTCAAGGAGCGGGTTGAAGGCGGTGGTGTGGGAATCGCTGGGTCCTGGAAACTAGGGGCACCAGGGACTGCGTTGTCCCGAAACCATTTTAGTTGCCCATGCTTCAAGGCATAGCGTGTGTCACCAAACCACTGAATGATCTCTGGCCGAGGTAAACCAGTGATCTGTTCTAATTTATAGTAATCCTCCCGCCGTGCCCATTGGCACTGTAAAAAAAAAGACTTGAGGATAGCCAGCTGTTCTTTGGTTTTGCGCTTGGTCTTTCGCTGGCGTTGCATATCTGGGGAAGGGTACTCTGCAGGGCCAACCCTACCTGGTACTGAGTTATGCCTTAGCCCCTGGGGCCAGGCTGGCTCCAGATGTGGGGGTAGTGCCTGTTCATTGGGTGACCGTGGCTGTGGGGTACGGCCCAGTGGCTGGAGGGGTTTAGAGGTGGCAGTAGCTCCATTAGCCAGTACCTGGAAAGAGGAAGAAGAGGTAGAGGAAGAAGAAGGAGTCATATTAGATGCTGACTCCTGCTTACAACTACTGGCAGGTAATGAGATTGGTGGGGGCTTATCCCGAGCACGTGGCTGGTGGACAGTTGTGGAGTGGTTCCAGGAAGCAGTACCTCGGCCATGTGACTGGTTGGGACCCCTGCCTGCCTGCTCCTTAGAGAGGCCACTACTTTGAAGATCCTGCCAAAAATTTGATTGGTGGGGGAATGCCCCACTGCCAGGTGCCATTGGGGGCTCCTTTGCTTTCTGGTGACTCAGTGGCTCTGAGGACTCCTCAGGCTCTACCTTCAATCCTTTCATCTGGGTGGGCTCGCTAAGAGTCAGGGGCACTATTCCAAGACCAACTTGTTGTGGAGGTGGCACTGGAGAAGGAGGCACCTCCTCTGGGGGCCGCCCTGCATGATGAGTAAAAGAGAGAAGGGATTTGAAATGGAGTTGGTCCCGATGGTAGACCACTCGGGCTCGAGTCTCTTCTATTTCTTCAGATGACCAGCTAATGCCACAGCGGAGGCGCTGGGCCATGAACCAAGTCTTGACTTTCTCCATCTGCAGCCCATAGCGTAGACAGAGAAGGGCAATGTCTGCTAGACTGGGATAGGGAAAGTAGCTGAAGGTTTGTAGCAAGTGTTCATTGCCATCCAGCTCACTGGTCTGGGCTGCCTGGGTCCACACAAGTTGGAGCTCCTCGGAGATTGGAGGGAGGCAGATGAGCCCCGCGGGGGAGCTATTAAGACTGCTGGCCTCTTTATTAGGAGGCATGGTGTTTTCTGATTTGTGCCCTTCAGAGATAGCTGTAATAAGAAGAGAAACAGCTCAATCACTGGGGCTCCTCTTTTGGCCCATTGCTCAGTTTCTACCAAACAAAATGTTGGACTCCAAAACAATCAACTTCCTATGTGTACCGTGCTGGATTGCTTTTCAAATGCTTTAAGTTTCCCATTTAATTTTCATAACCTTATGCAGTCATCAGAGCCTCTATAATTCCCACTGTACGGATGAAAAAACCATAGAAGTTAAATTACCCAAGTCACATGACTAGTGAGTATTGTAACCAAGACAGAAATCTGTCTTTAGAGGTTAAGGAGGAAAACTCGTCCTTTCATAGTCTTTATCTTTCCAATTCAAACTCACTTCACCCTCTAAGTTCATGGAACAAGAGTCACAAAATGAAGACTCAGCCACAAAAACAAGAGGAGCAGTAATCTGAGAACTGTTCCAAACGTTTTTAGCTCCTAACAATTTATGATTATCTCTAGAATGTGGAGAAAGGTCAGGAGTACAGTGGATGAATATCTAGAAGGTAGGACAGCACTGTTCCTCTGCCCAGCCCCCTTTTCTTTCCCTTGGTGGTGGTGGAGTGCTGGGGGAGGGGAATGATAGTACCTTTAAGCCCTAAGCCCAAACCTGATAGCTTTATTTTTTCTAGTACCTTTAAGCCCTAAGCCCAAACCTGATAGCTTTATTTTTTCTTTGCGTAGGAGAGGTCAGATATCTGGGATAATGAGGCTTACTCCACGTGGGTTTAGGTCGGGTGAGGGTAGAGAGAGGGGACTGTTCCCCCAACCCAAGTCGTGCTTGGAACAAAGGTTATCCCCTCCCCCCAGCCTTTGTCTCTTCCAACTGCTCAGTCTCTCTCCAGGGAGCCTAGAGAGCTCCCTCAGACTTGAACAGTCCCTTCCACACAGGGCGGAAGGCCTGCAGCTCTTATCTCTTCGGTCCAGCTTTCTTCTGACCAGGTGGGCAGGCTCATTATAAACTGTAGCCAGGTCCTGCAAGCTGCCCAGCCACACCACCAGTCTGGGGGTTATGGGTGTGGAGACTGCGGGAATGGCCCCCGACTATGCTTCATTCCTGAAATACCTGCCCAAGTTATTTCCCAGTACAATTCTGTTGACCGAATTTTAACTCAGCTCTATGTGTGGGCATTAGAGACTCTTTTAACACATCTGTCACCCTTTACTCTTAGAGAAATCCCATCTGAGTTTATAAATGTTACTTCTGATATGTTAAGGATGGGACAGGATTCCTGTGTAAATGCTACATGATCAATTGAGGAAACTCTCGAGTCCAGAAAGTTACAGATAGAGCAGTGTCATATCAGGGCTTTTATATGATGATTAGAAAGATTTGGTAGCATTTTAATGTGTGTCACCATTCCCTTTTAACAAGTTAATCTAACAAACTGAAGACCATGCAGATCCTAAGGCAACACAGCTGGAAGAGAACCTTAAAGGGTAAACCGAGGCAGCATGGCATAGTGGGTAGCAGTGTGACTCTTGAGTAAGGCCAGCCTGCAGTTGGAATCCCAGTTCTGCAGTTAGCAGCTATGTGATCTTGAGCACAAGTTACTGAACTTATATGAGACTTGGTTTCTTCATGTGTAAAACATGGAGACAGTGCTGAGTGTGTGTGAAGTTATATCTTTTTACGGAGCACCTACTATGTGCTAGGTGTCATGTGTAGGCAGGGCCTAAAGCATGTTAGATGGGGAGGTCCAGGTGAGGCAGATTTGAGATGAACTGTAGCTCCACCACTTCCTACAGTGCTGCTGTCCCTGGGCAAGTTATTTACCCTCTCTAATCCTTCGTTTCCCATCAGAAACACAGGAGGTCAGAACAGCACCTACTTCACAAGTTGATGACTAAATGAAAAAATGCACTCGACGTTATGCCTAGATCAGAGTAAAGGCTCAATAAATAACAGCTTTTATCATTACTTCAGCCTCATGGGGTGATTCTGATATAAGATAATGCTCCTCCTAGACAATGGGGGGAGTGAGGCAAAGACTGAAATCCTTTAAAATCACTGTTTTCAATCTGTTTTTGCAGAGTCCTAATTCTAATGGGCAGTAGAGGAAACCAGGGTATCTATGATTTTATATTTTGGGAGTTGGATATAATTCCAGAATGGATTTTGCTGCTTTAAAAAATGAAAATCACTGCTTTAGGAGAACTGAATCCATAATTTGGATATAAGGCCTTTCTGACTGCCAGGTGGATTGCAATGTGGTAGCTCTATCTTTACCCTCCAGGTTCATCCCAGACACAGCTGAGTGGCCTGTGAGGACTTGCTTGCACAGCCATTTAGAAATTGTGGCCCACCAGGAATACCACCAAATCTAAGCTGGAGAATACTTTATGATTGCAATATTTGACACCTACTTTACCTTATCTGTGTCCTGTTCTTACTGACACAATAACACGTTAGATAAGAAGGAAATGTAGCATAAGGAATAAAGCAGTCCAGTGTAAGGATGAAGACTGCCAAACCAGAACATAAGGCAGGCAGTGAGAAGCCTACAGGAGGCATTTTTGCTTTCATTCATGTGGTTTGTGATCCCTCAGATTCTCATGGGATCAGCTTGATATTTCAATGTAACGTGCAGTAATGCAAACATCATATTTGGTGTACTATATATATCCACAGTTTTCCAATTACACAAAACACAAGTTGTGGAAGACTTTTTGATATAGAATGGTGGCTTAAATCAAGGCACAGCTATATAGCTGGTACCTCGCTGGAAGAATCTGGCTTTGAATTAGGAAGAAACTACAACCAGAGAGTGGCTCATGAGAACTCTAACAAGTAGGGTAGACGTTATGGTAATCAAAACCACAGTGAAGACACTACAGTGTCTTGTGTTCTTGTGCCTCCATTTGGTGAGGGCAGGAAAAGAAGGGAATCAAAGCTGGAGAAAGAGGTGGTGGGCAGAGGTGGTGGCAGGGGTGGTGGGATTATCAAGTCTGAGCAATTACTAAATTTGTATCCTTATTAAATATGCCAGATATGTCCTACTGCTACTTAAAGTCACTAATTAAAAATAAAGAGCCAGGATAAAACACTTCTTTCCCTTTGGGCTTTCCATACTCCTGGGCAGATGGCAGAAAAGAATGGGCTGCCTTAAACTTATCTAGGTGTTCACACAATCCTAGAAAAATGGGTATTTGGAACTTTAGGCTTGAGCCTAGGCTTATGATTAAAGCAGGAGAAAGTTTGAGTGGGACACTAGATATGATCCTGCTAAATCCCCTAAATCTTATTCAGAGAACTGAAGAAGGCCTGAAATGTGTTTTGGTGATACAGTTGTAAGGGCGTTAAAGGACTTTTAGTGATTTTCAACTGATGTGCTTCTTAACTTTTTGGATCATGAACCTCTTTGAGAATCAGATAAAAGCACCTTAGAAAGTTATGACTACCTCCCCCCCCCAATAAACATCCACAGTTACACATTACATATATAATCTCAGGGGGTTCACTGGCTGCCCAGAAGCCCAAGTTAAGAACCTCTGTGTTGTGTTATGTCCTCAAAACTTAATAAAGGCAATGGTGGTAACTGCTTAAAGAAGAACAAAAAGTTCTGGGATGAACTGGGATGGAAAGAGTGGATGGAAGACTCAAGAGAATTTGAATAAGCCTAGAAGGGACTGGGTATTGGTGATATTAGCTGGAGAGAGTGGAAGGGAGGAGTGTTCAACCAGGCCAGGAGCCTGGCTTAACTGACCCACTGGATTACATGACCACTACCCACAGTGCACTGGACACCAGAGCCGGGGAGGCTTCTCTCTAAGTGTGCCAAAATCATCTGTTTCCTTCAGCTGCCCTGTGTGCCTGGGCCAGCTGTGTGTGATTCCAAACCTGGTTATGCCCGTTGTTTTTCTGTATTTATATAATAATGTAATTAAACATCACATAAACCTATGAAAAATTAGTGCATTAAAAACTTTTCCTATGAAAACAAAGTCAAATGCTTTGGAAAGACAATACAAAAGAGTGTACATTTTAAAAATTGTTGAGAGTAGGTAAGACAACTGTAAAAGATTTTTTAAGGTGACTTAAAAATCTCAAAAGTATTCTGCATTCAGATTGCCTTAAAAGTGTTTAAATTCTCACTCCACTTTAAAGAAACCACACCTGGTAATCATAGGTGATGAGCGGCAAGACTGCACATTAGAATTACCTGGGAAACTTAAACCCAGGCATCCTCCTACTCTTTCTGACTTAATTAGTCTGGACTGGGGCCCAGGCATCAGTAGTTTTAAAAAGTTCTCAGGGTGCAGCCAGATTTGAGATTTGCTTGTGTAGTTTATACTAGAAAGGCAATTGGGAACTCCAACCAGCAGACTTACACAAAGAACACGCCTGGACACTACCCCAAAAGATTGGTGAAATGAACGTACTTTTAATGACAATGCTTGATATTTATTTGCATCATTTAAAAAATTCCCAACTTGAACTGGCTGTTTTGGTTTTTTCAGTTACTGCCATCTACCTATCTTAATCATATAATATAAAAGGACTTCAAATGTATGGTGAGGAGGAGGTTCATATGATACAAGATCTGATCAGGGCCCACATTACCACACAGGTCTCAGCTTGAGTCTTCTTTCAGTTTAGAAGTCTCAGACTAGGACGCAACACCAGGAACCTCTGAGGACTGGGGTTCTCACTTTCCTGGTTGGTTTTCTGAGTATGGCTGGGTAGGGGGTCAGAAGGGGCAGTTTCTCCTAAACCTTTCATTCCCAAAGGCCACTGCTCCCCAGAATTAAGGCCAGGTTTCTGTACGTGTGTTGAGGTCACCAGGAGGTAGTCGTGGGGGGGAGGGCTGGGAAGGAAACGTTTCTCCTATCCACCATTTCACAGGCAGTCTAGAAGGCTCCAAACTGGGTCAGAGAACAAAAAGTTGCTGCACTTGGGGCGATGAGCCCCAGGGAGCAGGCGAATCTCAATTCTCCCCTCGCCAAGGGCGTCCCACCCAGCCTTCCCCTCCTCCCTACACACCCACTCGCCCTCCCCCAGTTACAACAGGGAACCGAAAAGTCCAGAGGAGAAGGGAAAACCGGGCGACTTCGAACCTAGAATTCTCCTCCCCCCAGCGCGGGGATGGGGCTCCGGAGGTCGGAGATCGTACAGGGGCTGGGAGGGGAAGTCGCAGGGGCTGGGGATCACTCACCGCGGTCCGGCCCGGGCGGCGGCTCCCAGCCTCGCACCATGGGCCGCGGGGGGAAGGGGGAGAAAGGGCAGGAGGGCCTCCGGGGTGGGAGTGGGGTTCCCGCCCGGTGCGGCCTGCTCCGAGCCCACCCGTGCGGAGGGCCGGGACCGGGACTGCCCCCCCCGCCACCGAGAGCGCGCCGGCTAGCCCAGCCCTGCTCCAGCGAGTTGGAGGCGGGGCGGATGGGTGGGGCGGGCCCCGGGGGCGGTGCCAAGGTGGCCCGAGTCCCGATTGGTGGGCGCGGGCAGGCGGGCACCGCGGAACGCACTGGGCCGGCCATTGGCTGCGTGGGTCTCTGCTGAAGTTGGCTATTGGCTGCGTGGGGCAGGGAAGCTGTCCCCCGGGGCCAGGGTGCCGCGAATGGTACTTCCCCCCACCCTCGACCTATCGGCGCCGGACCTTCGGAGTACACTGAGCTATGTTCCTCCCGGAATTCCCCAAGGAATTCACGGCAGTTTGCTGAACTGTCCAGACCGCCTACAACTACTCCCCATTTGTTTCGTCTTGGAGGAAGACGGTTTGAGCATCCCCTTGCCAGCCTTACACTCGAGCCGCGCCTTCCCGGCCGAGGGCCCAACGGCGTCAGCAGCGTCACTGAAAACGAAGCGCCTAGAGCAACCGGGAACTTGTTGCTGAGGGATCAAATGTCTTGCCACCCGGAAAGACGAGGATCCTAGCAGCCCGGCACCTTTGGCCCCTTCCCGGGTCCAGCTGGCATCGGACAGGTGTTCTCAAAAACGAAGTGCTGGAGGGATCAGCTGGTTGCGACCTACCAGACCGCCAGGCCCCCCTCTCTGCCCTAGTAAAGAGAACCTGGAGCTCTGCCTCGTATCTGGGGACCTTGGTTTTCGCTGTCAAGGAAGGGATGACAATAAAATGGATCTTTCACCAAAGCAGAATTCCACACACTCCGAAGTTCTGGGCCAAAAGTTTGTCTATTTAGGATTCTCAGTCTTCTGACTAAAACTTCGGAACAATACTTTCTGAAGTGACTCTTCTGTTCCCATGCTGGTCCTTGAAAAAGTCTCTTCTTGCTTATTAGGTCACTTAATAGCTTATATACTTACAATAATTTATAAAACAATTTCAGACTTTGTCCTGTATTTCGCAGACTTCACCCCTCCCCATGTATCTCCCAAAAGCCAACCACCATAACGGCTACTTCTGAGTCTTCATCGCTTGGCTTTATGGTCTAGAGCTCTTTCAGGGTTGCCAGACATCAGAAATATTATATCTGCTTCAGCACTGAGCCCTATTTTCTGTTGCTGGCCCTGTATTTCCCCCGCCTCCACTCTCCTTCATTACATTTAGTAACAATCTCAACTCCTAAGAGCCAGCCCCACGTCCTTCAAACGACTAGTATCCGGCAAAAGCATCATAGGCCTAAACGACAGAAGACATACACTCAGTTTTAGAGTTAGAAACTTTTGATCCCTCAGGGTTTAAACCAGGGCTGGTGATAGATACAGACCTTCTCCTAAATCATGACTGTTACAATGCCCCAGTGGTTTGCATGTAATAAAGGAAGGGAAAAGTGAAACATTTTAGGCAGCAGCAGCCCTCAGTTTTCAGTGGCGAGGTCATTCTCTCATAATCCAAACAATTAATGAGACTGGATTGACTGGGAAGAACTCATGCTGGTTTGGCTGGGAAGGCAGGCAGGCACTGTCTGTGGGAACTTAGCGCCTGCCCCTGGGGGGTTCAGTTAGGCATTCTGGGCATCGCTGAACATGGCCTTGGAATTATGAAAGGTGGACAGCTCTGACACCTTTCTTGTCTCGGAAAGACACTCACTCCCAGGTCAGGAGTAGGGAGCAGAATCAAAGACAAATTTAGGAGAGGGAGAATTCCTCTCCTAAAAGGGAAAAGGACAAAGGAGAAGAAATTCCTTTGCCCCAGTTCTGGAGTGCAGGCTGAAGCCTCATTCTTTTCCGTGGGTTTCACCCTAAAGCTTTACAAGATGGAGTGGACTGGGGTGGGGGAGCGGAAGACAGGAAGAGATCCAGACTAACAATATCAGAGAGGGAAGGATCCCAACTTTAGCAAGACAATAACCCTTCCAGCTCTTCCAGGAACTAGTGCTGAAGAATGGGGACTCATTATGTTAATCTCCTATTTTGGTGAAAATTCTCTCTCCCTTTGCATGGCTCAGATATTACCAGGACTGACCAGAGGCACACGGACCCTACAGCTAAGGGAGCTGAAGTTTCAGGGCCCTTCCTTGCACAGACCTCTTCCACAGCACTGGAGGAGTCCCAGCAATGTGTGAATGTGGTCAGTTTTTGTAAAATTAAAAAAATATATATTTAAACTGCAATTGGTTAAGATTGATGTCTCTCTCCTTTCTGACTTCCCCTCCATCACACTTCCCCTTTTGTCAGGCGGCACTGGAGAGTCCACGGGCATTTTGGGATTGGCTAAGGAAGTTGAGTTGGGGATACATTTAGTCTGGGTTTGGGAGGTATACATTTGTGGTTTGCAGTTACTTCTATGAATAGTTAAATAGTAGGTATAGTGTTATGGGCTGACCTAAGTTCCCCCAAATTCATGTTATTAAGTCTGAACTCTCAGTACCTCAGAATGTAACTGTGTTTGGAGACAGGGTCTATAAAGAGATAATTAAGTTAAAATGAGGTCTTTAGGGTAAGTCCTAATCCAATATGACTGTTGTCCTTATAATAAGAGGAAATTTGGACACAGACGCTAACATAGGAAAGACCATGTGAAGACACAGGGGGAAGGTGGCTATCTATAAGCCAAGGAGAGAGGAATCTCAGAATGAAATCAACCCTGCTGACACCTTATCTCAGACTTCTAGCCTCTAGAACTGTGAGGGAATTTCTGTTGTTTAAGCTACCCAGTCTGCAGTATTTTGTTATGGCAGCTCTAGCAAACTAATACATATAGCTTCCAAGAATACTCCTAATGTCAACAATTCAGAGCATATGACATTAGTCACTGCAAATTTGAAATGCTCCAAAATCTTACACCACATATACCATAGAAATTTGATAGAGTTTTTTCCCCAAGTTTGACAAAAATCCTTAAAAATTATGTGACCTTATCACTTACAAAGTGTGAAGGTGAAATTTTTCTAAATTATCAAGAATTTATTTATTTATTTATTTATTTATTTATTTGCTGAGGAAGATTAGCCCTGAGCTAACAGCTGTGCCAGTCTTCCTCTATTTTATACGTGAGTTGCTGCCACAGCATGGCTAACGATTGGTCTAGGTCCGTGCCTGGGATCTGAACCCTTGAACCCTGGGCCACCAAAGTGGAGGGTGCTGAACTTAACCACTAGGCCATGGGGCTGGCCCCAAGAATTTTTAAAAAATGCTTATGTAGAAGACCGAATTACCTTTCTACACTCTTTATAGAAAACATTATATATAGTAATCACATGAAAAGGCTATCAAAGAGCATGTAGCCGAAAACAAAATTGTAGGAAAAAATGTTTGCCAGGTAAGATAATTTTTGAAATTTGTTCTTTTTCTTTCTTTTTTTTTTTTTTGGTGAGGAAGATTAGCCCTGAGCTAACCTCTGTTGCTAATCCTCCTCTTTTTCCTGAGGAAGAATGGCCCTGAGCTAACATCTGTGCCCACCTTCCTGTTTTGTATATGGGACACCGCCATAGCATGGCTTGATAAGCAGTGTGTAGGTCTGCACCCAGGATCCAAACCTACAAATCCCAGGTTGCCAAACCAGAGGGCCACGGGGCCGGCCCAAAATTTGTTATTTTTCTTGATTTTCTAGGATTTGTCAGCTTTTAAAAAATTGTAACGTTTTTATCTTCTCGTTCTAAAACATTTACTTTTGTGCCAAATGTATTTATTTTTCTTTAAAAAGGCTCCAAAAGTTGTATTCTTCAGGCACCCAAAAACTTGGATCTCCCCCGGGACTACCCAAATGGATACAGTGAGTTTCTGCCTCAATTAGGGGAACCCTGCTCCAGTGTTCTGTGCCATGTTTGTGCCCTTAGCCAATTCCAGTACCAGAGCTGAGGGCTGACCAATCAAAACTGCAAGTACTGAGGATCTGGGATAGCAAAGACGCAATGAAGGAGTTTGTGGAAGGATTTCAGACAAACCTACAGCCAAACTAAGATATGAGAGGTCTGTAAAGACAGTAGGGCCATAGAGGGACCCTAGGCAGTCAGCCATGGAGAGAACCCTGGAAAGCCCCCCCTTACCTCTCCTTGGGTGCCTGCTCCTCATGCTGAGTCTACCCTTCAGCATATCTGGTTTCACTTACAACATGTACTAAAGAGTGGGTGCTCTGCGGCGACATCACAACTTGGCCATTATGATGTAATGAGGCATCTGCATCTTCTCGGGTTAGGGCTTCCCTATTAGGAACGTTGTCTCATTACTTTGTGGGTAATTGGATTCTTTCATCATTCAGGTGATGTGGAAGTCAATACTACATGAGAATTTGATCTTTTTCAAGGATTCCTCCCTTTAAATCTATTTCTATCACTCCATTCTGGATTAGACAGAGGTCCTTGCTTTTCCTCTCCATCTTATTTTTTGTCCTTTGCTTTAGGGTTGCCCTTGATGGGGAAAAGGGCTTTGCTCTTCCCTCTGGTGCTTAAGGAGCAGAATGTAACTTAGATAGGCCCCTTAAGGAAGAAGAGGCCCCCACCCAAGGGGAAGCACGGGCTTTTACCCAAGCTGTTCCCTTTCACTGGCCCCGCAGCTGGTGCTGGGTGCCAGGGAACTCAAGCGCTGGGCCCTGGTAACTTGCACTACCGCTACCCAAGATGGTGGTGGGACCTGTTGGAGTGTTTTATACAGGGCTGCCCAACTCCTCCATATCTCCTTCCCACCCAACTTCTCTGTAGCCAGAGGACTCTGGCAGACAGGGAATAGGACTTTTAAGAAATGGGGGCGGGAGGGAGGAATCTTGTCTCTGGGTTTCTTGCCACCCTCAGGCCAAAACAAACAATATTTCTCAATATCTTATGATATACTTTCGTTTCATATTTTAACTTTATTTCAAATACGAGGTCTTTTATCCAGAAGGGAGGGCAGTTACATGAGGAAGCTGAAGTGAGGCACAATACTAGTGGGTTGGGGCCCAGTGAACATAGGGCTGCCCTATGAAGCGGGTGGGGAGGCTCTGGGAGGGCCTGATGAGAACAGTGGTTTTGGGGGATTCACATAGCAACCTTTCATTTCCTCTCCAAGTTAGCTATTCAGTGGGTGGATTAGTCTGTCCTTTTAGCAACTTCACTCTTTAGCAATATCACCAAAAGAAGTGCCAAGGCTGGGGACACAGAGAAAATTACAAGTGCCTGTATTTCTCTTTATGCCTGGTTGGGGAAGAAAACGGAAACTAGTAGCAGAAAATGAAACATTTCTGATGTTATCTCTTGCCATGAAAAACCACAGGTCTGTGTAATGGGCTGTTTTGTAGCCTGGGAATGAGATGTGGTCAGGAGGCCTGGGGTTAAGCCCCATCTTGAGCTGCACTAACCAATTCTTTGACCTTGCTGGGGTCACTTCTCATCTCTGGACCTGTGTCCTCATCTGTAGGGGAGCCTGGACCCAATGATCTCTAAAGACAAGCCTTTTCAGGTCTGTTTCTATGACCTGCGAATTGCAAGGATCCAGAGGAGCTGCAGAGAAACACAGGTGTTAGAAGCAAGGCAATGTGGGAGTTAGATTGGAAAGTTGAGGAGTTGAGGCTTATTATGAAGAGAAATAATGAGCTACATTCATAAAGAGAAACAAAGGAGGAGGAGGAAGGCTATCAGGTAGGTGTGGGAAGACATCTGAGGTCTGGATGCGGGAAAAGGGCAAGTGTTCCTGCTGTGTTGCTTCAAGGACCCAAGCCCCTGACCATGGTAATGGTTTCTCTATGGCACTTCCCAGTCCATGGCTGACATGTTACCTCCTAAATTGCTCCTGTTCATACAGTCATCAGCCTTTAGAGGAAAGTCCCCACCACAGTGCCTAACACATGACGCATCTCTAAAGATTCCACCAAACTCCTGGTGTTTCCCATGTCAGATTAGACTATCAGCTTACCCCCAGGCCCTGGCGCAGCTCTATATGGGAAAAACCAGAAGACTCATGTGCTGGTCTATACAGCTGAGAATGGGGAGTGGGTGAGCCCTGGTACTTCTTACAGAGAAAAAGCTCAGGGTTCCCTGCCCCTAACCAGTTTGCATTTATCCACTCAATACCAGGGTTCCCAGAAGGGGCCCAAGCACAGACTATCCAGCAGTTGTCCTAGTTGGGGACCCTTCTAGCAGAAACTTTAAGATTTTATTTATTTATTTTTTTCCCCCCAAGCCCCAGTAGATTGTTGTATGTCATAGCTGCACATCCTTCTAGTTGCTGTATGTGGGATGCGGCCTCAGCATGGCCGGAGAAGCGGTGCGTCGGCGCGCACCCGGGATCTGAACCCGGGCCGCCAGCAGCGGAGCGCGCGCACTTAACCACTAAGCCACGGGGCCGGCCCTAGCAGAAACTTTAGAGAACTGGCCTTTTCGAGGCTAGTGGGGGATTGGAAGGGGTGTGGCACACCAACAAGTATGGAGGGTTGGCTAGGGCCAGGAGGGAATCCCAATGTATGGAAAGGCTAGAGTTCAAATGGGTTCCCAAGTTCTCTAGCAGGTAGGCGGGGTGGTCCCTTGCTGATCTTACAGAGCTGGGACACTGGCACAGGAGACAACAGCAAGCTCCCGGAAAGAGCAGATGAAGCATGGGACCCTCAGTGCTTTGCCTTCTCCAACCATTTGGGAGACTGGGAGGACAGGAAGGCAGAACACAATTAGAAACTATGGTCTTTTCCTATTAAGACATAATACGGCAAAGCAAAGTTTTAAATTTTGTTTTTAAAGGAAAAAAATATAACATCATGGTTATATAGAGAGGCTCTAGAGATTTCCTGGGGTTCACAATCCTAGCTCTGCCACTTATTAGCTTTGTGATCTTGAACAAATTATTGAGCTTTTCTGAGCTGTTTCTTCATCTCTAAAACAAGGATAGTATTACTCAACTCAAAGAGTTGTTTTGAGAATTATAAGACACCAGATTTTAGCAGGTAAGTAAATGTAAACTATTATTGTTAATACAACATAACAGTAATGCATACATTGAGCAAGAGATTATTACACACTGAGCCGTGACCCAGTCTCCCTCTCCATTATCCTCCCTTGGGCTCTTCACTGATGACTAAAAAGTGCACTGTTTGGTGGCTTCCAGTAGTTTCTCTCTTCACTCTGCTGGAACTTTGACCTGAAGGCAATCCACAAGACATGTGAAATTCTTTGTTTTCTTCACCAGATAAAGATGATGTTTAAATGGGCATTTGTTTGAGGAATGACTTGGGGTTCCTCTCTTTCAGCCATTCTTCTTTAAAGGATTAAGGCTTTGGACAGGAGGGGCATGGTAACAAGACCCATGCTCTATTCTGAATGCATGTATGGGCACGTGTGCATGCACTCTCAGTGATAAGGAAGAGGGGGATCCAGAAATTTTCTCTGAGAAATCAGTAACACACATGGGTATGGGGAGCTGGTTACCTGGGAGCTCCTGTTCATCTGCAGCATCAGGAACTGCTTCTTTTTCCTCTTCTCCCTTCTAGAAGACTGTCAAGAAGGAGCCTGAGAGAGGAAGGTGGACCAACCATGGTCTTGGCGAAAAGGAAGTAGGTTCTCCACCCCTTCTGGAGGGAGAAGGAATAGCAGAGATCAACAAGGATGAAGAGGGAGGCAAATGGAAATCGAGAAAAGGAAGGTAAATACCCAATATGCTAAAATAAAAATGAAAGTGATGAGAAAGAGGGACAAGGAAAGAGAAAAGCAGAGCTTAGGAATAGAGTAAGAGGAAAGGAAAAACAACCAGCAGAGGTTAACCAGGAGGAGCGACTTAAGGCATGAATGTGAATGGGTACAAGAGTCCAGCTTTCCTATTTCACTCATTCAGGGTATGGAGCATACTGCCATCTTCTGGTGCCATTTAATTTTCAAGTTGCTTTCTTTCTTTCTTTTTTTTGGTTAGGAAGATTAGCCCTGAGCTAACATCTGTCGCTAATCCTCCTCTATTTGCTGAGGAAGATTGACTCTGGGCTAACATCCATGCCCATCTTCCTCTACTTTATACGTGGGATGCCTGCGACAGCGTGGCTTGATAAGCGATGCATAGGTCCGAGCCCAGGATCCGAACCTGCAAACCCTGGGCTGCCAAAGTGGGGCACACGAACTTAACCACTACCCCACCAGGCCGGCCTGATTCTTGATTTGAAATGTTTTCCATTTCTTATACCCACAGTCCTTTATCCTCAAGAGAGCCCGCAACATTGTTTCCTTTCATCTTTGGGGCTCCCAAGCATCATTTTCTCCAAGAGACACCTCCCCCAAGTTGTCTCAGAGCACCCAGGCTGGAAGTCTGTAGGGCAAGAGCAAAAAGCAAGAGACAGAAGTTGAACTGTGGCTTGAAAGAGGCCCTGGAATACCCTGAGGATGCAGGCTGACTATGGGATGCTTCCTAGGCTCTGGAACATCTGTGTCAAAAACTGCAGGACCCATCCTCAGACACTGGGTGTGCTGTGTGTTCTGAACTGTAGCACTCAAACTGTAGGTTGGAGAGTGTGGCTTCAGTCCACACTCTGCCACTCACAGAGCATAAAATGTCAAAGCAAGAAGGGGCCCTAAGAGATCACCTAATCCAAATCCAATTTTCCAAGGAGGAAACTGGGACAAGTTCCAAGTGAGGCAACTTGCCCAAAGTTATGCAGCTAGTGAATGACTTCCTTTTCTTCTGAGGCAGAAAGAATCAGAATAGTGATTCTCGTGATTCACTGTCCCTTTTCAAATACAGTCCATAAAGTGCTTAGAGGTCATTAGAAGGCACCCCAGAAAGGCAAGACAGGCATTTTTCTGGAAGCCCCTGAGTGTACCAGCCTCTTAGGAGCTGCATTATTTGGCCCCAAGAACAGGCCTGGAGTTGGTTTTGCCTTCATTTTAATCCCCAGGGCTGCCTGGAGGTTGGAGGAAGGAGCTCTGACTGCTACCTGCTCTCACTCCCCAGGCAGTCCCCGGAGACTGAGGCCAGGGACCATCAGGGGTGACAAGGGAATCCTATCATAATGCCAGGGACTGGGAGCAATGGCCAAGTTCCTAGAACCTAAGCAAGGCAATTACGGCTGAGTTACAGCAGGGATGGGCAGGGCTGGGGGACCTGAGGTGGCAAATGCGGTAAGAGGGAATGAGCCAGCAATCTAAATGACTTCACCGGGGTGGGCTCCTACTTCACCCAAAATACCTCCTCAATCCCAAAGAGGTACCTTAAGCTTCGAATGCCTAGGCCTGACGAACCCAGGCACCCTCTCCCAGTGCCCACTTCTGGAAGAGGAAGTCATCATCATCCCTATTCTGCTTTTTTCTAATCTCCCAGCGCCCTTTCCGGTCTTCTTCCTCCTAAGTCCTGGCTCCGTCCACTCACATCCAACTAGCGTTTCCCACCCCAGTCTTCCCGACCTTCGTTGATTCCGCCCACGCCCCACACCCCTTGGATTTCTCCCATCCTCCTCGCCCTCCTCCACTTGACTCTCTCGGACAGCTCCCCGCCAATCTCGGTTTCTCCCATTCCTCCCCGCCACATCTTCAGGCTCCCCCAGCCCCCGGCTGCCTTTGGTTTTTCCGCCGTCCGCCGCAGGCGTCTCAGATAAAGTGGATCCAGCCCTGGGGCTCCGGGGCTCCGCCACTGCCCGGGTGCTCGGGCCCACGGAGAGCATAGTCACGGCCGCCGTTGTTGTCCCAGAACTCGCGGCCGGTGACGCGGTAGCGCAAGGCGAAAAGCAGGGCGCCCCCAATAGGCGGCGCAGGCAGGCGGAAGGCGAAGCGGTCGGCGCGCGGCGGGGGCGGGGCCGGGCCGGCGTAGGCGGCGGGCGCCTCTCGTTGGCTCCGCCAGCCGTCGGCGCTCCAGCGCACGCTCACGCGCTTCTCGTAGGCCAGGTCCAGCACGCGCGCGCTCCCGGCCACGCCCAGCGGGCCCGCCTCGGCGCGTTCCAGGCAGATGCGCTGCGCCTGCAAGCGGGCGGCGAAGCCGGGCTCGCTGGCCGGCTCCAGGGCGGCGCGCGCCTCCTGGGGGGAGAGAGGGAGCGGGAGGAGGGAGCCCAGGCGGAGAGAGGGGAGAGACAGGGGGCGGGGTCAGGGCGACGCACTGGGCCAATCCGAGGCCCGCCCCCGCGCGCCGCCGTCAGAGTGCGGCCCGGCTGGGGGAGTGGCCTAGAGTTACTCGCCAATGGGGACCCCAAAAGGGAAGAGCAAGGGCCAGCCCGGGGAACGGAGACGGGTGTTTCTTGCTAAATCCACTCCCACCTGCCCGCCGCGGCCGGGTAGGGGAGGTGCCGGGGAAGGGGCGTGCCCCTGGCGCCTACCTGGAGGCCGCGAGCGCGGGGCTGGCACAGGGTGAAGTGCCGGAGGGCGTCCCTCTGCAGCTGCACCTGCACGTGGCGGGGCACCCGGGGCAGCTCTCCGGGGCGGAAGCGGCGCACGGCGGCCAGCTCCAGCCCCAGCGCGTCGGCGAAACGCACTCTCTTGCGGGTGTCCGGGCTGCGACTGCGGGGCGCCCGGACGCCGCCGCCTCCAGCCGGCGCAGAGCGGGCCCGGCGGCCTCGACTGGGAGCGTGAGCGCGGGATCGGGCCCCGAGGCGCGTCCCGCCCTCGCCTAGCTCCTCCTGCGGCTCCTCCTCGAGTCTGGGCCGCTGGCTGCGGTAGTAGGCGCGCTCTGTCAGCGCGGCAGTGAAGCTCAGGTTGCGGGGGATGTCGGTTCGGGGGGGCCGCTCTCGAGACATGGCACCTCCCGACCCGGCGGGGCCCGTCTCCCACCCACCCGGCGTCCACACCGAAGCCGTCGGGCCCGCTTCAGCCGCCCCACGCCATTGCGTACTCTCCTTGCTGTCACCTCCAGGATCCTCCACCTCCCGTAGCTGTGCCTCCGTGACTACCTTTCCCCCCCTCTCAGGCCTCCGGGTCTTAGACCATCATCTCCTGCCTCCTGCGAGCTGTCTGCTCTGAGCGTGCGCTCAGCGGCGCTCACCCTCCGGTCCCGCGGCCCTCGCGGCCCCGGCCCCCGCCCACAGCCCGCTGACAGGTGGCTCCCCATCTGTCTTCGCTGCTGCTGCACCAGAGGGCGGGGACTCCACGCTTTTGGTCCTGAGTGAGACCCCTCGGCCTTTTTTTTTTTTTTTTTAACGGCCTCAACCTCTCCGGCACAGGAAGAGTTAACACGCCGGGGGTGGGGGGGGGAGGGTAACTTTTCCTTTTCTTGCAGGGGAAGATTTAAAACGCCCAGCTTGTGACTTTCTCTTCAGGGCTCACAATTTTCTTTTCTAAACCCTAGGCTCGAGGTTTGGGAGATGGGTGGGGGTAGGTGCAAAGAAGAGTTCATGAAAGATAGAAGCTGAGCTGTGGCGCTCAAAAGGGTGGGTGGACCACTGGGGAGAGTTCTGAACTGAGAGTTGCGGTTAGGCATAGCATCTGGTCTCATCTCTGGTGCTATTCAGCTGCATGACCTTGAGCAAGGCACAACTTCTCTGGACCTCAGTTTTCTCATCTGTAAAAAAGTGGATTCGAGTTCTGCTCTCTAACCTGACTAAGCCCTTGGAGGGCAGAGGCTGTGTCTGATTCATGGTCAGTTTCAGCACATAGTAGGCCTTCAAATTATTAAATGAATGAGCACACAACTTTCTTGGAGCTGGGACTGTGGGGTTTGAGTTTGAATGGGAGCTTCCAAGAAGGGTACAGAGCTGGCTTTTTTCTCTTTCATTTTTTTCTACATTAGTGAAAAAAACATGAAGTTTTGTTTAGTTTTTTTCTAGCTTCCCTTCTGATCTTATGTAGCACTTAACGACGTGCTAGGTATGGTTGTAAGAGTTTTACAAATATTAATTCATACAATACAGCCATCATAAGAGTAGGGAGTATTATTATGCCTATTTTACAGAAGAGAAAATCGAGGGAGAGAGGGAATAGGACTCTTGCCTAGGGTCACATAGATAATAACCCAGGAGCTGGGATTAGAACCTCAGCAGTCCAGCTCTAGAGTCCATTCTCTTATCCACTTGGTTATGTAAGATTAAAACATTTTATAGTAATAGTTAACATCTTCAGAGTATTGAAATGGGGAATCTTGGAGTAGAAATGGAATCTCTAAATTTAAAACAGCAGGAGAGTTTAACTGTAAAATCACCAGTGACTAAGTTGGAAATAAACAATGAGACATATACTAACTTACTATTGCACAATTCATTCCTGTTTGCATTTTAACTCCGGTATTAACCATAACAATGTTATTTAGCCAGGACTCATTTTTAAAGTGATATTGAGTTTTACTTTCTTATTTTATTTTTTTTTGTGAGGAAGATCTGCCCTGAGCTAACATCCATGCTAATCCTCTTCTTTTTGCTGAGGAAGACTGGCTCTGAGCTAACATCCGTTTCCAATACTCCTCCTTTTTTTCCCCAAAGCCCCAGCAGATAGTTGTATGTCATAGTTGCACATCCTTCTAGTTGCTGTATGTGGGACTCGGCCTCAGCGTGGCCGGAGAAGCGGTGTGTCGGTGCATGCCCGGGATCCGAACCTGGGCCGCCAGCAGCGGAGCATGCGCACTTAACCGCTAAGCCACGGGGCCGGCCCTACTTTCTTATTTTATACATACAGGTGTAATCTATGGACATATTTTCATTTCTTAGGGTGTAAAATAATGTAACATGAATTTATGTTACAGTCTAGCAGTTTAAAACTGTCTTCCTCACTCTGGTACAATATGTCATTGACAGAAGAGATAAACTCAAGGTCAACCTATATGGCCTGAGGTTTTCTGGTAAAAGCTCTGTTTTCTTGTCTACACTTTGAGCTGCCATTCTTTGGCTCTGTGGTGTTGGTCTGAGAAGATCCTTGAGGTACACAGCTTTGGACCCAATATAATTTGTGTTGGTCCAGCAGCTCTGTTCTCCTGGGTGCTCAGACTAATGGTGAACCTTTATTCCAAATCAGTCGTTGTTTCTTAAACAGCCACTGCCATTATCTTCAAACGTCTGACTGGGCCTGCTCGATAGCTGGCCAGAGGTGTTGAGTGCTTCTTTTAGTCAGCATTTACTGAGGGTCTGTTAGGCTATGAGGACATAAAAATGAATGAAATTCAGTTCTGTTCTCACAGAGCTTATAAATAAATGGGTGGGCAGACAGAAATATATTTGGATCCTGAGACTTCAAGTTATTTTTATTTCAAGTAAATATCTTAGAAGAAATCAGGATTGCAAATGAAGGACTGGACTAGATTTTCTCTAAAGAAGGCGGCAACCTTGCTGGTGGCAGCTGGAATGATCAGCCCAAGAGCAAAGAAGAAATGAGGGTAGTCGAAGGATACAGTCGTAAAGGAATGGAGTAGGCTGTGAGTTCAAAGAGAGGGAGAACTGCGTTTAGACTTGTAAATGGTGTGATAACTACATTGATTACCTGAAGCAGAAGAGGTGGCCTTGTAGCAATAGAGTTAAGACAAACTTTCAAGTCAGAATTATATTGTGTCCCACCTTCTAAGTATGTGGCTCTAAGTATGAGCCTTTCCAAGCCTCACTTTCCTCATCCGTAGAATGAGGATAAAACAGCATAAGGACACATGTGAGGACAAAATATCATGCATGTAAAGAAAGCACTTAGCAGCTAAGAAGTCTTCAAAATGTGTTCGCTGTTACTATTATTCTTACAGAAAAGACCTTGCTTCTCCAGTGTCGATAGGGGCATATGGGAATACCAAGGCTTGGACTGGAGGTAGAAGCAAAGGGAACCAGCAGGAAAGGAGAATTGGGTTTCTTCTTGCTGGTCTTTGGTTGGAGATCCCTCCAAATGGAGCGGAAGGAAGTGCCAGCTGCAAGAGCCGGTGGGGCCCAGTCAGAATGCCTGAGAGTGCCCTCGTGTGGATCAGCTGTGGTCAGACGGCTCCACTTCCTGTGAAGTGGGGCCTGTATAATGTACTGCCACGTATATCTAATAGACATACGTACATGTGCATATATATATAATCTGAAAGGATAAACATCGACCTTGACATTGGCAGCCTCCAGGAGGGGAAGTGGAATTATGGGCGGGCTAGAGGGAGGGAGATTGAGGACTTGCACTTTTTCCTCTATACCTCCATATTGTTTGACCTTTTCATAAGGAGAATGAATTCATGTGTTGGGTAAAAAGAAGTAAAAAGAAAACCAATTTGATTACAAGAAAAAGAAAGAAGATGAAGAAAAGTTACCTGCAGAAATTGCTTGTGATCTAAGTCCTGGCTCCCAGATGCTGGGCTAAAGCCCCAGTCCATGAAGAGACTACTGGGTTAAAGGTCCTGGAGAAAAGAGGAAGTGAAATGTTTGGTGTCCCTGTCATGTCTGCCAGTCCCATAGGGCGAGGCACCTGACAGGCAGTTCTCACTGGAATGGGAACTGCTCCTCTTTTCCAGGCACCCGCTCAAGGGCTGGAAAAGTTCAACAAGTGCATGGAACATCAGAGACCTTCTGGAAATGCTGAATTTGTTCTGAGGTTTCTTGATGCCTAGCTGGCTTCTCTGGGCAGCCTCCAGGCTCAGGACCCCCGACCACCCTCCGTGCCCTCTCCGCCCAGCTGTTCTTGGGCTCTGGTGGCTCTCTCCCTGAGTTGTGGCCCTTCCCAAGCCTGCGTCCCAGCCCCGCCCCTCTCTCTGGACGCATCTCTGGGCCCCATCATCACCCGGCGCCGGGCCCTCCTTCCCGCCCCCCCTTTCTCCTCCCTCCTCCTTCCCTCCCTTCCTCCCTCTCTCCCTCCCTCCCAGCTCCTGCACCAGGAAACGGCCCGGATCCCGGCAGCGGCCTGACCCGTGAGATCCCTAACCTGGCAGGCGGGCGGGGTTGGAGACAGGGTGAGGGTGGGGGTGAGGGAGGAGCTGGGCCTTTGGGCTGCACTGGGGGGAGCCGGGAGTAGAGATGGTGTCGGCAGGAAGCCCTTGGCCCTGGGTTTCCCGGGAGGACGGTCATTAAACATGGATTCGGCCACACAGCTGGTAGAGCGTTGGGGGCAGGGACCGGTCCCGGGAGCTGCAACCTCAGCCCTTCTCAGCCCAGACCCTGATCCCTGGCCTTCCCTGCCTAGCTCTGCTCTCCCCTCCCCTTCCCAGGGCTCCACGCTGGCCAGGAGGATGAAAGGCCCCAGCTGGGGGCTCCTTGCCACCAGCGCTGGGTCCTAAGAGCTGCCATCCAGGCTGGGTGAGTGTCCCCTTCCTTCTCTGTCCTGGGCAACCCTTTGCTTCTCCCACCTTTCCCTTCAGCCCCTGTCTCCTCCCTCATTTGTGCCTCTGCCAGCAGCTTCACATCTTGCCTCTGGGGAGATCCTAAACCCCTTCCTCTAGCCAAAAAGGTGTGTACTGTGGAGAGGGCATTAATAGGGATGTCATAGAGCTGGTGTTGTCTTATTACGGAAATAATCTAAAGTATTTTAAAAATAAAATTTACTTGTTTTACATTTAATTTGGCATATTACGAATTTAATGGCCAGTCCCTCCTGTCCTGATCCCTCAATATGACTTAATTCCCTTGTTCTGCCCACTCGCTGCCCAGTGGTCTCTGAGCATTTCCTCCCGCCTCCCTCCCCATCTCACTGGGTTGGCCAAGCCTGACATGCCCCTTCTGGATCTCTGACCATATATTCATGCCAGTCTTTCATCCTTGACTCTTCCAGCCGCCCGGATGGCGACCCCAGCCTCAGCCCCAGACACACGGGCTCTAGTGGCAGACTTTGTAGGCTATAAGCTGAGGCAGAAGGGTTATGTGTGTGGAGCTGGCCCTGGGGAGGGCCCAGCAGCTGACCCGCTGCACCAAGCCATGCGGGCAGCTGGAGATGAGTTTGAGACCCGCTTCCGGCGCACCTTCTCTGATCTGGCGGCTCAACTGCATGTGACCCCGGGCTCAGCCCAGCAACGCTTCACCCAGGTCTCTGACGAACTCTTCCAAGGGGGCCCCAACTGGGGCCGCCTTGTGGCCTTCTTTGTCTTTGGAGCCGCGCTGTGTGCTGAGAGTGTCAACAAGGAGATGGAGCCACTTGTGGGACAAGTGCAAGAGTGGATGGTGGCCTACCTGGAGACGCGGCTGGCCGACTGGATCCATAGCAGTGGGGGCTGGGTAAGAAGCTTCTCAGTTGCTGTTCTGCACATCCCTCTGCAAAGCTGGTCTCCAGGGGAAAGATGGGGGCTCTGGCTGGAGGCTGGGGGATGGCTATGCTGGGAATGAGGCATAGGGGCTGAGTCTCCCTATTTGGGTGCATCAGATGCCCTCACTTTGGGCATCACATTGGCCTCTGCACTCCGGGGCTGCCATGCAGTCACCACTGGATGGGCTAATGGTCCAAAGCAGAGGACAGAATACACAGTACCCAGGGAGTGCCTGCAGGAAAATGGCATCCAGCCGTCAGGAACTTTTTACACCTGAGTACGTGGCATGGTTGGGGGGTGTCAGGGATGAGTGGTAGTCAGGCAAGCCTTGGCAAAGGATGCCAGTTCTGGGCAAAATGTTTGGCCAAGGAAAGGATGGGATTTACTTGAGGCAGAGAGGGCAAATGAGCCAGGTGCTCATGGGGGATCAGAGGGGCTTGCAGCCAGTAGAGCTTTGGTCGGAGAGGAGATGGGTGTGGGGTAGTGCTTGCAGTGGATGGAACTGGAACTCTCCCTCTCCTCTTTTCTCCACTCTTTCCTCTCCTGATATCCCTTTCTCCTTCTTTCTCTCCTACTTCCCTTCTCTCCCACAGGCGGAGTTCACAGCTCTATACGGGGACGGGGCCCTGGAGGAGGCACGGCGTCTGCGGGAGGGGAACTGGGCCTCAGTGAGGACAGTGCTGACAGGGGCCGTGGCACTGGGGGCCCTGGTAACTGTAGGGGCCTTTTTTGCTAGCAAGTGAGAAAGTCCAGGGCCAGGTGGGGCTAGGTGTGGCTGGGGGACAGGAGAGCAGGAACAGAACAGAGAAATGCCCTTGGAAGAAGTGGGGTGAATGGATGGGCGTGGAACGGGGATGGGAAGGGGTAGGGTAGTGTGTGAGGGAGCTGAGTGTGCCAGGCAGGTGGCTAGAAGAATGAGCTGGAGACACTGGGGAATGTATTTGGAAAGTCAGGGGGCCAGGAGATGGAGTCATTCCAGGGGGGGGGGAGGTGGGAGGGATCATACCCAGAGGTGTAGGCACATGAAAGGATACCTGGAGCCTGATTTGTAGCCCTGAGGAGGGTGGACTTGCATAACGGGTCCGTGCCTCCGTTGGAAGAGTGGGATTTGGGGAAAACACAGAAGGCTTATCTCTTTGGAGTGGAAGCCCAGGGTTCTCAGGTGATGGGGAGAGGTGGCTGTGACAGTGGGCTGCTTGGACACACGTGCGCATGTGCATGCTGGGCTGCTTGTCTAATCTGGTGGCAGTGAGATTCTTCAAGGAGAAAACATTCCCTCTTGCAGTGGCAAGAACAAGGGGCAGTTCTCTGCCCCTCCTCCCAGCCCCTCCTTTCCCTCTCCCCTCCCCATCCTCCTGATGCCTCAAGGCTGAGGGAGAAACACTGTATCCAGACAGAGGGCTTCCGGCAGTTCTTTGCAGAAAGTCAGAAAGTCATTAGCAGGGCTTTGCAGAGAAGAGCGGTTCTGTAGCTGGCCTTGTTCCTTATCGTCCCCCTCCCTGTGCATCACGCACTTGCTGCTGCCTCCTGGGCTCTGACAGAAAGGCAGGGCTGTGGAGCCTGGGGTGGGTAGAGGCTTCGGTAGCTAGACCTGCGGGCTGCCCTCCTCTCCCACTGGGGCACACTGTTGCCTAAAGCGTTCCCTATCTCTGGGACCTTCTGTACCCAAACTTAAACTCTAAATTGGGGCTCTAACTGATTTTCCTTTTGAGTGTGTGGGTGTAAATGCTGATCTAGAATACAGTCTGGGTCCTGCACTGGATCTCAGTGAGACTGTTGATGCCTTGAGAGGAACATTCCAGCTCTGAACCCCATAGGTGTGAGGGGGCCGTGTACTCCATGACTGGCCTATTCCGTGTGGTGGGCTTTGGTGCTGCTTTATCAAGGGCCAAGCGTATGGGTTCTAGAGTACCGACCATAACCTACAAGCATTTATATTTTCTTTGAAGCCACGCTGTTTGCATGGGTGTTACTTGTCTGTACCTCCGAGTCTGAGGATGTTAACTTTGGAGCTCACCGTCCTCTAGAACAGATTCAGATTATAGCTTTTTCTTTTAAGAAACGATTTCACTCCAGATGCATGCCCTGAGCCAGACCTCACTGCTGCACTTTCCAAGGTGCTCAAATTGCTGCTCTCCGATGCTGACTGCAGACACAGTGCTCTAGAACCCTGCCCTTGATCCTGAGCACTGATTAGCTTAGCTAGACCATGGTTGACTCTTCTTGGAGATTTTCACTTGGTCCCAGAATGTGGCAACATAGTTGTACTCACTAAAATGTGGGACCAAAATTGGCCTCAGGTGTTCAGCCCAGACTTTTGCTTTTGAGAGAGGGCTGCACTTTTTAATGGTATTTATGGGGGAGGTGGTAGACTGCAGGCGCCACTTGCTCTGTCGTGAGTATGCTGATAACCAGAAACTCAGAGCCAGTCTGTGGCAGGCAGTTGGGGTGGGGGGTCTCTGACTTGCTCAGGACAAACTAGGCCAGTGGTTTTCAGACTGCTTGGCAGAGCCCCGAAGTTTCCTAGGGGTTGCCTCAGGAGTGCTTGCGGGAGGTCAAGGGGGGCGCTGAGCAGGCCGGGCTACTTGCCCTCAAACAGAACAGCTCCCCTTGTAGCTGTCTTATGTATCGGGGTTCAGGGTAAGATTTTATTTGCATTAAGGGGTTTGCTGCTGAAAAAAAGTTGGAAAACCACTGACTAGACCATCGGCTTCAAATTGGAGCCTCTGCTCCCCCAGGTCTGGGGCAGACTCTTCCCCCTGCCCTCTCCCACAGGACACGTAGCCTGTTAGCTCTCCTGGGCGCCTTTAGCAAACTGGGGCAGCAGGGACCGTGGTCAGGTTACCAAAAAGCCCTGCTCTGAGGCCTTCACACCTGGTGGAAGGAGAGGCTGTTTTCTGAAAGGGTAGAGGGCTTGGTCTGGATTCCCAGAAGCATAGCTTGGATGGGATCAGTGTGCAGTGTTGACCTGTCCTGCCCTTCTTAGCTTGAGGGGCATTGGAAACCCCAGAGACTCTTCTGTCAGGGAAAACTAGAGACTCTCTTCTAGAGCCATATAGTTCCTTGGGATTAGCTCTTGGCCAAGAAGGCTGAGTATGGCTCCCAATTTTTAAATCCATTTCATTTTTTAAAAAATAAGGGAAATAAATATCTAATTGCCATTTTTCAGAGATGAAATAGGTGGAGAGGGTGTTTCTTGCTTTCCAGAGCCCAAAGGGACAAATAGGGACTTTGCTTAGGCCAAGGAAGGAGCAGAAGTAGGGCAACTAGGTCCTGCGATTATTAATCCTACTCCCTACTTATTCTAGTGCATACACTATTCTACTTTTTTAAATCATAAAATGGCGGGAGAACAGATTGGTTAGTTTAGAAGAAAAGAAAAAGCTCTATAAATATAAATATATATTCCTGTATTTTTATTTAATAATTTATAAATACCAAGTTCATTTGACTTTTATTTTTGTGTAATATGTAATGGTCGTATTAAAAAAAAATAAATAAAGCCCAGAAGTTTAATGAGAAGGACTGAGCAGGGTTTGTGACTTCTACACTGTACAGCCTGGGGTCAGGACGTTTCTTGATCCAATCATCTCTTCATGACCTTGAAAAGGGCAAGAATTAGAGTAACAAGGATTTGGGACAGTGTTGAGATAAAAAAAAAGAAAAGGAAATCAGAGTTGTTCCCCCATCCCCACACCCCAGCCAAATTCCCAAAGCCAGAACTCCATCTATGCCAACCCAAGCCTTAAGAGGGTGTGTGTATACAGTACTTTGGGATGGCCACAAACAAAAAACAAAAGAAAACCTACCAAAAATCTTTGTATGATGGTAATCAAGTCCCCAGTTGTGGTTCAGCCTCTAACTGGAAGTGTGTGATAATGAGCATTTCTCCCCAATACCCTGCTGCCTATTTCAGACTTAAAATAAGTCTGGGAAAAATGGAGCCCTTGCTTCCTTTCCTGGTCCTCTGAAACATTTGTTTGTTTGTTTGTTTATTTATTTATTGCGAGGAAGATCAGCCCTGAGCTAACATCCATGCTAATCTTCCTCTTTTTGCTGAGGAAGACTGGCTCTGAGCTAACATCTATTGCCAATCCTCCTCCTTTTTTTTCTTTTTTCTCCCCAAAGCCCCAGTAGATAGTTGTATGTCATAGTTGCACAGCCTTCTAGTTGCTGTATGTGGGACGCGGCCTCAGCATGGCCGGAGAAGCGGTGCATCAGTGCGTGCCCGGGATCCAAACCCGGGCCGCCGGTAGCGGAGCGCAAGCACTTAACCGCTAAGCCACGGGGCCGGCCGCTGAAACATTTGGTTTCAGCCATTTTAATGCAAACTGCTAAATTGGATGGAATCTTCAGGAACTATTCAGCCCATCCCTCTGTACTTCTAGTCTAGAACCACATCAAAGTCATGTCTGACAGGAAGAGTGATCCTAATTTTAAATTACAAGTGGAGATTTCTAGTCTTTCTGTAATCCAGTGCAATAAAATGGTATTTGGGTTTATGTGTTAAATTGTAGAGAGAAATCATACTGCTTAGAGGAATCCAGTGTTGAGTTTCCATTCTTTCTCTATAGAAAAATCTACAGAACAAGCCATATTAAAATCAGAGTGGCTTGGTGAACATGGCATTAGGGAAAAGGGAATTAGTTGCTCTTAATAGTTAATATCATCAGGCTATGATAGCTAGTGCATTTATCTACACTGCAGTGTGATTGGTTTAATGATTGATTGGTTTATATTTGCCTAGTTCCAAAAAGCATATGCAACATCTTACCACAATACACCAAAGACAAAACAATAGGAAAATATAGATTTTTAAAGTAGGGGTAAAAGGCAAATTGAAATATTGCAATAGATGACAGCAAAAGGAAAATTAAGGCACAGAAAAGCATTCTATAAGCAGTATTCCCAAATACTAAAGCTAAGCTGTGAATTCAGCCTTGAGCTTCCTGGCAGCTAAAGAAATGGGAAACAGACTGAGATTCACATTGCTCTTAGGATTTATAAAAGCCTTTCAGTTCCTCAAGGTGGGCAAAAAGTTTTGTGGCTCTTCTAAGATGATATAGTGGACACCACCGTCTGACACTTGACAGCAAATATGATGTTGAGTTATGCAGCACTGATTCTTATACAAACACCAAAGTGAACAAACACAAATTTCTGCCCTCATTTTACTTGCATTCTAGTAAGGGAAACAAACAAAAACGAACTAACTAAATACATTCATTTCACACATGCATGAATGAATGTATTTAGTTAGTTTGTGGTAAATGAAGAAAAGTAATTCATTAAGGTAAGGCTGGGAAGCTGTATTTATGTATTTCAATATTAGGAAGCCCCCATTTCTCAGGTGACTTTTGAGTAAAGTCATGAAAAATGAAATTGGGAAAATATTTTTAGTGATATGGAAAGATGTTTCTGTACCTTACTGGGTAAAAAAGAAAATAGACTAGAAAATAATATACACAGTATGGTCCCATTTTGCTAAAATATTTGGATATATGTGTGTGCCTCTATATGTATTTGTGTGTTGAAAATTTCAGGAAAGTTATGCCAAATATCATTAGTGGTTATCTCTGAGTGGTGGATTTTACAGGTGATTTTATTTTGTACTGTTTACTGTCAATATTTTCTGATTTTTAGCTAAAGAACACATATTTCTGGTATAGTATATTAAAACAAATTTTTCAGGTACAAAGCTTTAAAAAAGTTAACCAAGCAGAATGGAAATTAAGGAGCCCAACAGAGGCTCCTTTTCATTTAAATGGTCACCCCACTCCATGCAAAGGCAGACCTAGGGAGTTAAGGCCAGTGGGGCCAGACTTTGCATTACACAACAATTGGTGTCGGCTCCGAAAGAGAGGTAAGTAAATGATCAGGGTTCCCAGGTTCTGGATCAGCACTGTCCAATAGAAATACAATGCAAGCCACATATGGAGTTTTACATTTTCTAGTAGTCTTATTAAAAAAGCAAAAAGAAACAGGCAAAACAAATTTTAATATTTTATTTAATCCAGTATATAAAAACTATTATAATTTCAACCTGTAATTAATATTAAACAATTATTAAGTTGTTTTACAGTCTGATTTTCATACTAAGTCTTTGAAATTTGGTGTAAATTTGACACTTTCAGCACATCTCAATTCGGACTACTCGTGTTTCAAGTGCTCAAGCCGTGTGTACCATATTAAACAACATAGTTCTAGATTATAGAGAATTATTGTAGCTGGTAAAAATTTCAAAGCGGCAGTTAAAAATAGGGATGAAACTACCAAGAAGCCAAGTATTTATGTTGTTTACTGAGAAAACTCTTCCCTTCTGGACAGAACTGGAGATGCCCTCATCCATTTTTACTGATTTAATTTGCCTTTTCTCAACTCCACTGACCATTCACTTCTATTAACACATTTTTCTTTCTTCTACGGCACAATATCACTGAGTTTCAGTTTTCTCAAAATTCCATGGCCCTCTGTTGATAGATTATTACTAAAGGAAAATTATACTCATAATGGGTGAATCTCACATCATTACATACTAATTTTTAAAAAATTCATTCTCAGAGGGCAACTTATCTCTTTGATGTTCTCTATGCATCAACAATAGGCAAGATATTAAATAAGATTATTATAGAAGATCATTCATTCAGTTAGCATTTATTGAGCACACAGTGATAGGCAATGGGAATACAAATATAATTGAGATGGTGTCTCTGCCTTTTCCAGTTTACAGTCTAATAGGGAAGTATCATACTTTACACGTCACCATTCAAATATTTTTTTAAATGTGTGTTTATAAAAGTAATCATGCTTATTAGAGTACATTTGGAAGTTGCAGTTTTTATTTTATTTTAAGTAAAAATAATATATGATATTGTGGAAAAATCATAGAACATAGAAAATTATAAAGAAGAAGGTCAGTCATAATCCTACTGCCCAGAGAAGACTACTATTACCATTTTGGCATATTTCTTTCCAGGCTTTTATCTGTGCTTATAGTTTATGATCATACTGTATATACAATTTTGTATACTGCAATTCTGCTTACTATTATATTGCAAGCATTTTTCCTTGTCATTAGAAATGTTTTGAAGGCATAATGACTATAAAATTACATCTATATGTATACAATAATTTTCCAGAAAGTGCCCACTTGGACATTCAAGTTGTTTACATTTTTTCACTTTGATGAAGATCTTTATTCTCAAATGTTTATCCAGTTTTTAGATTGTTTTTTAGAACAGATCATAAGAAATACATTACTGGGTTAAGAATCTCAACATTTTAAAAGCTTTTGTACATATTTCCAAAGAAAAGATTGTACTAGTTCTTGTTATTTTTCTCCCCCAATGCCCAGGTTGTTTTTTTAAAAAATCAGATATACATAGTTTTAATCAGACTTTATATACGATTTTACATTCTACACTTTGACCTAATAAAAATTATTTTTTCATGTTATCACACACTATGTGTAAGCCTTTTAATAGGTGCCTAATAATCTTTGGATGTAATTATAATTTGCCTAAACATTTGTCTATTGTTGGAATTTAGTCTTTTTCCAATTTCAGCATCATACATGATGTAATTTTTGTGTATTAAAACAGACCTTATAGTAATTTTGATCTTAGCTTGTAAAGCTGGCTTTGAATGCTCTGCTGACTTCTAATTAGTTCCACGACTTGGGCAATTTACTTCACTCTTTCCTCGTCCCTAAAAAAGGTTATGGTTTTGGAAATATTTACTTCACAGGATTGTGGTAAGAAGTCATTGAGATAATATAACAAGGAGTCTAGGATAGTGCCTGTTACAAAATCAAGTGCTCCACAAAATTAGGATTCAAAAGCATTATTAAAAAAAACACATTTCCCTTGATTGGCTTACTTAGTATAAATTAGTCACCAATAAAACATGCAAATCTTGATTAGGTTAAGATCAGTAGAAAAGCTTTTCTTCCAGCGAACTCACAGTCTCTTAGAGCTTATCTTCGGTGCTCAACTTACTTCTGGTCCACTGAAGCTGAGATGGCTGATGAAGTAAATTTCAGTGAAATTTTAAGCAACTGCGACTCTGCTCCAAGTTCCCCTGTTCCTGAGGTAATGATTTGTGAGAAAAAGTGAGGGTGAGGGGAAGAGTGGGGTACACTGAGAAGCTTTTGACTTTTTGGTTTAATAGGGATCTCCTCTTGTCCAAATCCCCCTGCCCCAACCATGCACACCCTGTTGGGGTTGTTTGATTACCTATTTGGTTGGGGTCATGTGAATCGCTCTCAAACCGTAGCTTGGTCTGGCTACAAATACCCCTCTTGCAAACGTAGCACCGCCGTTCCTTCCTTTTTAATAAATGCGTAGGATCACTACTAAAAAATGGCAACCCTGCTTTCCAGGGGTAGGTCTCATTGGTATCTCAGAGTCCACGGTGTGGCAGGAGCCTGCCTGGAGAAATTCCTTTGGGATTTGAAGGAGGGTTTGAGGGCTGGGAAAGCGCTGAAGATGAAGGGTGGCACCCAGATCCCCAATCAATCCATCCTTCAATCATCAAACATTTATCGGACACTTACTATGTGCTAGGCATATTGCCTCATGGTGGATATGCAAATATAAATTGCATCCAGCCTCTCATCTCCAAGCTCTCACACCTAGTTGGGAAACGCAACACAAAATGATTAAGCGCATAGTGGAGGTAGGCCCGCTTGTCATGGGAGAGGGGAGGCTAGTGGAAGGCTTCGCAGAAGTGATGCTGGGGTTTGCCGTTGTCTGGTTGAAGAGAGACTGCATGTACAGAGGCACAGACCTGGGTGCAGGTACACCACTGGAAGGAGTGTGGAAATACCATTAGCGAAGTAGCTTGGTCCTGAGGTCTCTAAGGCCACGGTAAGGAGTTTTGAGACTTTACCTGGCTAGCAAAGGGGAACCAGCTCGGTCTGGCAGCGGTGCAGATTGGAGTAGTGACACTGGAAGCTGAAAGACCCATTAGGGGGCTGTAGCAAACAGTCCAAGCAAGAGAAGAAACAGGCTGAAACTGGGGCATGAGCAGCGTGCTTGGAAAGTATGCCTGTGCAGGAAAACAGAACAGACAGGACTCGTGACTGGCAGCTCTAGAGAGAGGATTCCTCCCTGCTTTCTGGTTTGGGAGACCTGGTGAATGATGGTACCAATAACCTGGGAGGGGAAAGTAAGCTCTCTCCTGGAGAGCTCCATTCAGAACCCTCTGTGTCCAGCAACATCCCATTTACTGGTGCTTTCCCGGTCAGATTTCCAGTTTCCAGAAACCGCCGCAATGTTTCTGGCTTCTGCCTTCCAACAGCTCACTGGTTGGCAACCAGTAGTATCAAGATGGCGGCCCCCTAAGGACTAGTCATGTGACCTCGGGTTTCCCTTGCTGGAAGCCCGCAGTCCGTTCGAGGGCAAGGTTCACCTGTCAGGAAACGGGTGTCAGCCCTTCGAATCTCACGAACCAATCGGCATCCGAGACTGGGCCGCTGCGGCGAGGCGAGCGGAAGACTGGTCCTTTCCACTCGCCTAGCCAGCGGCCAATCACCGAGCGTCATATACTTCGCGGGCCCGCCCGTAGGCGGGGAAGAAGCAGCAATGTCGTCACAGCGTGGCGGTATTGTTACCTAAGGACTTGAGAGGAGGTGGGACGTGTGTTGATTGACAGACTGATTTCCCCTACCGGGATTTGAGAATTTGGCGCAATGCCCCGCCTTAGAGGTGGGGTCTTATTTGATTGCCAAGTAATCTTCTCCAATGGAGTGCTAGCTGTTGGTGATGGGCAGACTGCTTGACTAATGAATCCCCGGCGTGGCCGGCCCAGCTCTCCAATCGCCGGGCGGCGGGCCCCAGTCTGAGCGGCGATGGCGGCGGCGGCGGCGGCGGCAGCAGCAGCGGGGGCTGCGGGCGGTCGGGGCTCCGGGCCGGGGCGGCGGCGCCATCTTGTGCCCGGGGCCGGTGGGGAGGCCGGGGAGGGGGCGCCGGGGGGCGCAGGGGACTACGGGAACGGCCTGGAGTCTGAGGAACTGGAGCCTGAGGAGCTGCTGCTGGAGCCCGAGCCGGAGCCCGAGCCCGAAGAGGAGCCGCCCCGGCCCCGCGCCCCCCCGGGAGCTCCGGGCCCTGGGCCTGGCTCGGGAGCCCCCGGCAGCCAGGAGGAGGAGGAGGAGCCGGGACTGGTCGAGGGTGACCCGGGGGACGGCGCCATTGAGGACCCGGTGAGGGAAGGAGGGCGAGCGAGCACTCCCGGCCGGCCGGGTCACGGGAGGCCCAGAGCTCGGGCGAGCGGGAGGCAGGCGGGGGGTGGGGTGGGCGGGAAATAACGTGGCTGGGGCCGGGCCGGGGACGGATCCTCGCCCACCAGAAGGGGTCTAGCCGGGTAGATTCTGGCGTGATGGGTGCCTAGTGTTCTTCTAGAAAAGGTAGCTTATTTTTCTTTTCATCTTGATCTTCGCGTGGGGCGAGGGAAATGGCTGAGCATGGCTGGGGCCGCGCGCGGACCGAGAGCAGGGCACAGCCCCTGCGTTGGTTCCTCTTAAGCTCTTCTCCATGCCGTCCCCGCTCGTTGTAGGAGCTGGAAGCGATCAAAGCTCGAGTCAGGGAGATGGAGGAAGAGGCTGAGAAGCTAAAAGAGCTCCAGAACGAGGTAGAGAAGCAGATGAATATGAGTCCACCTCCAGGCAATGGTGAGTAACTGGCAGTTGCACGACGAGGCCGGGTCCTTGGATTGGAAGGGTTTTGGGAGCACGGGTTATATGGGATTAGATGCTCCGGACCTTAGAGCTACTTGTCTGAACGATTACTGGGCAGGTGTCGCGGTCATAGTCCATTGTGTGTTCTTCTGACCTTTGTGAGACAGAGCCTGTGTTTTGGTGATGGCAGTCTTGTTACAAATGTGTTGCTCTTTGTTCTTAGTCCTCTTTTACCCTTTGTGGAGGTTGTCAGCTGCCATTTGACCTTCAAGTCTAATAGTTCTTCCTTCAGTTGGAGACCCTTTAATTAGGAGTCCTAAGAGAAACTGCTCAGCTGCAGAGGGTTTCCCCTTTAATCTAGAAATGTCGAGTCTCGATTCGCTTAATTTTGTTCCGTTTTCAAATCGTTTCATCCAAAGCAATTCAATAGGGACTTGATTTGTGGGCGGGAGGGAATTCCTGTGCTGTTTTCTTTGATTTTTAAGAGTATATTAATCTATTTCTTAATTTGTCAAATATTTAGTGAGCATCTACTGTGTACTAGACACTATTCTAGGTAATGGGTACAGCCCAGAACAGAACAGACCAAAATCTTTGCCTTCACTAGTGGTGGTGGTAGTCCTGCATATATCGGTCAAATAGAAAACAAGTGTTTTTTTTTTTTTTTTTTCAAAGCTGGGCCAGTGATCATGTCCATTGAGGAGAAGATGGAGGCTGATGCTCGTTCTATCTATGTTGGCAATGTATGTACTAGGGCACTGTTTAGGGTTTGGGGAAGCTCTTATTTTGGGGAGTTATTTAATAGGAGTTTTGAAAGGAACATCTCAAGGATGGGTGATGGACTTAACAAGTTGAAGGAGGGTTGGGAGGAGGTGAAAGGTAATGGTGATCAGCAGAGGTGCTTTGGGGTTGGAGAGAAAAAAGATTAGTTCCTTAGAGAACCAGATTTGATGTGCCTTGGTGTATATGGATGTCCCAGCCCAAAGGCTGGGTAGGGTACTTGTTGAGACAGGAGTTTGCCCAGTACCTGTGAAATAAACCCCCCTCCCCCACAGGTGGACTATGGTGCAACAGCAGAAGAGCTGGAAGCACACTTTCATGGCTGTGGTTCAGTCAACCGTGTTACCATACTTTGTGACAAATTTAGTGGCCATCCCAAAGGGTAAGTAGGGAAGTAAGTTGAGGTCATTTTAATCACAGTTTAAAAATAGATAAATTATGTTTTATGTTGAGCAGTAAGTTAACTTGTTAAAACAAATGGTCTTTGTCTTTTAAGATATGGCATTAATGTTGGTGTATATCAGGGGTTGCACATAAATGCCTTCAGCAGCCAGACAGAAGAAAGATGAAGGCTAGGTATGGGTGGGATCATGAACTAGAAGGGGCAGCTTCTACTAGGCCCCAGCTGGTTCTGCCATATGGAAATCCAGGCCCTGTATATCTTTTTTTATAATTTTTAAAGACTAGCTGGAAATTTTGTTTAGAATCTTTCATTTAAAAAAAAAAAACTTGGTTATTAATTAAAAATGTAAACACATTGTTCTCAGAGCATGCCTGCGAGTTGGATTTGACCTGTAAGCTGCTGTTTGCAACCTCAAATAGATAAAGTGACAATTATTCTTTTCAGGTTTGCATATATAGAGTTCTCAGACAAAGAATCAGTGAGGACTTCCCTGGCCTTAGATGAGTCTCTATTTAGAGGAAGACAAATCAAGGTAAGCCCTATGCGCATTGCTGTTCTAGTTCTATGTAAACTCTCCAGGTTGCCTCTAAGGCTTTCTGTTGTATATTCCTCACTCGCAGGTGATCCCAAAACGAACCAACAGACCAGGCATCAGCACAACAGACCGGGGTTTCCCACGAGCCCGATACCGTGCCCGGACCACTAACTACAACAGTTCCCGCTCTCGATTCTACAGTGGTTTTAACAGCAGGCCCCGGGGTCGCGTCTACAGGTCAGGATAGATGGGCTGCTCCTCTCCCCCGCCTCCCATGAGCCCTGTATGCTTCCTTCTCTCCTGCTCTTGAGGAACCTCCCTCCCTTACCCTCCCCTGGGTCTCCAGGGACTTGGTCTCCTGCCTGTGCAGGGTGAGGAAGGTAGTTGCAGGCCAGGAGGCCAGTCTCATCATCTTTTTCTGAAGCAGGAATTGGTGATAAGGTCTGGATCTCTCCAATCTGCTTGGAGAGATGCTTCTTCCCCCAGCCTTTTTTTCCTTGAGAGTTGGTGGCAGTGAAGGCGTTTATACAGAAGGCCGGGAAGAACAGGGCCTCAGACCAGTGAAAGCACTGCTTGGAGATTTGCTACTTTTCCCAGAATTAGGGAGAGGTTGAAGTTTGAACCTCCCTTGGAAGAATACCAGAGGCTGGTCGATCCTCCTCAACAGCCATCTGGGAGGATTTTGAGATATTTGCTCTTTAATGAGCCAGTCTTTTGCAGGGTTAACTTTCTCACTGGGCCTAGTGTGGTGCCTGTGTTGTGTTGTTGCTTTACTTCCGTCTCTTCACATTTAAATAGACAGGTTAGGCATATAGACCTTGGCTTTTCATAAGGTTTACCCATCTGCTCCCAGGAGTTAGGGAGCATCTGTTGGTGAGGGCCTAGGGTTTCAGAGCTGTGGAGAACTGAAAACTGAATAAACAATGAGTCCTTTTTCTTGCCCCTATGTCTCAGATTCACTTCTTTATCGCCACTGTTTGGCTAAGTATTCTGTAAATTCCCCCCCTCCCATTTGCCAGATGTGTCACTATTTCTGGGATTGTGGGATCAGTTTTAGGATACTTGGAAACTTCTTTTCCCCCTTCCCTTCACAGTAACTGGGGCAAGGGCCCACGGGGAGGGGCTTGTACTGAACTGTTTAGTGATCCTGTTAACACCTAACTCTCCTTCTTTCTTCCAGGGGCCGGGCTAGAGCGACATCATGGTATTCCCCTTACTAAAAAAAGTGTGTATTAGGAGGAGAGAGAGGAAAAAAAGAGGAAAGAAGGAAAAAAAAAAAAAGAATTAAAAAAAAAAAAAAGAAAAACAGAAGATGACCTTGATGGAAAAAAAAATATTTTTTAAAAAAAAGATATACTGTGGAAGGGGGGAGAATCCCATAACTAACTGCTGAGGAGGGACCTGCTTTGGGGAGTAGGGGAAGGCCCAGGGAGTGGGGCAGGGGGCTGCTCACTCACTCTGGGGATTCGCCATGGACACGTCTCAACCTCGCAAGCTGCTTCCCTTGTTTCCCTGTCCCTCTTCACCCTTTGGGGGCTGCTCAAGGGTAGGTGGGCATGGGTGGTAGGAGGGGTTTTTTTACCCAGGGCTCTGGAAGGACACCAAACTGTTCTGCTTGTTACCTTCCCTCCATCTTCTCCCTAACTTTCACAGTCCCCTCCTGCCTGCTCCTGTCCTGCCAGGTCTGCCACCCCCCCACCCCTCTTTTCCGGCTCCCTGCCCCTCCAGATTGCCTGGTGATCTATTTTGTTTCCTTTGTGTTTCTTTTTCTGTTTTGAGTGTCTTTCTTTGCAGGTTTCTGTAGCCGGAAGATCTCCGTTCCGCTCCCAGCGGCTCCAGTGTAAATTCCCCTTCCCCCTGGGGAAATGCACTACCTTGTTTTGGGGGTTTTTGGGGTGTTTTTTTTTTTTTTTCAGTTTTTTGTTTTGTTTTGTTTTCCTTTGCCTTTTTTTCCCTTTTATTTGGAGGGAATGGGAGGAAGTGGGAACAGGGAGGTGGGAGGTGGATTTTTGTTTATTTTTTTAGCTCATTTCCAGGGGGTGGGAGTTTTTTTTAAACATGTGTCATGAATAAAGTTGTTTTTGAAAATAAAAAATTGTTTGGCCTTTTGGGTGTAAAGATTATTTATCTATCTTCCTATTCTCTCTTAGATACCTAATGGCTGTTAATTCTGCTTTGTGGAAGTGCTGGTGTTGTGGAGGGGAAGTTCCCACTTAGGAATTAAGGAGTAGGAGTTTAAAATTACAACTAGCCGGAACATTATGTGTTTAGTTGAGGATGATGGGTTTTCTGGAGAGCATGTAGCCTGATTGGCATTGGAGAGGTGAATTAATGGGGCTGGGAAAGGAAATGAATGGCCAGGTTAGAGTGATCTAATAGTGCTTCTGTGTGTCCTGACGAAACTTAGCGTGCAGATGAATTATCCATACCGGTAGCAACAAATTTCTTAGATTGGGGTCTCAGTAGCCTTTCTTGTCTCTACCCCAAAGGAGGCTTAAAAAATGAAAAAAAAAAAACATTTAGCTAACAAAGACAATTGGAAAGCTTATGTTGTCTTCTCTAGCCAGGCAGTGACCACTTAATATGTTCAGCTGACTTACTCTGGGTCATTCCATTATTAGGGATTAACAACTGGCTTTCATTGTTTTAGTATCCTTAAGTTTAGTAGTTTAGTTACTTGGTCATATTAATCTAATTTACCCATTTTGTATTCTAATGTGAGATTAGACTTAAAATCCTTGGGTATTCCCTCACTGCCCCTGCTGAAGTCTTCGTAGACTCTCCATTTCTTACAGGATTTCTAAATATTTAAGTCTCTCTGTACTATTGCACCATTCACTTCTGTTCCCAGGAAGTTTTGTTCATGATCACCTCTGACCTAGATGCTCTCTTCGATAATCTTTGCTTAAGGAAATGGCTCTGTTCTAGCTCCGTGAACCCTTAACCCACCTCTAACATGGCTTGGTATTCTGAATTTTCAGGTTGGTATTGACCGCCACTTTAAATTTAGCATCTGATCATTTGTTGTACTACCTCCTATTGTGTCATTTGTTAGGCATTTGGGGGCCTGTCTAACTAGCTTCAACTAGAATAGTGCCTGATTTATCAGTGTGGAGACTTCTCCAGAGGCTCATTAACAAGAAGCTGGATAAAGGTTTCAATATTAACTTTTTTTCCTAGAAGAAGGTGAAACATCCTGTGTTTTCATGGTGTTAATGCTGGGAAGGTCTCATCTATCCACCAGGGGGCACTAAATGGCTATCTAAGAAAGCCCTACAAATTGTTGGATCTTGGAGGGTGAATGTCATTTTTTGACCCTTTGTTTTTAATTTTGTATGATCAGTTCGTTCTCAATATCCTGTCCATTCTCCTCTCTGTCCTACTTTAACTGCTTGAGCGACTCCCTATCTTCATTTCAGTGGGCTCCTGGCAGATGTCTCCAAACTTCATGTTGCCACAAAGGCCCCTGTGCTGCCACCAGTAAGTACAAACTCACGTGTGGAACCAAGGCCTTTCCCAATTTGATCCTGATTAAACTTCTCTGCCACATCCTGCCCCACATCTGGTGCACTGCATTTCAGATGAGTTTTACTTTGTTTTCATGTATTGCTCATGCTGTTCCTCCAACCTGCGATGCCCATCCCGTCTACTCTGTCAGCATCATAAGATGTAAGCCAAGTATCACAGCCGAGACACCTTTCTTGATTCCCCAGTCAGAATGAATCACTTCAGCACTTGGAAAATTGCTCCTATCTGTATACCACTTAATGGTCTTATAACTAAAATAATTACATCCCTGTTTCCCCGCTAGACTGCAAGCTCCTTGAGGGCACGGATTGTGCCTTTGTCTGACCTCACAGTGCCTGCCACTTAGTAGGGGCCCAGAAGGTGTTAATTCACCTTGAGTGAGGGGAGTCCCTTTATCCTGGACCTGCTGGTTCCTATACTTAACAGGAATCCGATTTCCTACTTTACTTGATATGTTCATTTCTCTTGTATCATCCTCAGTGATTTTAGAGGAAGTGGCATGGAAAGAGTTGTTTTCCTTGGGAAAGATTGGTTACTTTTTTGTCAGTCATTCTTGATAAGCTCCCTCTTAACCGAGGGATAGGAATGAGCCCAGTCTCATTGGGATTCTGTGGGAGGTAAGTGTCTTAATGAAGAGAGATTGGGGGAGCCTGTCTACAAGATTTCTGTTCCAGTGCGAGTCTGGGAGTCAGAGATCCTTCGACTATGAGTGATACAAAATGAATGAAGACAACCCAGTGCTTTTTCAGGCAGGATTTGCCCAACCTGACATCAGCAATAGAGAAAAGCAGTTGCTGGGTTTTTTTGTTTTTAATTTTATTTATTTTTTTCCCCCAAAGCCCCAGTAGGTAGGTGTATGTCATAGTTGCACATCCTTCTAGTTGCTGTATGTGGGACTCGGCCTCAGCATGACTGGAGAAGCGGCGGGTCGGTGCTCGCCCGGGATCCAAACCCGGGCCGCCAGCAGCGGAGCGCGCACGCTTAACTGCTAAGCCACGGGGCCGGCCCCTGGGTTTTTTTCAATAATATATTTTTCAAAAATATAAAAGCTGGGGGCCAGCCTAGTGGTGTAGCAGTTAAGTGCGTGCTCCACTGCGGCAGCCTGGGGTTTGCAGGTTTGCCTCCTGGGCCTGCACCGAAGCATGGCTTGTCAGGCCATGCTGTAGCGGCATCCGGTATAAAGTAGAGGAAGATGGGCACGGATGTTAGCCCACGTCCAATCTTCCTGAGCAAAAAAAAAAAAAAAAAAATGGATTGGCATCAGATGTTAGCTCAGGGCTGATCTTCCTCACACACACACACACACACACAAATATATATATATGTGTGTATATATATATATAAGCTTTCCTTGTTTTTATATATGGTTAAAATTAGTAGCCTTTCTCAAATCATGATCTAATTTTAAAATGTCTTTCAATCCTGCTAATTTCTCATGCCTCTTTCCCCTTATTTACGGCTATGGTAACCATTCATTCAACAAACATGTTTATTGAGTAATTACTAAGTGCTGGGCACTGTTCTAGGTCATAGAATTTGTTACAGAAAAAGGAGTCACTTAGTGAGGGAACTTTAATTTTATTTGCTGAAGAAGAGTGTCAGTTTGCCATACTTCTGAGTTGCATCCCACCACAAAGCTCTATGGATTTTTTTTAGACGTGTAATTCACATGCCATAAAATTTACCTAGTAAGTGTATAATTCAGTGGTATTTAGTGTGTGTATATATATTTATTTTAGAGCATTTTTGTCACCCCAAAAAGAAGCACTATACCCATTAGCAAGCACTCCCAATTTTCCCCTTGCCCTCCTCCCTAGCATTCACTAATTTACTCTCTGTCTCTATAGATTTGCCTATTCTGGATATTTCATATAAATAGAATCATACAATATGTGGCCTTTTGTGTCTGGCTTTTTTCACTTAGCATAATGTTTTCAAGATTCATCCATGTTGTAGCATATATCAGCATTTCATTCCTTTTTATGGCTGAATAATATTTTGATGTTTAGATATACCACATTTCCTTTATCCACTCATTGATTGATGTACATTTGAGTTGTTTCTATTTTTTGACTATTAGGAATAGTGCTGCTACAAACATCTATGTACAAGTTTTTGTGTGAACATACCTTTTCATTTTTCTTGGGTATATGCCTAGGAGTGGAGTTGCTAGGTCATAAGGTAACTATGTTTAAACTTTTGAGGAACTGCCAGGCTGTTTCAGAAAGCAGCTGCATCATTTTCTATTTCCACCAGCAGTGTATGAGGGTTCCAGTTTCTCCACATCCACACCAAACTTATCGTCCATCTTTTTTGATTATAGCCACCTTAGTGGATGTGGAGTGGTATCTCGTGTTTTTGATCTGCATTTCCCTGATGACTAATGATGTACTGAGCATCTTTTCATGTGCTTACTGGCCATTTCTGTGTCCTCTTTGAAGAAATGTCTATTCAGATCCTTTGCTCATTTTTTAATTGGGTTATTTATCTTATTGTTGAGTTGTTAAGAGTTCTTTATATATTCTGAATACTAGACCCTTATCAGATATATATGATTTGCAAATATTTTCTCCCATTTTGTAAGACTTTTTTTACTTTCTTGATAGTGTCCGTTGAAGCACAAAAGTCACAAAGATTTACACCTATGTTTTATTCTAAGAGTTTTATAGTTTTAGCTCTTATATTTAGGCCTTTGATCCATTTCAAATTAATTTTTGGGTATGATGTGAGGTAGGGGTCCAACATCATTCTTCTGCATGCAGATATGCATTTGTCCCAGCACCATTTGTTAAAAAAGCTATTCTTTCCACGTTGAATGGTTTGGCACCTTTGTTGAAAATCAATTGACCATAAATGTGAAGGCTTATTTCTGGAGTCTCAGTTCTATTCCATTGATCTATATGTCTATCCTTCTGCCAGTACCACACTGTCTTCATTACTGTAGCTTTGTAATAAGTTTTGAAAGTGGGAAGTGTGAGTCCTCTGATTTTGCTCCTTTTCAAGGTTGTTTAGCTATCCTGGGTCTTTTATATTTCCAATATGAATTTTAGAATCAGCTTGTCAATTTCTGCAAGAAAGCTAGCATTTTAACAGGGATTACGTTGAATCTGTAGATCAATTTGGGGAGGATTGCTTTCTTAACAATATTAAGTCTTCCAATCCATGAACACAGTATGTCTTTTCATTTATTTAGGTCTTCTTTAATTTCTTCCAACAATGTTTTGTAATTTTCAGCGTACAAGTCTTGTACTTCTTTTATTAAATTTATTCCTAAGTATTTTGGGTTTTGCTATTTTAAATGGAATTGTTTTCAGATTGTTCATTGCTGTTATATAGAAATACAGTTGATTTTGTATATTAATCTTGTATCTTTCAAGTTCAGTTGGAAGTTTAGCAACTTTGCTGAGCTTGTTTATTTAGTTCTAATAGTTTTTTTTGTGGATTCCTTAGGATTCTGTATATACAAGATCATGTCATCTGCAAACATAGAGTTTTACATTGTCCTTTCCATTCTGGGTGTCTTTTATTCCATTTTCTTGCCTCATTTCCCTGGCTAGAACCTCCAGTACAATGTTGAATAGAAGTGGTGAGAGCAGGCATCTTTGTCTTGTTCCTGATCTTGGGGGGAAAGCTTTCAGTCTTTCACTGATAAATATGATCTCAGCTGTGGGTTTTTCATAGATGCCCTTTATTCCATGGATGTTTAAAATAAACACTTGCTGTTCTCCATGCACAGCATGTTCTGTCAAGCCTCTAAGCTTTGCACTGTTTCTTCCTCCTTTCTGTCTTTGGCAAACTCAAGACTTTTCCTTTAAGCTTCCATCCAGATATCTGAGAAGCTTTCCTTGACTGCCTCCAATAGAGTACATCCTTCCTTTCTCAGAGCTGCTACAGCACTTTTCACATTTCTCTGTATTTTCCATAGGATTGTCATTTGTCTCAGTTTTTTGAGCTCTTGCAGGCAAGGACCATACCCTTTCCCCCAGACCTGAGGCAGCACCAGACAGTAGTAGATAATCAGTAAAAATTGGTTGCATGGTGGCCAGGCTAGGTTGACTGAATGAGAGGAACAGGAGCGGCCTTCATGTTACTTCATATAACTTTTCAGGGTTAGAAATGTACCCTGTGGGCCGGCGCCGTGGCTTAGCGGTTAAGTGAGCGCGCTCCGCTACTGGCGGCCTGGGTTCAGATCCCGGACGCGCACCGACGCACCGCTTCTCTGGCCATGCTGAGGCCGCATCCCACATACAGCAACTAGAAGGATGTGCAGCTATGACATACAACTATCTACTGGGGCTTTGGGGGAAAAATAAATAAATAGAATTATTAAAAAAAAAAAAAAGAAATGTACCCTGTATATCATTTTAATTTTCCCTTCAATACTCCCTTACAGCTCTTAGTTGTGAAGCCAACTAAAATATTGCTAAAATCTGTTCATGTTTTAATCAGTACAACCTCTCCAAGGAAAGTAGTCATTTCCTTATTTGCTTGCAAACTATGTCCAAGTTCCTATGGTATCTTCTAAACTTAATATTACAGGGTAGGTAATACTTTCTTTCATGGTGTTTAGAAATATTTTCTATCTGCTATTCAGTAAGAAGACTGCAGGCTCTCAGTTCTCAAGATCTGGCTACTCTAATTATTTACCAGTCACATAACCTTGAATAAGTTACCTCTCCAAACCTCAGTCTCCTCATCTATAAAAGCCTAAAAAATGATAACTTTTTCCTGGAGTTATTGATGAGGATCCAATGAGATCACGTGGTTGGTGAATTTTAGAGTAACTGACAAGGTGCCAGTTATTTTAGCTACACACATTGACCCTTTCCACCTAGACTATGAATCGCGGGGATGAGGGACTGTATCTTCCCCTTGTGCTTCATTGATGCCTCTCGAATGCTCCCATATTTTTTTGCCTTCACCTCTTTGGTTGAAGTCAGAGAATCTTGCTCTCTTTCACTTGCCCTCCTGCTGGAGCTGCTCTAGCTTTCTGAGTGCTTTAACTTTCCTTCCCTGGATCTTTTTCTTGTGGTATGCAAAGAATGGGTTCATTGAAATGACCTTTTGACACCATTCCTCACAGTGTGTATTGGACAGTGTCATTAGCATGTAACTCCTTGGCTTTACATGGGCTCTTAAGTGCTTTCTCACTTACCATCCTGTTGGTTCTCACAGAATCTCCAGAGACAGCCATGAATATGGTCTCTTGTTTTGTCACTGGCTGTCCAAAACTAAAAAGTCAACATTGGAGTCAGTTAAAACCCCACAGACACTGTTCTACAGAATGTGTGCTGCAGGGTGTATAACTGTGAAGGAACTGTGGTGGAGGGGAAAGAGCAGCCAGAAGGCCCGGGTTTGAGTCCTGTGTCTGCCACTTAACGGCAGATCCCTCAATTTTTTTTTTCCTTTTTTCTTTATCAAGGTGACATTGGTTTATAACAGTATATAAATTTCAGGTGTGCATCATTACATTTCGACTTCTGTATAGACTACATCACGTTTACCACCCAAAGTCTAGTTGCTATCCATCACCATACATATGTGCCCCTTTACCCCTTTTGCCCTCCTTCCACCCCTGTCCCCTCTGGTAACCACCAATATATTCACCTTATGTAAATGTTTGTTTATCTTCCACAGATGAGTGAAATCATATGGTATTTGTCTTTCTCTGTCTGACTTATTTGCTTAGCATAATACCCTCAAGGTGCATCCATGTTGTCACAAATGGCAAGATTTCATCTTTTTTATGGCTGAGTAGTATTCCATGGCATATGTATACCACATCTTCTTTATCCATTCATCCATTGATGGGCACTTAGGTTTTTTTTCATATCTTGGCTATTGTGAATAATGCTATGATGAACATAGGGGTGCATGTATCTTTTCGAATTAGGGTTTTTGTGTTCTTTGGATAAATACCCAGAAGTAGAATAGCTAGATCATATGGTATTTCTATTTTTAACTTTTTGAGGAATCTCCTTACTGTTTTCCATAGTGACTGCACCAATTTACATTCCTACCAGCAGTGAATGAGGTTTCCCTTTTTTCCACATCCTCTCCAACATTTATTTCTTGTGTTTTAAATAATAACCATCTGACAGGCGTGAGGTGATATGTCATTGTAGTTATGATTTGTGTTTCCCTAATGAGTGATGTTGAACATCTTTTCATGTGCCTCTTGGCCATTTGTATGTCTTCTTTGGAAAAATGTTCATATCCTTTGCCCATTTTTTGATCAGATTGTTTGTATTTTTGTTATTGAGTTGTATGAGTTCTTTATATATTTTGGATATTAACCCCTTATGGAATATAGGACTTGCAGGTATTTTCTCTCAGTTGGGGTTGTCTTTTCATTTTGTTGGTGGTTTCTTTTGCCATGCAGAAGCTTTTCAGTTTGATGCGGTGCCATTTGTTTATTTTTTCTTTTGTTTCCCTTGCCTGGGGAGACATGATATTTATAAAGATACTGCTAAGACTGATGTCAAAGAGCATACTGCCTGTGTTTTCTTCTAAGAGTTTTATGGTTTTAGGTCTTGCATTCAAGTCTTTAATCCATTTTGAGTTAATTATTGTGTATGGTGTAAGATAATGGTCTACTTTCATTCTTTTGCATGTGGCTATCCAGTTTTCCCAACAACAGTTGTTGAAGAGACAAACTTTCCTTTCTCCGTGGTATGTTCTTGGCTTCTTTGTCGAAAATTAGCTGTCCCCTCACTTTCTTTTATTTCCATTTTCTCAGTAATTAAATACAATAAAAATAATAATACCTATTTCAGGGGGCTGTGAAGATTAAATGAGAAAGGTTCCTATGAGTTCTCCAGTAACATTATGATTATTGCTGAGAGCCCAGTAGCATGGCTTAGTTCATAGAGCTTTGGGCCTCAGACATGGATTGGCAGAGGGTAAGGAGATAGGAACAGTGGTGCTGCAGGAATCTGTGGGTAATGGGCCTCCTTTCTCTGGAAGAGGCTGGCCTCAAGACTTTGATTTTCCTAAGAATCCCTCTCTCCAGGACCACCTCACCCTAGCCTACCTCCAGGCCTCTGCTTTCCTTATGCCCTTTGAGTTGAGAGCACTGTACCTGTGTCCTAGGCCCTTGCCTGAGGGTTTCCTGCCTCTCTTAGAGAAGTCTCATCTCCTTCTGGATGCAGCCTTTTGGTGCTCCAAAGCACTGGCCTCTCTTCCTCCTCAATATTCCTCATGTTAGATGGATTTTAAGCTTTTTGAAGGATAACCTATGCCCTAAATATCCAGGATGGTACTGGTCTGTAAACTGGACACAGGAAACGTAAGCTGAAAGAATAAACAAATATTAACATATAACATCTGTTGTGTCAGGCTTTGGTGCTTCAAAGTTGAGTAAGACAAAGTTCCTGCTCTCAAGGAGCTTACCATCTAGTGGAGTAATTTAAGAGGTACTTACAATACATTATCTTGTTTAATCCTCATAGCAACCCTTGAAGGAAGCTGGAAGTTAAGAAATTTGCCCAAAGTGGTAAAGCTAAGCCAGAGCTAGACCGAGAGGCAGGCCCTGGCGCTGGGGTGCAAGTTCCAGTCTCCTACTGCCACCTCCCAGGGGTGCCTAGAGACTCACTACTCGCTTCCAAGGGTAGTGCCCAAAGACTGGAAGGAGTTGGGAAGGTGGCCACAGTGTATATCAATGAAGAGCTCCAGCTCCAGGATCTAATCATATCCCAGCTCTGTCGCTCGTTAACTGTAACCTTGGGCAAGTTACTGAGTCTCTCTGAGCATCAGTTTTCTCATCTGTAAAACAAGAATACTGTGGTGGGCATGCATGGGTTTACCTGCACAACATCCAGTCTAACTTCTGCTAACGGCACTCAGGGGTTGCTCTCCCTCTCTCCAGTTGTCAGTCATATGTGTGGGGGTGTGTGTTACTCAAGCTAGCCAGTCACTTGCTCTCTGGAAATGAATCTTCAGTGGGGTGACCCAAAGATTTAATCCCATTGGAGTTCATTCAACCAGGTAAAGCCCTGACAAAATATTACTGGTTCCTACTCCCTGAACCCGTGGCCTCTCTGGTTCCTGGACCTTTTATGACTAGTTCTGCTTCTCCGTCCATTCTGAGACCCCCACCACAACCTGCCCCACCACATCCCTCTAACAAATTGCCTTTTTGCTTAAGTTCATTGGAGTCAGTTAGTTTTTATTGTTCGCAACAATAAAACACTTTAATTGATCCAAACACCTACCTTGCAGTATTGTAAGGATTAAATGATTAAATGAAGTTTGTGAAGTGCCTAGCCAGTCCTAGCAGCATAGCGAGCAGTCAGTAAGGGGTGGTAGTTGTCTGTAAGTTCACACACGGTGGGGGATGGGGGAGCAGGGCACAGGGATGGGGAGGGAGATAGTTATTGGTTTTGGATCCACTGAGAGAAACCTTTCCCCAGGAGACAGAAGAACAACAGAAGGGAGGGAAGTCCAGGCTATGGTATGCTCATTTATTCAAAATGTCTTTATTGAAACAGAATGATAGAGCAAGAAAGAATGAGGTCTGGGAGGATGTCTTTGGGCACAAAATGGAGCCCAGACCTAGTGGTTACGGTGTGGGCTTCTCTCCCTGTCCCGACTCTTGCCAAGGACGTGAACATAAAGCAGTAGGGAGGACTTGGGGGTGGGGACAGCCCTCTGAGCTCTTCTCGATGGCTGGCGTGAGGCGCCTCTGAGCCTTCTGGGCAGCCCTGCCTTCCTTAGTCCTCCTGATCTCCTTGCCAGGGCCTTATGCCACCTTTTTGTACAGGCCAGCCTCCTGCCAGGTGCTCAGAGGCCACTCAGAGGGCAGGGTTGGGGGTGGCAAGCAGCGGGACATGGTCACAGCGGTTAGGGGGTGGCTGCCGCAGCAGGGAAGGCCGGCGGCACAGCTCTCCATCCCGGAGCACCTCGGGCAGGAGCTTGCGCTTGGTCTCCGGCAGGAGCATGATGCTGAGGATGCAGAGGAGGGCACAGGCCGCCAGCACCACATGCTGCAGGAAGGCTCCGTGGCCCATGTGGAGACGCTGGGCTGGGCCACTCAGTCCTCCAAGTGCCCCCAGTGCCATGATCAGGCCCAGGCCTCGGCCCCTGGGGGAGGTGGAGGAGGCACTCAGCCTTAAGCTGTGGGCTTCACCCCAACCCTTCTCCAGCAGCCTTCCCTCCTTCATCCCTCAGGCCCCGTCCTCAGTGGGAGGCCTGGAGGACTGGCCCTGGCAGCACCCCTGCTCTCACCGGACGGTGGTAGGGATGACTTCAGCAGCAAGGAGGGTGCTAAGGATGCCAGCAGCTTGGGAGGAGAAGAGGCCAAGGACAGAGAAGGTGGTGATGGCGGCCTCGTTCAGATCTGGAGGACCAAGAGGGAGGATGTGAATGGAGGTGGGGAGATCATGCTTGGCCTAGTCCCTGGCATCATCCCCTTGCCTCTCTGATCCTATGGTTCCAGCCGGGTGGGCTTTTGGCATTCACTAATTGATCAGGAGAACAGACAGGGTTGTGTGGCCTGGGGAGTGTTGCATGCCCAGGGTGGACTATCTGGGCAGGGACTGGTCTTGTCTTGGGAGGCCTGTGCAGGAAGCAGTGGCTGGGCCTGTCTGAGGCACCTCTGCTGGGGTTCCTTTGCTGAGCCCACACTGTGGAGAAGGGAGGATGCTCACAATCCCACAGGCCCAGCAAGACCAGGGACGCGATGCCAGTGAGGGTCATCGACAGAAGCAGGATGCCCCGGCGGCCAAATCGGTCCACGGTGACCCCCAGGAAGACGCAGGCCAGGGCTGCTGTGCCGCTGGCCAGCAGGGAGCACAGGTAGAAGTCCGATGGGCTCCCTCCTCCTCCCACAGGCTGGTAGCAGTGGCGAATGGCATGGGCAATAAAGCTGTGAGAAGGGGTGGGAAAGCAAAGGACGGTGTCTGAATCTCCATCTGCAGCCTTCCACAGCCCTGGCTGCCCTCTGCAGGGGTCCTCGGGCCTGCCCCACCCAGCCACCCCCATCCCAGCTACTGGCCTGGCCCTCAGCTCAGACACCCAGGCTCACTTGGTGAAGCCCAGGATAAGCAGATTTTTCCAGATGTTGCGGTAGTTGAGGAGGGAAGCGAAGGAAAAGGAGGATGTTGCAGGGAGAGGGCAGGTGTTCTCCAGGTCTTTGGGAGAGAGAGAGGAGCTGTCTGTTAGAAGAAAACAGTGCAGAACCCAGGGTCCTCCCACGTGAGTGGTGAGGACCCTGGGTGAAGATGGCACAGCTACAGCCATGCAGAGGGCACCGTCATGTGTGCACGTGAGGTGTCGCCTGTAGGGACCCCTGTCTCTTACCCTGCAGGGCCTCCTGGGCCTCCTCTCCCAGCATCTGCCCATGGGGCCGGTTCCGCTCAGCCAGGATTCTCAGCACGGACTGGGCCTCCTCAATCTGTCGCTTCACTATCAGCCACCGTGCAGACTCCAGAAACAGACCAGGCCAGCTGGGGATGAGGTGGCGGAGTGACCGTGAGGCCTGACCCAGGGATGGGAAACTCCCACCTCTGAGGGGCTGGGCTGGGGCAGGCCTGGATGAGGGGCAGTGGGGAAGTAGAGGGGTCTCCAGGCTAGAGCTAGGCTGGAAGGAGAGAGGGGAGTGGCCAGGCCACAGGTGGAGGTGATACTGACCCATAAAACAGGAAGAGGATGCAGGGAGCGGTGATCATTCGCTGCAGAAATCGCCAGTCCTTAGAGACAAGGGCCAGGCCCAGGAACAGGAAGTGCCCCCCCACCCCCACCAACTCCCCTGCCAGGGCCACCCGAAGCCTCTGGGTTGGGTCGCACAGCTCCAGGCCTGGAGATACAGCAGGGACAGGGAGGAGAGGCCAGGGAGGAAGGGGGCGTGGGAGGGAAGAGGAGGGAAGGAGGGAGGAGGACAGAGAGCGAGGTCAGACCCTGAGTGGAGGCTGCAGCCGTCGCCTCCCACAGACTAACCTCTGAATGGCAAAGAGTGGAGAGATTGTTCAGGGAGGGCTCGAGGTTCAGAGTCCCTGGTGGGTGTTCCACATTCCCAGTTCATAGGCCCTTTCACATCAGACCTCTTATTTGACCTTCACATCAACCCTCGTTCAAGGTCACATGGCTAGTCAGGATTTCATTTTTTAAATAAGGCTCTACTCCCTGACAGCAGTAAGTCCAGGGCAACGAAGGCCTTAAGGATCGTGGGGAGAGAGGGGTATGGAGAGGAGCAAGACCCCTGGATCCTTCAAAGTCATGAGAAGAAAGACAGCTGAGATTCTGGACAGCTGAAATTTGGGGCTGAACAAGGGACTGATGGGACCCTAGGGGGCAGTGGGAACGGCCTGGGGAGGCAGACAGGCAGGCATGAGCCCCAAGGGAAGGACCTCTGGGAGGGTGCCACTCACGCATCAGGTAGACACCAAGGTCAACGCCAGCAAGCAGAAAGCCCAGGAGGAATCGGAGGGCCATGACACCTGTGGAGGAGCCTGCGGCAGCCCCTCCCACTCCACAGGGGCCCACCAGGCCCAAGGTCAGCAACACGATCCCACGACGGCCAAACCTGGAAAGAGGAAGGGCCTCTGGTCATCCAGACTCCCTAGGGGAGGAGTTGCTGGGTGGAACCCAGCTGCCCACTTCAAAGCTGGAGATATGAAGGTGAGGTCCTGGGAGCAAGAGTTGGACTGAGGCTAGAGAGGATGGGAAAGGATGGGGAACGTGGGTAGTGATGTCTGGCTACTGGGACCTGGGGCATGGCTATGGTTCTGCAGGGGTGGGACCACTGACTCTTGGGGATGGGGCTCCTGGTCAGAGATGAGGGTATTTCTCCATGGAAGTGAAACCAGCCATTAGAGGGGATGGGATACCACTTAGGGGACTTGGAACCATTGATCCTTGGGGATAGAGCTATTGGTCAGTGGGGATGGAGCTTGTCTTGCTCAGACTGGTCAGAGGAGATGGGGTCATTGATATATGGGGTTGGAGCTATCGATCTGTGGAGGTGAGGCCATTGACCACTTGTGCATGGGGATAGTATTGGTCAGCGAAGATGAAGCTATTGATATCAGCGGACTGAATAATTGATTTTGGGGGATGAGGCCATTGTTCCATGTGGTTGGGGCACGGGTCTACTAATCCATAAGGATGATCAGTGGGGATGGAGCCACTGGCCAGAAGATGGAGCCACTGATCCATGGGACTGGAGCTATTAATCCATTAATCCATGTGGTAGGACTGTTGATCAGTGGGGATGATCACTAATCTTTGAAGATTGGACAATTGATCTTAGGAGATGGAACCACTGATTTACGGGGTGGGGATCTTAGCCTACATCGTGTATTGGTCAGTGGGGATGAATCTTGTAATCCATGGGGATAATCAGTAAGAATAGGGTCACAGATCAGGAAAGGTGAGACTATTGGTCAGTGATGATGGTCACTGACTATGAGTCAGTTGAGGACAAGGCTACTGATCCTTGGAGGCCAGGCTATTGATCTTTGGGGATAAGACCATTGATCTATGGGGATGAAAACTGGGATCACTGGTCATTGGGAAGGGGGCATTGATCCCAGAGAGTGGAAGCTACTGACCCAATAGAGTAGGGCTGTTTTTCCATGGGGATGAGCTTATTGGTTAATGAGGGTAAAGCTACTGAATTTAGGAGACTGAATTATTGGTCTTTGGGGATGAGCTATTATTCCATAGGAATGATTCTACTGGTCTGTGGAAATAAGGGCACTGATGCATGAGGATGGGCTATTGACCTGTGGGTTTAGATTCATTTGCCCACAGAGGTATGTGACTACTGGGCAGTGAGGATAGGTATTGATTTTAGGGAACTGGATTATTGAATGTAGGGCTGCCTTTGATCCATGGGAGTTGAACTATTAATCCATTTGGATGGGACTGTAGATCAGTGGAGATGAGTCTAATAATCCATGGGGATGGTCAGTGGAGATGGAGCACCTGGTCAGGCAATGCTGAGAGTCCGAGGAGATGAGAGTTTTGATCCCTGGGGAGAGCTACGGGTCCGTGAGGATGGGCTGTTGATCTTTGAGATGCGGCCACTGATTCATGGAAATGGGGCTTTTGATTTGAGAGGATCTGAGAACACTGAAGATCCATGAGGATGGGACTATTAATCTCTGGGGGAGTGCTGTTGTGGCCATTGATCCATGGAGGTTGGACTGTTGACCCATGAGGGTGGAGTCATTTGTTTGTAGAGTTAAACCATTGGTCATTGGGAGTGGGGCTGTGATATTCAGGAATGAACATGATGATCTTTAGGAATTAGGCCATGGAGATGGAGTTAAGGGTCCACGTGAATGGGGCTATGAGTGGGGGTTGAGTCTATTAATCTATGAAGATGGTGAGGGAGGTGGTTAGTAGTGATAAGGACAATAGATGAGGAACTAGGGCTTTTTTGATCTGTGGAGATAAGGTTTTTGGTCAGCGGGGATGGGCTATCGTCTTTGGAGATGAGGCCATTCATCCATAGGTATGGGAGTGGTTTTATTCCCTTGCGCAGAAGAGGTACGGAAGGAGTATTTCTTGATGGGGAGTGAAGTTGAGACAGAGGTGGGGCTGCATATCATTGAACAGAAGAAGTCCAGAGAAGACTGCAGAGTCCAGCGAATCCTCTTCAGCCTCTTGCAAACACCACTTGCCTGGGCTAGCCGCCCTAGCACCCCCTCCTCTCTACTCGCCCTGTCCCGACAGCAGCCCTCACCTGTCCGCGGGGTAGCCCAGGAACAGGTAGCCGGAGGCAAAGCCCAAGATGAAGAGGATCTGCTCCAGGATCACCTGCCAGCCCAGGTCACACACCAGATCCCACTGGGGATGCGAGAGGGATGGAGCGGGCGTGAGGCCCCGCGCTCGTAGCTCTTGGCCCTCCCCCAGATCCGTGGCCCACCAGGCCGCCTCACCTGGCCGATGGCGTTGGTGGTGAGCACCGGCAGGCCGTTATAGTCCCAGTCCTTGAGGCAATGGTTAAAGTCCGGCGGGGCGAAGCCGCTGCACGAGGGGTCCGTACTGGTGGCGACGCGACTGGCGGCGCTGGCTGCTAGGGCCGCGCTGGCGACGCTGGCGACGCTGACGCCGCTGGCGTTGGGGGGCTGTTCCCAGCCAGAGGCGTTGGGGGCAAAGCCCCCGTAGTGGCAGTGCAGTGGGGGCGCCAGCGTGAAGATGGGGTCCGAGGCCATGCCCAGCGCCACGAAGAGCACGGGCAGGCAGCAGAGCCCGAGCTGCAGCTGCTGGCCGCCGCCCAGCGCCCCCACCTGGGCGAGCAGCGCCTCAAAGCTGAGGGGGCCGGGGGGCACGGCCAGCGACAGGCTGCTGCCCATCCCGTCGCCGCCCGCGTCGCCCTCCCCCTCACGCTCGCGTTCGCGCTCCCGCTCACCCTGCAGTTGCTCCGTGGGCACCGCATCTCCGAGGGTCCCGACCTGCTGTGGGGGTGGGGGGTGGCAGGAGACGGGTGAAGCGGAGAAAACCGCAGAGCAAGGGAAGAGGGCGGGCGCGGGGAAGGCAGCCACGAGCGGGGATACGCGGGAGGAAAGGGCCAGGCGCTCGGCGGGGGTGCGGGGAGATGATGGCGTAGCCCCCAGGGCGCGGGCACTTACTCCGTTGGGGCTGGAGGTGATCTCTACAGTGCTGTCGATTTTGCTGCCGCCCCCGCCATTGGGCTCGGGGGTCCCGGTGGCCACGCGGGGAGCCAGCTTGCCGACCGCTGGGGCCTCGCCGGCCCGCACCGAAAGGATGCGCTGTCCTCTGGCCCAGTAGCGCGTCCGGTGCCGGACACAGAGGCCGGAAAGACCCCGCTCTGCGGTTCTGCAGCCGCGGGCGCCTCCTTCGTCTCTGCGATCTCTGCGCTGCTTTCCCCTCCTCTTCCTCCAGACTCTCCTCCCCTTCCCACGTCAGCAGAACCTTGGGTCCAGACTCTTCGTCAGAGAGAAGGGGGGCCAGGGCCCAGGGGAGGGAGGGGATAGGGCTCTGTCTCTGTTCCCTGAGTCTGCGGGCCATTGCAGTAAAAAGGGGAAAAAGGCTGAAGGATAGTAGCTGGCCCAGGCAGATGCCAGAGATTCCTCCTTTGCTTCCAATTCTTCCTCATCATTCATTCATCCATCCACCCATCCACCATCCATTCATTCACTCACCAGTAAAATTTATTAGGCTGTTCTATGTGCCTGGCCTTGTGCTAGGCTTTGGGGATAACAGGATGGACAAGACTCATCTTGGAGTAGCTTACTGGAGAGATGGCATGTGTACTAGCAATTACAGTACAGGGAATGCATATAATTATTTATTTATTTATTTATTTATTTCCCCCAAAACCCCAGTAGATAGTTGTATGTCATAGTTGCACATCCTTCTAGTTGCTGTATGTGGGACGCCGCCCCAGCATGGCCAGACAAGCGGTGCGTCGGTGCGCGCCTGGGATCCAAACCCGGGCCGCCAGCAGTGGAGCGCTCGCACCCAATCTCTAAGCCATGGGGCCAGCCTGGACAGGGAATGCATATGGAAGACCGGTTTGGGCACTGTACTCAGCCCTGGCCTCAGTCCTCTACCAGCCCACTTCTCCGGGTTCCACCACCCCATCCCGGTCAAGTCTCCATCATTTGCCAGCAGCATTTGGCACTGTTGACCACCCCTTCCTCTAGACACTTTCTTGGATGCTTGGCCCCACACTCCCCTGGTTTTCTTTCTCTTGCTCCTCCTCTCTCCATTGCAGGCTCATCCTCCTCTTTCTCACCATCATCCAGTGTCTGCGATCCTCAGAGGCTTGGTCCTAGGCCCTCCTCTCATCTCACACTGTTCTCTCCACCTCAGATCTCACCAATGCTCATGGCTTCAATCACCCTCAATATAAACAATACAAAGCAACACAACCCTAATCCCCAGATTGACATCTCCAGCTCCCATCTCTCTTCGGAGCCCCAGACCCAAGACGCTGTCTGTTATTTGACCTCTTACCTTGGATGACTCACAGGGACTCAAACTCATGCTCTTCCCCCTGTAACCTGCTTGTCTTCTAGTGCTTCTTTCCTCAGTGAATGGCCCCTCTCATCATCCAAAGGGGGCCAGATGCTCAGGTGACAGCCCTTAGAGCGCCCTCTTCCTTACCCCCACGTTAAATCCTTACAAAATGCTGTCCATTTTACTTCCTAGAGTTCTCAGATATTCTGCTTCTCTCCATCTCTACCACCATTAGTCAAGCTACCTGTTACACAGACTGCTTTAGCCTCTGAATTTCTAACTGGTGTTCTGCCTCTGCTTTGTTTCCACCCCCATCCCCCATCTGTTATTTAGAGTGCAGATGGAGTGATCTTTTCAAAATGCAGATCTGTTCATGTCCCTTTCCTGCTTAACAGCCTCCAATGGCTTCTCCTCATCATCAAGGTAAATACTAACATTCTACGCACCTCATATGTGGTCCTATGCTCTTTGCAGCTCCATTGCACTTCTCTCCCCACTCTCTGCACTCCAGTCACACTGGCCTTTCAGTTTTTCCAATGTCACAGGGCCCTTGCACAAGCTGGTCTTTATGCTTAGAAGGCTTCTCCTCCGGGTTAGTCATCCTTCAGCTGTCAGCTCAAGCAGATTTGCCTCAGAGAAGGCTTCCCTAACTCCTAGAATTGCTACTCAAAGTGTGATTTACAGACCAGCAGCACCCACATCAGCTGGGAGCTTATTAGAAATGCAGGCCCTCGAATCATAGTGTGCATTTTTACCAGATCCCCAGGTGTATGTACATTAAAGTTAGAGACATACTTCTCTAAGAGATTTGATACCTAATAGGGACTTTATTCTCTAATCTCAGGTGAGGGCTGGAAAGGGGTGTCCTGAGAGTCTTAGCCAGGAAATCCAATCCCTCTTCTCCCCACTGAGCCACACTTCTAATTCATCTCCTCTGTTCATAAGTTTCCAAATATGGAAAACTCTTCTAACGCGTTAAGCGGCCTCCCGCCACTTCCCCTGCCCCAACTCATTTCAGCATCTCTTCAGGATTTACTTTGGTGCTGTCACAGCCAACATTCGAGGGATTTGTCTGTGTCCCTGTCTGTCCTGGAACTACAATCCCTTAGCTGTATGTGGTGTCAGGCTGTCATGTGTTCTCATTAGGACCTCACGACAACCCTGTGAGACCATTATGATCACCCTCATATTAAAGATGGAACTGGGACACCGAGGGACTGACAGGATGTTCCTGCAGACACCTAGGTACATGGCAGATCTCGGACTTCCGCTGTGACCTCTGACTCTAATTCCAGGCTGACCTCTTGAAATTCTTTCTGGAAGATGATAGAGGATGGCCCCTGTTATAAGTCTTCAACATATAGGGTGAATTTTGGTAGCCCCAGAATCTGGAAATGAGAGTGAAATGAGAAAGAACCCAAAATGGAGGAAGCACATGCATAGTGGATGCCAAGAGACTAAGACTGTGACAGAAGTTTGGGGTGCCTCCAATCCCGTCTCTAGGCCAGGGTATCACCTTAGGAAAGCAGAACTGAAACAATGGATCTGTGGCTTGGGGTTCTTCCCTCGTGTAAGTGGCTGGAGTGATACTCCATCCAGGCCAAGGCTCATCAAGTTCACCAGAGCCCTGAGGACTGTGGCCTCCAACACATTGCATTCACCTGCCCCTCCGCTCCTCTAAAAGATGGTGTGTCCAGAGGACGGGCAGCAGGAAGCCTGGGAAGGGGCATTTAAGGGGCTAGACCCTCTGGGTTAACTTAAGGGGGAGGGTGCCCAGGCTGGCCGCGGTACTCTCCAGTTGGCCAGAGCTGTCCTATGGTGCAAAGATGAGGACAGGCCTTTAGTTGGGGTGACCTCTTCAGGACGGCACCTTTCAAGGCTCTCGTGTGGCCACCCTCTCCACATGCGCACCTCTCTAAGGACATCATTAGACAATGAGGTCTTGGAGGAAAGGCCCCCGATCAGTAATCAGTGTCTGCCTTCCTGGAATGCTAGTTCTCAGGCCCTTCTTGTTTCTGTCATCCTTGGGATCTCAGCTCAGACATCCCCTCCCAACCACCCCGTCTAAAGTCTCCTTCAACAGCCTCTCCCTCATCTAGCTGGCCCTTCACATCACCCTCTTTGTTTCCATTACCAGCAACTGTCAAATCTGTGGCAAGTATTTTTTTCTTTACTTATTTTAATTGACTTGTTTATATCCATCCCACCCCCACAATGTACGTTCAGACCTGTGCCTGGCAAGTGATGGGAGCTGAGAGCCCGCTGAATGAATAGTTGTTGAAGAAACAGCAAAATTTCCCCAAAAACCCTAAAGGCATCCTGCCTACAGTGTGTCCCATAGGTTAGGCCAAGGGGCACCAGACCCACCCCCTGCTAGGCTCCCAAGAAGCAGAGGGTCAGAGAACCAGACAGCAGGGTTTATTGAGGTGCACGCCCAGTGCCTGAGGCCCAGCTCGCTCCTGCCTCCTGTGGGGAGGAGCCCTCTGGCCTCACCCAGACGTTCACATTCCAGATAGTCAATGTCCTGCCCTCACTCTCAGCTAGCAATGAGGCACTGATGTTCTAGAGTAAAGAAACAGGACAAGAAAGGGGCTCTGGGTGGCCCCAGGTTTCAGCCACCTGATTCTCTGTGGGGCCAAGCTTCCAGAGGTGGGCGGCAGTGCAGTGACGAAGAACCTCCACCCCAGGCTGAGGGAGGAGAAGAGTCCAGTTCCTCCCTGCCCCAGAGGGCCCGGCGCCTGGCCCTGACAATGCAGGGAATAATATTAAATATAAATAATTTATACAAAATGGCTCGTACAAAAAGCTGAAGGGGCAGGGGGGAGCCGCCTCTGTGAGCGACTGAGATGACTGGAAGGGACGGAGAGGGGAACGATACCTCCACCTCTCCTGGTCCCTAAAACAGAGCCTCCAGCCACCCTAGGCCTGGAGGGAGCTCTGGCAGGCAGGTGAGGGCAGACCGGGGCCAAGGGCCCCTCAGGGAGCCAGGCTGGTGAGCAGGGTGGTGAATTGTAGGGCCCGCCCTGCCAGCTCTGCCACACACTGCGCCATCTCTTGGGCCGCGGGGCCAGAAGGGTAGCTCAGGGCAGCCCCCTTGACAGCCAGCACAGTGGCCCGCAACGCCTGGCCAAGCGCTGTTCCTGCAGCCCCGACCTGTGCTCGCAGCGGGGCAGAGGCTGCCAGCCGGCCCAGGGTATCCCCAACGAATACCAGGCGGTGAGCGGCCACCACCACCCGCTTGCCGTGGGGCACGAAGAGGCGTGGGGGCTGGTTGGCCCGGGTGCTGGACGTCAGGGCTGCCACGGCCGCCTGCAGGGCTGAGTAGTGGCTCTGGCACTGCCCTGCGTAGAAGTGCAGGAGCTGGAGGTCTCCGGCGGGCAGAACCAGCGGCTCCCCTGGGGACAGGGCCTCCTGAGGGCAAGAGGAGTGGTCATGGGGACACTCATTAGAGCCACCTCTGCTCTCGCTTCCTCTCTCCCTCCCTCCCTCTGTTCCTGTCCTGAGTGCAACCCCTATAGCTCCTACCTTTGCCATCAGAAAATTTAGATTCCCATAGCGAGTGGCAGGAAAGTGCCCAGAGTTAATGTCAGATAAATCTGGATTCAAACAACCTCAAACAAGTCTCTGAACTTTTTTGTTTCCTTATCTCCCTTTTTTTTTGTGTGAGGAAGATTAGCCCTGAGCTAACATCTGATGCCAATCCTCTTTTTGCTGAGGAAGCTGGGCCCTGGGCTAACATCTGTGCCCATCTTCCTCTACTTTATAAGGGACGCTGCCACAGCATGGCTTCACAAGTGGTGCATTGGTGCATGCCCGGGATCCGAACCCTGGGCCGCTGCAGCAGAGTGCGCAATTAAGTGCTATGCCACTGGGCTGGCCCCGTTTCCTTATCTCTAAAACGGGGACTCTAGACCGCACTGCCCAATACCGTCATGCACCGCATCATGATGTTTTGGTCAACGACCGACTGCATAGATGATGGGGGTGCTGAAAGATTAGTACCACAGAGCTTAGGTGGGTAGTAGGCTATCCCATCTAGGCTTGTGTAAGCGCACTCTAGGATGTTTGCACAATGACAAAATCGCCTAACCTTGCATTCCTCAGCACATGTCCCCATTGTTAAGTGATGCGTGACTGTATAAACATAATGTGAACCATATGTGTAATTTTAAATTTTCTAGTAGCCATGTTAAGAAAAGTAAAAAGAAACTAGTATATTTTTTCTAACTCTAAGTATGAAAAATGTTGTAATTTCACCATGTAATCAATGTAAAAATTATTGAGATTTTTTTTTCATATTCAGTCTGCAAAACCTGGTGTGCATTTTATATTCACAGCACATTTCAATTCAGACTAGCCACGTTTTGAGTGCGCAATAGCCACACGTGGCTAGTGGCTACCACACAGAAAAGTGCAGTTCTGAGATCTGCCTCCTGAGGCTGCAGTGAAGATTAATGGACACACTATATAGAAAGGGCTTAGAACAGATCACAGCACACTGTAAGCCCTGTAATAGTACTAACTACGGCTGTGATTAGTGTTGACCCATTACAGGGTCTGGCACTCGGTAAATACCTGATAAACGGTAGCTATTGTGATTGGGACCAGTCTAGACAGAGTTGAGGAGACCACCTCACTTTCCTGAGGCCCAGAGAGATTAACAGGTGGCTTCTGAGCCCTGGCTTCTTAGTGGTGGAGCTGGGATTAGGAGACAGGTCTCTTAGGAACAACAAGAATTCACAGTTGGAAGGAGCCTCAGAAGTCGCCTGGCCCAGCTCTGACCCACAGCACAGAAGCTCCTTCTACTCCCCTCGCTGCTTGGTTTTCTGACTCCTCTCCAACACATTCTTTCTCCTCTTTCTGAATTCCTGATATCCTTTTCTAAGTACCAGCTCCTTCCTGTTGAATACAAACTCTTCTCTACCCCAGCCCTCCCCTTTCATAAACTCTCCCCTCATCCTAATCTATTTCCCTTGAGGGTTCAGTTAGGAACATTCCTTCCTCCAAGGTCCTGTCCCTCGTTCTTGGTCCCCCTTCTCTGGCACCACCCCCACAAGCTTACCTGCTGCTCCGGCGGCCCCCCCTCCAGTGGTTCAGGATCCCTTGGGAAGGCCTTATCCAGGGGCCTGAATCCCTGAGCTTTATCCATGCCCTGCAGGAGGGGATCAGGGTCTCAGTGCAGGGGTCTTCCCGCCCCTCCCCACTTCCCCTTCCTTCCCCAGGTCTCTCCCGCCATCAGAGTTGCAGGCCGTGACTCTGGTCTGGAAGAGCCTGGTGCAGGTCAAGGCTCAGGAGGTGAGCTCACCTTCAGGTGGACGTAGTCGTACTCCTCGGCCAGCGGGATGCCCTCATACTCATTGTGCTGTCCTGCGGGATCGTCCTCCACCTCCCTGCCCTCTGGATCTCCCTCGACCTTGGGGCCCCCGAAGCCAGACAGGCGGGGTGGGGGTGGGGGCAGAGGCCGGTCCTGGATGCTGCCCTTCCGGCCTGGAGCAGGAGAGGGAGCCAGGGAAGGGCTGGGGGCCTCGGGGACAGGCAGGGCAGGCAGAGGGCGGCGGGACAGGCTCTCAGCTGAGGGCAACCGGGGCCTGTGTGGGGTTGCGGGGCTTCTGGCCATAAGCAGGGCCAGAGGGTCCTGGTCATTGGAGGCTGAGGCTCCTGGGGGCTCTGGAGAAGGGGGTGTCTCTGGCCCCAGCAGGGGCACATCGTAGATGCCCTCGTCAGTGCTCCTGCCCTCCCCGTCTGTTAGCAGTTCCTCGGGTGCCTCGTACAGATTGAGCAGGGCTGATGCCCGTTTCAGGTTGGAGGGGGCAGCGTAGAGGGGGGGCCCTGGTTCCCGGCCCCCCTCCCACTCCAGATCCGGCTCCAGCTCTGCTGGTGGCTTCGGGGCCAGAGGCACGTCATAGGGAGCTTCATCCTCTCCTGGGGGCTGCGGGGCAACCCGGGCCAGAGGGCGGGAGAAGGAGGCAGGGGAGTCATAGGGGCCACTGGAGGGAGCTCGGAGGGCAGTGGGGGGCACGTCGTAGACCTGGAGAGGGAGCAGTTAGTCACCCTCAGGCTCAGCAAGGGGCCCCGAGAGCCGTCTGTTCCCTGCCCAAGGTACACACAGGCTTCTGGCTCTCACCTCCAAGGCATCTCCAGGGGCAGCCAGCTGGGTCCCACTGCCTCTGGGGACCTTGTAGATGGGGTCAGGGGAGGGCGGGCAGGGTCCAGCCAGAGGTCCTAAGGTGGGACAGGGCCGAGCTGGGGGTGGCACCACATACACCTGGGGGATCAAGACAGGTGGGTGGGTCAGGAGCAGGGACCAGGGACACATGATGTGTGCCTTGGAGGAGCGCAGACACCTTCCAATCCCCTCCCTGTCCTAACGGGAAACAGAGACCAGAAAGGGGTGGCAGACAGGCTTCACACAGCAGTCAGTGAAGAGCGGCCACCTCAGGGCTCTCCCTGCCCCGCCCCGCTGCAGGCACCAGCCAGCGGAACGGGGCTCTCCCGGCTTGGGCGTGGGAGGGCTCCAGCTCTCACCTCCTGGTCCTCACTGCTGTGCTCTGGGGCTGGATATGGTGAGCCAGGCTGGGCTGGGGGCACCTGGGAGACGCCGGGCTTGGGCGCTGGGCCAGCAGGGAGGAGCTTCACTCTGTTGGCGGGCACGATGCCCTGCTGGCCATGCAGGGAGCAGAGGCACCAGCCGTCCAGCCCGCCAGCGCCCTCCCTCTGCAGCACCCGTAGAACATCCCCTCGGCGGAAGGACAGCTCCTGGGGGGACTCAGCGGTGTTGTCGTAGAGTGCCCGGGCCAGCTGGGCCTGGTAGGTGAGGTGGGAGCGTGGAGAGGGGTCTTTACACACAGATCAGGTCATGTCACCCCCTGCTCAAAACGCTCCAGAGTCCCCAATTTCCTTAAGCTAAAAATCTGACCTACGACTCAGCTCTTCCTGACTGGGCCCCACCTCATCTCCAGCTTCTTCCCCTGCGCTCTCCCTCTTCCTTTCTGTTGCTTGAACTAGACAAGCCCTTCACACCCCAGGGCCTTTGCACTTGCTGTTTCCTTTACCTAGAATGCTCTTCCCCTGACTGGCCCTTCTTCATCTTTCAGTTCTGCTTAAATGTCTCCTTCTCAAAAAGGTCTTTTCTTTAGTATTCTCCCTACCCCATTCTGTGTTGTCTCTACCCACTGTTCCCTCCATAAGACTTTACACTATTCGTCTATTTACTTTTTTATTATCGATTTCTTCCCTCACACCTAAGCCCTGTGAAAACAGGGACTGCTATATTCCTAGCCCTGCATAAGGCCTGACTTGGAATCAGTCCTCAATAAACACGTGTTGAATGAATTTCCTCCAAAGCCTCGTGTACAGGAGGCCGTCCTGCTAAGGTCTCTGACAGAATCTCCGTTACCTTCCCCGTTTCCCAGGCAGCATCCCCCACAAGCAAAAGGTTAGGTTAAGCACCTGACCTGAGACTGGGAGAAGCACAGCCCAGACAGTGCCCAGGCATAAGGAAGAAAACAGAAACCGAAGCAATTGTTTTGTGCTCAGTCTGAGCAAATAAAAGATTCTACCAGAAGAGGCCGAGGTTACCATGGAGAAGAGAAAAGTGTATATGCTGTAGAGTGTGTGTGTGTGTGTGTACAGAGGGAGGCTGGCGGACCAACCAAGAGCAAGCTTTTATCAGCCTGTTTGCAGTCCTGTCTAGTGGGGACATCTAAGCTTTTACCTTCGAGAGCCACATGCTCAGGTAATAAGCTGCAGATAACAAGTGCAGATTATGTATCCAGACACCGTGCAAGTCTTTGCACTAATCACCTCATCTCATTTAATCCTCACAACAACCTTAGGAGGGAGGAGCCGTCATTCTCCCCATTTGGAAAGGAAACTGGACCAGAGAGGTTAGTATTTTGCCCAACAACACGCAGCTGGAGCAGCTGGTGGAGGGTGATTTCAACCCCAGGCTGTTGGACTCCGAGCCTGGCCTGTCGCTCACTCCTCTCCTGCTTCTCCACAACCACAAACACAAGGACCTACTTTTTTCTTCTTATAGTAGTAACAGTGGTTAAGTCTAGAGGGCCCATGACTCAATCATGACTCCAGCGCATGTGAAGTCTTCATTACACCCAATTTCCCTTTGCTAGTCACTCTTCACAGGGCTCTGGTTCCATGATGTCCTTGGGGAAAATCGAGTTTAAACCACTCACAGTATCAAAACATACTCCGCTTCAGCTGTGTCTGTGCATGACCGCACCTGCTGGCAGATCCCAGGCCGTGGAGGCGGAGAGCAGGCGGGCAGGCATTACTGAGCAGGTAGGCCACGTGGGCTGACGAATTCAGTGAAAAATCTCAAGCTAAAGGTCTCAGGCAGGCTGCATTTGGCCACCAGGCCTGGGTGGGTGTGTGGCAAGTTGCCCTCAGGCGAGAGGCTGTCTGGCCGTTCATTGCCGGGTGACCTTAACAACAAACAGACTTCTCCTCTTGCCTGATTCCAAACTCACCAAATCATTTTCTGATTATATTTTGGCTTCTAAAGGATATTTTCCCACAGAAAGAAAACCTGCTAACCAGATGACACAAGTTCCTGGTTAGCTCAGCACTTTTCTTTCTAATTGTAAATTATAAGTACGTGTTCTGGGTCTATTTTGAGGCAGACAGATGTGGAGTGGGTTTGCGCCCCAGCTCTGCCCTTTCTAACTGGGCAACTTTGGGGGGGTTGTTTAACCTTTCCGAGCCTCAGTACTGTCCAGGGTGGTTGTGAGGACTGGATGAGATAACGTGTCAAGCAACCAGGACAAAGCTTAGGGCCAGTGAATGCTCAGTAAATACTGGCTGTTATTAGGATCCTGTGAGTTTGATTAGCATAAACAGCACTCCCCCACATCCCAGGGTAAAAAGAAAATTCTGCCTCCTGGGACTACAAAGCTGACCAGCTGGCTCCTGAGCCAGCATCATTATGTCAGAGTCCCCCCACTATCTTCAGGACCTCTCCCGGCTCCAAGCTAGAGTGGAGCCGGAGTTCTCACCATCACACAGACTGAGGAACTAAAAGGAGTTTGGTCTGAGAAGAAGTGGAAATCGAACTGGTCCTCGAGGGGTCCGGGAGGATGTCAGGAGCCACGCTTCTCTGTCCGGCCTCACACTCCTCCTCCCCAGAGTACCCTTCAGAGAGGCCCAGAAAACAGGAGGCAGCCTGGCTTTCCCTGGGAATCCTAGGGCCTGGGGAAGGGTGGAAAGGGGACAGGACTGCTTGGATTCAGACTACAGGGAGTGCAGCACAGAAAGCAGAGGCGGGGCTGTGGAGAGCTCCTCCCTGAGTTAGGTTTGAATTCTGTCCAATGGGGCCAAACCTCTGGGCCTGGCAACTTCAGAACCCAGGCCAGAGCTGCTGATTGACTGACTGATGACGGGTGTGGCCCCCCCTGCTCTATTCCCTCCCTCCTCAGGGGCCCAACTGACTTGCGAGGGAGTGGCTGCCTTAATGGGGGTGGCAGTGGGCCACACACTCTCTGGGAGGCCTCCTCCCACTGTCCCATCGTGCCAGCTGTCCCCTCCCTTTGTCCCCAGTCCCCGGAAAGTGGCCAGAGGCTGGCTGACATCACCTCCCCTCCTCCCTCTATTTTCTCTTTCTCCCTGTCTGATCTCCCTCTTGCTCTATTCCCCACTTTCCTCCATCCCTCCTCTAGAAAAGGTTTTCCGTGGGCCCTTTGGTCTGTCTCTCCCATTTTCCTGGAGCCACCTCGGTTGTTTCAGCTCCCTCCCAACCTTTTACTTGCCTCCCAATCACAAGCCCCTGCCAACCACCAGTGGCCATCTGTTCCCGCCCATAAAAGAGCAGACAGGACTCGGGCTGGACTCGCCCCCTCCCCTCCATCGAGGGGCGGCCTCTAGAAAGAAAAAGGGGAGAATGGAGAGGGGGGCGGAGAAGGGGCAGCCCAGACCCAGAGGGAGCTAGGGATGAGGAGTGGGAGGGAGAAGGCAAACAGAAGTGAGAGGCGGGGGACACAGGCTCCTGGAGAAGAAAGGGACCGAGGAGAGAGACAAAGAGAAGGCAGAATAAAAGTGATAGGAGTGCAGGGCAGGCTGGGGAGGTCTCTGCCCGGCAGCCTCCTCTCCCTGGTGGACTCACCGATGTGGCTACGGCCATGGCCTTGGCTTCCCGCGCGGCCTGCTCCGGGCCAGGCTCGGTTTCGCTGACTTCAGCAGCCGCTGCCCCGCACCATGGAGGCGGCCCCCGGCTGCGGCGCCTGAGTCGTGGCCTCCGCGGAGGTTGGAGGAGGAGAAAGAAAACCCACAAAACTCCCCAAATGGGAAGCAGCTTGGCCGGGCGGGAGGAGGAGCGGGGCGGGCCGGGGCGTCGCTGCGGGACCTCATCCAAGGGCGCGCACTCTGTACTGTCCCCGCGGCCTCCCGCGGGCCGCCGGGTTGGCCAGGCCCCTGGAGCTCCCTGCCCTAGGCCGCGGGGGGACCCCGGGTCCGCAGGTGCCGAAAGTCCCCTTCCAGGGCCGCGGCAGGCGAGGAGGCCGGGGCTGGGGCTGCGCTCGACGCCTCTGCACGCCGCTCAGGACGGCCCCGAGGGCAGGGAGAAGCGGCCGGGGCGGTTGGGCCGGACGAACGAGTTCAGGGGCCCACCCTCCCCACCCGGGGGCCGCGCCGGAGAGCGGTGCTCCCAGGGCTGTGGTCCGGGCCCGGGGCACTGCGGCGGCCCCGCTGAGAGGGAGGGAGGGGGGAGGAGAGCGACAACTGCGACGTTCGTCCCTCTTCACTCGCCCAAGTTGGCGAAAGGAGGCCAGGCTGGCGCCAAAGGCCCCCGAGAGCGTGGCCGCTGGGCTGGGCCGTCCGAGGGGCTGCTTTCTGCCCAGACACTCGCAGCCCCGGCGGAGAGGCGGGTGCACACTCACCCACTCGCTCTCGGCAGGCCCGGGGGCCCCGCGACGGCGCCTCGCAACCCGCACGCGGCCCGGCTCGAAGGGGCGGGACGACTTTCCCAACACCACCCTCCTCCACCCTCGGCCCCGCGCGCAGGGGCGCGAGCTCCCGCCCCCACCCTCGGCTCCCTGGCCCGGGCGCCCCGCTCACGTGCACCCTCGCAGAACCCCCCGGCGCGCCCCAGAGCTCGGGGCAGCCCCCAGTGTCTCTGGGAAGGGAGAGAAAGGCCACAAAACAAAAGAAGGAGCAAAGAGGAGGCGAAGGAGGAGCAGGGGTCAGGGTCCTGAGGACTCGCCTGGAGGTGGGGGGGACACTGAGAACGCTGGGAAGGCTCCGGGGGTCGCGCGTGGCCTTCAGCCTCCCCCCGTCCCCGCTCGCGGCTCCCCGTCCCTCCCCTCCCGGGCTCCCGCTCCCTCTCAGTGCGGTTCCTTTCTCCTCCCCCGGGCCCTCTCCGCTCCGGCGCGGGGCTCAGTCCTGGGGATTAAGAAAGGAGGGAGGGGAAAAGGGAGGGAGGCAAGGGGCGGAGGAGAAAGGAGGACGATCCCTCCGAAGGCGGGTGTTGAATTTCAGCTCAGGACCCTCGGGCCAAACTGCGCGCCCCCTCCCGGCCCCTCTCCCCAGCGCCTTCTTCCTCCCGACAGCGCGCCGGACCTCCCCGCGGTTCGGTGCGCTCTTCTCCCGGAGCTCTCCTCTCCCGCCACGCCCCCGCTCGCCCCCGCCAGCCCCCTGCCTCTCTGCCGCCCTTTCATTAGCCCCACATCTGTCTTTCCCGTGGGGGGCAGCGCTCTCCTTCCGCTTTTCTGGGGTCCTCGGCGGAGCCTCTCTACTCCCCTGGCGTTGTCTCTGCAGGAGTGGCAGCGTTAGCCGGGCCTTTCCTGCGGGGGACAGGCCGCGGGTCTGGGGCTGGACGGGGATTCTGGCCCTGGCGAGAGAACGTGAAGCCTGAGCGTCTGGTCCCAGAGCTGCGGGCAGGCGGGCGGGTTGTGGCACCTCTTACACTCCTCTGCCAGTCTGGGCCTGTCCCCTGTCCTCACTCTGGCTCACTCCTGCTGCGGCGAGGAGCAGGAGTGGGGACTGTGGGCCCATCAGGGCAGAAGTCTTTCAGAGGAGCTGGGATCTGCTCCCGGAGTCTCAGTGAAAGGACAGACTCTTGGGTCTCCGCACCCCTTCTGCACTATTTAGCGCGCGCTGCCTCCCTCCAGCTACCCCCTTCTCCTGGCTCTTCCTTTTGGGGCACACATCAAGGCCTCCAGAGGCTCCAGGGAAGCCTTCCTTCTTCCGTTTTTGAGGTTCCTGGTATTTAAAAAGTGAGAGGCCAAACAGGATTGAAAAGCTGTGGTGTATTTTCATTGTTTACATTCAGCAAATTAACACTTCAAACACATAAAGTAGACAAGGACTCTGTATAACCTCATTCAGAGATAACATTAGAAGTCTAATTTAAGGCCCTTTGCGAACCTGAGGCCTTGGACACATGCTCCCCTCCCCCACTCCACATTCCACATGCCTACAATCCAGGCATTTCCCGGTAGGGGAGGGGGAACACCTGCCCTGGCGCCTTCCTCTGCCTGCTGTCTGGGCACCTATAAAGAAGGAGGGAACCTATGGGGTGGGTTAGGGAGAGAGTCTGGTTTCCAGATTCCAATATTGGTTCTGGGCTTGGCTCAGAGATGGGAGGCAGACCTGGGTGTGGAGGCTGGGAATCCCAAACAGATCTAGACTCCTTTAGAATGGTAGAGGAACTTCTAAATTTCCGCATCTGAAGGGAGAGGGAGCTTTCCTATTCCAGCTCCAGACTGGTTCAACCTCCTTCAGACCCCAGCCCTGGAGGGCCTAGCTGCCTGGAACATGGACATTCAGCTGCTGGGGAGTGACTTGGTATGATTTCTGCCCAGGGGACTGCCGAGGAAAATTGGAGCCCAAGATGGAGGTGGGTGGGAAACCGAGTTCCCAAAGATGAAGGCTCTGACTGGCACATGGGGAAATGGATGGAGGCCAGAAAAGGCTAAGCAGGTAAGAAGTGGTAGGACTAGGTACAATGGTGGTTTGGGAGGTGGGCAGTGGGGCTCCCTGCCTGTGGCTCACTGCTTGGGGAAATGTAGGTGGAGGGGAGCAGAGAGCAAACCTGCAGGAAGATAAGACTGTGCTGCTGGAGTGCCCAGGCATGGTATGGAGCCAGTCAGACTCTGGAGTGAATCCTGGTTTATTAGCTGTGTGACCTTGGACAAGTTATATAACATCTCTGGGTCTCAGTTCCTTGCCTGTAACAGTCACTTTGGTGAGCAGTAAATATATGTAAAGCACCTAGCACAGTGGTCCCCTCCTGTCTTTTAATCTTCACCTTGGCTCCCCCACTCCCCCAACTTGTGCTTTCGTGAAAGCTAGCAGTGGTTCTTTGTTGGGGGCAGGAGGAGCCTTTTCCTGTCCTTATGCTTCACCTCTGCCCTCTCCTTCGCAGAGATTTAAGGTGATGCTAACTCGTGCAGGGAGAGCTCTGGGCTCCAGGGAAGGTTGAAGAAAGGCCAGGGTGGGCAGTTTGTTAAGACCCTGGGTGAGTGGCAGCCTCAGGCAGCTGGGCCCTCAGCTTCGGGGCTGGCCCTTACCATATTAAATGGGTAGAAAGAAAGGAACCCCTTCATCTGGCTTTCTGGGTCCTAGTCTTCTCTCCCCTTCCCAGCAGAGCCCACTGGCTGGTCTCTTCCTTGTCCCACCAGTGACTTCCTTGACCTGTCTGGTTCCTCCTGCTACTCAGAACTTCTCAGATGCTCATGAATTCTTCCAGTTCTCCTCTCTTTGGGCCCCACAGCACCCAGATTGCTGGCTTCTAATCCTGGTTCCAACATGAGCCAGTGACCTTGGCAGTCTCCATGACCTCTTGGAGCTTCTGCTTCCCTGTCTGTGAAGTGGGATAACAATGGAACCGATAGACCGGCTTGTTGTGAGGGTTGAGAGAATCCTGAGTAAGTGCCTGGCCCATGACGTGCAAATGTCGGATGAAAGCAAGTATCAGGACGATTATTTGATGCCAGCCCTGTGGGGGCAGCAGAATGTCAAGGCCACGGTGCCTGCCCTCAAAGAACTCATAGCATGTAGCTCATGCTTGAATCTGGTCAATACTTTCCCACTGACCTTGGAATAACAACCAAATGCTCCGCCACAGCCTGTAGCGTCCTGTGCGATCTGGCCCTGCCCACCTCTTCACCTCATCTCATCTTGCTCTCCCCTTAGTCTTTGTCCTCCATCCCCACTGTTCTTTCTGTTTTTCAGGTACACCGAGCTCTTCCCCACCTCTAGGACTCTGCGTGCTCCGCTGCCTTGGCCTAGAACACTCTTCCCCTTTCCCTCATCGCATCAAATTCTCCTCAGGGAAGCCTTCCCTGGCTTTGCAAGTTAAAGCAGCCCCCTCCCTCCTGACCCAGCCCCTCCAAAACACCTTGTCTCCTAACGCTATTTCATTTTCTTCATAGCACTTATTATTATCTGAAATTATCTTGTTTCCTTGTGTATCATCTGTCTCCTAAAATGTAAGCTTCACGAGGCAGAGACCTTATCTGACTTGTCCTCCTCTGCATTCCCAGCATGTGGAATAGTGCCTGGTGTGCAGTAGGTGCTCCGTAAATATTTGGTGAATGAATGAATGAGCAGGGCAGCCATGGAGGACAAAGCTGAGTTAGTCGAGGGCCCTCCGCGTGAGGCACTGGGTGGGGGAGGGGGTTGTGGGGCTTGTTGTCCTGTTCACTCTGATTCTCTGGGAGTCTCCCAGGCCAGACTGGGTTCTCCTTGAAGGCAGGCTCTGAGCCTAAGCATTTTTGTAACTAAAGGGGATACTGCAAATAATTAGCAACCAGTGCCATTACCACCTACCAATCGTAGGACATGGGAGCAGTGTTCCCGAGGCCCCCATCTGGGCTGGCGTTCACTCTTTAGTTGCTGGATCACAGGGAGTGGATCACAGGGAGGTTGGGATTGAGGGGGTGCCCCAGGGCTGAGGATAGCATCAATTTACCAGCAAAGGCAGAAGTCTGTCAGCGTTTTAACCACCGGTGTCTCCCCCACACGCCCCCATAAGGTGAGTGTGATGAGCTTCAGTGGACCCTGCTGGGTCCTGTGGTTTCAGCACTATTTCAGGAGCTGAAGTCCAGAGCAGCTAAGCTGGGTGGTGCTTTTGTGGTCATCCAGGTTACCCCATTCGCCCCCCAAAAAAGCACATACACACTTCTATAAATGAGGAGAAAGGACCAGGGAGGGCCCATTGTCTAAAGCTGATCAGAGGGAGGGTCAGGACTGCCAGGCAGCAGGTGAGGATTTGAATGTCTGTCTGAGAAAGGGCAGGACAGCCATATTCTCGCTTCCTGCAAGCCCCTCGAGCCTTTCCCGGCACAGGGTGGGGGTGTATTCCATCACATCATCCCTGTTCTTTCCTGCTAGGTGCTCATCTCTCTTCCCAGGGCTCAGGAGTGGGACTCCCAGTAGGTCCCCTCTGGCTGCCAGGTCAGGCCCAGGCAGATGAGGTCACATTGGGAGGCATCTTTGATGTCAGGTGCTGGGCAAACTTTGCTTCTGCCTCCACCATTCTCCCCATTGCCACCCCCATTTCCCCACACCCCCAGGGATTCCGTGGAAGCTGAAGTGACTCAGGGATTCCAAAACTAGTCACCTCAGGAGGATAACCCTCTGGAAAATGTTTCTCATGGCAGGGAGTTGCCCCAAGGAGTCCCACAGAGATGCTACTGAGATAAGGGAAGAGGCTGAGCAAACGGGAGGGCTTGGAGGGGGCGTGTGGCTTAGAGCACAGGTTCTCAGGTCGGGCCTGATCATCATAGCGAGGAAAGGCCAACCCTGAGGGAGACTGTGTGCTTAGGGGGGATCTCCCTCTGTCTTTTGGGGCTTCCTCAGAGGAGGTCCTGGTACAGAGGCAAGGGGACACCCGGGAGGCCTCTCCTGAGGGCAACGTCCCAGGCAGTGAATGAATGTGGGTCCTTTGCAGCATCAGCAAATGAAACAAGTAGCTGGGATCACTTCCAGCTCTTTCGAGCACCCCTCCTAAATGGCGGTCAAGATCAGGGGAGCTGGGCCAATGTCAGGCTCTAAGACTCTGATTGGTTTGAGGGGACCCATAGGGATCCAGCTCTTCTGGAAGTGTACTTCCCCCTCAGAGCCTTTTCTGGGGTTAGGAGTTGCTCAGGAACACCAAAAGCCACTCTGGGGGCCATGTGCCAGACCAAAGGCTGGGGAATAGGAGGCTGGAGAGGTGGACCCCAGCCAGCAAGGCTGAATGCCTGGGTGGGCAGGAGTGCCCTGGGGCCTCTGGCAGGTTCAGGTGAGACCTGTCCCAGCTCCAGGCCGGGCGAGTGGGAAAACACTTACTGCAGGGGCTTAGCTTTCATTTGAAGCCAACCAGGGGTCAGCACAGTGTGCGCCTCCGTGCCAGGAGCTTAGATGTGGAGTTGGTCGGGGCTGGAGCTGAAAACCAGCTCTGCCTCTTCCTAGCTGTGCAACCCTGGGTAGGTTGCTAAATTTCTTTGAGTCTTAGTTTCCTCATCTGTAATATGGGGCTAATAGTTTCCATCTCCTGGTTTATTGTAAGGATAAAATGAGCTGATGCATGTGCAGGGCTGGGCACCAGCCTGGCACCTGAGGCACAGGAGCTGAGGCCAGACGTGTGGCAGTGAGCGGGCGTGGGGGCCTCAGGGGTAGAGCGGAGCTGTGAGGGAGGAGGGAGGCATTCCTGGCCTGAGGACTCCTCCTGAGTGTCCTGCTCTCCAGCCACGCCTGTTTCCCCTAAGCCCTCACCCCACCCCCACTTCCAGCCCCCCAAAACTCACCAGAGCAGCTTCTGCCCGTTCTCCACCATGTCCCCTGACCTCATCCCTCCTTTGCTTTGGGCTGCATTGCCCTGAAGCCTTTGAGGGATTCTTCCACACTCTGCAGTCCAGTGATCCCTGGTTCCCTTTGTTTATGTCCTGAGTCCTTGGTTACCAGAGGAGTATTTTCTAAGGGAAAGCACATGCAAATCAGGAAACAGCATTCTAGAGACAGTGTCTGTGTCTGAGTGTGTTGGGGAGGGCGTTGTGGGGATGGGGGATGAGGGAGAAAGATGAAGGGCAGTAGGCTCTGGCCTGCACCCAGCCCAGTGCCTCCCAGGTGGGGTGGCCCCTGGCTGACCTGTGTCTTTGGGGTCAGACACGGACCCCCTCCTGGCTGACAGTGGCCCATGGAGCTGGGGGGCTGAGGCGGGGTGGGCTCACCCCAAGGCCTGAGAGCAGCAGCTACTCCTGCTATGGCCCTAGTCCCCAAAGCCCTGTGAGTGGGAGTGGGGACAGGCTGGTCCTGGAGCTGGGACCTCCTGCTGGGTCTGAGGTGAGGCTGCCCCCGTGCCCCTCCTCTTCCTGGTGTTGCCTTCTCATTTGGGCAATGGAAGCACATCTTCCTCCATCAAACTCTGTGCATCCAGCCAACAAATATGGGGTCAGGGCCTTCCTGTCAGTCCTGTGGGGTTAGGCCTGTACGCCTAGCCCAGAGGAGGTCAGGGAAAGGGCGGGGATGGAGGAGGGTGGCCACTGGAGAAGGCAAGGGGAAGTTAGGGAGTGGGTAAGGAACGGTGGAGAAGAAATCATGGATGATAGGGTCATAGAAGTTGGGGTCATCCAACATGAGGAAGGGGTCAGAGAACAGAAGGGTTGAGAGTCACCGGAGATAGAGAGGAAACGTTCACTAAGGTGGGTGATCAAGGGCATTCTGAGAAGAAGGGGAATGGTGGAGCCAAGACCCTGGGTGGGAGCAGCAGAGATCACGGAAATGAGGCCTCTTGAAGACAGGCCAGATGCTGTTCCCTAATTCTGGGTACCAAGCCAACCAGTTCTCAAAAGCTCAGAATAGCAGAATACTGCTTTGACCCCGTGCCTGAAAAAACGCAAAGAACAAAAGTTTACTTAATAGGCATTTAGGCTTACAATGGTGTTAATCACAACTTCCATTAGTATAGCATTTTAAGCAGCTTTTGGAAACACTTTCAGGGTTTTTTTTTTTTTTTTGGTTTTGGTTTGTTTTTTAATCTCATGTCACTCCCTCCAAAGGTAGTGGAAATAAATTTGAATAAACAAAACAGTTTTGCTGAAAATAAAACAAGGACTGCTAAACTCCTCCAGTCAGCCTGCTTTCACAAGGCCTACCTGTCAGCCAGTGCAGCACCGTGCCTGGGTGGCTGGGCGGCTGGGCGGCTGGGCGAGCAGCATCCGGCATGTACCAGGTGAGGATGCAGAGGCCCTGCCAGGCGGTGTTGAATGGGGAAGGAGCAGAGATGTTGCTGAGGGTGGAGGGAGGCCGGGCTCCTAGCTTGAGGGCTGGGGCCCAGGGAACAGCCAGGGGAGGGGCACCCAGATTAGGTGAGAGTTCTGTCACTGCCATTTCCTACAGGTGGTTGCATTTTTGGCAATGTTCATGGGAACCCACACCCTCAATTTGCGGCTCCAGAGGGAGTGCACCCATTGGCCCAGTTGCTGCCCCAACAAAGGACGGGACCCCACTGAGGAGTGGCTGAAGTGGAGCACTGTGCACGTGCCTCCCCCAGAGACTGCCAGCCTCGCCCACCACCCAGAATCCTGCAGGGCCAGTGAAGACGGACCTCTCAACAGCAGGTCCATCTCCCCCTGGAGATATGAGTGAGTCTGCCGTCCCCTCCCAAGTGCCTGCCTGTGTGCCGGTCAGGGTGTGTGCCAGGGGCCAGGGGGGTGCCACCCAATTCCAGCCTACCTGCCCCTTCTTATCTCAAAGAGGCCATAAAGGTTTGGGTGTTAGACAAGGGGGTCTTAGCTCTGACTCCTACTGGGTGACCTTGGGCCAATTACTCAAGGTTTCAAAGCTCAGGTTTTTTTCATCTGTAAAATGAGATAATACCCTATAGGCTAACGTGCAGGTCATATGAAATAATATATGTAATGTAAAATCTGTACTTAGTACAAAAAATGTTGGTTCTCTCCTTTTCTTACCTCCTCCTTCTCCTTCCCTCTCCCTCCTCCTCCTCCCCCTCTTCTTCTTCTGTCCCTACAATGGCCATGTTTTTCTAACTGAAATATCAGGGAATAATGGTATGATATGGGCACGAAGCATCCCAATACTAAATGCTGCTGCCCTGGCCATGACTGGGTTAGAAGTGTGCCAAGATGCTGAAACCCTTAACCCTTGGGGGCAGCTGGGTGGCTGGAGCCTTGGGCTGGCTATCTTTGATCATGAGCAGTCTTATTCTTTCACTCAGTTGCCACACAAATATTGTAATCCTCTATTTGTGCCATGATGTAAAAAATATTAGGAAACACTGAAATTGAGACAGTGAAGCAAAATATTAAAAATTAGGGCCTTAGGGATCCCAAACATATTTCTCCCTCTCTTGTGTCCTCATGGGGTGTCTGTGTTCCCACTCCTTGTAAGTCTAGCTCTGGCTTAACCTTGGCTTTGGGGTGGATGGAGAAGTTCAGTGGGTGGGGAGGGTGTCAGCTTTCATTGAGACTAGATCTGGGGTGGAGACTCCAGGTCACTATGCTTTGAAGTAGTCTCAGAAGGCTGGCTGGGTCCTGGGCTACATTCAAAGAGGTGGGAGCCTCTTTGGGGAGGCTGGGTGCCAGATGGCTGACTCGGCTGAGGTCCAGACCCCTCGTTGGGAGGCCGTGAACCCCTGATAACCACTTGTCTAGTCTTACCCAAAATGTGTTCTTTGCAACACTTGTCCCACAAGCTGCTCCTCAGAAAAAAGTGATGATGTCCAGTAAGTGTGGGAAAAGATGCTCCAGGCCCCACCCCTTGCGGATTCACAATGTACTCAGCACATTAAAGTCTGCAAGAAAAGAAAGTCCGCAGAAAAGAAACCATTAAGCTCAGTGTTTCCCACTCATTTGACCACAGACCCCTTTCCTTGCAGGGTACTTATTAGGGAACATACTTTGGGAAAGGCTGTACTAGCTGAGCCCCAGCTTGTGAGGGCTTGTCTATATGGAGAATGGTCTTACAACCTAGCAGCTATTTCCTGCCTGCCTTTGGGGTTCCAGACCTTGGGAGCATCTACTTTTTGGCCGTGAAATCCTTTCAGAATAAGTCTCACCATGCCCTCTTACATGTGCTTATAATATGTGTGTGGGAAGTGTCTGGAAGGCTGTGCAGGAAATGGTTGACAGTGGCTCCCTCTGGGGACCGGGACTGGTGGGGAGACAGACTGTTAGTCTTCACTTTATACTTGTTTAGTTTTGGGTATAAGAACAGTTTTTACTTTTATAATTTAAAAAAACCTCTAAAAATGTAATAACAATTACAAAAAGAAACCTCATGCCAGAGCCCAGCGTGTATGGTGATGGAAGCGGAGCTCGCTCGTCTGGTGGAGGCTCAGGCAGGAGACTGCTCGCCTTCCTCTGCCTCCCTAAGGCTTCCAGGACCAGTTGGAAAGCCACTCTTCCATTCTTGACCCTCGCTTACAGTTGAGGAAAATAAATCTGGAGAGAAGCGGGCACTGGAGCTGGGGCAAGAAGCCAGGCCCCCCCACTGCAACATTTCCTTCCTCTGGCATTTCCACCCTGGGCCTCCCTGCTTTTGGCCTGTCCCCTGTCTGCCCTGCCAGCTTCCCTTCAGGGCCTGACAAGTGCCACCCCCACAGGTTGGACAGGGACTTGAACCGGCTCCCCCAGGACCTGTACCACGCCCGGTGCCTGTGTCCACACTGCGTCAGCCTGCAGACAGGCTCCCACATGGACCCCCTGGGCAACTCGGAGCTGCTCTACCACAACCAGACCGTCTTCTACCGGCGGCCGTGCCCTGGGGAGCGGGGCACTCACGATGGCTACTGCCTGGAACGCAGGCTCTACCGCGTCTCCTTGGCGTGCGTGTGCGTGCGGCCCCGTATGATGGCCTAGTGGTGCTGCCCACGGCCAGTCCCTGGTTGGAACACTGGAGCTGGGTGTGTAACCACCTGCCGTGGTGAGCCAGAGTGCTCAGCCCCTCCAAAGCACCACCTGGAGCAGCGGGATCGTGGGATAGGATGGGGGCCTTGGGGGAAACTGCACTTTGCACTTTTTGGAGTGGATGGAAATGCAGGGTGAAGGGAAGGGAGCCCTGGTCTTATGGCCTCTGGAAGCTGGTGTCCTGGCTTTTCCTCTCCGGAATGGTCTTCTAATCTGCCCATTTCTGGAGGCCACCACCCCTGCCTCTTCCTTTCCTCTCATCCCCAACTGCCCTGGTGTGACACATGCACTTTCTTGATATTTTCCCCATTGCCAATGGAGAGCCCCTCATTTCATTTCTTTGTTCATTCATTCATTCATCAAACACTCGGTGAGCGTCTACTTTGCACACATCCTGGTGTAGTTACTAGTCTTTTGACATGGGTGACTCTGAGGAAAAGGCTGTTGTTGAGCATGGAGAGACTTATCCAAATAAATAATCTGTATTTAAAAGTGGTGTAATTTGTCTTTGGCATTCCTGGTGCCTGAACAACTTGTGGTCCTCAGCCTGGTCCCTTCCCCTCCCCTCTGTCAGCCCTTACCTACTGCCCTCTCCCTCCGCCCTCCAGAGCTTCCGCTGCGGCCTCCCATCCCTCCCCTTCTCTGGTTCCCTGGCCCACTGCTGAGCACCAGGGTGGGGGTCAGGCCGCCCTCTTGGCATGCTGAAGAGACAGAGGCCCATTGAGGCACTGCAGCAGGCACACAGCGCCCCCTTGTCCCCCCAACAATCTGCTTTTGTCCTCGGTCTTGGCTGCTACAGCTTGGTCCTGGGGGTGCTGCCTGGGCCGGGCTCCAGCTCCCACCCTCCCTAAAAAGAAAAAGGAGAAAGGACGGGACAGGAGGACGGCTAAGGTTAGGGGAGGGGGACATAAACCTTAGGCTCAGGTCCTTGGGGGGCTCCTGGTCCAGCCCGTTTCTCAGCTCACCTCCCAGCTCCTTCCAGTTTCTCCGTAGACCTCCTTCTCTCCCCCCTCCTCCTCTCTCCCCTTCTCCGGGCTTGGTTGGACTCTGACCACTCCCCCTTTCCCGCCCCTCCCCTACCATGTGCCTCCTGGGGGGCTGGTGCGGACACCAGCAGGGGCACTCTGGCAGCTGGGTGAAGGCCCATCTGGGCGAGCCTCCCTCAGCGGCCCCACGGCAGGCCTGCCCCCTTCACTTTCAGGTTTCTCAAAGTGCCTTCCTGCTCCTGTCTGCTTCCCCATCCTGCCAGGTTTCCATCTTCCTGTTTCCCTCCCTGGGCTGGTGGCAGTGGGGGGCTGTGCCCAGTGGGCCCCGTGGAGATGCTCAGTGCCTGGGATCGCCGGGACCGGCCCCCTGAAGAGGGGGCAGCTGCAGGGCTCCAGGGCTTCGCTGTGGACAAGACCTTCCTCTCCTCTCTCAAAGGCATCCTGCTGGAAACTGAGCTGGTAACAGCTGCCTCCCCAACCTGGTGCTTCCATCCCTCCCAGGATGACCCGCTCCTCCCCTACCCCAGGGCTCACTCCTCCTCGGCAGTCTCCCTTCCCAGGCTTTCTGGATATCCCTCCTGCACCCGCCGCCCCGCCCTCGTCTCCTATCCTGCTTCTTGCTGCCTCTCCATCTGGAGGCAGTTACCACAGGTCCAGCTGCAGCAGGGAGGATTGAAGTTAGACAGGAGAGCTTTCTGGGACATGGAGCGAGTGTGAGGCACAGGGATGGGACAGGAGTAGCGCCAGCCTGTCTTTCCCTGGGCTCTAAGATGGCCGCCTATCAAAAAGGGCAGGCTTCCTGCAGCCCGGCTTTATCTGTCATCTGCTCCCCATGAACATCTATTCTCGGGAAAGGATCTTCCCTTAGTCACTTAGCAAGACCTTAGTGTAAACATACATGCCATCCTATGTGATCAGAGCTGAAGGGACCCCCCCAGAGTCCTCCATGGAGAATCTGCCTCCTACACCTTGTCTCTTGGTGTGGAACCAAAGGCTTCTGGGGGTGGGGAGAGTATTAGGGGGCAGCGGGGCTGCTGCAGGCACAATTCCAGGGGCTGGCATGCACACTGTACTCTGTGTGTCAGCGGGAGGGACACCTCTTTCGTGGATTCCTTAGAATGGTGCCCTGGAGCGTGCAGCTTGGCCAATGGCTGGGGCTGCTGGGACCCCGGGGCAGGGGTGGCCTGAGCTGGTGGAGGCAGGAGTCTGGAGACTGTCCTGGATGGGCAAATGCCCTGACATGTGGCTTTCGCCACCAGGAATGAGGAGACCGCCAAGGACGGGTAGGGGGCCAGCCCGGGGAGCTCTCGAGAAGGGGAAAGCAAGGCCTGGCTGTGCCTGTGTCCCCTTCCTGGCAAGCTCTGCACATTCCGTCCTGCAGGCCCTGACCTTCATCATCTTCATCTGCTTCACGGCCTCCATCTCTGCCTACATGGCCGCAGCGCTGCTGGAGTTCTTCATCACGCTCGCCTTCCTCTTCCTCTACGCCACCCAGTACTACCAGCGCTTTGATCGGCTGAACTGGCCCTGTCTGGTGAGGGACCCTGCCTCCCCCGCCCCCTTCTGGTCTCTTTCTTCTCTGAACGCTGAGTTTTCCTTTCCTTTCCCAGCTGTTCTCCTTTCCCTGGGTGGGTAGGGGGCCCAGCCCCCACACTCCAGCTGGTCTTCGCCCCAAGCTGTGCCCCGCATTCAAAAACGGCTTTGACTGATGATGATCTCACAGCTGCCGGGTCACTGACAAAAAGGGTGCACATCCCTTAGATCTGCCCTTCCACTCGCCAAAAGTCCGGCCTCACCCCAGCCCCCTGGCTTCTTGTCCTGGTCACTTTGCATTTATCTGTATCTTTTTCCTGGCTAGTGGTGTAAGCCTCTCCCCACTCTCTCTCGAGTGCTTTACGTTGTGTCCAGGGGTATCTCCATGTAGGGACTCAGTGCCTGAGGGTATAGCCGCTGACTGGCCTGGAAAACCTCAGGGTGATGCCCCCTGCCCTCTGACTTCCCTTTGACCCTGCACTCCCCACCCTCCAGGACTTCCTCCGCTGTGTCAGCGCCATCATCATCTTCCTGGTGGTCTCCTTTGCGGCCGTGACCTCCAGGGATGGAGCTGCCATTGCTGCTTTTGTGAGTCCAGCCCCACAGAGCTCTCCAGCCCCCCAAGGACCTCTGGCTGCACACTTTCTTGCCTCCCCCAAGTCCAAGCCAGGGCCCAGGGTTCTGGCTCACACCTTGCCCCATGTTGCCCACCTCCCTCTCCCTAATACCTGATGGCCTCATAGCCTTTGTTGTGCCATCCCCACCCCCACTCCCACAGGTTTTTGGCATCATCCTAGTTTCCGTCTTTGCCTATGATGCTTTCAAGATCTACCGGACTGAGATAGCACCCAGGGCCACCCAGGGTGAGTGGCTGTGCCCTGGGGAGGGGAGACGCCCCCTCTACCCTCTGCCCTGGTTACCCTACACTGACATGCCCTTCGTTGCCTGGCTCCATCTTCACAGGGGACCAGCAGTGACCCTGGGGCTACCCGGCTTCTGGACTCAGCCAAATCAAGGAGACAGTGGAGCCCAGATACATCTCCTTTGGATTCAGCAGCTGCCCCAGCCCACTGCCCCTTACCCCAGGCCTACAGAGTTGGAGCCTGGCCTGAGAAGTCACCGGGGACTTGTCTCTGGGGCCTGGTGTCTGCCATCTTGCTCCTGATGAAGCTCAGCCAGGGAGCGGGTGTTACGGAGGGAGGAGGATACAGGAGGAAGCTGGTCATTCCCAAATTAAAAGATTCGAATCCTACTGGTGAGTCTTTTTCTTCCCCAGAAATTAGGCAGATCAGGCATGCCAAGGAGTGTTCATGGAAATGTTGCCTGGAGCAGGTCGTGGTCCCTTCCCTGGGACCCGGGTGAGCACCGAGAAAGTGGGGGCCTAGACTGAAGATGCTGGAGACATCCCTCAACACCAAACTGTGCTGCAACTCCCGGTGTGCAAGGCCACTTCGTGATGCGCCTGTGGCTGGGCACCCCGAGTTCTGTGTCTGAGAAGGGACAGCCTTCCCGACGTGCGTAAGTGCCCGCTGGCTGTACCTGTGCACACAGATTTTTGGTAGGTTTGAGGCAGGGTGCTTGCTTGGGGCGTGTGTAGAGCTCCCCCTTGTGGTGTGGGGAGGACTCAGCCTGTGGCATCAGATGAGGGCAGAGATTCCCACAAGGCCCTTAGAGGTCAGCTGGTCCAGTGCCCTGATTCCACATAAGAGAAAACAGGCCCGGTTAGGGGAAGTGACCTCCTTATTTGTGACAGAGCTGGGTCTAGAACTCAGTGCTCCTAACACCTAAACAGGTGTGCTGGATACTGTACTGAGCCCCTTGTAGCTCAGAAAAAAAACGGCCCAGCCTCATCTCCAGCTCCCTCCACCAGTGGGTCCACCTTCCCAGCTCGCCAGTGCCTCAGCAAGTATTTCCTGAGCATCGCCCGTGTGCAGACCCTGTGCTGGGCCCCAGGGATTCAGAAGCGACAGGCAGGCCTATCCTTGAGCGCTCCCAGACTGGGGAGATGGGCTGGTGAAGGGCTGCCGTGGCTCCCCGTGGTGAATGCTATGGGAGTTGGAGCTACAGCCTGAGAATCAGCCCTGCCGGGCCCATGACAGTCCCGTGCAGCCAGGACATTCCTGCCCAACCCCGCAGAGCCCAGCATGGCCTAGCTCAGCAGCTCATCTAAGCTGACTTGCTGTCCCCTCTCTCTGTGTGTTCCTGCCCTGAAATACCTTCCTTCTTCTGGGGGGCTCCTTCCAGATGCGGGCTTCAGCCCCAAACCCTACCCTGGAACTCTGGTAGTGGTGCTCTGTTCCCATTGGTGACAACCATGAGTCTCTCCTGGTCTGATTTTTCCTGCCATCCACTTCCTGTTCTCTTGTCCTCGTGTCCTGGATCCTCACCAGGGCTGGTAGCCCCTCCAGGGCTAGAACCAACTGGGTTTTGTGTTTCTCTGTCTCTGCTCACAGTTCTCAGGGCTTTATGCACAGCGCATTCTCAAGACTGGTGACCTTGGAGGAGGTGGGGTCAAGGCCTCAGAGGCAGGATAGAAGGAACTTAGCTAGGGGAGTCCAGGAGATGGGAAGCCAGAAGAAGGGATGAGAAGGTAGTCAGGAGAGCCTGGCCATAAAGCCCAGCAGGGGGCAGGGATTTGCTTGGGGCAGAATGGGGTCAGGAGCAGCCCTGTCCCCTGAGCAGCTGTGTGATCGGGGCCACACTGTTCCTGGCAGGAGCTCAGAGACAGCAGAGTGCAATCTGTGGTGTGTACTGCACATACCCCTGTGCTCGTCTGTGTCTGTGTGAGAGGACAAAATGAGACAAGCCGTGCCCAGCTTTGGTCCACACTGCATACGGGTTTGGGCTCAGCAGTAGCTGGCCTGAGTCTCAGGATGCCCTCATGGTGAGGCGCTGACCCACAGAGGCTAGGTCAGAGCCAGGCCCCAGCTGACTGCACCTGGGGATCACGGGGAGGGAGACTCCCTGTGAGTTACTTCTAGGGGCTGACCAGAATGGGACCAACCCCTTTATCTGTACCTCCACCCCCAGGCAGCCCTGAGCCTCTCCTGATGTCAGTGGGAAATTCATTTTGGAGGGAACGGGTGTCCCAGGACTCCTTTCTCCCCTGCAGCCTGAGTTGAGGGGGGCGGGTGGGCAGCTTCAGCTCTAAAAACCTGTCTCCCAGTGGCTGGAACTGCCCACCCTTCTGTATCTTTGTTTTCTCCACTTTTGAAACTTCTCCCTCCCTCCCTCGTGTGAGTGACTGAGAGGAACTGGGACCCATGGCTGTGCCCCCTCAGGAGGGACACCTCCCTCCTCTGGACCTGGGTTTCCTCCTCTGTGGATGTGGGATGCCTTGGCTCCCACAGCTCTGATACAGGGGCGGGGCCCCCTCCTCCCGGGAGCTTCAGGACAGCTCCTGGCTGGCCGGCAGGAAGGACAGGGGCCCAGGCAGCGTCTGGTACTTGTGTTTATTGTAGGTTAGCAAGAGCGAGGTTCCAGAGGCAGCATCACTCCTCATCGTGCATCTTTTGCTGAGAAAGGAATAAGAGGTGTGAGGGGGCAGCTGCCAAGAGGGAGGAAGGGCATGGCGAGGAATCTCTAGGGCTTTCAGAGGCCTAATGGAGATGACTTTACGGGGAAAGGTTCTGGTCTCTGGGGTCTTGGCGTCCCATTTAGGGGTCCTTGTGGTTTGGTGGGGTAGGACTGGGCTTTCTGCAGAGGTTCCAGTCTGTAGGGGCTGCTCTGAGCAGAAGGGGGGTTATCAGGTCTGTGTGCTGTGGGCCCCGCAGGGCTGTCCAAATATAGGGGAAGGAGTGTCCGCTCGGGGGGGCACTGATGTCAGGGAGTGTGCTGCCGTGGGGGCCACTAGCCAGGCCCGGGGTTGGGGGGGACCCACCTTGGCCCCGATGTCGCGGCTCTTGGCCCGCAACTTGTTGACCTGGGACTCGGCGATGTCTGCCCGCTCCTCGGCCTCATCCAGCTCGTGCTGCACCTTGCGGAACTTGGACAGGTTGGTGTTGGCCTGCTCCTCCTGCGGGGTCCGGGGGAGCAGAGGAGGTGATGGGGGGGTCGGGGGGACTCCCTGTCCCTGAACCAGGGGCTCAATGCTCTCACCCCTCACCTATCTTCATGCAACAGCCTCGTCAAGGGTATCCTGCTCCTGGCTTGACACCCTCCTCAACTCATCTTGCACTCAGAATTCCTCACGGCCACCCGCTTCCCAAGATGAATCCCGCTGCCTGGTCCAGTCCCCCTCAGAATCCAGCTTCACTGCACCTGTCCAGCTCTCTGTCCGACTCCAGTAGACGCTCCCTGACCCCCGGGTTTCCTGCATAGGTGTCCTCATCAATGCCTCACATCCACACTTTTCTGCCCACCCAGATGTCCTCCCCACTGCCCTATGTGCGGTCAGGTCCCCTTCCAGGCCCAATTCCACTGCCACCTTCCAGCCTTCAGCACTGGCTGGCCCTGTGTCCTGCATTAGCAGCTAGGCCACCTTCTCTAGGGCTCATTGGTGTACGGATTATAAGCAGCTTGTGGGCAGGTCCTGAGTCAAATAAGCTTTGCTTTTGTTAACTCAGAGTGCCTGACACAGCTCTGAGCCCACTGGATATGTGTAACAAATGTTTGAGAGGTAAAGTGAATAGCAAACCCCTTGGCCAGGCCGCACCCAGGGGCAGACGCTCATTGGTTCTCACACATAGGAGGTGTGTTGATGAAAGAGTGGAGAAGACCATGAACTCACCGCCTCCTCGGCCTGGCGCTTGTAGGCCTTGACCTTCAGCTGCAGCTTGTCCACCAGGTCCTGCAGCCGCAGCAGGTTCTTCCTGTCCTCCTCCGTCTGGGGGTGAGGGGGGTCAGGAGAAGCCAGTTTTGGGGAGGAGTGAGTGCTATCATCCTTCCCTCCCTCACCTTTCCACTCTCCTCCCCATGCCTTAGCTGCCCCTCCCTCCAATGGGCCTGGTCAAAGAGATGGTGGTGAAGAGTCCATCTCTGATGCCCTTGTAGGTCAAAGGGCCAAGGTCCTCAGCCCAGGATCTAAAAAGCAATGAGGGCTGCAGCTCTAAAGCTGGAAGTATAGGGAGGGGCTCAGAACCAAATGGAATTCCTTCCTCTGATAACAAGGGGACATAGATGCTCTTGGCCTGGTTCTAGAGTGACTAGAGAGGAACGATGAGGAACGCAGAAAGAAGAGGTATTGTCATAGTTCAGATCATTCTAATCTATCATAGCCCAATGTTCTAATATATTGTATTGGGCCAGATTTTGGGCACCAGGATCACTGGCTCCAATGTCACTTGATCAGTCCTATCTTCACATTATCGTATGTGCTCAGATGCCATTTCCATATCTGTCTACAATACATCTGCATCTCCTTCCTGTGCTTCTCATATCCAGCTGTCAAATGGACCAATACCCTCTTTCTCTGTCTTTCCTTCTCAGGCAAACTGTGAAAATGACAGGTCAAGGGCAAAAGCTCTGAGCTACGCAGATGGAGGTCTTAGAACATTGTAGGATCTTCTTTCTTTAAGGCATTCTATCTGTCTTCCCAGAAGTTCCATGGAAGATCTGAATCTTTTCCCATCCTTGACTTTTATCCCTAAATTGCCACACAATGTCCTTCCCTCTCAGGCTGGTAGAATGTGGAAAGATTCCTTGGACTGTCTGAAGCCTTCATGGTAGCACTTCAGGTTATTAAAACCCTGGGGAAATGCTGGTTAAAAGAGCTTTCAGGAGATAGAAGTAGATTCTCCATTCGCTAGAAAAATTCATGGCCTCCAGCCCAACTGACTCCAGAGAATGTGAAAGAAAATTAATCTAAAGACAGCTTCTCAAGGAGCAGGTGCCAGGAGGGCTGGGTGGCATTCCTGGAAAGTGGCTCTGCATGGGCCCATGTGGGCCAGGAGGTGGGGCTAGGGAAGCGCTTTCACATTCACTCCTGATCCCCCGCACCTGGTAGGTGAGCTCCTTGATGCGCCGCTCGCTCTTCCTCATGCCCTTGATGGACTCCGCGTTGCGCTTCTGCTCGACCTCCAGCTCGTTCTCCAGCTCCCGCACCCGGGCCTCCAGCTTCTGCAGCTGCTTCTTGCCACCCTTGAGGGCGATCTGCTCGGCCTCGTCCAGCCGGTGCTGCAGGTCCTTAATGGTCTGCTCCATGTTCTTCTTCATGCGCTCCAGGTGGGCGCTGGTGTCCTGCTCCTTCTTTAGCTCCTCCGCCATCATGGCGGCCTGGGGGCAGGAGAGAGGTATAAAAGAACAGGGGCCCAGGGCCTCTTCTCCCTCACGGATCACCTCTTTCCCGTCCTGGCGTTTGCTCCCACAGGCCCCCAAACCCATGGAACTGCAGTCAACTTGTCATTACAGCACAGTGGCCTGGCCTGGGCCTGGAGCCCTGGTTCATGTCGTTAGGGGAGGGGGGGAGGTGAGCGGTCACTCACGTCCGTGATGGCCTTCTTGGCCTTCTCCTCGGCGTTCCTGCACTCCTGCACCGCCTCCTCCACTTCTGACTGGAGCTGGGTCAGATCCGACTCCATCTTCTTCTTCTGGTTGATGAGGCTGGTGTTCTAGATATGAGCAGAGAAAATTCTCCAACATACACTTTGTCACCTGATTCTACCCCTTTATCCGTAAAGAATTAAAACTGGTCATTTTTAAAAAATAAGTCTTGCTTTTAGTAGATTCCTTGTTTTGTACCTGCTTTCCCTTTTCCCTATGCAAATAGATATGTTCTAGATGTTATATCTAAAATTACTCAGCTCTGAAGAAAGACTTGAAGCAGAAAGGGTCTGTAGTTCTCCTGAGCACTTTAGTAACATTTCTATGCAGGAACATGAAAATATTCCAAGGAAAATGGGACCAAGTTTTTTTTACCAGGACAATATCCTGGAAATGATTATAGTTACAGAAAAACTGTAGTGGAGTAAGGAGGAGAGGACCGGGTCAGTGGAGGATGTCATTCCCACATATACTAGATTATGGAACAAAACTCCCCAGGGTGCTGCAATAGATGGGCACAAAAACTCATTGCAGAGTGTAGCTGAAAACAGTGTGGATGCGATTGCAGAAAAATGTTCTATCGAGAATTTGGTTTGCAAGTAAATGCAGATCATGCTTCTTTAAAGTCCCAAAGTCCCATTTTTACAGAGCAAGCTGGAGGCTGTCTTCTAGATCAAGGATATTGAATAACAGCGTGCAGTCCACTACTTCCAGATTTGTGACTTTGGCAGGCATCACCAATCAATCATGACACTCTTAGCTTTTAAGTGTAGACTCCCCCTTCTCAAGGTGGTGGCTCCTGCAGCCACAACTAACAGATGAGAGTTGGCCCAAGAGATGAAATAATTTGCAATGCTGGTTGGACATGCTCACTCAGAGCAGCTGGTTCAGAACATCTATAGATGTCCTGAGCTCTGTCACTCAGCAGGTTATCTCGTGGTGGCCCCTGACCTCCTCACCTGGGAGTGCAGCAGCTGCACCCGCTCGCTGGTCTCGATCAGCTCCTGCTCAGCCAGCTTCCGAGACCGCTCCGTCTGCTCCACCACAGCCCGCAGCTCCTCCAGCTCAGACTGCAGCAGGGTGTTGCGCCGCTCCACGATGGCAATGTTCTCCTTCAGGTCATCATTGGCACGGACTGCGTCATCCAGCTGGATCTGGGTGTCCTGTGGATCAGGAGGATGGGCATGAGAGAGGGAACCGGCCTCTGGGCCCATCAGAAGACTGTTAACGCCGAACTGGATGCTGGTGGAGAGCCCGTTGCAGTGGCTCAGGAGGGGCCTGTGAGTTGTCTCTGTGACGGCCCAGGGGCAGGAGGGATCTGATGCAGTGAGGGGACACCACTGCCTGACTGGGCCACGTGGAGGCCAGTCCCTTCTCTGGGTGAGGTGACTTCCTGCTTCCAAGAGTCTCCATGTACCTTCAGTAAGCTCTGGAGGCTCTTGACTTGCTTCTGGGCCTCGGCAGCCATGCGGTTGGCATGGCTGAGCTGGATCTCCATCTCGTTGAGGTCGCCCTCCATCTTCTTCTTCACCCGCAGTGCCTCATTGCGGCTGCGCGTCTCTGCGTCCAGGGAGGTCTGTAGCGAGTCCACCACCCGCAGGTGGTTGCGCTTGGCCTGCTCCATCTCCTCGTCCTTCTCTGCCAGCTTCCGCTCGATCTCTGCCTTGATCTGGTTGAATTCCAGCTGGGCCCGGAGGATCTTGCCCTCCTCGTGCTCCAGGGAGGCCTGGGAGAGGGGCGGGGAGAGAGAGTCTGAGGCAGGCAGTCAGGGCACGGGGCCAGGGGCAGGTGAGGGAGGCTGAGAGGATACAGGATGTCAGCCAGGATATGGCCTGGAGAGGAGGAGCTGGGAAGAGACAGGGAGGTGGGACCTGCCTCCCAGCCAACCTGGGTGCTGTGGGGAGGGAGTGCTGGATGCCATGGGCTTCCTCTGTCAAGGAAAGTGTTTGGACCTCACAATTGCCAAGACCCTCCAGCACCAACATTGCGTGACTTCCTGACCCATCTAAAATATCGCAGAGAAGGGAGGGGTTTTTATAACCACACATTCAAAGCTTTATCTTGAAGGGACTTGTTTCCCAAGTCCCTTACCCTTTAGTGAAACAAGTTAGAAACCCCTAAACACAGGACTATCCCTAGGTTCTTAAAAATGAATAGTAACAATAGCTAATATATATTAAGTGCTTAAGAGTGTTACCTCATTTAATCTTCATAATAATCATGCCTAAAATCTTATGAGGTTTGTACAATTAATTCCACTTTACAGATGAGAAAACTGAGGCACAGAGCAGTTAAGGAACTTGCGCAATGACACCGTGGAGGTCCAGAAGCCAAGTTTCTAACTCAGGCCTCTTTGACTGTGGAGCCCATGTTCCCACCCACTGTGAAGGGTTATGGTGATGGCCAGATTGCAACTTTATAAACCTAGTGGGAAACAAAACCTATGGCCTATGATCAGATTGTGACGTTTCCCTTTGTGCAGACCTTGGCTTTGGAGGTGGTCCCGGGTAGTGGGGAGTGGGTAGACAACCTTGGATTAAGAATAAAGAGCTAATAGATTTTTTCTTGGGGTTAAGGTCACCCCCAAGTGAGGGAGAGTTGGGGAGTCAGAGACAGTAGTAGGGGTGGGCAGAGGAGGGTTCTAGGCAGGGGTGTGGGCAGAGCCAGGCCCTCACCTCGGCCTCCTCCAGGGCCGACTGCAGCTCCAGTTTCTCGGCCTCCAGCTGCTTGCGGATCTTCTCCAGCTCGTGCACAGTCTTTCCTCCTTCTGCCAGCTGCTCAGTCAGGTCCAAGATCTCCTCTGGGGGTCAGGGGGCCAGAAAGCTCAAAGCCTGTCTTTTCCCTGCCCCAGTGTGGCCCTCCCTGCCTCACCCCTCCCCGGGGTCTCGGGCCCCAGCGCACCCTGGAGGTTCTTGTTCTCCCGCTTGAAGGTCTCCAGGTGCTCCAGGGACTCCTCGTAGGCGTTCTTGAGCTTGAAGAGCTCCGTGCTGAGGGAACGCGCCTCCTTCTGCGAGGACTCCAGCTCCGACTGCGACTCCTCGAACTTCTGCTTCCACTCGGCCAGGATCTGCGGACAGACGGGCTCACTGCGAGCCCGCAGCCCCAGCCTGCCCAGGCCCCTCATCTGGGCTCAGCCTCCTCCCCCCCCCGGAATGTCCTCCTTGGAGGACACCGGCCCCCTCCTCTGCCCCCTGGCTGCGGCCCCCAACCCTAGCCCACCTTGTCGAAGTTCCTCTGCTTCTTGTCCAGGGCGGCGGCGGCCGCATTGGAGCGCTCCACGTCCACCATCAGGTCCTCGATCTCATTCTGCAGCCGGTGCTTGGTCTTCTCCAGAGATGAGCACTTGGCGTTGACGGCCTCCACGGCCTCCTCGGCATCCTGCAGCCGCTGGGCCAGCTTCTTCCTGTCCGGGGCGGTTGGGTGTGTGTATGTGACTCCACCTGGGAACAGCAGGGCCTTGGGACCACTCCCCTCCCCTGGACTACCAGATGAGAGGCCCCTCCCCACAGCTCCTTGGGACGCTGAGCAGCCCTTCAGGCCGGGGAATCCCACCCTCGAGGGAGCCAAGGCTGCGGGTGCCTAGAACAGAGTTTCCTCCCGACATCAGCAGCATCTGTGTGGCAGACCCCACCTTTCCCCACCCAGGCTGATCGTCGATAGCTCCTCTGACCAACAAGCTTTTTGCTCGTCTTATACGTGAGCATCAGGTATAACCCGGGCCAAAAGCTCGCCCGTCACAGGAAGTGAGTCAGGGCCAGCAGAGTTCACTCAGAGCGCAGGATCCAGACTCCCTTTCGAGCACCTCTGTCACCCACCATGTCTCTCTCACCCTCCTCTCTCCCACCTCGAATCTTCCCATGCCCACTCTGCCTGCCCCACTCCAGGTCCTCTTGCTCCTTCTTCTCTCAGAATTAGGGTGAGGGCTGCCCGGGACTCACTTGGCCTCCTCGAGCTCCTCGGTCCTCTGGATGGCATCTGTCTCGTACTTAGTCCTCCACTGGGCCACCTCTGAGTTGGCCTTGGACAGGACGCGCTGCAGCTCGGCCTTGGCCTCTATCTCCTCCTCGTACTGCTCCCGCAGCAGGTCACAGTCATGCCGGGCCGACTGCAGTGCGTGGGCCAGGGCGTTCTTTGCCTGGGGAAGGCGGGCACCAGGCGTTGGGCTCAGCTCCCTGGAAGATGGGAGGGAATGCCCTCTCCCAATTCTCCAGGTCCTTTTCATGTCTACAAACTTCACCCCGGCCCCAGCCTCATGCAGGGTGAGGGCTGAGGTGGAATCTCAACGTTTTGGAGTGGCTTCCTAGCTTGCCCATCCAACCTCCTTACACGTAAGAAAAGAGGCTTTAGATGACTTCTGGGTATGGCTTAGCTGAAGCTTAGAAGAACCTAGATTGGAGGTCTTTCCATTACAGAGGCCTCTCTCCAGCCTCCAGGCTCCATTTCTGGCACTGACGTTAATGGCCCCAGGGCCACCATCAAGCCCATCCTATTGCCCCCTAGCTGGGCCTCACCTTGCCCTCCTCTTCCAGCTGCCTCTTGAGGTCCTCCAGCTGCTGGGTATAGGAGAGCTTGCCTCGGGTCAGCTGGGAGATCAGTGCCTCCTTTTCCTCCAGTTGCCGGGACAGCTCACCTGGAGGTGGGATTGAGGGTTTGTGGGCCACAGAATAGGGCAACCAATGCCCTATCTGGGGCAGGTGCAGGGCTGGTTAGGGGCACCCACCATTCTCGGTCTGCAGCTTGGCTCGCTGGGTGGTGAAGTCGCTGAGGGAACGTTGGGCCTCTTCCAGCTTCGTGCGATACTCATTGGCCTGGTCCTCCAGCGTCCGGGACACCTTCTCCAGGTTTGTCTTCAGGCAGGAAGGGACACAGGAAGGGTGAATGCGGGAGGGGCTGGAGTTGTCAGGGAGAAGGGACTGGGTCGACCAGATGAAGGAAAGAAGGGCCAAGGTGGGGAAAGCACAGAGGGCAGGGGGTGAAATGGGGTGGTGCTGGAGGGGCACAATCTGAAGAGGGCACATGCATTAAAGAAGGGAGGGATGGTGAGGAGATGGGGACTGGGTGGAGAGTGAGGGAGGGGCAAGGGAGAGGGAGAGAGAGAGAGAGAGAGAGAGAGAGAGAGAGAGAGCAAAGGGTGATGAGGGGATTGAGAATGATGAGAGGGATGGCAGCTAGAGAAAGTGAAGGAAGGCGCACTGTGAGGCTGTGAGGGAGAAGAGAGTGAGGAGAGGTGAGCGGGCAGCCCACCTTGGCCTTGATGATCTGCTCCATGTTGGAGGTGACATCGTCCAGCTCCAGCTTGAACTCACTCTTCTCCTTCTCCAGCTTCTGCTTCACGCGCTGCAGGTTGTCGATCTGCTCGCCCAGCTCGGCCACGCTGTCGGCGTGCTTCTTGCGCAGGGCCGCCGCGGTGGCCTCGTGCTGTAGCGTGGCCTCCTCCAGGTCCCGCCTCATCTTCTGGAACTCAGCCTCGCGCTTCTTGTTCATCTCGATCTGCACGGACGTGGCCCCGCCGGCCTCCTCCAGCCGCTCGCTGATCTCCTCCAGCTCCCGGGACAGGTCTGAGCGCAGCTTCTCTACCTTGGCCCTGGCGGTGCGCTCAGCCTCCAGCTCCTCCTCCAGCTCCTCGATGCGTGCCTGGGCGCAGACACAAAGGTCTCAGACCCACCTCCTGGAACCTTCCCTTAGAGCCCCCTCTCAAGGCTCTAGAAGACACCTGGCCCAAGCGCACAGGTTCTGTAGAACAGTAGTTCTCAAACAGGCAAATTTTGTGCCCCAGGGGACGGTTGGCAATGTCTGGAGACATTTTTGATTGTCACGACTTGAAGAGGGGGTGTTGCTACTGGCATCTAGTGGGCAGAGGCCAGGGATGCTGCTAAACATCTTATACTGCATAGCCATCAATAGGAATTTGGTTGAAGCCAAATCTTCAAGGCATTTCTCAGAGGCATCTCGGACCCAGTCTGAGACTCTGCAGCCCTGAATCCTGAGAATCTGCGTTCAGAGGAGGATCTTGGGATCCCAAGAGATCCTGAAACTCAAAGATTCCACAGATTCACTAGGCTCTGCTCTGCAAACCATAAGGCAGGAAAGCGGGTGCTTGTATTTTACAAATATTTGCAACAATATGCCTCAAAACGATCAAAAACTTTTGTAATCTTCAGAGTTAAACCACAAAGTCCAGTCAACCATATTCCTCACTCTCCACAGCTTGCTTTATTGATGCCCAGGGCTGGGTTCCAGCTTGATTGTTCCCTTCCAGGCCAGGCAAGTGCTAGCAGGGTGCTCGCCTCTACATCACCCTCTACCTCATTTTTCTGGCCTTAGCCTTGGCCGTGGCTACCTTGGGAGAAAGTCCCATCTACCGTTTTGATCTGTTGTCTGACTAGCCAGGAGCCACGGGGAGGATGCGTGGGCTCCCTTCATCTGTGGTTGTGGACAGTGATAACGGAATGTGTTGGGGTGGTCCTGGGAGCAGGAGAGAGACGACCACCATGCCTTTGCTCCTGGGATGGAGAAGGTGGGACTGTGTGCAAGAGCTTGGACAAGAAGAAGGAGGAGCCACAGCCCATGGCCAAGGCCTGAGGGAGATAACAGTAGTATTGTTCTGGGTCCAAGAGTCCAAGCTGCCCAGTGCCAGGTAGAAGAACCTGGGGATGTCCTAATATTCTGGCTAAAACACAGAAGGGGCACCCAACAAGACGGGAGGGCAAATTATCACTGAAGGAAGACCAGCCCCTGAGCAGCCCCCAGAGAAGTAGAACTGTGTTCATGCATCACTTGTAGACTGGGCCATGGGCCCCAAATGCTGAGGGGAGATCAGCTCTCTTCACCAGCTGCAGTCTGACCCGAAAATGACAGGATAAGGCCCTGCCCCCAGTAGCTGAGTGCCTGTTGCCCTTGGGATCACTATGTCCAGACCTGGCCATGCAGCTTCTGCAGATTTGAAATGGGGATGACAGTACCTGCCTTCCTTGTGTCCAGGGCTCTTCTGACAAACACAGGACCAAAAGCACATGAAAATTTAGGGTGCATTAAAGGTAAGGGAGACTATGGCTGTTAATTTAATCTCCTTCTGCAGTGGGAGGAGAAAGCCATGGGGAAGACAAAGGAACACCTTCTTGCTAGTGGCTGGCTGACTTCTCTAACGTGGATTATATTACAACGACATTTATACAGAGCTTCCTAGTTGACAAAGCGGTTTCCTACACATTATCTCCTCTGGTCTTCTGTAAGGCAGGGGTTATTAGTCCCATTTCATAGATGAGAAGAGAATCTGCGGCTCAGGGAGGGGAAGTGAGTTGCTCAAGGTTGTGGGAGTTGACTTAATCATGGGTGCTACATGGGGTCTCAGCCTGGGTTAGTGGCTGGGTCAGTACCTGGGAAGAGTATGAACAGAGCACCCTAGAGGATGGTGCTCCAGGAAGGTCCTTCTCAGTCCCATGCAGGGGAGAGAAGTGTCAAAGGAAGGGTTAGAGGAGATTCGAACCCTAGTGTTTGTCCCAGAGCAGAAAACCCCTGAGGCAGAGCACAGTTCAGAAAAAGAAGCCCTCGGGCCGGCCCCGTGGCTTAGCGGTTAAGTGTGCGTGCTTTGCTGCTTGCGGCCCAGGTTGGATCCCGGGCGCGCACCGACGCACCACTTCTCTGGCCATGCTGAGGCCGTGTCCCACATACAGCAACTAGAAGGATGTGCAACTATGACATACAACTATCTACTGGGGCTTTGGGGGAAAAAAATAAATAAATAAAATTATAAAAAAAAAGAAAAGAAAAGAAAAAGAAGCCCTTTCAGTAGGTATGAGTTCCCCCCAAAATAGCGTTGCTGAAATAAGACATTATTGCCCTAATGGGGGGAGGGGGGTGTTCCTAAGTGCCTGTGAGTCAGGGCCGGTGGGATCTCTGGGGTGGCCTGGCTTTCCATATGCCGTCTAGAACCCTAAGCAGCTCCTGCAGCCTCAGCCGCCTCAGGACAATTGAGTGCCAGGGAGGAATTTCACCTGGTTTTCCTTCAGTTTCTTCTGCAGCTGAAGGGCCAGTGCCTGCTCATCCTCAATCTTACTGTTCTGCTGATTAATTTCAAACTCCTTCCTGGAGGAGAAGGGGGGTGACAGGTGGTCTTCTTTCCTCTACACCCATGTCTTCTCTTGCCTTGGCAAACTATCACCCATACCACACCCTCCACCCCCGCCCCTGCCCTGCTCCGCCCCGAGGGTGAAGGTGGAGGGCTGTAATTGACCTCTTGTTCCCACTGTGCCCAGGGCAACCACAGCCAAGGTGGGGGCGGGGGTCGGGGGGCAGCACCCTGTGCTTTAACTCTCAGGGCAGGTGCCTCCATTAGCCCCTCCTGGCCACTGCAGGCTCCTACTTCTTGAGCTTTTCTTCCAACTGCAGCTTATCGTTCTCCAGGTCCATGATGCTCTCCTGGGTCAGCTTCAGGTCGCCCTCCAGCTTCCGCTTTGCTCGCTCCAGGTCCATGCGTACTTTCTTCTCCTGCTCCAGGGATCCCTCCAGCTGGTGGAGAGAAGAAAACGAACGGGGTGTAGAAAACTTGAGTTCCACAGTGCATGCTCTTCTGCTCCCTTCTAAGCTCAGTCCAGTGGGATTGGAAGTCAAGCCAGCAAAGAAATCTCTGCAAGCACAAAGAATTCAGAGACCCAGTTCAGGGAGGAACTGCAGAGAGCAAAAACGCCATAGGGGTCATAGAGGTTAGTTCTAAGGATCAGGAACTCCTTGGCCATTGGTGTTGCCTGCAAAATCCTGACCTGAGAGAGATGGAGCATGGTTCTTATTACTCACATCATCCACCTGCTGCTCCAGCTTGACCTTAGACTTGGTCAGGGTGTTGACCTTGTCCTCTTCAGCCTGAAGGTCATCCAGGGCCTGCTGGTGGGCCTCTTGCAGAGCCTTCTTCTCCTTGGTCAGCTTGGCAATGATTTCATCTAGCCCAGCCATCTCCTCTGTCAGGTTCTTCACCTGCCAACCAAGAACCCTATTCCTTTTAGGTTCAAAGGTCACTAGCCTGGAGACACCTATGGGGACCTCCAATGCCAAGGAGCAGGACCACACTCTAGTCTGGGAATCCTGAAAAGACCTGGGCTGGAGCTAGAAGCAGCTGCCCTCACCTTGTTCTCCGTTGCATGCTTCTCCTTCTCCACCTTGGCCAGTGTCAGCTCCAGGTCATCAATGTCCTTCTTGAGCTCAGAGCATTCGTCTTCCAGCTTGCGCTTCTTGGCAGTGAGCTCAGCGTTCATCTCCTCCTCGTCCTCCAGCCTCTCAGTCATCTCCTTCACCTTGGCCTCCAGCTGGATCTTGTTCTTGATCAGCTGGTCGCAGCGCTCCTCCGCATCATTGAGGTTGTCTTGTTCCTGGAAGAAGAGGAGAAAGAGGAGAGCTGATGATTACAGAGAGGAGAGATCCAGGGTCTTACTCCCTGGTGATGAGATGGGCTATAATCTAGGGGGTGGGAGAGGAGAAATGAAGAGACAATCACGTGGTCTCACCGCCTGCACTTGGAGCTGTAGGTCGTTCTTCTCCTGTAGCAGGGACACCATCTTTTCCTCCAGCTCCTTGCGGCGAGCCTCGGACTTCTCCAGCGTCTCTTTGATGCGCCCAAACTCCTCCTTCATGGTGGCCATCTCCTTCTCTGTCTCTGCGCTCTTTAGCAGTGGCTTGATCTTGAAGTAGAGCTTCATCCAGGGCCAGTTCTTGACCCCCATGAAGGCCCGAATGTTCCACTGGATTACCAGCAGGGCATCCCTGGCAAGGAAACATGCAGGTGGGGAGGAACGCTATGTATGAGCTCTTTCCAGTCATGGGGCAACTGCATTCAGCTCCCAGTCCGTCTGAGCAAGTTTATAGGCATCTGAGGGCAGGAGCCCTGTCTTGTAGCCTTGACATGCACCCCACCCCAACGTTACCACATTGAACATGGAATTGCTCAATAAATACTTATTAATTGATCAGTTCAACAAAAGGGCAGTTTATATCTTCCATACTGGGGTGTTAGTAGTAATGGAAGCTGCCAGTTACAGCGTGTCTACTGTGTTCGGTGTTTCTAATCTCATAAGAACCTCAAATATGTTAAAAATTGTGATATTTTACATATAAGAATGTCTATAATATGTATGTAAGTTATGAAGCATGAAACAAAACTACCATCTGTGAACGTATCACTCAGACAAGAACTAGAGCATTGCCAGCACTGGTTCTACCTGCCTGCTCCTCCCGCTCTCCTTTCCTGGTGCCCCCAGAAGCAGCTACTACCCTGAATCTTGTGTTTTTCATTTCCTAGCTTTTTCAAAAAATACTTTAACCATATATATATATATCTTTAAACAATATGTAGCCATTTTTTTAATTATTTCTGAACTTTATAAAAATTGCATCACACTATGTGGATCCTTCTGTAACTTGCTTTAGTTTGCTCAACAATATGCTTTTATATTATACCAGGTAGTTGTAGTTCCCTCCTTTCATTGCTTTACATTATTCCACTGAACGACTATCCTACTATTTACCCGTCCCTCTGCGGGTGGAATTTGGGTTGTTTCCAGGTCTTTGCTATTTTGACCAGTGCTACTATGAAGATCCTCTTTCATCCCATGTTGTACACGTGTAGGAGTTTTGCTGTGGGAAGGTACTCAGGAGAGGAATCAAAAGGTATGCAATTGTTCATCTTTAAAAGATGATAAATTCTTGGGCTGGCCCCGTGGCTTAGCGGTTGAGTGTGCACGCTCCGCTGCTGGCGGCCCGGGTTCGGATCCCGGGCGCGCACTGACGTGCCGCTTCTCTGGCCATACTGAGGCCACGTCCCACATGCAGCAACTAGAGGGATGTGCAGCTATGACATACAACTATCTACTGGGGCTTTAGGGGAATAAATAAATAAAATTAAAAAAAAAAAAGATGATAAATTCTTTTCCAAAGAGGTTGCACTAATTTACACACCCGTAAGCAGTAGGTCAGATTTCTTAATTTTTGTAAACCTAGTGTTTTAAAATGGTATCTCATCAGTCTTAACTTGCATTTCCCTATGGGAATTTTATTTTTTAAGAATTCAAAATAGGACCCAGAGTGGTAAAGTCACTTGCCCAGGCCAGCTGGTAAGTGGTGGAGACAGGACTTGAACTCTGGTCTTCCGACCCATGCTAGTTGGCACTGCTTGTCTGCCTCTCACATCTCTGGGAGCCCCTCTCTCTTTCCTTCACATCTCACCTGCGCTCCAAGATCTTCTTGAACTCGATGCGCATGAGCTGGCCCCGGGACTGGGCCTGGATGCGGGTGATGATGCGGCTCAGCCTCTCGTCCCGCATCTCCTCCAGCAGCCCCAGCAGCCCCGCCTTGAAGAACACCTGTGGGCAAAGAGTAGAGCCCAAGGGGCCGCAGCCTCAGAGAACGGTAGCCAGGGTGGAGGAAGAGGGCGGGAGACCCTGGTTGAGCTCTCAGGGGACCCATCACCTGTGCATCCTAGACCTGAGAGTGAAATGTGAAAGACAACAGAAGGGAAGCCTGGGGTCCAGCTCTTGGGTTGGAAGGCGAAGCCAGGAATCAGAGGTCTGCCTTCTGAACTCCCAGCTGCCCCACTCAACATGGCCGCACGTCCTGCGAATCCACCCCATGGGGCTCTAGACTCACCTTAGTATGGCCAAACTTGTACTGGTTGTGGTCAATGTCCAGGGAGCCCAGCAGTTTCTCTGTCCCTTTCCTGCTGTCAATGAACTGGCCCTCGGGGATGGCCGCTGGGTTCAGGATGCGATACCTGGGGAGGGAGGTGCCCGGAGTCACCCATGTTCTGTGCTGATCTGCTCTGCCCACAGGGTTTGGGGCAACCTGCGGACTCCCCTCCCCACCAAGGCCACCCAAGCTCCCGCTGTTCCCTGAGCCCTGGGGTGCCGTGGTACCCACCTCTGCCGGAAGTCCCCGTAGAGGATGCGGTTGGGGAAGCCCTTCCTGCAGATGCGGATGCCCTCCAGCACGCCGTTGCAGCGCAGCTGGTGCATGACCAGGGGGTTTTCCATCACCCCTGCAGCAGGAGGGAGAGGAGAGGGGTGTGGAGGGACAGCACTGGACTAAGAGCCAAAAGTTCTGGGTTCCGATCCTGGCTCTGCTACTTATTAGCTGAAAACCTCAGCAAGTCAGTTAATAATGATCCTTTATTTTTTTCACTTTTTTCTAGCCATACTTTTAAGAGTAACCAAAAGGCTTTCACATTCTTAATTTTATATGGTTTATGCCTATATAGGCAGTAGCCAGGGAAGATGTACCCCATTTTCTAGAGAATAAACTGAGCCCAGAGGGGTTAAGGGACTTGACCAAGTTCACTCAGATGATCAGAACACAGCCAGCCCTGGAACCCAGGCCCCTGAGCCTCCATCTCCTTATCAATCAAAAAGGGATAAACAATGCTTATATGTCTCATTGGGGGTTGAAGGGCACTTGTGAGGTAACATCCATCAAAGTGCTTACTCACTATCCTGAGTTACACATTCCCACTGTTAGGTAGCACTGGGGGTGGGGTGGGGGGGTGAGGTAATTTGTGAGACCTCATGGGGGACAGGAGGAGAATAATGTGGCTTGGAGGGCGCCGTGGCGGGTGATGAGGACAACTTAGAAGGCCCTGTCCCTGCAGCAGTGCCACTCCAGCAGTGGGCCTGCCCGAGTCTGGGGCTCACCTGGAGACTTTGTCTCATTGGGGATAATACAGCGCACAAAGTGAGGGTGGGTGGTCCTCAGGTTGGTCATCAGCTTGTTCAGATTCTCCTGGGGGTGGACGAGAGTGGGAAGTCAGGAGCCATAGGGACCGTCATTTTTGTTCCTGAGCCCTGGGCCCCAGACGCCTGTCACCAGCACCCTCCAAAGGACAGGGAGCTGACATAATTTATGACATGAGCTCAGACTTGTGCAGAGTTTACATGCCAAAAATGACCACGTAGCTCTAGCTTCTTTCCTCCCCAAACTCAGAGCATCAGGTTAGGGTGGTGCAGCCAAAGGGCTAGGCCTACCCATCACAGGTCTGCTGGCATCTCTAGGCCCTTCTTACCCGGTGGAGGGCCGACACCGTCTGAAAGGATGAGCCCTTTTTCTTGCCTCCTTTGCTTTTACTGCTATCCCCTAATAACAAGAGAAGGAAGGATGAACAAGAGCTTGAAGATGGAGGAGCCCTTGGGCAGGTGCAGGGCTCTGCGGCTCACTGGCTGGGTGACTTGCCATGATTTACCCTCCATGTCTCAGTTTTCCCATGAGGAGGATAGGAAGTACCTCTAAATGGTGTGAAGAAGATCGGATAAGATCCAGCATGTAAGGTCCCTGACCAGCACTTGCCACAGAGCAGGCATTGAAATAACATCGATGTTCTTCCCTCACTCTCGCTTAACCCCACCTTTATTCTTAATCTTTCCACTTTCTACTTTTCTTCTTATACTTCATCCTCTTTCTTTCAGTCCACATCTTTTCTCTTCCTTCTCTGACCTAGAGGCTCATCTGTTCTACCATTTCTTCAGCGATCCTCTCAGCATTTACTGAGACCTCCTGCAGGCACGGCGCTATGCTGCGCCTGGTACAGAGACGCACTTGCCAACTCACTGACCTCCAGTTGCTCACAGTCTTGAGGAGATATGTGACACATACACCAATACCCATAATACCAAGTGGAAAATGGCGCTTTCACAGAAGGGGTCCAGATAGACTGCTGTGGGACCTCCTGACCCCCATCCCGGGTCAGCGGGCTTCCTCCTGACTCTAGACTCAAGTGCTTTGAAGCAGTGGGACCCTGGCCTGTTGCACCTCCAAAAGTGCTCTGGCCTAGTGCAGGGGCTGCCCTCTTACCAGCATCGGCGGAAGTATACGTGGCGAAGAGTGTGGCCATGAGCTTGAGGGAGGACTTCTGGTACAAGCCCACCACAGTCTCATTGAGGGGGTCTTTGTTCTTCTCCAGCCAGCCCAGGATGTTGTAGTCCACGGTGCCAGCGTAGTGGATCAGGGAGAAATGGGCTTCCGGCTTCCCCTTGACATTGCGTGGCTTTTGGAAGTTGTGGGACTTTCCCAGGTGGTTGTCGTACAGCTTGGCCTTGAAGGTCATGTCGGTGGCCTTGGGGAACATGCACTCTTCCTCCAGGATGGACATGATGCCCATGGGCTGAGAGCAGGGTGGGGAAATAGAGAGAGCATCACTGAGCGCACTCCCAGGCTTCCAGAGCCCCACCATCCAAGAAAGGAAAGACTACAGCCCAGTGTAGCTGACAGGCCACAGAGAGCCTCTTGTCCCAATATAGGTAGCCAATGCTCCTGGAATTAACCTAAATCCAATTACATTCAGATCTGGCCTATATAACCTCTTTCTGCCCCAGTGAACCCAGCAAAGAGCCTTGTACTCCCAATCATTCTGCAAGGCCCCAGTGGCTTCACAGCACAGCCCCTTCTTCCTGGATGGCTCCCTGCCCCTGAGTGGGGTGAGGGCAGGGACAGATGTATGTCAGAGGTGCCAGACTGCAGGGCAGCTAAGACCTGTGTCTGTATGATGGTAACAATTCTTCAAGGGATGGTTCTGCACAACATCCTGCTCTTCAGAAAGTGTGGTGGTTCTTGACTTTTCTTGGGGGAAGAATCCTATTGAGAATTTGATGATGCCAAAGACTCCTTCTCCAGAAAAATGCAAGTGTACACACACACCCACACCCACACCCACATGCTCTTTTCCATACAGTTTCAGGGGACTCTGAAGCCTCTGGAAGAGCAGCGCCCTGGATCACCACCCAAAGCTTGTGGGAAGCTCCCGTTTTCTGAAGGGCAGTGGCTGGGCTGGGTGATGGTCAGTTACTCTGGGCTCTGGCTGTTTCAGTAATGTGCAAAGGCCCTCTGAGAGCAAGTCAGCACCGGGAGCCTCCCGCCAGCTCTGTGCTACCTCCTCTGGTCCACAGACAAGAGCAGCTGAAGATGGGCTTATTCCCAGCAAACAGGAAGAGGATGTCTCTAGTTTCAGCCTAGGATCTTCCCATGAATGACCCTTCTCATGGGTGTTAGAGGGACCAGGAGCCATCTCCTTCACTACATCCCCCTCTTAAGACACTGGGAGGTAACCACCCTACAGGACAAGGTCTCAGGTCCTGGAGAGAAAAGGAAGGGGCTTGTCCTGTATAGCCCGTGACCTCACAGCGGGTGGAAGCTGAGCCTGGAGAGAGGTTGGGGATTCTGGGGACGCTAGTTTCTTGGGTGTAGAAGGGATGGGCTGCCATTTTGTCTGGGATGGTAGGGGCCGGGGACACAGGTGGTGGGGCTGAGGCAGCACCTTCTCGATGAGGTCGATGCAGGCCTGCAGGTCCATGCCGAAGTCGATGAACTCCCACTCGATGCCCTCCTTCTTGTACTCCTCCTGCTCCAGCACGAACATGTGGTGGTTGAAGAACTGCTGCAGCTTCTCGTTGGTGAAGTTGATGCAGAGCTGCTCAAAGCTGTTGAACTGCAGGGGGAGTGAGGGCGGGAGTTGTCAGGTAGGCAGGGGTCCGAGTAGCCAATGGGGTCAGCCCAGGGCTGTGCCCGAGCCCAGCAAGAGGTGTGGCTGGTCCCCTCCCATGTCAAGACAGGGAGGGAGAGCCCCCCTGAAGTCAGGACAATGACTGCCTCCGTCACTGCTGAACCCCACTGCCTTTCCTGCGCCTGGCCTACAGCTGGCTCTACAAAGGTTGTTACATGTGCGAATGAGTGAGTTACTGTTCTCCCACCCCCAGGGCTGCCCCCACCACTCACATCGAAGATCTCGAAGCCAGCGATGTCCAGGACTCCTATGAAGTACTGCCGTGGCTGCTTGGTCTCCAGGGTGGCGTTGATCCGCGTCACCATCCAGTTGAACATCTTCTCGTACACTGCCTTGCCCAGTGCCCCGATGGAGTAGTACACCTGCTGGACATTCTGCCCCTTGGTCACATACTCGTTGCCTACTTTCACCCGAGGGTGGCACAGCCCCTTGAGCAGGTCAGCTGAGTTCAGCCCCATGAGGTAGGCGGACTTGTCGGCGTCTGTTGGAGAAGGAAAGGAGTAAGCAGGCACTTTCAACAGACCCTCCTTCCCCGTCCCAGGGCCAGAGCCTTTCGGATGGCTTACGTCCAAACCCCTCTCATTAAAGATTGCAAATCAAGGCCCGGACCAGCAGAAAACTTGCTCAGGGTCGCCTTGTGCCCAGGGTCACACAGCCAGTATGCACCCGAGTCAGGCTGGAACCCAGGCCTCTTCATCAGCCCAGGGCCTCCCACCACACACAGCTCCTCTAGCCTCCATCTTTACATCTGCTGAGTGTCTCTGGACCAGGTCCTTCACCAGCATTGCTGTAAGCCTGCCCTCACTGCACCCTCTCGTCTCTCCAGGGCAGAGACTGGTTGATGGGACCAGCTGTGCTCTGCTCCCTGCCTCCTTTTGTTCCCCAACCCAGGACGTAGCTCAGGACCAAGAACGCTCTACGCTCAATGCACGTGTCCACCAGTTTGACTGGCTGGGAAATCAAGGTTCCTAACAGCATGTTGGACAGCCACCCCCCTCGCAACTCCAGCTCTCCAAACGTGCCATCCAACATACCATCTCTATTTAAAGGGAATTCATTTGGTGTAATTTCAAGAGTTTTGTGATAACGTGACATGCTATCACGAAACCCAGGCTTGGCATTTTGATCTGGACAGACACAGAGAGAAGCGGTCCTTGAAGGTAAGTCAAGAGGAATGTTCATGAGCATTTGTCTAGCACTGTTCACACCTTTGCATCTCCTTCTGAAAAGATTCTTGCAACAGCCCCAGCTGGGAAGGACTGTAGCTCCATTTCACTGAGGAGGAAACTGAGGCCCAGTGAGGTGGGGAACACAGCAATGCCCTGAGCTGTGTCCTGGCCCCTGAGCTGCTCCTCCCAAACAGAACATGGTAGAGAGCCTGCCAGGGGCTCACCCAAGGGCTGGGCAGCTTTCTACCCTGCATTAGTGATGGGGATGTTCAGAGCTCAGGGTCTGTGCTTTCCTGGGCTGGGTGAGTCTTGGGCACAGGAGGAAAAATCTCCAACTCACTTCTGGTTGGTGCAGCTGGAGTTGAGAAGTTGATGGGATTGTGGGGGCCCCCTCTCTGCTCACCTCTCCCTTGTCCCCGCACCTCCCCAGCCCTCACACCACCCACCCACCCCATAAGCCTCAGGTCCTCCGGGAGCCAGCCTGTCACGAGAAAATGGGTGGCCAGAGGCCTGGCTAGGCTCCAAGGGAGGAGAAAGCCTGGAGGCAGGGCCCAATGGGGCCGGGTGGGGGAAGAGCCCACCCCTGGGAAGAGGCACCACCCCCTGACCACCTGCTTCTCACACTTCTGGTTTCTTCCCACTGTCTCTGTCATGGTCCTGACAACCCAGCTGGAAACCTAACTCTTTAAGAATTGTTGAAAGGCCCCTGTTCTGGATGTAGCATGGGGGACCCTGCTCCCAGTGGACTGCCTTTGGCCCGACAGGTAAACCTGGCACCTCAGGCCTTTCCAGCCCCTGCCTCCTGCCCCTCGAACCTTCCGTGCCATCTGGCTCAGCCTGCTCCTCCCGCTGCTTCTGCTTGAACTTCATGTTTCCGTAGTGCATGATGGCGCCCGTCAGCTTGTACATGCCAGCTTTCTCCTCAGGAGTGAAGCCCAGCACATCAAAGGCGCTCTGGGACAGGGCGAGAGAGGCAAGGCGGGTGGTTGGAGCGGGTGGCCCGGGAGCCCTCGGGAGCCCTCACATTGCCTCTTCACTCACATCCGTGGCCATGAGCTCCTCGGAGTCGTCGATGGAGGCCACAGACACCTCTCCCTGAGACACGAAGGCGTAGTCGTAGGGGTTGTTGGTGACCAGCAGCATGTCTGTCCAGGCAAGGGGCAGGGCAGGGGACAAGGGGGCAGGAGAGGGTGGGGGATGGGCAGAGAGGGGTCGGGAGAGGGGCAGGGGGAAGGGAGGAGAGGATCAGAAGCAGAGAGAGAGGAGGAGAGTCAGCCAAGATGAAGGAAAGAATCCAACAGAAATGAAAAGGTAGGAGGAGGTGGGGGGACCCAAGGAGGGAAGAACCAAGGTCCTGGGCTAAAAGGAAGAGGGAGGGTAGTGGGGGAATAACACCTGGGAGGAGAGGAGGCAAATAATGAGGAGAAGGAGGAAATCTACAGGCAGGAGGAGAAGAAACACGACAAGGAAGGGTGGAAAGGGAGCCAAGGGGAGCCGCAGGCAGGTCCAAGGTGGGGAAGGAAGAGAAAGGCACTGAGCAGATGCAGGGAGGAAGGTGTGCAGGGGAGGCAGGGAGACGAGGAGGGCGCCTGCCCTGCACACAGACGGGCTTGGCGTGGGCTGTGGGGCAGCAGGGGCATCGACCCAGCTCACCCAGCAGCTCTGGCTTCTTGTTGGACAGGATCTGGTAGAAGATGTGGTAGTTCCTCTCAGCCTTCAGCTGGAAGATCACCCGGGACTTCTCCAGGAGATCTAAGGTGAGGAGGGGGGAGGAAGAAAAGAGAGAAGATCCAGTAAAGCGTGGAGATCAGGGGACAAAATTTCCTACAGCAAGATAGAGAGAGCCAGGGGAAAAGACACGGTTTAAAGAAAAAAGAATCCTAAAGCCAGGAGGCCAGTGTAGGCAAAGAGGATGGAGGGGAAATGATGACATAGGGCCGTCCAGCTGGGGAAGAAGGCAGGGGTGGGGATCTGGAGGGCAGGCAGGGCTCCCTGCGTACTCACAGGTCTCTATGTCTGCAGAAGCCAACTTGCCAGTGGCTCCGAAGTGGATCCTGATGAATTTCCCCTGGGGCGGATGTGACAAAGAGTGAGGGAACTGGACAGAAGGGACAGAATGGGGATCTTGGACCTCAGTGCAACCCAGAGTGCCCTGGAAATGTGAATGACCTATTCGGTGTCCCAGTTTAGTATGAGACAAACAGGGAAAGGATGCCTATCCCCACACACCAGCAGGGCTCTCCGAGCAGACACAGGGTACAGGATGAACACAGATAGAACACCTCCTGTTTGTACTCCCAAAAGGATTTTATATAGTCCTCCCAATAAACAGCAAGTAGATATTACTACCTCTGTTTCACAGATGAAGGAACTGGGGCTCAGAGAGGTGTGGGGGCTTGCTGGGCAAGTGGAAAGCCAGGGAATTGGCTCCAGTGCCTATGCTCTCTTCCCACTTCCATTGTGTAACAGTCATAAGGAAAATTCTAGAAAATGACTGAAATCAGCTCCATTACTTGGCTATGGAACAGCTGTGGTGACTCAGGGTCTCTTTTCTTGGGTTCCCAGAACTCATGGAGCCAGGCTGAGTCGGGAGGGTTTGGAGTGTGTGTGTGTGTGTGTGTGTGTGTGTGTGCGCGCTCATTGATATCCCAAAGCCAAATAAAGTACAATCCACTGGATGTGCCGACTGTCAGCAAAACAGCACCCCCCTTTTTTTGTCAAGGCCAGATGAGGCCAGTTGGCAGCGGTCAAGGGCACTCACGAAGCGGGAGGAGTTGTCGTTCCGGACGGTCTTGGCGTTGCCGAAGGCCTCCAGGGCGGGGTTGGCCTGGATGATCTGGTCCTCCAGGGTGCCCTGCGAAGGGAGCAGAGCTGAAGCGGTTCATCTTCTGTCCACCTCCAGGTGGTGGTGGGGAGGGCAGGGGGCTGCTCTGGTCCTGGGGAATGGGGGTGGGGCTGGATGGACTGCTGGTGGGTCTGAGGCTCCAAAGGGCCATATTTGGACCTCAGAGTGTGTCTCTCGCCAAGAAGGTCCTCAGTACTGGGCTCAGTGGTGCTGTCCCCACCTCTCCCCAGGACAGGGCTAGGGATCACCTGGTCAGGATGTCCCCAGACTGTCTCTGCTGAGCCTGTGGCCCACCCCTCACCTTGTTTACATTGACATTGTCCTTCTTGCCACGGTCACCTATGGCTGCGATGCTGGCAAAGTACTGGATGACACGTTTTGTGTTCACAGTCTTCCCTGCCCCGGATTCTCCACTGGAGGCAATGGGGACTGATCAGAACCCAGATTCCCACTGTTCCTCATTCGGAGCTCAGCATGGACCCTCCTCCCCGAGAGTCCCAGCCATTTGACCTCCTCCCCCAGGGCCCAGCTCCCTGCAAAATTGGCCTGTCCTCATTGGTCACTCCGGCACTCCTCTGAGAGCCAAGCACTCCTACTCCTTGCAACCACAGCCTTAAACCTTTCCTCCTCTCTGCACCCCCAGGAATCAGCCTAGGTCTCCCCCAAGCCCCTCTCTGGGTGACGGCGCTCACTCACGTGATGAGGATGGACTGGTTCTCCCGATCTGGAAGAGAAAAGAGGAGAGGCAATGGGTCAGGGCTGAGGGCCCAGGTCCATAGGTAAGGGGCTGGGGGGGCGCAGGTCATGGCCGGCGGGCTCACCTGTCAGCATGTACTGGTAGGCATTGTCGGAGATGGAGAAGATGTGGGGCGGCGCCTCGCTCCTCTTCTTGCCCCGGTAGGCGGCCACCACCTCCGCGTTGTATACCGGCAGCCACTTGTAGGGGTTGACAGTGACGCAGAAGAGGCCCGAGTAGGTCTGGATCAGGAGACAGGGCAGGCATGAGAAACTGGAGGGGAGAGCCCGGGACAGGCGCTGGCTGCAGGCAGGAGAGTCCCTGGTCACCCCAGCTGGCTCCTCTCTTTCTGCAGCTGACCAGGGGCAGGGAAGGGTGGGGGGAACCTGAGTCCCTTGGGAATGTTCCAACTCCCTCCCCTTGAGAGAGTTCCCTGGCCTGCTTTGGTCTCTGTCCAGCCCGGGCTCCCTGCGGTGTGCAGGACACACTCACGTAGATCATCCAGGCCGCATAGCGCTCCTTGAGGTTGTACAGCACCGCAGGCTCATGCAGGAAGGTCAGCATGGCCATGTCCTCAATCTTGTCGAACTTGGGCGGGTTCTGCTGCAACACCTGGTCCTCCTTCACGGTCACAGTCTGGGGAGGAAGCATGGGCAGTCGGTCAGGATGACCACACTCCCACCAGGACCTTGCCAGTCTGGCTTGCCAGCCTCGCCCACTTACCTCCTCCCAGAACACAGCCCCCACTCCTGCCTTGCTCCCCAGCTCTTCTGTGACCGGTGCCCGGCCCTACCCCATAGCTCCTCCAGGACACCTTCCCCAAATGACTTACCCATCCACTGTCTCTCCCATCCTAGGGACTGTCCCTGTCTTGTTAGTATCCCAGACTGTGTAACCGTGGGCATCACCTTTCAGTCTCTGCATCAAGTGTCTAGGGGCAAACTCAGAGGGGCTGGCAGCTCTCCCATCTGTATACACACATCTTACCCTGACCAGAGGCTGTCTCTTGGGGGCAGTGCTTTAGGGCAAACCTTTGCCCCTACTGGAAAAACACCTCTCCCTACTACCCTCCACTCCCCATGGGTCATTGTCGGTGTGGTTTGATTGGTGCCACAGAGTTTGCTATGCCCTGACATCATTAGTTCCTGCGGGTAGATATTCTAGAATTTTTTTATAGTGGAGGAAGCTGTGGCTTGAAATAATTAAATGCACTGTTGGCACAGTGGCCAGCCAGTGGCAGAGCTGGGATCAGAGTCGAAGCCCCCAGCGGGTTGTGGCCTGTTATTTCACTCCTCCAAGGGACACAACATTCAGTCAGTGTGTGTGCGAGGCAAGCGGTTCTGAGCTACTGCTGGTGACCAGTGGCGATTCTCAAGGCTGGCGTGAGGGACCGGGGGCCGGGGACCTCTGAGTGCCAGTCACCAGCCCAGGACTGAGTGTTCAGGTCAGGAGTTCCCACTCTTTGTGTCCATCTGGGTCTAAGAGTTTGCTTTTGGCTTGGCTGAGGGCGATTTGGGAGAGTCGGTCCAGGGAGGAAACTGAGGCACAGAGAGGTGGGATACAAGTGTGAGAAGGGAGCTCCATTTGACACTCTGTCTGTGCCTCTTTATGTGCAAGGCCCCTCTGAGGAGGAAAACAGCTGAGGCCCCCGCCAACCTCCTCTCTGGCAAGGGGTGTGCATCCTTGGGCTGGCACCTGGTGCGCCTGCTCAGGTCCAGCTGAGAAAGGTCCGAGTTCCCACTCAGATGCTGGGCTTTTCGAGGGGGGCATGTCCTGCACCTTCGATGGCTTTGGCTCTTCTCCAGGGCTCCTCAGTTCCCACTGTAAGTGGCTCCACCCCTGCACCCTTCCCCCCAAACTTTCCCTCCCCTCCCTCGATGCTGTGCCCCACACACCTTGCCACTCTCAGTCTCAGCAGTGACCTTGCCCCCCTCCCGGGACAGGATCTTGGCCTTGACAAACTCCTCTTTGTCATCGGGCACGAAGCACTCAGTGCGGATGTCGAAGGGCCGGGTCTGGGCCTCCAGACGCTCCTTCTCTGACTTGCGGAGGTACTGGGCCGCCGCCCCAAAATCAGCCATCTGGGAGTCAGTCATCTTGTTGCTCCTCTGCAGCTGAAACAGGAGGACCCAGGCTTCAGTGGGTGGCACTGCCCTCCACTCCCCACTCCCTGCCCCATCTCCTTACCACCTGGGTCCTATCGCTGTCCCCGCCACTGAGAAGCACCTGGTCTAGGGCCTGCCCTCCCTGCTCAGGTTCTCTTTCCTTGTCCTCTGACTGGACGCTGAAGGAGAATCTCTGTGAGGGTCTGCATGGGGTGGAATTGGCCGGAGTTTGCTAAGGGGATGTGCTGAGCTGCTCAGAGGAGAGACACCGGGACACTGATCCAGCAACCTGGCTCCCAGGAGGAAATTGGAGTGGTTCTCACCTGGTTATCTCTTTGCAGAGAATCCTGAAGACTCTGGACCATGAGGGGAGCCACAGAGGTACGGCCAGGCAGAGAGAAAAACAGATGAAGAGAATGAAGAACAATGGAGGGAGGCAGGAAGAAGATAGCAGGCTTGACCCAGAGAGCCAGACATGAGCAGGACAGACTGAAATGGGGAGTTAGGGAGAGAGAGAGGCAGAGAGGCAGGAAAAGGAAGGATGCAGAGTCAGTACAAGTGCAAGGGGCGGATGTGGAATTAGAGTTGGAAACAGAGAGGCAAAGAGATTAGAACACACAGCCAAGAAGGAGGGGCAAGGGGGAGAGACAGACAAAGAAGTGTGAGAGTGATGAGTGTTGACAGAGACCAAGAGGTGAAATAAAGCCAGGACAAAGAGAGGGAAGCCATCCAAGGAGGGAGAAAGATGGAGACCGTGCATGGAGAACACAGACAGCAGGAGCAGACAGATGCAGGGAAAGCAATGCAGATCAGGGAAGAAAAGAGGGTTCTGGTTTGTCCCTTGGAACCTCCCCTCTGCCAGGGGGAACTTCCCGGGGCTGGAGAAACGCAGTTCTAGCAGAACCCTGGGGCCTCTGACCGACTCGCACCCTATTGCTGGTGAAGGCAGAGTCCCTCAGGTGGGGCTCTGAGGGCTGGCCACAGAGCCTCCCCAGCCAAACCCTCTCTCACCTGGTCCGGAGGAGTGTCCGTCTGTTCTCCGAGCCGCTCCTTTATAACCCGCTGCCCACACCCCCTGCCTAAATTTGGAGTCCTTCCGGAGGGACCCTCCCTCCCACCTCTCCCCACTCCCAGCTCCTCCTCCCTTGATCCCTTGGCTCTGGAGGTGACAAGAGGATAGCAGGGCCTCCAGATTTGCCCATGAAAGGTCTGTCGCCCTAGCCCCCCTGGCTCCAGGGCCTTTTTTTAGTCCTTGGGCACATTCCTCCCCTCCAAAGCACTGATGGGCAGAGAGTGGGAAGACAGGACCTTCTCAAACCACCTCCCCCACCCACCCAGGCACTTACCTTGGTTATTTTTAACCTGAAGGGTGAGTTGAGCACACTGGGTGAGGGTCACCTTCTCCCGCAGGCCAGATGCTTGTTCTGCCCCCGAACCATGGGCTCCCCTCCCTTCTTCCCCCCTCTCCTTTCCACTCTGGCCTGTCCTCACACAGCCCCAGGCTGGGAGCATCTCCCTACTCTCTCGGACCTGGAGTCTCACAATGCGAGGGACTGAGAGCTGGAGCCAAGATGCCCAGGGAGGGGATCTACTGCCCAGTGCTATGACTCAGTTTCCCTGTTTTAGGAAAAGAATTTCCGTGCTGCCCTCTCTCTGCACAAATGCCAGGCCTGGTTTCCTTCTATTCCCCCGTCTCCGGGTGGGTGTCCTCCCAGAGACCTGAGGCTGTGCTGCTTTGGGGACAGGTCTGGAGCCCCCAGCCCCTTCCCTGATGCTCCTGATACAGATGCCACCGTCCAACCCCCTCAAATAGGGGAAAGGATTCCCCAATGCCATCACAGCAGATTTGCACTCTAACCCACAGTCCAGTACCCTCGCATGGGGACTTGACTACCACACGTCCATGCACATTCTTAGCCACACACATGCAGATTTACACACTTAAGCTTGCAGATTTTCCTACTTGCTCTTATGCACACTGATACACAATTTGCACACCCACATTTGCACACATAAACTTTTACCCTCCCACTGCCACCTTCTGCTCCTGGCGTGGGGCAGGGTGGGGGTGGGCAGAGGCAGGAGGCGTTAATCCCGGAGCCTGAGGGAGGAGGGATGGGGGTGGGGGGCTGCTCCCTCCTGCCTTTCTGGGCTGCCAGAGGGTGCAGGTGCTGCTGAGGCTGGCGGGGGTGTCTGGCAGGCCTGGGGATTTACACCAGCTGGGCCCCAGTCTCTGCATTCCATGGAGTGGGGATGGGCTGGGGCTCTGCAGTCTGCTCCCCCTCTGCAGGTAGAACTCTGGTGTCCCCTCCCGACCCTCCTGGGACTAATACTCACATGCCCTTCTTCGTGGGTATCGCCAAGTGCCCCAGGCCCTCAAGGCCCCCCTCCTCAGCCTCCGGGGATGCCATCTCTCAGAGGCTGTAGATGTCTGGTCTTCAGCAGGCCGTGCCTGTTATGACTAAGTGGACATTGTGTTCAGGAAACAAAGCCAGACTCCCCGGCTCTCACACCCTCACACCCAGGAGCACTGTCCCAGCTCCCCCTTCCCACCCCATCTACTCTCACCTCTCAATATAGCTCTAGAAAGTGGAGGTGGGTAGGACGGACAGGGGTCAGCTTCACTGGGTAGAAGAGCTTTCCACTAAATATGTGGCTTCTCCCCCAAGGTCTCCACTGGGGGAGGACCCTCCACTGTCCCCCTACCGGACTCAGGAACACACATCTCTCTCCAGGAGACTCACGCCCTATATCCAGTGTCCTTGGAGGGACCTGAGTCAACCCCACATCCCCACCTCCTGCAGGTGCCTAGACCAAATCGTTACCCCCAGGGAAAGCAGGCCACCTGTCCCCAGCTCTAGGTCACTCAAGGCCCCAGTGTGCAAGCTAGGGGGTTAGCCCATGGCCCAGTGCGTCACTGCCTGTTTCCCATTGCCCCGGAGACATGATAAGGGCCTGAGAACACCGGGTCAGGCTGGATCAGGTCCAAGTGACAAAGACCAGGCTTTGTCCTCAGGGAACCCTGTATTCCGAGCTGGCCAGACTCAGCATAGACGGAGAGGGGGTGAGGGGTAGGCAGGCAGTAACCGATGTTGCCTAGAGAAGGAGGAGGAGGGATGGGGTTAACTTGCTTCCAGGGCTCTGCCCCGCTGTGCAGTCTGGTTTGCCCTCCTCTTCCTTTCCAAGGCCCCCTCCTCTCTCCTGGCTCTCACATCCATCCCTGCTCTCCATCCTCCCTCAGTTGCTCCTAAATAGCTCCTCATTCTGCTGGAAGTCCTGGCGTGCAAGGGCACGGGATGGAGACTCCTGCCACAGGTGAGGGGACGAGGAGGCAGGGGCAGCCTCCTTGGCACCAGGTCACCTCTCTTTGCCTGGCTCCCTGTATCTCTGTCTGTCTCTGTGTCTGACCTTCCTTTCTCTCTGCCTGGTTCCCTGTCGCAAAGTCGGACCTGGCCTCCGATTCTCCCTGGCACCATGTTTCAGCCCATCTTAGGTCTGACCTGCCTGCATTCCCACGAGTATCTGCCATCTCTAAGCCTGACCTCTGCCTGTCTCCTCTCTGCCTCCACGTCTAGCTCCAGGGTCTTGTCTGCCCCTCTCTAATCAGCTTCCCTGATTTTCCTTGCATCTGAAGGTGACCCAGGAGTCTTTCCTTCGCCCCCCTGGCTCTTCCGGCTTCTCTATCCAAGGATCAACCTCCTTTCTCCTCTTCCATTCCATCTCGGCACCCTCCTTCTCCTGGGGGTTCAGCTGCCAGTCCTCTCTCACCCCATCTGCCGTGTTCTCTCAACATCTAGATCTTCTGCTCTGGGAGCTTAGATTCTCTAAGTGTCCCCTGCATCCCCCTTTTCAAGTGTGTCCCTCTCTTTTCTCTACTTATCTCCTCATCGCTCTCCAAGTCCTTCCTAGAAGAGGAGTGTCCTAGGCCGGGAGAGTCGAAGGGTGCGAGGAGAGAGGTGGGACTGCCTGTGGATCTCTCTTCCTCGCTTCCTGTACCTTTTCTCTTTGTTGGTTCCCCTGCTCACTGTCGTCCAGTTTCTTGAGCTCTCTCCCTCTCCCTCTACTGCCACCCTCCCCAGGTCTTTCCTTTTTCCTCCCCCATTCCCTTTGTCCCCCTCCCTTCTCCTCCTGTTCTCTAAGACTGGCATCCCCTCCTTTCTGGGATAGGCCCTCACTCTGGCTGCTGCCAGAGCAGTGATGAGCAAGAGCTTGGCTGGGAGTGGCTGTGTGTGGCGGTGGTGGGGATTCCATCCAGGGCTGAACCAGGACTTCCGGGTGTCCCAGCGGGACAGTCCCATTGCCTCCGAAGCCCCTGCTCTCTACGGCCCACAGTCCCAGGCCTTCCCTAAGCAGCCCACGTGCAGTACGACTCCAGGAGGGCAGGGCTTGTTCAGTTGGAGGGGGGCTTGCTCCTTCCTCCACTTCCCAGCCCTCCAGGAACCCTTCCCCAGAGTCGTCCTCACACCTGTGACTCTCCCCAGTCCCTGATCTGCCTGCCTCCCCTCCAGATGGCCTGCCATAAATGGGCGGAAGAACCCCCCTCTTCTAGCAAGCCCAGACGAGAAGGGTCTGGGGAACAGAAGTTACAGTGGGAAGAATTGGGGGAGAAGAAAGAAGCACCCTGGACCAAGGGCCGGCCCGGGAGGAGATGAAGAGGAGAGGAAGGCGGGCTAGGGTGCAGTGCTCCCGGCTGTGGTGGGGACGAGGTGCGGGCCTCTGGGGGTGGTTGGAGACGGTGGTGGCCCTGTCTGGAAGAGCAGTGGGCTACAGCTACAAGTTCTTGGCCCTCTCAGAGACTTGCCTTGGACCAGGACTTGGGGGTCATTACCCCACCTGCCCAGTTGGGTCACACCTCAGAGGGAACCCCTACAAACATCCTCCCCACGGCTGAGCCCCAGGTGTTATTGGTAGTGGTGGGGCTGGTGTTGATCAGAGCTAGGGTGCAGGTCTGTGGCACATGGGCTCATGTGGTCTAGGTGAGCCTTAAGGGCTTTCCTAAATCTCCTTTAATCCAGAGTGTCTTGGAGCCAGGGAGGGGGCTGGGAGGAGAGGGCTGGGAGGAGGAGGCGAAGGGGAGCACATGGGCAGCCCTGCACCAGGGGTCTCAGAGCCTCACAGGCTCCCCAGGGAGGCCTTCTTGGTCTGGCCTGTGAAGCTGCTCCTCTTCTTCTGGAGCCCCCCCTCCTCTCACACCTGTGTCCCACCCTTGTGTCCATGACCCCATGTTCCTGTGGCTGGCAGGCAGTGAAGAAGAGTCTAGACGCAGGATCTCACTTCAAGGAAAATTGCTTTATTCTGCTTCCTCCAGAGGGGTTGCTATATGGGCTCCGGACTGGAGCTTTGTTGGCACCTTCAGGACTGGGCAAGTCAAGAAGACGTGGCACAGCTACTCTTCATTCAAGCCCTTTTGAAAGGAAACAAAGTGCAAATTAGCACTGGAGAGGGGGGCGTTGGGCAGGGCTGACACAGAAAACAAAGGGGAGGGAGGCGGGGCACCCGATGGGTGGAGGGATGCTGTGTGGCCTGACGGGCCCGTGGGTGCGGGATGCATCCCAGGGATGAGTGTGGAAGGCAAGTTCTGGAGGGTAGGGCTCTGGGGTCAGCTGGAGGGAAGCTGAGTGGGTGAGGACAAGGGGGTTCCCTGAGATGTCCTTTTTAGATTTGAATTACGAGGTTGTAGGCCAAAACTGGGGGGAGGAGAAGTGGAGACTAGCAGTTGGGGGACATTGGGACATCCTGGGTGTATCAGTTGGGGTCTTCGAGGGTTGCTGACCACCCTAGGGCTGGGATTCACAAAGTCATTTGAAAGTTAGAGCTGGAAGAATCTTAGAAATCCCAGAGGACTGAATTGCCTGCCTTCTGGGGCTTTGTGGTTCAGTTCTGGGGGATGAATGAAGAGGCATCCCTGGTGTGAGGGGCTCTGTTTGAGGGGCACTGATGTCAGGGGGCGTGCTGCCGTGGGGGCCACTAGCCAGGCCCAGGGTTGGGGGGGACCCACCTTGGTGCCGATGTCGCGGCTCTTGGCCCGCAACTTGTTGACCTGGGACTCGGCGATGTCTGCCCGCTCCTCGGCCTCATCCAGCTCGTGCTGCACCTTGCGGAACTTGGACAGGTTGGTGTTGGCCTGCTCCTCCTGTGGGGTCCAGGAGAGTGGAGAGAAGGTGAGAGGGGGCCCAGGGTGCTCATTGTCCTGGCTCCCTGTGTCCCTTCTCCAGGCTCAGTCCCCAGCAGGGTCACTCACCGCCTCCTCGGCCTGGCGCTTGTAGGCCTTGACCTTCAGCTGCAGCTTGTCCACCAGGTCCTGCAGCCGCAGCAGGTTCTTCCTGTCCTCCTCCGTCTGGGGGTGAAGGGGGTCGGGAGTGAGGATGATGCAGTCATAGGAAGCAGTGTGTCCCCTCCCCCAACTTGTTGTCTTTACCCTGACCCAATTCTACTTTCTGATCCTCATCAAATACTTGAGTTCTCCTTATAATTTCTTACCAAAAAAAAAAAAAAAAAAAAAAAGGATGACTATATTTAATGGTTTGTACCAGGAAAGAGTCTAGGGAGCTGATGGGACTCCTGAAATTGTGCACAAAATTATGTGTGTGCGCTGTTCTGGGGAGCAGGGGAGCAGGCCCCTTGGGGTCCTGGGCCCCCAAGGAGAGTAAGCTCCCCTGTTCTAGAACCCAGCAAGCGCTGGCAGTAACTCTGGGATGGCAGGTGGGATGAGATTTCCCGGGATGCAGGGAAACGATATAGACTTGATAGAGGTTAAGGACAAGTGTGCAAGGGGGATGGTTACTTTCCGGATTGGAACAGAAATAAAATCTAATTGAGAATCTGATTCTAGAAAACACCATGGAAAGCCAAAGCCTACACTTCCCTGGATAACTGAAAAGTTTTGAGATTTGTTTAAATGGCTTTGGTATATTTTTCGTGGATTTAGCTGGTGACAGCGCCAGGCCAAAGCTTGGCTACATATTTGCTTTCCAGTGATCTGTGCTGGGTAAGCTCTGTCTGGAGCTCTGGGTGCGTCCCCAGGGGACAAGCTGAGGATGCTAAGGTGGAGCTCACAGGTCAGGAGGCTCGGAGACTGACCTCTGAGCCAGGGGACGCTCAGGGTAGAGCAGGGCTAGGCAGAGGGGAAATGGAGCTGCCAGGGGCTGCACTCCCACCCTCACCCTGGAAGAGGCTGAGAGAAAACACTTCATTCCTCTTGGGTGGCTGTCACTCTGGCTTCAGGCCCTGGTGCAAAGGGCCCTGCCCCAGAGCAGCCGCTGCGCCCGCACCTGGTAGGTGAGCTCCTTGATGCGCCGCTCGCTCTTCCTCATGCCCTTGATGGACTCCGCGTTGCGCTTCTGCTCGACCTCCAGCTCGTTCTCCAGCTCCCGCACCCGGGCCTCCAGCTTCTGCAGCTGCTTCTTGCCACCCTTGAGGGCGATCTGCTCGGCCTCGTCCAGCCGGTGCTGCAGGTCCTTAATGGTCTGCTCCATGTTCTTCTTCATGCGCTCCAGGTGGGCGCTGGTGTCCTGCTCCTTCTTTAGCTCCTCCGCCATCATGGCGGCCTGGGGGCAGGAGAGAGGTGATACATGGTCTGGCTAAGTCCTCACGTGCTCACTGACCGACCCAAGGAGACTCTGGCCTGGAGCAGGCAGGCAGGTGGGAGGACTCACGTCTGTGATGGCCTTCTTGGCCTTCTCCTCGGCATTCCTGCACTCCTGCACTGCCTCCTCCACTTCAGTCTGAAGCTGGGACAGGTCTGCGTCCATCTTCTTCTTCTGATTGATGAGGCTAGTATTCTGAGGACCAGGGTGGGCAGAGCATGAAAAGCACTGATCAGCCTCGCGTGGCTCCCAAACCTCACCTGCTGGGTCCTGCCAGTGGGCCTTCCCTCCAAGAATGCCCAGGGGCGCCGCTCACCTGGGAGTGCAGCAGCTGCACCCGCTCGCTGGTCTCGATCAGCTCCTGCTCAGCCAGCTTCCGAGACCGCTCCGTCTGCTCCACCACAGCCCGCAGCTCCTCCAGCTCAGCCTGCAGGAGGTTGTTGCGCCGCTCCACAATGGCGATGTTCTCCTTCAGGTCATCATTGGCACGGACTGCGTCATCCAGCTGGATCTGGGTGTCCTGTGGATCAGGAGGATGGGCATGAGAGAGGGAACCGGCCTCTGGGCCCATCAGAAGACTGTTAATGCCGAACTGGATGCTGGTGGAGAGCCCGTTGCGGTGGCTCAGGAGGGGCCTGTGGGTTGTCTCTGCGACGGCCCAGGGGCAGGAGGGATCTGATGCAGTGAGGGGACACCACCACCTGACTGGGCCACGTGGAGGCCAGTCCTTTCTGTGGGTGAGGTGACTTTCTGCTTCCAAGAGTCTCCATGTACCTTCAGTAAGCTCTGGAGGCTCTTGACTTGCTTCTGGGCCTCGGCAGCCATGCGGTTGGCATGGCTGAGCTGGATCTCCATCTCGTTGAGGTCGCCCTCCATCTTCTTCTTCACCCGCAGTGCCTCATTGCGGCTGCGCGTCTCTGCGTCCAGGGAGGTCTGTAGTGAGTCCACCACCCGCAGGTGGTTGCGCTTGGCCTGCTCCATCTCCTCGTCCTTCTCTGCCAGCTTCCGCTCGATCTCTGCCTTGATCTGGTTGAACTCCAGCTGGGCCCGGAGGATCTTGCCCTCCTCGTGCTCCAGGGAGGCCTGGGAGAGGGGCGGGGAGAGAGGGTCTGAGGCATGCAGTCAGGGCACGGGGCCAGGGGCAGGAGTCTCCATGAATCATGGAGTTCAAGAGAGGTATAAGCGGTTCAGTCAAAGAAGCAGAAGGAAGAAGAAAAGAGAATTTAAAAGGGAAAAAACAGGCCTAAAATAAGGTGATTTAGGCCCTCACAGTTGAGAGCTAGCTATGAAGACAAAGAGGAAAATGAGGAGAAAGGTGTTGCCAAGGAAACAGAGGCAATCAGGCAGAGAATGTGAAAAACACCGAGGAGAGAGGCAGAGGTGGGAAAGGGGAGGGAACAGAAGCAGGAAGTCTTGTCTAAGATGTAAGAAGGAAATGTTTGTGTGGAGGGAATGGAGTGACCCCTTCATTCATTCACTCCACAATCTTGTTGAGGGCCTGCTATGTGCCAGGCACTGTTCCAGGCTCTGAGGACGGAACAGTGAATAAAACAGTTCTAGACCACAGCCTAGAACTCAGCCCCCTCCACCCCCACACCCTGCGCACACACACCTCAGCCTCCTCCAGGGCCGACTGCAGCTCCAGCTTCTCCGCCTCCAGCTGCTTGCGGATCTTCTCCAGCTCGTGGATGCTCTTTCCACTGGAACCCAACTGCTCAGTCAGGTCGGAGATCTCCTCTGTGGGAGGGGTCGGGTGACTCAGTTGAGGGCTGCCACGGTCCAATGTGGGGGGCCCGCCTCTTGGAGCCCCTGGGTGGCGCCATATGCGGACGTTGCCCCTGGCCCCTCCCTGGGGTCTCGGGCCCCAGCGCACCCTGGAGGTTCTTGTTCTCCCGCTTGAAGGTCTCCAGGTGCTCCAGGGACTCCTCGTAGGCGTTCTTGAGCTTGAAGAGCTCCGTGCTGAGGGAACGCGCCTCCTTCTGCGAGGACTCCAGCTCCGACTGCGACTCCTCGAACTTCTGCTTCCACTCGGCCAGGATCTGCGGACAGACGGGCTCACTGAGAGCCCGCAGCCCCAGCCTGCCCAGGCCCCTCATCTGGGCTCAGCCTCCTCCCCCCCCGGAATGTCCTCCTTGGAGGACACCGGCCCCCTCCTCTGCCCCCTGGCTGCGGCCCCCAACCCTAGCCCACCTTGTCGAAGTTCCTCTGCTTCTTGTCCAGGGCGGCGGCGGCCGCATTGGAGCGCTCCACGTCCACCATCAGGTCCTCGATCTCATTCTGCAGCCGGTGCTTGGTCTTCTCCAGAGATGAGCACTTGGCGTTGACGGCCTCCACGGCCTCCTCGGCATCCTGCAGCCGCTGGGCCAGCTTCTTCCTGTCCGGGGAGGTGGGGGTGGGTGGGAGAGGGTGGGGAGGATGGAGGGTGTGGATTTGGACAAGGGGAAACAATGTGAGTCTTCCAGAAAACAATCCTTGAAAACTCAGAAGCATTGTTGGAGAAGCCTGAGGACAGGTCCTAGGGGGCTGAGAACAGGCAGGTAGAGGGTCTCAGTGGCAGGCAGATGTGAAGACCCACAGCACCCAGAAGGGCCTTCTGGTGGCATCCCTCTGACTCTGGGCCAGCCTCTGGTCTGCAGACATGGAGGATGCGTGGGCTTCTGCAGCCCACCCACCCTTCCCGGCCACAGCACCCTGCCCCAGGTGGGAGCGCTCTGCCCTCAGACAAACCTTTTGTTCGTCTTATATTCGGATGAGAAACATAACGCGAGCAAAAAGCTTCCCTGAGAGGAGAAGGAGGGGGTGGGGCAGGGTCCTCCTGTGCTGTCCAAACCTTGCTAAACATCCATCCCTGGGGCCAAATCTACTGAGGATCTGGCTAGGCTGCAGCCTGCCTGCAAAGGGACCTCAGCCAGAGGTGGGCTGCCCAGGACTCACTTGGCCTCCTCGAGCTCCTCGGTCCTCTGGATGGCGTCCGTCTCATACTTGGTCCTCCACTGGGCCACCTCCGAGTTGGCCTTGGACAGGACGCGCTGCAGCTCGGCCTTGGCCTCTGTCTCCTCCTCGTACTGCTCCCGCAGCAGGTCACAGTCATGCCGGGCCGACTGCAGCGCGTGGGCCAGGGCGTTCTTCGCCTGGGGGAAGGCGGGTACCGGGAGGTGGGTTCAGCTTTCTCCATAACACAACCCCAGCCTTTGCCCATCTCCTCACCCTATTTTAACATTCTCTGCATGGCCTCCCCCATCTCTAACTCCCCAGCAGACCTGGAATGGTTCACTGAATACTAAGAACTAAGAATGCCCATCCAGCACCGCACTATTTAGAAAACACTCATGCCCATCACCCCTGTGCCCCTCACTGCCGCGGGCACTATCACCCTCACTTTACAGGGGAGGGGACAGAGGCTCAGAGAGGTTAGGTGACTTCCCTAAGGTCATTAAGCTGTAAGAGGCAGTTTAGGATTTGAGCCCTGGCCTTTTTAAAAAGTCATATTCTTTCTCCTTTTTCATGAGCCCAGCAAAGTGCTAGGAATACGTTCCAGCTGAGTTTCATTCCCCAGTTTTCAGATTGCCCTGCTAATCCCAGGACCCACCTATGCATTCCTGCATCCCATACCTGTGCCCAGTCAAGGCCATAACACGCCTCCCTAGTTTATTTCCTCGTCTCCACCTCACTTTCCCTTGACCGAGGCTCCCCTAACCCATGCCCTCCCTCTTCCTCCAGGGATGGCAGCAGAAAGGCAGAAGGCCTTGGCCTGGGGAACAGACTTAGGAGGCATGTGGTGGGGTTTGGGATATTATTCCTTTTGGAATTCTGGGAGAAGAATGGATAGACAGCAAGCCTCATTCTTGGGAAAGGAAGTGATGTGGACCAAGGCCAGCCAGTATGCTCCTTGCCTGGGCCAACTGGCCTGAGTCTAGGCCTCACCTTAACCTCCTCCTCCAGCTGTCTCTTGAGGTCCTCCAGCTGCTGGGTGTAGGTGAGCTTGCCTCGGGTCAGCTGGGAGATCAGTGCCTCCTTCTCATCCAGCTGCCGGGACAGCTCACCTGGAGAGGCACCAAGGCCCACTCAACTCTTGAAGGTCAGTCACTCCTCCCTCCCCCCAACCACTCCCCTAACCCTCAGGCCCCATTCTCTGGAGAGGGGTGTGTATGTGTCTACCGAAGGCTGGGGTGGCTCAGGGAGTCAGGTGAGACCGGGGTGGGGCTCACCGTTCTCAGTCTGCAGCTTGGCCCGCTGGCTGGTGAGGTCGTTGACAGAACGCTGGGTCTCCTCGGCCTTACTCCGGTGCTCATTCATCTGGTCTTCCAAGGTCCGGCACATCTTCTCCAGGTTAGCCTGAGAGAGGAAGGAGAGTCATATGATGGCTATAGGGGACATTGAAAAGGGTACAATTGAAGGAGAAAGGAAGAGGGAAGGCATGGAAAGAAGGAGAGGATGGAAGAACCGGATAGAAGGGAAGTGGGAAAGTGGACTATCAAAGAAGAGAGAAAGAAAGTGGAGGTGGGTAGAGGGACCTGGAGGAGAGGAGAGGCTGAGCATAGGCCCACCTTGGCCTTGATGATCTGCTCCATGTTGGAGGTGACATCGTCCAGCTCCAGCTTGAACTCACTCTTCTCCTTCTCCAGCTTCTGCTTCACGCGCTGCAGGTTGTCGATCTGCTCGCCCAGCTCGGCCACGCTGTCGGCGTGCTTCTTGCGCAGGGCTGCTGCGGTGGCCTCGTGCTGCAGCGTGGCCTCCTCCAGGTCCCGCCTCATCTTCTGGAACTCAGCCTCGCGCTTCTTGTTCATCTCGATCTGCACGGACGTGGCCCCGCCGGCCTCCTCCAGCCGCTCGCTGATCTCCTCCAGCTCCCGGGACAGGTCTGAGCGCAGCTTCTCTACCTTGGCCCTGGCGGTGCGCTCAGCCTCCAGCTCCTCCTCCAGCTCCTCAATGCGTGCCTGGGCGCAGACACAAAGGGCTCAGACCTACCACCTGGAACCTTCCCTTGGAGCCCCCTCTCAGGGCTCTAGAAGACTGCTGGCCTGTCTGGAACAGCAGGTCAGTTTAGTTCACCAGAGGAACTAAGTGCTGAGAAATGGAAATAAAAGAATTTGGGGGAGATGGTTTGGACAACCAAGTTAGCCTTCCTTTAGGCCAGAACATTATACATTCTCTTTATTGGAAGGTAAGCAGTTGAGGCTTGCTCTTGAAGAGGGACAAAAAGACTTGTGTTCTAGGGATATTTTAAGCAGTGCAGTGGCAAAAATAATAAAAGTTAGAATGAGAGAGCCATGTTTGTCTGACCAGACAACTAAAGACCTAACACAGTGTCTGCTCTAGAAGTAAAAACTGAAGGCCATCAGGGCTGAAGGGACCTTAAAAGCCACCAGGTAGCAGGGGAGGACATGGAGACCCAGAGTTCTGGAGTGGGCTCCCCATGGTCATTGGCTAAACCAGAGCTGAGACAGGTAGCCAGGATTTTTGCCCTCCAGACCTGTGAGCTTTTCGAGGTCTCTCCCTAGGTCGTCCTGGGGTCACCCAGCCCCCCTGGAGGTGCTCCATGAGGGTACTGTGATTGCTCAGCATCTCCCTCATAGACACACAACAAGCGCCTGTAATGCTGGGGAAAGGACAGCCTGGAGGAGGGGGTTGGGAAGCTGAGAACCAACCCAGACTCCAGCACACACCCTGGGCATACTTACCTGAAGCTCTTTGAGCTTCTTCTGCAGCTGGCTGCCCAGGGCCTGCTCATCCTCAATCCTCGCATTGAGGGCATTCAGCTCAAAGTCCTTCCTGTAGGGAAGGAGGGAGGGTGAGGCAATGGAGGCGCATTTGGGCTCCAGGGGGTCCTACCAGTGGTTGAAAATGGTAATAAAACAAATGAAGAGCAGGATTTTATCAGAAAAACAGCTTCTGGGGCTGAAGTAGGGTCGCTGAAGGTATAATCTGCTGTGGAATTGAAATCTAATGGGAAATGTACTGGGGAGGGCACTGTAGGTAGAGCGCCAGGACCTGGGCTCTGAGGGACTGCCTCTTTGGTCCATAAAATGTGGGGGCTGGACTAGGTGGTTTCAAAGGCCCCTTTAACTCCCATGGTCTTGAATTCTGTCACTGTTACTTTGGGCAATCTGGTTAACCTTGCTGAGCCTTCGTTTCCTCTTTGATAAAGTGGGGCTAAAAATACCACCCTTAGAAGGTGGTCTGAGGCTCAGTGGGTCCTATGTTATTCATCCCCTCAACAACACTGTGTCTGGGGAAATGTGGAGACTCCTGGGCAGTTGCAGGCCTGACGAGGAGGGAGAGCGTGATGCTTCACAGAGACTTGCAAAGTCCTGACCCTGAAGCACCATGAGATCCTCGATTATTCAAATATGTCCTGCAGGCTCACTGTTTGCCAAGTGTGGAAGGTGGATCTACACAACGGTAATAAGAATTGGAGTAAGAGTTCATCAGAACAAAGAACTGGCCCAGTCCCCTGCACTGCTTGGGCTGGTGGCTGACCGGTTCTCCGTGGCCCTCTGCGTTCTCTGTGAAGGCTCCGGGAGGGACTTTCCTGAGAGGCTTTCGTGTGGAGGCTTCCTCTGTGTTAAGTAACTAGTCTCCAAAGAGGCTTGTGTACAGAGGGGGAGAGTTATTATTGTCCATCTCTTTTGAGCACCCAACAGGAAGAAAGGGCTTGAGGGATCCAAGTTAGACTTTCGCCAGGGAGGACTGCCGGGCCCTGATGTGCATGTCTGGCCTCTTCCTACAGGCCTTTGCCCACAGTTTTGCACCCACTTATCAAGGCTGCATGAGGCTGTTGGCTGTGAGAACGTCTTGGATCACCTTGTTCTGCCATCAGCAGAACAGGCTGCTGGGCCAGGGAGAGGGAAAGGCAACAGGGAGGGGAACACACTACTTTTTCAGCCGCTCATCCAGCTGCTGCTTGTCGTTCTCCAGGTCCATGATGCTCTCCTGGGTCAGCTTCAGGTCGCCCTCCAGCTTCCGCTTTGCTCGCTCCAGGTCCATGCGTACTTTCTTCTCCTGCTCCAGCGATCCCTCTAGCTGGTGGAGAGAAGGACCAGCATGCCCCATGAGGCCAAGCATCCTGATTTGGTGATTTGGAAGCTCAGTCGCTTCAGGGTTGGGGAATCCTAAGAGATGTCCAGGACTTGGGAAATCTTCCCTAGAGTGGGCCACATGTTATCAGGGGGACTGTGAGACTGCCCAGCATGGAGGGAGGCTCAGTAACCATGATAAATGATTGAACAAATGACTGTGGGATGAAACCTTGGAATTACATTCACTCACTCAGCATCCCATAAACACCTACTGGGTTCTAGGCCCTGTGCTAGGCACTGCAGACACACAATTGAATAAATCCGAATTCCTACCTAAAGGCAGCTTACAGTCTTATGGGTGAGACAGATACTTCCATAATGACAACACAGAGAGAGAAATGATTCAGCAGAGATATGCACAAAGGAGTATCTGTGGGAACAATGATCACTGATGACCAGATCCTGCCTAAACTCTTAGAAGTTGAAAGATCCTCCTTGAGGAGCCTCACAAAATTCCCAGAGAAATGTTTCATGTTCTTATGAGATAACCTCTAAATCCTGTGGTCGAAGGTAGAGATATATAGGCTTGAAACTAAATTGAAATAAGGAAGCCCATCTCTATGATGATTATATCAGTGAGATGAGATACATAACTCAGAATTGATCATCCTTCCCCTTTTCTATTCCCCAGCTCCCTTCTAGAAAGGTATCAGGAGAGGGAGCACTCTCCAACCCCATCCTCCAAACACACACACACACACACACTGAAGCACAGATGGACACGGTGTATGTAGGCCCTGTCACAATCTACTTACATCGTCCACATGCTGCTCCAGCTTGACCTTGGCCTTGGTCAGGGTGTTGACCTTGTCCTCCTCAGCCTGAAGGTCATCCAGGGCCTGCTGGTGGGCCTCTTGCAGAGCTTTCTTCTCCTTGGTCAGCTTGGCAATGATCTCGTCCAGCCCAGCCATTTCCTCTGTCAGGTTCTTCACCTGCAGACCAAGAACCCCATCCCCTTTAGGGTCAAAGGTCACCAGCCTGGAGATATCTCTGGATATCTCCAAAATTAAAGACCACGCTGCTGTCAGAATCCCGAGTTAAGGTCAGTGTGGTCTCGGAATCCTGAAAAGACCTGGGCTGGAGCCAGAAGCAGCTGCCCTCACCTTGTTCTCTGTTGCATGCTTCTCCTTCTCCACCTTGGCCAGTGTCAGCTCCAGGTCATCAATGTCCCTTTTGAGCTCAGAGCATTCGTCTTCCAGCTTGCGCTTCTTGGCAGTGAGCTCAGCGTTCATCTCCTCCTCGTCCTCCAGCCTCTCAGTCATCTCCTTCACCTTGGCCTCCAGCTGGATCTTGTTCTTGATCAGCTGGTCGCAGCGCTCCTCTGCATCAGCCAGGTTGTCTTGTTCCTGAGGGTAAGGCACAGAGGGGAGGCCATTTAGTGGGTGAGGTCCTTGCCCTGGCAGGTGGAGGGAGGGAGAGGCTCAGGCCTCAAGATAGGAGGGGAACTCCAGGATATCCTCAGCTGAGAAGAACCTCAGAAGGATAAGGAGAGGAAGGGGTTTAGGGCAATGTGATGGGAGCACTGGGGGATGGCAGTAGAGAGGAATGGAAAAAGAAGTCTCTTTATCTGGCCCTCTTCCTCTGGTCTCCCCCATTGAAGGGAGGGAACTGCATTTGTTGATGCCAGCACTTTATGTATTTACAACCTAGTAAGATGGGCAGCTTTATTCCCTGTCTGGAGATGAGGACATTGAGATTCAAAGAGAATGGATGGTTTGCCCAAGGTCACAAAATTATTAAGCTATGGATCCAGGTTGAACTCAGGTGGAAAGCCTGTGTTTTTAAAAGTTATTTCTTTTCCCCCTTCCCTTTCCTTCTCTTGAGGGATTTCTTTGGAGGTGTTTGGAAGGGGTGATTCCGGAATCCTCTGCCTGTGAGGGACAAGATGGTGAGCTCCCAGGATGGAGGTCAGGGTGTGTGGGACATGTGGGCAGAGAAGGATGAAAGAGCCAGCAGTGGCCCAGGAGCCTCACCGCCTGCACTTGGAGCTGTAGGTCGTTCTTCTCCTGCAGCAGGGACACCATCTTCTCCTCCAGCTCCTTGCGGCGAGCCTCAGACTTCTCCAGCGCCTCTTTGAGGCGTGCAAATTCCTCCTTCATGGTGGCCATCTCCTTCTCTGTCTCTGCGCTCTTCAGCAGAGGCTTGATCTTGAAGTAGAGCTTCATCCAGGGCCAGTTCTTGACACTCATGAAGGCCCGAATGTTCCACTGGATTATCAGCAGGGAGTCTCTGCAGGGGCCCAGCATGAGGGGTGTTGAGCCCTCTCTCCTTCCTATCCTGAGGCCCTGACTCCTAGGTTATGGCCCTTTCCTTCATCTACCCTGCACTCCAAATGCAAGGCCCACCCTATGTCCGTATGAGCTCCTCTTGCCAGTCTTGTTGTTTGAAGACCCGGTAAGCTCTTTCTCCTGACACTGCCTGTGACCCAGCCTGGGCCTCCGATGGCTGGGAACCTCCTTTTGAGATCTCTCACCTGCGTTCCAGCAGCTTCTTGAACTCCATTCTAGAGAGCACACCACGGGACTGGGCCTGGATGCGGGTGATGATGCGGCTCAGCCTCTCGTCTCGCATCTCCTCCAGCAGCCCCAGCAGCCCCGCCTTGAAGAATACCTGCGGAGAAGGTGTGTGTGGGCATGACTAGGATGCAGCAGGAGGGGAAAGAGGAAGGGGGTTATCTCAGGGAAGGCAACAACCTAGGAAAGAACTAGAGGGAGAAGGTCAGTGGCAACTGGAATTGGGATGGCGGAGTGGTGCTGGATGGTCCACGGGGAGGGGTAGCATGTGGTTCAGAGATGTTCCTGAGATGATTGCTAAATGGAAAGGAGCCATGAAGTGAGGGGTCAAAGGACAACAGAGGGTCTTCCTGTAATCAGCTTGTCTCTTCCTTTCCTCACCTTGGTGTGGCCAAACTTGTACTGGTTGTGGTCAATGTCCAGGGAGCCCAGCAGTTTCTCTGCCCCTTTCCTGCTGTCAATGAACTGGCCCTCGGGGATGGCCGCTGGGTTCAGGATGCGATACCTGGGGAGGGAGGTGCCCGGAGTCACCCATGTTCTGTGCTGATCTGCTCTGTCCACAGGGTTTGGGGCAACCTGCGGACTCCCCTCCCCACCAAGGCCGCCCAGGCTCCCGCTGTTCCCTGAGCCCTGGGGTGCCGTGGTACCCACCTCTGCCGGAAGTCCCCGTAGAGGATGCGGTTGGGGAAGCCCTTCCTGCAGATGCGGATGCCCTCCAGCACCCCGTTGCAGCGCAGCTGGTGCATGACCAGGGGGTTGTCTATCACTCCTGCAGCAGGAGGGGAGGGGAGACGAGTGTGTGGGGACAGCACTGGACTAAGAGCCAAAAGTTCTGGGTTCTGATCCTGGCTCTGCTACTTATTAGCCAGAAACCTCAGCAAGTCAGTTAATAATGATCCTTTATTTTTTTCACTTTTTTCTAGCCATACTTTTAAGAGTAACCAAAAGGCTTTCACATTCTTAATTTTATATAGTTTATGCCTATTATCATAGTCAGCAGCCAGGGCAGATATATCCCATTTTCTAGAGAATAAACTGAGCCCAGAGGGGTTAAGGGACTTGACCAAGTTCACTCAGCTGATCAGAACACAGCCAGCCCTGAAACCCAGGCCCCTGAGCCTCCATCTCCTTATCAATCAAAAAGGGATAAACAATGCTTATATGTCTCATTGGGGGTTGAAGGGCACTTGTGAGGTAACATCCATCAAAGTGCTTACTCACTATCCTGAGTTACACATTCCAACTGTTAGGTAGCACTGGGGGGCGGGCGGTGAGGTAATTTGTGAGACCTCATGGGGGACGGGAGGAGAAGAATGTGGCTTGGAGAGCGCTGTGGCGGGTGATGAGGACAACTTAGAAGGCCCTGTCCCTGGGGCAGTGCCGCTCCAGCAGTGGGCCTGCTCAAGTCTGGGGCTCACCTGGAGATTTTGTCTCATTGGGGATGATACAACGCACGAAGTGGGGATGTGTGGAGCGCAAGTTGGTCATCAGCTTGTTCAGATTTTCCTGTGGCCCAAAAAACAAGAGGGAAAAGTAAAGAAAGTAAAAGAAAGGGAAGTAACAAAGACAGAAGAGAGGAAGGAAGGGAAAGAGAGATGGGGAAAATGCAAGGAGCTAAAGAGAGTGAAAGAATGCTGGGGGAGGACAGAGGATACTGGGGATAGAAGGCAGGAGGGAAAGAAAGGAGAGGTGAGGGGAAATGAGTAAGAGAGGAGGCCAGCAGTGAAGGGGAAGAGAATGCAGGGGAAGAGATGATCAAGAGTGAAGAGGATCAGGAGGGGACTGAGGAGATGGGCGTGGGAGGAGTCAAGGACAAGCAAGGAGGGAAGAGCAGGGCTGGGCAGGTGTCGGAGCCTCCCAGGGCTGGGGCTGGGCTCACACTCACCCTGTGCAGAGCTGACACGGTCTGAAATGACGAGCCTTTCTTGGCCTTGCCTTTGGTCTTATCAATAGCTGAGGGAAACAGAGTCAAGAAAAGGAGCATGAGTGGGCGTGGGGGGAGGCCAGGGCAGGGTGAAGAATCACAGCCTCGCCTTCATTTGGCCTCCAGGTGAGGGTCTTCACTGTGGGTGCCTTGGCTTCTCACCCAATTCTCTCTCACTGAGCCTGTAAACCTTGGGGCACGACCTGACATGGAAATGGTGGGGTGTAGCCACTGATGTGCCTCAGAACCATGACAGAAACCCTGCTCCTCAGTCCCTTGGGTCTCAGTCTCGACTTACGTGCATCAGCCCCAGCATAGTTGGCAAACAGGTTGCTGAGCATCTTGAGGGAGGACTTCTTGTATAAGTCCACCACAGTCTCGTTGAGTGGATCTTTGTTCTTCTGTAGCCAGCCCAGGATGTTGTAGTCCACGGTGCCGGCGTAGTGGATCAGGGAGAAGTGGGCTTCCGGCTTCCCCTTGACATTGCGTGGCTTTTGGAAGTTGTTGGATTTTCCCAAGTGGTTGTCATACAGCTTGGCCTTGAAGGTCATGTCGGTGGCCTTGGGGAACATGCACTCCTCCTCCAAGATGGACATGATGCCCATGGGCTGAGGGTGGAGGGGAGAGCATCACTGAGCATGCTTCATGCAGACGGAGATGGATCCTGTTCTAGGATCAACGTTTGCTTAAGCAGATGCCCCTTTGGGCATTAAGGTTATCAGGCTCAGCTCTGAGTACAGTTATCTACAGACTGGCACCTGTTCAAGCCTTTCCAAGGTGGAAGACTTTGTTTGATTTCACAGGGACATTTGTGAACGTCTGGGGATGTGGATGCTATAGGTGCTTTACACACCACTCCATCCCCCAGATCCCTGAGATATTGGGGTTGAAAATAGGTACACTCTTAGGATCTCCCACCCCACCCTCAACTTCCTGTTCCTTGGATGGGTAAACCAGGGTCACTAAACACACTGGTGTGGGAACTAAACACTGAACACCACGCGGGTGCCCATCCTCCACACGTCCACTCTCAAGCCCCCAGATGGCTCTCCTAGATGCTACTTTGTCCTGGGTGGCCAGGACAACACAGGGCTCTGGAAACTAGGGTTCTGGATTCTTCTATCATCTAGATCATGTTCCCCAGAAGGAAGAGAGGCTGCCATTTTGTCTGCGGTGTTCATGTGGGGTGTGAGTGGGGAGTTCAGGTGGTGGGGCCGAGGCAGCACCTTCTCAATGAGGTCGATGCAGGCCTGCAGGTCCATGCCGAAGTCGATGAACTCCCACTCGATGCCCTCCTTCTTGTACTCCTCCTGCTCCAGCACGAACATGTGGTGGTTGAAGAACTGCTGCAGCTTCTCGTTGGTGAAGTTGATGCAGAGCTGCTCAAAGCTGTTGAACTGCAGTGCGAGTGAGGGCAGGAGTTGTCAGGTAGGCAGGGGTCCGAGTAGCCAATGGGGTCATCCCAGGGCTGTGCCCGAGCCCAGCAAGAGGTGTGGCTGGTCCCCTCCCATGTCAAGACAGGGAGGGAGAGCCCCCCTGAAGTCAGGACAATGACTGCCTCCGTCACTGCTGAACCCCACTGCCTTTCCTGCGCCTGGCCTACAGCTGGCTCTACAAAGGTTGTTACACGTGCGAATGAGTGAGTTACTGTTCTCCCACCCCCAGGGCTGCCCCCACTCACATCGAAGATCTCGAAGCCAGCGATGTCCAGGACTCCTATGAAGTACTGCCGTGGCTGCTTGGTCTCCAGGGTGGTGTTGATCCGTGTCACCATCCAGTTGAACATCCTCTCATACACTGCCTTGGCCAGGGCCCCAGTGGCATATGTCACCTGGCAGGTAGGGGAGAGACCAAGATGAGCAGAGTTGTTGGGAAGAGTGAATTCCAAAGCTCCCACTGCACCATGCCAGCCCCCCAGACTATCTTCTGAAGATGACCCACCTGCTGGACATTCTGCCCCTTGGTGACGTACTCGTTGCCCACTTTCACCCGAGGGTGGCACAGCCCCTTGAGCAGGTCAGCTGAGTTCAGCCCCATGAGGTAGGCGGACTTGTCAGCCTCTGGAAGGAAATGGCAGGTAGCAAAGTTGGTAAAGGGCATGACTCCTCTGCAGATGCAGCCCTGAGTGACTCCACAGCTGCCCCTCAGCATTCCAGACCCCCACCTTCGGTGCCGTCTGGCTCGGCCTGCTCCTCTCGCTGCTTCAGCTTGAACTTCATGTTTCCAAAGTGCATGATGGCGCCTGTCAGCTTGTACATGGAGTTCTTCTCCTCTGAAGTGAAGCCCAGCACATCAAAGGCATTCTGTTGGTAGGCCCCATAGTGGTGGACCCCAGAAAAGGAAGCACAGCAGGTAAATGAGATCCCTCTTCAGCTGGAGAGAGAACTTGTATCCTGGCTCCCTAGGGGTTCTGAGACTCCCATATCCAGTGGGGAACTCTAAAACGAAGCTGGGAGGTACAGGAGCAGGGTGGGGTGCAGACAGCCTCAGCCCAGCATCAGTGGTCACAGCTGTTCTCTGGAGCCGCTTTGGGTTACCCACTCATGTTTCCTCCTGCTGCCCCTCTTTTAGGCCCTACACTTGCTTCTCTGCGTGGACCTTATATACCTGGGTATATCTGTTCTTCACATAACAGCCTGCCCCAGCCCCATGCTATCTGCATGTCCCTCCCCTCCTTCCTTCTCTTGGTGATCCTTGTTTCTTGGCTTGTCTGCTTCTCTGTCCCTGGCTTTCAGCCTTCTCTGATGAGAATGAACATCAAATACTGGCCAGCCCCGTCTCATCACACCCACACCCCAGCACACCCAGGTCATAGGGCACAGTGGTCCTCAGGCGGGGGCATACCACTCTGAACAACAGGCAGCCAGTGTCTTAGCTTTACTCCTGGGCCAGTGAACTGGCCTCATTTGCCCCTCACCACCAATCCCCTCACTTCTTGATTGGGTCCTCACACACTTACATCAGTGGCCATGAGCTCCTCAGCATCATCAATTGAGGCCACAGTGGTCTCTCCTTGGGAGATGAATGCATAATCGTAGGGGTTGTTGGTGATGAGCAGCATGTCTGTGGGGAGAAGATGTGGTTAGGATGTGGGCACAAGGCCCTGGCTCTCACTGGGGCTGCCTGCCACACAGCACATGGCCTGCAAGAAAGCACTGGGACAGAACTTAATGGGGTCCCACATCCCACAGAACTGAATCCAGCAGTGCCATAAACCCATGGCATGCCAACAAGCAGCTGCAAGCAGAGGGGACCAGGTTGCCATGGAGATAGTTGGTCTCGGTTGGTAGCTCTGACTCACCCAGCAGCTCAGGCTTTTTGTTAGACAGGATTTGGTAGAAAATGTGATAATCTCTCTCTGCTTTCAGCTGGAAAATAACTCTGGATTTTTCCAGAAGGTCTATGAACAGTAGGGGAGAAGAAAGAGAGAAAGAAAAGGTTGGGATTGGGTACAAGGAAACAGAAGAAAATGAATGATGAATGTAGCAGCAAAAGGCAGAGGGTGAGGGAGAGACAAAGAGAGAGAGACTCATAAGACACACAGAAATCACACACAGAGATGGAGATGGAGACAGAGACCCAGGAGGAGAGAAACAGTCTCAGAGAAAATGCCAGAGAAGGACACCCAGACATGCAGAGACAGAGAAGGAGAAAGACCAGAAGTGTCAGAGAGAGACAAATATAAAGACCTAGAGACACAGAGAGACAGAGACGGAGAGAGACTGAGGGGCAGAGACCGAGAGAGAGACAGAGACAGAGAGGGAGGAGAGAGCGTGAGGTTGAGCTTGAGATGGTTAGAATGAGGGAGAGCTCAGGCTGAGCCCTAGCAGATTCATGGCACTCACAGGTCTCTATGTCTGCAGACGCCAACTTTCCGGTCGCCCCAAAATGGATTCGAATGAATTTACCCTGGAGAGATGGAGAAGAGCGGTGATGAGTTGAGGTTCATATTTGATACCATCCCTCAACCAGACAAAATCTCAAGTCCAAGGTCAGGGACCACTCACGAAGCGGGAGGAGTTGTCGTTCCGGACGGTCTTGGCGTTGCCAAAGGCCTCCAGGGCGGGGTTAGCCTCGATGATCTGGTCCTCCAGGGTGCCCTGCAGAGGTCAAGAAGGATGGCAGGTGAGAGGCCTCCTCCTCCATTTTGCAGTGCAGGCCCTTGGAGGACAACAGGCCTACCTTGCCTGTGGCCTGCTCCTTTTTGCTGCGGTCCCCAATGGCGGCGATAACAGCAAAGTACTGGATGACTCTCTTGGTGTTGACCGTCTTCCCTGCCCCGGATTCTCCGCTGTCAGGACAGTCAGAGGCTCATTAGGCAGTGAACAAACACTGCTTGAGACTAACAAGCCTCAAGTCAGTAGAGAATGTGTGTTCCTACTCAACAGTGGGAAAGCTGATACAGGAAGCTGCCAGGTAATATGTATCCCAAACACACAGCAGGTCTCTGACATACACAGGGTCAGGGGAAGCAACCAGGAAAGATGCCACAAGGAGGGGCTGGGTTTGGGCACCTGGAACCTGGTCTTAGCTGGACAAGGTCAATCAGAGGATATGGGCCTGGGCTATTTTGGCAAAGAATGGGTAGGGCTGGAAGAATGGGGAAGGTTTCTGAAGGGAAAGAGGAAAGAAAATGAAGAGGTGAGGAAGACATGGTGATCCTGGGCTTATGGATAAATGAGTGATGAGTTGGAGAAGAGTGGATGAAGGAGATGGGAAGGAAAAAAATAAGAAAGGATGGGAAGCAGAAAGGAAGGGGGAGAGTAGAGAGAAGGTAAGGGGAAAAGGCAGAGAAGTCAGGGCTGGCATGAAGGTGATGGGAAAGAGCTGTGGGTCTATGCATAGGGGCCAGGCCCTGATGGTGGCTGGATCAGGGAGGCTCTGGAAGGGAGCAAGGTAGGAATCACACTCACGTGATCAGGATGGACTGGTTTTCTCTGTCTGTGGGGGAGAAAATGGGGAGGAAAAGTCAGGAGTTACACAGGATGCTCTGGTCTGGCTTCCCCCCTCCCCACCTCTTGCCTCTCTCCAGGCATCTCCCAGCTTTCTGAACCCCTAGGGAGGAGGAAGAGAGCCACCATGTGTGTTCCCTCCAGTGGGGCCTTCAGGAAAACCCTTCACTTGGGGCCTGTCACCTGTCAGCATGTACTGGTAGGCATTGTCGGAGATGGAGAAGATGTGGGGTGGCGCCTCGCTCCTCTTCTTGCCCCGGTAGGCGGCCACCACCTCCGCATTGTACACCGGCAGCCACTTGTAGGGGTTGATGGTGACGCAGAAGAGGCCCGAGTAGGTCTAGGGTAGACAAGGAGGAGTGAGTTGCCAGTGATGAAGGCGGAGGGATGGTAGTTTTCAGAGTTAGAGAAAGATCCAGGAGAGGAAGAAGAGAAAGGAAAATCTCTGCACTAAATTTGAGTAATCCCAGCCCCAGGGTGTTAGAACTGAACCCAAGATACAGGGATAGGATTAAGTGCAATATTGCCTAGGCACAAAGAACAGAAATTCTTGGCTCCAGGAGGCGGCCATGTACAGACCAGGAAGCTACCAGATTCAGAGGGATAGCCTAGGTTGCGCACTCACGTAGATCATCCAGGAGGCGTAGCGCTCCTTGAGGTTGTAGAGCACCGCAGGCTCATGCAGGAAGGTCAGCATGGCCATGTCCTCGATCCTGTCGAACTTTGGCGGGTTCTGCTGCAACACCTGGTCCTCCTTCACGGTTACCGTCTGCAATAGCCCATACAGGCCCTACTGTCAGCCCGAGCTTTCCCTCCTCCCTCAGCACAGATAGGAGTTGGGAGAGTTACAGGACAGGAGTGTTCAAGAGAGAAGGAACCACATCTCACAGAGAAGACGGACTGGATGTTGGGAATGTGCAGGGCTATTTGGAGGGTTTGGATCCCTACTCAGAGGAAGGGAAAATTGAATGGTCCTCAGGTCTGTTTGGGGTGGATCCTGGTGGCACCCCTCTCTGTCTACCCCAGGTGTGGGAGGCGCCCAGGGTGGCCTTTCATGCCAGTCTTGCCACCTACCTTGCCATGCTCGGTCTCAGCAGTGACTTTGCCACCCTCTCGAGACAGAATCGTGGCCTTGACAAACTCTTCTTTGTCATCAGGCACGAAGACATCCTTCTTGAGGTCAAAAGGCCTGGTCTGGGCTTCCAGCCGCTCCTTCTCTGACTTCCGCAGGTAGGGGGCGGCGGCCCCAAACGCCGCCATCTCCGCGTCCACCATGACTGTGCCTGCAGTGGGCGGAAGAAGGAGCTGGGTGACCTCCCATCTAATCCCCTCCCTGGGCTGTTGCCTTCAGTGGGAGCCCCAGAGCCTAGCACCATCCATGCTCAGGAGTTAGGAGGGGTCACCGGCAAGTCCCTCCTTCCTTGAGTTTATCCCTTAACCAGAAAACGGCTTAGCAAACCTGTCAGGGCAGAAGGGGAGGCTAACTTTTGTTCAGCTTGGGGCTCTCCTGGAGGAAGAAGGAGCATCCTGGGCTTCTTGTGGGAGCAGGAAGCTGACTATGTCCATCTCCGACCCTCCTCCCTCCCTGTCCCCTCACTAGTCACAGGTGAGGAGCTCCTGGTCACCAAGATATTCTTCCCAAGGCAAGGTAGAAACTAGATTTCCATATCTTCCCAGATTCCTCCACATCCCATTTTCAGCTTTCCTTACCTTGGCTTCTCGAATGTGTCTACGAGAGAAAAGGGGCTCAAGCCTGCAGGCGACCTGGAGAGAGGGAAGGCTGTGTCAGGGCCACCTCTCGGCTGCTCCCTGGCTCTGCCCTTTGGCAGCCACCCCTCCCCTGGGCCTGAAAACAGGTGGAAAGTGGTGGTCAGCTTCTCTGGTCCTGTCCCTTCTCGTGCTCTCCAAACACTATTCTCTTTTCCCCCTGAGCACTAGTTATAACAGTTTCCTGATGTCAACCTAACTCTGAGCCCCAATCCTCCTCACTCCTGTCTACCCTCCTCGCACCGTTGTCTACACCCATGTAGTGAAACTTGCCTTCTTTGAGCCACTTGAGGAACAACTAATGGTCACCTTTGTTCAGGGTTTTACAGCCTACCAAGCAGTTTTATGCACATTCTCTTACTCAATCCTCGCTCCATTCTACAGATGAGGAAATCAAGGTTAACGGGCTTGCTTGTTCAAGAACACATAACTATAAATGGTGGAGCTGGGACTTGAACCCAAGTCTCATGACTCCAGAGCCACTTCTCTTCCAGCCTGTTCCCATCTGATTGTGAGTCTTGGTGGACATTCTCAGGGAGGAGACCCTGTGGGCATCCTCTCATAGACACACCCATCACACAGCCGAATGTTCTCCACGTGTTCTCTGATGAACATGCACGCCTGCTGCTTGTATACATGTTTCACACAGACGTGCTTCCTTCCTATACCTCGGCACACCCACATCTCCCAGTGTGCCATCGTGCCTTGGCAACAGACATGCACATTAAGTATGTGTACAGCATAAGCAGGCTCACATCACTGTACGTTGTTGAGTATACAAAAACCTGGAACAGTCACACCACGTGCTTGAGAGCTCTTTTTGCAGGGCACACACACACTGGGGCAGTTGCGACTCCTGGATGTGTACCCAAGCACCTCCATGTGCGTGGACATGGGTAGTTACACATTGCAGACCTCAGAGAACCAGCTTTAAGCCTACATACTTCCTAAGTAATCATTCTCTGCCATCCTCTTCCCCTTCCCCACCCAATGGACCTGCTTGTCCTCAGGCTTGATCCTAAACACACCTCTTCCACTTGATATTTCTGTATCTTAGGCAGTGAGGTACATATCCTCCCTCACTATGCATTCAGACCATACATGCTTGCACACCACACACACGCACACACACACACCTCTAATGCATTCTGGTCCCACATGCTCAGATACAGACATCTCCCCCCTGTAACACACAAGCCCCCTCACTCCCGTGGCACATACACGCGTGTTTAGACCTGCACATGTGTGCTCAGTGACCAGATCTGGCACTCTGCATGAAGCCCTGCATGCAGCTTGCTGTTCCTAAAGGAGCCCCTTCCTAAACCTGAGGCCCCCTTATCCCAGGGGAAGGCCTCCAGCAACATGTTCCTACCTGAGAGCAGCAAAGACAGAGCACAGGAGAGAGCTGTGGCGCCAGACCTGGTCAGGGGCTGTATATATGAGGCAGCAGGGCGCCCCACCCCCACCTGCACCCAGTCCCCAGCCGGATTTAGAAAGGGCTGTTGTCACTAGAAGCATTTCCCCCAGGCTCCCCCCTCTTTCCCAAACAGTGCTCCCCCCCCCCCCCCCCAGCTAGGAAACAATTGGAAGTGGTCGTCATTGTTATGGCATGGAGTATGCAGGGTCTGAGTTCCAGGGGGCGGGGATGGCTCAAAGTGCAGCCAGAATATCTCCCAGGCCAGGCCTCACATTCCACAGCTGGCAGGAGAGGAAACTGACCACGACCACCATGACCTCAGGCATGCAGGGCCCTGGCCCTTCCCCAGGGCTCTCCTGGCCCCTGACACTGCTGCCCCACAGGCCCCCTGCCCCCAGTGCTGGCCTATCCCCACTTGTACAGTGTCCTCTCTGCTCTCTGGCCTGGGTCCTGGATCCAACTGTGAGATGGGAAGGGGCTGAGTGTCAGCAGCAGAGGGGTAGGGTAGAGTTGGGGGCATGGCCCCAGGGTGGGGGCTAGACTGAGGCAGCTGGAAGGAGGTTTCCCAGCCAAGCCGCAAGAACAACGACCAGGGAGCCTAGAGATGGGGACTCTGTCTCAGGCACTGATTATCTTGGACCAGCTGGAGGATATGGTGAGGTCATTGAGCCTCAGAGCCAGACAGGCTGTTAGTGATGGGTCCAAGTCCTTCATTTTATGGAGAGGAGAAGTGCCTTCTTTAAGGTCATGTAGCCAGTCAGGGTAGCAAGATTCAAGTGGGGGAGGCTCAGCAGATGGGAAATGGAGCCCAGCCTGTGGAGGGAGGTCTGGGAGGAGGGCTGGGCATCTGAGGAGGCAAGGACCCACTGTGTGCGGAGGGCAGGACCTGGCCGCCTGATGGTCCTAGTTTGGAGACTTCTGCCTGGCTCGTTTTCCTAGCTCTGCCCACAGGTACTAAATGCCTTAGCCCACAGCCAGACACTTTTGGAGCCATAGATAATACAGCTGCTCTGAGCTAGAAGGAGACTCCTAACCAAGATAGCCGTTGCCTGGCCCACCCATCCACTTGTGTTCTGTGGGGCGGTCTCTATCCAGACCTGGTGAGACTGGTATTCTGGCGAGTGGGGCAAAGGTTCAGGAAAGATCTTCCCTTTCCTGCAGGTCTTAGGAGCAGCCACAGAAGAGGTGAGGAAAGGATGTCAGGGCTCAGCCCGTGAGCACAGAACATAGCTGACCGATGCCACACTCTTCCAGGAACGGGGTGCACAAGCCTCACTGGCTCTGTGTCCAGGCAACCACTGCGTGGTTTGGTTTGAAATCCCCCCTCCTTCCTGCGCACAGCTCTTCAGCGCATGCGGATTAACCTATCTGATTAGTTGTCAGCTTGGAAGGAGAGCGGCAGACCTGGGGGATGGGGTGCACGGCAGTTACACTTTGAAAGTGGAGTGGGCACAGTAGGGAAGGGCACATCCAGGTGAGGGCTCAGTAGGGGCCGCCTGGAACCAAGGCAGAGTCTGAGGGCACTGAGCAGCTGTCAGGGGAGGATGCAGGCACGTGGGGGTGGACCCAGGAACCGCAGGGGCTGCGTCCAATGCAGCCACAGCTCTGTGGTGCTGAGGCACACAGCTGCTGAGGCGGCCCCCATGGGTCCTGCTGCTAACATGTCCAGCAGAACAAACTCGGGGTGGGGGTGGGGGTCCAGACCAGGGCCTGCCAGGTGCTGAGAAATTAGGCCCACTGTTAGGGACCTCAGGGATTGGCGATGAAGGGCAAAAACTCTTTTCATCTACGCCTTCCAGCTTTCCAAGCTCAAAGTGGCCACCTTCCCCGATTTCTCAGGGCTCAGGCACAGACGCAGGCAACTGAGATGCACAAAGGATGCTTGGGACACGGCCCAGCCATTTCAAAGCCAGTGTCTTCACCATGGGCCAGCCTCCTTGGCTGTGGAGTTGGGCAGCCACAAACGGAGTTGTCTACATTTAGTAAATCAATTGCACTTTGTTCCCTCCTCTCGGGTTTGGGGGCACTGGCCTGTTGGTGTTACAGTGTTTCTATTCCTCACACCTCCTTGCAGACTAGAACTCACCTCCCTGCCTCTAGGCTCCCTGCCTCCTATCTCTAACCCGGAAACAGAATGGAGGGTCTGATGTCCTTAGAGACTGCCATTCATCCCCAGTCCTCCAGCTCCTGCTCTTGGCTCCATCATGATTCTCTTCCTTCTACTCGCTACTGTCTGAAGACTGATTCATTCATTCAACAAGTATTTATTGGGCACCTACTACATGGCAGGCATTGTTCTAGTCAATAAAGATCTAACAGTGACCAAAATGAAGACTCTTCTCCGGGTAGCTCTCTTCAACTGTGTGTAGAAGTGAAACCCAGGCCTGAGTTCCCAGCCAGTGCCTTTGCTCACATGCACATTCCTGGTGGGGAGACTGGGGGGCCAGAGGCCCCACTGTGTGGGGGTGGGTGGGGATGGTGCAGAGTGTACTACAGAGTGATAGCAGACAAGACAAAGGAGGGCAGAGCAAATGCTAAAAATAAAGAGGGGCTGGAGGGAGGGCAGCTTCACCAAGGTAGACCAAATAAGGCCAGGAGTGGAAGGAAGGTGATCTGTCTCCCCTCCCCTCCCGGCATTGTGCCTGCTTTGTCTGGGCTCTGTCACCAACCTGATCAAGTGTCAGGCCCAAACAGGGGCCATTTGCTGTGAACATGCCAGCGGGAGTTCAGAGGAAAAGTTGCTAAAATTACTACCAGGAATGGGGGGAGGAGGGCCATGCTAGGGCAAGTTAGCAGAGACCTCAGCATGGAGAGATGGAAGTCAGAAGGAGCCCCCAAACTCAAAGGGATGGGAGAGAAGAGGGGCGGGAAGAAGCAGGGGGCTTGGCCCAGGAAGAGGAAGGGGGCACCAGCTGTTTGAGCACATGGGAGAAGGGACCCACCCTAGAGTGCAGTCGAGTGCTCCCATCTGCCTGCCCCTAGAATCCCTGACCTTGGGGGGACCTATCCTGGCTCCACACGAGCCTGGGATTAGGGCCTGAGCTTTGTGCCTGTCTCAGGTTTCCCTTTACAACAGCTGCTCCTTCTTGTCATTCTTTTGTCTTCCTCCTGGCTCCAAAATCTTTTGTACCCCTCTGCACCCCGCCCCCACTCCCCAGTCCAGAGTCTCTGATTTCCGATGGACAGTGGACAGCTGGAAAGAAGGGAGAGGATGGGGCGGGGCTGGGGCTGGCTTAGTTTAGTTTGGGGTGTTTGGGAAGGTGCATCTTGCCTTCAGGGAGTGTTTGGAGGGGCCCAGCTCACCAAAAGGGAGGACTTGTGGGCATGGCCATCCTGGATCCAGGGCTGAGGTGTGCAAGGGGCAGCCGGGTGAGCTGTGGGGTCAGTCACAAAGATCCATTTTGAAACCCAGTCCCTCCATTCTCCAGCTGTGTGGTCTATGTCAATCATGGAACTTCTCTGAGTCACTTTTGTCATCTGTAACATGGGGACAGTCACATTTAACCTTCCAGGGCTATTAAGCCCACTATAGTTTGCAGAGGTAAAGGGTCCAGCACAGCCCCAGACACATAGTGGGCCCTCACTAAATGGCAGCTTTTATTGTTAGGGACAAGACCTGACTGCAGGTGGGCAGGGCGGTTACCTTGCCATAGGTTCTTTGCCCCACATCTCCCTCAGCCCCACTAATTCAACTTGGTTCAAGGGATGGTCTGGGACAGGGTAGATCAGATATCAGCAGTCCTGTGATCTCTTCTGTCCAGATTGTGGTTGCTCTTGGGAACATCATGACCAGGAGGCCAAGTCCTCAGGCTGTCCTAGGCTTAGGACAGGCCCACAGCCCTGAGGCCGGGAGAGGCACCATTACCTGACTGTGGCCCATAGATTTGCCCTCATGACAGGCCAATATGCTGAGCTGAGACCTACCAGGAGTCACCTAGGCTAAGTGGCGACATTAGCCAAGGACACCTGACAGGAGCAAAGGCCCTAAGGTGGAGGCTGCTTGGCCATTAGAGCCAACCATCAGCTAGATTTTTTGTGAGTCCTGGCCTGAAGATCTTAGGGATCCTGGGTGGAGCTGCCTGGTGGAGCTGGGCTGGCCCTAGGGAACGGTAGTTGGGTTGTGAAGCAGAGGCAGATTAAACTGAGACCCTCAGAGATGGGGCTGACCAGGGCTCCTTCAGCAGAACCAACCACCGCTGGCTGGAGCCAGACTTAGAAGCAGAGGGGCTAGAAACCTCAAGAAGGAGACGGGCCAAGGTATTGTGATATGAAATAATTGGGAAAACTGAAAAATAGCATCTTGGAGTCACCTGCTGGACACTTTTGGTGTCTAGACCTGGAGTCCTGCACACTGCTCTATGTTGGGCCCCAGCTGAGGACCCAGGACATGCCCCTGCTCCTCCACCCAAGGACCTCTGCTCTGTCCTGGACCTCAAGCATCCCTGGGTCAGTATCCTGTGACTGCCAAGCCTGGATCAGCCCAGGATGTGGAGAGACCATGGGATTTACCAGGAGTGGACGGTAATTGCTCAGTGAGGAGCCAAGAGGCTGAGTAATCAGCAGCCCCCTTCCCAAAGGAAGAAGGGATTCTGTACTTCATTCCTTTTATCAGAGGCCCCACTTCCTTAAGCAGGCCCCCCTGGGACCATCGCCTGTCTCCCTACCTCTACCCCCTACCAACAATGCAGATGAGTGCACACAAGTGCACATGCCTACAAACGTGCACTATGTGTGTATGCAGACATCTCTGCACCAGCATCTGTGGCACAGAGTCCGAGCCACCTTCTGTAGCCATTCTTCAGACAGAGCATTGGTGCTGGATGAACTTGCCAGAGTGCCTTCCTCCCAGCTTCCAGCCTATCTCATTCTTCCTTCCACTCCCCAGCTGGGTCCCGGTCAGTCACTTAACTAGATGCCTTCTGAGCCTGCTGTACACCCAGCTCTGTGGGGGCCACAGGAGGATCACAGGGGCTCTGACTCACAGGCATTCCCATCAGCTTGGGAAGCCACAGGTAACACACTAGAAACCGAGGGAGGATGCTTCAGGGATACAGAGGGGTCCACATCCAGAACCACCCAAGGCAGAGAAGCTCTTATTCAGTGTGGGCTGGAATGGTCAAAGGTTTCTAGGTGGGGGCCTGAAACTGGGGCTTGAAGGGAGCAGAGGGCTTTGAGAAGCACTAGGAAGGGGGATATGGTCTAGGCGGTGGAATCACAGCATGACCAGAGGGAAATGGCATGGTGAGGTAGTAAGGAGTCTGAGGACATTTGCCTGGTCGGACTGGAGGGGGTCTGGAGATTTCAGGCAGGGCCACATTGTGCAAGAGGGCACAGGGCCACTCATGTGCAGAGTGCTTATCTGTGCCAGGCACCACGCATGGTGTTTGATGCACATCATCTCCCTTAATGCTCACATTGGCCTGTCAATTCAATTGCATTTTATGATCGAACAACGGGGTTCAGAGAGGTTAAGATTTTTGCCCAACATCAAGCAGCAAGTACGGCGCTGAGATTCAAACCCAGGTCTGTCTGGCTCCAAAGTGCTTTCTATTGATCCTGCCATGTTTCCCAGACCAGCAAAATGGACAATATCCTGGAGGCAATGAAGAATAACTCAAGCTCCGGACCTGGGGCAGTCACTGTGACGTCCTGACAGCAGCCTTTGAGGGGCCTTGCAGGGGTATTATTGGGCACTTTGAGGGAGAAGAGGCTGGAGGCAGGGAGACTTGAGAGGAAGATAGAGTAGCAGTCAAGGTCCAGAGGAGAGTGAGGCCAGCATGTGTGAAGAGGAAATGGCAGGGTTGGAAGGGTCTCTCAGGAAGAGATAAAATGCCTTGCCGCCACACTTGACATAGGAAACAAGGAAGGAGGACTCATGACTGCATGATGTTGGCAGGATGGTGATGGCAGCAAAAAGGAACAAGCTCTTAGGCAGGTGGGAGGAAGGACAGAGTGTTTGGTTTGGGGGAGTTGGAGGTAAGAGTGGCATCTAAGGCAAGATGTTGCATCCTTGAAGGGAGTTGGAATTATGGGACTGGCAGGCAGGGCTGGTGATTGAGACCAACTGCCTCAGGGATTGTGGAAGCAGACATGAGATTGGAGAGAAAAGGCAAAGCTCGAGGAGACACCCATAGTACAGAGATGGGAGAAGGAAGAAAAGCCCACAGACAATGGAGAAGGCGACTCAAAGACAGCCAAGGAGCAAGAGAAAAGGGCAGTTTCCTAGAAACCAGAAGAAGAGTTTCGAGAGGAGCAGGTGGCCGTAGTGTCAGATGCCAAACACAGACTGAGTGTTGGGAAGACGGGGAAGAGGCACTTGGGTGATCTTGGAGCAAGCACCTTCTGCAGAGTTGCAGGCAGAGCCAGGCTGCAGGGAGGTGCTAAGAAAAGGCTGAGTGGACAGGAAGTGGAGGCAGTGGGTGTAAACCAGGCCTTTGAGAAGCTTGGCAGTGAAATGAAAGAGATTAGATAGCAACTAGAAGGGGAAGGGGGCCAAGTAACACGGTTTGTTTTAAGATCGGGCAATCCTGAACGCGTGAAGAGGGAGTGATAAAACGTGTCCTTGTTTTGTTCCCCATTCCCTTTTACATTTTCTGGTTCTGTTTTCTTATTCCCTTCTCTCTTCTTTTTCTGTTTTCTTATTCCCATCTCTCTTTCTGGAAGCCTGAGGGGTGGTTTGGGAATAGTTGGAGAGTTGAGGTGCCCACCACCATAAGGTGGGCTTGCCAATGGGCGGCTCAGCTGGCTTCCTCCTCATCTCCAGACATGCAGTAGGGAGCTCGGAGTAGAGCTTGGGGCAGCCATGCTCTCAGCCTTCATCCACTGGCCTGAGAAAGGTCTTGGCCTCCTGCGTTCCACCTGTACGAGGACAAATATAGGGCTGAAGGGCAGGGAGTAGCCCTAGAGAGTGATCTGGAAACACAATTAGCGCCTGTGACTCAGCTTCTTTTCCTCGCTTATGCCTCAGTATTTTTATTTTACCTAGAAAGGTGATGTTCCTGGTTTAATGGTGCAAGTACCTCTACTTGCCCCCAACCCATAACCCGGCCCTGGGACAACTGCTGGTCGCTTGGAGCAGGGCTCCTGCTGGTGTTCCAAGAGGATGGAAGGTGGAAGGCTGACCCTTCTCGGATGTGCCTGCGCTGGAGCGCCGTGCAGCATTCCTGCTGCTGGGTGTGCAAGCCTGGGTTCACTGCAGGACTTTCATTCCAGTCCTTTGCCGCACATGCTCCAAAGTTCTACACAAATATTAGAAACTGATTAAGAACACAAAGAGATACATACATTATGCAGGTCCTTCCGGCCCTGGGGGAGGGTGGTAAATGACTTCCCTGGGTCTGATTTGAACGGGGGGACCCGGAGGGGCTGGGGGAGCTGGCTGCTCTTTTCTCCCAAGGGAGCTTTTCAGGGGCAGCAGGCAGCCTGACTGCCAGAATGCCTCAGATCCCTGGACCAGACTAGGGACTGAGAGCTTGTCAGGCTCCTCGATGTCTGAAGGGACCAGAGCTGGGGGCTTCGCTTCCCTACCTGCAGCGAGGAAAGGGTCTTTATCAGAGGACTTTGGATCTACTAAATAAAAAGAGCCTGAACCATTCTGAGCAGGAGTGGGAAGGAAGCAAGATGGTGAGGTCGTTGGTTTGTTGGGAGGGGGTAAGGGCCAGGAAAGGGTCCCTGGGGAGCCCGAGAGAGGGGCAGGCTGGGAGGTACAGTGGAGTGACAGGGCTGGGGCTGGCAGAGCTGAGGTTCAGCTGTGGAGCGAATAGGCCAAGACTGCAAAAAGAGTGGCAGAGTTGTGTAGTTGTGCGTCTGTGTGTTGTGGGGGGAGGTGACCTTGCCCCAAGGGCAGAGTCTTATGGTCCTGAGAAGACAGGGCAGGGGGCACAGCTTCTAGCCTGGCCTCCCCGTGCCTGGGCCCCTTGTCTCTGAGATTACAGCCTTGGCTGCCAAGAGCAGTTCCATGTGGGTGGTGTGAAACAAAGCAAAAGGCCCTTTTCTGGTACTGGGTTCCCAAGAATAGCTGTGCCTGGGCTTGGGGAGGTGTCTCCTATGGCCTACATGTCCTGGGTCTTATTCTCAGAGGTGTCCCTATGCCTAGTGTCTGGTGGTGATGATTTCTAGTTATTAGGGGAGTGGAGGCCGTCAGCCTGCCTCAACCTCTGTTCCTTTGTGCTTGTCCAGCTCAGCTTTTTTTTTTTTTTTTTTTAAGATTTTATTTATTTTTTTATTTTCCCCCAAAGCCCCAGTAGATAGTTGTATGTCATAGCTGCACATCCTTCCAGTTGCTGTATGTGGGACACGGCCTCACCATGGCCGGAGAAGCGGTGCGTCAGTGCGCACCTGGGATCCGAACCCGGGCCACCAGCAGCAGAGCGCGCACACTTAACCACTAAGCCACGCGGCCGGCCCTCCAGCTCAGCTTTGAGGGATGGACAGAGGAAGGAGTGGACCAGAAACTGGTCCAAATGTGTTACAAAAGGGGAGACAGGGGCCGGCCCCGTGGCTTAGCGGTTAAGTGCATGCGCTCTGCTGCCGGCGGCCCGGGTTCGGATCCCGGGCGCGCATCGATGCACCGCTTGTCTGGCCATGCTGGGGCGGTGTCCCACATACAGCAACTAGAAGGATGTGCAACTATGACACACAACTATCTACTGGGAGAAAAAGGAAAAAAAAGGAGGAAGATTGGCAATGGATGTTAGCTCAGGGCTGGTCTTCCTCAGCAAAAAGAGGAGGATTGGCATGGATGTTAGGTCAGGGCTGATCTTCCTCACACACACACACACACAAAAACAAAGGGGAGACAGAGGTCACCAGCCTGGAAAACAAACCTGCGCCTGAAGCTGAAGACACTGAGAAGCCTGAGGGGAGAAGGAGTGGGGCAAAGGGGCCCAGAGGGAGACACAAGTGGGGAAGAAGGCTAACTGGGAATGACTTGTGGGAAGCAGTGGACAGGAGCAGATCAAGGCAGTGAAGTAGGGAAAATAGGTGCAGGGGACAGGAACATGGGCAGAAAAGGGAGGAGGAATTAGGAAGGGGCTGGAGAGGAACAGGGGGGCCAGGAGGAGGGGGAGGAAATGGATGAGGGTAACAGAGGAGAGCAGATGGAAAGAGAAGAGAAAGAAGTGGTGAAAGACAGTGAGCACTCCTGCAGACATGGGCAGAGGAGGGGGTGGTGCAGCTCTTGGAAGAGCTTGGAGAAAAGGCTCTCAAACGCCATTCCTGTGAGATAACAATGCAGTTCAAATCCCTCCCTAATCTCCCCTCCTATTATTAGCCGCGTACTCTCAGAGAAGAGGCCACAGGGCTCCAGGTTCTGTCCTTTCCCCCATGCCCTTGGCTAGAATTAGACCAACATGCCTGCGTGGTCATCTGCTAACCACGGTGCTTCTGGCTTCTGGCAATGTCACAGGAGAGGAGCGTGGAGAGGTGTGGGAAGGGAATGGGAAGGTCACTGCACACCCTCTGTGGACAGGGCAGCACCCACACACCAAGAGGGGTAAAGAGGCAGGTCAGAGGCCTCTTTGTCCTCAGAGAGTTTTCAGATCAATGAATATACAGCCAAATGATCACAGGTCCAGAGTGACAACAGTTAACATGTGCAAAATACCTGAAAATTTGAGTATCTAAATACAGGAATGCAGGAGCGTGGTCACTGAGGGCAGAGCAGTGAGGGGAAAGGGCAGTTAAGGAAGGTTCTTGCAGAAGGTGGATCCTGAGAGGGCTGGGTCTTGAGCAAGCATATCCATAGCCACTGCCCAATGCTGTGGGCCATTCTGGAGGAAATGAGAGCCACCAAGGCTTGTATATCCGCCTTTCTGGCCCAACCTATAGGGAATGAGGTTGTCACAGCTTGAAGGAGGAGTAGCAGCCTCCAGCGTTTTTTAAGCACCTGGTATTTGTTGCTATTTACTTGAAACTGCTGCTTCTTTCTTCCCAATGTGTTCTTTTTATGTTTTCCACTTGCCCTCCCTCTTGCCTCTAGTCTCCCTAAATATTGTTCATTGTTTTGATATCTTAAATGGGCAAAAGTTATTATGTATATTTTTATCTTGAGCTCTTTCAACTCTGACAGATCTGAATAAAATAAATACATGATGAATAATGTACCAAAGGGAGTGAACAGCTGCTGCTCTCTGTTCCTATGAGGGCTCCAACTGCTCCTGCAGGACAGGGGCATAGATGAGATTCCCTGGATCCTATTCAGGAGAGGGTGGAGGTAGCTCCTTTTTCTGCCTTTCTCTCTTTCCCCCTCCCTTCCTTCCTCTCTTTCTTTCTTTCCCACTCTTTGTCTCTGTCTGTCTCTGTTTCTTTACTTGTCTTTCTGTTTTTTCTTCTCTCTCTCAAATCTCTTTCTCCTTCCTTCCTTTCTCCCTTCCTCCTTTCCTTCCTCCCAAATTACAAAAGTAATGCTCATTACCTTAAAGATTCAAACAATGAATCTTCTATAAGGCAAAAGAAGTGAAGCCCCTTCCACCATTCACAGTCCCATTCTGCAAAGGTAACCATGGTTAATAGTTGGAGTGTATCCATCCAGACCCTTTTACACGTATGTACAAAATACATGTTGAGATTTTTTTCTTTTTTTACTGGGATATACAAAAATGAAATATTTGTAGTTCCTGGAGGCTTCTCAAGTCATGGATGATTCCAGGGGTCCCTCTTCAAGTAACCTGCATTTGGACAGTTACCAGAGTCTCCACAGGCTAAACAGTAATCAGCTCTAAAAAATGAACGAAAATGAATGCAAAAAGGAATCAGAGAAGACAAGGAACGGTGAGAGGATGCTGACAAACACCCCCTTTCTGCCTCAGCTCATCTTTGCCCCTGGACATCCTCCTCTTGGGAGTGGGGGTCACTCAGATAAAGAGACTCTGCCTGGGGGCAGCAATGACAGTAGGTACATAGGGGGCTCTTGGGTCATGGGAAATGGGAAATTATCCTAATGGGATATTATCCCATGAGAAATTATCCTAATATAGCAGAGGCTATTATCTGTCTCTGCTGTGAAAAAGAGTTTCTTTCACAACAGTAACATTGACATAATGATGTCTTACTTCTTTTGCAAAGCCAATTCTGAATTGTTACATTTTTCATGCTCAGAAATTTATCTGGTCATTTACCTGTTTGGGTCTCTGTAACTTATCCTTTAGGTCACATTTGCACCTGTCCTTTCTTGTGGAAGTTCTGAAGTGGGCTTTAGCCAAAAGTCAATCAAAAGTTCTGACCAAGATCCTAATATAGTTGATGACTCTGATGCAGCCCCTGAGCTGACAGCTGGTGTAGCGTGGATGGCTGGATTCCTGATGCAAAAGCATAAGCCAAGAAGCATCTGAAATACACCGCTCCCTCCTCTCATCCTGCTCTGTGCTGTTCCTGTGGGCCTCTTATTCCCCACTGCAGACCCCATACTGAGTCAATACTAGTGCCTCTGGTTTCTGCCACTTCCCAGAGACCTATGCCCTGGCCAATTAAAGGGAACAAATCAGGATGGAAAAAAGGAAAGAAAAATCTAAGGCAATTGTTATGGATCCTGCCAAAGCAAGGTCAATAGGATAAGAACCTGCAATTTGGAATCATCCTGTCATGCAAACAGGGAGTGTGCTTGCTGAGGAATGAGGAGGGAGGGGGGCTTGAAATAAAGAGAACGGAGGGTGGGGAAGGAGAGTGCAGGGAATGGGGTCTACAGCCCCAAAGGATACAGGGGAGCCCTGGGAAGGCCCAGCCTCTCTGGGCAGTGCCAAGGATTCTGGGGAGGAGGGTATGAAGGGTGGCCTGGTTCCCAACCCCTACCTCTTTTTTCTCCTTTCCCATGCCTCTTCACACGTGCAGGGTCAGTCCTGCCGCCAGGTCTGGCCCATTTCAGGCCCAGGCAAGAGGGAGAGTAGGAGCTCTTGCCCACACTTGGAGTCTCAGCATCAAGTCCTCCTTGCTGCTGTGCTGTAGTTCTAGAAACTCAGCTTCTATCTTGTTCCTAAGACTTGGGCCCCACCCTGTGCCCCAGTCTGGTAACTCAGCCCTGGTCTTGTTCCTTCTGCCAGAGGCCCTGTATTGGTAACTCTCTTAGTTTTTCTGGCTCCCGTCTATTTCTCAGGGATTAGATTTTTCCCTTAAGCTGCAGACTGGAAGCTGGGGGCCTTGTTTCCTGCTAATAGAGGGAGAAAGCATATCTTAACGACTAAAAGCATAGGTTTTGAAGTCAAATAGACTCATGTTCAAAATCCCTGCTTCTACTATGGACCAGCTACGTGATCTGGGTGAGTTACTTAACCTCTCTGAGAAAAAAGTGAAGTATCATGCAGAGTTTTGTGATTCAAAGTGTGATCCATGGACTGATGCATCTGCATCAGTGGGAGCTCCTTAGAACTGCAGAATCTCAGGGCCCAGCCCAGATGCATTAAAATAGAACCTGCATTTAAATAAGACCCCCAAGGTGATTTAATGCACATTAAAGTTTGAGAAGCACTAATGTAGAGGAAAGAGCACAGGCTTTGGAACCAGGAAGATCTTGCTTTGAATCCACACATTAAACCTCAGTCTTACCTGTAAAATGTGGATGGCAGTACTACCCCATGTACTTGGTTTAAGAATTATATATATGAAGTTATAAAAAAAAATTGGTACAGCCATTATGGAAAACAGTATGGAAGTTCTTCAAAATATTAAAAATAGAACCAACGTATGATCCAGCTATTCCATTTCTGGGTATATATCCAATGGAAATGAAATCACTATCTTGAAGAGATATCTGCACTCCCATGTTTGTTGCTGCATTATTTCCAATAGCCAAGATATGGAAACAGCCTAAGTATCCATCCACAGATGAATGGATAAAGAAAATGTGGTATATATACACAACGGAATATGATTCAGCCTTAAAAAAGAAGGAAATCTTGTTATTGCGACGACATGGATGAACTTGGAGGACATTATGCTAAGTAAAATAAGCCAAACACAGAAAGACAAATACTGCATGATTTCACTTGTATGTGGAATCTAAAAAAGTCAAACTTTTGGAAGCAGAGAGTAGAATGGTGGTTACTAGCAGCTGGGGTGGGGGAAATGTTCAAAGGGTACAAAGTTTCAGGTATGCAGGATGAATAAGTTCTTGCGATCTAATGCACCGCATGACGACTACAGTCACAGTACTGTATTGTGTATAGTCATGCATGCTTAACGATGGGGATACATTCTGAGAAACGTGTCATTAGGCAATTTCATCATTACACAAACCTAGATGGTATAGCCTACCACACACCTAGGCTATATAGTACTAATCTTATGGGACCATTGTTGAATATGTGGTCCGTCATTGACCAAAATGTTGTTACGCAGTGAATGACTATACTTGAAATTTGCTAAAAGAGTAGATCTTAATTGTCACCAAAAAGGAAGGAAGGAAGGGAGAGAGGGAGGGAGGGAGGGAGGAAGGAAAGAAGGAAGGAAGGAAAAGGTAAGTACATGAGATGATAGGTATGTTAATTAGCTTGATTTTGGTCATCGTTTCACAATGTACACATATATCAAAACATCATGTAGTACATCTTAAATACATACAGTTTTTATTTGTCAATTGTACCTCAATAAAGCTGGAAAAAAATAAAAAAGAAGAAGGTATAAGCACAGCTCCCAACAAACCGTGAATGCTCAGTAAGTGGCACCTATTACCACCACTTGCCTGCTTGGCTTGCCAAACCTCTTCCAGTGCCGTCTTGTTAGAACTTCTTCCTGATTCTGACTGCTTTAATAGACTAATTCCTTTCATCTGCTGCCAGGCTGGTCTGGACTTCCTTCAAGCATCTGCAATGAGAATGGTCTTCAGGATCTGCTCCGTCTCAGCGGGCCCTATCTAATAATTCTCAGCTCCTTCCATTCTAACTGTTCAGCTAGTGTTAATGGGCATGACAATGTTAACGGGAGCATGCCTCACCACAGCTCAGGAATGAACGTGCATTCCACCAACACTGATGAAGCAGCCACTTTGTAGTAGGCACAGTCCTGCCTTCAGAAGTTCACAGATTACTATGGAGGGGCAGACAAACAGACAGGAAGTGACAATATAGTGTGACGGGCACTGTGACAGAGGAAGTACCAGGTGCTATGATGGAAGAAGTCATGGAGCATATAGCAAGGCCACCTAATTTGGACTGGAGATCAGGGAAGGCTCCCTGGAGGAAATGACTTTTAAGGCAAGCCTTGAAGGATGAGCTGGAGTAGGTCAAGAAAAGAAGAAGCTGGGCAGAGAGACCAGTCCAAAGGCCTGAGAGGAAGTGAAATGAATTCAGTGTGGCTAAAGTATGGGAGTAATCAGGAGAAACACCAGCAAGAGAAGAGCCTAGAAGGCAGGTGAGGGCTGGTCATGAAAGATCTTATGAACCAAGTTAAGGGAGTTGGACTTTAACCTACAGGCACCGAGTAGCCATTAATGTGTTTTAAGAGAGGGAAGTGACATGATCTGATTTTACAGAATAGGTTGTATAACCAGTCATTCTTGGGAAAAGTGACATTTAGTTTTCTGATTCATTTGTGGTCACAGGTACAGAATGAAGAGAACTGACTAGAGAAGCTGGGAATAGAGATGAGAAGGGGAAGGGGCTCACGAGAAAGGCGCCCAACAACATTTCTGTTATTCTGTAGATCCCACCTTCAAAACATCCTGCCTCCTCCCTTCTTTGCCATTCTTTCTTTAAAATCCCTAGGTAAGACCCCTTTTCATGTCCAGATAATTGCAACAGTATCTTAATTAGTCTTCCAGCTGCTCATTTACCAAATGGTTGGCAGACTCAATTTTCTAAAGTATCACTTCTTACATATCTGTCATTCACAGAAACTCCCAGGGCTCCGTGTTGTCTCTGAGACAAAGCCTGGACTCCTCTGGCTGGCATTTAAAGACACTTCATAAGCTGGCCGCAGACTGTCCCACCTTATCGCTTCACAAACTCCCACCTCCAGGGCTGACTGGTCTACTAAAAGTCCCCTCACCCCAGGCTGGGCTTTCCTACCTGCCTGACTTGGTTGGGACTTTTCTTGTCTGCCCCTCTAGGCACAGCTGAGTGGCTCTTCTACGAAAGTACTTTCCAATTCAACTGGGCTGCTCCTGAAACACAAAAGCAAACAAACAAAACCTCATTGAAACTCTGCAGTACAAAAATGACACCCAAGGTCTCCTACCCAATCACATTAACTATTCTCATTTCTCCACTTCTTTCCAAGGTGTGTGTGCGTGTGTTGTTATCATATTTTTTTATATAGCTGTAGTGTATACACATAATATGTACATAAACATATTCTATCAGTGAGCATTCCATATTTCTATAATCTTAGATTTTATCATTTTTATGACTGTAGATATTCCACTAATGTCTGTAAAATAGGGGATAATAATATTGCTAACCTTATGGGTTTGTTGTGAGGATTAAATAAGTTCAGACAGAGATATTCAAACTTGACCACGCTGCAGAATCACATGGAAGTCTTGTTAAAACACAGTTTCTTAGGCCCCAGCCTCAGAGATTCTGATTCAGTAGGTTAGGGGAGGGTGCCCAAATCTGCATACCTGATGCCACTGGTTTGAGGACCACAGTCTGAAAAACACTGAGTTAATACACACAAAGTCTTCAGAATAGTGCTTGGCATATAGTAAGCACTCAATAAATGGAGCTATGGGGCTATTTATTTACCATTTCTGAGTTAAAATCTGAAAATTTACTTGTTTGATATTTAGATTGTTTATAGTTTTTATAAACATCTTTATTGAGATATAATTCATATGCTATAAAATTCACCCTTTTACAGTGAACAATTCAGTAGTTTTTTAGTATATTCAGACTTCTGTAACCATTGCCACTATCTAATTCTAGAGCATTTTCATTATCCCCAAAAGAAACCCCATACCTATTAATAGTCACCTCCAACCACCTCTTTGTAGTTTTTTGAACTTATAAATAATGTCTCTGTAAACATATACACACATGGCTTCTTTTTCTTTTGAATGATTTTGTCAGAACAAATTCCAAGAGAGAGACTCCTGAGCCAATGATTATGAGTATTTTTATTTATAGTGTGAGGGTTAATTTTATGTGTAAACTTGACTGAGTCATGAGGTGCCCAGATATTTGGTTAAATATTATTTCTGGTGTGTCTGTGAGGGGGTTTCCAGACGAGATTAGCATTTGAATCAGTAGACTGAGGAAAGTAGGTTGCCCTCCTACTTTAGTATGGCTGCACATCATCCAATCTGTTGAGGGCCTGAATAGGACAAAAAGGCGGAGGAAGGGATGGATGTGGGTCTTCTCCTGCCTTCAGACTGGGACTTACACTATTGGCACCCCTGGTTTTCAGATCTTTGGACCTAAACCTATAAAACTTTTAGAAGAAAACATAGGAAAAGTTTTCAGTTAGGCAACAACTTCTTACATATGATACCAAAAGTACAATTCATAAAAGAAAAAATTGATAAACTGAACTTCATAAAAATTAAAAACTTTGTGCCTCAAAAGACACCATTAAGAAAACTAAAATCCAAGCCACAGACTGGGAGAAAATATTTACAAATCACATTTCTTTTTTTTTTTTCCCCCAAAGCCCCAGTAGATAGTTGTATGTCATAGTTGCACATCCTTCTAGTTGCTATATGTGGGACGCGGCCTCAGCATGGCCGGAGAAGCAGTACGTCGGTGCACGCCCGGGATCTGAACCTGGGCCGCCAGCAGCGGAGCGCAGGCACTTAGCCACTAAGCCACGGGGCCGGCCCTCAAATCACATATCTGATAAAGGATTTGTATTAAGAATATATAAAGAACTCTTACAACTCAATAATAAGACAACTGAATTTTAAAATGGTCAAAAGATTTACATAGACATTTCAACAAAGCTATACAAATGGCTAATAAGCATACGAAAAGATGCTCAAATTAAATTCCAATGAAAACCTCAACGAGATACCACTTCACACCCATTAGAATGGGTATAATAAAAAAGACAAACAATAATAAATGTCAGTAAGGATGTGGAGAAACCAAAACCTTCAAACATTGCTGGTGGGAATATAAAATGGCATAGCTACTTTGGAAAACAGTTTGAAAGTTTCTTAAAAAGTTAAACATACATATATCAAATGATCCAGCTATCCACTTCTAGATATTGACCCAATGGAAAAGAAAGCATATAGTCACACAACGACTTGTATGAACAGGTTCATAGCAGCATTATTCACAATAGCCAAAAAAGTGAAAACAATCCCAATGCTCATTATTTCATGAGTGGATAAACAAAATGTAGTATATCCACACAGTGGAATATTATTCAGCAATAAAAAGAAATGAAGTACCGATACCTGCTATAACATGGATGTAACTCAAAATCACTATGTTTAGTGGAAGAAGCCAAATGAAAAACACTACATACTGTATGATTCCATTTACCTGATATGTCTAGAAAGGGAAAATCCATAAAGACACAAAGTAGTGGTTGCCTAAGGCTGGGAGTGGGCACAGTGATAAACTGCAAATGAGTGTGAGAGATTCTTTTGAGATGATGGAAATGTTCTAAACTGGATTTTGGTGAAGGTCGCACAACTCTGTAAATTTTCTTTAAAAATCATTGAATTATACACTTAAAACGGGTAAATTTTATAGTATGTAAATTATACCTCAATAACGCTCTTTTAAAAAAACTAAAGCAATGTAAAACACTTTTCTGTAAAATATCGCTTTATTGTTTTAGTAGGATTATGTTTTATTTTAACCAATCAACATACGATATTATTGCAGTGTAGTGCACATATCAAGAGTATGTGTTGTTTCCACTATGACACATAAACACGTCACCAATCTAGTTGGTGTCAAAAGATTGATTTGTTCCAATGCTTTTTTCTCATACTGATGTAACATTATAATGTGTTTATTTGAATATTTTATGCAGATAGCACAAGTTACAGTGATATCTATGTAAATCATAAGTGGTAATTAAATTGAAATACTTATTTTAATTATTTAAAAATAGACAATTTTTTTTAGTTTAAAATGAAGCATACATACTACTGATGTAGAATCTAGTGAGGACACTTCTTTGCAAAATGTAGAGCTTGTAAGTCGCCTCTCCCATTCTCACAACAAGGAAAAAGGTGAACTGAAAATGAACAAATTTTCTTAGATTCACCAGAGAATTGGGGTCACAGGACAAACCACCACCCTGAAAACTGGACAGACAGGTGAATACAGAGAACACAGATCAGCTTACCTGAAGCAGGAGCTGCCGGAGCCAAACTGATAGGAGCACTTAAATGGGGACTTGCACAAATTGCTGGAGGCAATGTGGACTAGCCTGAGAGTTAAAAACCCCTGGGAGCTCCCACACTTTTGTGGGTTTTACTTCCAGGAGACCTACCAGGTTCTCATGGTGAAGATTGGAGAAAAATTCCCTCATGTTTAGCTGGGGGAAGATAATATAACCATTTTGAAACAAGCCCAGAGCTTTCTCCATAACAAAAGCCTACCTAGCAAGGGAAAAGCCTTCACCAAAGCCATATCTGATTTGAGGGAAGGGACATTACCCAACTTCAGCCCCCTCTAGCCTTCCTGTCTCATATAAGGAGTAAAACAACTGAGAAGCACTCGTGAAGGTCACAGCCCAAAGACACAAGTCCACTAAAATACTGATACCTAATTGTAGGATGATAGAATGCTTCCCCCCTCCCCACACCTTACCACCACAGCAACAGAACTCTTGTATAATAACATTGGATTATAGCTGAAAAAACTGCAAGGCTTGGATTCTATTTAAGAAGTTTCTAGATAAACCCAAAGACAACAGGGAAGACAAAAACAAGGATGTTAGAGGAAATTGAAATCTCTGACACCTACAGCTACAACAACACTAAACACAGCCTAACTCCTGGCCAGAGACGCATAAAGCCTCACATGAAAGACCTATCTACCTCAGTTCTTATTATCCAATACACCATGTTTGCTTTCCACAAAAAATTACAAGTCATGCTAAAAGGCAAGAAAAAACACAATTTGAGGAGACAAAGCAACATCAGAAGCAGATTTCAATATGGCAGGGATTTTGGAATTCTCAGTCTTCAAACCCAGGATTTTGTTTTAATCAGGTATAGTTAGACGACAGACACAGAGACAACAGCCTTAGAAAGAAGAGTTTATCATTCACAGATCCTGAGAGGAGGGGGCATGCCGTGCCACACAGAGCCACATGGGGAAGCACCAGAGTCAGTTAGAAGGCAGAAGGAGAGGAGAAAGCCTGAGCATAAATCTTTATTGTGTCTTCTGCAGGAAAGGCAAGGCAGGGCAAGGTAAATATCTTAGGACTGGCTAGTTGAAATAATTTTAGCAGGCTCTTGGCTATAGTGGTGGTCTCAAATTGTCTGGTACCTGGTCCTGGGGTCACTTAGGGCAGAAGAAACATGGGCTTGATGTGTGAGTTAGGTAAAGAGGTGGTTGGAGATATGGGTTTGGATTGGTTGGTTTGCATATGAAAGGTGTGCTCATAGCAAGTTGTTTGCTATCTCTAGAATTTAGTTCGCCCTGGGAGGGGCAGCCTTTCCAGGATTAGCAAGGACCACAAGATGTCAAAGTATCATAACATACAGATAATAAAAAACATGATTAATATATTATTGGACTTGGAATTTAAAATAACTATGATTAATATGCTGAGGGCTCTAACGGAAAAAGTGGACAATATGCCAGAACAGATGGGTAATGTAAGCAGAGAGATGGAAACTCCAGAAAAAAATCAAAAGGAAATGTTAGAAGTCAAAAACATTGACAAAAATGAAAAATGCCTTTGACGGTCTTATCAGTAGACTAGACACAGCTGAAGAAACAATCAGTGAGCTTGAAGATATGTTAATAGAAACTTCCCAAACTGAAAAGAGAAAAAAGAATGGAAAAAAAAAAAATGGAACAGAATATCCAAGAACTGTAGGACAATTACAAAAGTTGTAACATATGCATAAATACACAATGGGAATACCAGAAAGAGAAGAAAAGGAAAGGAGCAGAATAAATATTTGAAGTAATAATGGCTGAGAATTTTCCCAAATTAATGACAGAAACCAAACCAAACCAGAAACGCAGGAAGATTAGAGAACACCAAGCAGAATAAATACCAAAAAAATTGACACTTAGGCTTATAATATTCAAACTGCAAAAACCAAAGACAAAGAGAAAATCTTGAAAGAAGTCAGAGAAAAAAACTTACCTATAGAGGAAGGGATAGGAATTACAGCAAACTTCTTGTCAGAAACCACACAAGCAAGAAGAGAGTGAAGTGAAATATTTAAAGCATTGAAAGAAAAAAAAGTGACTAAAATTTTTAATCTAGTGAAATTATCCTTCAAAAGTAAAGGAGAAATAAAGACTTTCTCAGACAAACAAAATCAAGAGAATCTGTCACCAGCAGACCTGCCTTGAAAGAAAGTTAAAAGAAGTTCTTCAGACAGAAAGAAAATGATACAAGTCAGAAACTTGCATTTTTGTAAAGAAAGGAGGAGCAACAGAGAAGGAATAAATGAAGTTAAAATAAAATCTTTATTTTTCTTATTCCTATCTGATCTAATAGATAACTGTTCAAAATAATAATAGCAACAATGTATTGGGTGATTATAGCACATGGCTAAGTGGGGAAAAGAATGGCAGCAATATTATAAGGGATTTAAGGGAGGAATTGCAAATACTCTGTTATAAGGTGCCTGCACTACCCGTGAAGCAGCAGTGTTATCTGAAAGTGGACTTAGATTAGTTCTAAATGTATACCGCAAACTCTAGGGCAACCACTAAAAAAAAATTTTTTTGAGAAGTATAATTGATATACTTAAGAGAAGAGAGAAAATAGAATCATGTAAAATGCTCAATTAAAACCAGAGAAGGCAGAGCCAGCCCAGATGGCCTAGTGGTTAAAGTTTGGTGCACTCCACTTTGGTGGCCTGGGTTTGGTTCCTGGGCACAGAACCACACCACTTGTCTGTCAGTAGTCATACTGTGGTGGCGGCTCACATAGAAGAACTAGAAGAACTTAAAACTAGAATATATAGCTATGTACTGGGGCTTTGGGGAGGAAAAAAACCGAAAAAAACAAAAACAAAAACAAAAACCAAAAACACAAAAAAAAACCCAGAGAAGGCAGATAAAGAGGGAGGAAGAATTAAAAAAAAATAAAGAACAAGTGCAATGAATACAAAACGGTTACAAACATGGTAGATATTAATTCAAAATATCAATAATCACTTTAAATGTGAATGTTCTAAACACACCAACTAAAAGACAGAGACTTCAGAGTGGATAAAAAAACAAGACCGAGGGCCGGCCCCGTGGCTTAACAGTTAAGTGAGCCCACTCTGCTACTGGCGGCCCGGGTTCAGATCCCGGGCATGCACTGACGCACGGCTTGTCCAGCCATGCTGAGGCCACGTCCCACATACAGCAACTAGAAGGATGTGCAACTATGTCATACAACTATCTACTGGGGCTTTGGGGAAAAAAAAGGAGGAGGATTGGCAATAGATGTTAGCTCAGAGCCGGTCTTCCTCAGCAAAAAGAGGAGGATTAGCATGGATGTTAGCTCAGGGCTGATCATCCTCACAAAAAACAAACAAACAAACAAACAAGACCCAACTATATGATATCTACAAGAAATACACTTTAAATATAAAGACAGATATATTAAAAATAAAAAGGCGGAGAAAAATATACCATACTAACACTAATCAAAAGGAATTTGGAGTAGCTATATTAATTTCAGACAAAGAAGACTTCAAAGCAAGGAAAATTATCAGGGATAAAGAGGGGCATTACATAATAATAAAGGGGTCAATTCTCTAAGAAGATACAATAATCCTTAGTGAGTATATATCTAACAACAGAGCATCAAAATACATAAGGCAAAACCTGATAGAACTGCAAGAAGAAATAGATGAGATGAATCCACTGTTATTGCTGAAGACTTCAATATCCCTCTATTAGTAAATAACAGATCCAATAGGCAGAAAATCAGTAAGGATATAGTTGAACTGAACAGTACCATCAATCAACTAGATCTTATTGACATCTATAGAATATCTCATCTAAGAACAGCTGAATACACATTCTTCTCAAGCTTGTGTATGGAACATTCACCAAGATAGACCACATTCTGGGCCATAAAACACACCTATTCAAATTTAAAAGAATAGGCATTATACAAAACATGTTCTTAGACCACAGTGGAATTAAACTAGGAATCAATAACAGAAAGATAACTGGAGAATCAAAATTTGGAGATGGATTACAGAATAAGTCTCAAGAAACAGTTTAAAAATATTTTGAATTAAATGAAAATACAACATCAAAATTTGTGGGATATAGAATATTTAATTCAAAAAATATTTTGAATTAAATGAAAATACACCCTATCAAAATTTGTGGGATGTAGAATGTAGTGGACATTCAGAAGACTACCACAGAAACAGTAAAGAAAAAAGTATGTTGCAAATCTCACCATGCATGGCAATAGTGATTTGTAACTGCAAAGCAAAGCCAAAAAAATAGCTGTTGTGCAAGAACAATTTTAAGATAATAAAATGGACAACATTAAGAGGCATTTTCAACAAATACATCGTGACTTTGATAAGAAGTTTCCCCTCAACAGTCAAAAAGAATTTATGAAATTAGTCTCCTGAAATCAAAACTAAATGTCTAAAAATTTAAAAAATTTCTTTAACACGATCTGAACTTGTAACTTTATCCAGCTATAAAATGGCTTAGATTCTTGCACAAAAAGAAAACCATTTGTAGATGGAGATGTGGTAAAAGAATCTATTATTTCAGTTATGGAAATTTTAACAGAAAACTATGAGGAAAGGCTAAAAAAAAAAGATAATTTTAAAAAACGGAAAGATCTTCAATTTAAGCTACCAAACAGTTGCCCATAGAATTCAAGACATTTCTAACAATATCAGAATCCAATTGATTCAAAATTTCAAAAATTGCAAGTACTTTTCTTTAGCTTTAGATGAGTCACACAATATAAAAGACACTGCCCAATTAATACTTTTGGTTTTTTTGAGTATGTGTGTCTCAAAGACTTCTAAATTTATAAAGAAATGTTGTCAATTTGTGCCCCTCCACCCCCATCAAACTCATGGCATATAAGAATTTCGGCTAGGTATGAAAAACTTAGTTTCTATCAAAATGGAAGGTGCTCCTGCCATGTTAGGTTAAAAGCCTGAATTTATTGGAATTTTAAAACAAGAGACTGATGTTTCCCTTATTGCTTTAGCTCACCATATGACACATTTAAAATATTTGTGTTCAGTTTTCCAAAGCAGACTCTATGAAAATGTCATGGATATAGTTGTTAAAAATTGTTTGGCATTCTCCAACTGATTCTATAAGGCCAGTATACCAAAACTAGTCAAAGACATCACAGGAAAAGAAAAATAAAGAGCAATATTTCTTATGAATATAGCTCTAAAGATCCTCAACAAAATACTAGCCAACTGAATCCAGCAACATATAAAAAGGATTGTATGCCATGACCAAAAGGGACTTATCCCAGGAATACAAGGCTGGTTTAACATCTGAAAATCGATGTAATATACCATATCAACAGAATGGAGGACAAAAATCACACCATCATCTCAACAGACGCAGTAAAAGCTTTTGACAAAATCCAACACTCTTTCATGATAATAACACTCAACAAGCTAGAAATAGAGGGGAACTTCTTCAGCCTCACAAAGGGCCTTTATTGAAACCCCACAGCTAACATGATACTTAATAGTGAAAGACTCAATGCTTTCACCATAATATCAAGAACAGGATGCCCGCTCTTGCTACTTCGATTCAACACTCTACTGAAGTCAGGGCAATTAGGCAAGAAAATGAAATCAAAGACATCTGGATTGGAAAGGAAGAAGTAAAACTACCTCTGTAGATGACATGATCTTGTACACAGAAAATTCTAAGGAATCCACTAAAAAATAATTTGAACTAATAAATGAATTTAGCAAAGTTGCAGGGTACAAGATTAATATGTAAAAATCAATTGTATTTGTATACACTAGCGATGAACAACCTAAAAATGAAATTAAGACTACAACTCCATTTACAATATGGTCTGTAGTGAGCTGACTAATGGCCATCCACAGATACCAGGTCCTAATCCCTGGAACCTGTAAATGTTATAAGGAATACGGGGCTTTGCAGATGTGATTTAATTAAGGATCCAGAGGTAGAGAAGTTATTATGGACTATCCAGGTGGGCCTTAAATCCAATTTCAAGTACCCTCATAAAACAGAGGCAGAGAAGATTTGACACACACAGAAGTGGGGGCAATGTGACCAAGGAGGCTGGAGCTACCAGCTTTGAAGAGGCTAGGAATGGACTATCCCCTAGAGCCTCCAGAGGGAGTGTGTCCCTGCCAACACCTTGATTTCAGACCAGTGAAACTAATTTCAAACTTCTGGTTCCCTGAACAGTGAGAGAACAAATTTCTTTTGTTTTAAGCCACCAAGTTTGAGGTAATTTGTAAAAGCAGCCATAGGAAACTAATATAGCATCAAAAAGAATAAAAATCTTAAGAATGAATTTACAAAAGAAGTGCAAAACTTATACTCTTAAAACTAGAAAATATTGTTGAAAGAAATTTTAAAAGACCTAAACAAAAAGCAAGTGCTTTATGGATCAGAAAGTACTCTTGGATCAGAAGGCTTAATATTGTTAACTTAGCAATACTCTCCAAACTGATCTACAGATTCAACGCAATCCCTATCAAAATTCCAGCTGGCTTTTTTGCAGAAATTGACAAACTGATCCTAAAATTCATATTGAAATGCAAGGGACCCAGAATAGCCAAACAATTTTGATAAAGAACAAAATCAAGGGCTCACACTTCCCAATTTCACAACTTATTACAAAGCTATATTAATCAAGATGGTATAGTACTGGTATAAGGACAGACATATGGATCAATGGAATAGAATTGAGGGTTCCAATTTCTCCACATCCTTGTCCACGTTTGTTATGATCTATCTTAATTATAGCCACCTTAGTGAGTATGAAGTCGTTTCTTGTTGTGATTTTGATTTGAATTTCCCTAATTCAATAAAATAAACCCATACATTTATGGTCAATTGATTTTCAAAAAGGGTGCCAAGACAATTCAATGGGGAAAGAATAGTTTCTTCAACAAATGATGCAGGCACAACTGGATATTAAAAAGCAAAAGAATTAAGGTGGGCCCCTACATCACACCATACACAAAAATTAACTTAACATGGATCACAGACCTAAATGTAGGAGCGAAACTCTTAGTAGAAAACGTAAGCATAAATCTTTATGCTCTTGTATTAGGCAATGGTTTCTTAGGTATGACACCTAAAACACAAGCAATCAAAGAAAAATTAGATAAATTGGACTTCATCAAAATTAAAAATTTTGTGCATCAACTGATACAAATAATACACATCAGGCACGTTAAAAGACAACCCACAGAATGGGAGAAAATATTTGCAAATCATATATCTGATAAAGGACTTATATCCAGAATATGTAAAGAACTCTTACAACCAATGACAAAAAGACAACCCAATTAAAAAATGGGTAAATGAGGAGCCAGTCGCGTGGCGTAGCGGTTAAGTTCACGCACTCTGCTTCAGTGGGGTTAATGGGTTTGGATCTCGGGCGCGGACCTACACACTGCTTATCAAGCCATGCTGTGGCAGGCGTCCCACGTATAAAAAAAGTAGAGGAAGATGGCACGGATGTTAGCCCAGAGCCAATCTTCCTTAGCAAAAAGAGGAAGATTGGCAACAGACGTTAGCTCAGGGCTAATCTTCCTCACCAAAAAAAAAAAGGGGGGGGGCAAATGATCTGAATAGACATTTCTTCAAAGAAGATATACAAATGACCCATAAGCACATGAAAAGATGTTCAATATCATTAGCCATTAGGGAAATTCAAATCAAAATCACAACAATAAACAACTTCATACTCACTAAGGTGGCTATAATTAAGATGGATCATAACAAATGTGGACAAGGATATGGAGAAATTGGAACCCTCATTCATTGCTGGTGGGAATGTAAAATGGTGCATCCTCTTGGGAAAGCAGTCTGGCAGTTCCTCAAATGGTTAAACACACAGTTTCCATATGACCCAGCAACTCCACTCCTAGGTATATACCCAAGAGAAATGAAAACATATTTCTCCACAAAAACTTGTATACAAATGTTCATAGCAGCACTATTCATAATTGCCAAAAAGTGGAAACAACCCAAATGTCCACCAACCAATGAATGCATAAATAAAATGTGGTATATCCATAAAAGGAAATATTATTAAGCAATAAAAAGGAATAAAGAACTGATACATGCTACAACATACATGAACCTTGAAAACATTATGCTAAGTGAAAGCAGCCAATCACAAAAGACCATATATCGTATGATTCCATTTTCATGAAATGTCCAGAATAGGCAAATGTATAGGGACACAAGGATTAGTGGTTACCTAGGGCTGGGGGTGGGGGTGAAGGGAAGAGGGGGAGTAATTGCTAATGGATAAATTTTTTAGGGAGTGATAAAAGTGTTCTAAAATTGACTGCGGTGATATTTGCACAACTCAGTGAATACACTAAAAATCATTGAATTATATTCTTTAAATGGGCAAATTGTATGGTATGTGTATTAAATCTCAATAAAGCTGTCAAAAATTTTGCTCAGTATATATGTGCAAATGTCATGAATGATTGCCAGTTTATGGAATTGTTGCAATTATACAGAAAACAATAAATTTAATCATCTTATGTTCTTTGCCAATACTTGTTGGTTCAGTCTTGGTAGAGTTTTAGAAAGATTTACTGTACCATTAATTTCAAGATTTTCTTGTAACAAAAGGAACGGTTGACAAGTATTTAGTAATCCAAAACAAAACAAGGCAGTGTAATTTGTTTTCTCGCCAGAATCATAATGCCTATGAACAGACTAAATTTCAAGTTTCAAGGAAAGGAAAAGCTTATTTGTGACCTAACTAGACAAGTATGAGAATTTATGTTGACATGGAAACTTTTCATATACAAACCTTGATAAATGGCACAAAAACTATTGGTTAATTGACTGAGTAGGTTGTCAAGGCACTCTGAACTTACATGCTCGGCCTGAAGCAGCAAATCAACCTTAGAGGCGTGGGGATTGAATACCCCCTTCCTTCTTTCTGAGCTCAGCAAAAGATTTAGAGACCAGTGTTTTTCCCCCACTCTGGCTCCCTTAATTCCAGAAGACGGCTCCAAGTCAGATGAGATTTCTAGTCCTAGGTCGGCTCTGCAGGTGCGGGGCAAATTCAAGACCATCATCCGCCCTTGCAGTGTTTACCTCCTAAGGCAGATGATGGAACGATTACTATCCATCCAACTTACTTCACCAGCCTGTGAGAAACAGGAGTGAGCTGACATATTTTAAAGTACGAGAAAATATGAGGCCGGGTATCATGAAACATGCACAGACTGGGTTTGAACCAAGTTCTGCCGCGGACCCATGACCGGGGGCAAGTCACATAAATCTGAACTTGTTTCCTCATTTGTAAAGCGTACTCCCTTTGATGTCCCCCCACTGGTAGGAGTGAGGAGCGCTGGGCGGCATCCGGGGGTCTTTCCGCAGCGCCCCCCGGTGCGCACGTTGACGGCGAGTGTTCTGGTTGTCCCTTTCTAAACCCTGGCTCTGGGCTTCTCTGGCCCAACTCTCTTACTTACAGATGAAAAAAACTTACAGATGAAAAACAGACAGAGTGGTCACACATGAGTGCTGTCACAAAATCGATCCAAGGGCCTCGGCGGTCTATAAGGAATCCCGAGCGGGCCACGTCGGAGCAGCAGGCAGCAACCGCTGCTCCGCAACGTGAACAGCTCAAAACAAAGCTGAAGCCCGTCACCTAGTGGCCGGTTCCGGCCACGCAAGGGAAACGTCGTGAAAACGGCTCTGGATATTGCGGCATCCAGGAGCCAATACGCTCAGTTCGCTCAGCTAACTCCTTTCTTCCATTGGGCTCTTTTAACTGTCAATCAATCATTTGCCCCGTTTTTATTGGTTTAGCTTCAATCAGTCTACTCAATCTACTAATCACATGCTTCTTTCCAAGAGCATCTTTACGTCATTAGATCGCCTACTAAATCTGACGAATTTAGCCAGTTCTTCTATTCCATTGGCTGGACCCGGCCCCTCCTCTTGTACATCCTGTTTGGGGCGGAAGTGAGAGAGCCCCTATTCCTATTGGCTTAGATTTGCAAGCGGCGGTTGTCTATCAAGACAACGTTAGCTCTCCGGAAGTACGGCTCCGGAAGGGGCGGGCTTTGCGAAGATGGCGGCGCAGGTCAGTGGCGTGTGTTTTTTTTTGTCGCGTTGCTATTGTGGACGTTTACTTTCTTCTCAGCGGCTCAACGCAAGTTATTGGCTCAAGGAAAGGGTGGTGATGAAAATAGCTTCAGGAAGGCGACTTCCCTGGCACAGCTGGGGAAAAGTAGCAGTAGGGGGACGGGACTGAAGTTACCGCTCCTCTCCAGTAACTTGGAGGGCTGGCCGGGTATGAGACGACGCTGCATGAGCGCTGACCGGAGTGGGAAGGCTGGAATCTGGGGTGTCTGAGGGAGAGAAGGGGGAGGGTTTCCATCTTAGACGTCCAGTTTTTTCATTATCCTGAGGAACGAATGGCTTTTCTTTACTCCCCTATAGGATGTGCTAGATTCAGACTTGCAAAGTGCCGTGACACTTCTGAAAAATCTCCAGGAGCAGGTGAGTAATGTTACCCCTTTGGAATAGATGAGTCACGCATCGGCTTTGACTTTGTGTGCCTTAACCTCCAAACTTGGGTGACTTGGGGGCATATATTTGAATGCTACCGAATACCATAAGAGCAAAATGATGTAATGAAAATCTTTTCAGGCTAGAATGCAAAATAATTGATTTCTACATCCGAAAGAATACAGAAAACTCTAAAAAGAAAGTATTTGAATCAGTTTTCTTTGTTCTTGTAGCTAAGGAAACCAATACAGAGAAAGATGATAAGATTTGCTGTTTGGGTGCCCGGCTAATATACATTTATATAGTTCGATGTATTGAGGTACAGATAGAGTTATAGACTCCTCATCACAATTGTCGCAGTTCTCATCCTCTCCCCATGGTTGGGTAAGATGGTTTCTGTGGCTTTAAGAAGAGATGGAAAGTTTTTCCTACGCTTTGAAGAATTATCAGAAACTATCTTTGCTATACTTTTCTAGAGCTGGAAAGAAGATAGTACTATATGTTAGACAGTGTTTCACATAATTTTTAGGTGCCTTTGTTTAGCTTTTGTCCTTTACAGCTCACAGACATGATTTTATGTATTCTAGTAAGCTGTTTTATTTGGACTAATTTCAGGTGGTGGCTGTAACTGCACAAGTGCAAGCTCTGACGAAAAAAGTTCAAGCTAGAGGCTTTCCTACAGAGAAGGTAAGCCATACTTGGGGAGAGGAAGCATCCAGTGACTTGATGTTCTTCACAGTACTTCATTGTAGATTTATTGAGTGTCTTGTAAGTCCAAAGTGCTGGAGCATCAAAGATGAATAAGATCCAGTTTCTATGCTGAAGTCTAGTGGGGAAGACAGATCAAAGCGATAGGTATAAGCAGTAGCAGTTGCATTACAGAGTCACGGGGAGTGCTATGCAGGTGGAGGAGAGGCAGTAAATAATTAGCAGAGGAAGTCAGGAAAGGCTTTTCAGAGGAGGTAACAGGATTGTGAGGAATAAATAGGAGTCAGAGAGACAGAAAGAAACAGCATATGCAAGACACAGAGACCTGAAAGCATGAAGATATTCTGGGAAAGGAGGTAAGTCATTTAGTGTGGTCGGATGTACATTTTGTATATGTGTGTGTGTGTTAGGGGTGGGAAATAAGGCTAGAAATGTAACTCACTCTGTGGAGAGCCTTGTAGGCCAACTGAGGAGTTAGTATTGTATTTCATCTAATCTAAGATGCTGGTGATTAGGGACATACCACTTATTTTATAGTATACTAAAAAAAACGCTGCCTGTTAATCTATGATATAATGGTAAAATACCATTGATGAAAAGATGCGTCTTGGGCCAGACCTGTTGGCCTAGTGGTTAAGTTTGGCATCCTCTGCCTCAGTGTCCCAGGTTTGGTTCCCTGATGTGGACCTACGCCACTCATCTGTCAGTGGCTATGCTGTGGCAGTGGCTCACGTTGGGGGGAAAAAAGAGGAAGAGATTGACAGTGGATGTTAGCTCAGAGTGAATCTTCCTCAGCCAAAAAAAGAAAAAAAACAGATGCATCCTGACTTCGGAGATGTTAAAATATGAAAACGATGTGCATCTTAAAATTGAAATATGGTAGTTTTCAAATCAACGTCTTATAGAACTTTCTAGGGACCATTGGGTGTGCGACGGTATAGGAGGAGGGCTCTGGGTCCCTCATATCTGATTGAACTGGAAAACTCTGGTGTTATCTGTTTTATGTATTGATAAGATACTGTTTTGGCCTAAGGTACTGTTTAAGCAAAACATTCCATAGATCAATAAAAGTATGAAAATCATTTTTGTAGGTTAATAAGAATCATTGAAGGATTTTTGAAGTACGGGATTTACAGCAGATTTGTGCTTTCGAAAGATGCAAACAGCATTTTAATATATTCTCTTTTTGCCTTTTCTTTCTCCCTGTTAAATTTTGTTATTTTCTTGTCTATTTTTATTTTTTATGATTTTTTTTATATTTGCTTTTCTTCCTTCTTTATTTTTCTCTTGTATGCTTATAACCCAATTTGAACTTGACAGTGCCCAAGCATGTCAGAAGAGCCTACTTCTCACATTCCTGACTGTCTTTATTCTGGGTGCCATGCTTGATCCATTTTAATGCCTTTTTGAGATGAGCTGCCAGTATGTATCTTAGATCACTATGTGTGTGTTTACTCATTGAACAGATATTTATTATTTTTCATGACCAAAGACTTTTATGAAGTGCTTTACAGGTTACAAAGTGCTTTCATGTTACAGGCAGAAAATCAAGCAAATGTTATACATTTGTTCCTTTAAATAAAGTAATGTGTGAGCACTGACTTAAGTTATAGTTATTGAATAAATTTTTTAAAAAAGAGTCATATTATCTTATTTGAGCCTCATAATTACTCTTTGGGGCAGGAGGGAAATACTGTACATATTACAGATGAGAAGACTGAGATCATAAGTTTAAGTGACTTACCAGTATTTGACTACTACATGCCTAATTCAGAACTTAAAGCCGATTTGTCTGTCTTTAAATCCTTTGCTCGTTAGGTACCACACTGCTGCTGATCTCAAGGGCTTTGCATGTTGGTTTAAAGATACCCAGAGCTTAGGTATTGGAGTCAAACTGAGTTTGAATCCCAGCTCTACTCCTATTACTGTGTAATCTTGGACAGAGTGTTTAACCGGTCTAAAATACGTCTTCCCTTGTAATCTTGGACAGAGTAATTAAGTAGTCTGAAATAGATCTTCTCAGGGCTGTGGAGTTTTTCAGTTTTATGTAGTCAGTGACTCTTTTTTTTGTTGTTGTCAATTTATTTAATAACTGTAACTTAAATCAGTGCTCCCACATGTTACTTTCTTTTATTTAAAAGGATAAGCTGTATAACAGTTGCTTGATTTTCTGCCTGTCAGTGGAATACACTTTTAATTTTAGAAAGTTTGGAAGATATGTAAAAGCACAAAAAGAAAGTTAAAAACTAATATAATCACCATTCTGAGATAACCACTGGAGTACATGTTTTAAAGATTTGTTTAGTGTAAAAGTTATATGTAGAAAAACACTTTCACAGCGCAAGCACTCCACATTTCTTCCTTTTCCTCATCTTGATCCCCAAGGGTAGCAGTTGTTAATTGTGTGTCATACCCCTCCCCTTAATTGTAACCATATTATACACACTTTCTGAAACTTGTGTCGACATGGACTGAATTCCATGTCAGTGTGTATAGATCATTGTTTTTACCTGTATCATATAATTCCATTGTATGTGGATAAAATCCATAATTGTTTTGATTAAATTAATTTAAAATTCAACAGTGTGTACAATGCGTGGAGACATTTTTGATTGTCACAGCTTGGGGGGGGTGGGCATCACTGGGTAGAGGCCAAGGATGCTGCTGAACATCCTCCAGTGCCCAGACTGCATACCACAACGAAGAATTAATTATCTGTCCCCAAATGTCAGTATCTCTGATGTTGAGAAACCCTGCTGTAGTCATTGTGGGGGATACTTTATTGATTTTCCAGCTCTTACTGTCTTCCAGTTATTCTCTGAACTTTGCTTCTCACCTGTTAGCATAATTTTCTCTCTGGCCATTTTAGGTACAGCCACTTCCTTGAGACTGCTCCAGATACGTTATATGAACTGATTGGGAAAAACTTAACTTGGAAAAAATTATCCTGTTTGCCCTAGGCTCTCCTTCTGATTCTCTGGCTAAAACTGAATTTGCATCTCTTACGGTTTTATTCAACTCAGGGTCTCAGCCTCTTGGAAGTGAAAGACCAGCTGCTGCTCATGTACCTTATGGATTTGAGCCATCTCATCCTGGACAAAGCCTCAGGAGGGTCTCTTCAGGGACATGCTGCAGTTTTGAGACTGGTGGAGATTCGCACAGTATGAAGCATTGGCATTTTAGAGTTCTAGGTTTCCAAATCCTGAACTCCAGCACTGTCACACAATAGCTCTCATTTAAGTGGGTGCTCTCATGTTTAAGTGAGGAAACCAAATGGAAAAAGTATTTTTCTCTTCATTTGCTCTACTTTGCATATCTTAGGTGCTTTATCTGGCATCTTAATATAGGGACTCTGGTGTGTGCTTAATTTTGGGAAGAGAATGTAATCCTTTTTAACCATGTTGTAGGTTTTAGAAAAGCTTCGTCCCTTGGACCAAAAGCTGAAGTATCAAATTGACAAACTGGTCAAGACTGCAGTGACAGGCAGCCTCAGTAAGTGGGGGAAGCTGTGAGGTTATGGGGGGACCATCATAAAGTTCCAAGTCTTATAAAATCTCTTGGGTTTTTTATTTTAGGTGAGAATGACCCACTCCGCTTTAAGCCTCATCCCAGCAATATGATGAGCAAGGTAAGGGGTTGCATTATTCTTGTTTTCCTGAGGAATTTAAGCCTGAATGAGCCTCGTGATCCTGGGTGTCCTGGGATTCTCTTATTGCTGTTGATTCTCAGCTTGTGCCTTAAAACATGGAGTGTGAGGTTCCCCTTTCTCTCTTTTGTTTATATTCCACCTCCCCAGGGTACTCTAGCTTTAGTTTTTGTTATCACTTGTCTGAGTAACACTTTCTAAATTTGCGAACATCATGTTCCTTTTGTAGTTGAGCTCTGAGGATGAGGAGGAAGATGAAGCAGAGGAAGGCCAATCTGAGGCTTCAGGGAAGAAATCTGCAAAAGGAACTGTTAAGAAATATGTTCCACCACACTTGGTTCCAGTACATTATGGTATGAACTGTGGCTGCTGCCCACTCAGCGTGAATTGTGTTTCTCCTCTTCTTTTCTCTGTTTTGGGATAACTCTTGATTATTTTTATCACATAGATGAAACAGAAACTGAGCGGGAGAAGAAGCGCCTGGAACGAGCCAAGAGACGGGCACTAAGCAGCTCTGTCATTCGTGAACTTAAGGAACAGTACTCAGATGCTCCAGAGGAAATCCGTGATGCTCGACATCCTCATGTTACTCGCCAGAGTCAGGAGGATCAACACAGGTCTGAGTCCTCGCAATTAGAAATTGTTTCTAACTCTAGAGACCTGTCCTTTTGCTTTGGATGAATATGATTAAGTCTAGTACCAAGAGAACCCACATTATATAGAAAGTGGAGTGAAAAAGTTGGAATGACAGTTTCTAAGAATTAAGGGTTTGAAGTACAGAAAAGGAACTAGGAAAAACGTCCATTTTTCCTAATTGTTTAAGCTGAGCAACTGCTGTAAGAAGAGGAATGTATGCAGTTCCACCTAGTAGGGTGTTAAAATTCTGTATTCATTATTATAGCTTTCACTTTTGTGCAGAAGGCAATGAAGGCAGGTTTTGATAATGCCATCAAGAGTGCTCAGTAAGTTCAGGGAAGAAAAGTAGAAGTGATTGTGACTTGAATACAGAGTCATCAGCGTTGCTCAGGTGCCAGTCTCAGCGGTTGATAGATTTTGCGTGAAAGGGCCTGTGGTGAAATATGGAGCTGAAATATAAGAATTTCAGCTGAAATTTAAGAATTTTCAGATATAGTTTAAATATTCCTATGGATGGGCTGTGAGTTCATCTCTAAGGAGGAGGGAAGTTCTAGCACAAAGAACATTTCATTGAGGAAGCTCAGTATTGAGCATTCCGTATGTCCTTACTAATACTATATTGATGTGCTATGAAATTTCTTGAAAATTGTCTGAATGGGGGTTGAGTAAATACCTGGGCCCGGCTTCATGGCTGCAGCTTTCTATCTCTGGACTGAGTGTGCTGGAGACAATGTCTGTATTTCTCTGACAGGATTAACTATGAGGAGAGCATGATGGTGCGTTTAAGTGTCAGTAAGCGAGAGAAAGGACGGCGAAAGCGAGCAAATGTCATGAGCTCACAACTTCATTCCCTCACACACTTCAGTGACATCAGTGCTTTGACAGGAGGAACCCCTCATCTTGATGAGGTGAGGTTATGATACAGTGGTGGGAGGTGACCTTCATGCTTTCGGCCAAATATATATGGGGCTTATTACTATGAGGAACGTGGGAATGGATACTAACACTTGGAAGTGCATTGCCATTCCTTCATTTCTCCATTTGTCTCCAGGATCAGAATCCCATTAAGAAGCGGAAGAAGATACCTAAGAAAGGTCGGAAGAAAAAAGGTCAGTGAATGATTAGGACTTAGGTGGTCACGTGCAAGGTAGGGAGTACGAGCTGGGATGCCAACTCTCTGGGTTTGTCTTCCCGGGTCTTACCAACCCTTATGGTTATCTCTTCCATACTGGCATTAATCTCTTCAGGTGGGCTTTTATTTTTCTTCTTTCCCAAGCTGAAAATCAGCATCATTCACAAAAGAGATTTCTGGATTTGATCTCTCAGGTCCCACAGCTCCTGTTTGGGCATCCTTAAACAGAGTTATAGAAGGTTCACTTGAAGGAACCGTTATCCCATTTCACTTTCATTCCTACGTCTAGTCTTTTGTCCTGGGAGAATAGAGAGAGTATTGACTAGGGGACCCACCCCTATTCAGCTCCTCTCTCTAGATGTCCTTTTTTTCTATCCCTTCAGCTTTTCCAACTGTCCTGTGTCTCATTCTTGGTTTCCCTTCCTTTCAGGTTTTCGAAGGCGGCGGTGATTATGGGTGTACATGTTTATATATATAACTTTTTGTCATCCTGGGATACTTCTAATTTCACTGTATGTAGGTTTTTTTCCTTGGAATTGATTGTTTGCCCTGGACATGTGGAAAGATGTTTATCAATAAAATTGATTTTACTCACGAATTGAAGCCCCTTTTGCACATGTATTGTATCACTGGAATCACTGGGTGTGGGGTTTTTTTTGTGAGAGGGTCGTGAAAAGGGAAAGATGAGGTTTTTGGGGACTGAGCGAAGTTTGGCTTTATATAGTTTTCTTTGATAATATATTTTTCCCAGAAACTAGAAATTAGTTATTTAACACAAAAATTATCGAGAGATTAGAGTAGTATGATCATCTCTTTGACCCGACATTGCTATAAGTTTTTGTATGATTTATTGTGATACAGGTATCTGAAATATATGGATGTTAAGTTTAATTAATGTATCTTGCTGGCCACCAGGTGGCATTAGTGGTTCAGGAAACCTCCTTTGGCCCTTGACTATAATCAAAAGCACGGTAGAACCTTTACTCATCAGCAAGAGTTATTCTTGTCTCCACTTCTCTGAATGTTTTTCTTTTCTTCTAAAATGGCATGAACATAGGGCTGATCTTTGGTCAGTTATAGTTTGAGTGTATCTGGAAAGAATAGAGTGAATGAGAAGACTAGAGTGTAAAGACGAAGTATAATCTCGTGTTTTTCGGCCTATTTGACCGTCCTTCACCTAAGACCTCAGTTTACCCGTCAGTAAGGCCAGCCCTTTTACGAAGAACTTGCAAAAGAATGCCGGCAAGTAGGCAGACAGAGAATTCTTAGTTTGAAGACCAAAAGAATGAAAATTCCACAGAAATACCAGCCCAAGTCAGGAGACTGATGAGAGTTACGTATCTGAGATCTTGTATTCTGTCCAGAGAATGACCTTTGTTGGTGAGAGATCCCTCAGGCCTTAGATAATACGGAAAGTGAAAAGAGGAATGGAAGGAGAGAGAAGTTGAGGAGTCTAGAATTAATTCATTGGAGCTTTTTTAGGGACTTGGGGTCTCATGAACACCTAATTTTAGTGGCTGGCATTCCTGGTCATTGTGGAGAGGAATATAATTTGGGTCATTACATCACTAAATCCTGTTGATTCTGAATCCTATGAGTTTGGATTTATACTGGGCTGCCCTGTTGGAGCAAGAGTCTTTTCAATCTGCTGCAGCCTGATAGAAAGTAGTTAGGAGACAACTTAGGACTATCTTCTGTTAACTCGGGCCTTAAATTTTCCTCAGCTGGAAAACAAATGTATTAGACCGAATCTCTAAGATTCCCCCCAAATCAGAGAGCCTAGAGCTGTTTTTCATGGATGACACCTCGATGGGCTTACTTCTGGGGCCTTTAACATTTAGTCCCTGGCAGATCTGAGGGAGCCTGATGTGACTAGGGCCCTCATACTTCTATTTCCTCGAGTGAATCTAAGCAAAGAGCCACAAGAACAGTTTTAGAGATTCTTTTCCCTTTCTGGGTGAACTAACTGGACAAGAAGGTCAGTTAAAAAATGTTTTAGTTAGGTCCACCACATTCACTTCTTAGTTAGGAATACTAACTGTTGCATTTGCTTCTAATTTATTAAGATCTTTGGATTATGGGACCTGCCAAGGGAAAGAAAGTGCTTTTTCTTTAAGATCTTATTTTGTGTTACATACTGACTTAAGTGCTCTATCCTTAGTCCTTATAAAATTTATGCCATCTTTATTTTTTACTAGTGAGGAAACGAAGGCACTTGGGTAGTTTGCCCAAGGTGACACAGTGATTAAGTTAGAGAACCAGTGCTTGGGGCATACAGGATGGGGGACCTCAAGTGGCCTGGGGATTATGAAAGAAAGCCTTCAGGGTTTTTCTTTTTTAAAAAAAATATTGGTAGGTGGATTATAACCTGTAGCTCCCCACTCCCCACTGTCCCATTTCTGTATGAGGCTTTGCTTTCAAAGAAACCCCAAGTTCCAGACAACTATTCTGGCCTCTTGGTGGTGTGGGAGTGACCTGAACAAACAAAAATCCCTGCCTCTGTGGATCGTATAATCATTCAATCTATTCTTTTAACCCAGGACATCTTGTTATCTCTGGCCTTCTAGATGACAGGCATTATTTGAAAGAGTTTTCCAACAAAAAGTGGAATAATTTCTGAGTTTATTTGCACCAGAGTTATCAAACAATGTTTAGAGTACATTGTTGACAAAGTTTTATGTTGATTCTCTATGCGTGAAACAGGCATAGAGGCATGAGTGAGGAAGAGTCCTGCTGCTCCATCTTCTCATGGCCCTCTTCCCCCAAGATTTCTGAGAAGCTCAAGAGATCTTTATAGAATGTGGTTAGAAAACCATTGTTAGGGTAGTAGAGCAAGGGAACTAAGAATTAGAATTTGAGAGTTTCTTTGTGGCTGGTGGTGTTTGGTTTTCTTCTTTCCCCTATTTCTACTCACAGAATCAGTTCTCTGATCATTCAGACCACATGAATGTCAGATTTCCTCAGTGCAGTTCTAACAACAGATCATGTTCAGTGTTCACTAAGTAATGTCTGTCATTAGTGCACGTCGCCACCTGTTCAATTTTATCATGTGATGGCAAAGGGGGTCTTGGCTTTCTTCTGGACAAATAATTTAGCATCTCTACCTTAGTTTTTTCATCTGAGGGAGTGGGGAAGAGGGTTTGACCAAGGCTATTTTTGCCTCTTTAAGCTTTGTTTTGTTGTAATTTTATGAAGGCTTGGGGAAACGTTTGTCAGGAGTTCACAGCAGTCTTCATGGATACCTACTTAGAAAAATACGTTTTGTTTATGAGGAAGGGATGACATGATTATGTCTGTTTCAGCACCATGGAGAGTTCAAGCTTTGCTATCTCTTTCCTTACCTTGGGTTGGTGGAAGGTACCTAGAGCTGCATGGTGTAGACCTGCCCTTTCGCAGAGCCCAGTTTATCTGTCCAATCTCCAGTTCTGATTGGTACAGATTCAGTGGGAGTCCTGGGTGTCCCCATCCTCCCTGGGATCTATTAGGTGTGTAAACCTCAAATTCATGTTCAGACTTATCCAAAGATTTGGCCAACTTGACGGAGGCACATGAGTGAAATCCTGCCTTCTGCTCTAGTGGTAACAACATTCATACTGTGATGCACAAGGATTTTAACAGCCCTTGAGAAAAACTCAATCTGTCCCCTCCTCTTCGTTGCTTACAGACCCTTGAGGAGACGTGAAGTTGCTTTTTCATTCCTTGGGCTCAGCCTCTTTTTCTGCCTGTGCGTGGAGAAAGGCATCATTGCTCTGGCTCTCTGCCCAGTCTTGCTTTTGTATTTCTTTGATCTCATTGTTCAGAGGGTCTCAGAGAAGCCCCAAGAGCCATGCCTTTGCATGTTTAAGCTATTGATGCTTTTGAAATAACAGAGCGTCGCTGTGTAAGAAGTGTATTAAAATTAAAGGTCTATCTTGAACAAATTTGGGTCAATAGGTGGCAGTAGTCACCTAGTCCCGAGGCCCTGACACCCCCGAGCACAAGCACATTTGATGGCCATTATATTTAAGGTTGTGAGAAAGGAAGTCACATTGAAATAAAAATGGGGGGAAAAGCCATCCTTTTTGGTGGAATCCAGGATATGCCGAAATGTACTGGATTACTTCTGTGGGGGTGTTGGATGGGGAAGATTGCTGACATCTGTGAAGGGCACTGGTAGGAAAGAGTGGGGCCTCAGGACTGAGGGAGTGCTACTAGGGCTTCTGAGAGGTAGAGTGAGACTGTGTTAAATGAGGACCAGTGCTGAAAGGATAGAGTCTAGGGTTGGGAGTGGAGAGGGAGAGGGGTGGAGAAGGGAGGGGCAGATCTGTGTGAAGGGACCATGGGAAGGGTGGGCTGTGATGAGGAGGACTGCGGTTAGAGGGGGAGGGGGAGGCTGCTGCAATCCTGAGCCTGTCTGATGGGGGAGGGGAGGGGAGATATTGGTCTGCGCTGCAGCTGCATTGGCTCCCCTCCTCCATACTTCCCAAGGAGCCAGAGCAGTGCTGGCAAATCTGTCTTCATCTATTTATTATTATTAAAAATGCGACGGGTTTTCCTCCCTGGAAGCACAACAAATACCACTGATCACATTTCTCTCTCCCCTCCTGCAGAGCTTTTGCATTCTCTCTTTCATTCTTTGCACCCTCCCCCCCAGGTCTCTCTGACTGGTGGGGGACCCTTCCCTTTCCTTCTCAGAGCTTGGTGGCTCCCTGGGGGTTTCTAATGATGGTTGGGAGTTTCAAGGCAGTGCTGGGAGGAAGCAGCTGAGTGAGGGCCATCCATTGCCCCAGGGAGGGAGCTATACTCCACCATCCAGAGGGGAGAGGAAATCACTTGTAAATAAAGATAAAATCCTTTCTCCAGCTAATGAAGGAAGAAGCAGGCGCACATGCTCCTTTTGGTCCCCTGCATTCCTCCCCTTTCACACCTTTTCCTTTTCTACTACCTGAATTCTGAAGGGGAAACCCCCCCTTGGAATGAAAAAAGCCAGGAGTTCTCTGTCCTCCCTCCCTTAGCTTGTTAAGTCCCTCTCTTCCCAGGAGAGCCATATAGAATTTATTCTTCTAGCCTGCGTGTTGTGTTACTGAGAGGTTTGAAGGGCAGAAGCCATGGCTTCTCCCTCCCCACCTGCACGGCAGACCCCCGTGCCCAGGCGGCGGGGGGCCTCTTTTGTTGCTCTCTGTAACCCTTCGCCATGCCCATAGGTGGTGCTGCCGGTGCTGTGCTTGCAGGGCCCTCCTCCCCAGCCCCATTCCTCCCCACCCGGTGGGGCCCTCCCCCTTTCCCCAGCCCTCTACTGCCTGATTGTTATTCCACTAATGTCTCCTCTACTGTTCCCTTCCTCAAATTAATTTTGTGGCGCTCTTTTCTTCCGCAGTGCCATCGTCCCCTCCCCCCTTCTCCAGCTCTCTTGCTTTCTCTATTTCTCTCTCTCTCTGTCTGTCTGCAGGGTTTCCTTCTCCCTACTCCCTTTTTTTTTCTTTATCTCTTCTGCCATTGGCATTTTACAGATGACTCTCCTAATGAATGTGGGTAAGATGGGGTTAGAGGAGAACAGGGTGAGGGGAACTGAGGGGTCAGTGTGGAGGGCTAGGTCAGGAGAATGATGAGGCTCTGTGAGGGAAATGAATGGAGATGAGAAAGGAAAGGTATCCTTTGCTGTCCAAATCTACTCAGTTCCTGGATTTGGATAGTGAGAGTTCAGCTGGCAAGGGATACTGTGTTATCTGAATCTACAGAATTTGGTTCTACATGCTGGGAAAATGGGAGACATGGAGTCACAAGAATTCAGATAATAAAGACTTCATCCAAAAACTTTTGATTTAGATTGCTAAGGATACCTGTGCTTTTGAGGACTCTGAAGGAAAAGTACGCTCTAAAACCTGATCTCTGGTCCCTCAGGAGATATCCTGTTACTGGTCTTATGAGTCCTCAGAAGGTCCTTGCCAGGGCAGCTGTGACGCCTACTTGGTGGGCACCCTGGCTGTCTGGTCACTACTGAGCACAATGCTGGCTGTAGGACCTCAGTTCACTCTTGTAGCCTGCTTCCTGCTTCTGTCATTCCATGTCTCTCTCCTTTATCTCAGCTGAGTTTACATGGTTGCCCCACTCAGCCATAGCTCCCTTTATTGTTTAGTCTTTCCAGAGTATAGCCCAAACTCATCAGACCATTACCTGAGCTCTTACCCTACTTTGCTTCTTAAGTTCATCTGGACCCTGCTCGTTGTGTGACAACCCCTGGGCTAACTCAGCAGTGTTGTTGATTGTAAAGTTATCCAATTTCTAGGATGGCTAATTTTCCTCTTATTGAATTATTTTTATGGATTAATAGCATCCTAGTAACTCTCTGGATAGTAGTGCTGAGTCTTTGCCTTGTGTATGCCCTAGGAATTGAATTGTCCATGAGATGGACGGTGTGGCCTCTTTCCTTTGTTCCTTGGTGAGAGGAGGTCTTCCTTAGCTTAAGTGGCAGCCCCAGTATGACTGGCTTCCATTTCCCTAGCCTGTATGAGTCAAGACTGACTCCTGGACTATGGAGAGAGGCAAAGTTTGTCTGCCCAGCAGAGCCCTGGAAAGAGCCACAGTGAAAAACAGGCTAGAACGCCACACCCTTCACTCTATTGTCTGAGCCTTGGAGGTGTCCGTGGAAACCTCTCTTGCCTGCTCTTCTGCCCTCCTTAGGTGTGTACATTGGTGGAGGCAGATGGGCCAGTGGCCTCAGCTGATTTTCCTGCTGCCCTTTTCAGAGGCCTCTTTGTCGTATTCAGGGGACTCTAGTTAGAATCACGGACTCAGGGAGCATAGACGATGATCCTGTTAAGGTCCCTTTCTTAAAAGCAAGGCTCAATAAATACTCGTTGCAGTGAATGGTAGGGATTTTTCAGCTTTAGTATCCTTTTAGAAGAGTTATAAATGAAGTTTTAACTATTTCTTCTCTAGGTGCTTATGGTGCTGTAGCTAAAATTGGTTGATTTTTGTTTTCTTACACTCAGGTCCTATAGGGGGAAGTGAATTGTCCAAAACTGTACAAATAAATCATTAGCAGAGCTGGCCTTAGAATCTATGTCCTCGGGCCGGCCCGGTGGTGCAAGCGGTTAAGTGCTCACACTCTGCTGTGGCGGCCCGGGGTTCGCCGGTTCAGATCCCGGGCACGCACCAACGCACCGCTTGTCAAGCCATGCTGTGGCGGCGTCCCATATAAAGTAGAGGAAGATGGGCACGGATGTTAGCCCAGGGCCAGTCTTCCTCAGCAAAAAAGAGGAGGATTGGCATTGGATGTTAGCTCAGGGCTGGTCCTCCTCACAAAAAAAAAAAACAAAACAAAACAAAAAAAGAATCTATGTCCTCTTGGGCATCTAAATCTGACTTTTTGTTGACTACTCCTTGGAAGCCAGTGTTCGCATTTCACCCCAGAGTCACTGACAGCCTTGAAGCCAGCAGCACAGTCAGATTTTGTGTCTAAGCCAGCCTTGGTTTGCCTGCTGAGGGAGAGCGTCAGCAGTGGGAGAGTGGGGTGTGTGGGCCTGGGGAGGTGCCTGGCTCCCGGGAAGGGACTAGCATTCCCCTCAGGGTTCCACAGTCCAGCCTATCAGAGGGGCCTCGGCGGTCCCAAGGTAGGGGATTTCCAAAGTCCCAGTTTCTGTTTCCCATTCCAGATTTAATTTGACCTTACTGCTAACTAATAGACCCCTTCCCCTAAGCCTTCACCCCCTCAAAAATATCTGGGGGCTGGATACACATGGTGGTGGATGCTGGAAACTCAGGAGTCTGTGTTCTTGCCTTGCTGCTCATTTGCAACTAACTCTTAAGGCCCAAGACCGCTAAAAGAACAAAAGGCTGCATGTACCACCTACTTACTCCAGCTAGCACTGATAGTCCTAGATCCAGTGTAAAACCCTCGTGGCTATATTAAAATGTTCTTATAGTTTTTATTGTTAATTAAAACCTAGACTAGAAAATAGTCTCTGAAAGCATTCATATATTTCCACTTTGACTGAGGCTGTAGCAGCTTACTCTGAGAACTGCTTTGTCTCATCTGCCAGCCTTGGGTTTAGCCCCACAGGTGAGCTCTGGAGAATAAAAAGCCCCTGAGTTTCTACTTCCTCTCTCCCAATTTTGATTCACTCACTGCTAGCTCTTACAGGAAGCCCTAGGTGGTAAAGAGATCAAATCAGAATCCCTAGCCAGGAAAACCCTGTCTCTTAGCTACAATGACCCTTGTCTGCCATTCCATTCAGCTCTATGGCACTTAACACCAGAAAAGCTTCATCTGGCTTCACACCTCCTCTGTTTCTTTCAGTCAGGTCTTATGTAATCTGTCACTGATGGCAGACTTTCTTCTTCCCCTTCTTTATTCCCTCCTAAGGCTTTAAGCTCCAAAGCTTCCTAGATGCCTCCCACCAAAGGGGTGCTTTCTGAAACCCAGCCTCCCCTCTCTTTCTTATCCCTCAGATCCTCAAGTCAATCCCCTAGTGGATGTGTTTCCCTCAGAGTATCAGATGACACCCTTAGAGAGCCAGCTAGGTGCTGCTAAAAATCCCATTCCTCACCCATCTCCCCGCTGGAGCTCCTGGAATTGGATTCTGCAGCCTCCTGTCATCCTAGCCTCCTTTTCTGTTCATTTGGAAGGTTTTCGCCATTGCTTTTGATAAATTCCTGGTTTGGCAGAAATATCCAGTACTTAGGAAGGTCCTGTGGGGCGAGTTCCCTGTCGCCGGCACCTTAGTTGACTCTCGGAAGGATCTGCTCCTGCCCTCTCCCTGCCGTACTGCCATCCTCCTCTGCCTGGCCTATGCTGGGTGGGGTCAACATGTGGAAGTCCTCTGCACAGACATTCCGGCCCTCTTTATCCATCTTAGCAAACAAAGCATGGCTCTGCCCCTGACTTCCTTCTCTAGCGTCTATTTCTTCTCCTTCACCTTCTCCCACTTCTCCTTTCCCTTCTCACGTATAGTATACTCTTCATTCCTCTTCCTTTAAATCTCCTTCTTGTCCACTTGCTCACCGTCGCCCATCTGTGCCCATTCCCTCAGCCCCCCATCTTTCTTCCTCAACAGCTGTCTTCCTCATTGCCTGCTCATGCTGAGGAAACAGTGTGGTATGGGAAGAGTGGCTGCAGAGTGGGTCCCTGGTTGTCAGAGTAAGCTATCCCTTTTTCTCCAGAGGATTGGTGGCTATCTTTTCCCATCTTGTCTTCGGTGGTCCTTAGGGGTCAGGGAACCCCAAGATGCTGGCTCTCTTTTGGGATGAAAAAGCTCTCCTCTTCACTTCTTCCCGTGTTGAAGAGGAGTCATTTGTTGCGATGCCCTCTTTTGCTCTTCCTGAGGGTGGGTCGGTCTGTTTCTCCCTCCCTTTCTCTTGTTTTCTCCCTCTTTCTGTCTCTCCCCAGCACAAAGCAGCAGCAGGACTGAATGAGCCTGTCTAGAGGCTCTGCCAGTCTATGCCCCTCACTTTTGCCCCTCCCCCTCGCTGTGCGTGCTGTTGGGGAGGGTTGGAGGGCGGTGGCATGGTGCCAGCCAACCCAGAACCATATGCAGTGCCTTCTGCACTGAGGCGGGCTCTGTCTCTCTCGCCCTCCTTTCCACTCTTCCCCTCCCTCCTTCCCACTCTTCCCCTCCCATTTTTAATTAGCTGCTGAATTAATTAAATCCCACATGCTAATTAACATTCCTATAGGGAAGGAGGCCAGGTCAGGAAAGTGGGGGTGGTAAAGCAAGGCTTGTGTCCAGTTAGGAGATTTAGGGACAGGAAGGTGGGGGAGGGGATGGGGGTTGATGAGGAAGGAACAATCTAAGAATGGAAAGAAACCTGAGAGGGGGTGAAGAGACGGAGAAGGGAAATCATGGAGAGTAGAACCTATTAAAAAGGAAAATAATTAGAATTATTAACATTGGAGAACTGAAAGTGTCTTGAAGCCTGTAAAGGCTAGAGGTAGAGCTGTGGGTCTCAAACATTAGCGTGCGTGAATAACCTGAGAAATAATGATACAGAGGATGCTAATTCGCTGCCTTGAATGTCTTCTAAAGAAATAAATGTCAATTTTAATAGGAGTGCTTTAGGTTAGAAATGAAGGCGAACTTCCTCCTTGCAAGGCAGTGGCATGCTCTACTGACGGAACTCTTTGGGAGATAAATTCGTATCTGTTTAGAATGGTTAAAGTTTGCCCAAAGCCAAGGGAGGTGATAAACTTTGAAGGTTTTTCTGGATAGACAAATAATAATCCTTAAGTGTATACTGTGTCCTGAAGAACCAAGAAAATCCAGGATGGGAAAATTCAGGATTCATTCTGTTCCCTTTCCTCGTCGCATTCAGGGTGAACTTTGAGTTTGCACTCTGTGGTCCTGTCAACGTTTTACGGATGAGCCTTCTCTTCAAATCAGATACTTACTTCCCTGGGAGGTTTAGAGCAGTGATTCCTAGCAAGGACTTCAGACAGATGACTGCCTGATGGCTAGCATGGCTTCTGTCCTTGACCAAGGGGTGGAGGGACAGGAGAATGGCTGGAGTTATGTATGCAGCAGAAGAAGGGAGGTTGGGTGAGGACTGACAAGAGTATGGCTGGCATCGAGGATTCCGTTAGGGTCGCTACTGTGGTGCAACCTGGAAAAAGTAGGGACAGCTTACTTGTCATTGCATTTCTCCTCTGAAAAGTAAAGAAAACTATATTGAGTACAGATCTAAACTCCCCCTATCTAGCTCACCACCAAGAACTGAGGTCCAGGAGGAGTACGGTGGGTTAGCAGAGCCTCCTGATCGGCAGCTACCCGGTGTTTCCCAACCTTTTTCAGTCTGGAAAACACCAGGAGCAAGTACTGTCTTGTCTACACCCCTAACCACCATTCACTTAGATGGCATTCTCCACTGTTATTCATACTGCAATGATTAATTCACTCAAAAATATTTGCATATTAACTGTGCAGAGCACAAAGTATCGTTAATTTAAGGAATATTTATTAAGCACCTACTATCTGTTAGACACATTAGGCATTAGGTTAGATACAACAATAGGGAATGAGATAGAACTACTACATCTGAGGGGTTTATATTTTGGTTCAGGAAAAAAAAAAAGATGCATACAGTGAAGTGCAGTAACTGTGTATATGTGCAAATGCATGTGAACTCCTGTAGACTTAGTGCCTGTGCTGCTTTTGTGTCCTATTGTTACTTATTCTTTCTTATATGTGTGTCTCATCTGTCCACAGAGAGGCTAGCTCCTTGAGGGCAGGAACTCATAGCACTAGCCTAAGCCTTACACGTTCGCAGCTATTCAGCAAATGTGTTAATTAACATACAGCCATATATCAGGGTGTAACAGCTGCTTTAGAGTCTGTGACATTCCTTGCTGTGGCAAATATTTGTCCTCTGAAGGGAGCTCCTATTTTTTAAAGTTACAAAAATATGATGGTGAGTAAGATAATTATGTGATGAGTAAGGTAGGTCCCTAAACAGGACAATAGTGCTTAGGCTCCTCAGTGGGATTTGAAGCGGTTCCTAAAGAGGGGCAGGGCCAGGGAGAGGCAGTGGAGTGTAGAGAAAAGGGCACAGGCTTGTTTTTATATGTACTGTATTTCCTTTCACTTTTTTATAGACTTTTCCCATCATCTTCCCACTCCAAAATTATGATTAGGCCATTGTATACGTGTGTATCCTGTTTTGTTCACTTAATGTTGTGTCAGATTTTCCCATGCTATTAAAAAATCAGATTAAAAAATACTTAATGAATATATATTATCCCATCATGGATATACCATCATTTGTAACATCATTTCTTATTGTTAGACATTTAGGATGTTTCCGGGTTTGTTGTTACTGTTTTTTCCTTCTATGATGGACACCCATGTCTTTATACATAAATCTTGCAATTTTCTGCAATGGAATTTCTGGGGCAAAGGATAAAGACCCCCCCCCCCCATTTTGGCCTGTGGATCCGCTGCATTAGATTCACCTGGCGAAGCTTATTATTATTATTTAATTTTTAAAAAGGATTTATTTTTTGAGTAGGGAAAAAGTTAAAACACTACAAAGGGAATACAGTGAAGTTTCTGTCCACCTTTGTGCCTATTTCCCTCCCCAGAGGTGTTCTGTGCATGTACAAGCACACAAATAGGTATAGAAGGTTTGCAACAAATAGAGATCATCCATCCCACCTCCCAGAATTCTCATCTAGTCTGAAGTGGAGCCTTGGAATGTCTTTTTCCCCCCTAAAGCTTTCTAGCTAATTCTACTATGCAGCCAGATTTGAGAATCACCAAGTTAGATGAACTCCTGGGATCCTTTCCAGCTCTAAAATTTAATGACTGAAACTCACAGAATTAGTAATTTAAAAAATAATAGTGATTAATGTTAAAACTAAATCATAATCAAGTGTCATAAAGATTCTCTTTGAAATGATCTCAGGGATCCAATTTTCGATACTGAATTTATTATTATTAATGCAAATAATGTCCAGCATTTATTGAGTGCTTATCTTTGCCAGGTTCTGTGGAAAGTACTTTAGACATTCTCACTTAAACCTCACAGCACCCCATGAGCTAGGTAATTCTTAAATCAAGGCTTTGGAAAGATTAAGCAGCTTGCCCATGATTAAGGGGCCATTAAGTGGCAGAGTGAAGATTTGAACTCAGGCCTCTTACTCCAGGCTGATGTTCATTCCCCTTTACCTCCACCCCCATCATGAGATTATATTATGCCTGGTGTTTGGTAACTTGCTTTTTTCACTAAAAACATTTCTTGAACGTCTGTCATATGTAAAGGTGATCTTTATATTTTAGCTCTTTTTTAGGCTTTTTTTTAGGTCATCATTCACTACACATGAATACACTGCTAAAACAAATTTCAAACAATACAATATAAGGGATCTGTGTCCGTGATCCTCACTCCCCCAATTCATGTAACCACTGTTATCAAATTTGTGTGTATCTGGGCCCTTTTCCATGCATTTATGTATGTACAGAAATATATGGTTTTGTGAATATTTTGTAGTTATTTTATTTTTACATAAATGGGAACACACTACACATAGAGTTTTGTAACTTGCTTTTTTATCTTTTTTTTTTTTTTATTTTGTGAGGAAGATCAGCCCTGAGCTAACATCCATGCTAATCCTCCTCTTTTTGCTGAGGAAGACTGGCTCTGAGCTAACATCTATTGCCAATCCTTCTCATTTTTTTTTTTTTTTCCCCCAAAGCCCCAGTAGATAGTTGTATGTCATAGTTGCACATCCTTCTAGTTGCTGTGTGTGGGACATGGCCTCAGCATGGCCGGAGAAGCGGTGCGTCAGTGCGCGCCTGGGATCCAAACCTGGGCTGCCAGTAGCGGAGCGCGCGCACTTAACTGCTAAGCCACGGGGCCAGCCCCTTGCTTTTTTGTCTTAATAATATGTCTTGAAAATCTTTCCATGTCTCTACCTAAAGAAATTCCTCAATTTTTTAACCGCTGTTAAAATTTAAGTTTTTTAACTATAATATCTATAGTTTACGTAACTTTCCCTATTGATGGGAATTATTATAAACACTGCTATTGTAAAGAATATTGAATTATTTTTCTCGAAAATACCCAGAAGTAGAATTGCTGGATAGAAGTTTTGAATGTTAATGGAGACTGAGGTTGCCCTCCAGACAGGCTAACCCAGTTTATGCTTCCACCAGCAGTGATGAGAGTGCCATTTCCTCCGCCAGCAAGAGACACACTGCAGCTCTTCCCCTGAATTTGCTTTATGTTAATTGCTTCTTCTGGATGGTCTCTTGCAGAACAAGCCAAATATTGACAGATCTCTTTAGATTAAACTCTAGGGTAACTTTTCCCCTATTATTTCTGACCTCTGTCCTGGGCCTGTTCTCTGAGATACATAGACTTTTTTTTTTAAGAGTCTAATTGTCTACATCTTGTGTCTCTTCTGGAATATCCTCATGCCTGTCTGTATCTCCCTTTTGCAGTTGCTAATATGCCTGGAATGGTTTAGGATACCCTGAGTACAGCCAGAATGACTTCTCTCAGTTACCTGTTGGCACAGGGAGATGCAAGTTGAAGAATTACAGAATATTTAACAAATTGCTTATTTTCTATTTTAACACTTTCTTTGCTTAGTAGCTATTATTTTTCCCTATTTGTGATCTGTTTAGAACGTGTGAGTCAGGCTCCCTTGAGTGGTAGCCACTCAAGGGTAGGATCATCATCAGTTCGCCAAGAGGCCTCTTGATTATAGGGCAGCGTTGGCTAGCACCCAGGGTGAGAATGGGCCTGCCCTAATAGTAAGAGGCACAGACAACTTCAAGCCCAACTGACTTTTGGGTCACATACACAGGAATAAATAAACAACAAAGAAAAACAAACAAACAATACTAAAAGGAGAATAAACAAACATTGTTACATTAGCAAGTTCAGTTGCCTTAATAGTTGCCTCCTAATGGAAAGGAGATAGGTGAATTTGGGAAGCTATTCTTTAAGGCCCTCCTTGCTTTTTCTCCCTTGTGAGTAATAGAAGAGTAAATATGTGGAGGGGGTAAGAGGCCTCTTCCAGCCCTGGGGACCTAGGATCCTTGAATAATTTGGAGTGTTTACCTCTGTGGCCATAGAAAGTACACGTGGTTATAGAAAGTGCAAGTTGGGTAATTTAGCTTCCAGATCTGATGAATGAAATAAAAACTGACAATGAGGGATCATTCAAGAAATTTCAGAGCACTAGAGCTGAAAGGGTTTGGAGGTCATTTAACAGTGGCGTATGGCTTAGTGAGTTTTGGGAACTGAAAAAACTGACCTTGAAACTCACCCACTTCTTAGCTGCGTAGCTTTTGGCAAGTTACCTACTCTTTCTGAGCCTCAGTTACTTTGTTTGCAAAATGAAGATAATAACTACTTAATAGGATTTTTATGAGAAATAGAAATAAGTATAAAGTATTCCTCATAGTGCCTACCTAGCATGTGAAAGGTACTTAGTGCATGTGGTTATCATATGAGCTAGCACCCTCAGTTGCATGAGGAAACGGCTCAGAGAAGTGAAGTGGACAGCCCAAGGGCACAGAGCTTGTGAGTAGCAGAGCCAGGCCCTGGATTTAGATTTCTTTATATTTAGCCCAGTTTCCTTTCTACCACCCTACAATGCAGTCTTTTTTCATTCATTCTTTATTTAAGAAAAAAAGGAAAATATACGCCACCATAACCTTCCTGCCCACCCAATATACATTCTTCTTTGTCCTTCTTTGTGTATAAAGAGATAATTGGGAGAGGAACCCTACAGAGGTACAGGATAGGAAGAGGTATTCAGTTGGAGAGACTTAATTGACTAGCTTATCAAAACATCTTGCCAAGCTGGCAGTAAACCAATGATCCTGGATCCACCTCTGGCTGTAAGCAGTGAGGAATGTACTTCGAGCTCCTCCACTCCCTCCCCCTTATTTCCTATTGCGGTTGCAGGCTCTGGTTGGCCGGAATCCTATTGGCCAGCTCTGTTTCCTCTTAACTAGGAGCTGCTGAGAGAGGAAAATGGTTGGTTGGCTGTTGGGATTTTTCTGTAATCTGCAGAGGGAAGAAGGGAGGAGGAGGTGAAACTGGAAGGTCCAAGGCTGAGAGTCTGGCCTCAGCAAAAAGATGCAAGCATCTGGAATCCTTGGCTCCCTTATTGCTAAATTCTGTGCAGAGATTACCCTGGATGGATGAAGTTGGCAACACTTACCCACTCTCCTTCCTGAGTTTCCATCAGGGACTGTTGTATCTTGTGCTGACTAGCCTGGCTACCAGATCCCTCTTCACTGGGGCACCCTGTGCTCTGGACCTTTACCTGCCCTTTTTGATCATATTTTATTTTTTCCTACTCCCATTCCCAAAAGGCCTTATTTCTGTTAGGAGACAGTGAATAAATGAAATCAGCTAATCACTGCTAATTAGTTTGTTTTCTCATGGTATCCTTCCCAGGTGACATAATAACTTAACCTTGGTAAGAGAAGCACATCTGAGTGCAGAAGGTGCTAAGGGAGTGACTCTAGGCCTGGGTAGTTTGCGCAGTATAGCATCTGCAACAGGTGGCATTTGCCACGCATGCACTAACTCTTACCGAGCACTGCTTTTTGTATTAGGCACAGTGCTAGGTGCTGGGATGAGACATGAGCCCTCTTACGGAGGAGTTCACAGTTTGGAAGCGAGTCGGGCATCTTCAAATAGTCATTATGATATAGAGTGTGGTCTGGAGCAGGCCATTTGTGTAAGGTCCTATGTGAGATCAACTGAGTGGATCCATTAGACATGTCAGGGAGATTTTGGGGCCTTAGTCCAGGCCTGGGTGGTAGTGGTGGTGGCCTGCACTTACATTGTCTGTAGACTGCGTGTCATATGGAAAGCTGATACTATGATGGAGGCAGAGGAGTTTATACTGGAACAAGCACAGCCTTATGTCTAAGAGGAATTTTCTTGGTGGAGCAGAAGCCTTGATAGCATTGTTCAGTCACATCTAGAGGTAGGGACAGTGTTCATATGCTTTCATCCAGTTCTGGTGTGGTGAAGTGGCAAGAACTCTCACTGGGGAATAATAGGTCAAGTCCTAGTTTTCTTACCTAGAGCTGGATCAGTTAATCCATAACCTTAACCGTACCTACCATGCGCAAGGGGAGAATGTGGGAATCAGGCATATAGACTCCTTTCCTGACCCCAAAAGCCCGTAGTCAAGGTTCAGGGCAAAGCTTGTATGGCCTAAAAAGGAGGAAGGAAAAGTGATTTAGTAATTACTGTTAAAAAAACCTAATGGCAGGAATTGAGTTATCTATAATTACATCTTTTTTTTTTTTTTAATAGGTAGTCTGTAGCTCCTTGCTTGGAGCTAGGTACTTAGCAAAGCCCTTGATAAATATTAGTTGTTTGACTAGGATTTATCAGTGAAGGAAAGCCATTTCTGAGGACCTTGGTGAAGTGATGTTGCATCACTTGAAGAAATAAAACTCCCTCAGCTCTTGGATGTGTATATAGTGCTTTAGATCCTTGGAGGGAGATGGCCAACTAAATGCAGAATGCCATCTTTAGTCTGGCCCATGCCATAGGGAGACCCTTGTCCTGTTATGAGATGTGAGATGCCTGTAGCTTCGGTCCAGGCCACGTGGGGGTAAAGTGTTCTGGACCATGAGTCAGAAGACCTGGGTTCCACTCCCACTTCTGCCACTTACCAGCTGGGTGAATTTGGGGGAGTCAGCCTGTCTTTCAGTTGCCTCATCTGTAAGGAGGGAATAATATCTACCCTACATTAATATGTAGAACAGGAAATTTCCAAAGCAAAGCTTAAAGTATAATTTGCTCTTATCCACAAAAATACTTTCTTCAGAGGCATTCAGCCTCCTGCCTTCAGGCAGGTCCTGAAGTATCCCTACTTTACAGATGAAGTGACTGAGGCCTAGAAAGGCCAAATGACTTGCAGATGATGTTTTGAGCTGATCTTGTCTTCGTTTCAGAGAAAGATCTTTATGCAAATGTCACCTTCTCTGTGACCACTCTATTTAAAATTGCCTTTTGCCCCTCCCTCTATACACACACCCCTGGTCCCCCTCTCCTGCTTTATTTTTCTCCACAGCATTATCACCATTTAACATATTATATATACTTAGAGATGGCTTACCTGCTGAACATTGCCTTATAGTACATTGTAGGCTGGCATTTCAGAAGCAGAGGAATGAAGTGTAGTGATTAGAGTGAGCCCTGGGCATTGTGGGTCTTGGGTCTTGTCTTCTGGCTGAGAAGGGATTCTGCCAAGTAAAAGGATCTTAGAAGCCTGCTTAGCTAGGTTCAGCTTCTAGGTCAAGGACAAAGCTACTAGTAGATAATGTTTGGAAAAAGAGATCTGAGAACTAGGACTCGGGTTCCTTTGCGCTTGTGCTTGGTCCTGGGTTCTGTTGTGCTGGGGGCGCCAAGAAGGTTCTGAGGGCTCAGGTTTCCTAAAGTGAATTCTCCTATAGGGTTGTCCAGTTGGGAATAAGGCTACTATATTAAAACTTTAGGTTTATGAAAGATACAATGATTAAAGATAGAGGGATTATTTACTTATAAAAGGGTTCTGGGCATTGATGTGCTACAGATGACAAAACCCTGGACTGAGACTTAGCAGCCCTGGGTTCCAATCTTGGCTTTGCAGCTAATTTTCTGGGTGACCTTTGGTAAGGCACTTCTCTAAAGCTGGTTTTCCCTATATCTCTCTAAGTTGTAAGAATCGTGTGAGATCGTAGGTTTAAAAGTCTTTAAAACCTATAAAGGATGGAAGGAAATGAATATTAGCATTTATTAGGTGACTTCTAAGAGCCAGCCAGTATAAGATGTTTTTGTCAGGAAAATTAGCTCAGTTAATCCTCACAACCACTTGGACCATTTTATAACCATTTACAGATGAGGGAACTGAGCCTCAGGGGGGTCTGTCTTCAGAGAGTCAGTAACTTTTTCAGGGTTCTGAGTCTACTGCATGAGCTCCTTCCTCAGATGTGGGTCTTGGCCCTCAAGAGACTTCCAGGTGACCCTGCCCTGGCTGCTCCTTGGAGCATTGCTGCTTGTCCTGGCATGATTCTCTACTGAACTTCAAGATGGAGAAATAAATAGTTTTTGTTATTCGGTGGCATTAAGATGGGGATTGTGAAACGTAGCAGTCCTAAGCAGTGTTCTGGGTCAGCAGCCTGGATGGGATGGATTAGAGTGGTCCCAAGATCTTGGGCTTTGCCCAAACCCACTGGACCTTAGCATTTAACCTGTTGATCTCTTCTCCTTCTTAAAAAAACTCTTCTCCCTTGGCTTCTGTGACACACTCTCCTGTTTGTCTTTGTATCTCTATTCCTTCTTGGTCTCTTTTGGCTCAAGTACCGTCTCCATCCCTTTAATGTTAAGATATCTTAAGAGTCTGTCATCTTCTTCACTTCTTAGCATTTTCTCCCTGGGTGATGTCATTCATTCCCTAGGTTTCAACTCCACTAATTTCCTAATAATTCCAAAATCTCTATATTCAGCTCAGATTTCTTCCTTGAGCTTCCAACTCCTATATTCATCTGCTTGATGGGTACTTCCACCTGGATGATCTAAATAAACTTTAGCCTAATATTTCTAAAGCCAACTCCATCATTTTCTCATCAAATCTACTTCTTTTATTCATTCCCCGTCAGTGGTTCCATTATCTTCCTGATCACTCAAGCACAGAAACTGAGCATCGTTTTGGATTTTTTTCTTCACTCATTCCTATATACCATCAGTTAAGGAAAGCTAATATTACTTCCCTTTTCTATTACCACTGTTTTTGTTCAGTTCCTAATAATCTCTAACCTCAACCAGCCACAGCCTCCTGTTACCCCTACCTCTGGTTTTGTCTACATTGAAATGTAGCCTCCAATTAGCCACCAAAGTAATCTCTCTGAAGCACAAATATTACCATCATTCCCGTGCTTGAAATCCTTCAGTTGCTCTTGATAGCCTTCAGAGTGACATTTACATCCCTTAATGTGGTAAACACAGAAGGCTGTTTCTGATCTGCCTCCTCTGTATCTTTGCCTTATACTTCATGCTGCACAGCAGCAATCTACTTGTAGTTCCTTGTGCTCACTGTTGCTCTTTTGCAGGCATAGCATAGTTCCTGGCATAGCATAGATGCTCATTAGTTGAACGATAATAAAATGTATAAATGTGAAATACTGGACTAGAAGTATCCCGGGTTCAGAGCTTCTAGAATGGGGTATTAGAGAACCAACTTAGCTAGAGAGCCTGGAAGTTCCCTTAACTGAGGGGATGTGTGAACCCCACTGACATTATAAAATTCTTTTCTGCTCTTGGTTTTTTTGGTGAGGGACTTGAGCTGCAGCACTGTCCTAGGATTCAGGAGACTTAGACCTAGTCTTGAATCCATCACTTGGGGCAACTCCCATCCTTTTTCTATACCCAGAACCAGTGGGTGAGCAAAGCAGTTAAGAGAATGGGCTCTGGAGCAAGGCTGCCTGGTTGGAATTCTAGCTGCATGTCTCTATAGTTAACCTCTCCCTGTCTAAGTTTCTCCATTTGTAAAGTGGGTGTAATAATAGTCCTTATCTCACAGAGTTGTTAAATTAGATCAGTTAACATAGTGCCTGATATAGAGGAAGTGCTGAGTAAATGTTTGTTTCTATTATTATTGTTATTGTTGAAGGAAATACAGTTGGCCTTGAGAGACCTCCAGATGACAGAGGTATGAACTTAACCTAGTGGAGGTAAAGGGAACCCAGGGCTCCTTTTCAGTCCCTAGTCCTGGGGTCTGACCTAGCAAATTACGTCTGAGTGACTCAGTCTTTCTGTGGAATGGGCAGGAATAACGCTTGCCTGTAGGAAGTTCCTAAAGCGTGGAAGAGCCAAAGAAGAAAGAGAACAGAAGTGAAAGAAGACCTAACAGGTGTTCCCCATCCGTTTGCATCCTCTGCCTAGATCCCTTTACACCTAGGCTCCCAGAGCCCTCATCCTGCTCCTAGGACCCCGGGACAGCCATAATATCCCTTCTTGCTCCTGGCTTGCTTCCATTCTCCCAGACCTCTATCTTAGAGAATCCAGGAGCCTCTGTGCTGAGGTCTGATTGATGGTCATTGTGTCATCCTTTTGGGAACATCTGTTTAACTGTCCCCCTTCCTGGACAGGCAGAGCTGCCGCAAGGAGTAGAGCCCTTGGTGGTTGGAATGTTGAGTCCCTTTCCGTTCTGTCCATTAGAGCCTGTCTGGGCAAGAGTCTGTGTTGGGCCCAGCCCTTGGAAGCACTCCAGCTGTGCTCACGCCCAGGCTCCCCCTGATTTATGCTGGATTTCCCTATATAAAATGGACAGAGGGAGATACTTCCATCAGTCTAGGCATGCTCATTTTTATCTGCTTTCTTTCCAAGATGAGATATTTAAACTTAGCACCTAAGTGCTAAAGAGGCTGTCAGAAATGTAAGGTGCACAGTCAAGACACTCTGGGATATAGCCTTACCCCTGAGATGTGCTTCACCTTACTACCACACTGCTGCCCTCTTGTCCTTCCTCAGCTTCTTTCCATGTTTCTCCAAGTGCTGTTTTAATTTTTTATACCTCTGGTGGAAAAGAAAATGGCAAGCCCACTGCACAGGTCCATTTCTTCTAGTCCTATTCCTGGGCAGAGCCACATATGTACCAGAGTTAAGTAGATTCAGGGAATAGACAGCAGTAAGGCTCACTTAATAAGTCACCTAGCTATCTGTCTGCACCAAAATTCCTCAAGGTGTGACCCAAACAATACCTGTTATTACAGTTACCTTAGGGAGTGGGGGAGTTGTTAAAATGCATATTTCTGGGTACTTCCTCTGTCCTATAGAATCAGTGGCCTGAGATAAGTTGTAAACAAGCTTATCAGGCAATTCTTATGCTTACTGAAGTTGGAGAATCATGGCTGTAAAGTTTGGGTTTTATAATTTTTTTTATTTATTTTCCCCCAAAGCCCCAGTAGGTAGTTGTACATCATAGTTTCACATCCTTCTAGTTGCTGTATGTGGGACGCGGCCTCAGCATGGCCAGAGAAGCGGTGCGTCGGTGCGTGCCCGGGATCCGAACCCGGGCCGCCCGCAGCGGAGTGCACGCACTTAACCGCTAAGCCACGGGGCCGGCCCTAAAGGTTGGGTTTTAGATGGAGGTGGCCTGGGTTAGGGCCTGCAGTCGGTGGAGGAGGGCTGAGCAACCTCATTGAGTGCAAGTCGGGAAGGTGCTTGGGGTTCAGCCCAAAACATCCCAGTTGAACATCTGAGCTTTCCTGAGTAGCATGTTCTTGAGACTGTAATGGAGATGGAGGAGGATGCTGGGCATCCACCAGCCATCCTGCCAGAAGGTAGAGAGCACTGAAATGATGACCCATCTCTCCCTGCCCTTAGCCCCAAATGATGGAATTAGTGAGATGGGTCTGACCAAAACATGTACCATTCTAACCTTAGCTTCATTCATTCAGCAAATATTTATTGAGCACCTCCTATGTGTCAGGCACTATTATTGGGGCTTGGGATAGATTCACGAGCAAAGCAGGGATCCCTACCCTTGGTGGATCTTACATGCCAGGGGTAAGAAATAGAAAATAGGGCCGACCCCGTGGCTTAGCGGTTAAGTGCGCGCGCTCTGCTACTGGCGGCCCGGGTTCGGAACCCCGGGTACGCGCTGACGCACTGCTTCTCCGGCCATGCTGAGGCCGCGTCCCACATACAGCAACTAGAAGGGTATGCAACTATGACATACAACTATCTACTCGGGCTTTGGGGGGAAAAAAAAAAAGGAAGAGGATTGGCAATAGATGTTAGCTCAGAGCCAGTCTTCCTCAGGAAAAACAGGAGGATTAGCACGGATGTTAGCTCAGGGCTGATCTTCCTCACAAAAAAAAAAAAGAAATAGAAAATAAACAACAGACATAATAAATAAGTCAATTTTCTAGTATGTCAGAAGGTAATAAATGCAATGGAAAAAAGAAAAAGAGCAGGGTAAAGGGGCTGGTTGGGGGGCAAGTGTCAGTATTAAATACGGTGGTTGGGTAGGCCCCCTGAGCAAAGAGCAGGAGTGCAGGGAGCTGGCCATGCCATTGTCTGGGGAAGTGCAGAGCAGTCCAGAGAAGAGACAGTACAAAGGCCCTGGAGCGGGAGCAGATCTGGTGTGCCCTTCAGTTTGGGGCTTACGGTCCTAAACATTTTCCTAGAAAACTTACTACCATGACCCTACTTCTTTTAGTGGTTAGGACCTAAAAGAATCTGACAGTAGCCTTAGAAGACATGTGCTAAGCTGCAGAATTAGAGAAGGTGAGCTCTGTAAGGAACCTTAGGCACATTCCATTCTTTTTAACAGAAATGCTGGAAAGTGAAGTGCCACGCTGAAGGTGTGGCAGAGATGGGACCAGACTAGGCCCTTCCTCCTCACTAGTATTAGATTTTTCTAGGCAGTTTTGTTTGCGATTAACCCTCCAGAAGGACAGGGTCAGGGCAGTGTGAGGGGTTGAAGTAGGCCAGTTCATGTGGAGGCTATAGAAATGGTGGGCACTGAGGATTTCTCATCTTCCCCAAGGTTTCCTGGCTACCTTTGGTTTTCCATCTGCCTACTCTCCCTGCCCGCCAGGAGCCAACACCAACCAGTATCTCCCCCTCTTTGCTACTAATGGTGGGAGGCTTAGAGAGCAGCTGTCAGGCAGAGTGATGGTTCTAGAAGACAATATACAGTTTATCAATATTGAATTTTGTAGCTTGCCTCTGCCGCCACCGTTGTAGGGAGCTGGCCAGGCTTGGCAATGTTATTTGATAATAGAATAATCATCATTTATATCGCAGCTCTGAGTGCCTCTGCTGCTGACAAGGGCTCGGTGCCTGGGTGTTGGAGAGAGAAAACAGGCTCTAGAAGGGAAAGTGAACCGGGTGGGAATCCATGGCCCTGGAAAGCGGGACATTGGCCTCTCTCACTGACCACTGAGAGGGGGGTAATTTAGCAAAGATGCCCCCCAAGGATAAAAGCAGCCCTGAACTGCTTTCTTTGAAAAATGTGTCCTGTGAGAACATCTAGGTTACCTCTTGCTCTCTCTGGCTGGGTAGTTGACTCCACTTTGTCCCCTTTTATCAGGTGGTTCCTCAGCTAGAGGGGTAGTTAGCCGGTGGACAGTGGATCACACTCTGATGTGGCTCTGTCATCTCCATGCCAAAGGGCTGTCCTGTCTGGAGCATGGGAGGGAAGGAGGAGATGGAGTCAGCCAGTGTGTTCATAGACTTCCAGAGCTCCAAAGGACCTCATCGTTCCCGGATATTTGGATGTAGATATCTTTGGCAAATCAAAATTGTATTTCAAATCTAGTCTCTCTTTGAAATAGTGTGGTGAGTTATCTTATGAAGAGTCATCTATCTTATGAACAGTCATCACTCTTGTGAAGTTGTGTGGGGTCTTTATCCTGGGAGGGTGGGTGTGAAGTGGCACGGGCTCACGCAATAGGACCCAGAAAGCAAAAACAATTCAATAATGTTCTTCAACCTTTGAAATGAGGTCTTTCTCCATTGTTCTTCAGCTCCCCAGAGGGCCATGCAAGCAAAGATGGGCTCACGCTGTGGCAGGAGGCTGGATGTTCAGAAACTCAGGGAGGCTGTGGGCCCTGACAGGTCTCTGAGGTTGGCTCTGGGATCTCCTCACACTAGTGAGTCATGTGTCCCTGCAGGTTGAAGACAGTCTGTCCTCTTGAGGACTCTGATGGAGGGGTTAAGTGACCTCAGGGGCTGCAGATGCCAAAGTGAGAAGAACAGGAAAAGGGGAAGTTGCTAGGAGGACAGTAGATGTACCTGGAGACATTTGGGGTTTCCTGACCAGAATGGGATTAAGGTAATGGAGTAGAAGCTTTGGGTTGATATCAGTGGTATTTAGTGGGGGGCAAGGGACATCCTAGAAGAGAAGTCTGAATCCAGGATATCAGGAACACTTAGGGAGATTTTGTAAAACACAGACTCTGCCCCCATCCCCACTCCCACAGGAAGACAGAATCGACTTTCCAGAGGCAGGTAGAGGCTGCAGGGTTCCAGAGGTGGGGGTGAACGGAAAAGGCAGTGGTGGAAAAGACCAGGCCCAGGCATTAGTCAACAGAGGGAAAGGGGGTCTCAGTGAAGCTCTTTAAGGGCATATGTAACTGATAAACCCCATGCTGGCTTTGTCCTGGAGTTTTAACAACAGAAAATAGAGAAATGGAGCTAGGCTAGAGGTCAGGAAATGTTGGTCCTAATGTCACTGCTGTCCTTTAGTGGCTCTGTGACCTTGGACAAATCACCTCACCTCTCTGAGTCTCAGTTGCTTCTACTGTAAAAGTAAGGAATTAGGCTCAATGGTTGCTAGGGTCTCTTTCTAGCTCTGACAGTCTGGGACTGCGACTCTAAAGAGTGATATGGTTTCTCCACCATGAGCTGGTGCATTACCTTTGAAGGACCAGAGCCTGGTGCTGCCCTTTGTTTCTGGAATGTTGGGACTCAGCTGACCTGGGGCCAGCTAATCCATTTGGCAGCTTCCAGGCCAGAACCACTCCTGGTCACTTGACAGAGTTTTCCCTAAAGCAGCACACTGCTTCTGTGGGAATAAAATCAATTAAGTTAGAAAATTTAGAAATGAGGGTTCTGTGGCCCATTAAGTTTGAGTATCAGTGAGTGAGACATAGTCAACAGTTTCTTTTTTTACAGAATTTCTCAGAGCCTCTTATCACCCCAATATGCATTTTGAATCTCTTAAGAGGGGGAATATACAGTATTTCCCAAACTAATTGATCGTGGATCCATTTTTCTGAGGAGCATCTCATCAGATTAGTGTTTCATAGAGCACCCCCAGAATGAAGTTTCATCTCTCTTTCGTTAAAAACAACTCAAAGTTAGATGTCTCTTACTTACTTTTTCCCAAATTCTTGACCTTCGAGGAGGGTAGGAGTGACCACTTTTCGTACTTGAATCTCAAAGGCAGGCAATCTTGTCACGGTCTTCCTAGGGCAGCCTTGTAGGCAGTGCCAGCTATTTTGTGCCAATTGCTATTGAATTCCCATTGAGTTGACACACCTCCTGGGTCCCCATATCGATCCCCCATGTCTCCCTGCAGCAGATGCTCACAGAATGCCCCCTTCACCTTGACAGAGAGATGGAGAAGGGCAAGTCAACATGGGTCTCCTCTGAGCCCAGAGCCTTCCTTCTCTTAGTGACCTGGTCTGGGGGTTACTGTGGCTGGACTAAGGAGTAGCTGTTGACTCTCTGGTTTGTGGTTGGTTTTCTATAAGAGACAGGAAAAAAGCTGCCAGAGTCCCCAGCCTAGGAGTATATACTTCTCCAGGGTGGGTCAGGCCGGAAGGGGAGCTTGGGGACGAGGAATTGGCCGTCTTATTTGGGCAGGAAAGGCTGTGTCGTACTCATTTGGACTTTGACAATTCTTACACCCCATTTCCCATGCTCCAGTCTTGTCACTCTGCCCTCTTTCTCCTTCATCCTTCTGGGTTCTTCCCATCTCCCCCCAGTTCTCCTAAGCAGACAGGCTCTCCTTCCTCCTCCCCCATCCCAATCTCCCAATCTCTTCTTCACACACCCTCTGCCCCCCCAGCCTGGCAGCCTGCCCTGTAGGAATGTTAATTAGCATTCACGATTTAATTAATTCAGTAGCTAATTAATGATTGGGGACTGGGGGTGGGGATCTGGGGTGCAGGGGAGTTGGGGGCTGGAGGTGGCAGGGAGATGTAGCGGAGGCTGCAGAAGGCATTGCAGATGGCTGTGCAGTGGCTGGCACGGTGCCCACCGCCATGGATGCAAACACTCACGCGCACGCACACGTACACACACACAAAAAAAGGAAAGAGTGATCGAGGAATAAAATCAAAAGCAGGGAGAGAAGGGCACAGGGGCCCTGGGAACTGGGGGTGGGGAAGGCTCTAGATCTGTTTGAATCTGCTCCGGAAGTGGAAGAGGAGAAAAAAAAGAAACCACCACAGGCGCAGAAAGAAGAGAGCTCTCCCGATACCCCACCCCACCCCCACCCCACCCCAGCCACCCCTCCTCCCTGGCATGGGATTCATGGGTACCAGCTGAGGACAGGGTCCCCTCCTTCTGCCTGCCATAAATATTGGCACGGAGGACCCAGACTCAGAAGGACAGGACATTCCCAAAGAAAATAGTTTTTCTTTTAAGTTGCTTTTTAAAATATATATGTATATATTTTTTTAAAACATTGCACCCGTTTTGGTGTGAGGGCGAAGGCGAGTGAAAGAAGGTGACCGAGCCAGGAGGAAAGAGCACAGATGGCTTGGTGGTGGTATGGTGTGGTGAGTTGTGGGGAGGAGGAGAGGGGTCTGGCAGAGGTTGGGGGTGGGCGGAATGAGGACCCTGTTTTCCTCTTTTCCTTTTGCTGTGGATGAAGGAGAGAGAGTGAAAGAGAGAAAGGGGGTGGGGAGAGAAGCGAGACAGATGGCAGAGGGGAGAGGCGGCAGCCAGTGCCGGCATTGCCCAGCCTGGGCGGACCCTGCTCTCCCCGCCTGCCAGCTTTCCAAATGCCACCCTTCCCCCATCCTCCTCTCTCCCCATCCCCCCAGCTTGGCACTGATCTCGGAGAGGGAGGGAGGGAGGCTGGGCAAAGAGCATCTGTTCCCTCCATTCTCCCAGCTCCATCGGCTGCCAACCTAGGGCCATCGTCTGCCTCCATCACCCCTCCGCCTGCCTGCCCGCCCGCCTACCCACCCAATCCCAAATGGGTGCTGGATCAGGTGCCGAATCTGGCTGCCTCCTCGGGTATACCAGTCACTATGCATTGCTGTGTGTCTGCCACCGCTGCCTGGCACTCATGGGGCCGTGTGTGTGTGTATGTGTGTGTGCGCGCATGTACACGTACGCATAAGTGTGTGCTGTAAGTGAGCCTCCTGGGCATGGGTGGGGGTTGGCACTGCGGTTGCCAATCTGGTGTCCAACCAGAAGGACAGAGGGATGGAGTGGAAGAAGAAAGGGAGAGGTTTAGGGCCTGGGAGGGCAGAAGAGGGTGCATGAAATGCTCCACGCTGCCTGCTTACAGGCTTTGGCACTGCAGCTGCCACCCTTGTGCCCGCGGAGGTGGGAGGAGGCGAATGGGGAGAGGGCAGCGGCAGGAGTCCTGGTGTTCTGGGAGGAAGGCTCGGTACCCGGGAGCCCTTGGCATCACATCGTCAGGCTGGTGCCCTGAGCTGGGGCAGTGGGAACAGGGGCCCCAGCAGGCAGAGAGGAGGGGCAGGGATGTGTTGCTGATGTTGTGGTCCCTCTAGAGCGCAGCTCTGAGAACCAGTTGGACTACAAGGTAGGTAGTCCTCTTCTAGTCAGGGAAAGTAAAGTGGTGGAAAGAGTAGCCAGGGATGGGCCAAGCAAGCGCCCAAGAGCCAGGAGGAGGGGTCCTGCCACTGCTCCCCAGGAGAGCTGGTGGGCTGGTGGTCTGGCCCTTTGTCAGAGCACCGAAGGAGAGGAAGGGGTCTGGGTGTGAGGCGTGTGGTGCTGGCACTGCCCAAGGAGCCTGGCACAGGCTCTGCATTGTGTGGAATGGGGGAGGGTGGCAGTGCCTCTTGCCAATCTGGTTGAGAGGGTTGTTGTGCCAGGAGAAGGGAGGAGGCGAGATGGGGGGGGGGGTTGTATCTGTGAGTTGTTTGGGAGGACAGACTTTTTTCTGCCAGGACCTCCTACCCGTTCCCTCTTAGGCATGGGAGTGGAGTGACAGATGGAGAAAGGCATGAGGACACAAAGGAGGGAGTGCGCCATTGCCAAGACCCCAAGGAAGAAGGATGGAGAGTGCTGGCAGTCCTGCCTGGCCTCCAGCCAGTTTCCTGCTGAAGATGGCCAAGTCCTCTTGCCTGGTCTGTATATGTCACAATACGGGTGTGGTGGGGGAGGGAAGGGCTTGATTGCTGAGCTGGGATCTAGAATGGGAAGGGCACCTTTCTGGGAATCTCATTTGGACTCTCCACTCTAACAAGTGAGGTGTCTGATTTTCTCCCTGGTGCCTTTCTCTCCTCCCGCTTCCTCCACTCCACCCCTCTTTCATCTCTCTATCACCACCTGGGTCTACTGCTTGGCACCCAACCAACTAGATGCCGCCATGCTTGGCAGTGCTGCACTGGCACGTGAACAGTGTCTCAGATCCTGGCACGGCAGCAAACGCAAAGCCGCCAAACATGCTCACGACCGCCACTTGGTGGCGGGGGGGGGGGGGGCAGCGCATATAACCGTGCCAGGCACTGGGCGGAGCTCCATACTGGGAGTGGCATGAGAGGATGCCCTCAACAGCTGGGCTATATCAGTGCTCTCCAGCCAACCCCACCTGCGCCTTCCTCCCAACTAGATACCTACCTCCCTTCCACCCTCACTGCCCCAAGAAAGGGATTTAGATGGTACCACACTCAGTGTTTGAGCAGCTATTCCAAGGGAAGCTGGAGCACAGAGGGACAAGAGCACAGGTGAGAGTCACACCCAAGGCTCCAGGCCAGTGGACTAGACACCTCTCTGGGCAGCAAGGACAGAGAAAATCCTAGGAGGGTGAAATGAGAGCCTGGAGAGAGGACAGCCAGTTGTGTTCTCACAAAGATGGTGGCAGAAGAGATTGGAAGGGAAGAAGTAGGAAGGAGAGACCCTCAGGCCTCGTTGTTGGGTGGTGGGGGTTGTTTGTGCCTGTATGTATTTCGTTCTGCCCCGTGCCTTGTGATTGGCTGAGCTGTGGTTGAGATGAACCAGTTCTTTCTCCCTTGTTAAAAGGCCCATGTTCAATAACAGTCCTATAAAGATGGAGAGGTGCTCTAGGCCTAGAGAGGTAGGCAGGTGTTAGGGAGACAAAGGCACCTGGGACTTGTCCTTCCAGAAAGACTATTCAAGGAGATTTTGTGTTTAGGAATTTCTTAATGGCATCCCAGTTAGAGCTGGATAAATTAACATATCTTTGAAATCCACCCCCAGAAGGGAGACCACGGATCAGCAATGAGCCTTGGTAGAGAGGAAGGCCCCTAGGAGGAGAGTCCCCAGCATCTGTAGTGACACAGATCAGCCCTGTCCTTCCAGAGGCAGTGCCAGCGGCAGTCCCACAAAACTGGATCTTGGGCCTCCATTTGGAAGAAATTCTAGCAGGTTGGGCTTTCGTTGCTTCTTAGGTAGCCAGAGGCTGAGGGTCAGTGACTAGAAAGATCTTTGGGTAAAAGATTTGGCTCTGGGTGATGTCAGGGGAGGCTGGGTGGCTTTGAATGGGGATAGGACCTGCCCAGGGGGAAGCAAAGCCGTTGCTGTGCTGGGCTGAGCTGCTTGGGGCTGGGGCAGTTCTGATTTCAGCATCTCTGGAAGTGGATGGCAGCTTCAGAAGAGTCAGGGTGGTTTCCACAGCAGAGGAGAAAGCAGGGAGGCACTCAGCCAAAGGGTGAGTGGACAATGTTTATGTCTTTTCTCCTATTCAAGAACAGCCAGCATAAGCAGAAGACAGATTTCCAGAGTGTTGGAGGTGGGGGTGATGTTAGGGTAATGAAGAAGACAAATCTGAGGTGATGCTAGGCCCCTGTGTGGTAGACTCTGGTGTAGCAGGGTTGGGCGCTGGGTGCTGGAGAGTTGGGGCAGGTTACAGATGTATATGGGCTGAGCAGTCTAGATCAGTGGTTCTCAGACTCCAGAGAGCAGAGAATCACTTGAGGGGTTTCTGATTCAGTTGGTCTGAAGTGTGGTCCAGGAACGTGCATTTTAAATAAGCACTCAGGTGACCATGATACAGGTGGACAAAACTTTGAGAAACACTGTTCTAAGAGATGGCAGTCACCCTGTGGGACAGTTGATCTAGTGTGGATTTCCCATGCCTTTTGCATCTTTCTTCTTCCTTCCCAACCATACTCATGTCTTTATTCTGCCATGCATGTGATCTGTGTGTATGTGTGTTCTGGGTGGGGGCAGCAGGAGGAAAAGGAGAGGTTGTGAGGTCCAGTCAGGCAGATTTAACTTGTTAGAACAATGCTTCTCATTGGCAGTAGTTATCACAGAAGAATCCCTTAGGGAACACTTTCAAAATTCACTCTTCCTTTCACCCCTGGATTCTGATGGTTGGCTGCCCTATGTTTCTGAACACTCACCACTGAGAACCACTGGATTAAGAGCATTGCCAGGAGATTGCTGTCTGTGGTTGGGTCAGATTTGTGTAGATTCTGTGGTTCAGTACAGGATGAGTCCCAGTGACACTTCTTCCAGGAGGCAGGTCTGGGTCCCGGCTAGAGGAAGTAGGGGTCAGCAGAGTACACGGCCTAGCCTACAGCTGACACTTAGCAAGTTGCAAATGATGCTGCTGTTTGAGCACTTGAGGGGGCTATCCAGGAGTGAGCACAGCCTAGGCCATTCTTCAAGTGCAGCTGAGAAGACATGGCGCAGGGTTGGATATCAAGGAAGGACTGTAGATGTCGGGCAGTGCTGTGCTCCTGCTGGTTACTTGTTTTGGTGTTTTAGCCACTGTTTGTGTAAGTGTGTGTGTACAGTTGCTTAGGATTATAAGTCAATCCTGGCTCACCTTTCCCCATCACCATTTTTCTGGTCCACCGATAATCAACCTGCTTCCCTGCTAGCTTCTAGCCAGACAACTCTCCATGCTAGAGAGCTGCAAGAAACACCAGACTCAGACTGCTGACAGAGAATAATGCCATTTACCCTTTGTCTGTCCTCTGTGTGAAGGCTGTCCAGGTCCTCTATGTGAAGGAGAATGACGGCGTGGGTCCTCACCCAGTTTTATGTTCTTCCCATAAAGTGTAGTCTCTCCCTGAGAGGCTTTCCCTGGGGATCACTTCCCATCTTTCCCCAGAGGTGACAAGCCATGGTCTAGATCTTTCTACAGAGGTCCTCTCTCTTGCTTCTCTTTCCTCTGACCTTTCACAAGTATCCGAGCTATAATCTTACAGATCCTGAGGCTGGGTCTATAGCTTTTCTTGTAGCAAGAGCTTCCTTGGTATTGGGGCATTTCTTCCTTACTCAGTCCTCTAGAGTCCTTACTCATGTCATCCTCATGGCTTACAAGTTTCTCACTACAGTCACGTGTCACTTAACAACAGGGATACGTTCTGAGAAATGTGTCACTGGGTGATTCCGTCATTGTGTGTACATCACAGAGTGTACTTGCACAAACCTAGGTGGTGTAGCCTACTACACACCTAGGCTATATGGTACTAATCTTATGGGACTACTGTTGTATATGTGGTCGGTTGTTGACTGAAGCTTTGTTATGTAGCACATGACTGTAGTTGCTACCGACTGGTGGTTTGAGCCTCCCACCGCAGCCTAGAGAGAAATGCTCCCCAGTACCTGGCCCTTCCTATAACACAGGGCCCCAGCCCAGTTTACCCCTATGTTTCCTATGAGTTTTCCCCCAAATTCCTCCTGTTTTCTCTTCCTCTCTCCCCTCCCTAGTGTCACACTCCAGAGGAATTTAAGGTCCTTTCCTCATGGATTAATGTTCAACATTTGGTCCCCCTTCCTGACACTGTATACATTTTCCCTGACTATATCTGTTTATTATAAGCTTTTCCTACCTACAGTTGTGTAAAAAAAATTAGTATGTATTGGAGGGTGTTTCTACTTATGGGTGTAGGTGATGGGTCTGGGAGCATGTCCCTTGTGCCTTTATGTCCATGGGCCCATCCTTGCTGGCAGTTGGTGTGTCCCTGTAGTTCTCTCTGCATGGTTCTGCTGCTGTTTCTGATGGTGTGCTTCGTTGGTGCAGTTATATACACAGAGCTCTGTACTTCAGATGTGAATATTTATATAGGAATGAATAATTGGATGAGCAAATGTGTCTTAAGACAGATCTGGGTAGGCTGTTGGAGATTTGGGGAATCAGCAATCTGGTCTATAAGCCTTGAAAGTGGTTAAGGAACAAATAGAGGGAATTAAGCAGGTGGGTGCTACTGTGCCTGGAATAATTGGCTTTCTTGGTTCTTGTGCATGCTTCTATAAGTACACTCCAGGGGCTAGAGGATTGGGGGAACAGGTTTCTTTTTGTGGTCCTATTGTAGACTTTGCCCCATTTGGCCACTAAAGCTTCAGATTTTCTCATATTCTCCTACCAGACTTTGATTTTTGTTCCTAGTTGAGAACTGGGTACCTTAAGCCATCCTCACACAGATGCTAGTTTACAGCAAAAACAGCCAAGCTCATTTCTGCCTTCTGCCTCCTGGTACTGACCCTGGCAGTGAGTAGGTGGACCAGAATTTGGATGCTTTAGGACCCATGTATGTCGGAAACTCTAGGCCTTTGCCCCAAGCCATGGAAGACCCATCTTAAGAGCCACTCATTCAGGCTCACTTTAGGGTTGTCGGGGAGTAGGGGGTGTACTACAAGATAGGTGTTGATGTACCAGGCGCTTGAGTTGGGTCTACTACTCCCCAGGAGAAGTGATGTGAAGTACCCCAGGTGCCCTGGTGTTCACCTCTAGCGTTTGGCGTAGGCCCATGCTGACTCAGCCCTCTGTCCACCAGAATGGTGCATTGTGCATCTCTGGAGTGGGAGTGTTGCTGCTGAGGACTTCCGGTCTGAGAAAGGGGTTGGGGAGGAATGCTTCCAGCCACTGGGGCTATGGAATGGTGCACCCTCCAGAAGCACACTGATTGACCTAAGTCAGCAGAGGCAGCCAGGCTCTCTTGTCCCCTATATTACAGGGTTCCTGGTAAGGACAGTTGCTTAGAGTCAGCTCCTGTCTACTACTGTGAATATACAGGCCAGAGTATATGGGTGTAAGAGAATATGTTGGAGGGCAAGAGGAGGCAGTATTTCTGGCTGTATTAACTCCCAATGAAAGTATTCATAGTTCAAGCCAAAGCAAACCTACCCTGGCTGTAAATGCCTAAAATGCATGACACCACACCTCTAATGATCCTATTCCTGGTGTTTGCCAAGGTTTTCTTTAAAACGTTTCCTCTTTTTCTCCTATTTTTTTTTTTCTTTTTTTGTGTTTTCAACTTTTATATACAAGTCACATTCCCGGAGCACAGAGTGAAAAAGCTTCTTTCCTCATACACATGCTGCTAAGAAAATAGCTTTATACACAGAATTTCAACAGGAGAGAGAAAGGGACAGGGAGGGCAGGGTGCAAGAGAGATGTTGAGAGGCGGGGAGAGGTGGCAGGAAGAGTGAGCCCGCAGTAGGGCAGTTTCTCTCCTCTTGTCTGCATCTGTAACTGGTATTTTTGGCATCATCAGAATAACTAATTCCACCCCACCCCAGTTTGCTAAAGTTGGAGCTTTTTAGAAATGAATGGGACCGGAAGCAAGATTCACAAAACATATGGGGACGGGGGGCTGAGCTGAGTTTTCCCTCCCCCTCTCTCCCAACCCATCTTTTCTGCACATGAGCTACTGCTTCGGTAGGAACATGTTCACAGAGTGGAGTGACACATAGACCAGGAAATCTAAATCCCAGGGCTGGCTGAATTTCTGTGTGTGTATGAAATGGATAATGGTGGTAGAAGAAGCCTGAAGGGAGAAAGACCTTGAAAGGGGAGGTCTTAGGGGCAAGGGTAGTAGGAGAAACCCTCTGGAGGGCTGGGAAATTTTTGCAGGCTTTTCTTTGCTGAAATAAAACACCTACTTCTCCACCCTGTGCCACTTAGCTGGGCTTGGGGGTTGCCACAGTGACCTGTTACAGAAACAATTAGGTTAGCGTAGGAAACCCTCTTCTAGCTCATTCCTCTTCTCTTGGTTCCTTGGTGATGTCACACTACAAAGATTTACCTTATGCTTCAGTCATCTCCTTGCCTACCCATCCCCTCAGTCGTCATCAGCTCTAGACCCCCATGAACCTCATGGACAGGTCCTGACTCCTTTGGGGGTGCCCCCAGCAGCTGCTGCTTACTGGAGGAGCTGGGCTGGGGCAGAGGATGCAGGGAAGAACACAGATGGGAACAAGGGTCCCTGCAAAGGCAAAGAGGTTCCAGAAGTGACCGGAAATGTGAAGGGGCCACTAGGAAGGGAAGCAGGAATAGGGTTGTGAAAGGAACACATGAGAGGACATGGTGGTTAGCTACCAAAAGGGAAGCGTACCCAAGATTCAGAAACCAAATGCCCCGTCCACCCCTTTCCTCCTGGGACCGCCAAGATACTTTTGGTGACAGTGACTTTTCTGACTCACAGCTGGGAATGAGGGGATGTTACCTGTCCTGATAAATACTCAATTCAGGGGGCAAGGATGTGTCTCTCCCCAGTCTCCAGGCTCTTCTCCCCATTCCTGCCTCTGAGGCTGGACACGGCCAAGGCAGGGCTGCTCTGCTTTCAGTCTTGAGGGTCACCGCACCCATGCAAGGACTTAAAGCCACTTGATCTTCCAAAGACGAGGTGGTTTAAAGAAACCCTTAAATTGGGGGGGAAAGTGACAGAAACAGGAAAAAAAACCACTTGTTTGATGGGCGAGTTTTCAGTTTTTTTTTTTTTTTCTGTATTTCCCAAGTTTATGCTTTTTTTTCTTTAGTTCATTCCTCTGGTCTCTCCATCTTTCTCTCCTGTGCACTGTGCGCGCGTGCTCTCTCTTGCTCTCATTTTTTTGGTTGTGTGTGTGTTTCAGTTTTTTTTAAAAAAACTTTGGATTTGCCGTTGGTGGGCAGCGCTGGTCCCGGAGGCTGGACCCCCACATGGCAGGGCTGGGACAAGGGGCGGGCCCACGGCTGCTGAGAGGATCTCTGTGTTTAAAGCCTTTGAGAATAAGTTACTGCAGTTCCCAGGGTGCAGGGTGGGGGTTGGCAGAGGGGTTCCTGGCGGCGGCTTCCCCTAGAGTCCAGGCCGCAGGGGCTCCCCTGTCAGGCGAGGAGAAGGTTAGAAGGGAGGAGTGTGGGGAGAGAGAGCTGGGAGCCCTTCTCCCCTGCGAACCTCCAGTTTGGTTAGAGTTTTGTGGGCTCCCTGCCCCTCCCAGGCTCCAACCTTGGGAGCCAACTGGGTATTTGGAAAGAGTTTGTGAGCGGTATGGCGCTCTAGACAAGGAGGGTAGGAAGGAGAAGGGGGAGTGGCAGAGTTTCTTTTCCTTCCCCCTTCTTTGTCTTGGGTTTTCTTTTTCCTTTCTTCTTTTTTCTTTTTTTGGTGTTTTCTCAGTGAGTGGAACAGCATGGGATAACATGTATTTGCATGTGTGTTTATAGGAGTTAGGGGCTGACTGGGAATTCAGTGGGGAGAAGGTTGTAGGCAGGTGGAGCCAAGAATAGATTATGTGTATGGTGGGCAGGGCAGACATGAATGAATAATCAGGATGACAAGATGGGTGTGTCTGTGAAGACTAGGGGCAAGGAGTTACAGGAGGATCAGCGTGTTTGTGGGGTTGGGGAGGAGGCAGGACTCTGCTGGAGTTGGGGTGTGTGAAGCCCACTGAGAGTGGGAATTGAAAGATTCCCGTGAGGTGGGCGGAGCCGAGGGTTGGGGTGAGGGATTTGAGCTTCCACCAAACACCCCTTGGGGTCAGAGAGGGAGCCCTGAGGCCCTCCCCTCTCCCCCCATCTTGGTTTATCTGTTTATAAAGCTAGAAGTGTAGAGGTAGTAGTAGTTTTTGGGTTGGAGTCCGTGTGAGGTAATCTTGCTTCCTCTTTGGCAAAAGCCACAGCAGCCGTGGCAGCGGTGGCGGCGTTGGTGACAGTGATGGGTGGGCCCCCTGGGGGCGGGGCCGCCTTACGCCTGTGGGCTGAGGAGCGCAGGTGGGAGGCCAGGGCTTCACGCCCACTCAGCAGCACCTCACATGCCAGGCAGTGGTAGGTACAGATGGGCACCCGCAGTGGGGGGGGCACGGAACCCCCAGAGCCCCGCCCAAAGAAGCAGAAGGATCTCTGGTGAGCAGTGGCCAGGGCCTCCCCGTCAAATGCCATCTTGCACTGGCGGCACAGGTAGCGGTGGGTCACATCCACGGTGGAGATGCCAGTGCTGCCTGTCAGCAGCTCATCGGCCTCCCCGGCCTCCCCCTCCCCTGGAGCGGGCAGTTCAGGAGGCTTTGGAGGCGCTGTGGCTGTGGGTTCGGGGGGCTGGGGTGGTGGCTGGAGGAGGGCATTGGGGAGCAGTCCGATGAGGGTCTGAGGTATCACAGGGTTCATGGGAAATAGCCCCTTCTTCATGCCATAGAGCTGTTGGAAGTAGGACCCCTGTAACTGGGGGCCAAAGACAGTTGGCAGTGTGGCCCCTCCTGCAGGGGGAAATGGGAAGGGCAGGAATTGGCCCCCCAACAGGGCTGGGACAGTGGCCTTCAATGCTTTGAGGTTCTTGAGGGCATCAGTGGAGGAGCTGGTGGGGGCTGCAACTGGCTTTTGCTCACCAGAGACCTTGTCCCCAGAGGGCTCAGTAGGCAGGCCTGGGGCAGGGTCAGTGGTGCCTGCTGTGGAGGGGTTGGTTTCGTCGGGCACAGGTCTCTGAGGTAAGGGGCAGCCTGGGCCAGGAGTCTGGACCACTGTGGTAGCAGGCAGGACCGAAGTGGCAAGGCCAAGGAGGCCTGAGGAGGCTGCAGGGCCTAGGAAGATGAAAGGAGTGGTGAGGGATTAGCTACCTCCTGGCCCCATCATCCTTCTTACTGTAGGCAACCTCCAGCCACACACTCACCCATTCCCAGCACCTAGCCTCCATGCTCCCTTCCCTCCCTTCTCTCCCTCAAGAGCCTGAAACAAAGGAAGGCCACAGGAGGAGACTGGAGATGGGAAGATCAAGAAGGAAAAAGAAGGGCATGTCATTAGAGGGAGATGCTCTCTCAAGTTCAACTTCTCCCAACCTCCCACTCACCTGAATTGAAAGGAGCCAAGCTGCCCAGCGGGGGCTGGGCCAAAGCTGGGCTGGACAAGAGGACCGGGGCCAGGCGAGGCAGGGCCGGGGCAGCCCCAAGGGGCATAGAGGCAGGTGTGGTGGCAGGTGGGGCCTTGGGAGCCGGGGGGGCCTCGGGTGCCAGGGCCAAGTCGTAGCACTTGCTTTCACTCTTCAGCTGGGCTCTGACCGCCTCCTTGAGCTTGGCCAGGTGCTGGCGGGAAAAGAGATGGCCTCGGCAGGAGACATAGAAATCATACTTGACATCACAGTAGGGGCAGTCGGTGCGCTGAGCTCCCAAAGACCCCTCACTGCTGCCCCCAGCCCCACCAACCGCTGCCCCCTGCAGTTTGGCCTTCTTTTCCTTGGCACGAGCATTCTGGAACCAGACCTGGATGACTCTCTTAGGCAACCCAATCTCCTCCCCCAGCACCTCACACTCTTGCATGGTGGGGGTGCGGTACGCTTCATAACAGGCTTTCATGATCTTCAACTGCAGGCTGCTCATCTGGGTCCTGTAGCGCCGCTGCCCCATTCCATCTGGAACCCCGGCCCCACCTCCTGGTCCCCCACTGGTCCCTCCAGCCCCAGGGGACTCTGGTTCAGCCAGGCTGGAAGCAGACGAATCGCTTAGATCCCCTGCAGATGGACTGCAAGCCTCACTCTCTGGAGAAGCCTTAGATGGTTCCTCTGGGCCCTCGTCCTCACTGGGTGGAGGGGGAGGTGGGAGAGGTAGAGGTGGCTCTGGTGTTGGGGTGGTGGCCTCTTTCCCAGGTGGCAGGAAAGGCAGGGGCCTGGCAGCAGGGGTGACCGTGGGATAGGGAAAAGCAGGTGCTTCCCTCTTTGGGGCTTCCCTTCCAGTCCCATCATCCACCTTGCCCAACAAGAGGCTGAACTTGGGGAAGGGTGCAGGGGTAGAGGTGACAGGGGGCTTGACTGCCGGATTGGGCACTCCCCCAGGGGTGCTTCGAAATTGGCCTTTCCTCTCCCGGGCCCTGGTATTCTGGAACCAGACCTGTACTACTCGCTTTTTGAGCCCCACCTCCTCGGAGATGCAGTCGAGCATCTTGCGCGTCGGGTTGGAGTCCTGCATGTACCAACGGTACAGGATCTCCAGCTGCTCAGGCAGGATAGTGGTGCGCAGGCGCTTGTCCCTGGGGGGTTCACCCTCCCCTCCACCCCCTGCTTCACTGCCCGTGGGGGACAGGCTGCCGTCCTCGTGCTTCCGTTTGAGGGGTGGCCCTGGCACTGGTGGAGTGCCTGCCATCATGGGGTTTCGCTCCCCAAACACTAGCAAGGGCAGATCTAGGAGGTGGGAGGCAGGGCTGGGCTGCGCAGATGGCAGGAAATGTAGCCGGCGGTGACTGGTTAGGAGGTCCTGGCTGGGGAAAGACATGGGGCACTGGTCACAGGTGTGGACTGGAGAAGGCGAGGGAGGGGCCCTCCCTTCAGGCTCTTTGCCTCCTGGTTTTGTCGCCTCTGCTTGGCTCAGCTCTTCCTGGTTTGGAGGTTCTGGTGATGGGCCCTCAAGTGCTGCTCGGGGTTCCAGGCCCTGTTCCTCCTCTGCATCTTCCTCCTCCCCCTCTTCCTCCTCTTCCCCCCTCTCTGCCTCTTCCTCCTCCTCCTCAGGAGGCTGGTCATCATAGCATTTCTTGAGGTGCCGCACCAACTCAAAAACACAGGAGAAGGTGGCATAGCAGCGCCTGCAGCTGGAGGCTCCCCCAGTGCCGCCTCCGGTTGGCACAGGCCCACCCTCGATGGCATTTTTGCGTGCTTTCTGGCGGGCATTCTGGAACCACACTACCACCACACGGCTAGCCAGGCCTAAGAGACTTGCGAGCCGCTCCACCTCTCCATCCTTGGGGTAGGCACTGGTCTCAAAGAAAGACTGCAGGGCTTGGGTTTGGAACTCTGTGAACTTGGTTCTGGAGAACCGGCGGCCTGCAGGCACTAGGGGAGGAAGATTCCCTCTGGAGCTTTCTTCCTCCTCAGGGGGCCAGCGTCCTCCTGCCCGGCTTCGCTCCTCAGGGGGATGGCCCCCTGCTGCCTCAGGCTCTGGGACCAGGCAGGTGGGGCCCAGCTGGGGAGCAGGTGAATCCAGAGACCCATCAGGTGGTTTAGGGGGCTCTGCAGGGGGTGGGTATAGGCTGTCATAGCTCTTTCGAAACTGAGCAGCATAACGGCTCAGGGCTTCAAAGGGCAGAAAGTGGCGGTGGACATGCTCCTCGTGTGTCTTGAGGATAAGCATATTGGAGAAGAGTTTCCCACAGGCCCTGCAGGCCAGCTTGTCCCCACCCCCCAGGGCCTCTGGTGGGGGCGGGGTTGGGGGAGGCGGCACAGCCTGCTTCCCTTCATTGTACTGGATCACCAGCTCAAACCCGAAGTTTTCTAGAAGGGCTTTGGCTGCAGTGCGGGCTGCTTCGTTGGGCGTTGGGTTGGGAGGTGAGGTGGGCGCTGCCTCATTCCCCTCTTCGGCCACGGGAGGCCGCTCCCACTCTCGCTCAGCCAGCTCGGCCTTAGGGGGTGGGGGTGGGGGAGGAGGGGTGGCAGCTGGCAGGGACAGCAGGGGCGCAGGCCCAGCCAGTGCCAGCTTGGGCCCCACCTTGAGGTCATGGAGGTAGAAGGGCAGGAGAAGCTGCTGCTGCTGGAGCTTAAGCAGTGATTCGGGCACCAGAGGGAAGGGGGGCAGGACTGGTGGGGTGAAGAGGGGCGCTGGGAATCGATGCAGGTCCAAAGGAGGCGGGGGAGGGGACAGGAAGGGCAATCCAGATATGAAGCCACTGGGGTCGGGGCCCTTCTTCTCATTGCCCAGCTCCCGCTCAGTCTCGCCTTCCTTGGGCTCTTCTTGGCCGCGCTCTGGCCCCTCAGCCTTGGCGTCAGTCTTGGCCCCCCGAGAGCGAGTCTGGTGCAGAACCGAGCGCATGTGGATCTCCAGAGTGGAGCTCTGGTTGTAGGAGACTCGGCAGACTGTGCACTTAAAGGGCTTGTCTGTGGCAGAAGAGGTGGTAGGCGTGGCGCCAGCCTCTCCCCGGGCAGGGCCAGAGGGGTCAATGGCAGCCTTCTTCATCTTGTGCAGGTGGGAGACAGAGTTATAATGAACCAGGAGGATATTCTTCTGCGTGAAGGACTCCTTACACACTGTGCACTTATAGGGCCGGGCAGGGTCGAGAAACTTGTCCAGGGCAAAGTTGGTGGTCTTCCGATAAGTCAGAGGGTGACGAGAGTCAACTGGAGCTGGCTCTGCAGGGCGGGGCTCCCCGACAGTTCCCTCTTCCTCCTCAGCCATGGCGGGCGGAGGAGCCATTTCTTCAGCTTGGGCATCAGGCCAAGGGGCTGGAGATGGGGCTGGAGAAGGGGGTTGGTCAGGGCTTCCCCGGGGGTTGTCTGGCACCTCGGCTGAGGGCTGGGGAGGCTCAGGAAGAGGATCGGGACTGGCTTCTGGGGTCAGGTGAGGGCCTTCTAGGGGAGAGAGAAGGGTGCAGTGAGAAGGAAACTTTGCCTAAGGCAGACACCCCCCCCCACCCCAACTCAATGTCTAGGGCAATGACCCTTGCCTCAGTGTCTTCAGACCTTCTTGGTCCACAGAGCCTGGATCCCCTTTCCTGCCACCTTGTGAGGTTTGCCATCCCTTTCCTTACCTGCTGCCTGGTCTCTGCTGGGTGCAGGCTCTGGCTTGGGAGCGGGGGGCTCTGGGTCATCCACCAGAGGGCCTAGAGTGGGCCCAGGCAGCACTTTGGTCGTAAAGGTCATCTCTATAGTTGTGGCCTGTAGTGGAAGAAATCCCAGTGACTTCCTCACTGCCGCCCCCCGCTGCTCTTGACCCCCCCCCCCCACCCCGCTCTGCACCTGTGCCCAGCCCCTTCCCAGGGTTCCAGCCTCCTCTCTGGACAAACCTCCCACCTGACTTCTGCTTCTCCTACAGAGGAGAGGGCCTGGGCGGCCACGTCTCCTGCCTGGCAGCCTAGGTTTTGCTGTTGAACAGCTCTTCCCAGGACTGAATGGAGGTGAAAGAAATGCTTAACTTCTTCGCTGGCAAGGAGAGGCAGCTAGACAAGCTCAGTTCTGAGGTTCCCTCCATCTCTAAAATCCACCTTGAAATCTGTGAAATGCTGTTCCTTCACCAACACCTCCCCCCAACACACACACTTGCCTGGAACCCCCTGCCTCTTCCTCCCCTCCTGCCCGGCCCTGACAGGGCTCCCCAGATGGGTCCTCACCCAGCCTGTACTCACCACAAGCAGCAGCTTCTCAACACACTCGGGCACCACGTTGTGCAGGTGGCTAAGGTGGAAGTGCAGGGCAGGCCGGCCCACCAGCTGCTCCTGGCACAGTGGGCACCTGTACTTGGGCTGCACTGCATGCTGGGAGAGTGCATGAGCCCTCACCTGGTCGGACTCTGGGCTCAGGAAGCTGCAGTATGGACAGCAGAATACCTGGGGGCACATGGGCAGTGCAGGAGGTATCAGGGAAGGGTGGGACCCACCATCACTCAGCTCTTTGCATTCCTGGACACAGCACAATCCCCTACTCGCAATTTAGGAGTGAGCCTGATAGGAAGGCATCACCACGGACCCAGCCAGAGTCCTGAAAGCTGCCTCCTCCCTTCTTTCCCTCTGAGTGGGACAAAGGCCTAGGCTAGGCCGCCACCCTGCCTTCCTTCTTTGTCCGGCTCTCTCCTTTCATCCTGGCCTCTGTCTTTCCTTGGTCTGTCTGTCTCTGCTGCCTACTCACTTCTCCAGCTGACAGTATGGCCCTGTACCTACCTCCCCGGATTTAGTTTTCTTACCCACCCCCACCCTGCCTATCTCTTCTCTGTGAAATGGCTCCCTTTCCCTCTGGCACTTCCTGGACCCAGAGCCTTCCTCATCCCTGCCCACTCTGCCTCTCGAGGTCCCTGAACTAAGTGTCTCCTGAAGAGGGGCCCTCCCTACCTGTCTGCTCAGAAGCCAGCTCATTTTCCCTCAGAGGCTCAGCAGCTCCCACTTTGTTTTCCTTCCTTCCTTTTTTTTCCTTCCCTTCTTAATGTAAACAAACGCCACAGCTCCCCTAGTGGCCCAGGAAAATTCTGGCCTGGCTCTGCTGGTGCATTCCCACCCACACCTCCAGAGGGGTGGGGCTGGGGAGCCTGGGGAGGGGCCGCAAGAGGCCCGTTTCCGCCATAGTCACCTGACTGCCTGACCTCCAGCCTGCATTTTTTGTCTCCTTGGCTCATTTCCTCTCCTGCCCCGTGCCATTGGTCCAGGCCCGTGCGCAGGGGTGGAGATGGCCATAAAGGAAAGGTACCCAGATGCTCATCTTAATGCACCTAGCCCCAGGAACCGACAGCTGGCGTAGGTCTGTAGGAGGGACAGGAGTTAGGAAGGAGGGACTGAGGACATTACCGTTCCTGCAGCAGTGTGCAGGAATGCAGTAATACGGCAGATGGCAGCCCAGTTTGGAGAGCTCTGAGGCACAGGATGGCATCTCAAGACCAAAGGCTGGGAATCCCCTCAGAATCACTTCCAGGCCACAGAGCGAAACTACTCCTGGTCCTGCCTAGGTCGGGCAGAGGCCGGAGCCCTGGAGACCTGGAGATGTGCAGGGCTCATTGTCTCGGAGAAGCATCTGGGGTAGATACCCTCAGGAAGGAGGTGCCAGGACAGTTCTTGCAGGCTCAGGGCTTTCTGCAGGTGATGAACACCATGTCTAGTCGTCTCTCTGCTCCTAACAGGAATGAAGAGCTGGGCGGCAGCTAGTTTTTTGTTTTTGCCTTACTCTTTTCATTCCTTCACTTTTTTCTTCTCCTCCCCTCCTCCCTCCACCTACTTCCAATATGTCCTACCCTCAACAGTTTCTCTCTTTCCCTTTCCCTCCAATTCCTGCTCTCCCTTCCTGTCATCTCCCTCTGTGCTCACCCCTCAGGGCCAGCTCTGCCCCCTGGATGGTGCTGACCACATGTACTGGACCTAGGTGGAATTTCTTAATTTTGTATTCTCAGTGAAATAAGTCACAGCATGACAAAATGAGGTCTACCTTTAGTCTGAAATCTCTGTCTGTAAAGCTCTACTGATTAGAATTTCAGCCTTTAGAATGTGAGCAGATCTCAGTCAAACTAGACCCCCCTCTGCTCTGCCCAGTGAGCCCAGTTCTGACCGTGGTCTGGTTGGCACTGTCTCCAGGAGGACCAGTCTTGTTCTCAGCCTCTTCAGAAGCTGAAGATGAAAGGAGAGGAGATTAAGAGACTCTGACAGCCCTCCCTCCTCCTTTCACAGACCCTCAGCCCTTAAGATGACCTGATTTGTAGCAGAGAGCTTCCAGGGTAGGGGGTTGGCCTCTGGGGAAAGGGAGAAAGGGCAGGAAAGTACAGAGCTATACTTAGTACAGGGAGGGGAGGCTCGGCAGGGCTGACCCTAGGTTAGTGGGACGGCCAGGTTTGGGTCCTCAAAGAGGGCAGAAGCACCCCCTCCCTTCCCCTCTGATGAGCCCTCTCTTCCCTCAGTTTGGCTCCTTCAGTGCAGGAGGACTTGCTGGGTGTCTGGATTACTGGAAGGTCAGAATGTGCATCAGAATGTATGAGGGGCGGGGAGGGCAAGGGATGGGCGGAAAACGGACCAGATGAGCAACTCACCCAACTGTTCTGTCTTGTTCTGGGCATCTTTCTCAGGGATGGGTGGCTCAGCTAAGGGGATGACAGGAGCCGTCCCTGTGTAGGATGAAGGGGGAGTTAGCTTAAAGGGATGAAGCATCAGGAAAGGGAGGACGTAGGGCAGAGGAAGCAGGACAAGCAGCCAGGAGGAGAAAATGGATGGATGAACCAACAGGCAGGAGAGGGCAAAAAGCCGCCAAACAGGAATACAGAGGATGAGGGAAAAAATGTCAGTGTTAGAACTGGTTGGGCCTGAGATCATCTCTGTGAGTCCAGCCCCCTGTCATTTATAGATGAGGAAACAAGTCCAGCAGTAGGTGGCAGAAACAGGACCAAACTTGGCTCCCTGTCTTGACTGATCCTGGAAGCAGGGAGCCCAGAAATGTAGAGGGAGGGGCACTGGGGAAGGGAGGTGAGGTTGAATGGAAGCGGCTGCCATGAGCAGGGCAAGCTGGGAGAGGAGATTACCACTCAAGTAAGAATTGACAGATGTGTAGGAATTTATTTTCGGTGGCAGGCTAATTAAAGTGTTAAAGTTCCTTAACTCCATTCAGCCCCACACCAGGATCGTTAGCTATTGATCTGGGCCCCTCCGGCACTTAACTCCAGCCAGCATATTGGCAGTTCAATTAGCACCAGTCAATGCTGCCTGTTCCTGGTTCCTGCTGCCCGTGCCCTCATCCTCGCCCACTGCCGGCCTCTACAAAGCCTGGATGCCACTGCCCACCTCTGACAGCTGGGCTCTTCTGCACCCCCTGGATCAATGGCACCCAGTGGGCTATTCTCTGCCTTTGCTGGTAACAACCTCAGCTGCCTAAGGGGGACCCTAAGCCCAGCCTTGGGGCTGAAGACCTCCTAAAAGACAGGAAGAGGCTGGGGAGCTGTCAAGGGCTTCCCATCCCTGCTGCCTTCGGCCCATGCCAACAGCTCCCAACTCCTTCCGACATGTCCTGGCCCAGCACGAAACAGATTCTATTCTTTTTTGTTTTTCTACTTTCTCTCTCCTTTCTGACCAGCTGCTAGCCTGCTGACCACTCCTCCTAGTATTGCTAGGCCACTGGTCACTATTCAGAATCACTGGGTGACCCCTCACTTCCCTCCAACAGCCTCTTGTTCCCCCTTCACTCCGCAGCCCCAGTGTTCCTGAAATCCAGCTTTCTCACCCCTTCGCAGCTCCTTTCCACTTGCTATCCATTGCTCACAGGCCCCGTTTCTCCCTCCTTGTATCACTTTCTCATCGGCCCTCAGCTCCTGAGCCGGCCACACTCCCTGCCCAGCCCTTCCTCTCCAGTCCCCTCTTCCTCACCAGGAGTCCGGAGCTGCCCATGGCTGAAGCTCAGGATGCTCTGAAGAGCTGACAGCCCTTCCTTGGCTGCTGGGCCACTCTGTAGCAGCTGCAGACGCCGCTGGGCCTGGGCGTCCCGGTGGGCAGGGGCCCGCAGGTGCTGCAGCACAGCCAGGCGGGAGGGCGTCTCCCACGCACACAGCAGGCAGCGGAACAGCCCCAGCTCTGCCCCAGTGGCTGCCCCCTCCATCTCCAGCAGAAACTGGGAGCACAGAAAGAGGCTGTTCAGGCCCAGAAGAGATGGATGCCTCCAGATCTCAGGGGACTCCTTTGCTTCCCCGCAAGGGAGCCTGACCAGCAGCAACCCCTCCCTACCCATCCCTTCCACCCTCTTGAGCCCCCCTTTTTCCTCCTTGACCACCTGGGTATTATTGCTTTTTCTCCCCAATCTCCTTCTCTTCCTCCTGCCAATCCTGGACTCCCTCCTAGTTTGTGAATGGAATCTGGTTCCATCCTCTTGAACTTCTGGTGACAAGATGGACTGAGCAGACACGGACCCCTCCCTCCAGCCCCAAACAACAGAAAAGCTGAATAAAGTATTGGATTCACTTGGTCAGAGTCCACCATCCTTTGGTCTCTTTCTCTACACCTGTCTCCAAATAGTTTATTACTGTGGTGCATACTTGCCTTTTTCTCCAATTTTGCCTCGCTGGGTTTTCCATCACTTCCCCAGTCTGCATCTCCTCACTCCATCCCCATCCCCTTCTCTTCTCTCTCCCCGAAGGCCCTGTGCTATTCCCTTCCAATCCAGACCCTTCCTGCCCCACTCTCACCTTATAGATCTGGCTGTTTTCTTCATGGGCTGTGCCCCGGGCGTGCAGCTGCATCTTCTCCTTGCTGTTGGACTCAAAGTCACAGATGTTGCAGCGCAGGTGCAGGGGGGGGACAGACCCATAAGGAGCACCATCTCCCAGGGGCACTGGAGAGGGGGTGCCCATGGCCCCGCCCCCCTCCCTCAGGTGGGCTGCCAGCTGGTACTTCTGAGCATGTTTGTCAGTCTTGAGGTGGAGCTGGAAGTTGGCCTTGAGCTGGGTGCCGTAGCAGCAGAGCTTGCAGCGGTGGGTGTCGCCGGCCACCTCCTTCCACTCGGCCTCTGGGAGGCTGCGGCCCACGCTGCAGTGGTAGAGCAGCAGCTCCAGGTTGTCCGTGCTGAAGGCCTGGCACACGAGGCAGCGGAACACCTTCAGGGAGGGGCTGTCGTCTGGGGGTGGTGAGGTGGGCAGGCCATCGGACAAGGAGCCCAGGAGCTGATTTTGAGGCAGGTGGGCGTCCGGGGAGAGGCTGCCAGGGGCTAGGGGACAGAGCCGGGTTAGTGGCCCAAGGAAGGAATGCAGCAGGGTTGGTTTGCTCAGTGGGAATGTGGGTAAACAAGGATAGTGCCGAGGGGGAGCGGGGGTTACCTAAGTGGCCGGGCCTGGGAGACTGGACCTTGGGAGAAAACAGGGAATTGAGTTTGGCCCTGGGGAGGGGAAGGGAAGGGGAAAGAAGAAGAGAGCCCAGGGAGCTTACCAGGTGTGGGGAACTTGCAGGCAGGCGCTCCGAGGTGGTGGAAGCCGTTGAGAAGCAGCTGGGCTTCCAGGGGCTTGTCTGGCCTCAGCCCCGGACCAGGCAAGGGAGCCTGAGGCTGCCCTAGGGCCTGCGGTCCGAAGTACTGGAAGAGTTCAGGGGGGGTGGCGGGGGCAGCCCCTGCTGGGGGCGGGGGACCTGGCCCCACCAGCCCAGGTGGCAGACCCAGCGGCATCCCCTGGTGCAGCATGAGGACATTCTGCATGTGCTTCTCGGAGGTCATGTGGATGCGCAGGTTGCGAGAGATGTTGGTTTCATAGCTGCACACCTTGCACTGCCAGGACGATTTGGTCTTGGGCTCCTTGTCCCCCACGGAGGGTGGGAGTGCTGCCTCTGGGGGGCTTCCCTGTCCTCCAGGCCCCGCCTGGAAGCCCTGCAGGTTGGCCAGGTGCTTGTCCGACTGCATGTGGATGCTGAGGTTGCCCTTGGTGGTGGTGGAGTAGTTGCAGACGTCACAGCGGTACGGCTTGTAGCCGCAGTTGTAGCTCTCTCCGCGGGCGAGGCGGGGGTGGGCGCCCCCCGCGCTGCAGTAGCTGCACTGGCTGTTGCTGTCAGGGTGCTTCTCCCGCATGTGCACGTCCAGGGTCTGTTGGTACTTGTAGTGCCAGTTGCACTTGGGACACTTGAGCGTCTTGCAGGAGTTGCGCGAGTGTAGCAGAGACATGTGGCTGGATAGGCTGAGGCCCTGGAAGGCTGCAGGGGCTGGAGTGTAGTCATCAGCAAGGCGATAGGGCTGGGGTGGGTCGCTGGGGTCTTCGGGGGAGCCCACTGGGGCGGGCAGAGTGCCCCCCTCCTTGGAGGTGGGTGAGCTTTGGTTGAGTGGGGGGCAGAGCCCTCCATCCTCTTCTTGCCCCTCGGGGGGGAACCAATCTGGCCCTGCCTCACCTGCTGCCGTTGGCGATTCTTTGGCTTGGGTTGGGCTGGGGTCCCAGGTGGGTGGGGCTGTGGGTGGGGAGGGTGGGCTGAGGGCCATGACTTCTTCCATGGGCAGGATGAGGGCCTGGGCTTCTGCCTCAGAGGGGCCTTCCTCGGTCTGGGCTACATTCACCTCCATGTTCACTGTGCTGCTGTTGTCAAGGGGAATTTCTAAAGGGGGGCGAGCAGGCAGTTTTGGTTCCAGAAAGCTTAGGAGGGCCATGCAGCCCTCGTCCCCCTCCTGGAGCACAGCTGGGTTGCCTGGCAGGCCCTGGTGTTGAGCGTGGGTTAGCTTCACCCCATGAGACTGTGTGTGACCTTTAAAGGCCTGGGGCCTGCTGAAACCCAGGCGGCACAGGAGGCAGAGCCAGAAGAGTGTCCTGTGGTCTCCCTCCCTGTTCTCCATGGGGCCATCTTTGGGATCTCTGGGTGGGTTTGGAGCCAGCTGGTAGCTCCAGAAGGCTCCATCCCTTCCCTCACAGGCGGCCAGAGATGGCGCTGAGGTATCGTGGGACAGAATTTGGTCAGAAGAGCTAAAGCCTTGGATTGGGTCAAAGCCATGTTGGATGTGAAGGGCAGTGAGGTGTGTGGGGGGCGGGTGGGCAAGGAGGGGCAGACTGGGCTCTTCCTTGCTGCCTGCCTCACCCCAGGGAAAGCCCTTTGGTAACAGGAGTTCACTGCCACCTGGCAGGGACAGCTTGGCCACTAGGCAGGCCTCACCACCAGCTGTGAAGAATAAGTGGTCGCTTAGGTCCACAGGAGGGAGCCCTCCTCCTTCCTCCTCCTGCTCCTTGTCCTCTTCTTCCCCCAGGTCCTTTGGTGGGGAGCCACCACAGCCAGGCTCTTCTCGGGGCTCCCCAGTCTCCTTTGGTGGGATGAGGCCATAGCCTGACTCCAGGGGCTGTCCCCCTGGCTCTGAGGGCCTCATGCTCTCAGAGGTGGAAGGGGCAGCAGGGGGATCTTTGGTGACAGGATCAGAGGAGGTCCTGGGGGAGGAGGTGTCCGGAGGCGGGGACGGGGCATTGTGCCCAGGGGAGGGGGTGGTGCCAGCAGTAGAGGATGAGTTAAGGGTGGCCATGGCAGACGGAGGAGTGCTGGGGGTTCATTTCAGCCTGACAGCCGGTACCCTGCAGGGGGCACACGAGAGAGCGGGGCTGTGAGGTGGCAGAGAAGACACCCAGCCAGGCAGTTGACCTCCCCATACTCCAGCCCCACCCTCTTCCCTAAGCACCAAACTCAGGTACCCATTTGCCAACTTGAAGCTTCACTTAGTGTCTAACGGGCTTCAAATTTAACATGTCCAAAATCAGAACTCTTTATTTCTTCCCGAATTGGTTCCTCCCCATCTTTCCTATCAAAAATTGATACACCATTTATCTGGTTGCGTAGGCTAAAAACATGAAGGTTTTCTCTTGCCCCTACCCGTATGCAATTTGACAGCAACCTTTCAAATATGTGTCACATCCCTCCATTTATCTTCATCTCAACTAGCACCATCCTGGCCCAAGCCATTATCATCTCTTTCCTGAACTAAAGCAATGGACTCCACATTGGCCTCCGTTTCCACCACTGCCCCTACAATCCAGTCTTCTTACACCCAGCAACCAGAATGATCTTTCATTTAATTCTCAATTATGAAAAATGCCAGACACATATAAAAGTAGACCAAATAATGTAAGGACCCCCTTTGTACTCATCACCCAGCTTCAACAGTCACCAACTCACAGCCAATCTTGTTTATCTATATCCTCACCCATTTCCTCCTTTTCCTGTATTGTTTTAAAGCAAACTTCAGGCATCATAAAGAATCTTCTTTTAAAATCTAAATCATACTATATTCTGTTTAAAACCCATCAACAATTTCTCCCTGTACTGTGAATAAAACCCAAACTCCTTTCTCTGATCTACAGAAGGGCCCATCTCATCTGATGCCTGCCCACCTATTCTCCATCCCCCTGGCTGCCTAGCTGCAGCCCACGGGCCTTCTTTCTGTTCCTCAAATACACAAGTTCATTCCCACCATAGGGCCTTGCCCAAGCTGTTTCCTCTGCCTGGAATGCTCTTCCCTCAGACCTCTGCTCCTTGTCATTCGGGTCTCTGCTTCAATATCAGTTCTTCCAACAGGCTTTCCCTCTCTATAGAAGCTAACACAGCCCCATGGGTTACTTTCTTCAGAGATTTATCATGACCTGCTATTTCCTGGTTTACTTATTTCTCCCTTCTAGAAGGTAAGTTCCATGAGAGCAGGAACTCTGTCTGCTTTATTTATTGCTCCATCATTAGCACCAAAAAAGATACCTGCCACATAGTCAATACATGTCTGTTGAATGAATGAACTCTGAGAAAGACCCTCTGATTTTCCATGACCTGAAGAGGTAATTTCCCTAAGTCAAGGTCCTCTTGCCAGAGAGGCCACAGTGAATTTCCACTGGCCTGCAGGCACCTGCTGCTCTCAGATGCCTTCCAGAGCCATCTCTGGTCACAAGCGTGTGGAACGGGTGGGAGCTTCCCTGGCCAGTTGAAAGACCATAACTAGTGTGTGATTAGCCTCCTCCTCCCCAAAGAGATAAAAAAAATAAGAAGTTAACAGTAATAATCTTACTAATAGCTATTAAGGTACATATACCATGGTGCTGGCACTGTGATAAATGCTTTAATCAATTCTCTCATTTAATCTCACAATAACCTTGTTTTACAGATGAGGCAGCCAAGAAACAGAGAGGTCTAGTGAGCAGCTGATTGTTACACAGCTGTAAGGTGGTGAAACTAGAAAAGGATTGGCAGGGCACAGAGCTGTACCCCAAAGCTGTGGCCTGGGCTCCTCCATCCAGCTGGACTGTCCCTCAAACACAGGACAGGCAAAATGAGCCCCCCAAGGTCTAGAAATCAGGATTCCTGGGCTCCCTCCACCTGACAGAAGCCCCAAGCCTCCTATGCTGCTCCCAACTTTTTAATCTTGATCCTCCCCTCCAACTCACCAGTTCCTCATGCCTCCCCATCCCATGCTTGTCCCACTGTCCCAAGTGGCCTCCGTCTTCTCCAGTTCTCCCTATCAGCAGACCCCTAATGACTAAACCTTTAGTGCTCAGACTAGAGTGCTTCCAGGAAGGGCTAGGGGTGTGGCCACTCCTTCCTTGGGCCACCTCTAACCTTCACCTTCAGATTCCAAGATTTGGAATGGGGCCTGGGTCTGGCTCTACCCAGCCTGCGGGCTCCCATCCCCACTTCCCTCCTCCTACTGGGGGGCTAGCCAGGCGTGAAGTCAGAGCCATTAAGGAGCTCCACGTGGGGCTGGATCAGCATGCTAATGAAAATGCAAATCAGCACCTGGGCAAGGGGTGGAGGGGATTGGGGGGGTGGCGTGTTGGAGAACCAAAAGGGAAGTAAAGGAATTAGATGGAGGGAGGGGTTATCCCAGATAACCAGAAAGCAGAAGCTCTGAAGTTGTGAGAGAAAGGTATTCCTCCTACAGAATCCTTGTGGGGGGAGAGGGATAAGTGTGCAGGTTTGTGAGGGTCTGACATTCTGTCATCCGCACACTGGGGGCCCACGGCTCTTTTACCGCCCCGCCTGGTGGGAAGAACCGAGGCCGGGCCAGAGGGGCCTCTCTGGGCCCTGTCGTTGAGGGCTGGGCCATGATGGAGGAAGACCTAAGCCCCAAATCCTCTCTCCAAAGCTTCTGCTTCCCAGGACTGCAAAAAGACACAGCGGATTCCTAGCTAGACACCAAAGGGGCTTAGCTTTGGGCTAGCATGTGGGTGAGACCCAGGTCGCGGAGGGTAGGTCGGCAGCTGTTTAAAATTGCAAATCTCTTCCCCACTTCCCAACCCATCCCTCCTCCTCTTCAGGGAAGAATTTCAATTGCAAATTTATCTCTGCCTCAGTGCACGCCCCCCCAACTCCCCTCCCTTTCTTCTCTGTGCTTCTCCCATCACCCACTGTTTATTACAAACCTTTAACTGCAGCAATTATTTTTTCACTTTTTTTCCTCCTTCCATTTCCCTCCTCCTCAGTCTTTCCTTCTTTCCCTCTCTGAATCTGTGTCCCTTTCTTTGCCCTCCCTACCTTGAACTCCATTTTCATCTCTTTCTAGAGATGATGCAGAACCAGATGACCCACCTAAGCCATCCCCCACCTGCACCCCCAGGCCAGGAGTCTTGTCCGACCTCGGCCATTCCTCCTTTAGTTCCGGGCTGTCCTAAAGGGCATCTCTTCTCCCTCGGGGCACATCTTAGCAGTGGGGAAAGGGAGAAGGTGATTCCTCAAAGGTTCTGGCATTCCTGCCTCTGGTGGAGGGAAGGATGAAGGGGGTGGATCAGGTGGAGGTGGAGGGACAGTCTAAAGGAAAGACCCGGGTAGAGGCAAGGGCTGGGGGCCCATGAGGAGAGGGGTTAGGGGAGACAGCAGGCAGTGGCGGCGGGGTGATTAGAGTGAAGATTGATGTGAAGGGGTGCCACAGACGGCAGAGAGAGTCAATAAAACGAGAGGATCACATTAGAGGCGACAGAGAGAGCTTTAAATTACAAGGCTGCTGCCACCGAGGGGGAGGGCAGGAGGCAGGCCTGGAGCCACGGGAGGGTGGAGAGTTCTGAGGGTGTCGTCATCCCCGGAGATGAATCTTCCAGCTCCAAAATGGCCCTCAGTCTCCAGCGCTCCCTTGCTGTCCCTTTGCTCCATCCTCCCTCCGTAATGCTTCCTTCCCTGACAAGGGTGAGGAGAGGAGAAAGGGAAGATGGAGAGAAAGCGATGGAGAAACAGAAGATATATTTTTTTTTGTATTGCCCTCTTCCTCCTTCCAGATTGGCCCTCTGGTTATCCTCAGGATGGGAAGGGAAGGACGGAAGTGCTACTTTCAAAGCTCAGCTAGGGAGTTGTTGCCCCACAAGCAAACATAATTGCTGAACTGTAAATATTCTTCCATGGGTGGTGAGAAGAAAGGCACCCCGTAAATAGCCGGACAAGAATTCTGACTTCTCGATATGCACTCCCTGTTCAGGGGGCAGATACACAGTATTTAGAACAGGAAGAAGCTATGTAGCCAGGAGGCTCTAAGACAGTAGGACTCAGAAAGCTACTGAGAAAGATGATATGAGACAGATGGAAAGGCTTGGACTTGAAGTTGTGGAAAGCTGAAAGGCGGGCTCTGTGACCACGGAGACAGGGAGAGCACAGGGAGACAACCAGCAGAGAATTACAGGAGCCAAAGGGGCAGGGCAAGGAAAGACCAAAGAAACGAGGCCCAAGGAAGGAGAGACTGCCCCGCGCCTGGAGGAGACAACGCGTGGGTTCGATTGGCCGATGGGGCTGTAGGCAAAGCTGGCCAGGAGCGCTCCCTCAGGAGGGACCCCGCCCCCCACCAAGGGGAGGCCAGGACTCCCCTTGGGTAGGGCCCCCTTCCCACCTCTGGCGACCAGAAGAGGAAAAGAAACACCACTGCTCCCTAGTGGTTACGGAGGGAACATCACCAAGGAGGGGACAGGCCTGACCGGGAACAGATTGGTTTTCTTCTCCTGGCTCCCCTCCTTAAAACAAAAAACAAAAACCCCCCTCCTTTCTTCAAACCCAGCCACAAGGCAAAGGCTCCTTTCCCAGCCAGGTCTGCCTGAGGGCACCAACACGTCTCCTTAAAGTTTGCATACATTGATTTTCAGATCAGAGCCTTCCAAACACTTTGCCTTTCACTTTTCCAATTGTTCCATCTATCCTCTTTCTCTTACTCAGAGCCAGTTTTCTGGACCTTTTCTTTTCTCTTCCCTCCCTCTAAAGTTCTTGCCAAGGGCACTGCTCTGTTCACACTCACTTTGCCCTTGTCTTTCTCCCCTTTCTGTCTCTACCTGTTGCTTTCAAGAGGAGGCAGCCATGGAGAGGAGGGGAGAAACAGGAAGGATGGAGTGTGTGCCTTGCATAAGGCGGATTGTTTGGTGTAAACAGCAAATAAACTCTAACTAAGATGAGCTTTATTTTTTAAGGCAGTGAAAGAACATGGGCTTTGGATTCATGCAGACCCAGGTTCGATCCTGGCTCCCCGACTCACCAGCTGTGCAACCTTGGTAAGTTCCTTACAGAGTCTCCGTTTCCTTATCTGGGAAAATGGGAATAATGATACCTTCCTTACCAGGCTGTTGTGGAGTCCGGATGAGGTAACATGTGAAAAGTACATATACTGCATGTCCAATCAGGTTGGTTCTTTTCCTTCTCTCTTGGCTATCTCTTTCCACAGAGCAGAGCAAGGTGTTTGCAGGTAGCCTGACAACTTCCCTTCTGCCTTGCCTTTTCTCGACCAGGACTCATCCTCTAATCTCTGTCCTTTTCAACTGAGGGCAGATTCTTTGGTAGGCAGGATTTAAATCTAGTCTACTCAGCCTCAGAGTTCATTTCTCACTTGGCCCTCTTGATTGCTGGGCCTAGAGACACCCCATTATCCCAGAGCAAAGACTGGAAGCTTTGCCCAGGCTCACACTTGGCCTGTACACAGAACAGCTAATACCTGGAGCAAAACTATGATAGCCTCTTTCTGTGTTTAAAACTATCACTGTCTCTGTTTCTAAATCTTACCTACTATATTTAAAAAGAAAGCAAAAAAGCTACTGCTATTCCTCCATTTTTTATTTTTTGTGAAGAAGATCAGCCCTGAGCTAACATCCATGCCAATCCTCTTTTTTTTTGCTGAGGGAGACCGGCCCTGAGCTAACATCTATTGCCAGTCCTCCTCCTTTTTTTCCCTTTTTCTTCCCAAAGCCCCAGTAGATAGTTGTATGTCATAGTTGCACATCCTTCTAGTTGCTGTATGTGGGACACCGCCTCAGCATGGCCGGACAAGCGGTGTGTCAGTGTGTGCCTGGGATCCGAACCCAGGCCGCCAGTAGCAGAGCGCGCACACTTAACTGCTAAGCCACGGGGCCAGTCCACGCTATTCTTCCATTTTAATTCTACATAGCTCTCCTAGACCTCTCCCCAGCCCCCTAAATATTTAGGGCGTGCTTACTGTGTGCAAAGTAAGTTTTGTCCAAAAGAGAGAAAATGAGAATGGCAGGGAATGAGATAGGCAGGAAAAGGAGTGTCATAGGGGGTAAAGAAAGAAGAGGAAGGAGGGAGGGAGAGGGAGAGGTAGGAAAGTGGAGGAGGGGATGCTGGATCCTGATCTGCATATGTAAATACTGAATCACATTGAGGCATCCCAGCTTTGGCATCAGATTGGGCAAGGGGCCTGTCCCCAGTGAGAAGGATGGAGCAGGAGGCTGTGTCTTACACCTTACAAGATGCTTAAGGTGGGCATGAGAGAACTGGGTGAGGTGAGGAGAAAGGAGAGGCTGAGAGGAAGAAGATGGGGGTGGGTAGGGAGGAGATGGGGATAAAAGGGAAGCTATGGACTAAAACCACAACCAGTGAGTTGAACATCCATCCACATTTGCATGGCTTTGTTGAGGTGTGCTGCGGGGTGTCTGCTGCTGGAGGGGCAGGTGTCCCCGAGTGGAAAGGAGCCTCTTGCCCATGCATTTCCCTCAGTGACGCCACAAGTGTTAGAATGGCAGTGTGGAGTTGTGTGATCTTATAGTGCACGGGAGGGAGTCAGGCTTAGACAACCACACGAAGCCAGCTCTGAACCCTTCTATGTGAGAACTTAAAGGACAGGGAGTGTTCTGTGTCTGCCCTTGAATGCAGATTCAGAATCCTATCTGATCCTGGCATGGGGGGCCTCTGTAGAAGACCTTTGATCTCCTGAGCTTGAAAGGAATAACATGCAATTCTTCTAGAATTATTTGGAAGGATATCACTGTAAGTGACTGTCTATATAAATAAATCCTTCTGGTTCTTTGATTCTAGATGAACCCTTGTGATGGTAATGACTCCATTTAGATACTAATCACAGCAACAACTGATAATAATAATAAAAATAACATCTTTGAATGTTTACCATGTGCTAGGCACTGCTGAGCCCTCTGCAAGCATCACATCACTTAATCCTCCACTACAATCTGATGAAATAGATACAGCTATTCATTCTCATTTTACAAATGTGGAGACAGACTTAGATGGGTTAAGTAATTTTTAGGGTCTCACACTTGAAAAGAAGTAGAGTCAAGATTGGACTCAGGTAGCCTGACCCCAGCGCTCTTCTCTTGGGTTAATTTGTAAGCTTCTGAACTCTGACTGGTATGCATTTAGAATGAGGTCTTTAAGTGTGTTATTCTGCTCTTTGCGTGTTGCCTTGAGCATATGTGCTGTCATGCTCCTCATTGAGCTTGAAGGTGTTAGATGGCTGTCTCCCAGTTCATTTCTTATGGGCCAGAACGGGACCACTGCTTTGTGCAACTCCAAGGGGCGCCATTCACACGGCAGACTATGCAGGGGCCCTGGCCATTCTGTGTGTGTGTGTGTGTGTGTGTGTGTTTGGGGGTGGGGGTGGGTGGAGATAGATATGAAAGTTTGAGTTATTTGACTGATATGTGTACTCATTTGTGATGTCTCTTAAATTTGAAAGTCTACACACGTGTATCCATAATAGCATACGAACTTCATCATACAAGCAGTATTGTATTTTTAAAAACTCACACTTTTGGGGGCCGGCCCAGTGGTGCAAGCGGTTAAGTGCGCGCGCTCTGCTGCGGCGGCCCGGGGTTCACTGGTTCGGAACCCCGGGCGCACACTGACACACTGCTTGGCAAGCCATGCTGTGGCGGCATGCCATATAATGTGGAGGAAGATGGGCACGGATGTTAGCCCAGGGCCAGTCTTCCTCGGCAAAAAAAAAAAAAAAAAGAGGAGGATTGGCAGACGTTAGCACAGGGCTGATCTCCTCACACACACACAAAAAAAAAAAACAGAAAAACTCACACTTTAGAGTCAGACAGACCTGGAATCAAACTCTAGTTCTATTTCTTATTATGTAAATAACCTCGGGTGGGTTGCTTAGTGCCTGTTTCTTCATATATATAGAGAGAGAATTGGGGGGCCGGCCCCATAGCTTAGCGGTTAAGTGCCTGTGCTCCGCTGCTGGCGCCCAGGGTTCAGATCCCGGGCGCGCACCGACGCACCGCTTCTCCGGCCATGCTGAGGCCGCGTCCCATGTACAGCAAGTAGAAGGATGTGCAGCTATGACATACAACTATCTACTGGGGCTTTGGGGGAAAAAAATAAATAAAATAAAAATTAACAAAACAAAACAAAAAGAATGGGGAAGAGTTCCTCATGGAGTTGTGTCCATTGAGATTATTATTGAGACCTGCACTTTGTATGTGATCAATAAATGGAAAAGATAGTTATTCATCCACGTGCCTTATTTCCTAACTTGGGGTGTATGTTACTGCATTACACCCGGGGCCTGCCTGGGTGTAGCCCTGTCCCCGCACCTCTCAGGGGTTAGTGAAGGTGCCTGGCCTCCCTAGGCCCTGGGTTATCTCCGCGTGGGCCCTGGGCTGCCTGTTCGGCGGCGGGGGGTCCCTGGTGGGTGTGATGCCTCGTGCCTGTCTGTGCTTGGCCGGCGCGGGAGTGTTTGGGGTGGTGGTAATTACTGGGATGGCCCAGCCCTAATGAGTGTGATCTCGTTACACTCTCGCCGCCTCTAATGGAGCTAACCTCATTTCACAGCCATTAGAGATGGAGGTGGGGCCCCGCCCATGGGCCCGCCAGCTGCAGCTCTCACAGCCCCGGCCACATTCTTCCCCTCCGGCTCACCATTTCCCCATGCCACCTCTCCTTCTCCCTCCTGGGCTTCTGCTCCTCCTTCCAGGCTTCCCTCTCCTGTCCCCATTGTTCTTTTCCCTTCCTGTCTTTCCACTCCGCTCTCTTCCCGCGTGTCCCTCCTCTCGCCTCTTCCCGGGCTCCTCGTCCCTCCACTCAGCCTCCCGCTTCCGTCCTCAGGTCTGTCTGTCCTCCACATCCCCACTTCCCCGGCTCTGCCCCCCCGCCCCTCCCCCGCCCTTCACTGCGGCTGTCCCTCCCCTTCCCCACGTTGCCCCGTCTGGCCAAAGGACAAATCTCAAGGGGAAACCAGCAAAGACAAACAAGGAGCAGTGACTTCATTATCGTCGTTAATTTGCCACTTCAGTTCCTCCCACAAGGGTCAAAGCCAGCGCGGCTTGAACTCAGGACTGACCGGGCGGCTGAGTGGCGGCCTGCCGGTGCCGCTTTCAGCCTCTCCCGCAGCCACTCTCCCTCCCTCCTCCTCACTGCCTTCATTTCCCCGCAGGGGGGCAGGCGCCCGGGGTTCTTCCATTTCTCTCGGCCCTCGCAGCCTGCCGCCCCATTGTGGCCTTCTCTCCGGCTCTCTCCCGGCTGGAAGTCACATGGTTTCTACCTTTGACTCTCTCTCTGTCATACTCAGCCTGTTCCCCTTCTCCCTCTCCTCCCTGCCCCATCCATCCTGAACCTCTTTCTTGGCCTTCCCTGGTCTTCTCTCTTCCTAACGTCCAGCGCACTCATTTCCCTAAAGCACCAGGATTTAGCTCTAGGTTTTGGAAACCACATAGCCTGAAGAAGCTGGAGAGGAGGGAAAGTAGGTGTCGGTGGCCCAGCAGGCCAGTGATGCAGAAGGTGGACATGGCTGGAGAGAAAGGAAGTCAACTGCAATGGAGGCGACAGGCCGGAGTCAAGGGAAGCAGCAGAATGCAACTCAGACACACAGGGCCCCAGAGCAACAGCCTCCCCCAGACCAAAGGAAAAGGAGGACAGAGCCAGAGGCCTTGGGCTTGAGACCGAGGTGGGGGCCGGTCACAGACAAAACAAAGAATGAAATATTTGAGGATGGAAATGGCGTTTACGCCATTGGTTCCTCAGGGAAACACAATCTAACACTCCCGTCCCACTCTCTGCCCTCTTTCACTGAGAAGCCAAATGACTGGCAATTGACTCTTGACCTTTTGCCTAATCCCAGTCCCAGAGGGAGAGGTTGAGAGTAGTTGGCTGTGACTGGGGCACTAGGGAAATGTCCACACATGAGGTAAAAATTTCTGACCCACGCCCATCCTGTCGACTTCATGTCAACATGCTACCCAGGACCAGACACTGCATACGTACACCCTTCTCTCTGCACAGGGCTCTTGCTACTTAGCTCCTCCTAACTGCACAAGCCCCTTTCTGGCGGATGGCCCTGCTGTTGATTCCAAGGCTGGAACCTCAGCTTGAATGTAATCCCATATTCCTGCCCAAATAGAGGCGGCTCCTGTTCTCTCACTTGACTTTGAAAACAAATTCTTTGAGGGTTGCTGAGCTGTCTCGGGAGGAATTGAAAAAAGATGTCTTCCTCCAGGTGTATGCAGCCCACACACCAGTGGTACAGCTTGGTGACAGGAAAGCAGGTGGATCTCAGCCCTGTCACCCCTTAATTGGGCACTCTGAACAACTGTACACAGAGGCCCTGGTCTCTGGACTAGTTCCTACATGAGGGGGACACTGAGAGCCAGTGGGATTACCTCAGGGTGCACCTCTAAATCTTTCACCCCTCTCTCATCTCCACCTGGGGTGGAGGAGGGTGGGCAGGCGGTCCCCTGGGGCTTTCCCTAGAGAGGCAAGGGGCTCTGGGAAAGTGAGTGGGGGGATGACTGAGAAGCCAGAGAAGAAAGATGGAAAAATCAATGAAATGAGTTTCTAACGGTGAGGTAAAGGACCGCCGTGTCGACAGCCTGTCGCTTGCTGCAAAATATGAGCTGCCCAAGTCCGTGGCGGCGGCTGACAGTGCATCCAGCCGCCACTGTCCTCCCTGCAGGCCCCCCACCCCCAGCCCCTTCTCTGGCGGCCCTGGCCTTTCTTATTATAGCCAGACTCTCCCCCAGGGCTCCCAGCTCCCTCACTCTCTTGCAGATCTTTCCCAGAGTCCTCAACCCATTCTGGGTGCATCTTTCTTCTCTATGGCTTCTGTGTATTTAGACCTCTCTCTCTGCAGATTTCACTTGTGGTGAGCTCTGCGTCTCTTGCCTCCCCCTCTTCTCCTAGATACCTCTGGACTCACTCAACAACAGGCAGTCAGACATCAAGGCCATCCCTCACACGGTTCCTTACATCCAGGTCTGTGCCTCCTGCCTTTGGCCCACGTGGCCAGCGCTGACCTCCTTGTAATTGCCTGGACGGGGACAGAGTGTTTAGGATGGGCCTGGTATTGATTTGTCAACTCTTTATCTGTGTGTATATATATGGGTATGACTGATTCGACTGTGGTTTCATGATTGGGAATGGGGTGAGGTGGGGATGCTACTTCCAATTCAAATCTGCCGATTCTGTCTTTGGAAACAACTCGCAACCTTTTCTGGAAACCGCCTCCTTTCTTTACCCTCCTCCACATCTTCCTCTTGGGCTCCTAAGACTGTTCATTCATGTTTTCCTCCCATTATCTCTACAAAGACTCCCCAGATCAGCCCCTAGAGTCAGCCCTGGCTACCTCCAAGTGTGCCCCAACCCAGTCTCTCCTCCTCCCCTCAGATCTTGCAGGTGCTCAATTAACGCCCCTCCAGCCCTTTGCCCCAGTTTCTGATTTCCCAGCTTGCTCATTTATGCAGACTTAGGGCTGAGGGCTGGCGTGAGAGGAAGGTGGGCAACTCTTTTCCTCAGCCTCTCCCTATTAACTCAACATGTGATCCATAGATATTTACTAAGCATCTTCCGTGTGACAGACACCGTGCTCCGTGCTGGGAAACAATCAGAAGCTAGAGGGACGCAGCCCCTGCTCATATGGCCATCATGACTAACCCTGGGTCTCTCACCTGACAGCTTCCTCTCTCCGACTCAGAGTCCCTTTCATCCCCCTTCCTCTACAGCCAAATTCTGCAGTGCCCTCTGGCACTGGCATTTCATGCCTTCTCTTTTCTTTATCACTTGACACTCACACACAGCTCTGATCCCCTCTCCTGCATTCTCAGCTTCAGTCTCCATTCCTAAACCCAAAGCCAGGTTCATTTTATATTTTTGATAACTCTCCTCCCTGTTCACAAAGCCCTTCTTTCACATTCTGTAACTGCCATTTCCAGTTCTCTTCCTTCTTTGCCTGCCTTTCAGTCCTACCATCCTGTCCTCAATGCCCCCGGCTCCCCAGGTCCCTTCCTCTTGCTCCTGCAGGCCCTAGTGATCCTCAGGCACTCACAAACAAGACCTCACTCTGAGCTAAGAACAGCTCCAGGGAGGCAAGGTCAGGCTCCCAGACCCAGGAATCCTACAGATTTGACCCAGGCACTGGCCCCATATATTCACAGCTCCCCAGCAAGGCAGCAAGTTGTTCCTCTCTGGTCTCAAGGTAACACCAGCTGCTCTGACATCATGGAGGGAGGAACCCTGTCAGGTTGCCAAGGCAACACCAGCAATTTATGACATCAGAGGCTTGAGGTTTTTGGTTCTCAGGGGGTTAGAAAGATTCAAGTTCCTGACAGCTAAAGTAAATGGGAATTCTACTTTTTTCATCTCTTTGCTCATGTCCCTCTGGCTTGGGAATGAAATGCAAAGGCCTTTGGCAGGGTAGAGAGTGATGTGGCCAATGGAATGAATGCTTGTGAGCTTCTCTCCCTCTCTCTCCACCAGATATCTCTGTGCTCTCCCTCTCCTTTGGCATCTCTCTCTTTTGGGGCTTCGCCCAGTGGTATTTCTGCTATGCCTTTTTTCCAAATCGCCCCTCCTGCGGCGCTCTCTTTGCATCTGTCACGCTGTGTCCTTCTCACACCAGAGGCATTTGTTTCCTTTGATACCCGTTCTCTCCTCTCTCCCCCCACCAAGCTCTGTGCGGCTCTGATCTGCTCCAGCACTCCTCCGTGTGCCTTCCATTTACCTGCTTTGTACCACACTCTGTCCTCTCCATCTTAGTCTTCAATTCCTCCCTTCCCCCACTTTACCATTGTATTCATTTCATATTGCTTTTTCTGTTGACCTCCTCTTTAGGAATATTCTATAAGCTCTCTTTCCTTTTGTATCGCTATTAACTCGTGTTTCATTTCATTCTCCCAATTTTTCATTAATCACCCTTGGTTCCTCCCCTGCCCCTCATTCCACATGGATTTTCCTCCCTTCCTTTGCACGTTGCTCACGTCATGCATTTCTCTACCCCATGCATTTATTGCACCTGGCCTCTCCTTTCTTTCTGTAACTCTGTTCACCTCTGAAATCTTCCATTTTCTGCCCCTATCTAGCTCCTCCTTTAACCCTTCCAAGCCCCTGAGGTCTGGAAAAACAATGATGGCCTTAAAACAAGGTAAACTCTCCAGACTCTTTATCCACCTTTCCCATTCTTTAGGCTGAGTGGACCTGGCCCCTTGCGTAAGATAGATAGCTTCTGTCACACTAATGAAAGCTGCCTGGTAAAGAATCATGCTGAATCCAAATATGATAATAGCAGGGGCCCAGGAAGAAGATAAACTAGAAAGTGAAAAGCCACTGATACTTAGAATGAACTAAAGGATGAGGGACAACCAAGCAGGGTGGAGCTCAGAGACCTAGAGAATGTCCCCTTGCAAAATCAAAGTTGACAGTTAACGGACATAATGGCTCTGACTGATGAAGGGGTTATATGCCCCTGGAAGCCCATTAAATTGATTTCTTGGCCTGTTTATGGGCCTTCACAAACCATCCTTCCCACCTCTCCCAGCCCCTTCCTCTCCGGTACCTTCTGCGCTGGGGTTAAAATACTGAGTGAGAGGATACTGGATAAACAGAACTTAGGGTGACCAAGGAGAAAATGTAGAAAGAGAGAAGATTATGGGAACAAAGGTGAGAATAGGCAAAGGAGATGATGGGAGAGAGGGATGGAAAAAAAAGGGGAGAAGCAAAATGGGGAAACGAAAAAATATACAATGGTAAAGTGAGGGAAAGGAGGAAGATCCAGTCAGCAAGGAAGAGGTTTGTGGTGGGAAGCTCCTAGAGAGGCAGATAACACAGGAGACCAGAGGTAAGGTCCTGATGGGGGAGACAGGCACATGGCAAAGGGGACAGTGCACAGTGCTAGGAAGTTCCAAAGCTTCCCAGGTGAAGGTGGACGAGGAGTCTGTCCTGGCCGTGATGAAAGGGCAGTGGAGTCCTCGGGGGGAGACACATCTGCTCCATCCCTGGATTCTTCCAGGCTCCTGACCAGTGACTACCACAATCATGACTGATAAGCAAACTCCAAAGTAGCTGAAAAGGCCAGAGATATCCATACAGACCCTGAAGGAGAGGGCATGGAGTCCTAGTCAGGCAGCCAAGGCATGACAGATAATGACAGGGACATACAGGGAGAGGATCACTCGGACAGGAAGAGTCGCATGTGGAGACAGTGACACAGAGACCCGGAGATGGATGGGTGGGGAGAATGAACGAGGTGAAGAATGGCAAAATTAAGAGGCAGGGGACACATGGTCAGAGATCAGCGGGGCTACAGGCGCGGCGAGACGCGTGGTCGAGTGCTCAGAAATGATAGGGCTACTCAGAGAGAGGGGCACACAGAGCAGATGGAGAGTTGGGGGCCAGGAGAGACACTTCACCTTGCATGGAGCAGTGGCCTCCCCTCACCTACTCGCACCTTTCCAAAAAAAAAAAAAAAAAAAACAAACAAGCTCAACTTAAGGCAAAAACGAAGATCGAAGATTAAGGGTATCCACATTCCCTCCCAACCACCCCCACCCCCAGCGCGCTACCCCATCCATCAGCCCGCTCGCCTGCCGCGGTTCCTCTCCCATCCCGCGGCCGGCGGGGGGTCGCCGAGACCCAGGCCCCCTCCGGGCTGACAGCTCCGAGCCCCCGCACTCACCCGGCCTCCCTTTCCCTCCGGGACCCCCGCTCCCCGCACAGCTCGGCGCGGTCCAGCTAGGCTCTCGTTACCCTCCGCCTGTCCGGCTGGCTCCTGGTCCAGCCTCGATGCCTTTCCCTTCCCCGTCTCTTCCTCCACCCCCGCACCTCTGTCTTCCCCCATCCTCGCTCGCACGCCCTCTCCCTCCCACACCCCTACCCCTCCTTCGTCTCAGGCTCCGGGTCTGTCTGTCCGTCGGTCCGTGTCCCCTCCCCCAGCCCCTTCCTGTCCCTCTCCGTGCCCTCCAGCGGCAGTCTCCGACCGCCTCCTCTCCCCTCCGTCTCAAGCTTCCAAAGAGCAAGGAAGGGAAGAAGAGAGAGAGGGAGAGGAGAAAAAAAAAACCAACCCAGCAGCATCGGAAATCGATGCACTTACACCTCAGCTGGAAGCAGGGACGGGAGTCGAACCGCGGCCGCCGAGCAGCGCGAGGCGGGGAGGGGAGGGGGCGGCTCTTGGAAGGGACTTCTCCGATGTGTTGATTCCTTTTTTTTCCCCTCCTCCTCCCTCCCTCCAGCGCTCACTCCGGGGCGTCGGGGACGGAGATGGAAAAAATAAATAAATAAATTCACGGCGGTGAGGGAAGTGAAGGAAAATAATCAATGCTATTTGGCTGCGGCTGAAGTGTTTTCCCGGCTTCGTGAGGGGGTTTCCATTGATTCACCCTGGGCACTCGCTCGCTCCCTGCCTCCTCCTCCACCTCCTCGCCCTCCTCCTCCTCCTCCTTGCCCTCACTCCTCCGCCTCATTCACTGGCTGGAGCCGAGGCGTCCCACACAATGGAATAATCAATACCCAGGCGCCCGGGGCGGCCCCACTGAGCAGGTGCAGCGGCCCGCCCGCCGCGGCGGATGCCGGGAGTTGTAGTCCCTCCGCCCCCACCCTCCCGCGAGCGCCGTGTCTGCGCGCCTCGCTGGACCGTGGGCGGGCCGGCTACCCGCGCGACTCTGGCGCCAGGTCCAAGCTGGTGCCTGCAAAGAGGACAAGCTCCTTTAAGCTCTTTCCCATCTTCTTCTCTTCCTTCTGTTTACAGAAACCATATATGTGTTTTGCTGTTTTGTTTTAAATCAGCTCTAGAGCAAGCCCTGGCTTCTCCCAGCTTCCCAGAACCGCCCAAGGCCTCTGTCTCTTTTTTCACCTGCTTCTTCCCGCCTTATTAGTCCCCATCCCTTCCAGTTGGGTACTAGAACCTTCTCTTCCACAGCAGTTATTCAGAAGTCTCTGAGAGCTTCTGTCTCTTCCAAGCAGTCACATAGTTCCCAGAGTTGGGTAGGGGGAGGGGAGGTTCTGGCTCCTTGTCCTCATCTTCAGTTTATCAGCTCATAAACTCTCCTATATTCTAATGACAATAATTGCTAAGATTTATTGATGGGGCTGGCCCGGTGGCACAAGCGGTTAAGTGCGCGCGCTCCGCTGCAGCGGCCCGGGGTTCACCAGCTCGGATCCCAGGCGCGCACCGACGCACCGCTTGGCAAGCCGTGCTGTGGCAGCATCCCATATAAAGTGGAGGAAGATGGGCACAGAGGTTAGCCCGGGACCAGTCTTCCTCAGCGAAAAAAGAGGAGGATTGGCAGATGTTAGCACAGGGCTGATCTTCATCACAAAAAAAAAAAAAATTTTATTGCCTGCACAGGGACAGTTTCAAGCACTTTTATATATATTATTTCATCCTCACAAGCAGTCCCAGTTTACAGTTGCGGAAACCAGGGCACAAACGAGTTAATTAACTGACGCAAGGACACACAGCCAACAAGTGACAGTGCCAGGATTCAAACCTCAATGGTCTGCCTCCAGAGCCCACACTAGCTGCTATAGCCTACCAAACAAAACAAAACAAAACTCTGGAGTACTCGGGAAAGGGAAAGAAACTAACATTTTGAATTTCTATCATGTGACAGTTTGTCAGTGAATCCTCACACATACCTGTGTGAAGCAGCCCACATATTACCAATGAGAAAACAGGCTTAGGGAGGCAGAGCAGCCTGCCCAAAGCCAAACACCTAGAAAGTGAAGCTGGGAGTCAACTCAGGTCTGTCTGTCAACCCAGTCTGATCTTTCCTTTCCGTCAAGCTGCTGCCTCTGCCCCACTGGGTGGGACCCAATAACTCAGGGAAGAGATTAGTCTTCTTCCCCCAGGGAACAAAGCTGAAAAGCAAAGGATGGATGAAAAGCAGACCAGAGGAGTTAGGGGGCGGGGTGCCGTCCACTCTGTGCCTATTCGTCAGGGGGTTGGGGGGAGAGATGCATCCAAGACATCCCAAGTTCAAGATGCCTTGTCTGTAAGCCAGTGTCCTCCCACCGTACTTCCCCGGGGTCACGTGTTTCCAGAAACATACTGGGGAGAGGGCAGGTGTTGAGAACCTGGCCCTTCTCACCCATCATAGAAGGGGACCCAGGAGCTGACATGAGTCATTTCTCCTCAGCAAGCTACCTCATCCGGAGGGTCAGACATACTGTTGACGTCTCCAGATAACCGCAGTCCTCAGAGGGAGTAAGGAGAAGCAGCTTTCTCTATTTTGTCTCCCAGAGCAGTCAAACGGCCACCCCCATGTCTTCCTGTATTCTAAATGAACACGAATATTTCTCCTACTGCAGACGAAGCCTGCTCAGGGGCCACTGGAAACTCAGTAACAAATTCCTCCCTCTGGCACTCAAGGCCTTTTCCAACCTGCTCCTCAACTGTATTTCTAGCTTCATCTCCTTCTGCTTACACACTGGCCAGGTGCTCTCTAGCTTCTGGGCTTTTGCTCATGCTGTTTGCCTCCATCTGGGTTTCCAGCTGCTGAAATCCTATCATGTCCTTAGTTCCATGCAAAATATCACTTCCTCGAACTCCGACAAAAAGTTTCCCACCCACCCCTATCCTGGACTTTTATGCCAGAATGTATTATCCCGGCTAAAACTCCAGAGTAGCTAAACTCGTCTTAAGTTATCCTGTTTTTCAGCCCATTGCCACCGGCCTGCCCTTAGTGGGCCACCACAGTAGTCAATAAATACCTGCTGGACAGTGTCTGAGTGAGTGGCTTATATTCCAGGCCCACCTGCCTACGGAATGAGGGGGCTGGAGATAGAGATGGGCCTTAGCTTCTTCCACCCGACTGTCCCCGCTGCCCCCCTCAACTAAAAAAGGAAAGCAGGAACTAATCGCAGCTTTCCTGTCACCATAGCGACAAGTGGGGAGAGAAAGCAAATTCTCCCTTTGGAACTACATCTCCCATCATGCACCCGGGCCCCAGGGTGCCGGGCTCAACCTGAGGCCTGAGACCCGGGCCGACCCCCAGGAGTCGGGAGGGGTCGGAGTTGAGAAGAACAGCGTAGGGAGACGGCCTCGCTCCCGGCCTACCGCGGAGGTCGCGGCCCCTATAGCCTAGCAGGCCTCCTGGGTCTCGGCCTGTCCTGGGCACCGCCACATCGGCCCTAATATGGCGGCTCGTGCTGGGACCGGCCGGGTGCGCAGGTAGCCGGGCCGAGGTTGGGGCCAACGACTGCTCCCGGCATTCCTTGCGGGCGTGGCGTGGGCTCCCTTCCCCCATTCTCCAGGTCCCGCGAGAGGGAGACCCTCGGGCTTTGAGGTGAGACCCGAGGCTCCACTGGCCCGTGCTGTGGCGGGGAAGGGCGGGGTCACCTCGGGTAGTGAGCCACCGGCCTCCTCCGGGGTAGCAAGGTGTGGAGGAGGAGCACTGAAAGGAGGACACCCGCTCCACGGCCTGCTTGATAAGGAGCCCTTTGGATTGAGGACATTGTCAGCAGTGGAAGGGATTTAATTGGAGACCTGTCACTGTAGCAGAGCCTTCAAACATCACAGACG